>NC_090932.1:12496314-14896314 GCF_040938575.1 Ambystoma mexicanum
TCTAATGCAATAGTTTCAGTTTATAGGTGGCGCACGGGCCCCCCAATAGCCTAAACTAATTAGATTAGTGCATATCTCATGAAAGCAAAGACACTGCCTGGGATATCACTTTTTAAGGGGCATGATTGAAGTTTAGTAGGAATCGCTGCATTCACACTTAAATCAACATTGATGACACTGATTTAAGACTGACATCATTCTGAGCGTTGGTGGAATTAGTGATGCTAACATTTTGGCCATTCTCCTTACCTGTGCACAGCCACAACTTTTGGCAATGATTTGACTATGGCGACTATATTTCTCATCAACATACGACATATTATTTCACTGGTTATTACAGTCCTTAGAAGCAGGGCAAACATGTCGTGGCACGCACTAATACATGTGATAATATTAATATTATATTTTGGATTGAAAAGTACTGGAGGGCACAGGGGTCAGGAGCGGGTTTGGGGCAAATATGATAAATGTTTCTTTTTATCTGCACTAAGTCTATAGCTCAGTGAGTTAAATGCTCAACTGTGACATGCGCCTGCCTACACTTTCCAAGTTAAAATCTTGGTAGTGTTTCATCACCCCTTCATCATTCTGAGGATGATAAATTGAGTGCCATTATATGTGCTAGTAATTCCACCATTGCTACAGCACTTAGAAGTAGGAGGGTTCAAGCATAAAGCACTATACTTAAACATGTGATATAATAACATATTCTGGCCGCAGGGGGAAACGCTCGGTCGCAGTAGCATCAAAGTGTAGTATTTTGGCATGCCCACAACAATAGCCCTTAGAAAGATAAAGCAGTCAAGTATATTCAATATAAGAAGCTCTTGACGCGGAGCATCGACTCTGCCCGCCCTAAATAGATCAACCTGGACCTGCGCCCTTGCGAAGAAAAAGCACATTAGCCACTGGAAGAAAGCCGAAACTAGCCCCAATACACTGGTCCTCATATTGGCCAAAAGGTTTTCATTCTTTGACTAGATGTTGAGGATGAATATTGGAGAACTCATCTGTCCTCATCTTCAGACACCATCAACATTACATTGTATGTGAAGGGTGGTGGCCATACCAGTTTCCCCACCACCTGTTGTCAAGCTTTTTAGATTCACTTTTGGTTAGATGGGCATTTTGGAATTTCTCAAGAGCAGACCCCCCACAATTCTTGGGACCAACCACATTAAACCGTAGGTTGGTAGCAGGACCACTCAAATGATGTAAATGGAACCTACCTGGGGTATTCCGTTTGAATCAATTGAACACTGCGCTCCTTGCCATAAAGCACTTTGGGAACTGTAGTTCCCACAGGCACAGATATGTCCATAGTACATAACAAGAAGCGGCAACAGAATACTCACTTAGGGCCGGATTCAATGAATATTTGCCCGGTTCGAAGGTAATTTGCACTGCTGAAAAGTGCCTTGCACTGCCGACACAAGCCCTAATTCATGGTACCGTGCAAGATGTATTTTGGCCGGGCAGAGTCATTTTGTACTGCAAACATGACTATGTGCTGATTTTGACCAGACTTTGTACTGCAAAAGTACACTTTGCAAAGTTCCACGAATCAGGGTTTGTGTCGGTAGTGCAAAGGCACTTTGAAGTGGGCAACTATTCCATGAATCACGCCCTAAAATTCACTGTAAAATAACCGCCACCGTCCTGATTGAGCCGAGAGTGTCTGGGAGGAGAAGACACAGCACTTACATTTCTAAGATTGCATTAGAAGGCCAGCCACGAGGAGCTGGGACTATTCCCCCAATCCAATGCTACCTGCTGATCAGCTGTTTGAGGGACTGAGCAATGTCCACTGCAGGGTAGTTTCACTCAAAACATGGATACCTGATTGGGTCCTTCCCTGCTATCAATTGCTGTTTCCATATGATTTATAACACCAAAGAAAAATGGACCCAAACATCTAGGTGAGGGAGCAAGCGTGCCTGCTGCCGAGATGTGTGTGTGCCTGCTGCAGACATGTGTGTGTACCTGCTGCGGAGATGTGTGTGTGTGTGTGTGTGCCTGCGGCAGAGATGTGTGTATGTGCCTGCTGCAGACATGTGTGTGTGTGTGTGTGTGTGCCTGCTGCCGACATGTGTGTGGGTGCCTGCTGCAGAGATGTGTGTGGGTGTGCATGCTTCAGAGATGTGTGAGTGTGTGTGTGTGCCTGCTGCAGAGATGTGTGTGTGTGTGCCTGCGACAGAGATGTGTGTGCGTGTGTGTTCCTCCTGCAGAGATGTGTGTGTGTGCCTGCTGCAGACATGTGTGTGGGTGTGCCTGCTGCAGAAATGTGTGTGTCTGCTGCAGCCATGTGTGTGGGTGTGCCTGCTGCAGAGATGTGTATGTGTGTCTGCTGCAGAGATGTGTGTGTGTGTGTGCCTGCTGCAGAGATGTGTATGTTTGTGTGCCTGCTGCAGAGATGTGTATGTGTGCCTGTTTCAGAGATGTGTGTGTGTGTGCCTACGACAGAGATGTGTGTGTGTGTGCCTGCTGCAGAGACGTGTTTGTGCCTTATGCAGAGATGTGTGTGTGTGTGCCTGCTGCAGAGATAATTGTGTGTGTCTGCTGCAGAGATGTTTGAGTGTGTGTGTGTGTGCCTGCTGCAGAGATATGTGTGTGTGTCTGCTGCAGAGATGCGTGTGTGTGCCTGCTTCAGAAATGTGTGTCTGTGTGTGCCTGCTGCAGAGATGTGTGTGTGTGTCTGCTGCAGAGATGTGTGTGTGTGTGTGTGCCTGCTGCAGAGATGTGGGTGTGTGCCTGCTTCAGAGATGTGTGTGTGTGTCTGCTGCAGAGATGTGTGTGTGTGTGTCTGCTGCAGAGATGTGTGTGTGTGCCTGCTTCAGAGATGTGTGTGTGTGTGTCTGCTGCAGAGATGTGTGTGTGTGTGTCTGCTGCAGAGATGTGTGTGTGTGTGTGTGTGTGCCTGCTGCAGAGATGTGTGTGTGTGTACCTGCTTCAAAAATGTGTGTGTGTTTGTGTTTGCTGCAGAGATGTGTGTGTATGCCTGCTGTAGAGATGTGTGTGTGCCTGCTGCTCTAGACATCATTGGTTTGACTCCAGAAAGCTGATCTATAGCTGTAAGCCCATGCATATATAGTTGAGCAGACCTTGCTAGGATTCAAACCTATGACTGGCAGAACACACAAAGAACCCAGCAGTGAGCAGTTAACCCACTGAGCTATCTTAACAGCTATGTATCCTTAAATGTACATACCACAGCATTTGGTAATGTGTTGGCTATAAGGGCTACATTTCCTGTTAACATAACACTTATTGTTACAGTGCTTAAAAGCAGCACAGAGATGCCATGACGCACTAGTAAACCTGATAATAGTAGTGCTATATTTTTGTTTAAAGGACTTGTGATGTTGGTGCATAGAAATCCTCATAAGTGTTTCTTTTTACCTGCGCAATTCATTCTTCAGCATATTGTGTCGCAAATGGACAGCTCACAGTTTAAATCATATGCCTTTCCTCTATTCTGCTACAAAATGTGCTGTAAAATGTGTTGTTTCGTACAGCACCCTCGCATCACTCAGTGTGGGAACCTCTGCCCCTGAACCCCCCAGCAAAAATGTAAAGCTGCCACCCATTAATATGCAAGTAAGTGAATAGATCTTAAAGGGAAATATACACATGTAGTTTCCCTTTAGAAGAATGTACACACACAAATGAGCATTTGCCTTTCAAAAAAAGTAATCAACACTGGAAAAATTACCTGAGAGAGGGTAATGTCCGATAACTATGCTGGCAAAGTATAAAAGGTGCCCACCTTTTAAACCGAACAAAGTATAAAAGAAATGTATCAAGGAAAACAAAATCCAAACAGGAGATGTGTGCTTTGATGACACTTGCCCTCTCATTCTTAGCCTTCTTGGCAACAATACTGGTGTGCGGCGTAGTCTGTCAGGTGTTACAGGTGGCATACAAGCTCGTCAGAGGAAGGCATCCATCTTTGTTGTCCAGTGCTTTGGAACTTGGAAATAGTTTTGCAGTGTTTGGATCTGTGCTTTAGCCTGCACTGGTCTGCCCACGCTGTTTACTGCTCGAGGAAGGCGGACCCGAGGAGGCAGCTACATTATGCTAACAATGGCGTGGAGTGTGGCACGGTGTGCAGCGTAGTGTGTCAGGTGTCCGGTGCCCGCTGTCCGCGTCCTGCAGTCCACAGTCCATGCAAGGTAAGAATTTATCCTGCTCCTATGAAAACAGACTGTTCCACACATCTCTTCATATCCCAACGGCCTGATTTTTACTGAGGCCACAAATGATTAGAATTGCCCTCGCTACATATTACAGCTACCTGTAGTAGCTTCCATCTATCATTAGGCGGCTTAAGAACTTCATAACTGACTCAGACTGTTTATTTTGATCATATAACAACGCTTTTCGGCGTTCGTCATATGACGGCACGCATGTTTTTCCCTACTCTTAAGTTGCTGCATAGCTTATTTCTTTCAGTTCTGTAATACATCAAATGCTGCAGGTCTAGCCTTTTTCTTTAATAATATGGATTCTAAGTATTTGATACGAGGAATTTCAAAACTACCATTGATTGGCCACTAAAGTTCGGAAGCATGTCTAGTTTGTCTGTGCCAAATATCATTAAAGACTATGCTACCAATGCTGTGCTTACAGTACATAGTACATGCCGGAGACCCTTCCTGTGGCGCCGGTCGGCCAAAATCCAAAGATTGTCTGTCACTGTGGAATAACGCCCTGAAGCAGGCAAACAATTTCCCAGGCATATCAGAATACTGGTGTTACGTGGTCAATAATTATACTCGCGAGTGCAATACGGCAAAACTAATTATCAGGATACTTAAGAATCGGGTCACGACTTACCTGATCAAATCCTAAGGAGGTCCGATTGGATTTCAAAGAACTAACAAAAGTCCCACGTGGTTGGTGATTTCGGCAAATCTGCCCGCCTCGATATATGGCCCCTCGTCAAGATGCCGTCTCGCACCGCGGGATCACCATCCAGGGATCGGGTCGTGCAGCGCTGCTGAGGTGTCGCGTCTCATCCAGGAAAGGGGCCCCCTTTGTCACTGTCCGATCCTGGTCCGATAGCTGTGTCAACCTTCAACGAGATGGCATCAATCTTGAGGGTCCCTATTCGGGCACCATCTGTAAAAGAAAGCGGAAATATCGAGGCTGAGTACCCCAAAAGGAAATACACCAAAAACAGGCTTATAAAGATTCACAGATCTTTATTCTAAGACTGTACAGTTTCCAAAGAAACAAAGTCAGATAAAGATAGCTATCTGGCCCTCAATACATCACAGCGAATACCAGCCCTTTCGGTGTGAGAAGTGAGAGGTACTGGACGTCTAAACAGTTGCACATTTTAAACATTTGCAATTATAATGTCCAGCCCCTCTACAGGTTAATAATACTCGGTCTAGGGTTTGTGCCGGGTTCACTTCTAGTTTGTCCAACTATATGTATATGGATCATCCTAAATTCACATACAAACTAGTCACAATGGCAAAAGTGTATTCACAGGATTAACAATAAGCCTTAACACATGTCCTATACAATGCAGTTCAGCTAGTGTCCACGTTCAGCATTGGTACTACATTGTAGCTGATGTATGTCCGCGGATCGGACTTGTTGGCGCAGACAATCATCTGTCTAAAGGTCAAACATGGGACAAGGTCTCTTTACTCAACCCAAACATTCGGCCAACGGACAGTTTAGACATTGACTGAAATACAAAGTTCAGGACGGCTCAGTTACAAGCGGGAAACACTGTCCACCATTTTAGAACACAGAATTACTTTAGAATAGAAATCACAATGGTGGACGGACCTAAAATGGAGGCTAACTCGATCTAAGATCGGAACTTTGCAACGCGGTTTTCTTCGCAGAGCGACTGGGTTTAGGCCAATATATACAATAAAGGAGGCAGGATATGATATCCCGTTTAACACTAGAATCCAGAATGCCGCTGGGCTGTCAGGCCTCAACCAGGCTCAAACGGGTGATGGGAATTGATAGGCACTAGAATCCAGAATGCCACTGGGCTGCCATGCCTCAACCAGGCTCACACGGGTGATGGGCATTGATAGGCCCTTGAATCCAGAATGCCACTGGGCTGCCAGGTCTCAACCAGGCTCACACAGGTGAGGGGCATTGATAGGCACTAGAATCCAGAATGCCACTGGGCTGCCATGCCTCAACCAGGCTCACACGGGTGACGGACATTGATAGGCCCTAGAATCCAGAATGCCACTGGGCTGCCAGGCCTCAACCAGGCTCACACGGGTGACGTATATATACCAATAGTATCCACTATGCTAGAGCACATTTTTAGTGAATTTCATTTATTTTCACCTGGTGTGTATCCAAACACAGATATCACAGAATGCCACTGGGCTGACATGCTTCAACCAGGCTCACACTGGTGAGGGGCATTGATAGGCCCTAGAATCCAGAATGCCACTGGGCTGCCATGCTTCAACTAGGCTCACACGGGTGACAGGCATTGATAGCCACTAGAATCCAGAATGTCATTGGGCTGCTATGCCTCAACCAGGCTCACACAAGTGACAGGCATTGATAGGCCCTAGAATCCAGAATGCCACTGGGCTGCCATGCTTCAACCAGGCTCACACGGGTGACGGGCATTGATAGGCACTAGAATCCAGAATGCCACTGGGCTGCCAGGCCTCAACCAGGCTCAAACGGGTGACGGGCATTGATAGGCACTAGAATCCAGAATGCCATTGGGCTGCCATGCTTCAACCAGGCTCACACGGTGAGGGGCATTGATAGGCACTAGAATCCAGAATACTACTGGGCTGCCATGCTTCAACCAGGCTCACATGGGTGACCGGCATTGATAGGCACTAGAATCCAGAATGCCATTGGGCTGCCATGCCTCAACAGGTTCACATGGGAGACGGGCATTGATAGGCCTTAGAATCCAGAATCCCACTGGGCTGCCATGCCTCAACTAGGCTCACACGGGTGACGAGCATTGATAGGCACTAGAATCCAGAATGCCACTGGTCTGCCATCCCTCAACCAGGCTCACACGGGTAACGGGCATTGATAGGCCCTAGAATCCAGAATGCCACTGGGCTGCCATGCCTCAACCAGGCTCACACGGGTGACGGGCATTCATAGGCCCTAGAATGCAGAATGTCACTAGGTTGCCATGCCTCAACCATGCTCACACGGGTGACGGGCATTGATAGGTCTTAGAATCCAGAATGCCACTGGGCTGCCATGCCTCAACCAGGCTCACACGAGTGACGGGCATTGATAGGCACTAGAATCCAGAATGCCACTGGGCTGCCATGCCTCAACCAGGCTCACACGGGTGATGGGCATTGATAGACCCTAGAATCCAGAATGCCACTGGGCTGCCATGCCTCCACCATGCTCACACGGGTGACGGGCATTGATAGGTCCTAGAATCCAGAATTCCACTGGGCTGCCATGCCTCAACCAGGCTCACAAGGGTGACGGGCATTGATAGGCCCTAGAATGCAGAATGCCAGTGGGCTGCCAGGCCTCAACCAGGCTCACATGGGTGACGGGCCTTGATAGGCCCTAGAATCCAGAATGCCAATGGGCTGCCATGCCTCCACCAGGCTCACACACGTGACGGGCATTGATAGGCCCTAGAATCCAGAATGCCACTGGGCTGCCATGCCTCAACCATGCTCACACGGGTGACGGGCATTGATAGACCCTAGAATCGAGAATGCCACTGGTCTGCCATGCCTCAACCAGGCTCACACGGGTGACAGGGATTGATAGGCCCTAGAATCCAGAATGCCACTGGGCTGCCATGCCTCAACCAGGCTCACACGGGTGACGGGAATTGATAGGCACTAGAATCCAGAATGCCACTGGGCTGCCATGCCTCAACCAGACTCACACGGGTGACGGGCATTGATAGGCACTAGGATCCAGAATGACACTGGGCTGCCATGCCTCAACCAGGGTCACACGGGTGACCGGCATTGATAGGCCCTAGAATCCAGAATGCCACTGGGCTGCCATGCCTCAACCCGGATCACACGTATGGCGGGCATTGATAGGCCCTAGAATCCAGAATGCCACTGGTCTGCCATGCCTCAACCAGGCTCACACGGGTGACGGGCATTGATAGGCCCTAGAACTCAGAATGCCACTGGGCTGCCATGCCTCAACCAGGCTCACACGGGTGACGGGCATTGATAGGCCCTAGAATCCAGAATGCCACTGGGCTGCCATGCCTCAATCAGGCTCACACGGGTGACGGACATTGATAGGCCCTAGAATCCAGAATGCCACAGGGCTGCCATGCCTCAACCATGCTCACACGGGTGACGGGCATTGATAGGCACTAGAATCCAGAATGCCACTGGGCTGACATGCCTCAACCAGGCTCACACGGGTATTGATAGGCCCTAGAATCTAGAATGCCAATGGGCTGCCATGCCTCCACCAGGCTCACACGTGTGACGGGCATTGATAGGCCCTAAATCCAGAATGTCACTGGGCTTCCATGCCTCAACCAGGCTCACACGGGTGACGGGCATTGATAGGCCCTACAATCCAGAATGACACTGGGCTTCCAGGCCGCAACCAGGCTCACACACGTGACAGGCATTGATAGGCCCTAGAATCCAGAAAGCCACTGGGCTGCCTGGCCGCAACCAGGCTCACACGGGTAACGGGCATTGATAGGCACTAGAATCCAGAATGCCACTGGCCAGGCCTCAACCAGGCTCACACGGGTGACGGGCATTGATGGGCCCTAGAATCCAGAATGCCACTGGGCTGCCATGCCTCAACTAGGCTCACACGGGTGACCGGCATTGATCTTTACCTTGTACACATGCATGCACACCAAAGATCAAAGATAGCGGCCTCCACGAACAAACATGGGGTGTCATCATAATGAGTACATATGGATTGTGTGTGTAAAAGACATGAACAATGTGTGAGAAAATGAGAAATCAGAAGGCAGCAGGGAGATTGGGCACGTGCTGCTAAAGTTCACATGCACACCACAGACATACGCAACACATACACAAACTCTCTCTCATTTTCTCGGACCCCTCTCCCACCTCTAAATGTTTGAGGACAGGACCTGTGAAGCACCATTCCAGACAGCTGCAAGCAGAGAAATGGTGTGGCTCAGGAAGCACTGAGCACAAGATAACCAGGGGTCCCTGCTAGAGGGGTTCCCTGTCACTGTACAATGCATGGATTTATACATATATTTCTTAAGCGCGGTTGAAACCAAAGGACGTGTAACTTCATGGGGCTACTAGCAAGCCTGAGGCTGCTGTCTGTATGAGGTTTCATGTCTGTAAGGTGAAGGGGGCACGGAATGAAAAGGTGAGCAGTTTTCTGGGGGATCTATCAATGCATTGGAGTGTCACGATTCCATTGCGGGCCCAATGTGGTCAGGCCCAAGGGATAGGGGTATTCCCCCATGACAGAGTGGGGAGGTGGTGGACAGGTATTGTGGCTGGCTGGCGTAGGTGGTTAGAATGGCAAGGCCGTAGTCTGCACCAGCGTGCCGACCAAGAGAGAGGGAACGCCCAGGACGTGCAAAGGAGTGCCGAGAATGTGCAAGAAACCAAAGCCCCTGGCAGTCTAACACTGATAGGGCGTGGCCCAAGTCTATAAAGCCACGCCCGAACCATACCCTGTACTAAGCGTTTCTTCTGCTCTTTGCAAGAACCGTGTCTTGCTTACCGCTCCTGCTCTGAGTGCATCTACAGACAACTTTACATGTATGGGAAGCAGTGGAAACTCACCTGAGGAAACTCACCTGAAACGAGGATCCACGCTCGCGCGTAAAGGCTTTGTCTCTGTGTTCATTCTTATTTCTTCCGAACAGCACCCGGAGTCCACCGGTGGGGCTTGCTCATCTTGGACATTGCTTCGTCATCGCTTGCTCATCTTGGACATTGGTTCGTCATCGCTTGCTCATCTTGGACATTGCTTCGTCATCGCTTGCTCATCTTGGACATCGGTTCGTCATCGCTTGCTCATCTTGGATACTGGTTTGTCATCGCTTGCTCATCTTGGTTCTTCCTTGTTCCTCATCCAAGGACCAGAAAGGCAAAGCAGCAGCGTGAGAGATCCCATTCCGTTCTTTGACCCCCGTCCTTCCCAGTGCCTAGTGGGCTCACCTGCACATTGAGTCCATCTCTGTTCCGTCAGCTTCTCGTTGCTGTGTCGGTCTTCAGACGCTCAGCTCCTGTGAAGAAGAAAGACAAAGACATTGTGAAAGTAAGCTCAGACCAACTGTGCAAGCACAGCAAGTTGCACACTCGTGTTTAAATCAAGACTTACCTGTTCACCGTTGTATCCTGAGTGTCACAGCTGGCCTGGACCACGCACCTTTAGTGAAGTAACTGGAGGACAATACAGATTGGAGGGCCGCAACCATAGTGGCAAACATTACGGTGAGCAGCGCTCACTTTGCACCAGCCAGCCAACCCAGGGTCTGGAGGGGAGGGTCAGAAGGGAAGGTACTGCGCTTATAGTTACCCTGTACTTACCTTTAGGTCACCCTGACCCCCAGAACGATGCAGCTCCAAAGTCCCAACACTACTCATGTCCCTCCCAACCTCACAGTCCCCTGGGAGTTAATCCCCAGACGACCAGTGGGGGAAGCAGTGGCTGGGGCGAGCATCAGGGTGAAGGCAGCCAGCGAGGGGGCTATGCATTGGTACAGACTGGACCAGGCACTCCTGCATGGCACCAGAGGTAAGCGTGACAAAACGCTAAGCCCACGTCACAAGCCCTGCCCGAGTGCCATGGATCCAGGGGCAGAACAGTTTTCAACTCTTTTGGGGGAATTGCGGGCTGAGGTGCATGCGGCCCGCTCAGAGACAAAAGCAATCAGGAGGGAAGTGGTAGTCAATAGAGAGAAGACCGAGGATTTGGCCAAGCTCCTATTGGTCGCTCAGGCCGGCCAGGTTCCCCTACCAGGTCCTTCAGACAGAGTAGCAGAGGGGGTGCCCCAGATTCAGGTAACTACACCGCCCTCTGTTCTCTTAGCCCCTCCTGAACGCTTCCTAGGTGACCCCCAGAGGTACGCCATATTTATGAACCAGTGTAGACTACACTTCCTGTGCCAACCAGTGGCCTTTCCCTCGGACCAAGCCAAGGTGGCATTTGTCTTGTCTTACCTGGTGGGTCACGCGGATTATTGGTCGGTACCGCTAGTGAACCGAGATAACCCTGTCTTTTATAACTTTGGCGCATTTCAGCAAGAGCTGGACAAACTATTTGCCCGCAGAAATCAAGGGGCAGCCTTAAACAGAGAACTGCTGGCCCTACGGCAAGTGTCCCAAGATCTACTGGTATACATCACGACATTCAATCGGCTTGTGGCTGAAACAAATTGGCCTATCGAATGGATCAACGCAGGGGAACATCTCCCCACATTTCTCTTGGCACAATAAACAGTGGAGATGGGCCCTGGATTACGCATTTGCAAGGTATGGGAGGCGCCTTGAAGATGTTGCGATCTGCCTCCTGTGACCCTTCAATGGTGTTCCATCTATCCCCAATACTGGACCTCCAAACAATAGAATCTTTAAATTGAACTATTACAGTTAATTGCAGGGATGTAGTGCGAGATGGTCCACAGAATTGCCTCATGGTTTAAAAGAGCAACGCAGGCCCTCTTTAACAGCACTGGAAAGGCTCCATGTGAACCCTTGATCCACGCTACGTTAGGGCTGTTAACATCTTCAAGGTCTCTTCTATCATCTCACACACGCATATCTGTGATTGAGAGGCGCAAAGCGTTACAATGAATTATGCTTGAAACTAAGAGTTTTACCAAAAAACAGACTATGTGCCGCGGCTGAGATCCGCAATTTGAAAGCCCCCTTTAAACGCTGGGCTCGAGGGCATACATTCCAAATGTTGATCCATGATGCCGAGGGGACGCCGGCCTGCATGATGCCGAGGGGACGCCGGCCTGCATGACGCTGAGGGGACGCCGGCCTGCATGATGCCGAGGGGACGCCGGCCTGCATGACGCTGAGGGGACGCCGGCCTGCATGATGCCGAGGGGACGCCGGCCTGCATGACGCGGAAGGGACTCCGGCCTGCATGATGCTGAGGGGACGCCGGCCTGCATGATGCTGAGGGGACGCCGGCCTGCATGATGCCGAGGGGACGCCGGCCTGCATGACGCGGAAGGGACGCCGGCCTGCATGACGCTGAGGGGACGCCGGCCTGCATGATGCCGAGGGGACGCCGGCCTGCATGACGCGGAAGGGACTCCGGCCTGCATGATGCCGAGGGGACGCCGGCCTGCATGACGCTGAGGGGACGCCGGCCTGCATGACGCTGAGGGGACGCCGGCCTGCATGATGCCGAGGGGACGCCGGCCTGCATGACGCGGAAGGGACTCCGGCCTGCATGATGCCGAGGGGACGCCGGCCTGCATGACGCTGAGGGGATGCCGGCCTGCATGATGCCGAGGGGACGCCGGCCTGCATGACGCGGAAGGGACTCCGGCCTGCATGACGCTGAGGGGACTCCGGCCTGCATGATGCTGAGGGGACGCCGGCCTGCATGACGCTGAGGGGACGCCGGCCTGCATGACGCTGAGGGGACGCCGGCCTGCATGATGCCGAGGGGACGCCGGCCTGCATGACGCGGAAGGGACGCCGGCCTGCATGACGCTGAGGGGACGCCGGCCTGCATGATGCCGAGGGGACGCCGGCCTGCATGACGCGGAAGGGACTCCGGCCTGCATGATGCCGAGGGGACGCCGGCCTGCATGACGCTGAGCGGACGCCGGCCTGCATGACGCTGAGGGGACGCCGGCCTGCATGATGCCGAGGGGACGCCGGCCTGCATGACGGGGAAGGGACTCAGGCCTCCATGATGCCGAGGGGACGCCGGCCTGCATGACGCTGAGGGGACGCCGGCCTGCATGACGCTGAGGGGACGCTGGCCTGCATGATGCCGAGGGGACGCCGGCCTGCATGACGCGGAAGGGACTCCGGCCTGCATGATGCCGAGGGGACGCCGGCCTGCATGACGCGGAAGGGACTCCGGCCTGCATGACGCTGAGGGGACTCCGGCCTGCATGACGCTGAGGGGACGCCGGCCTGCATGACGCTGAGGGGACTCCGGCCTGCATGATGCCGAGGGGACGCCGGCCTGCATGACGCTGAGGGGACGCTGGCCTGCATGACGCTCAGGGGATGGGGGCCTACATTTCTGGGAGGATTCAGACAGATTCTGGAGTCTGATTAAACCCCCAGGAATAGATTCATATAAGCAAACACAGTCAGTCTATGAACAAACCGGATAACCCACTTCAAGGAACTGTACACTGTTAAGGAAGCAGACCATGTTACCACCTATAGTGGGCACACTTGGCATGGAGCCAGGAGCTGGGAATTGAATGATATAATTAAATTAATAGAGTGTAGTATAAAATCAAATCCACCAGGTCCTGACGGGTTCTCAGCAATGACCTTATGGGCAGACATCTTTTCAGCCTCGTTCACCTACATTTTGGCATCTCAAATGATGCCTCCTTCCTGGAGGCTGGCAGTGGTGATTTTGCTATTTAAAGGAGCGGGGGGGGGGGGGGGGGGACAGATTCTCCCCCCTGAATTATAGACCAATTTCACTGCTGGACTCCTCAATCACAATTTCTGCTAAAATGTAACTTTATAAACTCCAAACCTGAGCCACAAATACCGGTCATGTAGACATATGTCAGGCGAGGGAACCGGCCTAAACAGTGCATGGTCCCTTTGTGGGACACACACGCGAGGCAGCCAAAGTAAAGCATTTGTTGTGCTAATTGCGCAATCGTTTGGAAGGCGATGTTTGGCTGTGGATGCCCTGCTCTTCTAAGTGGCTGGCATTCTCGTGGCCCTTCCTGGGACACACAAATAAAGGATAGTCTTGATTCTCATGGAAATTGCTCATGAGGGATCAACGCAAGCACGGGACTCTGCCAAGGCTGTGCCCTGGACCCGTTTCATTAAACTTCTACATTAAGGATGTGGGCTCCTGTTGGGACTCACTACGCACCAAGCCCCCTACTTAGGCTATAGCAAAATCAGACTCTGATTGGTCCGTAACGGGCTCTAGTCGGTATGGAATCTTATTTGTTGGTTCGAGGGCCCTATTTAAATATTACTAAATCGGACATTCTGATTTTAAACACAGGAAACACAAAATGGAAAAGTTTTAAATGGAGAATTGCAAACCAAAATCTTGAGCGTTCAAATATTTGGAGAGTTTTATAAGTTTGGTAGATTTTCAGCTGTGCCAATGATTAAACTATACAGACAAAAATATTACCTACATTAATCTTTGGCGCCAAGCACGCAACTGCGGCGATTCCATGGTCCAAACTGGAAGCTCTACCATGGAGAAAGTGTTGAGACTCCCTAACCTCGGTGCCTCTGGTTTGAATAAGGTATGAGCTTGGTCTGTCACCATTGGGCACGTTTGTAGGTTGGAAGATGCTGTCCCCTCCTCGGGCCTCGTGTGTATTAGGTTGGGAATGGACTTGGTGCAAGGGTCTTGTAAGCCCCTTTTAAAGTGGAAAAAAAAAGTGTGATGATCTCTTGAATAAGATAGAGTTCCCTTCTGAGGAGTTTAGCAAGAACCCAAACAAAGTTAAACTCACACTTTATAGACATGAATGGATTAAGAACAGAGATATTTTAATGGAGTATTGATGTTTTGATTATCATTTTAAATGGAGGATAACAATGTTTAACACTTAAGCACCGTACCTAAAAAAAAACACCCGTGGATAGACTGTGGATCTTTTGCTTTAAGATTTAAGTTGAACCTTTTACCAACACCGGATGTTTTAGGCAAGAGACAGAAGGCCCCCTTCATTCAAAGATGGTGTCACCAAAGGTGGTCTCCACACAGAGCCGCTTAGACATGTATGTATTGAGTGCGCAGCTCCAACGGATTTAGGGGTTCACAAACTGGAGGGATTCCTAGATTGTGTTGCGGATTTTAACCTTGATCAGCTCTAGGTGCGCATTTTAAACACAAAGGACATTTCTTAGGCGATTGCAATTTTTGATTTTGTAAAAACTGCATTGGTGATTTCGTAAGAGTTTTAATTTTAAAAATGTGTAATTGCGCGATAATGTATTGCCTTCTATTGTGTTTTGAATGTTTGAAAGGTTCTGCTGCTGTAACCAAAACACACAAAAAATAAATGGATAAATGTGCTTCTTTTTCTCTCACTCCTGCCCTTCCTTATTGCATTCGTCTTCTCCAGCCCCTCAGCTGCTTTCACTCGCTTCTTCCGCTGTCTCTCTCGCTCTTCTTCGGGCAGTCTTCCAGGCGTGCCCACACTACCCTTTCCGCCCTCTGTGTGTGGTGCTCCACATACGCTGCAAGTCTGCCGGCCTGTATGCGTCTCAGTCTTGTCCTGCATGGAGACACAGCCGGAAGCTCCATCACTGCATGGGACCTCATGGGCGCGGACATGCCCCTGCCAGGCGCGGCAGCAAAACCTGCTCACTCGGCCCCCCCTCCCGGGTCACAACTGGCGCTGTTACATGTTCCGCAAGGATGCGCTCCTCGCCTCCCATTGCTCAGGGCGTTAAACAAGAAGGAATGCTTTAAAGGGGCAGGCACACCTTCACACAGACCTGGATGCAGAACAAAGAATGTTTTCATACACATACATTATATATTATAAAACATTGCATCAAATAAAATATATGCGCCGCTGAAAGGAGGGAGGGAGGTAGGACGCTGAGAGGAGGGAGGCATGCAGAATGCTGAGAGGAGGGAAGGAGGGATGCAGGACGCTGAGAGGAGGGAGGGATGCAGAACGCTGAGAGGGGGGAGGGAGGGATGCAGGGCGCTGAGAGGAGGGAGGGATGCAGGACGCTGAGAGGAGGGAGGGATGCAGAACGCTGAGAGGAGGGAGGGAGGGATGCAGGGCGCTGAGAGGAGGGAGGGATGCAGGACACTGATAGGAGGGAGGGATGAAGAATGATGAGAGGAGGGAGGGATGCAGAACGCTGAGAGGAGGGAGGGAGGGATGCAGGACGCTGAGAGGAGGGAGGGATGCAGGACGCTGAGAGGAGGGAGGGATGCAGGGCGCTGAGAGGAGGGAGGGATGCAGAACGCTGAGAGGAGGGAGGGAGGGATGCAGGGCGCTGAGAGGAGGGAGGGATGCAGGACGCTGAGAGGAGGGAGGGATGCAGAAGCCTGAGAGGAGGGAGGGAGGGATGCAGGGCGCTGAGAGGAGGGAGGGATGCAGGACACTGAGAGGAGGGAGGGATGAAGAATGATGAGAGGAGGGAGGGATGCAGAACGCTGAGAGGAGGGAGGGATGCAGGACGCTGAGAGGAGGGAGGGATGCAGGATGCTGAGAGGAGGGAGGGAGGGATGCAGGGCGCTGAGAGGAGGGAGGGATGCAGGACACTGAGAGGAGTGAGGGATGCCGAACGCTGAGAGGAGGGAGGGAGGGATGCAGGGCGCTGAGAGGAGGGAGGGATGCAGGACACTGAGAGGAGTGAGGGATGCAGAACGCTGAGAGGAGGGAGGGAGGGATGAAGAACGATGAGAGGAGGGAGGGATGCAGGACGCTGAGAGGAGGGACGGATGCAGGACGCTGAGAGGAGGGAGGGAGGGATGAAGAACGATGAGAGGAGGGAGGGATGCAGGACGCTGAGAGGAGGGACGGATGCAGGACGCTGAGAGGAGGGAGGGATGCAGAACGCTGAGAGGAGGGAGGGAGGGAGGGATGCAGGGCGCTGAGAGGAGGGAGGGATGCAGGACACTGAGAGGAGTGAGGGATGCAGAACGCTGAGACGAGGGAGGGATGAAGAACGCTGAGAGGAGGGAGGGATGGATGCAGGACGCTGGAGGAGGGAGGGATGCAGGACGCTTAGAGGAGGGAGGCAGGACGCTGAGAGGAGGGAGGGATGCAGAACACTGAGAGGAGGGAGGGATGCAGAACACTGAGAGGAGGGAGGGATGCAGAACGCTGAGAGGAGGGAGGGATGCAGGACGCTGAGAGGAGGGAGGGAGGGATGCAGGACGCTGAGAGGAGGGAGGGAGGGAGGGATGCAGAACACTGAGAGGAGGGAGGGAGGGATGCAGGACGCTGAGAGGAGGGAGGGGTGCAGGACGCTGAGAGGAGGGAGGGATGCAGGACACTGAGAGGAGGGAGGGATGTAGAATGCTGAGAGGAGGGAGGGAGGGAGGGATGCAGGACGCTGAGAGGAGGGAGGGAGGGATGCAGGACGCTGAGAGGAGGGAGGGAGGGATGCAGGACGCTGAGAGGAGGGAGGGAGGGATGCAGGATGCCTGCTGGGGCAAAGCACAGGGCCAGTAGCCAGAGTCAGTAGGACACAGACGAGGGAGGACCTGTGATCTAATGTAAGGCTGAAAGTGGAGTCCTTTAGTGGGTCAGGTCAGGACAGCTTTAATATCAGTAGTTTAAATTAGGTGGGGACACGGACTGGGCAGCCCAGAGCGCACTGCGCTGCGGCTTTCATTTAGTAAACTAGATTGGGGGTTTTCTGCAATAGGGATTAGCTAATGCCTTGCCCACCCCCCAAATCAAAGTAACCATAAACCAGTCGTTAATCCGAATAATTGCGCTCACCCATGGAATATATACGTAGAAAATATGTTTCATCACATCAATGCAAACAGAAACTGTTTTGGTCGATGTATCATTGGCCTGTAGATCCTGTCAGCCACAGACAGGCAAACGCCTTTTCTAGTCGACACGTGTTTCAACCTTAGCCTACCTTGCTATTAGACTCTTGACTCAACCTCTACTCAAATCTTGCGAAATGCTTATTGCCAAACTGCCGATCTCTAAGTGCCGCACCTTCACCATCTACCTCCTATACAGACCCCCGGGGCCCATCGGCACCTCTGAGGAGGACATCCAGCCGTCTTGCCAACAACACAAAAGACTCCTCGCAAATATTAATACTGGGTGACTTTAACCTTGAATTTAATGATCCAGAGGACAACCGTGCTCAGGCACGAGCGTCCATCCTCTCAGTACATGGACTGACCCAAAAAGTCTATGCACTAACCCACGTCAAAGGAAGGACATTAGATTGGGTGGCTGACCTGAACTGCGAAACTTCTACTACTACAGTAACCCCTCAGCTGTGGACCGACCACCACCTGATTGATTTTTCTCTAGCAATAAACAAACAAACAGCCAAAGATATAGTCATGGCACCACCCCTTCCAACTAGGAGCTAAAGAAATATCACGTCAGACAAGTTACTACCACATATCCTTCCATCCCTCAATTCTCTCCCAAACAACTCCAACCCTCCTTGTTGAGGTATTCAATAACACCATGTCTAAGGCCTTAGACGTTTTTGCAACGGTCAAACTGCGTAAAAGCAAACAGCGTGCACATCTCAATGCCTGGTTTACACCCTACCTCAAAACCCTCACACTACAAAAAAGAAAACTAGAATCCCAATGGTGTCACACCCCCTCGGATGAAAACAAGTTGCAACTGACTCACTTTGCAAATAATTACAAAAAGGAAATAATTCACAGAAAAAATGACCTCTATAATGATAGAATATCCAATGCCAGTTCCAACACTAAGGAACTTTTCATGAGCCTCCGGGAACTGGAATCCCCCATTCCTCCCTAGCCAATGCACCTAAGCACAAACTATGGTGCACTAGCATTCAGAATGCCTTAACCAACAAAATAACCTCACTCCAAAACAAGATTGCTAATAAAAAAGCCTCCTTGCTTCCTTCCGAACCGCAATCCACCAGCCCCACTGAATCCTCTTGCCCTTTAGAAGAATTCAGCTTTACCAAAGTATCTATCCAGGAAAGTGAAAAAATTATGCTTTCCCTGAAACCATCCAACTGCCAGGGCGACACCTGCGCCGCCCAAATAATAAAAACTGCTGCGAGAGACCTAGCGCCCTTCCTCTCAAATGTAATCAATGCCTCATTCACGACTAACACTGTCCCAGGCAACCTTAAAGAGTCCTGGGTTTTACCTCTGCTAAAAAACAGACTCTGGACCCCTCCATCCCAACTAATTACAGGCCCATTACCATAGTGCCTTTTCTCCTCAAAATAATCGACAGAGTAGCGTACTTGCAAATACAGAACTACCTTGAAGCCAACCACCTCCTAGGCTCCCGCCAATCTGGCTTCATGTCACAACATGGTATGGAAACAGCATTAATCTACTTAAAAACACAAATTGATGAGCTCAAGAGCAAAGGGAATACTGCCATGCTGCTTCTCCTCGACGTGTCGGCAGCCTTCGACTTGGTGGACCACGAAGTTTTGTGCAAACACCTGGCCTCAGCGGCGCACTTCTCGAGGGATGCAATAGCATGGTTCCAATCCTTATTAGACAACAGACGATGAGAGTTTTCTCCCTTTGGCATCGGCAGACCCTATCCAGACTACTTGTGGCATCCCACAAGGTTCTTTGGATCGCCAACCATGCATAATATATTTACCAAGCCTCTATTCGACGAATTGGACAGTCTGGGTGTCACTTACACAAATTATGCAGATGACACCCAGATCATCATCCCCTTTCGGGAAATTTCAACAAGGATATTGCCTTGGTAAATGAAATATACTGCCTCACTCAGGCATGGATGGCATCCCGTGGCCTCTGCCTGAATGGCTATAAAACAGAGATCCTGATTCTTGAGTCCGTGGCCAACCTAAAAAATCTGAACTCAAACTATTTCGCCTTCAACATAGATGGAAACATAATCAAGGTATTCAAAGAAGTAAAGACCCTAGGTTTTTACCTCGATTCCACCTTAACCCTAAGGGAACAGGCAAACTCCATGGCGTTGTCTACTGCCTACACCTGCAAGCTAATCAGGGCCTGCAGACCATTTTTATCCAAAGCAAGCTGCAGTGTCCTAGCCAACACCTTAATACTATCAAAACTGGATTACTGTAACACCCTATACATAGGTGCTAACAAATATATCCTAAATAAAATCCAAATTCTACAGAACAATGCTATTAGAACGGCTCTGAATATACCCAACAGAGAACATGTCTCAAAAATTAGAAGAGAACACCACTGGCTAAAGATTAATGACAGAATCCTTCTCAAAACAGACTCGCTGACATTCAAACGCCTTAATAACGCAGCACCCCCATACCTAACAGAGAGAATAGTTAGGCGAACATCTACACGCCCCTCCATAGTGGCCAACTCCTTTTGCCTGGGGATACCCAGATACAACCTAAAAAAATCTGGAGGAAATAGCTTCCCGGTGAAAGCTGTCCAATCCTGGAACGCACTACCTCCAGCTCTCAGAGCCGACCAATCCTACCTCTGCTTTAGGCACAATACCCTGAACTGGCTGCGGTCCAGTGATTCTTGAGCCCTACTGGACCTATTTCTGATGTATGTACCTATGTATCTGATTTACGTAACCTACTATACCTTTTTGCTGTATATCCTTGTATATTTCCTGATGCCTTACTGTATCTTCTTCATTGTGTAACCTAAGCCTTAAGTATTCTTGTACCTTGTTGCTCCCAGTTACCTACTGGTTCAGTGTGCCCTGTTGTGTTAGTCACATAGTACGGTTGATAAAGAGCAGGCGTAAGTGTGCGCTCCACTGAAAAGGGGCTGTCACACGCAGACACCTATCACTGAGGTTCGACACTGCTGTGAAGTGCATCCTTGAGCATCTGTGAGCAGCTGCAGACACCGTGGGTAATTGCACAGGTGTGGCTGCCAGCAAGATGCAGGCCAATATTGCTTTTGGAAAACATGGGAGGTGGTTGCAGCGACGGAATGTTAAGCCTGCTTATAAACAGCCGTAGGGCCTGATTCCAGGAAGTGCTTCATGATGACGCCATCCTTTAGGGAAACGCTCTGTGAATCGGGCCAGGTAAACGCATGCACAGACCCTCGGCGGGTCTCTAGTCTTGCATTTAGAGGCTGCTGCCCAGTGGCATGCATGGGGCCCACTTTAGGATGACTTCTACAGCGAGTAATGTGAGCTGGATAAAATGCCATTCCTGAGCACTGCTGCAATTGTGTATTGTCGATGAATGTGCACAGTTCTGTACATTGTATTCTGTGAACATCAGCTGCTGAAGGAGTCTCTGGGACTTGGAAAGCTAATGGGTTCGACCATCTCAGCAGGTTGTTTTCATTTACTCCATTAAAAGGAATCACACCCTAAATGACTGCTGTTTCTGCACTTATAAAACCACGGGCCCATGACAGACCAACAGGTCCGGAAGGTAGAGGGTGCGGGGAAATAAGCGCCAGCGCCTGCGGGGTGGCAGGTTGGCGCCCTCAGCCTAAGGAAACCTATGAATCTCGCAAAAGTGAGGGAGGAAAAAGGTGGCAGAGTCCCGGCCGAGCGGCATGAACAGAAGCACCATCCTCAGGTCTAAAGGAGCTGCAGGGGTTGGTGGGGACCCGAACACCAGGAACCAACTGTTTGCAACACATATTGCACTTCCCATAAAAAGGGACAGCTGCAGCAAGCTGGCAAACTCTGAGCGCAAGCACACGTAGCACAGATACGGTTCCACGGGCGGCCAGGAGAGGAGTCTTCTTTTCGTTTGTCTTCACTAGGCAGAGCCAGCACGGAACAGCCGGCGTGGGCTGCGAGCGAGATGTTCCCTTTTTGCTTTCCTTTTCTTTCGCTAGGAGTTGGCGACATTGTTGCTTGCTGCAGAGCAAAAAGGGTTTCCATCAGCGCAAGGGGATCAGCAACCTTGTCCCACGCTGGTTCAAGTCCTATCTCGCCAACCGCAAGCAGTTTATTCAGATGGACTCCTCTAGATCGCCAATGCTAGCCTTCACCTGTGGAGTCCGGCAGGCATCCATCCTCTCCCCAGTAATCCTCAATCCATGCATGAAGCCACTTGGAGCCCTCTTAGCCACACACCACACCCACATCCACCAATACGCTGACGACATGCAGCTATACCTCAAGATCAACACCATCAAGGACATCCATAGGCTCAAAACCTGCCTATTGCTGGTCCATTCGTGGATGTCCAGTGCATACTTGAAGCTCAACCCCTCCAAGACCGAATTCCTACTCCTCACCAACAACACCGAACACCCAGACATACAGACCTGGCTATCAACCATGAACTATAGGAGCTTCATACCCGAGCTCACCTCCTGCGCCAAATCCCTCGGGTTCCACATCTACAAAAACCTCTCCTTCAAGATACACATAGCTAAGAAAACTCTGCCAGCTTGGTATTAGCTCTCCCTCCTGTGGAAAGTCAAGCCCTCCCTCCTTCTGGAGAGCTTTAGATCCACTGTTCAAGCACTGGTCCTATGTCACCTGGGTGGGGCAGTGCACTCCTCAAAGGCATTCCGTTGTCCTCCAGTGGGCCCCTGAGAAGTGTCCTAAAAGTGGCCGTATGTCGCATCAAGGGTCTATGCAGATATGACCTCATCACCCCGGCCCTCATCAACCTTCATTGGCTCCCACTGCATGCACAAATCACCTTCAAGTCTTCCTGCATCATCTATAAGATAGTCGCCCTCAAGTCACCCAGCACCTCGCGGAGAAACTCAGCATCACTGGCGGACAGCGTACCACCAGAATCCAGGCCATGTGCAGACTTGATATCAGCCGCTGCAAAACGGAAAGGACCAGAAAACGAGCCTTCTCTGCCTACACTCAAGACTATGGAACCTCTTCCTTGTCGACATCAGACAAGCCCCCACGCTCCTACTATTAGAAAAGAACTTAAGACCCATCTCTACAAGGAGTCTCTCCTCTTCAACAGCTAGGCCATCACGTCGCACTCGCGCCGCCTGAATCGCTGTATGCTGCCTACCTGTCTCCTTCCCGCCATCCGGTACAGCTGTACCCCTCCTCTGTGCCCTCTGTATCCCACCCCCCGCGGTATATCTGTTCTGTTGTTGCCCCTGAGAAGCGCTCCTTTAAGTATCTGTATTGCTGTCTACCTCTGTAAAGCGCTCCGTTGCTTCTTGAAGCCAGGTCCAAGCTCAATAAATATAATAAATATACTAATAATAATACTAATAATAATAACACCAACAACAAATAAAAGAAATCCCCAAAAATCTGAAATCAGCAAGAGACAATACCGAGCTGGCCCATAAAAAGATTTAGAAGGAAATTGATTTGGGCAGGAGAGGGCCCCTTTCAAAAAAAGTACCATTCCAGAAATGCATGTGCTCCCCATTGGGGCTAGTACACAAGGAGGAGAAAGGGTAATTCAGGTTAATACCCCCCCTGTCATCCCGAGAGGGCAAGTCAGTACATTCTGGCATCTGGAGCCTACACTGAGTTCCAGGACGCAGTGGAGGTGGCGAGGAGGGCGGGAAAGGGGGCCTGGTTGGCAAAGGCAGACTATCAGATGGCATTCAGGCCGCTACCATGGCGATGCTCTCAGTTCAGGGGGAAGTCGTTTTTTGACAAATACCCTGAAATGGAGCGCACAGCCTCGGGGTCTTACTTTGAAAGGGTGAGCTCCTTCCTGCACTGGGCACTGAATAGAAGCATCCCAGACACACAGGTGCTTCATTACATGCAGGGGTGAAACCTATGCAGGGACAGAGAGGAAGATTTCCCAAAGCTAACAGAAGAATGGGGCATCCCGCTGGCAGGGAACAAAACAGTGGGGCCCGCCCACATAATACAGTCCCTAGGAAATAGGAATAGAAACAGACTCCCCAGAAGGAGTCTGTCGTATCCACAGAGAAACAGACACCGCAAGGAGCTTAAATGAGAGGGGGAGAAAAGTTGGGGAGCCTCAGTCCCTGGCGGGGAAGCAACATTTTGCAGGAAAAGTCATACTGCAAGGTCGAGAGTTCCAAAGGAGCGTGGAACTAAAGACCAGAGGGACCGTGCAGAAACAGCGTAGGGTGGGGCTGGGGGCTAGTATGAAAAAAGACCTGGCAATATGGGAAGAGCTTCTACAAAATGCGCACGCCTATCAACCAAGAGTCAAAAAGGGTACTGTGCACCGACGCAGCAGGAGCAAGCGGTTTGCCGCTATCCTGGGGGAGAAGAATGCTGCGCAGGGTTTGGCCAGAAAAATGGCACAGGCATGGATGGACTAAGAACATTACGATGCTTGAAATGTTTCCAATATGGGGGGCGGTCTGTGCTTGGAACAAGGATTTGTGCAACAGAGGTGGCAATGTGGTCAGATGACATGGCAGTGGTGCAAGTGCTGAAGGAAGAGGGGGCATCCTGCCCGCTACTGTCAGAAGTATTAGGAGCTATAACTATAACTGCTCTGAGCCATACCACGGTGCTGAAGCCAGGCGTATCGCCGCCGGCGAGGAAATCAATGTGGCTAACGCCCTGTCTAATAATGGACCTCGCCGCGGACGCTTTGGCCCATAGAACGGCTGAGTAGTAGTGTAAGAACTACAAAACGTAAATGCATGTCATTGGAAAAAAAAGTGTTGGAATTCACAAAAGATGAAGTTAACAAGTTCCTAGAATGGCCTTTTCGCAAGGGAAGACAACGACCTGGGAAACAGCGCATTTGGCAGCTGTGAGTACGCAGTACAGATAGCTGGGGGCATAGACCCAACAAGTAGCCCACTGGTGATTTGTGCGCTGAAAGGGGGGGTGGGCAGAATTGAGAGGAAAGTCCTGATACCAGAAGAGCATGCCATTTTGGAAAAGTAACATGCCTGTTAGGGGCATTGGGTAGCACATGCGCCAGCAGTTACGAGATGGCGCTGTTCAGGGCAGCATTCACCCTAGCCTTATTTTGGGGCATTTAGAATTGGGGTAAATTGGTAGCAAGTCGCACAGCAATGGGGGAAGGGTGCATGACAATACTATAAAAAATAAATAAAAAACTTGAACAGTTGGGTAAAGGGAGGTTTATAACATTACAATGCATCAGGGAAGAGGGTTATTGCCCCATCTGTTTCTCAGAGGGCTTCCGGAACATTCTCCGGGAGTTGGGAGGACAGCTATTAATACACAGAGATGGCAGGGCGCTCAGCAGATTTCGGTTTCAGGCAGTATTAAAGAAAACGATAAGAGAGGTAGGTTGACACCTGGCGAATACGGCACACATTCATTCGGATTGGGGTGGCAACGGCAGCCCGGGCAGGGGACCTGGGACTAAAGGAGATAACGAAGATAGGCGGTTGGCGACCAAGTTGTTTCAAGAAGTACATTAGGGAAGGCTTGGTGTTACTTGTTACATTGTCCCACCCAGGTGTTGGCCCAAACAAATCAGCAGGGACAGTGGGTCATTCTTTCCTGATGCGAGCCAGGCCTTGGACAGAGGGCGTAGACCAAGCTCTACACTTCAGAAAGCCAATCACCTCCTGCGGGGACTCCCGGGCATGAGATGGAAGCCATCCATGACAGGCTATCGCATTTGATCGGATTCTGCAATCCTCCCAAATATCGAGTAGTTCACGTGGGCAGAAATGGGGCGAATGCAGAAGAGCAATGGAGGTCCTCGACAGATTTTGCAAGAACATTGGGGTGAATTTTATTCGACCATGGTTATCCCAAAACTCCCCCAATCTTTTTCACTCGGGCAGGGTGCTGCAGCAATGGGTCGTGTATAAGGGTTCTTTTGTGGGGGAACCCGACCAGCCGGGGACCCACTCAGGTGTGGTGGTACCAGTCAGAGGAGATAATGCCAATTGAACATATAAAGTGCACCACCCAGAAATGGAAGGAACGATAAAAGATGGAGGGGCAATAGTCCAGCTTGCAAATGCAAAAGGAGACTTGCCCAACAGAGCCCGGAGACTTGCCCAACAGAGCCCGGAGACTTGCCCAACAGAGCTCGGAGACTTGCCCAACAGAGCCCGGAGACTTGCCCAACAGAGCCCGGAGACTTGCCCAACAGAGCTCGGAGACTTGCCCAACAGAGCCCGGAGACTTGCCCAACAGAGCCCGGAGACTTGCCCAACAGAGGTCGGAGACTTGCCCAACAGAGCCCAGAGACTTGCCCAACAGAGCTCGGAGACTTGCCCAACAGAGCCCGGAGACTTGGTAAACCAGCAGCTGGGCACTAACTGGGTGGTGGCAGGCATCAATCTCCTGGACCAAGAGGTGCCCAAAAGAACACCAGGAGTTTTTGTTTCTGAATTGCGTGCATTGTTGTGTTGCAAGCAATAACGTCTACAGCCGTACATTTTATTCCAAGAAATACCCTAGTGTTGCGTATTCTATTAATGTACACAAAGGATTACTTTGCGAGGTATGCCGGTACTGCGTGTCTTACTCCTCCGAGCACTTATCTCGATTGCACATGTGCAGTGCCCGAAGAGTCCTGGGGGGCCCCCACCTGCTGATCACGTGCTATGCTCCTGACCCCTTAACACGAGTCGCTCCATCATCCGCGACACAACCCTCAGCTCAAATCCACGTATTACCATGGCCTCACTAAACCCCGCCCCCAAAATGGACCCGAAGCCTCGCCCCCTTTCATGAGTTGGGTCCGGCTTTCTATAGAATGACCGCTCTTACCAACCTTAGAGGGATGTGCCCATGCACTGCATGAAAGTGCTTTCGCCTTTACATGTTTATGGCACAGGCATAGCTCTATATATTTAGCAATATTGCCCAGTGTTTCCGAACATGTGCTCTCGGTTGCCACTTGTTTTGTCATCCCCAAAGGTTTCTTTGACTTCAAGTAAATCACATGGCTGCTGTTGTGCTTATGGAATGTCAGACTAGACATGGACGGGATCATTCACTTATTAAAAAAAGCAGAAGGGCTCGTGCGTCTAGACTGACACCAGACTCAGAAAGGCCCTAAACACCTGGCTCTCCCACTCCCACCTGAACTCCTCCTCTCTCTAAACTACACTGCCGAGCCCAGCATCCCTCTACATGCAGTCACAGAATTGATGCCGGCAGCATTTGCAGTGGCTCACCTAGACAAATTGTCGCACCATGCACAACATCACTGCCACCTACTAAATAATGCATTAAAGCCAGCAGCATTCGCTGAGGCTCTGCACAATAAACCTTACACCTCCCTCACTACAACACAAACAATGACAGCATTAGCATCGCTCACCTGCCAAACTATCGCCCCATCCAACACCCCTACCAGTCAAATACACCAGGAAAGCCAGCAGCATTCGCTGTGGCACACTGCAATAACCCCACCCGGCCTCGCCGCTCAGACTCGCACCAGAGAGACCACAAATAATGAGACAGTGTCGTCCACACTGCACAAAGGACGCTGCAGCCAAACTACATCAAAGAACACAGTAAGTATACCTGTGGAGCATGTCTGTTGACCAAGGCTGCAGGCACGGCCAAACATCCATGCACCGTAGAATGCAGCAATGGCTATGCTCATCCGGTCTAGCAGCACACATAGACGTCCACACTGAAACACCTCTGCCACTCGCATACAGCGACTACCAACGAAAAGAACATTCTGTATAGCTGGTCACACATCAAATCTTCATCAATAGCAGTCTATTGTTTACCACCAACAGTGCCCACCCACGTGCCTGACCTTGGGTTGCTTAGTGGAGCCTAGCCAGCCACCTATGCCCCAAGCCACCGAAAGTGCACACACGCATTTCTTAATCTAAAACTCTTAGAACCTCCACCACATTGACTACGGTCACCAAGGGTGTTCCAACCACAAAGCGCATTGAGGCCATACAAATGGGGAAAGAGCGCTATATAAATAACCCAATTAATACATGCAACTATGTGTATAGACGTATGTGCCAGTGTCACACGTGCTGCAATGCAGACAGGGATGCACAGTGCATGTCTGTTCAGCATTACCCGCTTAACACTGCACTTAAAAGAAGTGGAGGCCACTTATTCTGGCGATTCCACTCTAAAATCTGCCAGCATGATAAATAAGTGCTACACCAAAGGGAGCTGGGTGGAGCGGTCCCCTAAGTGCCACACCAAAGGGGGCTCAGGGGAGCGGTCCCCTAAGTGCCACACCAAAGGGAGCTGGGGGGAGCATTCTCCTAAGTGCCACACCAAAGGGAGCTGGGGGGAGCGTTCTCCTAAGTGCCACACCAAAGGGAGCTGGGGGAGCGGTCCCCCAAGTGCCACACCAAAGGGGGGCTGGGGGGAGCAGTCCCCTAAGTGCCACACCAATGGGGGCTGGGGGGAGCGGTCCCCTAAGTGCCACACCAAAGGGGGCTGGGGGAAGCAGTCCCCTAAGTGCCACACCAAAGGGGGGTGGGGGAGCGGTCCCCTAAGTGCCACACCAAGGACGGCTCGGGGGGTGGTCCCCTAAGTGCCACACCAAAGGGAGCTGGGGGAGCATTCCCCTAAGTGCCACACCAAGGGCAGCTCGGGGGAGTGGTCCCCTAAGTGCCACACCAAAGGGAGCTGGGGGAGCATTCCCCTAAGTGCCACACCAAGGGCGGCTCGGGGGAGTGGTCCCCTAAGTGCCACACCAAAGGGGGCTGGGGGAAGCGGCCCCCTAAGTGCCACACCAAAGGGGGCTGGGGGAAGCGATCCCTAAGTGCTACACCAAAGGGGGCTGGGGGAGAGGTCCCCTAAGTGCCACACCAGAAGGGGCTGGGGGAGCGGTCCCCTAAGTGCCACACCAAGGGGGTCTGGGGGAAGCGGTCCCTAAGTGCCACCCCAAGTGATCCCTAAAGCACTTGTTTGGTGGCTTCCTAGTTCTGTGTTCATCTGGTACGAGCCCCGGCTTCTCCATTCCAATGTACCCCCTGTGGCTAGACATCTAATACATCCTCTTCCTTCCTTCTACCATGCCGGTGCATGTTCTCCCTGCTAGCCTCCTTCGTGTTCAATCTACCTTACAGCTTCCTCCAGTGAAGGAAGGACCAGATTTCCAAGAAGAAAGCAAGATCCCTCTGCTAAACATCTGCCAAGGAACAGAGGGAGATACCGGACTCAGAGGACCCATCCAGCAGCTCCAGAACCAGTACCAAGCCAGCACACAGCATGCCCTGCTAGGTTCTGCCAGCAAGCTTCCTAGGTGGGAAGTGCCAGAGAGTCACTGATCAAAGGATAAGGCAGTTGCCTGCAAGCACTCTCCTCAGCTTTGGGACGTCCGGCCTTAAAGGACGACCCGAATCTGCAAAGAAGTTTGGCGGAGTGCCAGAACCAGCATCATCCAGCATCCATCTTTTAAGGACATTCGAGCCATCAAACCATCAAACCATCAAACCGTGATGGGCTGCACCACTGACTGTTGTCACGCTGCAGTCACTCAAGCCGTCCGAGATGCCTTGACCAGCATTCCAGATCCACCAACCAGCATAGAGGCAAAGATGCTTGACCCTGAGACACTGTATAGGCCAGCCTGCAGCCGTCTGTACAGCCTTGCTTGCCGAACTGCCTGCTGCCTGATACACACAGATTTCTACCATCTTGAATTCTGTTGCAGGAGCTGCAAAGCATCCTGAAACGGACTTGGCGCTGTCGAGCATCAAGAGCATCTCAAGAACTAGGTACAATGTGGTTCTCTTCCCTGGTCCTTTTCCAAAGGCCCCTAGTGACATGTATGACCCTTTGCTCACTTGGAGCTGAAACCAAACCTCGAACAGTTAAGACTGATTGCTTTACCTACTACCCTCCTGTCAGTATACAGAGTGCACCCCTTTTCTTTTTGAAACTGTATGTCCTCTGGGTTACTTTTCAGGGTGGGTTGTTTTTTGTAGTGTGCTAGAACTGTCTGTTGTAATAATAATAAAGTAGATATTTTTATACAACCTTGACTTGACAGTGCATTTTATCATTGGGTAATAAATGTATTTTTGCTGTGTTGCAACTAAACAACGATCCACAATCTTTCGGAGATAAGCCTGCCGTTCCGTCCATGTTACCAAAATTGGACAAGGAGGTTTATAATTTATTTGTGTTTCCAATCTGTTTGGATCCCTTCTGGTCTACTAGAGGTGTGGGGTTGATTGATGGTTTAGAAACAAATATTCATCCCTGGACCACTGGTGCCCCGGAAGTAGATTAATCATATTGGTGGCAAGCGATCGGATCTAGTTGGCCTTGCGCACAGCTTAGTTACCCAATGATAAAAGTACTGTTGCAGGCAACGTTTAGTCACTGCTAGATATTAGTAATAGTCATGGTACTTGACATGGAGACTGCAAAAGGCAGGACCACGGATGTCCTGCGCGTCTTATATCAAGAGAGAGGACTTCCCCACAGCACTAAGGTTAATAAAACTGAGGTGCTGACCAGCCTCCAAGCTTGGGTAGAAGCGAGGGTGGTTTGGGAGAAGATGCCAGGGGACGGGCTAGGGCCTGTGTTCCCGAACAAACAAGACCTTCCGGAGGAGGGAAATGATGAGTACGACCGCATGAGCAGTGTTTCTCGCCAATCATCCCGCCGGGGGGAAAGTGTGGTTTCTCAACACTCAGGAGTGTCAGCGAGGGCAGGGGCTAGTGCAGCATCCCGCAGGTCCCAGGCCTCAGCATACTCTCTAAGTGGCCCAGTAATTATTCCAGCTGTTAATGAGGTAGCGGCTAGGAAGCTCCTACTCGAGGAGAGGAGAGGAACAAAAACATCGGGACACAGTCGCAATGGAGCCCGACAGGGCCACCATAGAGCTGCGCAAGCTGGTGCTTGAAGAGCAGAAAGAGGCCAATATATCCACCTCTAGCGATAGAAGCGGTAGTGTCTCAAACCAGGGTGCCAGGGAGCAACCCCGGTGCCACATGCCCAAAGACTTAGTGCAGGTTTATGAGGTGGCAAAGGATATTTTTTACTGGTTTGAAGCACGTGAGCTTGCTTTACAGCTACAGGAGGTGGACAAGGTACTGTGGGGTGCAGCCGTGATGAATTGCTTACCGACACCAGGGACTGATGCAATTCTTCAGTTAACTTCTGAGCAAAGGCCCGTTAATGAGAGCATGAAGGCAGCCCTACTCAGGAAGTTCTGTAAAACCCCAGAACAGTATCTCAAGAGCTTCATAGAGGTCAGAAAGAAAAGTGGGCAGGCATTTGAAGTGTTAACACACTTGTCATTGAAATATCTGCGCGGGTGGGTGGCTGGTAATAAACATGATACATTTAAAGAGATGTACAATTTGATTGTGTGTGAGCATGTATTGAAAAATTGCGAGGTTGAACTACACCAGCATCATATGGACAAGACTATCACAGACCGTAGTGAGCTTGCAAAGGCTGTCGACAGGTTTGTGAGTACTCGAGTCCAGAAAAATGCTCAGGTGAGCACACCCAAACCGGAAGAGAAGTCGACGGACAAAAAAGGAAACAAGGATGGGAAGGACAAAGGCCCAACCCAATCCTATTTGAAGTCAGTTTGCCAAAAGAACAAAGGGAAATCCCAAAACTCTAGATCATCTGCGCACACCGTAAAGAAGTGCGAGGGCACCTCTAACACTGGGACACCTGCTTTCTCACCACCCAAAGGTTGCTTCCGGTGTAAGGAGCTGGCCCATAGGAAAGGGGATCCTGCTTGCAAGGGCTTACCCAGTCAAGCCACAGTGAATGTTGGACTCATGGAAGAGGCCATCATTAGTGTGGGCCTCTCAGAGGAGGACTTCCCACTAGACCAGGGAGTGACGGAATGTGGATTGGTTACACTGAGTGGGAACGGTAGCGGGTCGCCAGAAGAAACCCCAGTTCCCAATAACACTGAACTTTATCTAGAAAATGTGTATATCAATGGACACAAAACTCCTGCAGTGCGAGACACCGTGGCTAGCGTTACTGCTGTCACCCGGAAGTGGGCACAGGCAGGCCAGTATATTGATGGGCCTGATTGTAGCATCAGTGGGAAAGAGTGAGTGCGCCTTGGCGATAGTAGAGTTCAGCTGGCGAGGTGTAATGACCCAGCTCTGTGGCATTTTGAAAGACTCCATCCTGTCTCATGTCTGTTGGGTAATGATCTTCCTGTTACCAAAATAGTCGCAGTGGCTATCTAATCGAGGGCCAAAGAGATTGCGTAGATTAAACACTCTCAGAGCCTTTGGGCCTGGAGTGCTTCCAGAGGGCTTGTTGGAAGGACCGCTGTGGCCAGTAGCCCCTAGTCCAGTTCCACAGACTACTGAGTCGCCTACTCCTGCGGGAGAGGAGCTAGTAGCCACTGAGGACCCTACTCTTGATCTCTGTGGTTTCTTCATCAGAATATTGAAAATGTTCATCCCCAGAGCTGTCCTCCTGGTATCTCTCACCGTGACTGTTCTTTTATAGTTTCCCTCTCTGCCTCTTATTAGGGATTTCCCCTCATGCCCCGCCTCAGCATCCCACCCCGTTACGATCCCCCCACGGCCATTCCACCTACAACCATCAGCCCCTCCTTGCAGGCCCACAAAATCACACCCCCCTCCCACGAAGAAGATTTGGGGATGCAAAAGTGGTCTGTCAATTTATGGCGATGTAACCATTGATTTTGATCCATCTCATGCCTCCATGGCCCCCACCCTCCATGTCATTAGAAGCACCTTTAACTGGTCCTGGCTTTTTGGGCAATGCTGTCTGACATCCTGAATGGCCAGCCTAATGTTGCTTGACCTGCTTGGCAGGTGCTCTCGGCGTACCCAGCCATGTGAAAGATCTCTTTCAGGTCCTGGCATTACTTACGTTGGGCGAATGTTTTTGGCAGACAACAGACTGGCACACCCACCTGATGCCTCTTCCCAAATAAACTCTGGAAGGCCAGCAGCTGTGTCACTGCTCAGTCATGGGCACACATCCAGATATGTTATGTAACAGGACATTAGTGCTGTTACCACACCATGTTTGTCTGAAGAGACAGAATATATTCAGGGACCATGGGGTAGCGGAATTGACATCAGATGACCCTTGACCTCTGATGACATCACAGGACGTGATGTAATTTGATCCAACCACGAGGTGATATCACGGGAAGGGATGGCACACAACCTTTAACCCCTTGACAAAACAGGTATAGCATCACATAGCATTGTTCCTAAGTTCACCACCCAAAATATGGTTATGATATCACTATAATGTGATGTACATTTCATACAAGAATGCATTGGCATATGTATCTTTAATAGTGTTTATAGGCCCATATTACCAAATTACTGTGGGCCTCATTACGACCCAGGCGGTAAGTTACCGCCTGGGTCGTACCTTTACCATCATGGCGTAAACTACGTTTACGCCATGGTGGTTGGCGGACTTACCGCCCCATTCCGAGGTGAGTGGGGCTGTAAGTCCCCAATCCCCATTTACCCTTCCCCATTCCCATTTTTGCCCCATAGGGCATAATGGGAGTGGGGAAGGCGTTAATTACGCCACCGTAAATTACGGTGGCGTAATTAACAACAAGGTCCCTTAGCGCCATGGATTTTAACACCTGCTAAAAGCAGGTGTTAAAAGCTCCATGGCGCTAAGGGACCTCGGAATCAGGCGGTAAGGGTCGACGCTGTTTACACCGCCGTAAACCCCTTACCGCCTGGGTCCTAATGAGGCCCTGTGAATGTAAGCAGATGATAATGGGCCTCATTACGACCCAGGCGGTAAGTTACCGCCTGGGCCGTGACTTTACCACCATGGCGTAAACTACGTTTACGCCATGGTGGTTGGCGGACTTACCGCCCCATTCCGACCTAGGCGGGGCGGTAAGTCCCCAATCCCCATTTACCCTTCCCCATTCCCATTTTTGCCCCATAGGGCATAATGGGAGTGGGGAAGGCGTTAATTACGCCACCGTAAATTACGGTGGCGTAATTAACTCCATGGTCCCTTAGCGCCATGGATTTTAACACCTGCTAAAAGCAGGTGTTAAAAGCACCATGGCGCTAGGGGACCTCGTAATTGGCGGTAAGGGGTCGGCGCAGCTAACGCTGGCGTTAACCCCTTACTGCCAGGGTCGTAATGAGGCCCAATGTGTTAATATTATACAGAACTTCTATAGAGCAAAGATACATGCAATATCACACAACCTCTGTTGGTACTCATTTATCAAACTCAGAAGGATGAAAGGCTGAGTTGGCTTTGCCGGGATTCGAACCTGTAGATCACACACACATTGCAGCAGCAATCGCTCAACCCACTGAGCTATCTTACCGGCTATAGCTATCTCGGCTTTAGTAAAATGAGCAATTCCATGTCTGAATGTTCTCAAAGTCAGAAAGCAACTCTGTAGTGGATACCATTAAACTGGTAACTGAGATGTAACAGCAGTCCAGTTCATCTGCAGGTCTGGAGCAGAGACGGCCACATGTCAAGCCTGCGTGGATCTACTTTTCAGGCTTCAGAGGTTGGCAAAATGCATACCATTGGGAGGTTTCATAACTGTGTATTAAAGAATTGAGAGTAGCGCAGGGAAAGAAGCGCACTCACACGGCATCCCATACTCTGTGCACTTGTTACCTCATACAGGCAAACATCCTAAACATCATGCCATGGAGATAGGAAAGAGACGCATTGCAACACAGCATTAATTGTGTCCCAATGAAATCAAGGGCCACGTTATGTTATGTTATGTTACTTGGCATTTATATAGCGCTCTATATATCATTGGTATGACCTCAAAGAGCTGGTAGATTGAACACCCTCGGGAACCATAGTTCTGGTCAGTAGAGAAAGATAGTGTCGTAGGGGGTGTCCAGTCATTTGGTCGACTGAAAACTGGTCCAATGACATTTGGTCGACACAATTTGGTCGAAAACCAAATGGTTGAATTTTTTTTTATTATATATTTATTTTTTGGGTTTTCGTTTTAAAAAAAAGGGGTTTTTAGAAAAAAAAGGGGATAGGGGGGACCCCCCCCCAAAAAAAAGGGGGGAAAATTAAAAAATAAAAAGATTCAACCATTTGGTTTTCGACCAAATTGGTTCGACCATTTGTCCAGTTGACCAATTATTTTCGACCAAATGACTGGTAACCGTCGTAGGGTGCGTGGGTGCACCAGATAAGTATACATCTGGTGTAATTGCTGGGTGGCAGCTGCGTGCTAGCGTTTAGGTGTGGTGCTGGATAAGTCTGTTGAATGTGTGTGCAGTCTGGTGGGTGGACATCCAGACTGGGCTTTGGCTGTGTTAGGCCAGAAAGACGCTTATGTGATCAACTATGCCTGAATGTGCTCAGCTAGCTGCATTTTATTTGCGTGATGGTGTGTTGATGAGGTCGTGTTCATATGTGGACAGCTAGGCCGAATTACTCAGGGGTATAGATCTGTTCTATTTGAGTGATGGTGCATAGTAGAGAGTAAGCGTAGTGATGTGATACGGTGGTTATCTTTAGAGCGCCGAGACCAGGCACATGAGTAGGATGGTGGGAACTTAGCGACAGACAGACATTTAGAGGCAGGGGGATACAGATGCATGGTTTAGTAAAGAACTTCAAACACTTAAATCTAAGAAAATTAACCTCCTACATACCTGGTGCAAAAATAAAAACTGTGTGGACCTTGAGGCTTATAAAAAAAGCTGCTAAGGTCTATAAAAGAGCTATTTATTTAGCCAAGAAAGAGTCCTTTGCCACCAGGATTATAGAGGCTAAGTCGGACAGCCGTGAACTATTATAATCTTAAAAGAACAGGCACAAGCCCCCAGATCTGCTCAAGTGACCTTTATCAAGGATGAGGCATGGTGTACGGAGATTCAATCTGCCTTATCGAATAAACTTGATAAAATTAGAGAAGGGATTGAGTTGAAGAAACTCGACATACCGATTCAGGATCTAGAAAATACTCCCCTGCCCCCCACTGAAAAATTGGAGGATCAAGCTTCATTTAGCTTTCAGCCTATCTCAGAGCAAGAATTGGCCAAGGTAATCTCCAATTTAAAAAGTACGTGCTGCAAAGGAGATCCTTGCTCCTCTCTGATTATTAAAGAGTGCTCCCCCGTCCTCATTCCAGCCTTGACCAAGTTTGTTAATGCTTCCCTTTTAGCTAATGAAGTTCCCGGCAATATAAAAAAGGCATGAATTACTCCATTGTTAAAAAAACCTAATCTCTGTCCTCTGACTGCTTCTAATTATAGGCTTATTACTAACACTCCTTTTCTGTTGAAGATCTTGGACAGAGTTGCCTATAACCAGATTGCCATCTTTTTGGAGCAAAACCAGATCTATCATAAATATCAATCAGGATTTCGTCTGAATCATGGTACAGAGACGGCCTTGTTGGCCCTTAAATCTCATCTCCTGCAGAGGATGGATGGTGGTCATGATTTTAGATCTCTCGGCTGCCTTTGACCTGGTGGACCATACCATACTGTCCACTAGGCTAAAGAGGAATGCCAATTTCTCTGACGAAGCAACAAATTGGGTCATCTCCTTTCTGAAGAACAGACAAAATAGAGTGGCCAGTAACATCTCCAAAGGCCCCTAGTGACATGTATGACCCTTTGCTCACTTGGAGCTGAAACCAAACCTTGAACAGTTAAGACTGATTGCTTTACCTACTACCCTCCTGCCAGTATACAGAGTGCACCCGAAGCAAAACCGACAGTACTTACGTACGGGGTCCCTCAAGGAGCCTGCGTGTCGCATGCTTCTATAATACATTTATGATCCCCTTCATCCAGATGCTGGAGAAAGAGGGGATCATATTTGCAAATTATGGGGATGACACCCAATGTGTCATCCCCATATCCGGATTCCATGCGGAAGATGAACAAAGAATTAATGAGATCTATAAAAAAATTCTAAATGGGATGGTGATAAATGGCTTAGCCGTTAATAGCGCCAAAACAGAGCTTTTACTTATCGGCTCAGAGTCCAAATTAGAGAAGTTAGGACCTAGCTATAAGTCGTTTCTTGTATATAGCTGCCATATCGAGGTCATGAGCAAGGTCAAAACCCTCGGCATTTATCTCGACAAAAATCTGAATATGAACTCCCAAGTGAATAGTCTCGTTTCATCGGCCTCATATTTTCTCAAGTTATTTCGCTGCCTTAGAGCTTTTATCTCAAAGTCAAACTCCGAAACCCTGGCAAGAGCCATAATTGGATCTAAGATCGACTATTGTTGTAGTCTCCTTGTGGGATTGCCGTTATCGGACGTTCATAGGTTACAGGTCATACAGAATGGTGCAGTTAGGGTAGTGAAAGGTCTGTCTAGAAGAGACCAGGTGTCGGAAGCTCGGCGTAGTTTACACGGGTTACCTGTGCAGGCCAGGATTGTGTTCAGGCTTCTCCTCATCACACACAAATGCATACATGGAGTCATGCCACTCTATCTGAAAGAATTAGTCATGGTCAAAAACAACATTAGATCCCTTCGATCGGATGATTCCAACACCTTGGCTATGCCAGGTTCGAACACAAAAAAATCCAGGGACTCAGCATTCTCCTCGGCAGCCCCCCTTTAGTGGAATTCGCTAGCAGCCATATTGAGGACCACTTCTTCAACAGAAATATTTAAAAAGGGGTTGAAAACCGCTCTTTTTGTATAAATCACTTCTGACTCTTGCCTGATCCTGTGCGCGTTTCATTCATGCTCTGGAGTCCATTTTGGACTCAGGTCCGCCTTTTCTGTTTTAGTTCTGTTTGTTTTGTTTTACGTTTCACAGTGCCCTTAAGCCTTAGGGTATCTGGTTGCGCTATATAAATGTTAAACATAAACATAAATACAACACATATTGCAACGGCATGGGGAAAAGGGGGCAGGATGCACAGTGATACACATGTGGGCGAATTCCATCGAATTCTGTTCATTCCATCTGCCTCATTCGTTCTGTCCGCACCGTCCATTCCATCTACTTCATATACTCGATCTATTCCATGCACTATATCCATACCATCTCTTCTACCTATTCCATCCACTCTATCAATTCCATCAGCTCTATTCATTCCATCCATTCTACCTATTCCATTCACTCTATCCATTCATCCATTCTACCTATTACATCCACTCTATCCATTCCTCTATTCTGTCTACTCTATGCTTTCAAACTATTCCATCTATTCTACCCATTCCATCCATTCCATTCACTCTATCCATTCATCCATTCTCCATATTACATCCACTCTATCCAATCCATCTATTCCATTTACTCTATCCATTAATCCATTCTACCTATTACATCCACTATATCCATTCCTCTATTCTGTCTACTCTATGCTTTCAATCTATTCCATCTATTCTACCCATTCCATCCATTCCATTCACTCTATCCATTCATCCATTCTCCCTATTACATCCACTCTATCCAATCCATCTATTCCGTCTACTCTATGCTTTCAATCTATTTCATCTATTCCATCCATTCCATTCACTCTATTCATTCCATCTAGTTCATCCACCCTATCTAATCCATCCTATCCAATTCATCCACCCTAACTAATTCATCTACCCTGTGCTATGGTCAAACATTTCTACACTGTACACAAGCTTTCAGGCACAAGAATTTTGCCAAGTGACCGAGGACACCGAGAGGAAATGTCTTGTGATGATCGTAACAGAGACAACGGCAAAAAAAAACATGCTATAACTGCAACTTGCAAAAAGCTATTTACATAGTCCAAAATGGATGCTTATTCTACTTTAAATGCTTTTTGGATGTTTTTGTGTACATTGTGAATTTGGGGTGTTTAAGAACAGACTAAATCAGTGACTCTCCCCCTGAAGTGTGCCTGAAATAAACCTTCAATGAGTCTAGAATTCCAGAAAGACACATGATTAGGGTGCATGATTAGTCCAGGTGAAGGGATGATCAGAAAAGGGGCAATGAAGCCACGCCCACAGGGCTGAGCCCCATCAGAGAGAGTGTACACATTTTCCCTTTAAACACAGAGGAAAGAAGTGAAAATGGGCAGCTCTAGGAGAGCTCTGCCAATGACACTCCACTCTTCCCAATTTAATCAGTGAAATATACCCCCCCTGGTGTGATTTTTAGGAGGACATCTCTTACTACACTACCACTGAAAGAAGAAACCTCCACTCAATAGAAGAACACTGGGTCCCAGTGTGTGTCTGTCTCCTTCCGCATTGAGGAAGGGTCTCTGTCCATAGGAGGAGATGGGCCTTTGTTTTCTTGTATTGAGTGTGCATTTTCTTTTAGTAAATATTGCCTATGTGGGTTGCTTTCTAGCCAGCTTCTACCACGGTGGACCTTGTTTTTTGGTCATTTTGCATTAGCCATCGAAGCTGGTTATTTTGGATGTTGTGTTGGACTTTTTACTACTCCACATCACCACTTCTCCACACCACAGCATTACACTTCACACTTGACATAACCACACCCCCACTACAGACTCCCACACCACACCACTCCATGCCTCCACTTCACACCAACACTTCACCACACTAATGCACTCCACAGCACCACACTACTGCACACCACCACCAACCACCCCAACACACATCACTACCTTTCCACATCACCACTTCTCCATGCCACCACAATACACTTCACACTTGACATAACCACACCCCCACTACAGGCTCCCACACCACACCACTCCATGCCTCCAATTCACACCAACACTTCACCACACTCATGCACTCCACAGCACCACACTACTGCACACCACCACCACTCCACCCCAACACACATCACTACCTTTCCACATCACCACTTCTCCACACCACAGCATTACACTTCACACTTGACATAACCACACCCCCACTACAGACTCCCACACCACACCACTCCATGCCTCCACTTCACACCAACACTTCACCACACTAATGCACTCCACAGCACCACACTACTGCACACCACCACCAACCACCCCAACACACATCACTACCTTTCCACATCATCACTTCACCACACCACAGCATTACACTTCACACTTGACATAACCACACCCCCACTACAGACTCCCACACCACACCACTCCATGCCTCCACTTCACACCAACACTTCACCACACTAATGCACTCCACAGCCCCACACTACTGCACACCACCACCAACCACCCCAACACACATCACTACCTTTCCACATCACCACTTCTCCACACCACCACAATACACTTCACACTTGACATAACCACACCCCCACTACAGTCTCCCACACCACACCACTCCATGCCTCCAATTCACACCAACACTTCACCACACTCATGCACTCCACACCACCACACTACTGCACACCACCACCACTCCACCCCAACACACATCACTACCTTTCCACATCACCACTTCTCCACACCACCACATTACACTTAACACTTGACATAACCACACCCCCACTACAGACTCCCACACCACACCACTCCATGCCTCCACTTCACACCGACACTTCACCACACTCATGTACTCCACACCACCACACTACTGCACACCACCACCACTCCACCCCAACACACATCACTACCTTTCCACATCACCACTTCTCCACACCACCACATTGCAATTCACACTTGACATAACCACACCCCCACTAAAGACTACCACACCACTCCTTGCCTTCACTTCACACCAACACTTCACCACACTCATGCATTCCACACCACCACACTACTGCACACCACCACCACTCCACCCCAACACACATCACTACCTTAACACATTACCACTTCTCCACACCACCACATTACACTTCACACTTGACATAACCACACCCCCACTACAGACTCCCACACCACACCACTCCATGCCTTTACTTCACACCAACACTTCACCACACTCATGCACTCCACAGCACCACACTACTGCACACCACCACCAACCACCCCAACACACATCACTACCTTTCCACATCACCACTTCTTCACACCACCACATTACACTTCACACTTGATATAACCACACCCCCACTACAGACTCCCACACCACACCACTCCATGCCTCCACTTCACACCAACACTTCACCACACTCATGCACTCCACAGCACCACACTACTGCACACCACCACCAACCACCCCAACACACATCACTACCTTTCCACATAATCACTTCACCACACCACAGCATTACACTTCACACTTGACATAACCACACCCCCACTACAGACTCCCACACCACACCACTCCATGCCTCCACTTCACACCAACACTTCACCACACTAATGCACTCCACAGCACCACACTACTGCACACCACCACCAACCACCCCAACACACATCACTACCTTTCCACATCACCACTTCTCCACACCACCACAATACACTTCACACTTGACATAACCACACCCCCACTACAGGCTCCCACACCACACCACTCCATGCCTCCAATTCACACCAACACTTCACCACACTCATGCACTCCACACCACCACACTACTGCACACCACCACCACTCCACCCCAACACACATCACTACCTTTCCACATCACCACTTCTCCACACCACCACATTACACTTAACACTTGACATAACCACACCCCCACTACAGACTCCCACACCACACCACTCCATGCCTCCACTTCACACCGACACTTCACCACACTCATGTACTCCACACCACCACACTACTGCACACCACCACCACTCCACCCCAACACGCATCACTACCTTTCCACATCACCACTTCTCCACACCACCACATTACAATTCACACTTGACATAACCACACCCCCACTACAGACTACCACACCACTCCTTGCCTTCACTTCACACCAACACTTCACCACACTCATGCATTCCACACCACCACACTACTGCACACCACCACCACTCCACCCCAACACACATCACTACCTTAACACATTACCACTTCTCCACACCACCACATTACACTTCACACTTGACATAACCACACCCCCACTACAGACTCCCACACCACACCACTCCATGCCTCCACTTCACACCAACACTTCACCACACTAATGCACTCCACAGCACCACACTACTGCACACCACCACCAACCACCCCAACACACATCACTACCTTTCCACATCACCACTTCTTCACACCACCACATTACACTTCACACTTGATATAACCACACCCCCACTACAGACTCCCACACCACACCACTCCATGCCTCCACTTCACACCAACACTTCACCACACTCATGCACTCCACAGCACCACACTACTGCACACCACCACCACTCCACCCCAACACACATCACTACCTTTCCACATCACCACTTCTCCACACCACCATATTACACTTAACACTTGACATAACCACACCCCCACTACAGACTCCCACACCACACCGCTCCATTCCTCCACTTCACACCGACACTTCACCACACTCATGTACTCCACACCACCACACTACTGCACACCACCACCACTCCACCCCAACACACATCACTACCTTTCCACATCACCACTTCTCCACACCACAACATTACAATTCACACTTGACATAACCACACCCCCACTGCAGACTACCACACCACTTCTTGCCTTCACTTCACACCAACACTTCACCACACTCATGCACTCCACACCACCACACTACTGCACACCACCACCACTCCACCCCAACACACATCACTACCTTAACACATTACCACTTCTCCACACCACCACATTACACTTCACACTTGACATAACCACACCCCCACTACAGACTCCCACACCACACCACTCCATGCCTTTACTTCACACCAACACTTCACCACACTCATGCACTCCACACCACCACACTACTGCACACCACCACCACTCCACCCCAACACACATTACTACCTTTCCACATCACCACTTCTCACAACAATTCCACCCTGGTCCACACCTCTACTCCATAACCAGCACTCAATTCATCAACACTTAAATTACAATACGCATATCGCCTCCAACGACCACTGTGCCTGGTCAGACCACCACTTTATCATCTTTGATATACCAGCCAATGAACCACACACCAAACCTAACATTGCACCTTCCATCCCTACAAGAAACAAAAAGGACATTACCAAGGACAAACTTCTCCCTCTCATCCTGCCAATACTTAATAATTGTGCCTTCTCACATGATGACCCAACAGTCTTGGTGGACACCTTCAACCAAACCTTGCTCAAAGCTATCAACACCATAGCACCTCTCAAAATTAGGAAAACTAAACAGCGTGCCCATCTTAATTCCTGGTTCACTTCACATCTTAGAACACTACGCAAAGAAAAACAGAATGCTGAAGCACTCTGGAAAAGCCATCCTTGCGATGTTAATAAAGACAACCTCATCATAGCAACACTTAACTACAGGGAAGCAATTGTGCAAGCTAAAAAAGAGATGTGCAACCAATGTATCTCACAAGCTGAATCTAATACAAAGGAGCTATTTAAAATTCCTAAAGAATTAGAATCCCCCTCCTCCATTCCCGATATTTGTAATAAGGACAGCACATGGTGCGAGAATATTCAAAAAGCTCTCCTCAACAAAATATCCAGCTTGCAGTGTAAAATCAATGCTAAACAAAACTGCCTCCAAACCTCATCCCAAACTAAACTCATGACTAATAAACCTAAAACCTCCACCCCTTTTAGCTTTGCTCCTATTCCCATCACTGAGTTAGAAAGTATCATTAGTAAACTGAAACCGTCCAACTGTCAGGGTGACTCCTGTCCCGCCCCCATCATCAAGGAATCTGCACATGAACTTGCCCCTTTCATCACCGCCTTTATCAATGCCTCATTCCATTCGGGCATTGTTCCTGATAACCTCAAGGATGCACGGGTCATCCCACTGCTAAAAAAACCTACGCTGGACCCTAGTATCCCCACCAATTACAGGCCGATCACCACGGTCCCATTCTTATTGAAAATCTTGGACAGGGCTGCGTATTTACAGATTCAGAAGTATCTAGAAAATAACAATCTTCTTGGCACAAGACAATCTGGTTTCCGGCCTAAGCATGGGGCGGAAACAGCCCTACTAGATCTTAAAACTCAAATTGAGGACCTAAAAGACAATGGTAAAATGGCTTTATTGTTACTCCTCGATTTATCAACAGCATTTGATCTGGTCAACCATCAAATCCGTTGCTGCCACTTGAAATCAGCAGCCCACTTCTCTGAAAAAGCCACGAAATGGATCAGCTCCGTCCTTAATAACAGACAGATGCGGGTTTTCTCGCCTACCGCCTCAGCAGAGCCTACACCGGTGCTCTGCGGGGTGCCTTAAGGCTCATGCGTTTCACCAATGCTCTATAACGTTTTTACTAAACCTCTATTTGATGTACTTGACTATCTGGGTGTCACCTACACCAACTATGCTGATGACGCCCAGATACTCATTCCAATCACAGGTGACTACTTAGTGGACACTAAAGCCCTGAACGACATCTTTCAAGTCATCCAAGCTTGGATGTTCCAGCATGAGCACTGTCTCAACGATAACAAGACAGAGCTCCTCATCCTGGGCTCTCAACACCGATTGAATAGACTCGACCCCTCCTTCAAAACCTTCAACATTGATGGTAATTCTATTAAAGTTTCCACTGACACCAAAACACTAGGAATCTACCTAGAGTCCACTTTATCACTTAACAGACAAACAAACGCAGTCGTCTCGGCATCCGCTTACAAATGTAATCTCATCACAGCATGCCGTCCCTTCCTAACCACACAGAACTGCACTATCTTGGCCAAGACATTGGTTATGTCCAAACTGGACTACTGTAATGCCTTATATCTAGGGACCTACCAAAGTAACCTTAACAAACTACAGGTTATCCAAAATAACGCCATTAGAGCTGCCCTCAAATCGCCAGATCTTCACACATCTCCGAAATAAGGAGAAGTCTACATTGTCCCTCAGTAACACAAAGAATTTCTCTGAAATCTCTTACCCTCGCACATAAATGTCTGAACAATAAGGCCCCCATCTATCTTGCCTCCCGTGTCTCTCACTACTCGCCTCCCGGCTACTCAGATCGGCTCAAGCACACTGCCTGACCATCCCTAGATACAAACTGCAGAATGCTGGGGGTACTAGCTTCCCAGTCCTCGCTTCCAAGTTATGGAATTCAATTCCATTAACCATCAGATCCAAACATTCTCCAACTCTCTTCAAACGAAAAACCAAACTGTGGTTGTCCACTACACAAACCTAATGCCACTTAGGACTGTTTCGGTCACCACCTGCCTAGCACCTGTATTTATGATCATGCTAACTGTAAACATTGCTGCACATCATACTGTATACTATGTATAATGGTACTGCATATATTGCGCTCACCTTACACTGTTATTTTACTCTCTTGTATTTCCTGTACATTGTGTCTTTGTTTATCTGAACTGTAACTATTACTGTGATGTAATTACTATGCCAAGATATGGGCCCGGATGCCCTTGGGCCTGGTGCGCTATACAGATACAACACTGCCACTGTATACATACCCTACAGCAGAACAACCGTCCACACCTCTGCACTCACACCCCACACCACCACACCCTACCCTACACCACTCTCCACACCACCCTCGCCTTACTCAACATTCTCACCCCTCCACACACTCAATCCGCACTACCTCCACACCAACTCCACCTCCATGCCAACTCAGTTCACACCCACACTCCACCCCACACCTACCCACCACTCCATACAACTGCATCCTCACTCCAAACCACCACAACACCACACCACCACTCCACACCTGCACACCACCCATCTAAACCTCCCAGCTCTAATCCACTCCACTCTGAGACCAACTCCCCTCTCCCGCACTCGATCTCATCCTCTTCCCCAACTCTGTCCATAACCTCCACTCTAACCTCATCTCTGGCCCCACCAATCAACCCCCATCTACCCTTCCTGTCCCCTCTCCAACCTCACCCCCTCTTCAGTGCCCCTCTCTAACCATGAAGTACATCTCTCCTCTATACTATACCCCTCTCTATGCCAACACTATCCTACGTCACCCCACGGTAACACCACCCATCCCCACCGTGCCCCACTCTACCCACACCTTCTTTGGCTCACCCACGACCACCCTCCTTAGCATATCTAGCATAACTCACACCTGCTTAGCCCCAACAACCCACCCACCATAGCTCACCTCTGCCTAGCCTCACTAATCCACACACTACAAAATACGACTCAGCCTGTAAAGGAATGCAGAGGACAGACCGTTTCAAAGAAGGAAAAGGGGATACACCGTGGATACTGACAGGAGGGTAGTTGGTAATGTAATTAATAGCAATAGTTCAAGGAGAGCTGGTTTCAGCAAAAACAGACCAATAGGTCATAAAATGTCACTAGGGGCCTTCAGAGAAGGGCCAGAGGGACAGAACCACAATGCACCTTGTGCTTGCAGATGTTCTTCGTCCTCAACAATGTAGAGTCGGTTTCAGGGCACTTTGCAGCTTCTGCGACAGAGTTGAAGACAGGAGACAGCTGTGGGTAACAGGCGGCAGCAGTCCAGCGAGCGTGGCTGGCCTACACAGTGGCTCTGGGTCAGAAAACGCTGTCTCGGTGTTGGTCGGCAGTTCTGAAGTACTGTTAGAGGCATCTCAGGTGGCTTTAGCGACTGCAGCGTAACATCAGTCAGCGGTGCAGTCGGTTGCAGCTCGAGGGGCTCGAGTGGCTTGAAAATGTCCTTTAAGGCGGACGTCGGTAGATGCTTGTCGATGCACTCCTCCCAGCTTCTTCAATGGGCTTGGGTCATCCTTTAAGGCGGATGGCCCGCAGCTGTGGAATCTGTTGCAGGCAGCTACCTTGTTCTTTGTTTCGGGTTCAGAGACCTTCTGGCACTTCCCACCTAGGAAGCTTGCTGCAGAGCATGCCGTGTGCCGGCTGGGTACTGGATCTGGAACGGCTGGGGGGTCCTCTGTATTCAGTATCTCCCTCTGTTCCCTTGGAGATGTTTAGGGGCGGGATCTTGCTTCCCTCTTGCAACTCCTGGCCTTCCTTCACTGGCAGAAGATGTAAGGTAGACTGCACCTTCAGCTCGGGTCCAAATTAGTTCTTGTTACTCCTTGCAAAGTTTTCAGACGATCTCCCAAAAGAAGGGCTTGACCCTCTTTTAAAGCCAAATGGGCCACAGTAATTGGTGTAGGGTAAGCCTACCTTAATAAACCAATCCTGGGTTCCCACCAACAATCTCCTGTATGCATGAGGTCATAACTAGAGTGCTTTGCAACAGAAAGGGTAAAAGGGTGAAAACGTGTAATACTAAGTCCCACCCATCTTCCTGTATGTTGTGGATCAAAGGTTCTCTCAAGTTAATTGAGCTCTCTCTCTGGTTCCTGATTAAAGTGGCAGGTATTCCTTAAAGCTGTGGCATGACCAGACTTTCTGGCTTCTGCAAACCACATTCTCATACCTTCGGAATGGGGTCCTCCTGCGGAGATGACTATCGAGAGGTGGGAGCTGGCATAAGGTTGACACAGTGCATATGAAAGGTTGTTGGGGTTTCCTGTCTCCTGTGTTAACCTCTGCAGCCAGGCCCCATATGGGCCTGTTTGAAGTACACTCTATTAGTATGCCAATTATGTTAATAGGTGCCACCATTCTGCGAGGTTCAACAAAATGATAGGGCGGATCCATGGAGTCTTAGATAAACAGGCTGGCCATGGCAGGAGGAAGGTTTGTCCTTCCCCCTTCTGAGATGCATTGTATACTCCACCTGTCAGATCTCTACTAAATATGACAGGGAGTACGGCGCCTGTGGGCTTTGTCCAGCCAGAGTACACAGCTCTATGTGTACGTCATGCGGTGAGCATAGGAAAATGTGTGTGGATTAGCCCCACATTTTCAAAGCTGATCTACCATCATTCAATTTCATTTAAAAACGATTTAAATCCCAGGCGAGTGCGCACACACCGTGCGGATGGTCGAACTCCTCACATTTGTGTTTGTTGAATTTACAGGGGCCGCAGAGTAGCAGCTGTTCACTGTAAGCTACGCACTGAGTGACAGTCAGCTGCCCATTAAGTAGCAACCTCAGCAGCACACTCAAATGCACACTCACTGACACACTCAATGACAATTCCAGAGCACACACAAGTGCAGTCACAGGAGCACATGCAGCGGCACACGTACTTACATACCCAGTGACACAGTCAACGGTACATTCAAAGGAGCAACCTCACTGGACTACTCAAATGCCCACTCAGGAACACACTTAGCTTCACATTCAGTGACACACTCATTGACAATGTTAGCACACTCAAAGTCACTCACAAGTACAGTCAGCGAGGTGCACTCAGGTGCACACTCAGTGAAACACTCTGCGACACACTGCACTACACATTCAGAGGAGCAACCTCAGTGGCGAACTTAAAGGCACACTTAGGGGCACACGTATCTGCCTACTCAGCGACACACTCGGCGTGTATGTTCAGCACACTCCGTGTTACACTTGTACAGTGCCCGTCATACACTCAGCCATATACCGAATTAATAGACAGCAGCATGAAAACACGAGCGTACACAACTCAGCCACGCACACGCTCACTGCAGCGCGATGAACGTTACACTCAGGGGGTGCCCACGGCGGCGGACTCGCTGACACGCTCAGTGACACACTCCGATCACACTCCGAGTCGTCCATCTCTCCCTGCATGGCAGTGCCCTGCCACATTGCCTGGCGACGCGCACTCTCGCTTTCTGAGCCCAGCTGAGGTTGGCAGCTCCAGCACACGCACGGAGTTTGGACTCACCGCTCCAAGGGTCTGAGGTCAGGAGTCCGTCTTGCCCCTCGGCACCCTGCATCGGAAGGGACTGTGAAAGCCCCCCCAACCCCCCATGCTCGCCCCCCGCGCCTCCAGAGGGATGCAGAGTGGGGACACGGGAACCTGCAGTGTGTGCCTCCCCCCCGGCTCCCTGCAGCCTCCACACTGCACATGCCGGGAGCTCGCTGTGTTACACAATCACCGCAGCTGAGCCGAGGCTCCCGTACCGCCCTCCCCGGTACAACCACCCGAGCCCCGGGAGCTGCAGGGCCACGATGCGGGGTATGTGGCCCGTGCCCGGTGACTGCGTGCAAGCGTAGCCCGCGGGCGGTCCAGTACCCGGAGCCCTGGAATTAGCGAAGCAGACCAACACGGAGTTATGAGCTCCAGGCTTTCTATTGGCTGAAAGGGCTCTTATATTTCTTACCTTTGGCAGTTCCGTGGGGCTTTTAGCGTCTCCTGAAGACGAACACCCTGGAAATGGGGTTAAGGTCGGAAAGAAGTGGGGTGTGGGTGGACAGATAGCCTGTGGGTCATATCTAGGTTTTAGCCGTCCATTGAACTCTTATGCACATGGTAGACTCTATGGTCATTCCTACTCACAACCTGCCACTACCTGCTCAACGCCACCCGCATAACCCTGAGCAGCGCTGGGTGTTTTTAAGGGGATGTCAGTGTTATTTCCAAGCGGTCTTCTGAAAGGTAAGGGCTTAATTGCAGCTGTGTGAACCAGTTCTGCTGTAATTAAAATGTCTTCACCGACTATCTCTTCAGCTCATTTATTAACACGAAATATGTGTGCCCTTGCATTTGTTCCTTGCACTGTATTCATGTTAAAAACAATCATTGCCAAAGTGTACATATTTGATTCTTGCATAGGCAGGCACTGCCCTAATATGCCCAGGTACCTGCACCATTTGCCACCTGTTGCAGACATGTTCAGCAGGCCTGGAAATGCTTATCTCATGCTTACACAAAAGCCCAAACGGTTGGCTTTGCTAATGCTTATTCAGGCTGCAGAGCCATTTTTGATAGGAGTGAACAGAAAGCTCACTAAATGCTGAGCTCAAAATAAGAAGAATCATCTAATGTCATGAGAATGTCATGAGAATCCGCCTGAAGCCCAAAGCCAAGTGCAACTCCTGGTATGACTCAGACCTCGTCACCCTTAAGCGCAAGTGCAGGGTGGCAGAGAGGAAATGGCGTGCTTCAGGTTCATCCTCTGACAAACTGGCCTGCCACCTGCTGCAAAGGCAATACCGTCTCTCTGTTCTCACCAAGAAGAGAGCTGATATCCAAGCCCGCGTCGCTGTGGCATCTAACAACTCGGCTGAACTCTTTAAAATCTGCAAGGAACTGGCCAATCCTGCTGCAGTCTCTATCTCTCTTTTCCCTTCACAGGCCCTCTGCACGGCACTGGCTTCTCACTTCATTTAAAAAACTCAGGACATCCTGTCCTCACTCTCCCTCTCTCACCCTCCTCCTGCTATTCCCTGCTCTTCCTCTGGCCCTTCTGCAGCCACCCCTCCTCCCTCCTTCTCTGCCTTTCCCCTTTTCTCTCCAGACGCGGTTTCTAGACAAGTCCGATCTACGAAAGTCTTGTCGAAACAGGTTCACCCCTGTTCCTCCAAAACTATCAAGGACCACATTTATTCCCTGGCTCCAGCCCTGGCTGACTTCTGCAATCACTCCTTCACCTCTGGAGTCTTCCCATCCCCCCTCAAGCACTCCCTTGTGCACCCTCTTCTTAAGAAACCCTTTGCCGACCCCTCCTGCCTGGCTAACTATCGCCCAATCTCCATCACTCCCTTCCTGGGCAAGCTCCTGGGGAAACTGGCCATCTCCCAGCTTAATCTCCACACTGAATCTGTTGGCTGCCTCGATGAGCATCAGTCTGGATTCAGAGCTGCCAGAAGCATGGAAACTGCTCTCCTGAACATCCGTGAAGACCTGCTCTCCAACCTCGACTCTAACACCCCTTGCGTTCTTATCTTGCTTGATCTCTCTTCTGCCTTTGACACTGTCAACCATGCCATCCTGCTCAACCGTCTCTGTGATAACCTGGGTATCACTGGCCAGGCTCTGGTGTGGCTGACCTCTTTCCTCTCTGATCGACCCTTCCAGGTCCAACTTGGCTCCTTCCTCTCTGACATCTTTTTCTCTACATGTGGGGACCCCCAGGGATCTAACCTCTCCCCCTGGTTGTTCAACCAGTATCTGGCACTTCTTGCCCACCGCATCGCCGCTCTCTGCCCCAACTTTCAGTGCTATGCAGATGATACCCAGCTAATTTTCAGGCTACCCTCGGCCTCCTCCTCCTCTCCTTCCCTCATCTCTGACTGTCTGTCTGCCATCCAGGAATGGTGTGCCACCAATGGGCTCTGCCTTAATGACAGTAAGACAGAGATTTTACTCATTGGCACTCCCACTCCCTCCTTCCCTGTAGCTCTCTGGCTGGCCTCTCTTGGCCCTCCTCCCACTCCCACCTGCAAGGCTAAAAACCTAGGAGTCATCTTCGACTCTGCACTCTCCTTCTCCCCTCACATCTCTGACGTCTCTAAGAAGTCACACTACCAGCTGCACCTCCTCAGAGGTATTCTTCCTTTCCTCTCCTTCCCCCAGAAGCTCACTCTCTCCAGAGCCCTGGTCCTCTCCAAGCTGGACTACTGTAACAGCCTCTATCTAAATCTGCCTGCCTCTACTCTCCGCCCTCTGCAACTTATCCAGAACAGGACTGCGAGACTTGTCCTTGGCCTCAAGCCCAGGGATTGTATCTCTCCAGGACTGAAATCTCTGCACTGGCGCCCAGTGGCTGCGAGGATTAAGTTAAAAACCCTCTGCATTGTACACAAGGCCTTCTGGGATTAACTCTCTCTACCTAAATATCTCCCTTCTCGAGCTCTTCGCTCATCTGCCTCCAACTCCCTTAGGGTCAGTCGCTTCTGCAAGCAACGAGTTGTTGGTAGATCTCTCTCTTCTGCAGGGGCCTCCCTCTGGAACAGCCTTCCTGCCTCCCTGAAACTTGAGGAGAACCATCTCCGGTTCCGGAAACACCTCAAAACCTTCCTCTTTGCTTCTGCTTTCTCTCCCCCTCTCCCTTGCTGAATTCCTGACCGAAGTTGCACTGGCTACCTGGCCACCCTTCTGATCTCTTGGCCAGGCCCTGTCAACTGCCCACCTGCACTGCCTCCCTGGCAACCTCTGCACTTGGGGACTGTTTTCTGTATCCCTTCAGTCCCCCTACCAGCACTTATGTCTGCACTTCCTTGCACTTGCCACTAGCTGGCTGTTTATGTGTCATATTTATTCCACTTCCCATGTACTGCACTTCCCCTCTCCCTTCCCCCTGCGCACTTTTCCATTCCCCCCTTCCCATGCACTTGCACGATCTGAATGACACCTGGCCTAGTAGGATCGCTGTTTGTCCTCCCATTGTTCCCCCCTTGCCTCGTTGCGCCTTGAAACACTTGTGTATGGGCGCGTTATAAATGCCATATCATATCATATCATATCATAACGCTAGGAACCCTCAGGTATCGGAGTGCGCTGGTGTGTGCTGCTCATTTATCCACCTCGGAAGAATGAAAGGCTGAGTTTGCTCTGCACAGATGTCAAAGCGAGCGCTCCCTTGCACAGTGGTGTGACCGACCTAAGTTCAAGTGCTTTGTAAAAGTTGTCCATTTGACCGGAAGCCAGAAGAGCACTAGGCAGGCAGGTGGCATCCCTGGTGTCAGACACCCTCCGAGCAGCCCTGGCCAGCGCTGAAGGCCACTCCTCTATTTGGAGTCTTCTTCATGGTCTGCTATTCCCTATATTTCAGCAATTTCAACTATTTGGCTTCTCGATCACTATTTGCGGGCAGAGTTCCATCTGCTTAACTCCCACTCCAGCTGGTCTGTGACCTCCTTCTCGCTTCTGTCTGGACGTCCCTGCGCCAGCTGCGACTTGCCCAAAGTTAGCCACCAACCTAGTGCCTCATACCGGCTTCTTCCCGCTTCTAAGCACTTTAATGCTATATGTGATTATTACCCCATGTAGTGGTAGTCAATGAATCGACCTCTGAATAAGCAAAGTTCACACCTTAATACGGAACTCACAGGTCTATTGCCAACTGAGCCGAGCTGACCAATTACATGTTTTATTACAAAACAATGTTATTATCTTTTCAGAAGACATCTTTAAAAAAAGTGTCAACCACAGTTGGTGCAACATATAATATAACAAATTGTAAATAACAACTAAAACACATATACAGCACCTTGTAAATAACAACTAAAACACATATACAGCACCAAATCAATAAAAAGTGTGCGTCTAAAAGAACGCCTTAGTGCATGTAACTTACTTCGCACACAGCTGGACACACTCCAGCAACGAAATCCATCGTTGCTTATCACCTTGTCAACATGTTTCGGTTCCCGGATGTTAATAAACCTTCCTCAGGAGAACCACATTTAAATAATCATCCAATGTGAAAATCATTCTTGCATTATAGATCAAGGCTTTCGAGACACATGCACCCCCACACCCACAGCACGTCCATAAAACAAGGAATCATTTCTTTTCTCAGCAAATCTTGGGCCGCTAGATGCTTCTTAGCAGATCTGCAGGTCAGGCAGTAGCACCACAGGCATTCATTGATACCAATAACTCAGAACCACTTTATTGTATTGTGGTTGCAAAATCTGTTCTAATCTTAAACTAGTGGCAGACTCTCTTGCTCCCATAAAAGACAAAAAGAAACCGATTGAAAGGAAACTCACTAATCCTTGGTTTTCGCCGGACTCCAATCCCTCAAAGCCTTCTCTCTCAAGCTATTCTATTTCTGGAAAGCCAATCAATCTTCCACAGCACTCTCCAACTATAAGGAAGCTGCTAAAAACTACAAAAGAGCGGTTACTGATGCCAAGAAATCCTATCTGGATTCCAGAATTTCCCGGGCTATATCGAACTCTAAGGAACTATTTAAAATATTGAAAGAACAAGAGTCTGTTCCAGAACCGGCACTATCCGCCATTATTCAAAATGACGAGTGGTGTCTGGATATTCAGACCGCTATGGCAAATAAATTGGATGGTATCCGGGAATCTATAGCAACCAAAAAAGCAGCCTCTGACACACCAGGTATCGACCTAGTTAGTAACACCTTCATTAGGGACCCCAACATCCCCATCTTTGATTTCACACCTATATCAGAGGAGGAGTTGGCTTCCATTATTAATAAACTCAAGGCAACTAATTGTACAGGGGATCCCTGTGCTTCGACAATTATCAAAACCTGTCCCCCCTCTCTTGTTCACGCCATATGTAAATTTGTAAATGCCTCGTTGCAGAACTGTACGGTCCCAGACGATTTGAAACAAGCATGGGTTACTCCCTTATTGAAAAAACCCAACTTGGATCAAAACGTCCCCACAAATTAAAGGCCCATAACTAACACTCCCTTCTTGCTCAAGATACTGGATCAAGTAGCATATATTCAAATAGCTCAACATCTAAACGTCCACCCTATTCTTAATCCTTTTCAGTCAGGATTCAGGCAAGGGTTTTGTACGGAGACCTCGCTTCTTGACCTTAAGTCACAGTTACTACAAAGAATGAACTCTCAAAAGATCTCTCTTCTGATCTCTCTAGATCAATCGGCAGCGTTCAATCTCGTCGATCATGCCATGTTAGCAGACAGGCTTATGTCAGTAGCTAACTGTTCGCAGGCCGCTACCAACTGGCTACTTTCATTCCTATCCAATAGGTCTAGCAGGGTATGTGCCAACAATGCCAAAGCACCAGCAATTCAGACATTGTTTGGAGTGCCACAAGGCGCCAGTTTGTCGCCGTGCATCTATAACATCTTCATGTCTCCTTTCTTTGCCCATCTTGCCCATGAGGGCATCCTCTTTCCCAACTATGCTGATGACACTCAATGTGTCATCCCTCTTACAGGCCAGCATTCGGAGGATGAAAAAGAACTTAATCACATCTTTGCTATGATAGAGCAATAGATGATGTTGAATAATCTTGCACTCAATCGCAGCAAGACAGAACTCATGGTTGTAGGATCTGATAGCATCATAGCCAAACTAGAGCCAACTTACAAACGTTTCCAGCTTGGAGACGCTCTAATTTCCACACTCCCTAAGGTTAAAATCCTGGGCGTGGTTTTGGATCAATCACTCAAGATGAATTCTTATGTGGCCAGTACCGCTTCTTCCGCCAAATATTATATTAAATTGCTGTCCCACCTGCATCCATAGATCTCCCAATCCAACGCTGAGACCATTGCCCGAGCCATTATCGGCTCCAAACTAGACTACTGTTGTAGCCTATTAGCAGGCTCCAATAAAAAAATCATCAAACGCCTTCAGCTGGTTCAGAATGGAGCTGTTAGAGTGGTATCTGGTCTTGCATATAGGGTACATGTCTCAGAGGCACGTCGAGCACTACACTGGCTGCCTGTGGACTCAAGAATCTCCTTTAGACTCATGGTCATCACATATAAATGCCTTCAGGGCAAGATGCCCACCTACCTGCAAAGGTACATTGGAATAAAATCTTCGACCAGAAACCTTCGGTCCAACAACCGCAACCTGCTCCAGCAGCCCAGAGTCAAAGGCAAAAAGGCACAATGTGGTGCTTTTGCCTCTGTTGCACCGGCACTTTGGAACACTCTGCCAGACCAACTGAGAAACTCATCATCCCTGAATACATTTAAGAAGGGCCTTAAAACCTTCCTCTTCAACTAGTTGCCCCTGGTTTGCGGTTCTTCTTTCCATTAGATCTTTCGGCCTCTCATCTCTCTTTTTTTCTGTGTTTTTGTCTGCTCCCTCACACCTATGGGTTTATGGTGCGCCATACAAATGTAATAAAGTAAAGTAACAAGTACATTGAATAACATACATACAGTACCTTTCCTTGTTGTCTACAAAGCTTGTTTTTAATATAAGTCTCCTTGTGTGCACCCAATCAGCAGGAAGCATTCTTTTAACATCCAGACATCACCCAATCAGCGCCTCACTCACAGCACGTGACCACACGCGTCCCTACCCCCAGTGCCAGCATCACCAAGGCTGGTGTTGGCACACACCTCATGCAGCCCACACTGCTATACACACGGCTCTGCTGCCAGTCCCGGCCAGGCTGCCTCTTGCCCTGCTCAGGGATCAATCCTCTCACCCTACATGTATCCAGAGCAAGAGGAGGAAGGCATGAGTCAGCCTCTCCGGGGTTCAGACCTGTGCCTACACATTGCCAGCGCCTCACCTGCTGAACCCCCTCACAACACCACTCGCAGCTTTCCTTAGATAAACTGGAGTTTCTGGAGGTCCATTTTAGTGCCCCCAAATGGGCCTTTAGGACGAGGAAATTGGAAGATGTTTGGCGGCCAAAGAAGACGAGGCTGGAGGTTCACTGGGAACTCACTGCTAGAAATCTGATGTCTTCACCTGAGTGCTGGTGGGGTGGAGGAGTCCATCTGAAGTGGAGGAGGTATAACAAACTGAGTGCTGGTGGGGTGGAGGAGTCCATCTGAAGTGGAGAAGTTATTATGGGTGTTGAGTGGAGAAGTTCATCTGAGTGCTGGTGGGGTGGAAGAGTTAATCTGAGTGCTGATGGAGTGAAGGTATCAATCTGAGTGCTGGTGAAGTGTAACAGTTAATCTGAGTGTTGGTGGAGTGTAGAAATTAATTTGAGTGCGGATGGGGTGCTTGTGTTAATCTGAGTGCTAATTAACAAGGGGGGTCCTGGGAGTCCCTCTGCCAGACATTAGTCGTGGTTATGAGAGACTTACCCAGAGTATTTAGCTCACTATCTTTCACAGAGAAGAGATATGTGAAAGATAGTGAGCTAAAGACTCTGGGCAAGTCTCTCGTAACCAGGACTAATGTCTGGCAGATGGACTTCCAGGACCCCCCCTTGTTAATTTGCTTAATCTGAGTGCTGACAGAGTTGAGGAATTCATCTGAGTGCTAATGGAGAGCAGATTTTGCCAACCATGGAACACAGGTTTCGTAAAGATTGAAGAGTTGGCAGTAGAGAGTAGTGGCAGTAAATTGATACCTGTGCTATTGTAGTGGTATGGGGAGACACGATGGAATAAGAAATGGGAGAGGGGCAGAGTTATTTTGGGAGGGTAATTGCCTGGGCAGCACGTGACTAGTCAGTGCCATGGCACACATTTCCTGTTAGGACCATTTTGAAAGCAGTCATGTGTAAGCAGAGGCATGCGGTTTGGGCATTGGTGAGTTAGAATGGGGTGTAGATTTGGGGGCTTAGAGGGCTGTCGCTTCTCTTATGACATTTTCTTTCCCATTGTCTAACAATCTATGTCTACTCATGATGTCATCAACTTCCTTACATAGTCTCTATAAACGTTTCACCCTTTCCCATTCTTCATTCCTCCTATCTCTTTCTTCCTCTCTCTGTTGTGTCTTTCCCCTTTCCCGGTCATCCTTTCATTTCGTTCTCTTTCTTCCTCCACCCTCTTATCTTTCTCTGCCTCCTGTACATCACTATCTCTTCGTGTCTTCTCTTTGCATTCATGGATGTTCTTTCCACCAAGTTTCAATAAAATGTGCCCTCCTATCCATCTAACACAATCGCTGTCTCATCTTCCTCATCATGCGTGCTTTTTGCTCTAAGACACCACTCATCAGCTTCTGTTAACAGAGCATGATACAGGAACTGGATAGTGGAGGAAGTGCTAAAAGGATGAGGATAGAAGACCAGATGATGCAGGGGGGGCACATGAACCAGGGGCATGGACAGTAGAGCATGATACCGGAACAGAATAGTGGCGAAAGTGCTGAGACGGTGTGGATATAAGACCAGAGAATGCAGGGGGGGTAGAAACATGAACCAGGGACACGGACAGTAGAGCATGATACCGGAACAGAATAGTGGAGAAAGTGCTGAGAGGGTGTGGATATAAGACCAGAGGATGCAGGGGGGGTAGAAACATGAACCAGTGACACGAACAGTAGAGCATGATACCGGAACAGAATAGTGGAGAAAGTGCTGAGAGGGTGTGAATATAAGACCAGGTGATGCAGACGAGGTAGAAACATGAACCAGGGACACGGACAGTAGAGCATGATACAGGAACGGATAGTGGAGGAAGTGCTATGAGGATAGAAGACCAAATGGTGCAGGGGGTGCACATGAACCTGGGACATGGACAGTGCTGTTGTCTCAGTGGCTAATGCCTTTCATCTTTAGAATATTGGACCAGGGAGGGCCAAGAGCTGTAAGTGACATGTCCATCTGTCCATCACCAGGGGGAGGGGCAGTAGCTCTTGGTCCCCCCATGACACGGTGTCAGTTTGGTGTGCTGCCTAAGGTGTGAGTTGGTTCTGTGATGTCCATGGCATTGAGTAGGTCACACACGGACGGTCTTCTTTTTTTGTTCGCTTGACTTCTGGGCAGGTTGAGGTCTCTGCGTGAGATATAAGCAATGTTGTTGATGAACGCTGTGGTGATCAGGTTTATTTCATTAAAGAAAACCGTGTTGGTTTGTGGTGGTAGGTAAATTATTTGGAAGGTGACTGTCTACACGTGGGAGTGTGGGGTGCGAAAGCGGAGGAGAAATGTGTGTTTGACTCATGTAGGGTCCGTGTCCAAGATGTTGCATTTACCATAAGAAGGGCTCCCTGGACAACAGGACATCCACACTTTCAAGATTCCGTTGTGTTGTGGTGAGCTGAGATGCGACGTTACTGTCACTGATGAAAACAGTGCATGTCTCGTCCCAAAATTCACTCCAATTAATTGTATTGAAGCGAACCAATACTACAATTCGCATAATGCAATTCATAAAAGAAAGCCTAGACTGGGCCATGCCGCTGTTGTTATCCAAACCCTGAGCCCTCAGACTGCCCTGGTTTTATTCACAGCATCGTGGGGGAGGGGGCAGATGAGCAGTGGTTTGTCCCACTTGAGTCACTGCAGCCAGGGGCTAGTTCAAGGGGAAGGGGGAGGGGCAGAAGAGCCGTATGGGGACATGCAGGCGACTCTTGAAAGCTGATGGTGAGGGCGGTATCATTGGAGCACTAATGGTCAGACTGCAGCGCAGGCAAGATTTAAAGTTCAAACTGGGAAAACATACTGGTTTAGTCTTACGGCCCTCTACTGCCTACACCAGTTCTTTTAGGCTCTGAATCCCCTGCCCAAATAAACCTGTCGGGCTTGATCTGCCTGCAGAAATGCAAGTGCGTATTCGTGCAACAGCTGCACTTTACATGCATCGCCTTCCCTGCAACTGATCCCTTATTTTAGACCTTTTTAAATGGCTAAAATAACAAAAGTTTCAAAGGAGATGAAAGAGGAACATCAGTGATGAGGCTGGAACCCAGGGAAGGGCTGCTCCTTACGCGGCAGCGTGGTGTCCGCCCTCCTATTCTCACGTGGGTTGGGCACAGGCCACTCATATGCACAGGCATGAGGAGCCCTGTTGAGGGCATGGAGGCATCTAGACAGCGCCTCACACAGGTGGATCTCCCAAGAAGCAGCCGGGCTACTTCCCAGTGCTACTTCCCAGGGCTTTAAGATTGAGGGCCTAGGAGATTATCAATGAAATCACAGAAATGGGGGGAGAACATTAGGATGTCTTTCCCAGTAGGGGCTAAAGGCGGCAACTAGACCCCCCTCCCACAGGGAGCTTGTATGTAGCAGGTGTTAGAACAGGTACTTGAATTGTGCTGGGTGATCGTGCATTAAACTGCTTACTTTTAGAAAGGGGGCATTTATTTAAAATAATTCTCAACTGAACATATTCTACTCACTGCCATAACCGTCCAACTACAGTCATTTCTAATTGGTAAACTAGTTCATAGTCGCCATTTTGTTTTGCAGGAGATCTTTGGCTACCGAGCCAGCTTCCTGTGGATCGCGCTCTGCATCGTGGGGTACATCTTCTCTGTGGGGGTCCTCCTGCTCCTATTCTACTGGAAGCCAGAATGGAGTGTGTGGGCGAACTGCAATCCCTGCTCGCTGAAGGAAGCCAATGTCGTGTTACTCAGATCCACGGTGAGTAGCATTCAACTTCTGAACCACCACTTCTGCCCAAGACATCCTGACCCAAATGAACCACCCACCCAACTCCCTCCCGCATCCATAGAGTCCACTGGGTGGGAAAGCGCTGTGAAGTGGCTGGAAGGCGACACGAGAGGCACCACAAAACACCCCAAATAACACACAAAGTCTCTCCTACTCATTTCCTCCCTCACTCAGACACTGATACTTTAACTCACTCACCTATCTACTCACTCATTGCCTTATTAAATCAGTGCCTCACTGACACCCAATGCTCCTGGGTGGCCTTCTCCCTCCCTCAATCAGTGACCCCCCTCAACTACACACTCACACCCAATGACTTTTTAAAAAGTTATTGAATAAACTCATTTTTGTGTTGTAAGTAAACTGCGGGACAGGCTCCTAGTATTTTTGGACGCGGGTGTGGTTGGGGCGGGGCACAACATCTCACTCTTTGAGATGCAGACTTACTTTCCAAAAATCAAATGTATGTTGGGCCAAAGGTTGAGGGAGCAGGGCCCAGAACTCGAGTGACACTGAACTATATCCGTGCATGCCATTTGCTTTCCATTCGAAAGGTGTACTCCCTTTCACCAGCGGCAAAGTGCCGTCTTTTTGAAGTGCTTCTGAGATGTGTCCTTTCCACGGGTCTTCTTTTCGCAGGATGAGAAGAAGTACACCCGCAAGAAGGTGCGCTGGATGCGTCTCACGCAATTCCAAGGTTTGCAGAACTCAGAGAACCCACTCATTGCGGATGAAAAGTCCATCATTAACCGAGCAATCCGAAAGCCTGACCTGAAGGTGAGTCATCGCTGCAGGAACAGGGCTCTCCTGTTATATCAGACTTTGCAGACAATCATATTACCCCCCCCCCGCCCCCAATCTAATTTAGCAAATGAAAACAAATCGAGTGCCTCAGTAAGAATGGTGTTATCGTCGTGTGTCACATTAAACACCCACTGATCCAGAAATCACCTCTAAGCGCCGGCAGGGAAGCGGTTTCTCGAAAGCGACTGTGGGGTGGGGGAGGGGTGAGACTGAAGGCGGATGCAGGAAACGACTACCTAGAGACTTTACTATGAGTCCAGGTCTGGCACGTCAGTTAGATCATAACGACTCTTCTGCGCATAGCTGTGGGCCGCCTTTCCTGCTGCCCATGTCTAGAGGTGAGGGTTGGGGTATCAGGGGCAGACCTGGGCCCCAGGGGTTCCTTAGCTGGTCAGGCATTGTTTAATCCTTGCATTTCATATTGTGAGAAGGTGCAGTAGATGGACGTGTGTTCTCTATGTCTACTTTTAGGCCCTGATTCATAGACATTTTTGCATGGTTCAAAGTGACTTTGCACTGCTGACACAAACCCTGATTCATGGAACTGTGCAAAGTGTATTTTTGCCGTCCAGAGGTGGTGCAAAGTAATTTTGTACTGCAAAAATGACCACGTGCACTGACTTTGGACCGCAAAAATACAATTTGCACAGTTCCATGAATCAGGGTTTGTGTCGGCAGTGCAAAGAATTCTACGAATATGAAAGGAGTAAGGTGGAGCTGAGCAGGTGAGTGTTTTTCTGCCTCTGAAAGTCCCCCTGGGCCTCCAGACCCGGTTTCTATCTTGTTTCCAACAGGCCCAAGCCCCGTTGCCAGCCCTTTCCCTCTGGCTCCCCCCTTCCTGGTTTCCTCTCTACAGCCCGCCCCTGCCTCCCGATTGGCTGGCCATCCATCCATTGAGGCCTAGGAGCCCAGCACTGCACACCACTCGCCCAGTAACGTGGAGCTGAGCAGGTGAGTGTTTGCTTGTCGTGGGCCTGTGAAACCCTCTTGGCCCTTTATTAAACATCTCTTGGGCTCTGTTGGGCCCGTTAGCCTCCTCTCCCTCCCCGCTCCATTGCGGCTCCTTCCCCTTCCTCCCGCCTCCCATAACCGCCCACTCCCCGTGATTGGTCCAACCACCCTTCTTCACCAACAGGGCTTGGGGAAGCACGGTGAGTAGGCATCTCCATCTGTGCCCTTAATGTGATATTTGCTGCGGCCCCCAGGCCCTTGTAGCACGGCTCACGGTCCTCGTTCCCTCCCCACGGTTAGGGAGAATTCTCTCATAAGGCTATTTTCCCAAACCTAGTGAGTCCCCCAGCAGCTTTGCTGGATTTTTGGGGTTTGTTTTTTTCTCCTGCTAAGAGTGAGACTCTTACTCCCATTCTTAGGCATGATTTGAGATATGTCTCTGACTGTGATTTTGGGCTATGGGGTCTGTTACTCCATAGGGTATCATCTGTTTTTCATGTGTGTTACACAGCACCCTCAGTGCAGTAACACAGGGGTGTCATAGTGACCCCCAAACATAGACTCCATACCCTGGGACTGACTACTGTCTCCCAGGGCATGTAAAGTCACCATTGGCTTTACAAGTCCAAAATTGTGAACAGAACCAGTACAAACCATCCTATTATGGACGTACTGGTAAGGGGTAAATCGATTGCCCCTGGGTCTGTTTTCGAGGGGGCACTGTCCCATCCCCCCTCATCGAGTTTCTGGCTGGTGGCAGTGGTTACCACGCAAAATATTCCACCGGAATATCTCCTATGGGATTTTCCCATTGATTTTAAACGCACCACTTTTTGGTGCAATGTTAAAGATACCACTGGTTTATTTATTTAATATTAAATGAACGGTTGGGTCTTTTTGCCAGAACTCTTTTCTAAAATGGCGTTCGTGTCCATCTCTGTAACTCTGACCAAGGTCGAGCCCTTTGTTCCACTTTTTGGTAGGCCTCTCCACAGAAGCCCTCCAAATGGTGCCACTCTGTCTGGGTTCCACAGGATGGGTGGGGAGGGGAATTGGCACCCTGGACTGCTTTGCCTTAGCAACTCAAGTCACACTCTGTTCTGATTGGCCCAGTGGTGAGCCGCCCGGCTCACCACTTAGCATGTTTGAGTGACAGCTATGCTGTTGAATGGGGGTTTTTCTGCATAAAAGCAGGGCCTTTGGGACTGGAACTTCAGAAGTCGCCACAGGACCTAAGAATCCGAAGAGGGAAGAAGCTGAGCCATCTGCAACAACGACACCACCGGTGAAGCCCTGCTGCAACTAGCTCACCACTTTCCCGACGACAAGAGAAGATCTTCTGCTGGACGAGTCTTCTTCCTCTGAGCTGGTGGGACCAACCAGTTTGCCCTTTTCGCCTTCCAAAGATGTCTCATGGTCGAATCGCCCGTGCCAAGCACCCAGGCGACTGGATAGCCAAGCTTCACCACTTTGACCGCGAATAAAAGGAACGCACCTTTTATCGACGAACTCCGCGGCTGGATTCATCCCTGTGCAGTGCAACGACTCCACGTTTCCTCCTCGATGAGATCCTCTCTTCCCCTGGTCGAAACAATGAACTGCCAACCACTGCCAGGAACAACTGCCACCGCTGGAGCTTCCTCTCTCTTTAAGGTACTGTGTCCTGCCTGGCCTCCCTTTGTTCGGTTTGCCCAAGGTGACCCTTAAATCCTTGGCTTTCCAACTGGGTTGGCCCCAGACCTTCTAACTTTACCTTCTTGAATCACCCCAACCTCTTTTGAACATTCTGCAAAGACTTCTAGTGCATTTTAAATCGTGTGAGCCTGGGCACATTTTGTTTTGCTCCATTTAAAGTGGGCCTGGCCTATGAACTTTGGCTCTTCACTATATAATGCCTTTTATTCCCTTGCTGAGAACTCCTAAAAGTGTTGGGACCTGTTTTATTTCTATGCTCTGTCTTTTTCTCTCCCTTTAACTGAACTATTGGAGTGCCATCAGGTTATGCGCTCACATCTGTTTAACAAATCGTGGTGTTTTAATTCTGACTTGTCTAATAGTTATTAAGGGAGGTGTGTATACTTTACCTGACTGTGTTTTAACTTGCTTTTGATTTAGAGTGCTAGTACATTGCCTAAAGTGTGTTTTAAATAAATAATTATATACTTTTTATACAAAGCTCTGGTCAGTGTTTGTTTGCTCTACTGTGTTTTTAGCCCTATTGTGTATACTCTATATACTGCCCTACTCTTCTTGAGAGAAGTCTGACTTCTCAGCCACAGCTACCAGGTAAATCTGGGTGGTGCAGACTGCTACCAATTGGGTTTACTGCTTACTCCGGTGGTCTTAATCTTTTTGCAGTGTTCCCCAAGGGAACTGCACAGGATTCTGCCTAACACCCACACCCGCTTCCAGGTTTGCTTCCCTCCCGCCTCCCTACCCTCCCACCCCCCTGACTGGCTATTGCTGCCGTAGCTGCTCAGGTCTTGTGACCTCGGCACAGCCACCTGCCTCCTTTTCACCAGAGCTAGCAGGTAGGTGCAGCAGGGTGCGTGACCCCATCTGTGCCCCTATAGTGTTTTTCAAACTTGCCCCCTCCCCGTTATCCTTCGTTCCCCCAGGCACCGCTCCTGGTTTGTCTTGCCTCCTCCCGCCTCCCGACCCTGCGACAGAGCACGGGGAGCGCAATACCCATTCCTGCCGAGCCTTTAATTTGATATTCCCGAGGCCCTGTGACCCTTTGGTAGCCCCCAGCAGCCCGTGCCCACCCCACACCCTCTTCCTGCTTAGCCTCCCGACCTGCCCAGCGCCACTCTCGTTGGTCCTCTAAGCCTTCATCACTGGACTTTCCAGGGCAGCCTCCTGCCCGTGCAGCCCTGCGGCTAAGAGCACAAGGCCAAGGGCGGCTCCAACAGAGGCGGCTCGAGGAAGTGTCAGCCGGGGAAGCCAGCGGCCAGCCATAAACCATCAACTACAAGGACCAGTAAGGTAAGAGTGGCCTGGGTTAGGAGTAGATTCAACACTCTACCCTATACTTCTAGCCACTTAACAAACCGATATAAAACAGTGTTATTAGCTCCCATTGCCTCTGTCTCTCCCACACCCTGAAGAAATACGGTACTCATCTGACCCGCTGGCCGTGGACCCCTCACCCACTATACAGGTCTCCCAAGTTTAGCAGGGGTTCTGTTCCCAAATTGTATTGTGTGATATTCAGAATGCATTAATAGGCCTCTCTCCCACTACACAGGTCTCTCAAATTTAGCAGGGGCTCTGCTCCCAAATTGTATTGTGTGATATTCAGATTGCATTGATTGTCCTCACTCCCACTATACTACGGTCTCGAAATTATCAAGGAGATTATTCCCAAATTGTATTGTGTGATATTCAGATTGCATTGATAGGCCCCTCTCCCACTATACAGGTCTCCCAAATTTAGGAGGGTTCCGCTGCCAAAGTTTGCATTGTAAGGATTACAATACTCCTTAGAGTCCCTCCTACCATACGAGACTCTAGAACATAGGTAGACATAGTCTCAAGCACAAATTTAGCTTAACCACATTAACATACTCCTAGTGAGGACCAGACCATGTTAATATAGTTCTAGCGCCGTCACCTTTTTCCGAGAGACCTACATAGACGGCACTTAACTTTGAACTACACCCCTGACAACTGTATGCCCAACACCACAACCCCATCGGACAGCGCTCTGAGGATACACAAACCAACCCACCCGAAGAACAGACAGCACAAAAAAGCACCCAAGCCTACCAAAACAAGAAGAAATACCAGCACTCCCGTCATAAAACACAGCAGCGGTTGGCTCAATCGGCACCTCCGCAGTGAGCACCAAAATGCCCCAGACCAGGAAGGGAAGCCGAGAAAGGGCACAAGACAAGGCCGCACTGGACACAGACACCCACATCCAACCTACCACCGAAGCAACAACCGCAAATAGAGGAAAAACAACGCCAAAAACCAAAACGACCAGAACAAACTTCCAAAGGGAAAAATCCTTATATCTCACACCATACCTGGCAACAACCCCAGAACCAGGATACCCCTGCAACACAGAGACGTCAAGACACACAAAGAACAGCCTGAGACAACCAGGAAAATGACCGGAGCACCCAAGAAGAACGTGGATTGAGTCCGACCCCATAACCCCATACATCACAAGAACAGAAGGACACCCTGAACACTCGCGCCACACCGGACATAACGACGACAAAGATCTTATAACCAGCAACCCAAACATCAACCTAACTAACTAATTCAACGAAGTAGAAGACTTCACAGACCTCCACCTAACCGGCACAAACGGAGAAGCAACACCAATGAACAGCCAAGCTTTCAATCTAGCAGACCGCTTCAATGAAGATGCAGCTTTCGCTGATCCTCATCCACCCCCAATCCACGCCAGTAACAATGCACCGCAACCAAACAACCACAAACCAAAACAAGGAACAACTAACAAGCAAAACCACACCAAAAAGATCCACTGCAACCTCATCAATGACAGGTCAATGTCCAAACATGCCACCAAGATATACAATCTGCTCTGCGACGGAGGGATCGACATCCTGTTTGTAACAGAAACTTGGCTAGACGACAACTACAAGATCACCCTCAACAACTGCCTGCCTGAATACTTCAAATGTGTCCAAGCAAACAGAAAAACCAAAAGAGGGGGAGAACTGGCAATCATTCATAAGGAACACCTGGATATCAAATCAGAAGATCCAATAAACATCGATAAATGCAAATCCCTAATCATACATCTAGCAGCAAGCCCCAAAACAAACTTGAAATTCATACTAATATATAGACCACCAACCTACGATGCAACCTTCGTAGACGCCTTCACGGAAGCAATCACCCTCCTAGCCATCAATCACAATCACCCGATAGTCCTCGGAGACATCAATATCTGGTCTGAAGGAGAAACCACGACCATACAAAAATCGCTAACCAGCCAACTAGCAGCAATGAACCTACAACAACTAGTCAAAGGAGCAACCCACTCGGCAGGGCATACACTTGACGTAATCTTTGCAAACAAACTACACCTTACAAGGGCACCCCCAATACATATACCCTGGTGCGACCACCTCATCATCCCCTCCCTAATCAAAATGACCACCCCAACAAACAGTCCACCTGAAAAAACAACGAAAACCATGAAAAGAAATTGGAGAACCATCAAAAACTCCAACCTGCATGAACTCCTGGAGCTAAACAAACCAGACCCAACACTCATGGAAGATGATGACCTGGACAAAAGGGTAACCCTGCTGCATTCCTGGATTATAACTACTATAGATAACATCACCAAAGAAAAATCCTTCACTTCTTGTAATAAACGGTCAATGGCAAAATGGTTCACCCCACTACTCAGCACCATGAAAAGAAAAAAACAAAGACTAGAACTTGATTGGAGAAAACAAAACGATGCAGTGAACAAACTGAAATACCTACAACACAACCGGGCATACAAAAAGGAAATACAAAAAGCAAAGAGGAAACACTACGACCACCGAATCTTCGAAGCAGCAAACACCCAAAAATAACTCTTCAAAATCATAAAGGAAATCAAAAAGACCCTCCGGGATGTAACAACACACCAACTCCGTCCTCAAAACTTTGCAATGACCTTGCAGACAACTTCAAAAACAAAATCACCAAAATCCAACAAACCATACTAAGCAGACCATCTGATCAGACCACAACCCCTACCTACACCCAGGAGGAACATCCAAACAAACTACGAAGCTTTCCAGATATATCAGTGTAGACATTCGTCAAACTGGTGAATGAAAGCAATAACTCAGGGTCCCCGAAGACCCCTGCCCATGTGACTTATACAAATTGATTCTTAAACCAGGAACGCCCATGGAATTTCACAGGAACGTCCGCAACCATTTCATCGCAACTGGGAAAGTGCCACAAGCCTTCAAAACTGCATACATCCGGCCACTATTCAAAGATACAGCGGGAAATGTAGAGGACCTCTCCAACTACAGACCCATCTCCAACATCCCATATACAGCCAAGCTGCTCGAAACGTACATATACAAAACAACCCAAGAGTTTATAGAAGAGCACGGCCTACTAGACCAGGCACAAGTTGGCTTCAGACTACTGAGAGGAACAAAATCAGCTCTACTCTCAATATGAGACGATCTAGCAGACTCAGACAAAAGCACTGCCTTGATACTCCTAGACCTATCGGCAGCATTCGACACAGTCAACCATGACACCCTCATAACGAGATTAGAAGAACTTGGAATAACAGACACCGCCCTACTATGGATCAAATGTTTCCTAACAAACAGAACGGAAACCGTATGGATAAAACCCTTCAAATCCAGCCCGAGAGATTCCACCTGTGGAGTACCACAAGGGTCCTCCTTTTTCCCTGCTACTATTCAACATCTACGTGTATCTACTTATCAGAATCATCAAATGCCACGGACTCACCTGCTACAACTACGCTGATGATACACAAATAATCTACAAAATACAAGACAACCCGGAGAGAAACTCAATGCTAGAAAACTGCCTCTGCGATGTATTCTTCTGGATGAACTCCAACTCCCTCAAAATGAACCCAGGCAAAACAGAAATGATGATAGTCACAAAAATGGAGGAGAAAACCAATTCATCCCTTGGCCAAGGGAACTCGGGACAAACCCGGCACCCGAGCCGATTGTAAAAAACTGGGGGTCCTTCTTCCTCCTGGCAAAAAGGATCTTACCGTTCCTATCGTTTGCCAACAAAACAATCACCATCATCACCCTCGTCATGTCCAAAGTAGACTATGCCAATAGCCTATACCTACGCATGCTTGAACGACTCTTAAAAAAACTACAATGCATTCAAAACGCAGCAGCCAGACTACTCCTGAAACTACCCCGAAGAGAACACACTGGACCAGCGCTGAAAACACTACATTGGCTACCAATAAAACAACAAATAAAATTCAAAACAATGTGCATTACGCTCAGAGCAGTACACAACGAAGGCGCTAAGTTCCTAAGAGACAAACTGCGCCTACATCAACGAACAAGAACGCTCAGATCAAGCATTGCCATCCGCCTGGAACCGAAACCCTACAACAAAAGAAAACTTGGAGGATCCTCCTCTCACCAAGCCCCGAAAACCTGTAATGACCTCCCAAAATACAGGAACAAAATATACAAATGAATAGGTCCAAGGATGCTATGCTTGTTGCAGACACTCCCAAAAAAACTTGTAGACCTCTGCATATGCAGAGAAGGAATCACTCTTCAATATTGTCTTGTCGAGATAAATCTCACTTATTTATATATTGACACTGTATGAATAGACATGAATGATTCAAAAGAGACATCAAAAGCTGGTTTGCTACACCAGATCAGCAAAAGAACATTTTAAACACACCCAGAACCAAAACATTTTTGGAATAAACTCCTAATAGTGTGTGTATAACAAAAACCAAAAAATTAGGATTTGTCAAGAGATTCACATACCACTGTGTACAGATTCAACAAAACATCATAAAAACATATAGAACAATTGTAAAGACACAAAAAGTCATTTTGCTTGTGTGGGCAGCATAAATATACTGTAGGATGAGGGAGTAGTGGGTCTACACCAGGTGTTTCGACCGCTTTTCAGAGGGCTAAGTGTGCCTCGTCTTAAACACGGCCTTCATCAGGACGGGGTTCAGGGTAGAATGACGTCTAAGCTGCAGGGAAAGGAAACTATAGTAAGGGAGAAGTCTGAGCACAAGAATAATTTGAGCTGACTAAATCAGACTGTGTGGTAAGTGTGGAATCAAAAAACACACAGCTTACCTGTGGGATTATAAATTGCACAGGCAAAATGCTTAAGATGCATGTGCCACGTGGGCTCGTCTCTGTGTAATCCTGTGGCACAAGGCCGAACAAAGACAAAAGAGAAACAACAAGGGGATGGAAATTAATCAAATGCCCTCGCTGTCATACCCGAAAAACAGTGAGAGGTAAGACACTCCGCGTACATGTATTTTTCCATGTTTTGCGGGTATGACAGCGAGGGCACTTGATTAATTTCCATCCCCTTGTTGTTTCTCTTTTGTCTTTGTTCGGCCTTGTGCCACAGGATTACACAGAGACGAGCCCACGTGGCACATGCATCTTAAGCATTTCGCCTGTGCAATTTATAATCCCACAGGTAAGCTGTGTGTTTTTTGATTTCACACTTACCACACAGTCTGATTTAGTCAGCTTAAATTATTCTTGTGCTCAGACTTCTCCCTTACTATAGTCTCCTTTCCCTGCAGCTTAGACGTCATTCTACCCTCAACCCCGTCCTGATGAAGGCCGTGTTTAAGCCGAGGCACCCTTAGCCCTCCGAAAAGCAGTCGAAACACCTGGTGTAGACCCACTACTCCCTCACCCTACAGCATATTTATGCTGCCCACACAAGCAAAATGACTTTTTGTGTCTTTACAATTGTTCTATATGTTTTTATGATGTGTCGGGGGGAAATTCTGCCGGGGTCGGCCGGGCCGTCCGTAGACCTCTGGGCAGGGAGGCCCCAACTCCTCCCGTATATCCCAAAAGAGATAGAGTATGAGACACACGCAAGAAGCAAGGTGACTCTGCTGTTTATTAGACAAAACGGCAGGGATGGGTCGAGGATCGTACGCGTCCGTCCTGACACACACAATCGTGGGGCTCGCAGGCCCTTTTTACCTTAGTATGACGCGCTACTTGCGTCACCTTAGAAAGTTTAGCAAAAAACCTATTTCCACTCTGGATTGGTTACTCGAGTGGTAGGGTTAGTATAGCATACATATAGAGAACGGTGTTAGTGGTTGAGGGTTAGTCAGGTGGTATACTTGGGCTGTCCCTTCAATTTGATACATGAAAATTGTTACATGAAGACCTCTGAGGATTGGTCAATGTTAATGGCGTCAGTGATAAGAGCCTCATGTTCTGATTGGTCCGCTCGCGAGCCTCCCAGTCTGAGACTATCGCTGTTCCCAGCTCGCGGTGCACCTGTCATTTGCAACAATGTTTTACTATGGGTAGGTGTAAACAATGTGAGGATTTATTCATATGTTGGGAGGTCGACTACTCCCACTGCTGCAGATGTCCAATGAGTCTTTTAATTGTATCTGCCTGTGTCTTGAAACGTGGGATTCAGGCGTCTCCTTCCTCCTGGGCTTGGCATCCTGTCAAGTTTGGCTTTGTCACGTGAGGTGGGACCGTGTTTGAGGCAAAATTCAGCACAATTAATATTGTTTTTCCCACTGTGTGCCTGGTTTATCTTGCAGGTGCGACCTTTGCGTCGGCTTGCGGCGTGCGAGATTGCAACATCGTGCCCTTGGCGGTGTGCTTTCGCCGGGCTCATTCTGCAGGGTCAGCAACCGAGCTCTTGCTCATTCAATGTTCATGGAAGCTTTTGCTTGCGGCCTACTTGGGCCTGGTGCATAGGTGGAACCGTTTGATGCAGAGCGCTTTAGGTTACGGTATCATATTGCTCTATCCTCAGTATCGTGTCTCCGTTATATTCTTCATTATGGTACATGGTTCTTAGAAGAAGCGTGAGCAAGCCTTTTTAGATAAGTTCATTATGCGTCTTGCGTTTCTGCATTTTGAGAGCCTATGTGGAAAATAATAAAGATGCACGTCCGTGGGTATGTCTGTCGCCTACGTCATAGCACTGAGTATGTTCTTCGTGTGGATTGGTGTGGGAGTGTCCGGTGTGCATGTTTGTACAGGTGTGCTGACCGTTGGCTAGGTCGTCATGGCATCTCTAACGACGTGTATGTTTAGTCGAGTTGATCCATGCTGCAGGTGTCGGCATGGACAGGGCGGGCTGCTGGGCAGGTAGGTGGGCACATCCGTATGTTCCTGTACCAGGGTATTTGGTCGTCTGGTAGATAGGCAAACTCCTCTCGTGGCGGGTGTCTAGGCCGTGTTCCTCTAGGCCAAGCGCGAGAGGGGAAGGGCGGGAGCCTGTTCTTCCATTCTCCCACTTCAGATGTTTTGTTGAATCTGTACACAGTGGTATGTGAATCTCTTGAAAAATCCTAATTTTTTGGTTTTTGTTATACACACACTATTAGGAGTTTGTTCCAAAAATCTTTTGGTTCTGTGTGTGTTTAAAATGTTCTTTTGATGTTCTGGTGTAGCAAACCAGCTTTGATGTCTCTTTTGAATCATTCATGTCTATTCATACAGTGTCAATATATAAATAAGTGAGATTTATCTCGACAAGACAATATTGAAGAGTGATTCCTTCTCTGTATATGCAGAGGTCTACAAGTTTTTTTGGGAATTTCTGCAACAAGCATAGCGTCATTGGACCTATTCATTTGTATATTTTGTTTCTAGTTGACCCTCCTGGGTAGAATAGGTTCCATACCAGGAGCCCTATTTGTTGTTTTCCTCCCAAAATACATACGTAACACAAGAAACCACCTATTATTCCGGAAATTACTCAAAACCTGGCTCTTCACGTCATCACTAGAAAGACCGGCCCCAGGGGTACACACACAACTAAAACATCAATGAACGTAGAGAGACCCTGATACACACTGATCAATCAATGGGGAAAAACCCAAGGTAAATATGCCACGACATATTAAACGACCGAATGGGAGACAGCCGCAATACGACCAAAGACTGTAAACATAGCAAGACAAAGACAGAAACACTAGGAAGAATTATCAAGAGGACCATGACCTTAAATTATAACCACCCCCAACAGCACTAAGGACAAAATATAGAGAGGGAAAGGAAGCACTGCACCACGAGCCCCAATCCAGTGGTTGAGAAACAGAATGTTTCATCACTACACACTGTCCACCAATACACAGCAGGAAGCACAATGCCCCACCACACAAAAAACGACAACTAAACAATAGCCCCAAGGATGTTCATCCCACGAAAACCAAAGAACCAACGGAAAGACAGTCAGGACAGAAGGAAACGAACAACTGAATACACAAACTCACCAAGACGGATGCACTAGGATGCCACATCAACACCACTCCGACCCTGAATCGTTCAAAGCCTCGACCGACCAGTGTCACACTACATAACCTGAGAATAGATACTACCTAGCCAGTCCCACACCCGAAGATAAGGTTCCGACGCACCTACCAATCGAAACAATACTCACTATGATACAGCTGAATCAGCGCAGCACCAACAAAGCGATTCGGCCCACGAGGAACCAGCAACAACCCAACCCACAGATTTACAACTCTAACGGAACCATAAGTACCTGAGTCTGGATACAGACCCCACTAACCCAACCCTCAATCCTCTGCATACTTAACCCACACAAAGCCACACAACCCTCTCTCTCCCAGCAATCCGCACGCACTTTACCACACCGCATCAACAACACATAAACATCACCCACAGCCCTCGAGGCCTTGCCCAATCCGATGCTAGCACCAAAGCCAAGTACTCGGTGTATACCGAGCTGAAGCTGCCAACAGCACACCACTTCTCCCAGTCTCCTTCTCCCCTCCTCCCGACTAACCCTACCCGTCCTTCCTGTGTACAGATCCGCCAGAGCGCCTGGGGACCAATTCTGTTGGTGACGGTGCGCTATACAAGTAGCTTTAACATAACATGAATTGGGCCCTTAAGGTTATATGTGCAAGCGGCTATGTGCAGGTATTTGTGCAATTGTGAAAGTAATTACTGGACATGTTGCTCCTTTTTAAGTGACTACATTGAATGTGTTCATACCATAAATACACCTTAATGAGGTAAATAGGTCCTAGATATCCAGCAATCACTTTAACATTATTACTACAGTATATATTGAGCTGGGGCCTAGCTTCAGGAAGCAGCAGAGCTCTTTACAAATCATGGGTAAAGTACACAGTGAGGTAATCAGAGAAAAAAAGGAGCGGGAAGCTTAGAGTGGCAGGGGGCAATTGGCGGCATGGGGGGAAGACATTGGAGAGCAGATCACAGAGTCTCAAGTAGGGTGAGGAGTGCAATGTGTGGGCCTAGTTGTTAAGGAGAAGCCATTTCTTAAAGGGGAAGGTCCTTAGCTCTTTCCTGAACTGCAGAAGAACAGAAATGTGTCAATGCTGGCGTTTGCACAAACATAACATTAATAATAGACATGGTACAAATACTTCTGTCCGCCACTGTATACAGAAGTCTTTTTAGTGTGTGAATTAGAGGCAAAACAATGCTCCTTTGCTGTTTTTACATTTTGATGACTGACTTCTGCTGGTCCAGGGTTCCATGTATCAAACACCCCTTTCTGTGAATACCAACTCCTGAATGTTAATGCTGCTCCTCCAGAAATATCATGACCCCTTGTCCCGACTCCGAGCCACACCCCTTTCAGAATACACGCCCCATCTCCCATCTAACCCCAGAGGAGTCAGCCTATCAGATTCAGCCACAGAGTCGGGCATACTTACCCAGGCTCGAGAACCACTGATGCCTCCAGGGATCCAAGAGGAAATCCTGAAATCCAACAGTACCACATCATTCCACGCGTCTTCATCTCCGGGCAATCCCCCACACCGACATTGGTAGCCATGAACCTGGGGTGCAGCTCATTTCCAAACATATGAGAAATGGGGTGCTTCCTCAGCTGATCGTCACAAGAATATCGCGACTGGGGCCAGATTCACAAACATTTGCACTGAAGCAAATCAGGCCATGTCCTGATCATGTCAGATTTGCTCCTGTGACCTTTTACCTCATCCAGAAAGCCTAAAACTAGAGCGAATCTGGAGCTGCCTGGAGCATCTTTCAGATTCTTATGCAGAGAGATCTGGTCAAGTGCGTCTCATAGCGGCTCCCGGCAACCTTCAGTCTTAGGCTTTGTTATAAGTGATAAGGTGCAGGAGAAAATCTGAGATGCTCACACGCCTCTCCCAATTTGCTCCAGGGCAAATCTTTATTTGGTCATTGTCGCTATTGGTACAGTCTGGAATACCTCGATCCAATGCGATGGGACAGCGTCTCTCCCGTTCTGCAATCTCTGCACTCACTCTCGGTGGACATGGGATTGTTTTTAAGGTGTTCTGCGTGACTCTTCTACCCTCATGGGTTCACACACTAAGACCACGCAGAACTTGAGATCTGCAAAGGAAGGCAAGATTTGGTCTACTTGCTTCTGGCTAAATGGCGGGGAATACGTAGACTGAGATTGGCCACCCAGAGCTTCCGTAAGGGCCTGCAGACCATCCTCTTCCAGCAAACCTTGTTGACCTGCTATGCGGGTCTGAAAGAAGCAGTGCAGCAGATGCCAGTCACTATTGGATGCTTGGGCTGGTTATGTGCCCTCTCACTGAGCCCAGAACTAAGGGTCATTATGGACTGAATCTAATCCGGGGGAGCTGGCGTATATCTCTTTCCCCAACCTGTTGCTGTGGCCGACCGTCTATGATGCTCTTTGTCACCTCCTGCTTGCTACACAAAAATCCTTATAATCAGTCACGATGGATATAAATGAATCACTGCCTGCTCGCTACCCACAGATCCTTATAATCAGTCACCGATGGATATAAATGAATCACCTCCTGCTCGCTAGACACAGATCCTTGTAATCAGTCACCGAAGGATATAAATGAATGATCTCCTGCTCGCTACACACAGATCCTTATAATCAGTCACTGATGGATATAAATGAATCACTGCCTGTTTGCTACACACAGATCCTTATAATTAGTCACCGATGGATATAAATGAATCACCTCCTGCTTGCTACCAAAGATCTTTATAATCAGTCACTGATGGATATAAATGAATCACCACCTGCTCTCTACACACAGATCCATATAATCAGTAAATGATGGGTATAAATGAATCGCCTCCTGCTTGTTACACACAGATCCTTATAATCAGTCACCAATGAATATAAATGAATCACCTCCTGCTCGCTACACACAGATCCTTATAATCAGTCTCCGATGGATGTAAATGAATCACAGCCTATTTGTTAAACACAGATCCTTATAATCATTCACCGATGGATATAAATGAATCATCTCCTGCTCGCTACACACAGATCCTTATAATCAGTCACTGATGGATATAAATGAATCACCGCCTGCTCGCTACACACAGATCCTTATAATCAGTCACTGATGGATATAAATGAATCGCCGCCTGCTCGCTACACACAGATACTTATAATCAGTCACTGATGGATATAAATGAATCACCACCTGTTTGCTACATACAGATCCTTATAATCAGTCACTGATGGATATAAATGAATCACCACCTGTTTGCTACATACAGATCTTTATAATCAGTCACTGATGGATATAAATGAATCGCGCCTGCTCGCTACACACAGATCCTTATAATCAGTCACCGATGGATATAATTGAATCACCTCCTGCTTGCTACACACAGATCCTTATAATCAGTCACTGATGGATATAAATGAATCGCCGCCTGCTCGCTACACACAGATCCTTATAATCAGTCGTCAATGGATATAAATGAATCACCTCCAGCTTGCTACACACAGATCCTTATAATCAGTCACCAATGGATATAAATGAATCGCCGCCTGCTCGCTACACACAGATCCTTATAATCAGTCACCGATGGATATAAATGAATCACCTCCTGCTTGCTACACACAGATCCTTATAATCAGTCCCCGATGGATATAAATGAATCACCTCCTGCTAGCTACACACAGATCCTTATAATCAGTCACTGATGGATGTAAATGAATCACCTCCTGCTTTCTACACACAGATCCTTATAATCAGTCAGCGATGGATATAAATTAATCACCTCCTGCTCGCTACACACAGATCCTTATAATCAGTCACTGATTGATATCAATGAATCACCTCCTGCTTGCTACACACAGATCCTTTGCAGTAGTGCATCTGGGTGGTGCTTCTATGGACTCTCCTTTCATCATTGCTGATCATTGGCCCCCCCAGGAGTGGATCAAGCTTTACAATATCTTCGCCCGCCTGAAACCTCAGAAGATTGCGATACCCACGCAATGGGCAGAATCTTGAGACAATGCAGGACCTTCTCCACAGTGCCCTCAAAACCACCAAAACCCATTATAGGTAAATCAGACAAGCTCCTAGAAGCAATTCTGTTCTCAGTGTGTGTGTGCTATGTGAGATTACAGTTTTATGACAGCAAGTGGATATTTGCTTTAATTCAATTATGATCGTGGGATTAATATATGAATGCAGACACAATGCTCCAGCAGAATCTATGAGTATGTTATTTTTTCCTTTGCAGGTCAAATATATCCGGGTACAGAAAATCCGATACATTTGGGACACCACCTGGCAAATGTTTAAGAAAATTGGGTGAGTTTAAGTAACGATTGTTAAAAGAGTCTCACGTCATTGTCTGCTGAAATGCTCCTATTTGAATTCCTACGGTTCTCGTTCTAGGATGCTGGAAGAGGAGCACTCCTGTGCAGACATACATGCCAAGTTTGGATCCGGGCTATCAAAGGAAGAGCAGGACGTAAGGTACAGTACATGATAGTAGCTCGGTGGGCTAGTGCTCTGCATGAAAAGTGGCCCACCAGCAGTCCAGTTTCAGCACCACAGCCCCGCCCTGTGGAACTCCTTACCTCCACTCTTAAGAAATGAGCCCTTCTACCCAGCATTCAAGTGACTGTTGAAAACTTGGCTGTTCAATTTGTTTGACTAACACTCTAAGCATGAACTGTCTCCTACTAGCGCAATGATCTGTAAAGATTTGACTCTATTACTCTGTACAAACTCTGTGATGCCTGTGGGTCTGGGCGTTACATAAAGGTTAAAATAAAATAAATAAATAAAATAAAATCCCTTCGAATAACCAAGGATCTACAGAAAGATTGGCAGCACTTAAGCATATGTTCTTGGGCACTGAGATATCAAACTGTAATTTGGGGTTCATCATTGCGACTTGGGGTATTGCTGACCAGGAACACATGTGCGTGTGCTTTTTAACTCAGGCCTGCGAGCCTCCACATTCTCACGTGCAGATGTGACCACGTGACACTGATGGCCACCTCCAGCTGGACGATGGATGCAAGGACTTTGCTGGCATCACAGGTCAAGTCTAGATAAAAACGAAAACATGACAATGGGGCATGAGAGCTCTGCGGCAGCGCACAAATGCACACCTTCGTCTTCTGTTCACCTCAAGGGCGTTGCACTAGTCGTGTATTTATTTCTTTAACTTATTGGCTGACGTTTTGTGGCACGTGACTTTGCAACGCACAATTAGTTTAAAGTGCAGGAGATGGGACACACGAGAAATAACTAAACGTCAGCTGGTCAGGAATATTCTAAACTAACCCATCGAGGCTGCATGCCTTTTTCTGATGGGGTGCAAGGGGAGTAGAGGAAGGGGGCATGAGTTTTCATAGCTCAGTCTTCCAATGCTGATTTCTGATTGGGGGTTCCAGAGAGGAGTATTTGGAGGGTTAAAGGGTCTTCACAGCTAAGCCAGGACATTGCATTTGACCCCTCTTTTGAACACATTTGGCAGAACTCTGAATTACCCGAATGTTCCCTGCATGTGGGCGATTTGGGTCCGGCCAAACCTTTACCAGATTCAGGTAAAACTCATGAGATGTTCATGCTGATTAAATGCTGCTGTAAACATTGGGTTAAAGAGGTCAGGCCTTTTCCTACCAACACATGTTTCAAAGCACAGAAAGTGTGAAGTTAATGGAATAGCTCAGCGTTCAGAACCTTCCTTGCCAGGGATGTCCAAAGAAAGCAAGGTATCCACATGGTTACTGGCTTGCACCGGGATGTTTCTTTAATATATAAACCAAAACTAACGTTTTCTTTACAGCTGACAAAAAAACAGTAAAAAAAAGAAAAACCCACTTAGTGCCAAATTTCCTAAAAATCATACAGATAAAGGCTTTGCAGGATCGGCTGTTTTTATACGCATTACTTTGAGAAAGGAGAAGGTCACCGTATTCACAAAGGAGCCCTGCACACTTCCAAGGGGCTGTGCAACACACACGATGTGCTGGCCAGCCCCCACACATGCAATCCTTTCGGGAGCATGTATGACGCTGCCAGCATCCATGTGCAAGCTGGAAGTGCATTCCTTGATGGGCGTCATTGTGGTTCTATTCCTGCTGGAGGGAGACTCATGCAAGTGGGGCAGCGGTGGTTCCCGCTCCGCCGGTCCTGCAGGAATGCATGAACGGGTTCGAAAGGAGTTTGCCAAGCATTGCACTTCCCTGGCACTGGGGCACAGAGGCACAGGGGGACGTGTCTTCTGTACATCCCACCTCTGAATTTGGGATGCAGATTAAAATGTGCAGAAATGCCCCCTTATTTGTGCAAATGTGCAGAGGGAAGAAAAGGTCATTTGAACGTGTGCATCTATGATACGCACCAAGAACCCTTCTGAATAGGGCACACCCTTTCGTCTTTGTGTGGGCGCATGGGATGAGATGCGCGAGCACGTCTCATCACATGATTTGGAAAAATGCCTCTTACTGCAGGTATATGTGTTGTCTTTTATCCCAAGGTACATTGTAATCCTACCTGACGTCAGTGCCCAGAACAGGAATGTTTGACATGTGACTGACTCGGCCTCAGCCCTACTGGCCTTTCTGAGGTCATTGACCTGCAGCCATGGACTCTCGCCATTTGTAAATGCATAACGTTCATAGTTCTTATGGAAACAAACTCGGCAGGCTGAAACTCCATCCACCTCCGATGCTTGACTGGCCCTCCCCCCCGGCACTATAGGCTTTTCAGGGGTCCGTGGCTGTATGGTAACACTGGACTCCTCAATAACACTCCCTGTGTTGACCTCTGAATGATGAAAAGCAATTGCAGGCATGCGCTCTATGCAATCTTACAATTCCCCGTTTCAACTTTACTAATTTGATGAAGTTCAGAAAGATGAAAGGCTGAGCGCTAATTACCCATATTCACAGCTGGGTCCTGCAGGGTTGATCCCTTTCCCTGCTCCCCAAATCTCTCTTGCTAGAGGAAGCCTCTTGCAACTCTTGGATAATGCCAGTAGTATTAAGAAAGTTTGTTGCAGAAACAGGAATCGATCGTAAGCAGAGCAGATAAGCCAACCTTTCTGAAATACGCTTCTTGTTTCTTGTGCAGGCTTGTTTATATTATTTGAAAAACACAAAGGCACTGCTAGAAGCCGCTTCATTGAGCTAGATGTCCATTTAAAATGACCTTTGGGTACTTGCATGCTCGTTTGCTCTACAGACCTTCAGCAATGGACAACTGTGCCAAATTACGCGAGACCCAGTTCCTCTGTGTGGCTTCTCATCCAATTTAAAATGGAAGTGTTCCTCCTGGGAGTGTGATCTGCGCTAATGGTTTATTTGTTTTTCCAGGAGATTGGTTTGTGGTCACAACGTCATCGACGTGGAGGTTGCCCCGCTGTGGAAGGTCTTCATTCAGAAGGTCAAGTCCACCTTCTTCATTTTTAAAAATAGTGTATTTTGTTTATTACATTTTTATGAATACAGGTAAACAATCACGGGTGACTTACCTCCAAATAGTCACCCATAGCTAATTCTGAGTCAATCAAAATGATTATGGAACCGTTTTTACAACAGATACCAGTGTATGCAGCCACAGTGAGCATAGTACATTGATAAAATCCTGAGTGCGGTTTGATGAAATCCTGAGGGACCTGTGAGGTTTGATGAAATCCTGAGGGAGGTTTGATACAATCCTGAGTGAGGTTTGATGAAATCCTGAGGGAGGTGTGAGGTTTGATGAAATCCTGAGTGAGGTTTGATGAAATCCTGAGGGAGGTGTGAGGTTTGATGAAATCCTGAGGGAGGTTTGATGAAATCCTGAGGGAGGTGTGAGGTTTGATAAAATCCTGAGTGAGGTTTGATGAAATCCTGAGTAAGGTGGGATGATATCCTGAATGTGGTTTGAGGAAATCCTGAGGGAGGTTTGATGAAATCCTGAGGGAGGTGTGAGGTTTGATGAAATCCTGAGTGAGCTTTGATGAAATCCTGAGTAAGGTGGGATGATATCCTGAATGTGGTTTGATGAAATCCTGAGGGAGGTGGGATGAAATCCTGAGTGAGGTGGTGTTTAAGCGTGATGCAGGGCATCCGGTGCAGTTAGTTGTCTGTGGAACATTGCTGAGGTCATCACCCTATGTTCCAGTAGGTCTTCTTTGGACACCAATGTGACACCCAAACCATCAACATCTTCAAAACTCTACACAGCGGGTGGGGGGGGGCAGGGGGGGGCACAGATGCGATTGATAAAGATAAGATTGTAGACGCACCAAATTGAAAAATTAACATATATTTTTGGAGTACCAAAGGAAATATGCATCAGGCACATTTACATGTAATATTTTCACTAAAGATCACTGGCACAGAATGCTAGCATTCCAAGGCCTCCACCTCTGGAAGAATCTCCAAGATTGGCCACAGAATTCTAGCATTCCAAGGCCTCCACCTCTGGAAGAATCTCGAAGATTGGCCACAGAATGCTAGCATTCCAAGGCCCCACCTCTGGAAGAATCTCGAAGATTGGCCACAGAATGCTAGCATTCCAAGGCCTCCACCGCTGGAAGAATCTCGAAGATTGGCCACAGAATGCTAGCATTCCAAGGCCCCACCTCTGGAAGAATCTCGAAGATTGGCCACAAAATGCTAGCATTCCAAGGCCCCACCTCTGGAAGAATCTGGAAGACTAGCACAAAATGCTAGCATTCCAAGGCCCACAACTCTGGAAAAACCTCGAAGATTGGCCACAGAATGCTAGCATTCCAAGGCCCCACATCTCTGGAAAAACCTCGAAGATTGGCCACAGAATGCTAGCATTCCAAGGCCCCACCTCTGGAAGAAACTCAAAGATTAGGCACAGAATGCTAGCATTCCAAGGCCCCACCTCTGGAAGAAACTGGAAGACTAGCACAAAATTCTAGCATTTCAAGGCCCCCACCTCTGGAAGAATCTCAAAGATTGGGCACAGAATGCTAGCATTCCAAGGCCCCACCTCTGGAAGAACCTCGAAGATTGGCCACAAAATGCTAGCATTCCATGGCCCTCACCTCTGGAAGAACCTCAAAGATTGGTCACAGAATGCTAACATTCCAAGGCCCCACCTCTGGAAGAATCTCGAAGATTGGCCACAGAATGCTAGCATTCCAAGGCCTCCACCGCTGGAAGAATCTCGAAGATTGGCCACAGAATGCTAGCATTCCAAGGCCCCACCTCTGGAAGAATCTCGAAGATTGGCCACAAAATGCTAGCATTCCAAGGCCCCACCTCTGGAAGAACCTCGAAGATTGGCCACAAAATGCTAGCATTCCATGGCCCTCACCTCTGGAAGAACCTCAAAGATTGGTCACAGAATGCTAACATTCCAAGGCCCCACCTCTGGAAGAATCTCGAAGATTGGCCACAGAATGCTAGCATTCCAAGGCCTCCACCGCTGGAAGAATCTCGAAGATTGGCCACAGAATGCTAGCATTCCAAGGCCCCACCTCTGGAAGAATCTCGAAGATTGGCCACAAAATGCTAGCATTCCAAGGCCCCACCTCTGGAAGAATCTGGAAGACTAGCACAAAATGCTAGCATTCCAAGGCCCACAACTCTGGAAAAACCTCGAAGATTGGCCACAGAATGCTAGCATTCCAAGGCCCCACATCTCTGGAAAAACCTCGAAGATTGGCCACAGAATGCTAGCATTCCAAGGCCCCACCTCTGGAAGAATCTGGAAGGCTAGCACAAAATGCTAGCATTCCAAGGCCCCCACCTCTGGAAGAAACTCAAAGATTGGGCACAGAATGCTAGCATTCCAAGGCCCCACCTCTGGAAGAAACTGGAAGACTAGCACAAAATTCTAGCATTTCAAGGCCCCCACCTCTGGAAGAATCTCAAAGATTGGGCACAGAATGCTAGCATTCCAAGGCCCCACCTCTGGAAGAACCTCGAAGATTGGCCACAAAATGCTAGCATTCCATGGCCCTCACCTCTGGAAGAACCTCAAAGATTGGTCACAGAATGCTAACATTCCAAGGCCCCACCTCTGGAAGAATCTGGAAGACTAGCACAAAATGGTAGCATTCCAAGGCCCCCACCTCTGGAAGAATCTCGAAGATTGGGCACAGAATGCTAGCATTCCAAGGCCCCACCTCTGGAAGAATCTCGAAGACTGGCACACAATTCTAGCATTCCAAGGCCTCCACCTCTGGAAGAATCTCGAAGATTGGCCACAGAATGCTAGCATCCCAAGGCCCCCACCTCTGGAAGAATCTCGAAGATTATCCACAACATGCTATAATTCCAAGGCCCCCACCGCTGGAAGAATCTCAAAGACTGACACAAAATGCTACCATTCCAAGGCCCCCACCACTGGAAGAATCTCGAAGATTGGCCACAGAATGGTAGCATCCCAAGGCCCCCACCTCTGGAAGAATCTCGAAGATTGGCCACAGAATGCTACCATTCCAAGGCCCCCACCTCTGGAACAATCTCGAAGATTGGCACAAAATGCTAGCATTCCAAGGCCCCCACCTCTGGAAGAATCTCGAATATTGGCCACAGAATGCTAGCATTCCAAGGCCCCCACCTCTGGAAGAATCTCGAAGATTGGCCACAGAATGCTAGCATTCCAAGGCCTCCATCACTGGAAGAATCTCGAAGATTGGCCACAACATGCTAGCAATTCTAGGCCCCCACCACTGAAAGAATCTGGAAGACAGGCACAAAATGCTAGCATTCCAAGGCCCCCACCTCTGGAAGAATCTCAAAGACTGGCACAAAATGCTAGCAGTCCAAGGCCCCCACCTCTGGAAGAACCTTGAAGACTGGCCACAAAATACTAGCATTCCAAGGCCCCCACCTCTGGAAGAACCTAGAAGACTGTCCACAAAATGCTAGCAGTCCAAGACCCTGCAAGGAAGGCATGGTATCAGCAGTCAAACAGACACAAGTGACCACAGTTCAAGGGTGTTTATTGATTAATTATCGAAGACTTTTGAATGGGCACAGGGTTTTGCTTGACCCGTTGCAGGACCACTTTGATTTCACCATTCCTTTTTACATTTGCAATCTCTCAGTTGGATACCTAACAGAGACCTTTGAATAAGCACCCATGTGGCACTGGACCACTCTGTTTACGGTATCTATCTTGGCTTCAAAAGTTCTGTCACTCATCTGCGGTTCTATCTTATTTTAGTCGCTCATCACATACGCTTCACACACTGTTCTCTTCAGTTTTCTTCATACAATGTTGGCGCTTGCAACCTTGGCTCTAACATAGACTGGTCTGGTATCAGTCTCTGCGACTCACTGGCTGTGCTGACTTTACTGGCACAGCTTTGTTTTAGGAGCTAAAGACAGTACCATGGTGGAAAACGCTCTTCCCTACCTTGGCTATCAATGCAAGAGAGCCACGGTACCTCGGACACAGTATGCAGGTTTTTCCAGCTTTAACTCAAGGTCTTATGTTTCTTATTCTCGAAGGCTCATGAAAGTAACAGTCTTTCTCTGAAAAGGTCAAGGGCACTTCCCTCCTTGCAACCCTCTCTGGTCTTGCCATCTTTCTCCTCATATTAAACTGTCATCTCGGAACTGCTGCTTCCTCATGTGTTTTGCCTTGCTCAGAGTGTGTTTTCGTGCTCCACCTTTTATCCATGTGGGGAATGTGATGGAAGTCATGTGTGTGTAATGATCAGTAATTGCCTGGCTCTGTCTGAAAATTGTGTTGGTAGTTTTGAGGTATAGGGTTCGGGTGTTAGCCCATTTTCTCTCACAGTGAGCTGCCTGTAAGAAAGTATTTGTATCGGGAAAGGGGGGGTCTGGGGTCGAGTTCCTAAGTATCCTACCTGGTAGAATGGGGGAAAGGTGTTAGAAGAAGGGGGATACCACGTCTCGAGATCCGGTGTCCCACTTCCACTCCCTGAGGACACCTCAACCAGGTGATCCTCCCACACTGGTCCACTCCCAGGAACTGGATCCAAACGTGATGGCCGTGTCCTGGCCACCTGGATGACAGATCCCCGGGACTAGCGGGTGAGCGGGTGAGACACCTTCAGGTTTCTCTCAGCCCTCACCTCTGAACAGAATCTCAAATATTGAAGACAAAATGCTAGCGGACCAAGGCCCCGACCTCTGTATTGATTTCTAGTTTTGACGGCCTATTCTTTTGTGCACACAGGTGATAAACCTCTTTTACATCTACCAGTTCTTCACTGTGGTCCTTTGGCTGGCGGAAGGTTACCTGGGATACGCCATTGCAATTCTCCTATTGTGTACGGTCACTATCAGCCTGTCCCTCATCGAACTCAGAGAGGTCAGTCTCAGTCTTACTTGCACCTCTTTTTTTCTTGCATTTCCTTTTGTGTGTATTAATGATATGTTGAGGCCTTTTAACTGTGTAGCCTAAAAAGCTACTGAAACACAATACAGGTGAGTACAGGCTACCTCACCCTTTCACACTAAGGAGTACGCCAGATTAGTGATCCAAAGTGCAAGAGGTTTTTGACTCAAATATCCTCATCACACAAGGCTGCCCATTACCTAACATCACACAGTTTGCGAAAAGCCCCGCCTCCTTGAGCGAGCAGTCACAGTGAGTAAGCATTGACCTTCCTGTCACAGTGCATTCTGTTGGTTAAAAAGACAAATGTTTAACAGACAGCTTTTAAAGGGAGGTCGCAATATGACCGATTTCCCATTTAAATGCTCATAATTTCCTCAGTATGCCACTGTCCTGCTCAATAAGAAATATGGGGTCCCATTATGCCATCGCGCTGCTCAGATTGCTCAGAACTCATTTTCAGGCTGCCCCCGGCCCCCTCCTCTCCCTCTCTCATCTCTCATCTCTGATTGCCTAACTGCCATTCAAGATTGGTGTGCCGCCAATGATCTTTGTCTAAATGCCAGCAAGACGGAGATCCTCCTCATCGGCACACCTTCACCATCCTTTCCCCTCACTCTGCGGCCAGCCTCTCTTGGCGCTCCTCCTACCCCCATCTGCGAGGCTAAGAACCTCGGGGTCATCTTTGACTCCACCCTTTCCTTCTCCACCCACATCTCTGAGGTCTCTAAAAAGTCAAATTTCCGACTGCACCTCCTCAAAGGTACTCTGCCTTTCTTCTCCTTCCCCCAGAAGCTCATGGTATCTCAAGCTCTGGTTCTCTCTAGCTTGGACTATTGTAACAGCCTCTATCTAAATCTACCTGCCTCTACTCTCCGCCCTCTGCAACTAATCCAGAACAGGACCGCGAGACTTGTCCTTGACCTCAAGCCCTGGGATTGTATCTCTCCTGCTCTGAAATCTCTCCACTGGCTCCCATTGGATGCAATGATTAAATTCAAAGCCTCTCTGCATTGTCCACAAGGCTTTCTGGGGCCTGGGTCCAAAATACCTCCAGCTATTCCTCCGCTAATACCTCCCCTCTCGAGCTCTTTGCTCCTCTACCTCCAACTCACTCAGGGTCAGTATTTTTTTCTAAGAAACGAGCTGGGGGTAGATCTCTGTCTTCGGCTGGGGCCTCCCTCTGGAACAGCCTTCCTGCCACTCTAAAACTTGAGGAGAACCATCTCCGGTTCTGGAAGCACCTCAAGACCTTCCTCTTTTCTTCTGCCTTCGCTCCTCCTCTCCCCTGCTGATCTGTTCTCTCTTGGCACCGTGCACCTGGCCACCCTCTGTCTTTTGGGCCCAGGTACCTGCTCATCCTGCCACCCTCCCGCACTGCCTCGGGGCCACCCCTTGCACTGGGGTCTGTATCTAGCCCCCCCTTTTTCTTCCTGCACTTATCAGACCTACCCTGTCTGCTGCCTTAAACCTAGCACTTGCAAATTGCTGGCTGCATTACCACTGTTTGTTGCCTTTCTTATTTATTTATTGTTATTTATCTGTTTCTCCTCTGCTTCGCACTTTTCACCTCTCCCCCTTTCCATGCACTTTTCCCCTCCCCCCTCTCCCATGCACTTGCGCGTTCTCAATGTCACTGGGCCTAGTAAGATCGCTGTTTTGTTCTCCCCTGTTCCCTCCCTTGCCTTGTCGCGCTCTGAAACACTTGTGTACGAGCGCGATAGAAATAAAATATCAATCAATCAATCACTCACACAAGGTGCCCATTACCTAACATCACACAGTTTGCGAAAAGCCCCGCCTCCTTGAGCGAGCAGTCACAGTGAGTAAGCATTAACCTTCCTGTCACAGTGCATTCTGTTGGTTAAAAAGACAAATGTTTAACAGACAGCTTTTAAAGGGAGGTCGCAATATGACCGATTTCCCATTTAAATGCTCATAATTTCCTCAGTATGCCACTGTCCTGCTCAATATGGAATATGGGGTCCCATTATGCCATAGCGCTGCTCAGATTGCCACCTTCAATTCAGGCAATAAGTCAGGATACTATCTCCCTATGTCAGGGTAGCATTCAGTATGCCAGTGGTGCTGCTCAAAAGGCCAGGTTGCTGCGCACAGTGTTGACGTCACATCTGGTCAGTGTCCCTCCAATTACATTTCAATCACGTATCCCTTCTTGATCATTCTTTTTGGCTATTGGTTACTCCCTAGATCTGAATTGTAATGTGATGTGTCTTGCCCCTAATACACAGATACTTGGGATCTCATTATAAGTTGGGTGGATGTTCACCTGATAGCAAGACCGACTCCGCCGGGGAAAAGCTATCCAGTGACTAAATTAAGAGTGGGTTTAAAGAATTGCTAGCAATGGTATGTAACATACTATTACTTTGGAAGGGAACTGCCCACATACATCTGGACAAATCAGTATACATTACTTTGATGGCAATATCAGCCTTGCCAGCCTTGCTTTGAAAATCAGTGAAAATGCCATCTTGTAAGAGAGTGGCATTGAAAGGAAGTGGGTGAAAAACGTGCTCCAGGAGGATCTGAGTGGACACTCCAGTATCAAAAAGTAACATTCTCAGAAACGAAACTTGGAAATCCTAGTGGCTGAGGCCATTAAGAAGCCCAGTAACCTGTCTGGGGCATGAAAACATCTGTAGCCTTTAACAATGGCGTGTTCTAACATGGCAGACCTCTTGCTCATTACAACAACTAAGAACTATACTTAATAAAGCACAATATAACATTATCTAACAATGCAGGTGATGAAGAAAATACAATAAAATGAGAGAAATGCTATGCTACACATTTCACTTCATTCTGCAGCAAGCAACCTAACGCTCCCTGTGATGAATCAACTTCCGGGCCACCAGGGGTCCAGGTATGAACATCGGTTTCTAAACCATCAAAACAGCCTCACACCTCTAGTAGCACAGAAGGGTTCTGAACCGATCGGAAATACAGGTCAATTGTAAACCTCCTTGTCCAATTTTGGCAACATGGACGAAACGGCAGGCTTATCTTCGCAATGTCGTGGATCATTGGTTAGTTGCAACACTGTGAAAATACAATTATTACCCAATGATAAAAGGGAGTGGCCAGTCAAGGTTGTGTAAAAATATTTATATTATTATTATCGCAACAGACAGTTCTAGCACACTACAAAATACAACCCATCCTGTAAAATAATGCAGATGACAGACAGTTTCAAGAAGGATCAGGGAGGCACCCTGGATACTGACAGGAAGGTGGTTGGTATAGTAAATAATTGCAACAGTTCAAGCATACTTGGCTTCAGCACAAAGGAAGAAATGGGTCTTAAAATGTCTCCAGAGGCCATCTCAGAAGCAGCAAGGTGACAGCACCATAATGTACCTTGTGCTTGTGGGTGTTTTTGATGCTCAACAGGATCAAGGCAGTTTTAGGGCGCTTTGCAACTTCTGTGACAGCGTTCAAGATGGGAGACAGCTGCGGGTATCAGGTAGCAAACAGTTGGGTGAGTTCAGCTGGACAGACGGCTGCAGGCTGGCCTACATTGCAGCTCTGGTTGGGAATCGTCTCAGTGCTGGTCAGTGGTTCTGAAGCACTGTTCAAGACATCTCAGATGTCTTTAAGTGACGGCAGTGTAACAACAGTCAGCAATGTAGTTGATTGAAGCTCGAGCTACTCGACCCACTCGAAAGTGCCCTTTAAGGTAGACGTCGGCAGATGTTTGTCGATACACTCCTCCTAGCTTCTTCACCCACTTTGTGTCGTCCTTTAAGGTGAACATCCCAAAGCTGAGGAGTATGTTGCAGGCAGCTGCCTTGTCCTTGGTTTCGGGTTTAGCGACTCTCTGGCACTTCCCACCTAGGAAGCTTGCTTGCAGAACCTAGCAGGGCACCCTGTGTGCTGGCTGGGTACTGGTGCTGAGCTGCTGGAGGGTCCTCTGGATTCAGTATCTCCCTCCGTTTCATAGGAGAAGTTTAGGGGAGGGATCTTGCTTCCCTCTATGGAGGTCCAGACCTTCCTTCATTGGCGGAAGATGTAAGGTAGACTGTACCTTCAGCCAGGGTCCAATGCTGAGTTCTACTTGTTACTCCTTGCGAAGTCTTCATATGATCTGCCACAAGGGGGCCTCGGCCCTCTTTTAAAGCCAAATGGACCACAGAGATTGGTGTAGGCAAAGCCTACCTTAATGACCCTATCCTGGGTCCCCGCCAATAATCTTCTGTATGCATGAGGTCATAACCAGAGTGCTTTGCAACAAAAAAGGGATGAAAACATGAACTACTAAGTCCCACCCATCTTCCTGTCTATTGTGGATCAAAGGGTATCTTTGGTTAATGGAGCTCTCTGTGGTTCCTGATTAAAGAGTCGGGTCCCCCTTGGCTCGACCTGAAACCACCCCTATATTGAGAAGGTAAAAAATACATCATCCTTATGACAAGTGGTAGGTTGATGGGTGGCCTGAGTCCTGGGGCTCTGATAGGCTGGCTCATTTCTAACCAACCTTGGACATTTGACAAGTCATCAAAATATGAGCAAGATGGGGGGTAAGGAGAGTGAACCCCTTGACTGTTCTTTGTTCAATTAAAAGTTACCATCCCTCATTCCTAGGCCATTAGAATGGGCAACCTCATTATACTTGGCCTTGTGTGGCAGCTTACGTCTATGTGTAATTTTAGGGAGTACTGCAGGTGTCCTATCTAAGTCAGATTCTAATGAATAGTCATTGTTCTCCAACTATGGATCAGGTGCTAGACGACAGTGCGTGAAATCGAATGACCTTCTATTTATTAAGGTTTTAGCTAATATTAATGGGTGTGTCATGTTTTCTGTTGCCACAAGGGACACTCATTTGCTTCATGGAGTGTTTTGGCTTACCATTTTACTGCACCTGGCTAACAAAGACTGGTTCTATTCTTGTAAACCTTTATCCTGGGAGTATACTGCTTGCAGCTTGGGAATTGTTATCTTGTGCCTTTGTTCTGCCATTCCAATCCTCCCTTATTTCATTCTAACTTTGGCACAAATTGCCAGCTACAGTCTGAGCTCTGCATGGATATGTATTTCTGTGGATTCAGCTCTTTGAGTTTTCCTGAGGTACTGAGGCCTTTGCTTATTGAGGAGCATGCTTCAGCTTCCATTTTTAAGAAGATGGCTGTCCAATTATACTCTTGTTTCTCTTTTAATTAGCTATATTCGCGTGCCGTTCATGTTGCATTCACCTTATATATCGATCATGTTAGTGTTCTTCATGTCTGTGCATGCTATGTTAATATCTTTCATGTATAAATGCATATTGTACCTAGTGTATGTGTTATGCATGTGGAGTGCATGTTTTCTTTGTGTCTAATGAATGTGCTTGTTACTGCTGCAATGTTAGTTTGAATGCTTTTGCCATCTTCAGCTTAGCTTGTCTCCATGTCCTGTTGTACCTGCCTGGGATAAAGGTGGTACGGTGGTCTCAGTGAGTAGAGTTTCTCATCATTGTGGTATTGGCCCGGGGATGGGCAGAAGCTATGAATGACATATTCATCGGCCTCCCAACAATACTGTCTGTCCTAGAATCACCACTTCTTTCTGACAGTATTGCAGCTTCTCTTTGTTGGCCTTGTAGCCTTTTCTGCCAATAATGTTAAGAGTGTCACTGAATTATTTCTACTTCGCTCTTCTGTGATGCTACATACCAGGGGGTCATCCACATATTGTATCACTGTGCTCTGTGTTTGTAAGTTTCCTAAGTCCATATGCAATATTCTGTTAAAGAAGCTTGGGGATTCACAGTACCCCTGTGGTAAGCGAGAATCTTTGCACACAGTGTGTAAACACAGTAAGGGTCTGGGAATCTGGGTGTAGCGGAATAGAAAATAATGCATTCTTAAGGTCAACTAGTCAACTACTGTGAAATAAGTTGCTCTTTTGGGTATGTTACATAAAATGGCTGGATTTGGAACTACCTGAAATTCTGCTTCTACTATGTTGATTAAAGCACAGAAGTCCTGCACCACCCTCTAAGAACCCCTTTCGTTTTTTCCTCCAGTATATAGCATTGTTACATGGGGGTTCAGAGGGCTGAACGCTGCCATGTTGCCAAAAAGGTACAATGGTGTCATAAATTCCCTCATCTGATTCCCATGACCTGGGGTACTGTTTGACCCGGGCCAGTATTGCCCTTGATTTCAGCTTGATGTGTATGGCCCCCATTCCTTTCAAGAGACCCACATCATGGGGGCCACTGGTCCATGTTTCTTTAGGTACCGTGTCCACATCCTCTTGTACGTGTGCTGGTTGTGTCTTTGTAAGAAGTACTTTCTGGCAAACCTCTCTGTGCTGTACAACCAACAGACCTGGTATGCAGATCTCAGACACCATCTCCCCGACATCATCATCATCTGTAAAAAACGGTTATTCAGTCAAGCCTGTAAAGTGCTGTGCTGTGTCAGTGCATGAGACAGGGTGCCGTTCAATGCCATTTTCATATGTTCCCTGCAGAATCTCTTTGTCTTTCTTTGTTGATGCTGCTTCTAAGTGTATTATGATAGCGGTGCCTGGTGCTTTTTCCTTGTGGACCGCTGGTCTGAATAAAATAATTCTGTGGATAGTCAAAATGTATGGTACTGAATCTTGGGCACCCAACCTAACAGTTTTGTACTTTGCTGAGAAATAACTCTGGATATGGCAGAGCACCTTGCACAGCACTCTGGGCGCAAACTGCTTGTGTAATTGCAGTGACCTGCATGTAATACACGCCTGGGGCTGGAACACACTATACCTTTTTCAGAAAATTAAAATGTCATGTTTAGTTTTCTCATAATGTCTCACCCCAATATGTTAATTGGTGTTCCTCTTGAATACAATGGTGCTACAACTTCTTGTGTGCCTATGGTAAGGGGTAAATCTTCAGTGAAAGGAACCATTACAACAGCCCTGTAAAATCCCTGAGTGTCCATTAATTTGTCTGACAAAGTAAATCTTCCTTCTGTAATGCAAGACTTGGAAACTCCTGTTTTGACCAAAAACAAAAATTTCCTTCCACCTATCATCACTGCATCCTGACATCCTGAGGTTCCTCTTCAGGGTCTGCAGTTACTGATAGGAATGGGCATGTTAGAGCCGTCTGTGTGCTATTCTATTGGTAAGTCGTGTCTGTGCCTGGAAATGTGAAAGGGTTAACTCATAACACTGTCATTCCTGTGCACTGTGGTACAGCACCCTGGGGTAACACGTTGTTGTCCCATTGCTGTGCAGGGACTTGCCCCTTTGCTTAGATGGGATTCGGTTATAGGTATTGGGGCAACTGTTGCTGTTGGGCAGTACTCTGTTCATTTTGGGTAACTGGGGGCAGCTGCTGTGGGGCACATTGTGCATTTTGGTGAAATGGAGATTGAATCTGTGGATGTTGCATCTGTAGGGCCAGACTGTGCTTGATTTCTGCTCCTGCAATCTCATACAATGTCTCCCACTTTCCCACAAGCCCAACACTGTCCACCGGACCTGAGTCTTACTCCTCCACATCCAAATCAGGCCCCCCTGCCATTCTGAAAGTTCCCCCTTCCTTATTAAAAATACCCTGCTTGTGGAAAATATCTTCCTTTTGGAAAAATACCCCGTCCCTCTCCCCCCGCAAGGAGTTGTACATGTGCTGCCCTTCTGTGGTGTTTGGAATTACTGCTCCTCCCATACTGAATTTAGCTAATTTCTTATGTACCAACGTCTGCCTTCATTGCCAGTCTACCATATATTTCTCCTTGTCCTGTTTTGCTCTGCAATGGTGTAGTGAGCTTGTCTCTCAGCCCATCTTGTTGTCTCAATACCTACTACATTTCCCAATTCTGTCTGCACACCGATGGGGAGACCCCTAGACAACATGCAATAAAACACAACAATGTCACTATCCCATGGTTGTCCCATCTCTAACCGCCACATCTCCTGTATCGGTTGAATATACTTTGCGGGTTCCTCGTCTGGTCTGATCATAGCAGCCAGAATGGACTGCATGACTGGCATTTCTGGGTACATTTCTCTCAATGCCTTCCATACATGTCCTCAGTAGTTATTAAATGGCGCACCATTGCGGGCGTAGCCACTCAGAGTTATCCTGTCATGTCCTGCCTATTCACCCCATAAAGAGGAGAAGAAGCTCTTCATACTTCCTATGGCCAGGGTAATCCCAGCCGTCCTTTTCTCTAGAGCATAAATCCACTTGCCTGCACCTGCTTTGAGGGATGGCAAGCTGCTTGTTAAGTGTTCCTTATCCATATTTGGCAAAAGTACATACTGAGACCCCCCTCAAAATTTCTGTAATAGGGGGAGCTGGGTCCCCTGCTTCTGAAGCTATGATGTATCCACTCCCTTCTTGCGATTTGCTACAGCTATTATTTTGTGCCGTCTTCTAAGCCACTTGGACCATGGTGTCCCGCAAGACAGTGTCCCTTGTCTCTTCTGTTACCCATATGGTTTCATCATCTTCTGCTTGTCCCTTGCCACATGCTGAGTCACTATCTACTTGTTCTAGGGTAGGAAGGTCTATAACAGGTTTACTACCAAGTTTAAACATAATCTGTCCTCTTGTTCATTGCTCTGTTGCTACCGCTGCACAACATTCCTTCTCCCACTCCTCCTCTGCTTCTTTCAATACATCTTCTATCGGCTTTCACACATTTTTCCCTGTCTCCGAAAGGAATGTGTCACTAAAAGTGCCTGTTGAGGTGGTTCTACAGGCCCCTGCTGGTTTCCTTGTCAGCCCTTTTTTATCCTTAACTGTGGGTACATAACAGGAATTGGTATAATCGTCAGTGGGCTACAGGGGGGTGGACTATAGAGGAAAGGAGCCATAAAGTGGGGTGCAGACGCTACTGTATAGTATGCCAGAGGACCGGGGCTCGCACCACAAAATCACAGCTTATCAGAGTACCCAAGGCCCATCAAACCCACTCCTGGCAATGACGGAGGACTCAGCCATGGGGCACATTAGAACTCTCCTTTATTTTTCAAACAGTCAGGGATCATACAGGAAACATCGGAATCACTGGCAATCACAGTTCCTGAGCCCCTGTTACTAGTTTTTATTCCGTAGTGATGTCACAATCCCCAACCCTTCCCAAAAAACCTACAAACCAAACCCATTGGGTAGCTCGGGTGATAGCGCCTACAGGGAACCCTTAAATGAGTTATTCAATTGGTCTTCCAATGTCAGGTGGTTTTGCCTGGGACTTCCCCAAAAAGTATCTATTACATTGTTCCAGGGTGGCAGGACTACCATTGGCCCTTGCACCATCACACACCACCGCAGGATTTGAGTGTCCTGATTGGCTAGAGCGGGTCTCCTCTGGCCTGGGACCCTGTTCTGTTCACAGCGCTCATTGTACCTTTTCAAAGTAATGAGAAAGACTGTGTCCCCCCATTGTTGCCACTGTTATAGCCAACTAGCCTAAGAGAGTGCCTGTGTCTTGCAATGTTCGGCGGACAACGCATGTATGCATTCTGTCTGCTTCACTAGGAACGGCTCCTCTTCCCACCACTATTGTTCGGCTTGGCTGAGTCACATGGGGGAGGACCACAAAACTGAGGTTTTTAGTCTGTAATTAGTCAGGATTTTATTCTGTTATTTCACATTTGACTCCATGGCCCGGTAGTCAGGAATTTCCCCCACCCTTGTCCTTGGCTACGAACACTGGCCCTGTGCTTCTCGCTACAGAGTCTGCATCTCTTCTTCCGTATTTTGAGGCCTATGGCTTCCTGTGAATTCACTACAGTCATGCTATGATTTTCCTGTATATTGTAATATTTTCTTTCGAGGTTAGTAGTACTCAAGCTCTTCCTGGTTACTTATAAATGTATCTCTACATGGTTAGTTGCAATAAAGCGGTTGCAAGCTTGCTCCATGTGAACTTTTCCTTCTTGCATTTCTGCGTTTGACTAGTGAAGAGGAAAGGATTCTGACAGTATGTATATGTATCTGTCCTCTATCTACAGAACAGTGTATGTATGTCCTTCGTTTGTGTATGTGTGTGTCTGTGTAACTTTGTGACTAACGTTGCTATGCCGTGTTGTCACTACTGATGTCATCACAGCTGGACAGTATCATTAGTCAACCTGATCCAGTGATGAGGCACCTGTATCCATGAAGACATCAGCTGGATAGGGTTTGAATGGTTGTCTAAGAGAGCATCTGTTAACATACGTGGAATACACTGGTCCCCCTAGGGTTTAGCCAAACAATGACTGGCCTCTCTCGTTTCTCGGCAGACATGCACGTAGGGTACACAATGGCCTTTCCGGGGACCCTCTCTTCACTACCATAACCTTCTCCTTCATTCTGTCTGTTTCATCATCGGGGGCATTCTCGTCTTCCTCAAATATTTTCCACAATTCCAATGTGTGTTTTCTGTTCTTCAGCTTTTTCCCTTTGTGTGTTGACAATATGTGTGCATACATGTGCTCTAAAATGTCTTTTGCATGCGTGCCCTCTGAGGGCCACTGTTTAAATATTTCTCCTGCAGTCCCCTGTACCCACTCTGTTTGGTACTTTAATAAATATTGTATAACTATACTGCGGAAGTGCCTTGCACATATGTTCCAACAGAGTATCCATAATGTCAATAATTCCCACCCCCCACTCAATATCTGCCGACACTGTTCCATCAGCGTCCTATACTCCTAAATCTCTGTCACTTCAATAAACCAATTTGCAAAAAATCCAATTGTAAACTGGTTTCCCCCCAAAGACGCAGACACTCACACATCAGCCTTTTCTCTTCATACTCACACATTTTTCATACCAAACAAAACATCCACATCTCAAAACAAAAACCTCTAAAGACACCACTCTAACAAATTCAACCAATAGTATTTACAGCAATATCCTCCTCTTGCCCCTCACTCAGAGGGGCAGAGGGAATCCCTTTCTATTTCTACAAAGCACTGCCTTTCCCCTTATAAGAGGAAATCCCATATCAATTCACAACTCTATTCCATTTATGATGTCGTCTTTCCCCTCAGCGGGGGAGCTTCACCTCAATGTCTCATTAAAATCTGCATGCAATATTACACAACCCCATCTCTGCCCATCTCTGAGGACGTCCCCGTCAACTTAATCTACTAAACAGTATAATACCAAATTAAAACAACAAAACCACCCACAATACTGCACTTTCATGCAAGAGTGCACTTACGTCATATGGGTCCTCCAAGTCCCCTCAATGCTGAGCGTCCCCTCTGCCTGCACCTGCCTGTACCTGCCTGCATCACCTGTATCGGCAGCCTGCCTATGCGATTAGGCAGGCCTTTGGGTAACTCCTAGGTTTGTGTGTCCAAGAACTCGACTCGACAGGCCAGAGACACAGTGTGCGGCACATAGCTGCCAGCTCTTCGGGGGTACGGGAGGTCTCGCTGGGGACTCCAAATGTAAAAGTACAGTACCCCAAGGTAAACCAAAAGTAATGCAAAAATAATCAAAAATAGAGTGCACGACTTGCAAGAAAAAACGTTATTTTTTTGGCGAATCCGGCAGGGAGAATCAGACACTGAACTGGGGACAATCACAACATGTCCATTCCGTGCTGCAATATTTAAAGCAAAAGAAATGCAAAATTAACATGTTTATACAATGCAACATTATTTCATTGGCTACTCGTCACAAAGCCCCTAAAAAACACCATACATTAAACAATTAAATGGGAAATATCCTTTCTTGTGACCATCAAAATACCACCCCTTGAACATGACATAATTGCATAGTCAGCACACTATACATCGTTTTGATTGCGTGGCACGCTTCATGGTACAATTAATAAAATAAGCTTTACCCTGATTGGACAATGACATTGGAGACAGCTTGGGCTGTAGCATCCCACCAAGACGAACCAATCATATAGTGAGTGGAAATCAGTGAGGTCAAAACTATGTTGCAGCCCATGGAACACCACAATCCCTTCCCCATAATTGGGCTTCTTGGCTTCCCACCCCTTGCACCTGCACACTCTGCAACTCCCATCTCGAGACATGTTGCCATCTGTGGAAGCAACCTTCTAGTTATCTTCTCACGCGTCTGAGAGCCTGCTCCTGGCAATTATTTTCTTCTATTTATTGAAATAACCAAGGCATTTTACCACAACACCAATTGCTCACACTCGCAGTGGGGGTGCTGTGTTCACAGCCTAGTTATATATTTTGGAAATGCTGGTGTCTGGGGCCTTTTTGCATGTCTCACTGTGTCCTTCACAACCATTGTGTATTCATTTGTATGTTGTCTGGGAAGGCACCTGCTGTCTCGAGTCTCGTTTTGACCCCTAAGTACTTTCTCCCTTGCAATTATTAACAGGAAATTGTTTAGCCTCCCTTTCTATCCTGATTGTGGAAACTTGGAGATTTCTAACAGAAAGAAAATACAATTAAATGACATAGCTCAGAAATGCAGTCTAGCACTCTAAAATAGAAACATCTGCAGACAACAATGCACTGCTCTAATATGGCAGACCTCACGCTCACCTCAACCATTAAGAACTATACTTAATAAAGCACAATCCTAATATTAAAATGTTTTCCAACTACATAGCATTATTTAACAATGCGGTTTGATGGAGAAAACACAATATAATGAGAGAAATGCTATGCTACATGTTTTGCTTCATTGCGCAGTAAGCAACATAAAGCTCACTGGCAAAACAACTTCTATTCTAAATGCAGTGTCACACCACACAAAGCATGTGACATCTACATCATTATCAGGGGCCTAACACCTTGCTAAAAGAGTTTTCTCAACATATACTTCTGCACACGTGTGGGACGGTGCACTTGCATCTGTATATATCGTATGGCTATACTGGCACACTCACACTGCAACAAGCATGATAGAGAGCTGATGCACACCAAGAACTGCCAGAAATCAGGTGTGCAGCAAAGAGCTACCCCCCGTATAGAGAAGTCTGTGAAGTAGCAGCCACTTGGATGAGAACAGTCACTAGATGAAACTGGGGTGTGTGCATGGCCTCACAGCTGCAAGGCAAACCCCCCCCTCTGACTAATGTTCACCCAAAATAACTGTCTGAGAACCACTTGGCTTATGATCCCTTCATCATTTGTGTAACTGACCTGTTAGTGGCTCACATTCCAGACACAGGAGAAATGCATGGGCCCTGAATGGCAAATTCCTAGTCACACTTCCAATTCCCTCTGCCAGTGCCCTCATCCCAAGGGGTGTGGCCTTCAGCTATGCTCCAGGTCCCACCTAGCCACACACAGTAGTCAACATACCCATAACGACTCTCGAGAACACTGGCCATGGCCTGCATCAATGGCCATTTGCCAATTACCCCGGGGCCTGGAATGTGCCTGTCCCCCAGGACAGCAGCCACTTTAATTAAGCTGGCATTCCCTTTATTCTGGGGGAATATTATGCTCCTCCTTGTCCCACCCAACCCTATGCAAGTTGAGGAGGGTATCGGAGGGGTGTAATTGAAAGGGGCCCCCAGGGGTCCCTTACGTCTATGGAAACAAGGCAAGTCACCACACACGATAAATACGCCAGACACGAGGTTGTATTCCCAAAGCTAGGGTTTATTGCAAAGCAAAAGTCTCAGTTGGCCAACTCGGTCTCACGCCCCGCGATGACGTGTATTTCTAGACCTCGAGGGACGCAAGAGAGTGAATTACGTACATCAGTTACATATATACAAAATGCATATCAAACAATCAGCTATGACATGTTTAACACCCCCCCTTTATTGGGTTTCTTTGAACTTGGCGTGATGATGGACACTTTTGACAACTATGACTTCAAATATCTATTCTAGTAACAATTTGCAATTTGTGAGAGCGGAGGCATCTTTCAGTTGTTGAACAGAACACAGTGCTTCTGTTCTTGGAAGCGAGCTACATACGGGGGAAGAGTCACATTCCAGACCTTGCTATCTATGAGGTGCTATTCGTGTCCTGGGAGCCGACACGCTCTAACAGGGCTAAGCAAAGGGGGGCTGTAAGAAGAGCATAATTTAAGCCTTTAGCTGCTTCATTCTAACATATTCTACCATATAACGAGACTGGCTGGCAGCTGCAAAATGATTAAATGCCCTGCAGCTCTGCTTCAAGGCTACATTCGGGAGGGAGACGGGCATTCTTCCTGGCGCTGCCTACGTTGTGTTTCAATTAACTTTTGTTATCCTCGCGGCCCTGCAGCCTTGTCCTTTCACGTGCAGACAACAATGTTTTACAGTCGAGCAGTGTAAGCAGAAAATGTACTGCGAAGCAATGAGCAATGGTTAGAAAACAAAATGGCGATTCTTGTTACATCAAAATGGCCGTTCATTGGCAAACTCGGAAACCTATATTCTGTCATATTGTGCATGAGACGGTTGGCCCACGGCCATCAGAATACGTTTGCAGTTACATATGAGAGGTATCCATTTTTCTAGACTGACATAATATGTCCCAAGATCTGCGCAAAACCCTGTGTTTTTGCCACACAAAGTGCAGACCTGTAAAAAGGTCCACAGACCACAATGTCTAGGAACTAGCCAACCATTTGCATGGAAGAGCCAGTGAATGCAGACCGTAATGTTCCATCTGCTCTGCGATAACAATGATGTCTTCAGGAAAAGGCCGGCCTATGGCGTTTTTATAGATCTTAAGGCAGCGTTTGACACAGTTCCCAGGACATGACTGTGGTCAATGCTCGCTCTTGCACCTGGGTATTCCTCCTGTCTTACTTAAAGCCATCAAGCTGTTGTACCAGGGAAATGGGGCTAGGGTTTGCTATGGTATGGGTGGGGTTCTATCCAGGAAAGTGAATATCGAGAAAGGGGTGCACCCAGGTTGTGTCCTCGCCCCCCTACTATTTTCACTATTCATAAATGACGTAATGTGTGACCTCCTGTCTTCTCCAAGTGACGTCCCTGTATTGGCGCGGGACAAGATCCCGGTATTGATGTTTGCAGATAACGCTGTCCTCCTGTCTTTGACGCCGGTAGGGGGCTGCGCCGTCAGCTTGGCATTTTCTCAAGCTTTTGCAGTGGAAACGGTCTGACACTGAATACCCAAAAGACCAAGGCCATGATTTGCAAAGAAACAAGAGGGAACAAGCACTGCAGGCTCGATCTGATGCGTGGACAGGGACAAATGGAGCAAGTCAAGTCATATGTCAATTTGAGCGTAAGAGTGTACGAAAAATGTACACGGGGTGAACAAACCAAAAAGTCGAGGCTGACTTTATCCAGCTACAGCCGTTCAATAGCAAAGTTTGCAAGGACACATGGGGGGGGCCTATAAGGCCCAGACTAGTTTATGGCGTTGAACTCTGGGGTAGCTGCAATATCAAGCACTTGTCTGTCATTGAAAATAGCTTTTTTAAAAAAAATGTTTTAGGTTTGCCGTCCAGTGGCCCTACTTTCCAACTTTCCAAATCCTCTTAGCGCTGGATGTACAGTCAATTGAACAAGTCTGCAGGGTAAACCCGCTCTTATATTGGCTTAGGCTGTGGATCAGTGAACCTCTTGCCAGCTATCGGTGGGGGGGGGGGCTTTGGAGGCTTTAATGACACAGGAGGGCGGGCTGGCTCTTCCTTGGCTAACACACTTAAGAGGGATCTTATGGATCTTATGAAGCTCTCGGGTTACCCAGTGAGTGCAAATACAACCAGTGAGTACAAATGCAACCAGTGAGTACAAATGTAACCAGTGAGTACAAATGCAAACCCAAAGGTCCTAGTGATTACCCAGGGAGTGCACATGCAAACCCAAAGGTCCTAGTGATTACCCAATGAGTACAGATGCAAACCCAAAGGTCCTAGTGATTACCCATGGGAGTGCACATGCAAACCCAAAGGTCCTAGTGATTACCCAATGAGTACAGATGCAAACCCAAAGGTCCCAGTGATTACCCAGTCAGTTCAAATTCAAACCCAAAGGTCCTAGTGATTATCCAATGATTACAAATGGAAACCCAAAGGTCAGAGTGATTACCCAGTGAGTACAGCTTACAGATGCAAACCCAAAGGGCCCAGTGATTACCCAGTCAGTTCAAATTCAAACCAAAAGGTCAGAGTGATCACCCAGTGAGTACAGATGCAAACCCAAAGGTCCCAGTTCCTTCTGTCCTGAGGTTGCAAAGGTCTATTGAAATAGTTTGGAGATTGAGTTGGTTTCTCCCAGTTTGGTACTTATTGGGCCACACATCAGTTCTGGGGCTAGGAAGACTACTTAGACCACATGCACCATAAACCGATGCGTTCCCTTTATGTCAAGTTACGCTTTGGAATATTGCCCTTGGCTGCAGTGAAGTCGAATTGGAAGAGTAATTCCAATACTTATTGTCCATTCTGCCCAGAAGTCAGGGGAAATGCTGTACATTTCCTCTTCTTCTGTCCCTTCCATGCTGACCTTAGGAAGAGGTCCCTAAATCTTCTCTGTTTGCAGAAGCAGGTCTCAAGCGTTGGGGAGGCGAGCTGTCTTTGCTTGGCAGGTAAGGTCCTCCTGGCTACGCTTACCACAGGGTGGCTTCTGCTAAGGGCCTGACCTAGGAGGACGAAAGTGTGTAATTCTGTTCCCTAACTAATTATTGTTGGGCCTCTTCAAGAGGGCCCCACCTATAATTTAATTCAATGACATTTGGATCATAGGGTATCCTTCTGTAAATGCCTGGCAACATGTAAGTGTTCGAGGCTTTCATTGTGATTTCTACCATATGCACACACGCACCCTTCCACATTCATGTGGCTCTATCAATTGCACAGACTTGACTTTTGAACATGTATTTTATCAAATGCTGTAGTTATGGGCGGGCTAAGGACTGCTCTCAACGCATTGATGGTTTTATTTGCATGTCGGCGGCTTTTAATATACACTTTATCGAAATAAAGCTAAAATGAAATGGATATAAGTCCACAAACCGAAGAGAGATATCACTTTTTTGGTCCTTTTTTAAACAAACCGCTTGATGGATTTGCAACACATTTGTAAAATCCCATTTACATGACCAGGGCCCCACTCCATTCACACATTTGACAAAAACTAATCCAACAGCCCGGTGGTAGGCAAGAGGAGCAGTTTTATTTTGGGGCGTCAGTTGGTGCTTGCGCCACCTATAACCGCAACTATTGCATCAGAGTACACATAGGGAGAGGCGGCGTATGAGCAGGGGCACTCAGCTTGTAGGTGTTGGTTGGTTATTTGGACACCCATTGACTGCCCATGGTCATGCTAACCCCTATGGCCATTGCCAAGTTCCTGCCCGTGCCCGCCCACAACACCTCCTCGTGGGAACTCTTTGAGCTCACTTCCATCGAGCATTGCCATCAAACTTTGCACTCCAAGGACCTGCCAGTGTGTTCTGTAGAGCAGTCCTCTGAGAGTTATGACTACATCAGAGTTGTAAACCCGCTACTGGTGTAATGAGAATGACTTACCAGTGCTGCCTTCAGCCACTCGATTGATAAGCAGTCTGTGTCCTTCACTGAAGTCTTGTTAAGAACAAGCATTGGCATCGCCAACTGTTTTTACTTGTTTATAAGTATTAGGCGTATTAGTTGCCCGGCTACTCGCACCCTTTTGCATCTGCTGCCATCAATAACCAGTTACTACCACAACGGCAGGTCATGAAAAGAGCCTTTCCCATGACCACACAAAAGACAACACTCTTGACATTGCCAATGCTTGTTTATAAATGCAGGTCAATCGGGATTTCACGAAGTTTGGGAGGTCACCAATAACTTTGATGTTGGGCGCTATAAGCCTGTGCCAGCGTTTGGATGTCAACAAGGGTGCTGGGTGCTATAGTAGCCCTAAGATTGTGTTTATAGAATCACCCTGAGATTGTAAAGAAGCATGTAGGGTGCCATCACCCTGAGACTGTCAAGAAGCATGCAGGGTGCCATCACCCTGGGACTCTCAAGAAGCAAGCAGGGTGCCCTCACCCTGAGATTGCCATGAAGCATGCAGTGTGCCCTCACCCTGAGACTGTCAAAAAGCATGCAGGGTGCCATCACCCTGGGACTGTAAAGAAGCATGCAGGGTGCCCTCACCCTGAGACTGCCAAGAAGCATGCAGGGTGCCATCACCCTGAGACTGCCAAGAAGCATGCAGGGTGCCATCACCCTGGGACTGTAAAGAAGCATGCAGGGTGCCATCACCCTGGGACTGTAAAGAAGCATGCAGGGTGCCTTCACCGTGAGACTGCCAAGAAGCATGCAGGGTGCCATCACCCTGAGACTGCCAAGAAGCATGCAGGGAGCTATCACCCTGAGACTGTCAAGAAGCATGCAGGGCGCCATCACCCTGAGACTGTCAAGAAGCATGCAGGGTGCCATCACCCTGAGACTGTCAAGAAGCATGCAGGGTGCCCTCACCCTGAAACTGCCAAGAAGCATGCAGGGTGCCATCACCCTGAGACTGTCAAGAAGCATGCAGGGTGCCCTCACCCTGAGACTGCCAAGAAGCATGCAGGGTGCCCTCACCCTGACACTGCCAAGAAGCATGCAGGGTGCCCTCACCCTAAGACTGTCAAGAAGCATGCATGGTGCCATCACCCTGAGATTGCCAAGAAGCATGCAGGGAGCCATCACCCTGAGATTGCCAAGAGGAATGCAGGGTGCCATCACCCAGGGTTGCCCTCACCCTGAGACTGTCAAGAAGCATGCGGCATGCCATCACCCTGAGACTGCCAAGAAGCATGCAGGGTGCCATCACCCCGAGACTGTCAAGAAGCATGCAGGGTGCCCTCACCCTGAAACTGCCAAGATGCATGCAGGGTGCCATCACCCTGAGACTGTCAAGAAGCATGCATGGTGCCCTCACCCTGAGACTGCCAAGAAGCATGCAGGGTGCCCTCACCCTGACACTGCCAAGAAGCATGCAGGGTGCCCTCACCCTAAGACTGTCAAGAAGCATGCATGGTGCCATCACCCTGAGATTGCCAAGAAGCATGCAGGGAGCCATCACCCTGAGATTGCCAAGAGGAATGCAGGGTGCCATCACCCAGGGTTGCCCTCACCCTGAGACTGTCAAGAAGCATGCGGCATGCCATCACCCTGAGACTGCCAAGAAGCATGCAGGGTGCCATCACCCCGAGACAGTCAAGAAGCATGCAGGGTGCCATGACCCTAAGACTGTCAAGAAGCATGCAGGGTGCCATCACCCTGAGACTGTCAAGAAGCATGCTGAGACTGTCAAGAAGCATGCAGGGTGCCATCACCCTGAGACTGTCAAGAAGCATGCAGGGTGCCATCACCCTGAGACTGTCATGAAGCATGCAGGGTGCCATCACCCTGAGACTGTCATGAAGCATGCAGGGTGCCTTCACCCTGAGACTGCCAAGAAGCATGCAGGGTGGCATCACCCTGAGATTGCCAAGAAGCATGCCGCGTGCCATCACCCTGAGACTGTCAAGAAGCATGCAGGGTGCCATCACCCTGAGACTGTCATGAAGCATGCAGGGTGCCATCACCCTGAGACTGTCAAGAAGCATGCAGGGTGCCATCACCCAGAGACTGTCATGAAGCATGCAGGGTGCTATCACCCTGAGACTGTCATGAAGCATGCAGGGTGCCATCACCCTGAGACTGTCATGAAGCATGCAGGGTGCTATCACCCTGTCATGAAGCATGCAGGGTGCCATCACCCTGAGACTGTCATGAAGCATGCAGCGTGCCATCACCCTGAGACTGCCAAGAAGCATGCAGGGTGCCATCACCCTGAGACTGCCAAGAAGTATGCAGGGTGCCATCACCCTGAGACTGTAGAGAAGCATGCAGGGTGCCATCACCTGAGATTGCCAAGAAGCATGCAGCGTGCCTTCACTCTGAGACTGTCAAGAAGCATGCAGCGTGCCATCACCCTGAGACTGTCAAGAAGCATGCAGGGTGCCATCACCCTAAGATTGCCACGAAGCATGCGGCGTACCATCACCCTGAGACTGTTAAGAAGCATGCAGAGTGCCATCACCCTGAGACTGTCAAGCAGCATGCAGGGTGCCATCACCCTGAGACTGCCACGAAGCATGTGTGGTGCCATCTCCCTGAGATTGCCAAGAAGCATGCAGGGTGCCATCACCCTGAGACTGTCAAGACGCATACGGGGTGCCATCACCCTGAGACTGTCAAGAAGCATGCATGGTGCCATCACCCTGACATTGTCAAGAAGCATGCAGGGTGCCATCACCCTGAGACTGCCAAGAAGCATGCAGGGTGCCATCACCCTGAGACTGCAAAGAAGCATGCGGCGTGCCATCACCCTGAGACTGCCAAGAAGCATGCCGGGTGCCATCACCCTGAGACTGACAAGAAGCATGAAGGGAGCAATCACCCTGAGACTGTCAAGAAGCATGCAGGGTGACATCAGCCTGAGACTGTCAAGAAGCATGCAGGGTGCCATCACCCTGAGATTACCAAGAAGCATGAAGGGTGCCATCACCCTGAGACTGTCAAGACGCATGTGGCGTGCCATCACCCTGAGACTGCCAAGAAGCATGCAGGGTGCCATCACCCTGAGAATGTCAAGAAGCATGCAGGGTGCTATCACCCTGAGACTGTCAAGAAGCATGCAGCGTGCCATCACCCTGAGAATGCCAAGAAGCATGCAGGTTGCTATCACCCTGAGATTGCCAAGAAGCAGGCGGCGTGCCATCACCCTGTGACTGTCAAGACGCATGCAGGGTGCCATCACCCTGAGACTGTCAAGAAGCATGTAGCGTGCCATCACCCTGAGACTCTCAAGAAGCATGCAGGGTGCCATCACCCTGAGACTGCCAAGAAGCATGCAGGGTGCCATCACCCCGAGACTGTCAATTACTGAGATTACTAAAAATCTGGTAAATGGATACACAGAGCTTATTAATGTCAGACATATTTACGTTTAAGTTTCATAACTGCAGCATGCCGCTTGCGCACCCAGACCTGCATGCCCACCCATGCCTTACCCCACCATCTGACCTCATACACACCACAGCGTCGTCTGCACTCCATTCCACACTCAACTACCACACCAATCCGATCGGACATCACCCACTCCACCTCAGGCTCTGTAGACTTAGAACACGCACCAAACACCTCCTAACTCTCCGCAGCACTCCACACTCCACACTCCTTAGGAACAACAGACTCAGCTCTCGCACCCATACATCAGCCGCCCAGACTTACCTCTCTGACCACACTCACTACCCTAGCACCCATCACGCTGCATCTATCACGCCCCAGCCTCACACACCCAAATACGCATCGCCCACCCCCAACACCACCAACGCCAACACACACACTCCACGACCAGACTTAAGATGCGCTCTCATCAATGCGCGCTCTGTCCATGCCCATGCCATTGAAATCAATGACCTTATCACCACCCACAATCTTGACCTACTTGCCATATCCGAAACCTGGCTCCATGAAGCTTCCAGTCCATCCATCCACCTCGCTCTCCCTCAAAACTATACCATTCTCAGACAGGACCGTAAAAACTCCAAAGGTGGTGGCGGCGTCGCCCTCATCTTTAAAGACACCCTCTCCATAAGAATGTGTGATCAACAATGGGACAACAACGCTGATCTCCTCAATGCTAAACTAGCCCTCTCACCTAACTGCACCATAAACTTCTTCATCACCTACAGACCACCAGGATCACCCTTTGACTACCAAAAGCAACTCCTCCAAAACATAGGCAACAACCTCAAAAGCACCACCAAAAGCATCCTTCTAGGGGACATTAACCTTGGTTTAGCTGACCCAAAGGACAAAGCAGCCGCAAATTTAGCCAAAGAACTATCAAACATGGGGTTCGAACACAAAATTACTGCCCCCACTCATAACAAAGGCAGATCCATTGACTGGCTAGCTGATCACAACTGCTCATCTGCAATTACCTCCATCTCGGCCCTCCCATGGACGGACCATTACCTCATTCAATTCTCCATTCCTACCACGCCCACTCATAAAACCTTAACTCATGCCCCACCCGCTAAAGTAAGAAGCTCCAAAAAACTCACTGCTTCCAACCTCGCCCCTCTCCTCGATATCCCTGAACTCAAGCCTCCGTTCATCCATGACCCTACCTCTCTAGCCAACATCTATTCCAGCACACTCACTCAAGCCATCGATCTCATTGCCCCTCTAGAAGAAAAAAAAGGGAAAAAATCAATGCACTGCAACTCTTGGTTCACTGAAGAACTATCTGACCTTCGCAACAAGAAACGCAAAGCCCTATCCAGATGGCAAGCAGCGCCTAATCAATCCACGCTTAAAGATTTTAAAGAGATCTCCTTGACCTACAAAAAAGCCATATTCCACGCCAAATCCGAATCCTACAATCAGAAAATTACTAATGCCAGCTCCAAATCAAGAGAAATATTCTCCATATTCAAAGACCTCACCACACCTGCCTCCGGCCCAGATGAAATCATCAAGGATGAAGCCTGGTGCACAGGCATCCAGGCTGCCCTCCTCAACAAAGTTAAAACTCTCCAAGACAAAATAGCCTCACAACGCAAAGCTCTCAACACCCCCACCTGCTCGCCCACACCTTCCACCAACAACTCTCTCTCACAAACACCTCTTTTTGCTTTTAGAGAAGTCTCAGAGACGGAAGTCAAGGACCTCCTCAAAAAAATCAAACCCTCCACCTGCAAAGGGGATATCTGCCCACCCTCATTAATCAAAGAGTGCTCAGAATCCCTCACCCCCATCATTACAGCTTTCATCAATGCCTCCTTCGCATCTGGAACTGTACCACAATGCCTAAAAGAAGCCTGGGTCCGCCCGCTCCTGAAAAAACCCTCTCTCGATCCTTCCTCCCCTAACAACTATCGCCCCATCACCACCGTCCCCTTTCTCCTCAAAATCCTAGATAAAGCCGCACACAATCAAATCCAACACTACCTGGAAACCAACACCATCCTAGGCAAAAGACAATCAGGCTTCCGCAAAGGCCATGGGACTGAAACTGCCCTTCTAGATTTAAAAAATCAAATTACCAATATAATGGACACAGGCAAACCTGCTCTCCTCCTTCTGCTCGACCTCTCTGCAGCATTTGACCTGGTCGACCACAGCATCCTCACATCTCACCTCTTCAATGCTGCACACTTCTCTCACAAGGCCACCACTTGGATCACATCCTTCCTTAAAGGTAGGGCCATGAAAGTGTACTCTGACCAGGACAGCGCCCCCCACACCACTATAAATTGTGGAGTCCCACAAGGGTCCTGCACTGCACCGACCCTTTACAACCTATTCACCAAACCCCTCTTTGACTTACTGGACTCCCTCAACATAGCGTACACAAACTACGCAGATGACACGCAAGTTCTCCTCCCCCTCTCCGGAGACTACGACCTAGATTCAGAAGCCCTCCTCAAAATCTACTCGACTATCCAAACCTGGTTGGCTATCAATGGTCTCTGCCTAAACGGAGACAAAACCGAAATCATCATCCTAGCCCCTAACGAAACTCTAACCAAACTCAGCCCCGATTATTCTCACATGACTACCGACAGTATTAGCATACCTGTCTCCTCTGCCGTCAAGACCTTAGGAGTCTACATTGACGCCACACTCTCAATGACAAGACAAACCAGCGCCATCGCCTCAGCTTCTGCTCTGACTACCAAACTCATCTACGCCATAAAACCCTACCTCACCACGAATAACTGCCTCTCCATAGCCAGAGCTACTATAGGAGCCAGATTGGACTACTGTAACGCCCTCCTGGCAGGCACCTCGTCAAAAAACCTAAACAGGCTCCAAATAGTGCAAAACAATGCCCTCCATGCTGCACTACACATTCCCAAAATTGACCATATTTCACAGGCCAGAAGACGCGTCCACTGGCTCCCAGTCAAGGAAAGGATCAACTTTAAAATCCTCACCCTCACACACAAATGCATCAACCACACAGCACCCCCCTACCTATCTGAAACTATAACCAAGAACTCCTCCATCCGCCCCAGAAGAAGTCATCACGCCAACCAACTCCAAATACCCACTGTAAAAAGAGCCAGAGCCGGCGGCATTGGCTTCCCACACATAGCTCCTAAGCTCTGGAATGCCCTCCCTAACTCACTTAGAGCAGAACCTTCTCTGTATTCCTTTCTCAAATCTCTCAAAACCACTCTATTCAACTAACTCCATCCTTCCCTCACACACACCAGCTCGCATACGTCTGATACGAAATGTGCCTTGTAATGAAAACTGCTTTGTAACCATCTTCCTTCCACGGTAACCATATTATGTATGTCCTCATGTAACAGCGCCACGATGCCCCCGGGCTGACGTGCGCTTTAAATAAATCTGAATAAATAAATAAATAAATAAGAAGCATGCAGGGTGCCATCACCCTGAGACTGTCGAGAAGCATGCAGGGCGCCATCACCCTGAGACTGTAGAGAAGAATGCAGGGAGCCATCACCCTGAGACTGTCAAGAAGCATGCAAGGGTGCCATCACCCTGAGACTGTCAAGAAGCATGCAGGGTGCCATCACCCTGAGACTGTCAAGAAGCATGCAGGGAGCCATCACCCTGAGACTGTCAAGAAGCATGCAAGGGTGCCATCACCCTGAGACTGTCAAGAAGCATGCAGGGTGCCCTCATCCTGAGACTGTCAAGAAGCATGCAGGGTGCCATCACCCTGAGACTGTCAAGAAGCATGCAGGGCGCCATCACCCTGAGACTGTCAAGAAGCATGCAGGGCGCCATCACCCTGAGACTGTCAAGAAGCATGCAGGGCGCCATCACCCTGAGACTGTCAAGAAGCATGCAGGGCGCCATCACCCTGAGACTGTCAAGAAGCATGCAGGGCGCCATCACCCTGAGACTGTCAAGAAGCATGCAGGGCGGTTGCAATCTCTGCAAGACTGTTGGAAAGAGATAGACAGAGAACTAGGGGGACCCTTTTCCTGGACAGACAGAGAGGGGAACACTGATGCAGAGCAGTTTATCCCCTTCCAGCAAGTTTTGTTGAGGCTGATCATAGGCCCCAACGCCGTCTTTGTTTGTAGAGAAGCTCCTAGCACCTATTGCCACCGGCCTGGGAAGAAGAAAGACTTTCTGAAAGACCGGACGGGGGGTGTATTGCTAGAGGGAAAATCCTGAAGCAGAGGAAGATAATGACCGAAGTCCGGATCCGCGCCGGAGTCTGGCAATTGCCAGGGACCGGAAAAGGTGGTCCTGGAAGCAGAGCAAGGCTGGGTCTCCCAGCGATGCGACCGGAAGTTCCTGAAAATAGGAACTGTTTCACAAATTCTACCTCCGTTGTGCACTTTTACTTTGGCAAGCCTGCAGTGTGGCTCTTCGCATCTGCAAAGGGGCATTTTGTGGGTGCACTTCCTCCCCAATTCTGTATTTCATGATGTGTCATCTTAAGTGGCAAGGATGAGTATGCTCGTCACTTTTGCATAGACTTGCATAATAGCCTGGCAGCATTTAAGGGGTTAATAATGATTGCATGGGTATTTTGGGCTGTGCAGCTATCTCATTTTAAATTAAGTGCACGCCTTGTGTTTGCCTCTCACTTTACAGCAAGCGGTGAAACTGGCCAAGCTCGTGGAGGCGCACAATGACGTCAAGGTGACGGTGCTGGGAAAAGATGGCGGTGAGTGCCCACCCATGCTTTCTATGCCAAGCTGTGAGTTCCCACCCATGCTTTCTATGTCAAGCAGTGAGTTCCCATCCATGCTTTCCAAGCCAAGGGTTGAGTTCCCACCCATGCTTTCTATGCCAAGCAGTGAGTTCCCACCCATGCTTTCCATGCCAATCGGTGAGTTCCCATCCAAGCTTTCTATGCCAAGCAGTGAGTTCCCACCCATGCTTTCTATGTCAAGCAGTGAGTTCCCATCCATGCTTTCCAAGCCAAGGGTTGAGTTCCCACCCATGCTTTCTATGCCAAGCAGTGAGTTCCCACCCATGCTTTCTATGTCAAGCAGTGAGTTCCCATCCATGCTTTCCAAGCCAAGGGTTGAGTTCCCACCCATGCTTTCTATGCCAAGCAGTGAGTTCCCACCCATGCTTTCCATGTCAATTGGTGAGTTCCCATCCAAGCTTTCTATGCCAAGCAGTGAGTTCCCACACATGCTTTCTATGTCAAGCAGTGAGTTCCCATCCATGCTTTCCAAGCCAAGGGTTGAGTTCCCACCCATGCTTTCTATGCCAAGCAGTGAGTTCCCACCCATGCTTTCTATGCCAATCGGTGAGTTCCCATCCAAGCTGTCTATGCCAAGCAGTGAGTTCCCACCCATGCTTTCTATGCCAAGCAGTGAGTTCCCATCCATGCTTTCCAAGCCAAGGGTTGAGTTCCCACCCATGCTTTCTATGCCAAGCAGTGAGTTTCCTTCCATGCTTTCCATGCCAAGTGGTGAGTTCCCACCCATGCTTTCTATGCCAAGCTGTGAGTTCCCACCCATGCTTTCCATGCCAATCGGTGAGTTCCCATCCAAGCTTTCTATGTCAAGCAGTGAGTTCCCATCCATGCTTTCCAAGCCAAGGGTTGAGTTCCCACCCATGCTTTCTATGCCAAGCTGTGAGTTCCCATCCATGCTTTCTATGCCAAGCTGTGAGTTCCCACCCATGCTTTCTATGTCAAGCAGTGAGTTCCCATCCATGCTTTCCAAGCCAAGGGTTGAGTTCCCACCCATGCTTTCTATGCCAAGCAGTGAGTTCCCACCCATGCTTTCCATGCCAATCGGTGAGTTCCCATCCAAGCTTTCTATGCCAAGCAGTGAGTTCCCACCCATGCTTTCTATGTCAAGCAGTGAGTTCCCATCCATGCTTTCCAAGCCAAGGGTTGAGTTCCCACCCATGCTTTCTATGCCAAGCAGTGAGTTCCCACCCATGCTTTCTATGTCAAGCAGTGAGTTCCCATCCATGCTTTCCAAGCCAAGGGTTGAGTTCCCACCCATGCTTTCTATGCCAAGCAGTGAGTTCCCACCCATGCTTTCCATGCCAATCGGTGAGTTCCCATCCAAGCTTTCTATGCCAAGCAGTGAGTTCTCACCCATGCTTTCTATGTCAAGCAGTGAGTTCCCATCCATGCTTTCCAAGCCAAGGGTTGAGTTCCCACCCATGCTTTCTATGTCAAGCAGTGAGTTCCCATCCATGCTTTCCAAGCCAAGGGTTGAGTTCCCACCCATGCTTTCTATGCCAAGCAGTGAGTTCCCACCCATGCTTTCTATGTCAAGCAGTGAGTTCCCATCCATGCTTTCCAAGCCAAGGGTTGAGTTCCCACCCATGCTTTCTATGCCAAGCAGTGAGTTCTCACCCATGCTTTCCATGCCAATCGGTGAGTTCCCATCCAAGCTTTCTATGCCAAGCAGTGAGTTCCCACCCATGCTTTCTATGTCAAGCAGTGAGTTCCCATCCATGCTTTCCAAGACAAGGGTTGAGTTCCCACCCATGCTTTCTATGCCAAGCAGTGAGTTCCCACCCATGCTTTCCATGCCAATCGGTGAGTTCCCATCCATGCTTTCCAAGCCAAGGGTTGAGTTCCCACCCATGCTTTCTATGCCAAGCAGTGAGTTCCCATCCATGCTTTCCATGCCAAGTGGTGAGTTCCCACCCATGCTTTCTATGCCAAGCTGTGAGTTCCCACCCATGCTTTCCATGCCAATCGGTGAGTTCCCATCCAAGCTTTCTATGTCAAGCAGTGAGTTCCCATCCATGCTTTCCAAGCCAAGGGTTGAGTTCCCACCCATGCTTTCTATGCCAAGCAGTGAGTTCCCACCCATGCTTTCCATGCCAATCGGTGAGTTCCCATCCAAGCTTTCTATGCCAAGCAGTGAGTTCCCACCCATGCTTTCTATGCCAAGCAGTGAGTTCCCATCCATGCTTTCCATGCCAAGGGTTGAGTTCCCACCCATGTTTCTATGCCAAGCAGTGAGTTCCCACCCACGCTTTCTATGTCAAGCAGTGAGTTCCCATCCATGCTTTCCATGCCAAGGGTTGAGTTCCCACCCATGTTTCTATGCCAAGCAGTGAGTTCCCATCCATGCTTTCCATGCCAATCGGTGAGTTCCCATCCAAGCTTTCTATGCCAAGCAGTGAGTTCCCACCCATGCTTTCCATGCCAATCGGTGAGTTCCCATCCAAGCTTTCTATGCCAAGCAGTGAGTTCCCACCCATGCTTTCTATGCCAAGCAGTGAGTTCCCATCCATGCTTTCCATGCCAAGGGTTGAGTTCCCAACCATGTTTCTATGCCAAGCAGTGAGTTCCCATCCATGCTTTCCATGCCAAGGGTTGAGTTCCCATCCAAGCTTTCTATGGCAAGCGGTGAGTTCCCACCCATGCTTTCTATGCCAAGCAGTGAGTTCCCACCCATACTTTCTATGCCAAGCAGTGAGTTCCCATCCATGCTTTCCATGCCAAGGGTTGAGTTCCCACCCATGCTTCTATGCCAAGCAGTGAGTTCCCATCCATGCTTTCCATGCCAAGCGGTGAGTGTCCACCCATGCTCTCTCATCAGTAATACAATGTGCCAACCTTCAAGTGCTTTCCCTCTCTTATGCCCAAACCTCTCTATGCCAGGAAATGTTGGATGCGTGCGATGGAATCCAGGTCTTCAGGGATTACCTCTTCCGGCAGCTGCCAGAGCTGGCATTTTAAGAGCTCATGGTTGAGAACACCATCAGCTGGCTCTGCCCCCAGAAGTTCCAAATATTTGCATAAACTAAGGTTGCGCTTCTTGTTCTCTCTGTGAGGATAAGTAACACTGCGCCCATTTCATCCCTGCGGCCACTCCCGCGATCCAATTCCGGAGTGTGAGGCTGGGTTCTGTGATTCCCTGCGTTCCTTATGCCTTCTTTTTTATGATAAATGTCATTAGTGTCTCTTGACATGCACCTTACCTATTAAACAGGAGACACTACTTTTCCTGTAAGTTTGACTCATATTGTTGGGTGCTCCTGGGAAATCCTGCTTGTTTCTCTGAGATTTGAACTCATTAATAACTTTGGGATACGTTCCCTTGTCTAAGTTCAATTTCTTATTTGATCAAATATAAAGATTGTGTTATGATATTATTATTATTTTTTATGTATTTAATGGCATATAGTTTATAACAAACCTCTGCAGTAATATTTAAGAATTATTCATTGCAATACAAGCAAGTTAATCCAAAAGAGCATCATTGGATTACAGCAAAAATATAAAAAGTAAAACGTTTAAAATTTCAAATGCAATGACATTTCATTACTATTTAAAATTCTCGACCAAAACTGCTCTGTCTTTAAAAAACATTAATCATAAACAAAGTTACCAAAGAATTCATAACATAGTTCAGACGGGACTTCACAAACAATCACAAGAAGAAAAGGTGTCTCTACTTCATTAGTACTTCATTAGTACAAAACCTACAATTACCATAATTCCTCAGATTTCTTTCCCTACCAGCCATTACCTCTCTAGTAGAGAGTAGATTTAATTTAAAACGCAACCTGTCTTGTCTATATTTTCCAGATGGGTGCTTTTGTAAATAAAAGGGTAGAGCTTTTTAGGCTTTAATTTCATATTTCAAATGATTTAAACAGATGGAAATCCATGTAAGGTCCAATTTTTTATCCAATCAAATTCAAAGATTTTTTTTTTTACTCTCTTTGGAGAGGTAAGAAGATCCTCCACCCTAATGTCATAAGCACTTAAGGATTTGGCTGTTAAAAGGTATCACTCAGTCAAACCCTTGAGGGAATTGTGAACCAATTCAAATCGTGTATCAGAGAATGCAGAGTATTCTGGAAGCAATAAAAGAGATCTCAACAGCTGGTATATTTTTCAAGCTACACGAGCATCAAGTGAGATCATACCCACCTTGTGTCTTAACACTGCTACTGGGTAGAATTCAAGCCCTTTTCCTTGAAAGTCCTTCACAGCTTTCCCAAACATTTGTCAACAAATCCATTTATGCACCATAAATCAAACAAGGCACTGGGCCTCATTAGGAGTTTGGCGGTACGGTGACAACCAGTGTCACTGTATCGCCAAACTACAAGTTTTGCTCGCGGGTGCCTGGCAGGCCGCCAGGTCTGACCTGCCGGGCTGTGGGGCACCCGCGGGCTGTGGGGCACCCGCGGGCTGTGGGGCACCCGCGGGCATACCTTGCGGATGCTCCCCATTCCCATTGAACCCTGTGGGGCAGAATGGGGATGGGGAGTGCGCCATTACCAGCACCCGTGAATGGGCAATTACCGGGCCGCAACACTCGTAATGGCCCGGTAATTGCCCATTCGCGGGTGCCGGTCCCGGAGGCGAGTTTGCCGGTACCCATGCCTGTCATACAGGCGCGGCTACAGCCAAACTCATAATGAGGCCCACTGTCTTTTGGTTGTAAAATGTGACCAAAGGGATCGCAGCAAAACATCAACATTTCCTGTCAAAGAACACTATCTCTGAGGCATTTATCCTAATTTTCTTTTTCATGCTATCAAAATCATGTCCCTTGGCAGTTAACACAACTCCCAAATTTTAGAAATTTTGGACCACCTCCAAACGCACTTTATCTATGAACCAATAAAAATGTATCTTCCTTATTTTATTATAATATATCATTAACATCTTCGACTTATGTACATTAAGATGCAGGTCTAAAGACAAAAAATTGGCATTTATAATCGTCAATGCTCTTTGTAATCCTTTGGGAGTTAGAAAGAAGAGAACATCATTGTCTGCATAAACCAAGGGATTTATTTGTAGGTTGCCCAATTTGGGTGGATTGTTTACATTTTTTCCAAAAATATCACCAAGGTCGTTAATATCTAAATCAAATAAAAGCGGTGCTAAAACACAACCTTGGCATTAACCACAATAGGTTGTAATCCAACCACTTGAGTTACCATTGTGGTCTAGGCGTACCTTAACTTCAGTGTTTGAATGAAATGGTGATCAACATATTAATGATACCACTAGGACAGCCTAACTTATATAGTGTTGCCCTGAGAATCGCCTTATTTACATGGTCGAAGACATGTGTAATGTGTAAAAATACACGATAAAGGACTCTTTTTTGCCATTGGGCGAGGGTCTGCAAAAGGTGAAAAATAAAACACTTCTGGGCTGTACTCATTGCTGGTCTAAAGCCTAATCGAAATGTATCTTGCTACCCTACCGCAGCTTTCCCTCCAGACATTTCGAAACAGACCCCACAAGAAAGCTGCCCATAGATTGACATTTGATTTGTTGTGTTCCATTTGCTCAGCCTTCTGGGCCTCGGGCGTTTGAGGCTTTGCTTTTCTTAATAAGCACCTGAACCACGTCTAAATCGACAGTCATATGGTCAGACCAACATGAGTCTATGCTCAGCTGCGCTTTCACAAACTCAGGCTCACTATATCATTTAGAGAAATAGGACTCCCACATCTCTGCTTGTATGGGCAACAGTTGAAGCAAGCTCTGAGGTGTGGGTTCCCCAGCCAACCTCCGAAAGGCACACCCATCTTTTCCAAGAATCGTGCCAAGCATGACTTCAGCATCTGGCATAGGTGGGCAGATGCGATGATTTTTGACCCAATTTCTATAAATAAAAATGTAGAGCCTTAACCTTCAAATGATAGGTACTAGTCTCCCTATTTAAATGTCTCAAGGGTCTTTGCAGCCGCATTTCTTTTCAGATAATTTGTTGTCCTATTTTTGCTTAAGTCCTGCTTCCCCCTGGAGGGGTTGGAGGCCCACACTTTTGGATCCTACATATTTTGTACTATTTTTTGCAATGTTCTATAATAAACGGATGACTTTAGCAACATATCCTTTGCTGTTCCTGCCATTTGGAATATACTTTCATTAAAGTGCACTCCTAGCCCAGGTTTCCACACCAATGCATGATTGCTTAGATTAACATCTACTGCAATGTTGAAGGTTAGCTTCTTAGTTTCAACGATATCCACCTCCAAAAACAGTGCTAACAGACAATTGTCACTTCAGTTCGTATTTGTTACCGCCAGCTTCGAGCATCTCCAGTTTATGTCATCAGAGACAAAAAATATAACCTAAGCTAGACTTTGCCAAACCATTTGTCCATGTAAAATGAGGGGGCTTATGACCGCCATGTTACCATTTAACAAAGTTAGGTTGCACCTGTTCAACTCTGTTCTAATAGGAGACCCTCTTTCATCTGGCAGTCCAGATACACAACACCTTACCATGGACCTATAATTGCAACGGTCTAGACACTCGCTATTAAGGTCTCCGAGAATAACCACAGCACAAACGTCTTCCTCCAATAAGTCTGACATGAGATCAGACAAAGCATCTAAAAAGGATGCGTTATGACCAGTAGTCCGGGGTACATATAAAGGATACTCTGGTAGACAGCTGTGATCTTCAGAGTACTTTAATCAGGTTATATCACAAGGAGATCGGAAGCATAGTCATAGGGGAAGCCCACTGGCTCCCACCACCCAGGCTACATCACCAGCAACTGCCCTGGGAGGAATCCCATGGACTCAGCATTCCAGTCAGCCGCACTCCAGGCCTTCCATTCCTGACCTCACACCTACAGGGACACAGAATGCATTCAGGGAGCCGGATAAAGCAGGGGAATAAACACATTATAGGATGTTTTATGCCCCACTCTAGGGTTAAAATATACATGAAAGATGGAGCACAATACTGCCCCGGAGACTTGACCATGTGTTTGGATAAGCCTCACCAGTTGAATGGCTTTTCTATTTCTTTCAACTTTATACGTTGCTTAACCCATACCATTTTTAAGTGTGCACATAAGGCCCCCCGATGGGAGTCCCTGAGTTCCCTCTGTGGCATTCACAAACAGAACGGTAAAACCGTCCACCAAAAGCACTGTCGTTAGCCACGTTTCCTGTAGACTCAAACGGGAGTATAACCTTAGAGACCACGATCCCATGAGTCCAAGGAGAACGGGCTCTTTCAAGAAAATCTAGAACTGCCAGAGTTGCCCCCATGTGGGGCAGTTGATATAGAGTTCCAATCATACGAGGAAGGCACTTCCACCAGGTGTTAATCCAAATGCTTTACCCGCTGAATCAGCATTTGAGCCTATACTTATATGTAATGGATAACGCTGCACCACTTCCAATGGTTTCAATTGAGTAGACACATTTAGGCTACAAAAAGGCTCACTAGTATGCTTATTTTCCAATAAAATATTGCATTACATCACAACCCAGTGAAAAAGAGAAACCAACTCTGACAGAACCAAGTTTCTAATCACTTGTGAGTATAACTTAATGAGATCGACGTTTCTTTTCAACACACATTTCACCCGAGCCAAATCTCCAGAAGTTATCAAATGGAGATTTGTAATTTCTGAGAAGACTGCCATATCATGACAACAATTTAGGGGTGGAGGATCACGATCCGTAAATACCTGTTTCAGAAATACAACATGAACATCTGAAAAGGTAACAGACCCTGCAGACCTTTCTCCCCCTTCTTGATATTAAGCTGATTTCCCAGAGTTAAATCACAAACTTGGGTCTTGGCATTATCCATCAAATGTTGTACCATTGTTGTACGGAACAAAGAGTAAGAGCCTTGGGCCCTATTCTGTGTCAACGTTAGAGTTGGACAATGTAATAAAGACCTCTTTTCCTCCAAAGTCACAAAGGGTGCAGTCATAGAGGGTTGTATATTTGGCATTTCAGCCTCTGGATCAAGTACTGGAAGTAATTCCGATAACTTCTTTTGTTTCTCCTCTAGTGTGGTAAAAACAGGAGTAAAATTAACATGTTTTTCTAAAGTACAGTTCCTTGATCCAGGCAATGCCAACGGCACCATCGTCTTCAGGTCAGGGTCAAAAGGGCTCAATATTCTTTGTACGGATCTTGGTACTTCTTCCACGATCCGGCTTTTCTATTGTTGAGCGGAAATAGCCTTTAAATGTTTACCCTTCGAGACACCAACGCCCGTGGTAAGAAAATCAGGGCCAATGATTTCAATTTCACCGGTGATGAGATACCAGCAAATGAGCTCGATTGAACATGATGCACTTTATTGGAATCAATTTCTCTTTCATTTATCAGGGAAGCCAAGGGAGACAGTTCCTCGTAACTACCCAAAGTTTTTTCGGCAGGTTCCCCAATACTCTCATGATAGTATACTCAAATTTAAGGGTACAATGTGGTCTGACACTGGTTTTAGATATTTTTTAATCAAACCTTTGTCCCCTGTGGAGGCAGATTTTGCAATGTGTTTACATTTATGTTGTACTTTCCTAGGTGATAACACTGGTTCAGCAACAGCCACCAGTATCTGATTTGTGTCATTTTCTTTTAAAGATCCCAAATCCTCAGGCAGTAGGACGCTAGGCTCTTCCTGAGTAGGACTTACGGTTTCGCTTCATGTTTTTTGGTTTGTTTTCGGTAAAATATAGCACAGCAAATGTATTTGTAGCTAAATCCCTCGACTCGACAGTAAGAGTGGAAACCCGCACTTCCATAGACTTTCCCACATTTTCCTCTGGTTTCAAGTCCAAGTACTGACTTAATTGTGTTACCAAGTTCACAGTTTCAGGACAAACCTTCTTGTGCGACATTTGCCGCACCGGATCATGTAACAAAACCGAAACCGAGGAAGGCAAGTGTCGTACCCCATTAGAGGGCTCCTTTGTCTCAAATGGTCTCCAGCCTCATTTGAAGAATATAGCACAGGGGAGACATCAGAAGGGGTGTAGATCTGACAACTTCCCTTATGGCATGTTATCTGAACTAAAGTTAGGCTTAGACTGCAAAGTTCCATATATATATATACATATATATATATATATACCCCTCATTTGATTCATTGTACTTTGCTGTTCACGAAATTCATCTGTGATGTCCTCCAAGGATTTGACCAGGTGGGCCAAGGTGAAGTTTAGGGCATGGGGTATTTTGCCATTTATGCAAAGATGTACCCATCATCACTCAGAGGATCGGGTCTTCTCGGAGTCGGGTCTTCTCGGAGTCGGGTCAGTAGGTCCTTCTGGCCGCCAGGCAGTCAATCGGGTGCTTACCTGGAGAGGCAGATCCAGTAGGTTCTGTGAGCTGTGTGGGGTCGGGTTTGTGGTCCTACCAGTTTTTGGGACTTTGGCAAGGGTTCTCGGGTGCCAATGCATGTTATCCTTCTCCTGGAGTGCTCCGGACCACTACAAGGGGCTAACACTATCCTTAATGTGTTTAACAGAAAAATCAATAGGCAAGAAGAAACTCCTTCATAAATTCCCATGCCTGCCTCACAGCAAGTGCTTGGAATCACCCCCATTTCACATAGGTTTCTTATTAAAGAAGCGTGTGTATGTTGGATTATTCAGGAAGTCAAGCATTGTTCCTCTAGTAACAACATTGAAGAGACAAGGTATACATCTGCAGCCCTTGCTCATGCCCTGCAAACTGTGGCACACACAACCATGCACCACGTGCCACCCAATCAACAGTGCTCCATAACACCTTGAATGCATGTTTCATTTATGAAATGTACCTACTTCAGGAGTAACTCAGGTTGTGATCTCTATCTTGCAAGGCCCCTCTGGTGCTCCCGCCACTATTTCCTGCATATGCTCTCAATCTTGCCAGCTGAATTTGAAGGTCTTTCCCGCTTTGAACCACAATGAATTGCCCCCTTCCACAGACATACAAACCTCTGTGAGGGCGCATCTGCATTGGCGCTGGGGTATGTGCCTGGTCCGATAAATGGCAACACCCTTACTCTGAAAGCTAGCTCCTCCTTCCAGCTCCTCCTCCTCTAGACTTCAGAAGGCTCCTGCCTTGGGGGAGGAAACAGAAAGCAAGAAGGGGGACATCCTACTGGCCCCGATGAAGTGACAGATGCCACAGACATGTTGTCCTCATATCGAAATCCCGAGGTTGTCTGAATTAGTATCTATGCTTCATGCTTAGAAGCACTTTAATGTTAGGGTGAGTGTTGGGAATAATTAGATGAACGCCCAGTCCAGCGTGCAGAATAGTAAAGTAAGAACAGAGCACTTATATCACAAAAGTAATTGTCAAATACACAGATCTGTGGTCATTCTTATGTTCCCAAAATGCTGTTTGATTTTATACGAAAGGCCAAGCTGCTATTTGTCTCCTTCCTTGGAGTGCAGCATGAAACAAAGCAGGGGGCTGGTCTAGGCTTTCAGAGCAAAGAAAACTATAAAGTACTTACTATGACAACAATGTATGCTAGAAATGAGCATTGGAAATAAACAGTGCAATGAAATTATTTCTTTTCAGGAAAATAGCTTCTTTTTCTGAGAATATGAACCATTTTGTCCCTCAGAATATTTTACTTTCTTGGAAAGGTTCATGCCCCTACTAAAACGAGTGATCCATGTCTTTCAGCACCAGGGCAATGCTTTATTGTGTTTGCACAACATAGAACAGGAAGTCAGTTGTAGGAACTGCAGCCTGGTCCTCTGGTTCCTTACCAGGTCTGCCAGACCCCTAACACCTGCCGCAGAGCACATCTGTATCCTCGTCATCTCCCCGCACATGGACAATGCTTCCTTCGTGTGAGGAGGACATTCCTGCAGGACGCACGGGATGACAGGAGTGTTACTGTGGCCCAGCAAATGGAGGTGACAGTTCAGGAGAAGAATGGGGGTGGTTCACACTGCGTTCATTGCTCATCATCCTACACAATGCACCCTGCTTCCTCCCATTTTCTGTTGGTCCAGAACAGTGAGCCCCACACAAGATGTCATTCCCATCACATTATTAGGGTTGACTGGCAGAAAATATTGGAAACCTCGCTAATCATGGTAGCATAAACGGAGGGTAAAGCAGAAGAACGCTATTATTTTTATGTCAGGGTGACGATAAATACTTAGTCAATGTGCTACAGCTTCTGTAATATTGTGTATTTCAAATCCTGAATAGGTTGCACTCAAGTGGAGTCCCGGCTCCTGGTCCCAGGAGACATCATTGTCCTGACGGGAAAGAACTTCTTCTTGTCGTGCGATGCCATCCTCATCAGTGGGAGCTGTGTGCTGAACGAGGGCATGCTCACAGGTAACAGCCTCCATTTATCCCAGGGCACTTTCTGCAGAAGTGTATTCGTGTCTTCCTAAAATGCCCAGACAGTCTCAGGCTGTTGTTCAGCTTTGACAGGTTGAATGGGCCTAGTTCAAAGTCTGACCCAGATTGCGCCAGTGATTCCAGCCAGACCCAGACCCAGTTGTGAGGCTGCCCCAGACTGCGCTAGTGGGGACAGCAGCCCTGACCCACTTGCTAAGTCTGACCCACACTGCACTGGCGAGGACTGCAGCCTGACCCATGTGTAAGGCTCAGACAGTGTGTGCTGCTGTGCACTGCAGCCCTGAGCGCGTCTAACTCTGACCCATGCAATCAGTAGGGTTCCTAGATGACCATAAAATAAGTGGTATCAGTAGGGGACCAGCCATACAATGCAGTGAATATGCGGCCATGCACTCAATGGGATCAGGTTAGCATGCATGCATTCAATGGGTTTGGCAAATGACTTTACTGTGAATGGGATCCGCAGGTGACAGGCATGTCAGCAATCGATGGAGGAGCATTCCGTCTTGTGTTGAAGCACAGCTGGAGCCCTGATTCCTAAGAAAGAACCGAGAGCCCCCATTCTGCATTTGAATGGCAATGAAGCAGCCATGGGCTCCATGCAGTCAGAGTGAGGGGGGGGTGCAATCCCCCACACGTTGCTATGGACACCCTGCGGGAATGCACACATATATGGCTTTAATCTTGAATACTATGTTCAGTGCCAAAGGACACAGCAGCAGAAAGGTTCAGTCCCAGTGGCGTCGCCAGGAATAACATTTAGGAGGGGCACAGAGGGGGCCAAAGATAAAGGTAAGGGGGCACAGACAAAAGTAGGGGGAGAACATGGTCACTGCTCGTCTTAGGTAGGGGGGCACAAGGGGGGGCACAGGGTTTCACAGGGGGGGGGCTGGCCCCCCCAGTGCCCCTCTAGCGATGCCACTGCCCCGCCGACTTGTGCAGATCTTGAGGCCATTGAGTGAGGGTCGATGCTTTACTGATGCTGTTGGACTATCAACAGTGTACATTATTCCTATTCCTCTTCTTTACTGATAATGCCCCATGTTAAATTAACACCTGATAATGCCCTCTCCACCACACTTCTATTAAGGTGAATGCATCCCCGTGACCAAGACGCAGCTGCCGCACGCGGACAACTCCATGCCCTGGAGAGAGTTCAGTGGGGAAGATTATAAAAGGCACATCCTGTTCTGCGGGACCCACGTGATACAGACCGAGTCCACGGGCCAGGGTCCAGCCAGGGCTGTCGTGCTGAGGACAGGTGAGTGTGCAGCCAATGTTTGCCCTTCTGGCACTCCTACAACCCGCAGACACTTCACTGCCCACTACAAAAAGAAATCGCAAGACTTCCGGCGGGGTGGGGGGATAGAGACTTTAAGACTGCAGACACGCGTTGGGTTTAAAAGATGGAAGGCCAGGTCAAGAGGTGAGAAACTGGCATGACATAGAAAGGGGAACAGCCAGCTCAAAAGGTGACTGACTGGCATCACATAGAAAAGGGAAGGCCAGCTGAAGAGGTGAGTGACTGGCATCACATAGAAATGGGAAGGCCAGCTGAAGAGGTGAGTGACTGGCATGACATAGAAATGGGAAGGCCAGCTGAAGAGGTGAGTGACTGGCATGACATAGAAAAGGGAAGGCCAGCTGAAGAGGTGAGTGACTGGCATCACATAGAAATGGGAAGGCCAGCTGAAGAGGTAACTGGCATGAAATAAAAAAGGGAAGGCCAGCTCAAGAGGTGAGTGACTGGCATCACATAGAAAATGGAAAAGCCAGCTCAAGAGGTGAGTGACTGGCATCATATAGAAAAGGGAAGGCCAGCTGAAGAGGTAACTGGCATGAAATAAAAAGGGGAAGGCCAGCTGAAGAGGTGAGTGACTGGCATGACATAGAAAGGGGAAGGCCAGCTCAAGATGTGAGTGACTGGCATGACATAGAAAGGGAAAATGCCAGGTCAAGAGGTGAGTGACTGGCATGACATAGAAAGGGGAACAGGCAGATCAAGAGGTGAGTGACTGGCATGACATAGAAAGAGGAACATCAGCTCAAGAAGTGAGTAACTGGTATGACTTAGAAAGGGGAACAGCCAGCTCAAGAGGTGAGTGACTGGCATCACGTAGAAAAGGGAAGGCCATCTGAAGAGGTGAGTGACTGGCATGACATAGAAAAGGGAAGGCCAGCTGAAGAGGTAACTGGCATGACATAAAAAGGGGAAGGCCAGCTCAAGAGGTGAGTGACTGCCATCACATAGGAAGGGGAAGGCCAGCTCAAGAGGTGACTGACTGGCATGACATAGAAAGGGGAAAAGCAGCTCAAGAGGTGAGTGACTGGCATGACATAGAAAAGGGAAGGCCAACTGAAGAGGTGAGTGACTGGCATTACTTAGAAAAGGGAAGGCCAGCTGAAGAGGTAACTGGCATGACATAAAAAGGGGAAGGCCAGCTCAAGAGGTGAGTGACTGGCATGACATAGAAAAAGGAACATTCAGCTCAAGAGGTGACTGACTGGCATGACAGAGAAAGGGGAAGGCCAGCTAAAGGGGTGACTGACTGGCATGACATAGAAAGGGGAACAGCAGCTCAAGAGTCGAGTAACTGGTATGACATAGAAAGGGGAACAGCCAGCTCAAGAGGTGAGTGACTGCCATCACATAGAAAATGGAAGGGCAGCTGAAGAGGTAACTGGCATGACATAAAAAAGGGGAAGGCCAGCTCAAGAGGTGAGTGACTGGTATGACATAGAAAGGGGAAAAGCCAGCTCAAGAGGTGAGTAACTGGCATGACATAGAAAGGGGAACAGCCAGCTCAAGAGGTGAGTGACTGGCATCACGTAGAAAAGGGAAGGCCAGCTGAAGAGGTGAGTGACTGGCATGACATAGAAACGGGAACAGCCAGCTCAAGAGGTGAGTGACTGGCATGACATAGAAAGGGGAACAGCCAGCTCAAGGGGTGAGTGACTGGCATGACATAGAAAGGGGAACTGCAGCTCAATAGGTGAGTGACTGTCATGACATAGAAAGGGGAACAGCAGCTCAAGAGGTGAGTGGCTGGCATGACATAGAAAGGGGAACAGCAGCTCAATAGGTGAGTGACTGGCATGACATAGAAAGGGGAAAAGCCAGCTCAAGAGGTGAGTGACTGGCATGACATAGAAAGGGGAACACCCAGCTCAAGAGGTGAGTGACTGGCATGACAGAGAAAGGGGAAAATCCATCTCAAGAGGTGAGTGACTGGCAAGACTTGCCAGGATATAGAAAGGGGAAAGGCCAGTTCAATAGGTGACTGACTGGCATGACATGGCCGAACATAGAATGGGGAAAGGCCAGCTCAAGAGATGCCTGACTGGCATGACATAGAAAAGGGGAAAGGCCAGCTCAAGAGGTGCCTGACTGGCATGACAGAGAAAGGGGAAAGACCAGCTCAAGAGGTGCCTGACTGGCATGACGTGGCAGGACATAGGAAGGGGATAAGCCAGTTCAATGTGTGCCTCACTGGCATGACACACTTTGCCTAGGGTAGCAGAGAGAGCTGGTAGGTCAGATGTGTAGAATGATATGGAAAATGGGCTATGTCTTTACGCTAGCATCCCAGATGGAAGTCCATGTTCGTCTTGAGTTGGTAGATTTCTGCGTAAAGTCAAGGTTGAGAGAGAGCTGGTGGCTGTAAAGTTGTTCGAAGGGAGAGGCGAGGGCCAGTTTGAATTTAGAGAAAGCATGGTCGATAGATGAGGTGAAAGGTATTGAGAGAGTAAGGAGAGAGGACTTCACATCACCTAGACAGCTTGCCATCGTATCAGTCTGGTTTAGAAAGAAGGGCCCAACGTAGAAGCGAGGGGGCGCGGGTACAGCAACATTAAAGTGAAGAAGGCTGTGGTCACAGAGACACGGATCCATGGACAGAAAAGGTGACGGTGGTGGGTGGGGGGGTTGTGAAAAGAAGATCAGGTCAAGAAAGTTGCCATGGGAGTTGCATTGTTGCTTATGAGGGAGGACAGGGAGCGATCAGAGATCAGGGAATTGGCAGGAGCGATTAGAGGAAGTTTAAAGCAATTTAGTCTATGGACCTCAGTGGGGATAAAGGAGGGAGTAAAGGTTTCATGGGGAGGTTTCTTGGACCAGGAGGCCTGTGGATCAGGGTAACAGTGGTAGGAGTGAGTGGACAGAGCTTGGATTAACTGGGCAAGTGCACCAGCCTGGCTGTCGAGTCAGGTAGAGTGGGGGAAGGTAGCAGCATCAGCATACATGGCATTAAGAGTGGCTGCATCATGAGTAGAACTCCTGGTCATAGAAAGAGCCATGAGCAGGGATTCTGATCCCATGGGGACCGGACACTCGTGGAGACCATATGTGACCGCCGAAGGCAGGATGTAGGAACACAGTGGGGGGGAAGAGACGCCAAGAGGGAGTCGAGGGTGGGGTACATTAGGTCAGAATAAGAGATTCTTTTTGGGGATCCTTTGAGACAGGTGCTAGAATAGAAATGGGATGGGAGCAAGAACAGGGAAGAGTAAACGTGGTATTTGAGTGGACTGAGCAAAGACACCACAGGTGCGAGGTGCAAAGTGGGCCGGATGGAAGAGGGTTAGAGTGATGAGGTGCCTGGGGGCCATCAGCTGGGGTTGGAGCAAGAGGAATACATGAGATAGAAGTGCAGTTAGCTGAGATGATCTGATACCAGTCTAAAGTAGCCAGGGGCCACTATGGATCAGAGTGCACAGTCACACCGATGGAAAGTGACGGACAGGAGATGTTGCTGGCACGTAGGAGACCACAGGGCCAGAGGAGAGGGGAGTCCATTGTCGCACGGCCCAGCAGGAGATTGGGCCACCGGTCAAGGAGGCCAACTAGCATGGGTCCAAGGTAAGAGTCTAGCTGCTGGAATGTATTGGGTCAAGCTCAACTCAGAATGGCACCCTTGACGATAGTGGACGCTCGGAAGTGGAGTGCTGCCACTCCTCTTCAGTGGCCAGGACATTAGAAGGGTAGCCTCTCCTCAGCCTTGCCGTTCTTAAACCAGGTAACTGTGGTTGGCAGAGGGTTAGGAAGGGCAGGGAAAGCAGACGATACATCCCCTCCAGCTGAGGGATAACAGAAAAAGATCCCAAAACACAAAATGGTAAAAACCAGTCCCATTTGGTCGGCACTGTAGAGTAAGACTTTTTTCACAAACATATTTTGATATGAACCCATTACAAGTGGAGCTAAAAAAAACAGAGAAAGGGTGAGACATTTGGATTCGCGGGAAAAACCTGGAAATGGCATTTGGGTGGGTAAGATGATAACAGTTCACCCTGGTCTTGAAAAGGATGACTATAGGCAGCAGGACCAGCGATAGCGACGATCGCCAGAACTTCATGAACGCACTGAGACAGTCGTACACGATAGGCCTGTTATCCTGTCAATCCTCGAACTTGATGAAAATATATGAAGCTGAAAAAGTTTGGTGTCTATTTTCCTTGTCACCCTTAGGCTTCAACACCACGAAAGGTGACATGGTGCGGTCCATCCTATACCCCAAGCCAGTGAACTTCAAGCTGCACCGGGACGTGGGACGCTTTTTCATGTTCCTCGCCTTCCTGGCTTTGATTGGAATTATCTACACGATCATCATTTACGTGCCTAGGGGGGTAAGCTTATTCCCACTTGCATTCCTTTTTTGTGTGTTTTTTTAAGTTTAAATGTTTGTATTTATTAAGTGTAAGAATACACAGTTACAATCTGAGTTTGTGTGAGCCATGAATTATATAACACAGCTTTAGGCTCATAAAATACAATTTGTAGTATAACAATTAAGAACAAATACAGCATGAAATTCGTTAACTTTGTAGATATTTTATGATGTAGAAACTAGGATATAAACAGTATGGGATAATTTTTCATGTGAGCGAGTGACTCAGATTGACCAATAAAGAGAAAAAGGGGGATAATAGGAAGGGTACAAAAATGGGAGAGAAAAACAAAATGTATTCAACAACAATCAGATGAGTAACAGGATAAAGGATAATAGCAATGCAGTCATAAACTAGACTAACAATATAGCTGTCATGTAAATTAAACATTTGTATTTAAGTAATCAACAAAAAGATGCCATCTTTTATCATGTCTGTGAGTGAGGGTGAATTGGCAATACATTTCTCCATTCTATGAACATCGCATATCTTATACCACCAGCCTTTTATAGAGATTTTGGTACCATCTTTCCAAATTGATGTAATCAATGTAATCAAGCGTATTTCTAGAAGTATAAACAGTCAAATATAACAATGGATGACCTAATCGTGCCATCATTGAAGGCCAGACTTCCATGTAGGATGTTGGTCAAATTCAAGGGGATACAGATCTTAAAGATTTGTTAAAGGGAAGCTCAAACATGGTTCCAAAACGTGTTCACCAAGGGACATTCCATAAACATATGACTAAGGTCCCAGAAGTGAGATGAAATGACCAGCATAGATCATTATATGCCAATTTAGATTGGAAAAGCTTCTTAGGAGTGATAAATATTCTACGCATAAAAAAGTAAAGCGTTGGGTAAAATTTGCCAATGTAGATATAGTTTTAGTCTAGGGCCAAATGATTGACCACAATTCATCACCAAAGTGTATTCCACAGTCTTCGTCCCATTGTAGTTCAGATAACCATAGGTTATTAGGAGTTCTTTTAGACCTTATGACTTTGTAGATATCGGATGCTTTGATTTCCTCTGGGAAATCTATGATACACATTCTCAGAGTGTCTACAAGTAATTGCTGGGGGTCTTGCCTACTGCTGGAATCCAGGCACACATTAATTAAATGAAGGTATTGACTAAGAGGGAATGCTAGCAATGAGAATTTATTTTAAAATTCTTCTGCAGAGAGGATATCACCTTCCACAATTATTTGATCGATACATTTAATTCCTTTGTAATCCATACTTTGCAGAAGATAAGCCTCTCGTTTATGGTTATATGCGTATTACACCAGATAAAGGGTGAGAGGGCACTAGCTGGTTTATTCATCTGATGGAATAGAAAGTCCTTCAAATAAGAACTAGTTAGACATACTGTTTTGGAAAATCCCAACTTGGACCCATTGAAAAGATATATTCTATCTTTAAAACCAAATGGTGAAACAAGAAATCTTCACTAGACAGCCAAGTGGTAGGGTCATCATTAACGGAGAACCAGTTTTTGGCTTGTTTGAGAATAAAAGCTCTATGATCATTTTTAAAATTAGGGAAATTAACACCACCATTGACATATGGGTATCTCAATTTGCTAGCAGCAATTATTTTCTTTTTCTTAGAACCCAATAGGAAATCTATACGAATCTTGTCGATAGACTTGAAAAAAGAGGTTGGCAAAGGAAAGTGAAGCATTTGTAAATAATACAGAATCACAGGTGTAAACTTAATTTTGATGGCCCTAATCTTCCACACCAGGATAGGTATAAAGGAGACCGTGTGGTTACAAATCCAGTTAGTTTTGACTGTAATTTTTGAGGCAGAGAGGAGGCCATTGAGATACATAGGTAGTCAATAGAAACAGGATTCCAACTGAGACCAAAGGGGGCAAGACCTTCTTTAACATAGTAGGTGTTAAGGGGAAACAATTCTGATTTATCCTTGTTCAACCTATACCGTGAAAACAGAGAAAAAGGATTAATCGTGTCTAGTAAGTGTGGAAGTGTTGTGGTCGGGTTGTCCAGGAAAATCAATATGTCATCCACATACGCAGCCAGTTTAAATTCAGACCCTCCACATCAAATTCCAACAATGTCTCTATTTGTACATATCAATTCCAAAAGTGGTTCAAGGGCAAGTAAAAATAAAATAGGTGACGGGGGCATCCTTGTGAGGTACTTCTATGGAGGGGGACTCTAGGTGAACATTGATTATTAATCAAAATGGAGGGTTTTGGCTCTGAGTATAACCGCTTACCTAATATAACCATCCCCAATGCCATTTAAGGGCGTGAAATAAAAAGAAATCCCATTCAAGGCGGTCAAAGGCTTTTTCCACATCTAGTGCAATTGCCATATAAGGTTTTGGGATGATTTTTCTTATGTATATAGTGCAATAGGTTCATGAAAAGTCTGAAATTTTCCTGATATAATTTTGCCTTTGAGAAATCCTACTTGATTTGGATTAATTACTTTGCATATAAAGGATTATATTCTATTGGCCACAATCTTTTCAAAGATCTTACAGTCTGAATGAATGAACTAGATTGGTCTATAAATCGTGGGTAATTCATTATCTTTCTTTTCTTTGGGCAACAGGATCAATAGAGCCTCTGCAAAGGAACCTAGTGGCTTATCAAGTTTAGAGAAGAAGTTGTAGAGTGATTCCATTTTAGGAAAGATGGCACAAGATAAATGTGCAAAAAATCTGTAGAAAACCAGTCTGGTCCCGGGGCTTTACCTTTTTTAAGATCTTTAAATAGCCCTAGTTGATTTTGTTCATATGAATGGGAACATCAAGGCTACTTAGGTCAATATTAATAGGATGGTTGTGTTTCAAGCGATCGAAAAATTCATTGAAGTTAAGATTAGTATCAGTATGATCAGAAGAATACAGATTCTCATAGAATTTTGTAAATAAACTCAGGATGTCCGCATTGGAGGTTACTGTTTTGCCTGAAACATTTTTGATTGCAGAAATCCTGGATCTTTGCTTTTTAATTTTGAGATACGAGGCCAGAGCTTTGCCTGCTTTATTGGATGATTGATATATTTTGGATTTGAATTTTAGAAGCACGCGCGTGCCTGCTCCGTGTATTCTCTGTTAATAGAGAAACAGAGGGTTGGAATATGTTTGAGCAGGGCATCATTTTCTGCAGCATTAAACCCTCTCTCCAGAGCTCGTGATTCACTATATAAAACCTCTAAGTCTTTCCTGGCCTCTTTCTTTTGGCTATGTATGAAATAATGTGTCCCCTTAGAGCAGCATTACAGGCATCCCAATGGCAGTAGAGGTGTCTTCATCATTATAAATCTGAAAAAAGAAGTGTTGAAATTCGAGAAAGGATTTCTGGACATTGCCATCCTGAAGAAGTGAGTTGTTGAATCTGCATTGACTTATGTGACAGTTAGCACATCCCAGTTCAATATTAGTAATTACAGGAGAGTGATCTGATATTAGTGATCATTCAATAGTGGAGTCAATTATTGCACATACTAAGGATTTGGTAACACATATATAATCAAGGCGTTATAACAAGTTATGTGGCGAGGAGTGAAAGGTGAAATCTAGATCAGTTGGATAAGCAAATCTCCATGAGTCAACAACGGCAATTGCTGCTAAGCAATTTGTGAATTCAGTGTGTGATTTACTGTGTTTGAATTGGCAAGGGGGTTCTCTATCTAAAAAGGGGCCAATAATATTGTTAAAGCCCCCACAAACTATATCCGGAAGATCTGCTTGAAGGATCATCTGTTTCATTTCAATTCAAAACTTGGGATCAGGGTTGGTGAGCCCATAAATATTTAGAATTGAAAAGACCTGAAAATTAATGAATAAATTAGCTAAATCCCATCTCCCACTATTATCTGTGTCTTTATGTACGATCTGCTATTTAGTACCCTTCTTAATTAGGATAGCCACTCCATTAAGTTAACAATCTGCCCGAATGGCCAATATCTCGCCTGCCCACAACCTCTTCAATTTCATGGATTTCTGTTACGATACATGTATCTCCTGCAAGCAATAGATGGTTTGAATCTGTTGAAATGAGCAAGTACCCTTTGCCTCTTAATTGGGCTGTTAAGACAGTTAACATTCCATGTCATACATCTCAATGCCATAGTTTAGGAAAGAGTAATACTAGTAATATTAATACATGATAAACATTTAACACCTGACCAGAGTCAAAATGTTTTCCGCTTATACAGAAACATGCACATTTCAGAGTGAAGGTAGAGTTCTAAGAGTTGTTAAAGAATGATAGAAATGGGTATAGAAGAAAACAACAACATTGCAACATCTGAGAGTAGGGTGTTGTTAAGAAGGAACTAATAACTTCATTGTAATCGAGATATTTCCACCTAACACATAAGAGGAATTGAAATAGACCAAAAATAAAAGGCTCCAAATTCAGAGTAGCAATGCCAAATGCCATAAGGGGGTGTAAGCGCATCCTACAAAGGTTGAAACAGTGAGCAGCAACCAGAGATAAAGTCAGCTGCAAAGTGTTCCTAGATTGACAGTTCCAGAGGTATGATTATTCAAAGGAAGTACCTTTTAAAGCAAATCGTGAAGCAAAAACCTGTAGTTAAGAAAGAAAAATCATGGGTGGCTAGTGTTGCCTGTGCCCATGGTTTCCATCTTTTGCTGTCTTATGTAGTTTTTTTAAATCAACTGGCTCCTCGAATGACACAGTCTTACCATTAATGGTGGGTGGCCTTGAAAGTGCATGGGTGGATCAAGCCATATCGAGCATTTCAAAGCTTGAGCGCTGGACGATATGAGAGTAGTTCTTTCCTCCCTTGAGCTGTGATTTTAGAAACATCGTGTGAGATAAAGACTCTGTGGTCAGTCCATATTAGAGGCTCCTTCCATTTTGCTTTCTGCAGAATCGATTGGGGTGCGTGTATTCAAGAGGCAACAACATTATTATTCTTGGTGCATTTTTCTTATACGACTCTGCCCTTTTAGGACCAATCCTAGGTGCCCTTTGAATATTCAGAGCCGTGGACGGTTGTAGATTCAAAATATTTGGAAGGGTTTTTTTGAAGAAAAAGAGCTGTATCATCCTCTTCAACTCCTTCTGGAAAGCTGAAGATGTGTAGATTATCTCTACGACTTCTATTTTCCAAGTCTTCACTTTGTTTCTGAAAGGTCAGTATGGATTGTTCCATGTGAGTAACCTTCGTGGCAATGTCTTCAGCCACATTAACCCTTCTCTCTACTTCCTCAATTGTGTTCTCAAAGCTTATCCATCTTTCACCTAATTGTTGGAGCTTGGTATTAGTAGTCTCCATAAAGGGCTTGAGTACTCTTATTTACATTAGAATAGTCTGCATATTTGATTCCAAGATTGTTTGGCTTATGGGGGGATTCACTTGTTGGTCTTTTTAGGGTGGCCGCTACTGTAAAGATGGATTATGGCCACAAAAGCCGGTCAAGTGGCACAGTGAGTAGAGCGCTCGCTTTGACACCCGTGCAGAGCTTGCTAACGCAGGTTCGAATCCCGGTGGGGCCAAAATCAGCCTTTCATCCTTCCGAAGTCGATAAATGAGCACCACACACCGTGGGTAATAATAAGCAGCGCTCAGATACCTGAGGGTTCCTAGCGCTATATAAATGCTACATTATTATAAGGATCAGAAGAGTGTCAAACGGCTCTTCACCTACAATTATAACAAGGTTTGAAACTAACTTCTTGATATTCATGCCACTTATTGAAAAATAATATTAATATAAGGTCTCAATTAAATCAGCTTCAATAATGAGAGTAGGTGGTGTTGACATTGACCACATGCAGGATTCTTCAGCCGCCTCTTTTGTAGAAGCTACTGGTATAATTCTTATTTGTATCAGGAACAGCAAGCAACATATATGCTTACCTGCAGTCCAAGGGCACCACAACCTTTTAATGAATGTCAATTGTCAAATAAGGGCTTAAAATAATGATTGCAGTCGATTGCATCACGTGTAGATACAGGCTTTTGTATATGGCTGAATGTGTTGTGAGGGAAAGCCGTAACTCGATAAAGAAAAGGACGGCATCGAGCCTCCGACACGATCCGACGTAGCTGACAGGAAGTGCGGTGCATCTGAAACTCAATGCCACTGCGTCAAGGCCTCTTGGTCGCTCGGTGAGGGCTGAAAACTGGAGCGCGAAGGAAAGTCGCGGCATCCCCCAAAGATAAGGCAGGTAGATGAGGGTCAGCGGTTCAGGGAGATATTATTTATGCCTCTCTGGTTATTAACTATTTGTAGTAGAGCAGGAACTCCAATGTATGCTGACAACCCGCAGCACGCTTGCTCACCCATCCCCCACTTCCTTAGAATTGTCCTCAAGGGTTCTCATTGGATAATCTGCAGGCTTTACTAATTGTTATAGCTGAACATTGTTCGAATGCCATATTCTACAGCTATAGATAGCACAGAGTGTACTCACAGCCAATTCCCAGGGATGGCTCAGGAAGATTTCTGTCCTATCAACATGCCCACACACACGTGCCAGAAACCCATTCCACAAAAAATGCCCACACCGATTTAAATAGTATCAAAAGGCCCCTGACTGTCCATGTAACTGTAAATACATAAGGCAAGGTGGGCATTAGCCCAAAGAAGCAGAGAAAAGAAACCTGCTTGTTATATAGCGATATATAGGCCTACCATTAGGCAGGTGCAGCTGCACTTGGCTTTGCGCTCATGGGGCCCTGCACAGAGGCTAACCCTCCAGGTGAAAGAGGGTCAGCCTCTCAGAATCTCCAGCGCTGCTGTCCTTGTTGCAGCCAGCAGTCAGGCTTGGATTAAAGATGCCAGCCAGGCATGGCTGTGGCTAGGGGGATGGTGTCCGACACGGCTGGCAGTAAGCCAATTCTAACAGTTTTGGCCACCCCCAAGAAAGGGGTGCTGGCAGACCTTCAACAAACTGCAGTCATTGCAGGTCGTTAAAGGACTACCAGTAGCCAATTACCCCTTTGATCTTTGCCCTCTTCTGAGTGCTCTTCTCCCTTGCAAATGGTTTAGATATTTGACAGTGATGGGTGGGGCCTTTCCACCTGAAAGACCCCTCACAGATTTTTACCTAGCCAATAGGGTTTTCATCATTGCCAAATGCCCAAACATATACAAAAGGAGAGGAAGCCCCCTTTTAAATGTTAGTCATGATACCTGTGACTGAAATGCAGAAAAAGGCACTGCTTTGCATTAGGCACTGTGCTCTTAGCACCTTGAAGCTCCTCCTGTGCTAGATGGAATGACCAATAACATCAGACCAAAAGAACCAGACAGATTCAAAGAATATGGCAAAACACTGCTTTATAACCAGCTTAGAATAAGGTAGGGCAATCTGGCAGGGTGCCCAACCGGCACATGTCCTGGGGGGGGGGGGAAGCTGGACTAAATAAAACATTATTTTTAGTCACTCTGCCTTCATTAAGAAATGCTTTCTGTTATAATTTCTTCATGAAGGCAGAGTAACTACAAAAATAAACTATTTCTTTTTCAAGTCTGAGGGCTCCCCCAGGCATGACAAGGAAGCCTCTAGGCTGGAGGCCTACATGTCATGAGGTGGGGGAGCTCTATGACTTCAAAAAGAAATGGGGGTTTCGTTTTTGCAGTACTAAATGAACTTTGCGCTGACTTTGCACTGCACAAATACACTTTTCCCAGTTCCATGAATCAGGGTTTGTGTCGACAGTGCAAAGTCACTTTGAACCGTGCAAAAAATTCCCTGAATCGGGCCCTTGCACTATTGTGGTGAACTCGCCATCTACAATTCCACCCGTTCACTCATTATTCTAAGGTGCACAAGGAAGTGACCACCACATGGCAAGGCTGCGCGTGGGGCCCGAACGACTGCAGCCACACGAACATTGTCAGGTGCTTTGCTGTTGATAATTGCACTAAACCTATCACCGGAAAGGAGCGGTGAAGGGGCACTATGGACAATCAATAACCAGCGGCAAAGCAACATAACGTGGTCCCTCTCTTGAGGGCCACCAGTTGGCGTACGTCCAAGGTGGGAACAGTGTTCGGAGTCCATGACATCCTTTGCTGTCACACTAGCACAGTGCAACCTTAGCCTTTCGCAGGGTTTCCTCAGGTTTATGCATTTATTTTTCTTTCTTGTCTTCCAGGTTTCCGCCTGGAGAATCATAGTGGAGTCGCTGGTTCTTCTGACCTCCGCCATTTGTCCAATTATACCGGCCGCTCTGACCGTGGGCATCCTCTATGCGAAGAGGAGACTTACCCAGAAGTCCATTTTCAGCATCAGCCCCCACCGGATCAACATGTGCGGACAGCTGAACCTCGTCTGCTTTGACAAGGTGGGGGGCGCCATTTCCTGTCGCTGCAGCTACTGCCAATAGTCACTCACTCCCCAGTGACACCAGTCTCTCGTTCCCCAGTGCCACCAGTCACTCATCCCCCCTGTGCCACCAGTCACTCATTCCCCCAGTGCCACCAGTCACTCATCCCCCGGTACCACCAATCACTCATTGACCAGTGCCACCAGTCACTCATTCCCAAGTGCAATCGGTCACTCAATCCCTGGCGCCACCAGTCACTCATTCCCCAGTGCAATCGGTCACTCAATCCCTGGCGCCACCAGTCACTCATTCCCCAGTGCCATTAGTCACTCATTCCCCATTGACACCAGTCACTCGTCCCCCATACCACCAGTCACTCAATCCCCGGTGCCACCAGTCACTCGTTCCCCAGTGCCACCAGTCACTCGTTGCCCAGTGCCAGCAGTCACTCATTCCCCGGTGCAATCGGTCACTCAATCCCTGGCGCCACCAGTCACTCATTCCCCAGTGCAATCGGTCACTCAATCCCTGGCGCCACCAGTCACTCATTCCCCAGTGCAATCGGTCACTCAATCCCTGGCCCCACCAGTCACTCATTCGCCAGTGCCAATAGTCACTCACTCCCCAGTGACACCAGTCTTTCGTTCCCCAGTGCCACCAATCACTCGTTGCCCAGTGCCAGCAGTCACTCAATCCCCGGTGCCACCAGTCACTCTTTCGCCAGTGCCATTAGTCACTCATTCCCCATTGACACCAGTCACTCGTCCCCCATACCACCAGTCACTCAATCCCCAGTGCCACCAGTCACTCATTGACCAGTGCCAGCAGTCACTCATTCGCCAGTGCCACCGGTCACTCGTTCCCCAGTGCCACCAGTCACTCATCCCCCCTGTGCCACCAGTCACTCATTCCCCCAGTGCCACCAGTCACTCATCCCCCGGTGCCACCAATCACTCATCCCCCCTTGCCGCTGAGATGACACCAGATGATTTCTTTTTACTCGATAACTGTAGGCTTATTTAATATTGCATTTGTTGAATGTTGTGGTTAGGGGCCAAGGGGGGCACACCAGACTAGGACAGTATTTCTTTTACCTCTATTCTCCCACACGCTCAATAGGGCATGTGGCATGGCCAGGAGCAGTCGGGTTGTGACAGCGTCTGCACCCGTCTGTTCCAGGCTGGGCCCGGGTAGAAGTACAGGCACCTCTCAACCTGAAGTTAGAATGAAAGCGCGCATTCAGGGGCCTGATATCCTGAGTATTAGGGCTCCTTTCATGCTTAATAATAATAATAATAATAATTTAGCATTTATATAGCGCTACGAACCCTCAGGTACCCACAGTGTGTGGTGCTCATTTATCGACCTCCGAAGGATGAAGCGATGGCATACGTTGTTGAGGGGAGAATTCTGTGCTTACCAAAGGAGTGTGCCCTTAGAGGTCAAAGCAATACCCATTAACGGCCATTTGGTTGTGGTCCACAGAACAGAGAGTCAGGATCCCATTTTCGGGGTATAGCACCCCTGATTTGGCTGACCTTATTCCCAAGGGTTAAGAAATATGAAGCCATCACTTCACATCCAGGATGGGGGGTGGCCTGGATTTGATTCAACATAGATATGGACTCCCTCCCTGGGCTCCCCAATAGCACTCTGTCACCCCTCCCCCACAAGCCATACAGAACGCAGCAGCAAGACTCATCCGCCACCTACCCAAAAACTCACACATCATCTGAGCTCTCTCCCAGCTCCACTGGCTCCCCCTAAACGCCTCCCCAAACACTGACACATCACCTGAGCTCTCTCCCAGCTCCACTGGCTCCCCGTAACCCCCTACCCAAACACTCACACATCACCTGAGCTCTCTCCCAGCTCCACTGGCTCCCCGTAACCCCCTACCCAAACACTCACACATCACCTGAGTTCTCTCCCAGCTCCACTGGCTCCCTGTAACCCCCTACCCAAACACTCACACATCACCTGAGCTCTCTCCCAGCTCCACTGGCTCCCCCAAAATGCCTAACCAAACACTGACACATCACCTGAGCTCTCTCCCAGCTCCACTGGCTCCCCGTAACCCCCTACCCAAACACTCACACATCACCTGAGCACTCTCCCAGCTCAACTGGCTCCCCGTAACCCCCTACCCAAACACTCACACATCACCTGAGCTCTCTCCCAGCTCCACTGGCTCCCCGTAACCCCCTACCCAAACACTCACACATCACCTGAGTTCTCTCCCAGCTCCACTGGCTCCCTGTAACCCCCTACCCAAACACTCACACATCATCTGAGCTCTCTCCCAGCTCCACTGGCTCCCCGTAACCCCCTACCCAAACACTCACACATCAGCTGAGCTCTACCCCAACTCCACTGGCTCCCCGTAACCCCCTACCCAAAGACTCACATATCACTTGAGCTCTCTCCCAGCTCCACTGGCTCCCCGTAAACCCTACCCAAACACTCACACATCATCTGAGCTCTCTCCCAGCTCCACTGGCTCCCCTTAACCCCCTACCCAAACACTGACACATCAACGGAGCTCTCTCCCAGCTCCACTGGCTCCTCCTAAACCCCTACCCAAACACTGACACATCACCTGAGCTCTCTCCCAGCTCCACTGGCTCCCCGTAAGCCCCTACCCAAACACTCACACATCACCTGATCTCTCTCCCAGCTCCACTAGCTCCCCGTAACCCCCTACCCAAACACTCACACATCACCTGAGCTCTCTCCCAGCTCCACTGGCTCCCTGTAACCCCCTACCCAAACACTCACACATCACCTGAGCTCTCTCCCAGCTCCACTAGCTCCCCCTAAATCCCTACCCAAACACTGACACATCACCTGGGCTCTCTCCCAGCTCCACTGGCTCCCTGTAACCCCCTACCCAAACACTCACACATCACCTGAGCTCTCTCCCAGCTCCACTGGCTCCCCCTAAACCCCTACCCAAACACTCACACATCACCTGAGCTCTCTCCCAGCTCCACTGGCTCCCCGTAAACCTTACCCAAACACTCACACATCATCTGAGCTCTCTCCAAGCTCCACTGGCTCCCCGTTACCCCCTCCCCAAACACTCACACATCACCTGAGCTCTCTACCAGCTCCACTGGCTCCCTGTAAGCTCCGACCCAAACACTCAAACATTACCTGCTCTCTCACCCAGCTCCACTGGCTCCCTGTAACCCCCTACCCAAACACTCAAACATCACCTGCGCTCTCTCCCAGCTCCACTGGCTCCCCGTAACCCCCTACCCAAACACTCACACATCATCTGAGCTCTCTCCCAGCTCCACTGGCTCCCTTGTAACTCCCACCCAAACACTGACACATCACCTGAGCTCTCTCCCAGCTCCACTGGCTCCCTGTAACTCCCTACCCAAACACTCGCACATCACCTGAGCTCTCTCCCAGCTCCACTGGCTCCCCATAACCCCCCACCCAAACACTCTCACTTCACCTGAGCTCTCTCCCAGCTCCATTGGCTCCCTGTAACCCCCTACCCAAACACTCACACATCACCTGAGCTCTCTCCCAGATGCACTGGCTCGCTGTAACCCCCTACCCAAACACTCACACATCACCTGACCTCTCTCCCAGCTCCACTGGCTCCCCGTAACCACCTACCCAAACACTCAAACATCACCAGAGCTCTCTCCCAGCTCCACTGGCTCCCTGCAACCCCCTACCCAAACACTCACACATCACCGGAGCTCTCTCCCAGCTCCACTGGCTCCCCGTAACCCCCTACCCAAACACTCACACATCATCTGAGCTCTCTCCCAGCTCCACTGGCTCCCCGTAACCCCCTACCCAAACACTCACACATCACCTGAGCTCTACCCCAACTCCACTGGCTCCCCGTACCTCCTACCCAAAGACTCACATATCACTTGAGCTCTCTCCCAGCTCCACTGGCTCCCCGTAAACCCTACCCAAACACTCACACATCATCTGAGCTCTCTCCCAGCTCCACTGGCTCCCCGTAACCCCCTACCCAAACACTGACACATCAATGGAGCTCTCTCCCAGCTCCACTGGCTCCTCCTAAACCACTACCCAAACACTGACACATCACCTGAGCTCTCTCCCAGATCCACTGGCTCCCCGTAAGGCCCTACCCAAACATTCACACATCACCTGATCTCTCTCCCAGCTCCACTGGCTCCCCGTAACCCCCTACCCAAACACTCACACATCACCTGAGCTCTCTCCCAGCTCCACTGGCTCCCTGTAACCCCCTACCCAAACACTCACACATCACCTGAGCTCTCTCCCAGCTCCACTAGCTCCCCCTAAATCCCTACCCAAACACTGACACATCACCTGGGCTCTCTCCCAGCTCCACTGGCTCCCTGTAACCCCCTACCCAAACACTCACACATCACCTGAGCTCTCTCCCAGCTCCACTGGCTCCCCCTAAACCCCTACCCAAACACTCAAACATCACCTGAGTTCTCTCCCAGCTCCACTGGCTCCCTGTAACCCCCTACCCAAACACTCACACATCATCTGAGCTCTCTCCCAGCTCCACTGGCTCCCCATAACCCCCTACCCAAACACTCACACATCACCTGAGCTCTACCCCAACTCCACTGGCTCCCCGTAACCCCCTACCCAAACACTCACACATCATCTGAGCTCTCTCCCAGCTCCACTGGCTCCCTTGTAACTACCACCAAACACTGACACATCACCTGAGCTCTCTCCCAGCTCCACTGGCTCCCTGTAACTCCCTACCCAAACACTCGCACATCACCTGAGCTCCCTCTCAGCTCCACTGGCTCCCAGTAACTCCCCACCCAAACGCTCTCACTTCACCTGAGCTCTCTCCCAGCTCCATTGGCTCCCTGTAACCCCCTACCCAAACACTCACACATCACCTGAGCTCTCTCCCAGCTCCACTGGCTCCCCGTATCCAACTACCCAAACACTCATACATCACCTGAGTTCTCTCCCAGCTCCACTGGCTCCCCGTAACCCCCTACCGAAACACTCACACATCATCTGAGCTCTCTCCCAGCTCCACTGGCTCCCCATAACCCCCTACCCAAACACTCACACATCACCTGAGCTCTACCCCAACTCCACTGGCTCCCCGTAACCCCCTACCCAAAGACTCACATATCACTTGAGCTCTCTCCCAGCTCCACTGGCTCCCCGTAAACCCTACCCAAACACTCACACATCATCTGAGCTCTCTCCCAGCTCCACTGGCTCCCCGTAACCCCCTACCCAAACACTGACACATCAACGGAGCTCTCTCCCAGCTCCACTGGCTCCTCCTAAACCCCTACCCAAACACTGACACATCACCTGAGCTCTCTCCCAGCTCCACTGGCTCCCCGTAAACCCTACCCAAATACTCACACATCATCTGAGCTCTCTCCCAGCTCCACTGGCTCCCCGTAACCCCCTACCCAAACACTGACACATCAACGGAGCTCTCTCCCAGCTCCACTGGCTCCTCCTAAACCCCTACCCAAACACTGACACATCACCTGAGCTCTCTCCCAGCTCCACTGGCTCCCTGTAACCCCCTACCCAAACACTCACACATCACCTGAGCTCTCTCCCAGCTCCACTAGCTCCCCCTAAATCCCTACCCAAACACTGACACATCACCTGGGCTCTCTCCCAGCTCCACTGGCTCCCTGTAACCCCCTACCCAAACACTCACACATCACCTGAGCTCTCTCCCAGCTCCACTGGCTCCCCCTAAACCCCTACCCAAACACTCACACATCACCTGAGTTCTCTCCCAGCTCCACTGGCTCCCTGTAACCCCCTACCCAAACACTCACACATCATCTGAGCTCTCTCCCAGCTCCACTGGCTCCCCATAACCCCCTACCCAAACACTCACACATCACCTGAGCTCTACCCCAACTCCACTGGCTCCCTGTAACCCCCTACCCAAACACTCACACATCATCTGAGCTCTCTCCCAGCTCCACTGGCTCCCTTGTAACTACCACCAAACACTGACACATCACCTGAGCTCTCTCCCAGCACCACTGGCTCCCTGTAACTCCCTACCCAAACACTCGCACATCACCTGAGCTCTCTCCCAGCTCCACTGGCTCCCCGTAACTCCCCACCCAAACGCTCTCACTTCACCTGAGCTCTCTCCCAGCTCCATTGGCTCCCTGTAACCCCCTACCCAAACACTCACACATCACCTGAGCTCTCTCCCAGATGCACTGGCTCGCTGTAACCCCCTACCCAAACACTCACACATCACCTGAGCTCTCTCCCAGCTCCACTGGCTCCCTGCAACCCCCTACCCAAACACTCACACATCACCGGAGCTCTCTCCCAGCTCCACTGGCTCCCCGTAACCAACTACCCAAACACTCACACATCACCTGAGTTCTCTCCCAGCTCCATTGGCTCCCCGTAACCCCCTACCCAAACAATCATACATCACCTGAGCTCTCTCCCAGCTCCACTGGCTCCCCGTAACCCCCTACCCAAACACTCACATATCACCTGAGCTCTCTCCCAGCTCCACTGGCTCCCCTTAACCACCTACCCAAACACTCACACATCACCTGAGCTCTCTCCGAGCTCCACTGGCTCCCTGTAACCCCCTACCCAAACACTCACACATCACCTGAGCTCTCTTCCAGCTCCACTGGCTCCCCGTAACCCCCTACCCAAACACTCACACATCACCTGAGCTCTCTCCCAGCTCTACTGGCTCCCTGTAACCCCCTACCCAAACACTCACATATCACCTGAGCTCTCTCCCAGCTCCACTGGCTCCCCGTAACCCCCTACCCAAACACTCACACATCAACTGAGCTCTCTCCCGGCTCCACTGGCTCCCCGTAACCCCCTACCCAAACACTCACACATCACCTGAGGTCTCTCCCGGCTCCACTGGCTCCCCGTAGCCCCCTACCCAAACACTCACACATCACCTGAGCTCTCTCTCGGCTCCACTGGCTCCCCGTAACCCCCTACCCAAACACTCACACATCACCTGAGCTCTCTCCCAGCTCCACTGGCTCCCTGTAACCCCCTACCCAAAAACTCATACATCACCTGAGCTCTCTCCAAGCTCCACTGGTTCCCCGTAACCCCCTACCCAAACACTCACACATCACCTGAGCTCTCTCCAAGCTCCACTGGCTCCCTGTAACCCCCTACCCAAACACTCACACATCACCTGAGCTCTCTCCCAGCTCCACTGGCTCCCTGTAACCCCCTACCCAAAAACTCATACATCACCTGAGCTCTCTCCAAGCTCCACTGGTTCCCCGTAACCCCCTACCCAAACACTCACACATCACCTGAGCTCTCTCCAAGCTCCACTGGCTCCCTGTAACCCCCTACCCAAACACTCACACATCACCTGAGCTCTCTCCCAGCTCTACTGGCTCCCTGTAACCCCCTACCCAAACACTCACATATCACCTGAGCTCTCTCCCAGCTCCACTGGCTCCCCGTAACCCCCTACCCAAACACTCACACATCAACTGAGCTCTCTCCCGGCTCCACTGGCTCCCCGTAACCCCCTACCCAAACACTCACACATCACCTGAGGTCTCTCCCGGCTCCACTGGCTCCCCGTAGCCCCCTACCCAAACACTCACACATCACCTGAGCTCTCTCTCGGCTCCACTGGCTCCCCGTAACCCCCTACCCAAACACTCACACATCACCTGAGCTCTCTCCCAGCTCCACTGGCTCCCTGTAACCCCCTACCCAAAAACTCATACATCACCTGAGCTCTCTCCAAGCTCCACTGGTTCCCCGTAACCCCCTACCCAAACACTCACACATCACCTGAGCTCTCTCCAAGCTCCACTGGCTCCCTGTAACCCCCTACCCAAACACTCACACATCACCTGAGCTCTCTCCCAGCTCCACTGGCTCCCTGTAACCCCCTACCCAAAAACTCATACATCACCTGAGCTCTCTCCAAGCTCCACTGGCTCCCCGTAACCCCCTACCCACACACTCACACATCACCTGAGGTCTCTCCCGGCTCCACTGGCTCCCCGTAGCCCCCTACCCAAACACTCACACATCACCTGAGCTCTCTCTCGGCTCCACTGGCTCCCTGTAACCCCCTACCCAAACACTCACACATCACCTGAGCTCTCTCCCAGCTCCACTGGCTCCCTGTAACCCCCTACCCAAACACTCACACATCACCTGAGCTCTCTCCAAGCTCCACTGGCTCCCCGTAACCCCCTACCCACACACTCACACATCACCTGAGGTCTCTCCCGGCTCCACTGGCTCCCCGTAGCCCCCTACCCAAACACTCACACATCACCTGAGCTCTCTCTCGGCTCCACTGGCTCCCTGTAACCCCCTACCCAAACACTCACACATCACCTGAGCTCTCTCCCAGCTCCACTGGCTCCCTGTAACCCCCTACCCAAACACTCACACATCACCTGAGCTCTCTCCCAGCTCCACTGGCTCCCTGTAACCCCCTACCCAAACACTCACATATCACCTGAGCTCTCTCCCAGCTCCACTGGCTCCCCGTAACCACCTACCCAAACACTCACACATCACCTGAGCTCTCTCCGAGCTCCACTGGCTCCCCGTAACCCCCTACCCAAACACTCACACATCACCTGAGCTCTCTCCCAGCTCCACTGGCTCCCCGTAACCCCCTACCCAAACACTCACACATCACCTGAGCTCTCTCCCAGCTCTACTGGCTCCCTGTAACCCCCTACCCAAACACTCACATATCACCTGAGCTCTCTCCCGGCTCCACTGGCTCCCCGTAACCCCCTACCCAAACACTCACACATCAACTGAGCTCTCTCCCGGCTCCACTGGCTCCCCGTAACCCCCTACCCACACACTCACACATCACCTGAGGTCTCTCCCGGCTCCACTGGCTCCCCGTAGCCCCCTACCCAAACACTCACACATCACCTGAGCTCTCTCTCGGCTCCACTGGCTCCCTGTAACCGCCTACCCAAACACTCACACATCACCTGAGCTCTCTCCCAGCTCCACTGGCTCCCCGTAACCCCCTACCCAAACACTCACACATCACCTGAGTTCTCTCCCAGCTCCACTGGCTCCCTGTAACCCCCTACCCAAACACTCACACATCACCTGAGCTCTCTCCCAGCTCCACTGGCTCCCCCAAAATGCCTAACCAAACACTGACACATCACCTGAGCTCTCTCCCAGCTCCACTGGCTCCCCGTAACCCCCTACCCAAACACTCACACATCACCTGAGCTCTCTCCGAGCTCCACTGGCTCCCCGTAACCCCCTACCCAAACACTCACACATCACCTGAGCTCTCTCCCAGCTCCACTGGCTCCCCGTAACCCCCTACCCAAACACTCACACATCACCTGAGCTCTCTCCCAGCTCTACTGGCTCCCTGTAACCCCCTACCCAAACACTCACATATCACCTGAGCTCTCTCCCGGCTCCACTGGCTCCCCGTAACCCCCTACCCAAACACTCACACATCAACTGAGCTCTCTCCCGGCTCCACTGGCTCCCCGTAACCCCCTACCCACACACTCACACATCACCTGAGGTCTCTCCCGGCTCCACTGGCTCCCCGTAGCCCCCTACCCAAACACTCACACATCACCTGAGCTCTCTCTCGGCTCCACTGGCTCCCTGTAACCGCCTACCCAAACACTCACATATCACCTGAGCTCTCTCCCGGCTCCACTGGCTCCCCGTAACCCCCTACCCAAAAACTCACACATCAACTGAGCTCTCTCCCGGCTCCACTGGCTCCCCGTAACCCCCTACCCACACACTCACACATCACCTGAGGTCTCTCCCGGCTCCACTGGCTCCCCGTAACCGCCTACCCAAACACTCACACATCACCTGAGCTCTCTCCCAGCTCCACTGGCTCCCTGTAACCCCCTACCCAAAAACTCATACATCACCTGAGCTCTCTCCAAGCTCCACTGGCTCCCCATGCACCAGAGGCATGATTTCAAGAGGACTCTGCTTCATATGCACAGCCCCTGCCCTACCTGCACAACAAACTGAAACCCACCTCCCACAAAAACCCCAGACAAGTGAAACACAATCTCACACCCATTTCACTCTGCAAACTAACCTGCACACAGGAATAAGCATTAATCAAGTGGGCACCCCGTCCCTGGAATACCCTGCCACTGTGCACCACGGGGGCACCCCGACCCTGGAATGCCCTAACACTGTGCACCACGGGGGCACCCCGACCCTGGAATGCCCCAACACTGTGCACCATGGGGCACCCCGACCCTGGAATGCCCTAACACTGTGCACCACGGGGGCACCCCGACCCTGGAATGCCCTAACACTGTGCACCACGGGGGCACCCCCTGCTACTGCACACCAAGTGGGCACCCGGACCCCGGAATGCCCTACCACTGCACAGCAAGTGGACACCTCGACCCTGGAATGCCCTAACTCTCCACAGCAAGTGGGCACCCCGACCCTGGAATGCCCTGCCACTGCACAGCAAGTGGGCACCCCGACCCTGGAGTGCCCTAACTCTCCACACCAAGTGGGCACTCTGACCCTGGAATGCCCTAACACTGTGCACCACGGGGGCACCCCGACCCTGGAATGCCCTAACTCTCCACACCAAGTGGGCACCCCTGCTACTGCACACCAAGTGGGCACCCGGACCCCGGAATGCCCTACCACTGCACAGCAAGTGGACACCTCGACCCTGGAATGCCCTAACTCTCCACAGCAAGTGGGCACCCGGACCCTGGAATGCCCTACCACTGCACAGCAAGTGGGCACCCCGACCCTGGAGTGCCCTAACTCTCCACACCAAGTGGGCACTCTGATCCTGGAATGCCGTAATTCTCCACACCAAGTGGGCACCCCGACCCTGGAATGCCCTACCACTCCACCTCTGCACCCACCACAGCATCCATCAAAGCTTTAGAGAAAAGCATCAAAACATACCTCTTGCCACCCCCTAATCTAGCAATCCTCCTCCCCTGCCCTCCTCTTTCTATCCTGATCTTTCCTTCCTGCCCTGAAAAGGCTGTAACTTCTTTTTCACCTTCTCAATGTTGAACTTTGTGCTGTGCTCCAAGACCCTCTGGGTAGGGACAGCACTGGACAGATATTCCAATGAAATGCTTTACATTATCCCTGCTTCTCTTTTTCAGACTGACTTTGTGTTTGTATTAATTGACACTTATACTGCGGTTTCGCCAAAGGTCTTTAACATGCAGGAAAATACATGGTACAGAAGAATAATGCAGGAACGGAGCCCAACATGGAGATCAGGTGCTGGGAGTCACGGAGAAGAGGCAGAGCGTGGGCTAAGCTATGTAGGTTGGAGAGGAGCGAATGGCAAGAGGTAGAGAGTGCCAGCAGGAGGGACGCGTGAGGAGTAGATTCAGAACAACGCGGCGGAACGTAGATGCAGAGCGAAGGGACCGAGTAGGGGGATAGGAGGAGACCCGAGAAGAAAGATTGGAGGTGCAAGGCCGTGAAGCCATTCAGTTACTATAGGAAGCAAGTGAATCAAGAGCTGCGACCCAAACAGCAGAATAGCAACTGGAAACCAATGCAGAATTGTAGATAGACCCTAGGGGTGAGACGCGAAGAAGAGAGGCTCATCAAGACGGCAGAACTGTACACCTACGGTTCTTCAAGGACGGATGTCAGCAATACTAGCACATTCTCGGGTCCTCTGTGGCTGCCCCCAGGAGCACCCGGTCATCTTTCTGTGATGTAAGTGCAACATTAGTCGCCGCCTCCCTCATTTCTACAGGTGGGCGACTTGAACACCTGGGAGATCAATCGGCATTGCGTGGATCTGAAGCTTTGATTGACAACGTGCCATTGTGAGGGTGGAAGCATCGTGTAGTGAACGACACACATAACCAAGGGCACAATGGACGGCTGGATCTCGTGGGTATCCCCTTCCATCTTCCTGGGCCAAGTAGGAGGACTCTTTGACTCACACACGCATCTTAGGACAATGCATCGCTGTTTCCAAAGAGTGCTTGTTTAGAAACACATTCTAGCTGTCAGAAAATGTAGACACATGCTCAACACATGTTTTGTGGCTCACTTCTGCATTGATATCCTGGTACTCAGAGGATAGCTCAGCGGCAACGTGCTCGCCTTGGAAGCAAGACAACACGAAGCAACACAGGTTTGATCCCCGGGTCGTGCTTAGCAACCTCTGGGTATTAAGCGTGTAATAAATAACCTATCATATCATACCCTGCCATTATATTAAACCCACTTCAAAAGAACAGGATGCCAAGTGCTACTGCTAGAACCTTCTGGATGTAAGGAAGGGAAAGGGAACACTGGCAGAATATGGAGAACAAACAACTCAGAAAATGATCCAATGGTTTTTCTCTTTCTCCTGATCTTATTAATAAGAAGCATCTCAGAGGTGAGCAATCCCGTTAGTGGAACAAGCAACTGGTCCACGCGAGGCATTGATAAATAGAACTGCTTGAGATCATTCAGGAATGACATGAATGACTTCCTCCACTCATCGTATCTTCGCTCAAACATTATGGATCATAAAATCCAAGCATTTATGATGGGACTAAACCTTGTACCAGCACTGTGGCCCCTTGGGGCCCGATAGGCAGCAACAAGACCTCTGCGGAAAGCAGCCCTCTTTCTGATGAACATTTTTGGAGACTGATAAAAACACGCACACATTCAGATTCTAGGCTATTTGTGCACGCGCCTCACTTTTTTCAAAGGAGTGGCACTGCTTCAAGGTTTGGCCCTAATCCTCTATCATCCTATTCAGTGTTCACAAGGGCCTGGGCCTGCAGCACAAACCTTAAAAGGACGCTGATAATTCCTTTATTGAAAAACCCTGCAGCAGATATGCAAATCCTGGAGCAGATATGAAACTCCTGGAGCAGATATGCAAATCTTGGAGCAGATATGCAAATCCTGGAGCAGATATGAAAATCCTGGAGCAGATATGCAAATCCTGGAGCAGATATGCAGGATTGTAGTCAATGTAGACCCAGTTCCTAATTGCCATGTCTTGCTTCACTAATGCAGAAGGAACTTGTTTGCCAGATGCTGGGTTTTTAGAGAAGAAACACCCCCCTCTCCAGGTCATGAGACAGACTTGTTTTAGGGGCACCCGGGACTGAGTCCACTCTATAGTTTATAGTCTTGGTTCCAGGAATCAGGCGGAGGAAGGCCACACTAGCGCGTTGGTGCCGTTGGACTTACCTGCAGTGTTTGACCCGGTTGACCACCCTACTACTCTAGACAGACTGAAGGCTATTGGTATTTCTGGAAGAGACCTACGGCTTCTTTCCTGAATAACAGATCTGCAGCTATTTCTGTACCCCATTCTTTGCATCACGCCCTCGTCCAAAATGTGGAGTACCACAGGGTCCACTCGTGGCCCTTTAATCTTTAGAATCACCCCCTTATTCAGCGGATGCAGAGCGGTCAGGGTGCCTATGAGAACTCTGCAGGAGATATCAAGGGGTTTCACGAATGCGGGAAGAGAGAGCCATGGAAGAGACGCTCCATCAGACACTTCCACTAAATGTCCCTACGGCATCAGTGACATGCTGTGGCTTTAACACCTTTCGCTGCCACCAAAGCGCCTTCCTACTCCTCGGACATCAGCTGTACTTCCAGCGCTATTCTCCAGGCTGTGTCATTCAAATGCTCTGCACCAGGGTCTTGCCGCTTCCGCTCTAAAGAAATTGCACTGCGTGCAGATTAGAGCAGCCAAGCAATTAACTTTTCACCACACCTCTGCGGGAATTGCATCGGCTGCCGGTGTCACATCAAATCACTCTGCATTGTTCAAACGGCACTTAATGGGCTGGGACCGTCCAATGGTTGAAACAAATGAGAAAACTTTAAACCTCATGTCAAGCAAAAACCAACAACCAACACCTAGCGCAGCACTTAGTAGCGGGAGAGCCCCCCGTGGAGGAAGCAGGGCCTTCCCTCTTCTGGTTCCACCTCTATGGAATGCTGCACCCCAGAGCCTCAGCAAACAGAACCCTGAAATGCAAACAGAAGGTGCACCTGTGTCCCACTGGCAATAAAAGCACAACAGCTCGACTCGCTAAGATTTGCAGAGTAAGGAGCCCACACCTTGGTGTAATTTAACTCTACAACCAAAAGCATGAGCTAACCTTGACACCGTTTCCCCGGCCGGGCCCGATGGATGCCTGACTAGGATGCACTGTCTAGCGACCGACTTCTGAAGGACGCGGTCTTGTCCTGTGCGATGGAACCACCTACGGTTCTTGCCAGTCCCTTCCGATCGGCAGCCGCCCTCCTATAGAACTTTGCGGGTTAAAACTCCCATATCCAAGCATTGCATTTTCCAGATGAGTCCTCTTCCGCTCTCCAGCCTCTAGAAAGTACTGCTCCTTTGCATGAAGGATTCCATCCTGTACCATCAAGAGGATAGAGTTGTGTATAGCACGGCTCCTATCCTGTAGCTGCTACTCACTGTCCTGCCGGGATCAGAACCAACGCTCTTACTTCTTCTGCTAAAGTCCATTGACAGCCTCAAGCACAGACATGTGTAAGCAGAGGCCATCCACACGTTCTTGGTACCTGATACATCCAGAACCCACTCTTGACTTAATTCCTTCCTCCATCTGCCATTTTCTGGTCTTATTCCCTCTGTTGGATGTGACTTCCCTTATTCTCTATAAATACACATATTGACAGTGTGGGTTTCCTACCTAAGCTGACACATTTTCCTACTCACTCTGAGCTCCCCAACATGTGCCTGACACCTCAGGATGGGCTCTCCACTCCTTATCAACCTGATGATGTTGAAGGCCCTTTCAGCAAGTTCTGCAGAAGTTGTTACCATGTGTGCAGGCCCTTCTTTTAGTCCCATTCTGTAATTAAGTTGATCTTTCATCCAGTGCGTCCTCAAGCTCAAAGAGAGACAATAGGTCTTTGAAAATGGCCTTCTGTGAAGTGGTGCCGAAGTAACCTGAACTCTCCCTCTCATTTTAGACCGGCACTTTGACGGAAGACGGACTGGATTTGTTGGGGATCGTTCCATCGGGCGGAGACAGGTATGTTGCTCTCTACAGGTGTTTCCAGATGTGCAGATGTCGGGTCTCAGGTGACATTTGCTGCCTTCTTCACATTACACTGGAGCAGCAAGGGTCCTCTGAAGGGTTTGATTGATGGGGCAGGAGAGGACAGGTGGAGAGTTGTGTTCATGACGCTCTTCCCACCTGGAGGCCACCGCCCCTTCGTGGACCAGTTACATACCACACTCTTCACGCCAGGGTCCATCGTGACATTCAAGTGAACCTAGGAGGTTCGGGGCCCTCTGCTGCCCTCCACTCACGGCCCAGTGATAAATGGAACATGCGTGCCCTGAGCAAGAACGCTTCAAACATTTGCCCCATCACCCACGGCGAGTCCCTTACAGAATTCATGATTTCAGCATAGGGGGGCGAGGAGGGGTCAGGAAGCACAGGGAGGAAAGCATTGCTAGCAAATAATACATGGCTGCAGGAAGCGTGACCTGGAGGACAGGAGGAAGGGTGGGGGGGTCAGGAAGCACCAGGGAGGAAAGTAATGCTAGCAAGTAATGCGTGGCTGCGGGGAGGGGTGCATGACCTGGAGGAGAGAAGGAAGATCCAGACAGAAAGAGCCATGGCAGAGCCAGATTTTGATGCCAGGGGGGCAATGTGCTCCTCAGGGGGCACTGCACCTGTTGCATAGAGAGGGGACGGGTCTGAACATAAGACCCTTTTGGGTAGCGTGTCATGCAGTGGATGGGAAGCAGAGTAACTCTTACACCAAATAACGAAGCCAACTCAGGACGATGGCAAATGTTTTCTGTTTTAATATCATTTGTCTAAAACAGGGAGTTACAACGGACATCAATGGATGTTGCACAAGCTCTCGGTGCATCATACAAAAAATAAATTACACGTATGTAGTAAACATTCATCATACTTCATGGCAAATAAGTGAAACCTACGAGTGGTTGTGATACACTCAAGGGGAACATCTAAGTATACTTTGTATAAGATTTTGGGTTGTGATTGGGTATCTACTGCCAGATGGACATCTTGTGCCCACCTCTACTGCAAGTCATCCTCCTCATTATTAAGTACACATTATATCATTGGCTCTCAAACTATGAGGCCCTTCATTATATGGCCCTCCCTCTACAATTGGTCAGCAAGCTCATGCCATGTCTGGAACATTTGGTTCACTTAGCAGCACGTAAGTTCAGCCCCAGGAGCCAGGAGGTGAACTTGACTTTACCTCCCCACCCAATTAGTCCAACGTTCTCATCACCCATGCCTTCTGCCTTGAAGATTGTCTTTGAACTTGGCCTTGCAAAGTATCCTTGTCTCTGGGAATATAAGGGAGTGTGGGCATGTGCTATTGTTATTCTGGAACTCCTTGCCTGTGTCTATTTTCCTCCTTGGCTCACGTGACATGAGACAACAATCTGGTCTCTTTTGTAGGTCACTACCATTTCTTTAATTTTCTGGGTATAACTAGGAACTGTTGATAGGGGGCATACTTTTTTGTGCATTATTTTTGCATGTTGCAGCATTTACTTGTCATGCAGTTTTTCATGCCATTTCACATGTACTGGTCAGAACAGAATTGCAGGTATGTCATCTTGCAATCCTTATGTCTGGCATAAATGGCGCTCTCATGCCATTGATAGAAGCCATTAATACTCTGTCATCACATTTCATATTTTGGGGCCCGATTCATTGAATTGAGTTTAAAAGTTTTGTTTTATTCAATATCACAATACAAATCAACAATCTAAACAGATATATGCTGTCAATTATATGACAAAACAATTGCAGTATTACTACACATTCTGTGATATATTAATTAATAATACTGTTGAGGTAATGAAAAGACAACAATACAAAAGTGTACTACTTAAATTGATCAAATCTGGGGCAAGAAAGAATGAGAAAAGAGAAACATAAAATAAAAAGGACTGGCATAACCAAATCAGGCTGATAGTGAAGAAAGAAGTGAAGAGAGTACATAGGTTGACATTACAGGCGGTGATTCCATCAGTGTAATAGCAAAGTCAGTTAGACATTCATATCATTTAAGCAATTAACAAAGAGGTGCCATTTTCTGTCATGTTTGAAAGAGAGAGAGGGTGAATTGGCAATACACTTTTCCAATCTATGTACATCGCATATATTAATCCACTGGTAACCTGGTCACACTCTGTTGTCGGGGCCAGGTCCCCTCCCCCACCAGCTGCACTCCTGCACTGCCTCCCTGGCAACCCCCGCACTTGGGGACTGTTTTCTGTATCCCTACAGTCCCACTACCATCACTTGACTCCTGATGCCTGCACTTACCCTTGTGCTTATCACCTGCTGGCCGTACCTTTACTTATTATTTATTTTTTGTTTTTTGTTTTTTTTATTATCCCATGTACTGCACCGTCCTCTCCACATTCTCCCCTTCCTCTTCCCTTGCACTTGCGTGATCTGAATGACACCTAGCCTAGTAAGATCTTTGTCTGCCCTCCCTTTGTTCCCCCTCCCTTGCCTCATCGTGCCTTGAAACACTTGTGTATGGGTGCGTTATAAATGCCATATCATATCATATCACCATCCTTTCATAGAGATTTTGGTAAAGTCTTTCCAAGTAGATTTAATTAACGGAATGCCCAGAAGAATTAACCGGACAAAGATGATAAAAGCTGCTTAATTTTACCCTCATTAAAGGCAAAGCTGCCGAGTAAAATATTGGTTAGATTAAGAGGAATTGAGACCTTACAAATCTGTTGATGGGGGGACCAAATCTGTTTCCGGAAAGGATTGACCAGGGTACCTGTTTGCACTGCTGTAAGTGACTTTGGAAGTGATTTTGCACTGACTTTGCACTGCTGGAAGTGCCTTTGCACTGCTGGAAGTGACTTTGGAAGTGCCTTTGCACTGACCTTGCACTGCTGGAAGTGCCTTTGAACTGCTGGAAGTGACTTTGGAAGTGCCTTTGCACTGCTGGAAGTGACTTTGGAAGTGACTTTGCACTGACTTTGCACTGCTGGAAGTGCCTTTGCACTGCTGGAAGTGACTTTGGAAGTGCCTTTGCACTGCTGGAAGTGCCTTTGCACTGCTGGAAGTGACTTTGGAAGTGACTTTGCACTGACTTTGCACTGCTGGACGTGCCTTTGCACTGCTGGAAGTGCACTGCTGGAAGTGCCTTTGCACTGCTGGAAGTGACTTTGGAAGTGACTTTGCACTGACTTTGCACTGCTGTACGTGCCTTTGCACTGCTGTAAGTGACTTTGGAAGTGCCTTAGCACTGCTGGAAGTGCCTTTGCACTGCTGGAAGTGACTTTGGAAGTGCCTTTGCACTGACTTTGCACTGCTGGACGTGCCTTTGCACTGCTGGAAGTGCCTTTCCACTGCTGGAAGTGACTTTGGAAGTGCCTTTGCACTTCTGGAAGTGCACTGCTGGAAGTGCCTTTGCACTGCTGGAAGTGACTTTGGAAGTGACTTTGCACTGAATTTGCACTGCTGGACGTGCCTTTGCACTGCTGGAAGTGGCTTTGGAAGTGCCTTTGCACTGCTGGAAGTGCCTTTGGAAGTGACTTTGCACTGACATTGCACTGCTGGAAGTGCCTTTGCACTGCTGGAAGTGACTTTGGAAGTGACTTTGCACTGCTGGAAGTGCCTTTGCACTGCTGGAAGTGACTTTGGAAGTGCCTTTGCACTGACTTTGCACTGCTGGAGGTGCCTTTGCACTGCTGGAAGTGACTTTGGAAGTGACTTTGCACTGACTTTGCACTGCTGGAAGTGCCTTTGCACTGCTGGAAGTGACTTTGGGAGTGACCTTGCACTGACTTTGCAATACTGGACGTGCCTTTGCACTGCTGAAAGTGACTTTGGAAGTGCCTTTGCACTGCTGGAAGTGACTTTGGAAGTGACTTTGCACTGACTTTGCACTGCCGGCTGTGCCTTTGCACTGCTGGAAGTGACTTTGCACTGCTGGAAGTGACTTTGGAAGTGCCTTTGCGCTGCTGGAAGTGACTTTGGAAGTGCCTTTGCACTGCTGGAAGTGCCTTTGTACTGCCGACACATATACACAAGGTCTGTTTTTTAAAAACATCACTGCACCCATAGTTAGTCTAAATTCCCTGAGGAAACAATGGCTCCCATACAAGCTGAGGAGTAGTTGGCATGCCGCAGGCACGCTCAGAGCAGTAGCGTGACAGGTGCCTAATTGTTTGGGAATTTATGGGCCATAAAAACACACACACACGTGCTGGAATTCTGTGCAGTTCCTTAATCCGAGCTGGGGAGGCTTTTAGAGACTACGTTTTCACTCGGGCATTTTGCCTTTTTGGTAATCGTGTACCCAGGCCTCGTGGCCTGAGCTGCCTCATCCATCATTCCAAGAATTCCAAACGTCCCAAAACAAAATAAATGTCTCCACCAGTGACTTCCAAAGGACGTTGTTGTTTTTTTTTTTTTTTAAAACAAAAGTTAATTATATATACCCTGGAAATGTGACTGGTTTTTCCTCTTCGTTGGGTCACGAATCCAACCCTTTGAAAGAGGCTTTCAAGCTACATTTCATTTTCGGAGCAGATAGCTCTTAGTGTCCGCATCTCTTCTGTTCTTAAGCCTGTGAAAGGTTCCCAAACGAGAACTGAGTCTGAGCCACAAGGAGAGAGCCACGGATGTGTTCAAGATCACACCGTTTGGTCCGTTGATAGAGCCGGGAAGATCACTGGTACTAAGCTACCCTGCTTCCATGTGTGGCTGCCGCGTGGATGTCGACTATATCCCGGCTCAGCTGCCCATACCGCGATCCTGCTGGCCTCTGCACCAAATGCTGACAACACACTACAAGATGGACGCCCTAGGTAATTCCAAACACAATAGCATGAACTGTGCAAGTCAATTCGGAGGAAAGTGACATTATACAGTCCCTGGACCTGTAGCCTTCTTCCTCTAGAGGAACACCTACTGTCATCTTAGTGGCTAGTCCTAACATTATTATAACTGGAGGGACCATGGGGAAAAATGAGCCTGATCCCACATACAGGGGCTTGTTACCCCTTTATCTCTCCTGAATGAAAGAATGAGCTCTCTCAGACACAAGTTATCACCCCTGCACACACATTGAATAAAGATGGTATGGATCTATAGATCGAGAAAACTGGAGTGAGAATTCAGAGTGTTTTAACAGAAATATAATTGTCTTCCCAGATGGGAGACTGTCTCCATTAATATACATGGGGTCACTGCGAGGACCAAGAGTGAAACTGTACGTTCAGTTGTGAGATTACCAGCAACGGGTATACTATGTTCCAAGGAGTGAGGTGCCCACTCAATATATCACACTGTTTAAAGGTGTGAGACCCATCCTGAATGCTTGCCCAAAGAGCCTTGTCCAGAGTTTCACACTGAAGAAGTGAGCATGTGATCCCGGGTCTGCAGCCCACACGCACACATGGGATTCCCATGCTCCCACTTGAAAGATTTGCACCAAATTAGTGAGATTGTGTTCTAAGGTAGGAGGCACACGCACAGTCTTTGCTCTGACGTTTGACACACTCACAGGATGGGACGGCATTTCGTTCTCCCATCCTAGTTGTGTTGCTCTGCCTTTTGAGGGCTTCTACAACCTGGATGATTATAGAGGGGTGGAGTAGGGTCAGTGATGGCCTACTGGAATGCAACTCAAAGGCTTAAATCTCCTTCTTACTTGACTTTAGTATATGCAGTACATGCTAGCCAATGTTTCCAATGTTCTGCGCTGCGCGCGCCTCCACCCCCCCCCGTGCGCCGTTGCACCAAGTTGGCGACTACATGCACATTTTCAGTCCTATAACTGCCAGTGATGTTACTTCCTGTATTTGCCCCCCCCCACCCCCCAGGAAATTCATAAGTCAGCTGCCCTGCCTCCCTGCCCCTAGCTTTACTCCTTGCCTCCTTACTACGGTACTATGTTAGCGCAATAGCTGCACCATCCGCTTCAGCAGCCTGTTTGCAACATGAAGGCCACTGGTTAAAATCTTAGTGTGGTGACGCAGCCTTTCATCCTTCTGTTGCTGTTGAAAGGGACGAAGGACACGCCGGTGACGAATAATGCACAGGTTTTCAGTGTTATTTTATTGGTGTTTTTCTTCTGAATGGAGGTTGCAAAGTATGTGCGCTTCTCTAGGGACAATCTCTGTGAACGCAAGAACAGCAACCCCTCCCAGATGCCCACCCCCCCACCCCACACACAGAAGATTAGAGCAATGGGGGCACTGCGGCAGTGGGAGGAGTTCACTGCACACACAGGGGCGCTGCACGGTGGCATGTGCCTGCTGCTGGTACAGAAAGAAAATCACATGATTGTAGACAAATGATTGCCATTCTGGCATGGGAGAAGAGCGCCAGGGAAATATGGATTCACTGCCCCGCCCACTTCATGCTGTTCCCACCAGCTACCCAATGGTCCGGTCCTACTTCCCTGACTTTGAAGTGAGGCACGGGTAGCCCGCTCTTTCCCATCTAAGACTGGCTGCTGTGCACAGGGGGGTTCATATCTAGTTGGTGCATCAGAGGAGTCCCTGCGCCCGCGCGTTCATCCAAGCGTCTGCTTTTATATTCTCACACGCACCGCTCACCTGCACTGTGCAGTGGGTGCCGTGCTCACTTCTTCTCAGTCTCCAGCTCTGATGAAGGCAGGGGTGCCGCCCTCCCCGAAAGCAAACATGCACACAACACAGGACAGGAACCGCCCACAGCAGGAGGCGAGCTCTCAGTTCACTCCCTGCCAACCCACAGGACCATTTGATACAATGTGTTGCAGATAGCTGGGGACACACTCTGCTCAGCATGACCTCAGCTATGTTGTGTTTTTATCAAAGCAAGGTTAACACTTAGTAAGTGTTAACTTTCTTTGATGAATGCCTGCTGCACCCCATCCAGTGTGTGGCAGAGAGCAACTATTTCAAACCAACCCCAAGGTGGCTTGTAAAACCGGCCCCAGGCCATCCCAAGTCCAAATGTCCGATCGGTCAGTCTGCCCCTGTCCAGAAAGTGTGGTGCTCATTTCCTAAAGAAATAAAGAGAGAATTCCCAGAGAGACGCTGTGATGCACATTTGGCAGCATTAAGTCATATCTGCTTTGCGCTATTTCAGCTTCCAGAGGATGTTTAAGTTCACTCCTGGGAACTCTCTGCCATGGGGACCTCTCTTTGGCTCGATGGCCACTTGCCACTCCCTGATCTTCCTGGAGGACCGCCTGCAGGGAGACCCGCTCGACTTGAAGATGTTTGAAGCCACAGGATGGGTATGTTTCCTAATATTTCATTGATTTGAAAGAAGTCTTATAAATGTGAGTTGCGTTTCTCTATATCCTTCCTTCCTTCCTTCCTTCCTTCCTTCCTTCCTTCCTTCCTTCCTTCCTTCCTTCCTTCCTTCCTTCCTTCCTTCCTTCCTTCCTTCCTTCCTTCCTTCCTTCCTTCCTTCCTTCCTTCCTTCCTTCCTTCCTTCCTTCCTTCCTTCCTTCCTTCCTTCCTTCCTCCTCCCTTTCTTTCTTCCTTCCTTCCTTTCTTGCTCCCTTTCCTCCTCCCTTTCCTGCTCCCTTCCCTCCTTCTCTCCCTCCCTTCCTCCTTCCCTCCTTCTCTCCCTTCCTTCTCCCCCTCTCACACATTGCTACAACCCCATGTTACTGTCTAAATAAGCAGCAGTCATTTTGTTTGAAAATATAACCTCTTCTAAAGAGTGACATCCCCTTTGTCCAGGCTAGAGAGCTCTCATCTTTGAGGGTCCAGAGAGACTAGCGATTCATATGTAATGTCTCCTCCAGATTTCCCTTCTGCACAGTGAAATGCCCGACTGGCCCATGAGGGGGGTGCCCATCTCTTGAGGGATCAGGGGGAAGGGCTACAGATGCCGCAACACTTGCCCTAAGGGGAGTCATCTGGAGGCAACACTTACAGACTTACACGGGTTTGCCCTAACAGTACGGCTTTAAAGTGGGTGGAGGGCTGCAGTTCAAGTAGAGACCCTTAGGGCCCATTAGAAGCTTGACCTCTCTGGCGTCAGAGGAAGTGATGTCACTTTACAATGCCAAGTGTGTAGTAGCACCTGGAGCGTTCCAAGTGCCGAACGGGATTACCACAATAACTGATTTCAGTCTCAAATAACTGGACAGACTCAAAGAATATGGCAAAATACTACTCCATTATCAATACAATAAAGTAGGGAAGCCGGCGAACAAACATATTGTAGCTCACACACTCTCAGCTACACTTCGGTTACATAATGGCTGGCTTTATACCTCGATGTACGTCAGCTATGACGTCATCCTGCGTAGCAAATTATAAACCTATCGGGTGGTGCGATTGCTTAAGGGAGAAAATATAGCTATATCTTTTTTAGGTGTTAGTAACATCATTGGCTGCCCCTTATCTGGTAAGCACACCTTGAAGGACCTCTAACTATGTATAATATAGATAATAGTGGAATAACAGCAGCAGACTGGCCTTTGCCACAATGTGTACTCACCATTGCAGAGGCCCTCATGGTTGGTTAGCACTCTCTCTCAACCTTGGACATTCAGCTCATTAGCAGCATGTAAGCACAATGAAACCCAGGTGTGGAGAACAGCGTCAGACCACTGCCCACTTTGGCCAATTAGTCTACCATCTCTCATCAGCTAGGCCCTAAGCCAAGGCTACTCCTTGGTAGTTGACCATGCTGGGTGTTCTCTTCTCCGGAACTTTAGAGGGAGTGAAGGCACATCGCTATCTCTGTCTGGAGCTTTATGAATAGGCCTTGTCTTCTGGTCTTGTACCACGTGCGAGGAGAACAAGATTTTTGTTCATTCTGTCCTTCTATTTAGTGCTATTTGATTCAGTTATATTGGGTGCTATTACTCTCCTTGGCCTCTGGTGACTTGGTTGCTCCATCTTGCATATGTTTTCTGCATCTTTAACTTTCCAATTCTTGGCACTCGCAAATGTTCACTCCTTTGCTTAATCCAAGAGTAATATGTATTGTGTAGATAGCTTATTGTCCTTGACTCCTTTTGTACCTTGCAGTTGCCTCTTGCTGCGGCATCTTTGATCCTTGGCCAAACAAATATCCTTTGTTTATGTACGAATGTGTGTTCCAGCACCTCTCAGCCCTGTATGCTTGGTGTCTCTCCTTCAAGCTTTTCGATTACTATTGTAGAGCCGACATCCATCTTTTCAGCATGGCCACTTTACCTGTGTTCTAGTTTCTACTGCAGAAAGCTCCTATGTGTGTCATCGACCTTGCGTTTCTGCCGATATACGTTTACTGCATTTCTTCTGACTTATCTTCTTTGTATATATGATTAATTTGCTTCTTCAGCTACATCTTCACCCTTTGAGCATTCTTATATCGTTTCAGTGCTTCATTATATCTTCTCTTCGTGATGTCACTTTGCACCTGTCAGATTCCACTTACAGTTCTGGCTCCATTGACATCTGCAGACTTCCTTTTTCTGCTTCCGGATACGTTCGCTATGGTTGCCTGAGTACATAACGTCTTTCATATCTTCGATGCGGTATTGACATAATACCCCGAGTCAGCCATAGTGTCTTCTTGTTCTTCCAATATGACGGAGGTAAGGGGTTGGGGTCTAATGACGTATACAGCTGCTTCTCTACACAAGCTCTTGGGGTGTGGGACTGACCACTTCTGGAATCAAAATGGCTTAAAACACTCAAGTGACGTGGTTTGTAACGTTATTGTCTCCGACCGTGTAATCAAGAAGAAAGAAAAACATGTAATTCAGCTTCAGAAAATGGCAAGTAAATAAGCAGACACGCTCCTGAAGGCCTGGTTACTTTAAGCACTGTGCAAAAACAAAATGGGAGCTGGAAGTTGGAACTAACAGCAGTGGAGTTCACAGAATATCTGTTTAGGTCTTGGAAATTTGTTAGCATTGCTCAGATAATAACTGAATCAAATATCCAGGGGACTTATAATGAGGGCGCAAAGAGCAACTCATCCAGCAAACTCGAGAACAGCCTGACCTAACTGGATGCTCTCTGCAGTTCCCCCATTCCGAGAAACACCCTCAGGAATTCAACATGAAGGTCTGGTTCTTGTTTCCTTTTCCTGGCTTCTTGACTTCTGCAACACGGTCCCCTCTCTTTTTCTGGGGAGATCTACTGGGAGACTAAAGGGCTGGGTGCCTCCCCAAGCCAGTCGATGATTGGCCCGGAACCAGAATGGGCAGATCCCATGGTTACCCTCATTATTCCCAGCCATCTGGTAGAGGCCACCCACATGCCTCCCGTCTCGGGAGGATAGCTCAGGGGCAACATGCTCGCCTTGGAAGCAAGACGACACGGAGCAACACAGGTTCGACCCCCAGGTCTGCACTTAGAAATCTTGGGGTATATAACGTATCATATCATATCATATCATATAATAACAACACTGTCCCTTTAAAAAACCCCAACAGACTTTCAGAGATCAGTGCTGGTCCATTGAATGGAGGAAGTGAAAGACAATGTCAGTGGGAAGACGGGATCAACATCCAGGACGCTGTTTCCATTAAGAATAGCCCCTGCGAATACTTACTGTGCCGTGCGTACCACCGGCGAAACAGCTCCGCTCCGCTGTCTGCGTCATCACATGTGGGTGGGCAGTCACTTTCCTAATGCATTCAAGATGGGGGACCAGGATTCAATAGGGGCAACACTCCCTGCTTCAAGGCACTTAATATAGATCTTTTGGGATGCAGGCCCTCTCTATTCAATCACTCTATGGGAAGGAGTCCCAGACTATATCAATCCTGGCCACACAGATGCCAGTGCGGGTATTTGCAGTGGACGATGACAATGAACAGAGAGAATTGTAGTAAGTACGTAGGCATTTGTAGGAAACAGGAGCAGAAGCAACAGGACAGAGCAGTTTTCTGGCAGAAAGAGCAGGGGAGCAGTGTTTGAAGTCAGGAGGGGCAGGAGAGAGGAATCTGGAGGCAGGAGGAGCAGGAGTGCAATGTTTGTAGTCAGGGGGGGGCAGGAGAGAGGAATCTGGAGGCAATAGGAGCAGGAGTGCAATGTATGAAGTCAGGAGGGGCAGGAGAGAGGAATCTGGAGGCAGGAGGAGCAGGAGTGCAATGTTTGAAGTCAGGAGGGGCAGGACAGAGGAATCTGCAGGTAAGAGGAGCAGGAGTGCAATGTTTGAAGTCAGGAGGGGCAGGAGAGAGGAATCTGGAGGCAAGAGGAGCAGGAGTGCAATGTTTGAAGTCAGGAGGGGCAGGAGAGAGGAATCTGGAGGCAGGAGGAGCAGGAGTGCAATGTTTGTAGTCAGGGGGGGCAGGAGAGAGGAATCTGGAGGCAATAGGAGCAGGAGTGCAATGTTTGAAGTCAGGAGGGGCAGGAGAGAGGAATCTGGAGGCAGGAGGAGCAGGAGTGCAATGTTTGAAGTCAGGAGGGGCAGGACAGAGGAATCTGCAGGTAAGAGGAGCAGGAGTGCAATGTTTGAAGTCAGGAGGGGCAGGAGAGAGGAATCTGGAGGCAAGAGGAGCAGGAGTGCAATGTTTGAAGTCAGGAGGGGCAGGAGAGAGGAATCTGGAGGCAGGAGGAGCATGAGTGCAATGTTTGCAGTCAGGAGGGGCAGGAGAGAGGAATCTGGAGGCAAGAGGAGCAGGAGTGCAATGTTTGAAGTCAGGAGGGGCAGGAGAGAGGAATCTGGAGGCAGGAGGAGCATGAGTGCAATGTTTGCAGTTAGGAGGGGCAGGAGAGAGGAATCTGGAGGTAAGAGGAGCAGGAGTGCAATGTTTGAAGTCAGGAGGGGCAGGAGAGAGGAATCTGGAGGCAAGAGGAGCAGGAGTGCAATGTTTGTAGTCAGGAGGGGCGGGAGAGAGGAATCTGGAGGCGATAGGAGCAGGAGTGCAATGTTTGGAATCAGGAGGGGCAGGAGAGAGGAGTTTGGAGGCAAGAGGAGCAGAAGTGCAATGTTTGTAGTCAGGAGGCGCAGGAGAGAGGAATCTTGAGGCAGGAGGAATGCAATGTTTGAAGTCAGGAGGGGCAGGAGAGAGGAATCTGGAGTCAGGAGTAGTGCAATGATTGAAGTCAGGAGGGGCAGGAGAGAGGAATCTGGAGGCAAGAGGAGCAGGATGAAATGTTTGCAGTCAGGCGGGGCAGGATAGAGGAATCTGTAGGCAGGAGGAGTGCAATGTTTGAAGTCAGGAGGGGCAGGAGAGAGGAATCTGGAGGCAAGAGGAGCAGGAGTGCAATGTTTGAAGTAAGGAGGGGCAGGAGAGAGGAATCTGGAGGCAAGAGGAGCAGGAGTGCAATGTTTGAAGTCAGGAGGGGCAGGTGAGAGGAATCCGTAGGCAGGAGGAGTGCAATGTTTGAAGTCAGGAGGGACAGGAGAGAGGAATCTGGAGGCAAGAGGAGAAGGAGTGCAATGTTTGAAGTCAGGAAGGGCAGGAGAGAGGAATCTGGAGGCAGGAGGAGCAGGGGTGCAATGTTTGAAGTCAGGAGGGGCAGGAGAGAGGAATCTGGAGGCAAGAGGAGCAGGAGTGCAATGTTTGAAGTCAGGAGGGGCAGGAGAGAGGAATCTGGAGGCAGGAGCAGCAGGAGCGCAATGTTTGAAGTCAGGAGGGGCAGGAGAGAGGAATCTGGAGGCAAGAGGAGCAGGAATGCAATGTTTGAAGTCAGGAGGGGCAAGAGAGAGGAATCTGGAGGCAATAGGAGCAGGAGTGCAATGTTTGAAGTCAGGAGGGACAGGAGAGAGGAATCTGGAGGCAAGAGGAGCAGGAATGCAATGTTTGCAGTCAGGAGGGGCAGAAGAGAGGAATCTGGAGGCAATAGGAGCAGGAGTGCAAAGTTTGAAGTCCGGAGGGGCAGGAGAGAGGAATCTTGAGGCAGGAGGAGCAGGAGTGCAATGTTTGTAGTCAGGAGGGGCGGGAGAGAGGAATCTGGAGGCGATAGGAGCAGGAGTGCAATGTTTGGAATCAGGAGGGGCAGGAGAGAGGAGTTTGGAGGCAAGAGGAGAAGAAGTGCAATGTTTGTAGTCAGGAGGCGCAGGAGAGAGGAATCTTGAGGCAGGAGGAATGCAATGTTTGAAGTCAGGAGGGGCAGGAGAGAGGAATCTGGAGTCAGGAGTAGTGCAATGATTGAAGTCAGGAGGGGCAGGAGAGAGGAATCTGGAGGCAAGAGGAGCAGGATGAAATGTTTGCAGTCAGGCGGGGCAGGATAGAGGAATCTGTAGGCAGGAGGAGTGCAATGTTTGAAGTCAGGAGGGGCAGGAGAGAGGAATCTGGAGGCAAGAGGAGCAGGAGTGCAATGTTTGAAGTAAGGAGGGGCAGGAGAGAGGAATCTGGAGGCAAGAGGAGCAGGATGAAACGTTTGCAGTCAGGCGGGGCAGGTGAGAGGAATCTGTAGGCAGGAGGAGTGCAATGTTTGAAGTCAGGAGGGGCAGGAGAGAGGACTATGGAGGCAGGAGGAGAGGAGCAGGAGTGCAATGTTTGAAGTCAGGAGGGACAGGAGAGAGGAATCTGGAGGCAAGAGGAGCAGGAGTGCAATGTTTGAAGTCAGGAAGGGCAGGAGAGAGGAATCTGGAGGCAGGAGGAGCAGGAGTGCAATGTTTGAAGTCAGGAGGGGCAGAACAGAGGAATCTGCAGGTAGGAGGAGCAGGAGTGCAATGTTTGAAGTCAGGAGGGGCAGGAGAGAGGACTATGGAGGCAGGAGGAGCAGGAGTGCAATGTTTGAAGTCAGGAGGGGCAGGAGAGAGGAATCTGGAGACAAGAGGAGCAGGAGTGCAATGTTTGAAGTAAGGAGGGGCAGGAGAGAGGAATCTGGAGGCAGGAGGAGCAGGGGTGCAATGTTTGAAGTCAGGAGGGGCAGGAGATAGGAATCTGGAGGCAAGAGGAGCAGGAGTGCAATGTTTGAATTCAGGAGGGGCAGGAGAGAGGAATCTGGAGGCAGGAGCAGCAGGAGTGCAATGTTTGAAGTCAGGAGGGGCAGGAGAGAGGAATCTGGAGGCAAGAGGAGCAGGAATGCAATGTTTGAAGTCAGGAGGGGCAAGAGAGAGGAATCTGGAGGCAATAGGAGCAGGAGTGCAATGTTTGAAGTCAGGAGGGACAGGAGAGAGGAATCTGGAGGCAAGAGGAGCAGGAATGCAATGTTTGCAGTCAGGAGGGGCAGAAGAGAGGAATCTGGAGGCAATAGGAGCAGGAGTGCAATGTTTGAAGTCCGGAGGGGCAGGAGAGAGGAATCTGGAGGCAAGAGGTGCAGGAATGCAATGTTTGAAGTCAGGAGGGGCAGGAGAGAGTAATCTGGAGGCAAGAGGAGCAGGAGTGCAATGTTTGAAGTCAGAAGGGTCAGGGGAGAGGAATCTGGAGGCAGGAGGAGTGCAATGTTTGAAGTCAGGAAGGGCAGGAGAGAGGAATCTGGAGGCAGGAGGAGCAGGAGTGCAATGTTTGAAGTCAGGAGGGGCAGGAGAGAGGAATCTGGAGGCAGGAGGAGCAGGAGTGCAATGTTTGAAGTCAGGAGGGGCAGGAGAGAGGAATCTGGAGGCAGGAGCAGCAGGAGCGCAATGTTTGAACTCAGGAGGGGCAGGAGAGAGGAATCTGGAGGCAAGAGGAGCAGGAATGCAATGTTTGAAGTCAGGAGGGGCAAGAGAGAGGAATCTGGAGGCAATAGGAGCAGGAGTGCAATGTTTGAAGTCAGGAGGGACAGGAGAGAGGAATCTGGAGGCAAGGGGAGCAGGAATGCAATGTTTGCAGTCAGGAGGGGCAGAAGAGAGGAATCTGGAGGCAATAGGAGCAGGAGTGCAAAGTTTGAAGTCCGGAGGGGCAGGAGAGAGGAATCTTGAGGCAGGAGGAGCAGGAGTGCAATGTTTGTAGTCAGGAGGGGCGGGAGAGAGGAATCTGGAGGCGATAGGAGCAGGAGTGCAATGTTTGGAATCAGGCGGGGCAGGAGAGAGGAGTTTGGAGGCAAGAGGAGCAGAAGTGCAATGTTTGTAGTCAGGAGGCGCAGGAGAGAGGAATCTTGAGGCAGGAGGAATGCAATGTTTGAAGTCAGGAGGGGCAGGAGAGAGGAATCTGGAGTCAGGAGTAGTGCAATGATTGAAGTCAGGAGGGGCAGGAGAGAGGAATCTGGAGGCAAGAGGAGCAGGATGAAATGTTTGCAGTCAGGCGGGGCAGGATAGAGGAATCTGTAGGCAGGAGGAGTGCAATGTTTGAAGTCAGGAGGGGCAGGAGAGAGGAATCTGGAGGCAGGAGCAGCAGGAGCGCAATGTTTGAAGTCAGGAGGGGCAGGAGAGAGGAATCTGGAGGCAAGAGGAGCAGGAATGCAATGTTTGAAGTCAGGAGGGGCAGGAGAGAGGAATCTGGAGGCAAGAGGAGCAGGAGTGCAATGTTTGAAGTCAGGAGGGGCAGGAGAGAGGAATCTGGAGGCAGGAGGAGCATGAGTGCAATGTTTGCAGTTAGGAGGGGCAGGAGAGAGGAATCTGGAGGTAAGAGGAGCAGGAGTGCAATGTTTGAAGTCAGGAGGGGCAGGAGAGAGGAATCTGGAGGCAAGAGGAGCAGGAGTGCAATGTTTGTAGTCAGGAGGGGCGGGAGAGAGGAATCTGGAGGCGATAGGAGCAGGAGTGCAATGTTTGGAATCAGGAGGGGCAGGAGAGAGGAGTTTGGAGGCAAGAGGAGCAGAAGTGCAATGTTTGTAGTCAGGAGGCGCAGGAGAGAGGAATCTTGAGGCAGGAGGAATGCAATGTTTGAAGTCAGGAGGGGCAGGAGAGAGGAATATGGAGTCAGGAGTAGTGCAATGATTGAAGTCAGGAGGGGCAGGAGAGAGGAATCTGGAGGCAAGAGGAGCAGGATGAAATGTTTGCAGTCAGGCGGGGCAGGATAGAGGAATCTGTAGGCAGGAGGAGTGCAATGTTTGAAGTCAGGAGGGGCAGGAAAGAGGAATCTGGAGGCAAGAGGAGCAGGAGTGCAATGTTTGAAGTCAGGAGGGGCAGGTGAGAGGAATCCGTAGGCAGGAGGAGTGCAATGTTTGAAGTCAGGAGGGACAGGAGAGAGGAATCTGGAGGCAAGAGGAGCAGGAGTGCAATGTTTGAAGTCAGGAAGGGCAGGAGAGAGGAGTCTGGAGGCAGGAGGAGCAGGGGTGCAATGTTTGAAGTCAGGAGGGGCAGGAGAGAGGAATCTGGAGGCAAGAGGAGCAGGAGTGCAATGTTTGAAGTCAGGAGGGGCAGGAGAGAGGAATCTGGAGGCAGGAGCAGCAGGAGCGCAATGTTTGAAGTCAGGAGGGGCAGGAGAGAGGAATCTGGAGGCAAGAGGAGCAGGAATGCAATGTTTGAAGTCAGTAGGGGCAAGAGAGAGGAATCTGGAGGCAATAGGAGCAGGAGTGCAATGTTTGAAGTCAGGAGGGACAGGAGAGAGGAATCTGGAGGCAAGAGGAGCAGGAATGCAATGTTTGCAGTCAGGAGGGGCAGAAGAGAGGAATCTGGAGGCAATAGGAGCAGGAGTGCAAAGTTTGAAGTCCGGAGGGGCAGGAGAGAGGAATCTTGAGGCAGGAGGAATGCAATGTTTGAAGTCAGGAGGGGCAGGAGAGAGGAATCTGGAGTCAGGAGTAGTGCAATAATTGAAGTCAGGAGGGGCAGGAGAGAGGAATCTGGAGGCAAGAGGAGCAGGATGAAATGTTTGCAGTCAGGCGGGGCAGAACAGAGGAATCTGCAGGTAGGAGGAGCAGGAGTGCAATGTTTGAAGTCAGGAGGGGCAGGAGAGAGGAATCTGGAGGCAGGAGGAGCAGGAGTGCAATGTTTGAAGTCAGGAAGGGCAGGAGAGAGGAATCTGGAGGCAGGAGGAGCAGGAGTGCAATGTTTGAAGTCAGGAGGGGCAGAACAGAGGAATCTGCAGGTAGGAGGAGCAGGAGTGCAATGTTTGAAGTCAGGAGGGGCAGGAGAGAGGACTATGGAGGCAGGAGGAGCAGGAGTGCAATGTTTGAAGTCAGGAGGGGCAGGAGAGAGGAATATGGAGACAAGAGGAGCAGGAGTGCAATGTTTGAAGTAAGGAGGGGCAGGAGAGAGGAATCTGGAGGCAGGAGGAGCAGGGGTGCAATGTTTGAAGTCAGGAGGGGCAGGAGATAGGAATCTGGAGGCAAGAGGAGCAGGAGTGCAATGTTTGAATTCAGGAGGGGCAGGAGAGAGGAATCTGGAGGCAGGAGCAGCAGGAGTGCAATGTTTGAAGTCAGGAGGGGCAGGAGAGAGGAATCTGGAGGCAAGAGGAGCAGGAATGCAATGTTTGAAGTCAGGAGGGGCAAGAGAGAGGAATCTGGAGGCAATAGGAGCAGGAGTGCAATGTTTGAAGTCAGGAGGGACAGGAGAGAGGAATCTGAAGGCAAGAGGAGCAGGAATGCAATGTTTGCAGTCAGGAGGGGCAGAAGAGAGGAATCTGGAGGCAATAGGAGCAGGAGTGCAATGTTTGAAGTCCGGAGGGGCAGGAGAGAGGAATCTGGAGGCAAGAGGAGCAGGAATGCAATGTTTGAAGTCAGGAGGGGCAGGAGAGAGTAATCTGGAGGCAAGAGGAGCAGGAGTGCAATGTTTGAAGTCAGAAGGGTCAGGGGAGAGGAATCTGGAGGCAGGAGGAGTGCAATGTTTGAAGTCAGGAAGGGCAGGAGAGAGGAATCTGGAGGCAGGAGGAGCAGGAGTGCAATGTTTGAAGTCAGGAGGGGCAGGAGAGAGGAATCTGGAGGCAGGAGGAGCATGAGTGCAATGTTTGCAGTCAGGAGGGGCAGGATAGAGGAATCTGGAGGCAAGAGGAGCAGGAGTGCAATGTTTGAAGTCAGGAGGGGCAGGGGAGAGGAATCTGGAGACAAGAGGAGCAGGAGTGCAATGTTTGAAGTCAGGAGGGGCAGGAGTGAGGAATCTGGAGGCAGGAGGAGCAGGAGTGCAATGTGTGAAGTCAGGAGGCGCAGGAGAGAGGAATCTGGAGGCAAGAGGAGCAGGAGTGCAATGTTTGAAGTCAGGAGGGGCAGGAGAGAGGAATCTGGAGGCAGGGGAGCAGGAGTGCAATGTTTGAAGTCAGGAGGGGCAGGAGAGAGGAATCTGGAGGCAAGAGGAGCAGGAGTGCAATGTTTGAAGTCAGGAGTGGCAGGAGAGAGGAATCTAGAGACAATAGGAGCAGGAGTTCAATGCTTGAAGTCAGGAGAAGCAGGAGAGAGGAATCTGGAGGCAATAGGAGCAGGACTACAATGTTTGAAGTCAGGAGGGGCAGGAGAGAGGAATCCGGAGACAATAGGAGCAGGAGTGCAATGTCTGAAGTCAGGAGGGGCGGGAAAGAGGAATCTGGAGGCAATAGGAGAAAGAGTGCAATGTTTGAAGTCAGGGGGGGCAGGAGATAGGAATCTGGAGGCAAGAGGAGCAGGAGTGCAATGTTTGAAGTCAGAAGGGGCAGGAGAGAGGAATCTGGAGGCAAGAGGAGCAGGAGTGCAATGTTTGAAGTCAGGAGGGGCAGGAGAGAGGAATCTGGAGGCAAGAGGAGCAGGAGTGCAATGTTTGAAGTCAGTAGGGGCAGGAGAGAGGAATCTGGAGGCAGGAGGAGCAGGAGTGCAATGTTTGAAGTCAGAAGGGGCAAGAGAGAGAAATCTGGAGGCAAGAGGAGCAGGAGTGGAATGTTTGAAGTCAGGAGGGGCAGGAGAGAGGAATCTGGAGGCAAGAGGAGCAGGAGTGCAAGACAGGAGGGGCAGGAGAGAGGAATCTGGAGGCAAGAGGAGCAGGAGTGCAATGTTTGAAGTCAGGAGGGGCAGGAGAGAGGAATCTGGAGGCAATAGGAGCAGGAGTGCAATTTTTGAAGTCAGGAGGGGCAGGAGAGAGGAATTTGGAGGCAATAGGAGCAGGTGTGCAATGTTTGAAGTCAGGAGGGGCAGGAGAGGAATCTGGAGGCAAGAGGAGCAGGAGTGCAATGTTTGAAGTCGGGGGGGGCAGGAGAGAGGAATCTGGAGGCAATAGGAGCAGGAGTTCAATGTTTGAAGTCAGGAGGGGCAGGAGAGAGGAATCTGGAGGCAATAGGAGCAGGAGTGCAATGTTTGAAGTCAGGAGGGGCATGAGAGAGGAATCTGGAGGCAGGAGGAGCAGGAGTGCAATGTTTGAAGTCAGGAGGGGCAGGAGAGAGGAATCTGGAGGCAATAGGAGCAGGAGTGCAATGTTTGTAGTCAGGAGGGGCAGAAGAGAGGAATCTGGAGGCAAGAGGAGCAGGAGTGCAATGTTTGAAGTCAGGAGGGGCAGGAGAGGGGAATCTGGAGGCAGGAGGAGCAGGAGTGCAATGTTTGAAGTCAGGAGGGGCAGGAGAGAGGAATCTGGAGGCAGGAGGAGCAGGAGTGCAATGTTTGAAGTTAGGAGGGGCAGGAGAGAGGAATCTGGAGGCAATAGGAGCAGGAACGCAATGTTTTAAGTCAGGAGGGGCAGGAGAGAGGAATCTGGAGGCAGGATGAGCAGGAGTGCAATATTTGAAGTCAGGAGGGGCAGGAGAGAGGAATCTGGAGGCAAGAGGAGCAGGAGTGCAATGTTTGAAGTCAGGAGGGGCAGGAGAGAGGAATCTGGAGGCAGGAGGAGCAGGAGTGCAATGTTTGAAGTCAGGAGGGGCAGGAGAGAGGAATCTGGAGGCAAGAGGAGCAGGAGTGCAATGTTTGAAGTAAGGAGGGGCAGGAGAGAGGAATCTGGAGGCAAGAGGAGCAGGAGTGCAATGTTTGAAGTCAGGAGGGGCAGGAGAGAGGAATCCGGAGGCAAGAGGAGCAGCAGTGCAATGTTTGAAGTCAGGAGGGGCAGGAGAGAGGAATCTGGAGGCAAGAGGAGCAGGAGTGCAATGTTTGAAGTCAGGAGGGGCAGGAGAGAGGAATCTGGAGGCAAGAGGAGCAGGAGTGCAATGTTTGAAGTCAGGAGGCGCAGGAGTGAGGAATTTGGAGGCAAGAGGAGCAGCAGTGCAATGTTTGAAGTCAGGAGGGGCAGGAGAGAGGAATCTGGAGGCAAGAGGAGCAGCAGTGCAATGTTTGAAGTAAGGTGGGGCAGGAGAGAGGAGGTTGAAGAACTAAAGAAGTGCGTTTCTTTCAGGAACTTAGAAGGTGGATGTAACGAGAGTGTTACCAATCAATGTTCAAACCCCCCTATACGCATAACCCACACCCCAGTCACACACAACACGTTTGACCATCAACTCTTACTACACCCTCTACAGTCTGTGACAGAACTCTCGCACCTTTCTCTTTCCTTTGTTCATAATGTCATTCCGGCCTGTCAGGGCCTCTACTCCGGCCACATGTGGTGTCGTGCCTTGGGATTTCCCTTAGCTCTATTTTCTCACACTCCACAATATGTTCATGGGCCATTTGCAAAATGTCTCCAGATCCAAAAGATTCAGCTTTCAGATCTAAGCCTGTGACAACCCAAATGTACATCGGGACCGCACACCTGGATCACACCGTGCCCATCTATAGCTTGACTGAATTCTGGATGTCTGATAACGCTCTTTCATTTAGCATTATTGTGATCGAACTCTTGACTCTCGAGTCTCCCAAATCTCTCCTTCATCTACGTTCCAAAAGACCAAACTCAACTTCACTAAAGCAGAAGATCCTTTCGGCCAACGCCATCTAAAAGCTCCAGTGTCATGCTCTTCTTCTCATCAGGAGCGTTCACCCTTCAAAGAGCTCAGAAATATCAAACAATGACTCTCCAACTCCACACCTTCACTCAAGATCTGATCAGTCCATAAGTTAGATAGTGCCGTGTTTGTATTTCTCCCTCTCTCCTTCAAGGCACTAGGAAGCAGAAGCTGAATCCATTGGCCTGCAAGATTGTGGTTCTGTAGAGTCGGGATCCAAGCACAGTTGCAAACACTGAGGTTCATGGAGTCCAGCCTTGAGAGCTGCCAGTGAACCCTTTCCTGCTCTGAATAGGGACAAAGCAGCTGATGGTGGCAGGCCTTTGAGTGCATTTAAATCTCCTCCTTGCACACGGGCGTGAAAAGAATGGATTCTTTGATCTGGTAATACACCACCTCCACATCACACGCACATACCCTTGCACAGCACTACGTGGAGGGCGAGGGGCACTTTTTAATTCTCTTTATGTAGGCAGCAAGGCCATTCTTAAACACTGTGACATCATTTCTCAGATCCGTGGGACATTTGTATCCCTTTACGGTGCAAATACCTTGCAGTGATCACTCATTTTATGAACCGTGGGTGCTTTGGGAATAATACTGAAGTGAAACCGCTCCAGCAACAGAGCTCGCCATTCATGGGAAGAGTCAGGCACAGGGCCGTCTCGTCCATAATGGGCGAGGGGACGTCGACCCACCCGGTCTTGGCCCCCTCTCACCCATTATGGAGGAGCCAACCCAGTAAAATACGAGCCCTCCCTCAGCTGTTTTTTGCAGCTGAGCGAATGCTCCTAACAGTGAAAGGGAAACATTGTTTCGCTTTCACACTTACATTTCCCCAGCTGCGCAAACTCCATGAGCCATACAAGGCTGGGGGCGTTTGCTTCCCCAGACTTGCATGGCTCATTGGAAATGCTACATGGGGAACTGCACATTTGTATGTGCAGGGGGGTGCTCCCACGCCTCTTCGCACATACAGGCCAAGCAGGCTGGAGTGGGGCACCTACGGACCCAAGCTCAGGCCCCTTGCACACATGTGCAGGGACCAGGAAAGATCCTGATTCCTGTTCATGCTTGCAGGGGGCTGGAACACTGGAACCTCCAGACCCACGACAAAAGATAAGTTTGTTTATGTTCATTATTTTTATTTAAATTATTTGTATGGGTGCGTGCATGTTTGTGTTGTTAGGTGAATGTATGATGATGGGTGATGGATGCTGGTGTGAATGAGAGAGAGCTTGCTGTGTATATGTTGTGTAAATGTGTGTGTTTGTATGTTTATTACTTAAATATGTGTATGGATGCGTGTATACTTGTGTTATGAGTGAGTGCATGATGGGTGCTCGTGTGAATGAAAGAGTGCTTGCTGTGTGTATGTTGTGTGTGAAAATGTGTGTGTTTGTATGTCTATTATTTAAATATGTGTATGGATGCGTGTATGCTTGTGTTATGAGTGACTGCATGATGGGTGCTCGTGACTGGGAATGAGACAGTGAGTGCTTGCTGTGTGTATGTGTATGTTGTGTAGGTGTGTGTGTGTGTTTGTGCTGGTCCGAGTGGGGGTAGGAGTGGTGTAGGAGGTTTGTACAACAAAGGCATTTTAAAAATACCTTTGTTGGACAAACCCCCTCCCCACTGGCAAAACCAGCTCTCCGTCTGAGGTGCTGTGAGGCCCAGGGGACAGGGATGGTATTCTTTTACCGGACACCTATGGTAGATGTCCAGTAAAAAATTCCATACCTGCCCCCCGGACCCCTAGCACCTTGCATACACAGATAATCACTTTGTGTGTGTTTGGCACAGTGAGGCCCAGGGGATAGGCATGGTATTTTTTTACTGGACATCTATCATAGATGTCCAGTAAAAAAATATCACCACGCCACCCTGGTCCACCAGTGCCTGGCATACACAGATAACCACATTGATCGTGTGCATGTGTGATGAGCTCTTGGACCAGGGGACAGGCGTGACATTTTTTTACTGGCCATCTATGATAGATGGCCAATAAAAAAAACATGCCTTACCCCAGTGTCCCCGGTGCCTCGCAATCACACATGATCACATTCATCATTATATTGATTATGTCTGACTGCAAGGGTCTGGCACACCATGGAGCAGGCATGGCATGTTTTACTGCGCATGTTTGATCAAGCAAGCATGATAAGTGTTATTATGTATCTAGACTTGCATTTTGATGCAGCCAGTCTAGCAATTTCTTATTGTAGTATGACATTTTGGATTAGGCACCTTTGGTAAAACAAGCATAAGCATTATTATGCAGCTAGACAGGCATTTCAATGCAGCCAATTCAGTCATTTTAGATTGTGTTATGGCATTTTGTATTGGGCATCGTTGGTAGAGCAAGCATGATAAGTGTTATTATGTTGTTAAACTGGCATTTTAGTCAGCCACTTTGGACATGTTTTCATACTTTGGCATGCATGTTTAATGGTAAAGCCAACTGGAGTATGTTCTTATGTGGGGATGCTGCCATATATTGGCAGAACAAACATTGACATGACTGGCATTATGCGCAAAGCAAAAATGAGTATGTGCTTACATGGGAATAATAGGGTATAATGTTGCAGTCAGCATGGAAATATATGGGCACAGCCAGTGTGAAAATGTGTTATACTTGCCCATATTGTGGGCAGACGCATCATGAAAATGTGTTGGAGAAATGCACCTGTGCACTGTTGGTGACTTGCATCTGTTGGATTTATTTCATGAGTTACCCTTAAAAAGCCAATTGCAAACTGTTTGGCTTTTTACCCAATTTTCTAAAAAGGTTTGCTGTAAAATGCACCATTTTCACCCATTATTTTTTAATAAAAATCATGGGGGTAGAAACCCCTCAAAGCCCCCATGCGTGGTGTGAGCTTCCTCGCTACGCTCAGTCGCTCAGCCATGTCAGGGAGAAATATTTACGCCCCTCCAGTTAAAACATTCACCACCCCCCACTGGTCGGGCTGTACAAACAAATTCTCCCTTTCCTCTGAAACATTATGTTCTGATTTCTCTCCACAATAAGGTACTTCAAAGCAGTGGTGGGCAGGATGGCAGTAACGGAACATCGTCGCAATGTGTGATAGTAAAACCTGGACCACAAGCTGTTGTCGTAAGTGTTTTATTTGAAGAATATTAACTGTCACTGATAATGAGCCATTGCTTGTTACATGTTCTTGCACCCCCTTTTCCACTCTTTCTTGTTCCCAATGACATCATCTGAGACAAAATAGTCTTGAATTCAAGAGCCTCAAAAAATTAACCGGTGTACATGAGGTTACAAAAGGAATGTGGCCATATAAATCTAATTACTCAAAAGGGGTGCCCTGTGAAATCCACGTGCGGTGCAATCAGGGCCCCAAAATTCTGACCATTCCACCTTCTAACGTATCACAGCACATGTGAGGTAGAGGACATTCAAAATATCACAGTGCCCCTCTGAGGCTACAGGGTATCCATAATATCACAGCACACCTCTGAGGCTACAGGGCATCTAAGATATCACACCACATCCCTGAGGCTGCATGGCATCCAAGATATCACACCACATCCCTGAGGCTGCATGGCATCCAAGATCATCACATCTCTGAGGTCACAGCACATGTAAGATATCACACCACATCTCTGAGGCCACAGGGCATCTACGATATCACACTGCATCTCTGAGGCTGCATGGCATCCAAGATATCACACCATGTCTCTGAGTTTAAAGAGCATCTAAGATATCATACCACATCTCTGAGGCCACAAGGCATCTAAGATATCACACCCCATCTCTGCATCCACAGGGCATCTAAGATATCACAGCACATCTCTGTGGCCACAGGGCATCTAAGATATCACACCGCACCTCTGAGGTCTCAGAGCATCTATGATACCAAACCACATCTCAGAGGTCACAGCTCATCGAAGGTAGCATACTACATCTCTGAGGTCACAGGGCATCTAAAATATCACACCACATATTTGAGGTCTCAGGGCATCTATGATATCAAACCATATCTCTGAGTTCACAGGGCATCTAAGATATCACACCAGATCTCTGAGGTCACAGGGCATCTAAGATATCACAACACATCTCTGAGGTCTCAGGGCAAATATGATACCAAACCACATCTCTGAGGCTACAGGGCATCCAAGATATCACACAACATCTCTGATGCTACAGGGCATCAAAATATCACACACAATCCGTGAAGTTACAGGCCATCTAGGATATCACACCACATCTCTGAGGCTACAGGGCATCCAAGATATCACACAACATCTCTGAAGCCACATGGCATTTACGATATCACACCACATCTCTGAGGCTGCATGGCATCTAAGATTTCACACCACACCTCTGAGGCCACAGGGCATCTAAGATATCACACTGCATCTCTGAGGCTGCATGGCATCCAAGATATCACACAACATCTCTGAGGTCACAGGCCATCCAGGATATCACACCACATCTCTGAGGCTACAGGGCATCTAAGATATCAAATCACATCTCTGAGGTTACAGTGCATGTAAGATATCACACCACATCTCTGAGGCCACAGGTCATCTAAGATATCACACCATGTCTCTGAGTTCACAAAGCATCTAAGATATCATACCACATCTCTGAGGCCACAAGGCATCTAAGATATCACACCAGATCTCTGCGTCCATAGGGCATCTAAGATATCACACCATATCTCTGTGGCCACAGGGCATCTAAGATATCACACCGTACCTCTGAGGTCTCAGAGCATCTATGATACCAAACCACATCTCTGAGGTCACAGGGCATCTAAGATATCACACCAGATCTCTGAGGTCACAGGGCATCTAAGATATCACACCGCATATCTGAGGTCTCAGGGCATCTATGATACCAAACCACATTTCTGAGGTCACAGGGCATCTAAGATATCACACCAGATCTCTGAGGTCACAGGGCATCTAAGATATCACACCGCATCTCTGAGGTCTCTGGGCAAATATTATACCAAACCACATCTCTGAGGCTACAGGGCATCCAAGATATCACACAACATATCTGAGGCTACAGGGCATCCAAGATATCACACAACATCTCTGAGGTCACGGGCTATCTAGGACATCACACCACATCTCTGAAGCCACATGGCATCTAAGATATCACACCACATCTCTGAAGCTGCATGGCATCTAAGATTTCACACACAACCTCTGAGGCCACAGGGCATCTAAGATATCACACCACATCCCTGAGGCTGCATGGCATCCAATATATCACACACCATCTCTGAGGCTACAGGGCATCCAAGATATCACACACAACCTCTGAAGTTACAGGCCATCAAGGATATCAAACCACATATCTGAGGCTACAGGGCATCCAAGATATCACACAGCATCTCTTCGGTCAAAGGCCATCTAGGACATCACACCTCATCTATGAAGCCACATGGCATCTAAGATATCGCACCACATCTCTGAGGCCACAGCGCATCTAAGATATCACACTGCATCTCTGGGGCTGCATGGCATCCAAGATATCACACAACATCTCTGAGGTCACAGGCCATCTAGGATATCACACCACATATCTGAAGCCACATGGCATCTAAGATATCACACCACATCTCTGAGGCTGCATGGCATCTAATATATCACAGCACACCTCTGAGGCCACAGGGCATCTAAGATATCACACCACATCCCTGAGGCTGCATGGCATCCAAGATACCACATTACATCTCTGAGGTCACAGAACATGTAAGATATCACACCACATCTCTGAGGCCACAGGGCATCTAAGATATCACACTGCATCTCTGAGGCTGCATGGCATCCAAGATATCACACAACATCTCTGAGGTCACAGGCCATCTAGGATATCACACCAACTCACTGAGGCTACAGAGCATCTAAGATATTACACCACATCTCTGAGGCCACAGGCAGGGCATCTAAGATATCACACTGCATCTCTGAGGCTGCATGGCATCCAAGATATCACACCATGTCTCTGAGTTCACAGAGCATCTAAGATATCATACCACATCTCTGAGGCCACAAGGCATCTAAGATATCACACCACATCTCTGCGTCCACAGGGCATCTAAGATATCACACCACATCTCTGTGGCCACAGGGCATCTAAGATATCACACCACATCCCTGAGGCTGCATGGCATCCAAGATATCAAACAACATCTCTGAGGCTACAGGGCATCCAAGATATCATACACAATCTCTGAAGTTACAGGCCATCTAGGATATCACACCATATCTCTGAGGCTACAGTGCATCCAAGATATCACATAACATCTCTGAGGTCACAGGCTATCTAGGACATCACACCACATCTCTGAAGCCACGTGGCATTTAAGATATCACACCACATCTCTGAAGCTGCATGGTATCTAAGATATCACACCACACCTCTGAGGCTACATGGCATCTAAGATATCACACTGCATCATTGAGGCTGCATGGCATCCAAGATATCACACAACATCTCTGAGGTCACAGGCCATCTAGGATATCACACCACATCACTGAGGCTACAGGGCATCTAAGATATCACATCACATCTCTGAGGTTACAGTGCATGTAAGATATCACACCACATCTCTGAGGCCACAGGTCATCTAAGATATCACACGATGTCTCTGAGTTCACAGAGCATCTAAGATATCATACCACATCTCTGAGGCCACAAGGCATCTAAGATATCACACCACATCTCTGCGTCCATAGGGCATCTAAGATATCACACCACATCTCTGTGGCCACAGGGCATCTATGATACCAAACCACATCTCTGCGGTCACAGGGCATCTAAGATATCACACACAATCCCTGAAGTTACAGGCCATCTAGGATATCACACCACATCTCTGAGGCTACAGGGCATCTAAGATATCACACAACATCTCTGAGGTTACAGTGCATGTAAGATATCACACCACATCTCTGAGGGCACAGGTCATCTAAGATATCACACCATGTCTCTGAGTTCACAGAGCATCTAAGATATCATACCACATCTCTGAGGCCACAAGGCATCTAAGATATCACACCGCACCTCTGAGGTCTCAGGGCATCTATGATACCAAACCACATCTCTGAGGCTACAGGGCATCCAAGATATCACACAACATCTCTGAGGCTACAGGGCATCAAAATATCACACACAATCCCTGAAGTTACAGGCCATCTAGGATATCACACCACATCTCTGAGGCTACAGGGCATCCAAGATATCACACAACATCTCTGAAGCCACATGGCATTTAAGATATCACACCACATCCCTGAGGCTGCATGGCATCCAAGATACCACATTACATCTCTGAGGTCACAGAACATGTAAGATATCACACCACATCTCTGAGGCCACAGGGCATCTAAGATATCACACTGCATCTCTGAGGCTGCATGGCATCCAAGATATCACACAACATCTCTGAGGTCACAGGCCATCTAGGATATCACACCAACTCACTGAGGCTACAGAGCATCTAAGATATTACACCACATCTCTGAGGCCACAGGCAGGGCATCTAAGATATCACACTGCATCTCTGAGGCTGCATGGCATCCAAGATATCACACCATGTCTCTGAGTTCACAGAGCATCTAAGATATCATACCACATCTCTGAGGCCACAAGGCATCTAAGATATCACACCACATCTCTGCGTCCACAGGGCATCTAAGATATCACACCACATCTCTGTGGCCACAGGGCATCTAAGATATCACACCACATCCCTGAGGCTGCATGGCATCCAAGATATCAAACAACATCTCTGAGGCTACAGGGCATCCAAGATATCATACACAATCTCTGAAGTTACAGGCCATCTAGGATATCACACCATATCTCTGAGGCTACAGTGCATCCAAGATATCACATAACATCTCTGAGGTCACAGGCTATCTAGGACATCACACCACATCTCTGAAGCCACGTGGCATTTAAGATATCACACCACATCTCTGAAGCTGCATGGTATCTAAGATATCACACCACACCTCTGAGGCTACATGGCATCTAAGATATCACACTGCATCATTGAGGCTGCATGGCATCCAAGATATCACACAACATCTCTGAGGTCACAGGCCATCTAGGATATCACACCACATCACTGAGGCTACAGGGCATCTAAGATATCACATCACATCTCTGAGGTTACAGTGCATGTAAGATATCACACCACATCTCTGAGGCCACAGGTCATCTAAGATATCACACGATGTCTCTGAGTTCACAGAGCATCTAAGATATCATACCACATCTCTGAGGCCACAAGGCATCTAAGATATCACACCACATCTCTGCGTCCATAGGGCATCTAAGATATCACACCACATCTCTGTGGCCACAGGGCATCTATGATACCAAACCACATCTCTGCGGTCACAGGGCATCTAAGATATCACACACAATCCCTGAAGTTACAGGCCATCTAGGATATCACACCACATCTCTGAGGCTACAGGGCATCTAAGATATCACACAACATCTCTGAGGTTACAGTGCATGTAAGATATCACACCACATCTCTGAGGGCACAGGTCATCTAAGATATCACACCATGTCTCTGAGTTCACAGAGCATCTAAGATATCATACCACATCTCTGAGGCCACAAGGCATCTAAGATATCACACCGCACCTCTGAGGTCTCAGGGCATCTATGATACCAAACCACATCTCTGAGGCTACAGGGCATCCAAGATATCACACAACATCTCTGAGGCTACAGGGCATCAAAATATCACACACAATCCCTGAAGTTACAGGCCATCTAGGATATCACACCACATCTCTGAGGCTACAGGGCATCCAAGATATCACACAACATCTCTGAAGCCACATGGCATTTAAGATATCACACCACATCTCCGAGGCTGCATGGCATCTAAGATATCACACCACACCTCTGAGGCCACAGGGCATCTAAGATATCACACCACATCTCTGAGGCTACAGGGCATCTAAGATATCAAATCACATCTCTGAGGTTACAGTGCATGTAAGATATCACACCACATCTCTGAGGCCACAGGTCATCTAAGATATCACACCATGTCTCTGAGTTCACAAAGCATATAAGATATCATACCACATCTCTGAGGCCACAAGGCATCCAAGATATCACACCATATCTCTGTGGCCACAGGGCATCTAAGATATCACACCGTACCTCTGAGGTCTCAGAGCATCTATGATACCAAACCACATCTCTGAGGTCACAGGGCATCTAAGGTAGCATACTACATCTCTGAGGTCACAGGGAATCTAAGATAGCACACCGCATACCTGAGGTCTCAGGGCATCTATGATACCAAACCACATTTCTGAGGTCACAGGGCATCTAAGATATCACACCAGATCTCTGAGGTCACAGGGCATCTAAGATATCACACCGCATCTCTGAGGTCTCTGGGCAAATATTATACCAAACCACATCTCTGAGGCTACAGGGCATCCAGGATATCACACAACATATCTGAGGCTACAGGACATCCAAGATATCACAGAACATCTCTGAGATCACGGGCTATCTAGGACATCACACTACACCTGTGAAGCCACATGGCATCTAAGATATCACACCACATCTCTGAGGCTGCATGGCATCTAAGATATCACACACAACCTCTGAGGCCACAGGGCATCTAAGATATCACACCACATCCCTGAGGCTGCATGGCATCCAATATATCACACACCATCTCTGAGGCTACAGGGCATACAACACACAACCTCTGAAGTTACAGGCCATCTAGGATATCAAACCACATATCTGAGGCTACAGGGCATCCAAGATATCACACAGCATCTCTTCGGTCAAAGGCCATCTAGGACATCACACCTCATCTATGAAGCCACATGGCATCTAAGATATCGCACCACATCTCTGAGGCCACAGTGCATGTAAGATATCACACCACATCTCTGAGGCCACAGGGCATCTAAGATATCACACTGCATCTCTGAGGCTGCATGGCATCCAAGATATCACACAGCATCTCTGAGGTCACAGGCCATCTAGGATATCACACCACATATCTGAAGCCACATGGCATCTAAGATATCACACCACATCTCTGAGGCTGCATGGCATCCAAGATACCACATCACATCTCTGAGGTCACAGCACATGTAAGATATCACACCACATCTCTGAGGCCACATGGCATCTAAGATATCACACTGCATCTCTGAGGCTGCATGACATCCAAGATATCACACAACATCTCTGAGGTCACAGGCCATCTAGGATATCACACCAACTCACTGAGGCTACAGAGCATCTAAGATATCACACCACATCTCTGAGGCCACAGGGCATCTAAGATATCACACTGCATCTCTGAGGCTGCATGGCATCCAAGATATCACACCATGTCTCTGAGTTCACAGAGCATCTAAGATATCATACCACATCTCTGAGGCCACAAGGCATCTAAGATATCACACCACATCTCTGCATCCACAGGGCATCTAAGATATCACACCACATCTCTGTGGCCACAGGGCATCTAAGATATCACACCACATCTCTGAGGCTACATGGCATCTAAGATATCACACACAACCTTTGAGGCCACAGGGCATCTAAGATATCACACCACATCCCTGAGGCTGCATGGCATCCAAGATATCAAACAACATCTCTGAGGCTACAGGGCATCCAAGATATCATACACAACCTCTGAAGTTACAGGCCATCTAGGATATCACACCATATCTCTGAGGCTACAGTGCATCCAAGATATCACATAACATCTCTGAGGTCACAGGCTATCTAGGACATCACACCACATCTTTGAAGCCACGTGGCATTTAAGATATCACACCACATCTCTGAGGCCACAGTGCATGTAAGATATCACACCACATCTCTGAGGCCACAGGGCATCTAAGATATCACACTGCATCTCTGAGGCTGCATGGCATCCAAGATATCACACAGCATCTCTGAGGTCACAGGCCATCTAGGATATCACACCACATATCTGAAGCCACATGGCATCTAAGATATCACACCACATCTCTGAGGCTGCATGGCATCCAAGATACCACATCACATCTCTGAGGTCACAGCACATGTAAGATATCACACCACATCTCTGAGGCCACATGGCATCTAAGATATCACACTGCATCTCTGAGGCTGCATGACATCCAAGATATCACACAACATCTCTGAGGTCACAGGCCATCTAGGATATCACACCAACTCACTGAGGCTACAGAGCATCTAAGATATCACACCACATCTCTGAGGCCACAGGGCATCTAAGATATCACACTGCATCTCTGAGGCTGCATGGCATCCAAGATATCACACCATGTCTCTGAGTTCACAGAGCATCTAAGATATCATACCACATCTCTGAGGCCACAAGGCATCTAAGATATCACACCACATCTCTGCATCCACAGGGCATCTAAGATATCACACCACATCTCTGTGGCCACAGGGCATCTAAGATATCACACCACATCTCTGAGGCTACATGGCATCTAAGATATCACACACAACCTTTGAGGCCACAGGGCATCTAAGATATCACACCACATCCCTGAGGCTGCATGGCATCCAAGATATCAAACAACATCTCTGAGGCTACAGGGCATCCAAGATATCATACACAACCTCTGAAGTTACAGGCCATCTAGGATATCACACCATATCTCTGAGGCTACAGTGCATCCAAGATATCACATAACATCTCTGAGGTCACAGGCTATCTAGGACATCACACCACATCTTTGAAGCCACGTGGCATTTAAGATATCACACCACATCTCTGAAGCTGCATGGTATCTAAGATATCACACCACACCTCTGAGGCTACAGGGCATCTAAGATATCACACTGCATCTTTGAGGCTGCATGGCATCCAAGATATCACACAACATCTCTGAGGTCACAGGCCATCTAGGATATCACACCACATCACTGAGGCTACAGGGCATCTAAGATATCACATCACATCTCTGAGGTTACAGTGCATGTAAGATATCACACCACATCTCTGAGGCCACAGGTCATCTAAGATATCACACAATGTCTCTGAGTTCACAGAGCATCTAAGATATCACACCACATCTCTGCGTCCATAGGGCATCTAAGATATCACACCACATCTCTGTGGCCACAGGGCATCTAAGATATCACACCGCACCTCTGAGGTCTCAGGGCATCTATGATACCGAACCACATCTCTGAGGTCACAGGGAATCTAAGATATCACACCGCATATCTGAGGTCTCAGGGCATCTATGATACCAAACCACATCTCTGAGGCTACAGGCATCCAAGATATCACACACAATCTCTGAAGTTACAGGCCATCTAGGATATCACACCACATCTCTGAGGCTACAGGGCATCCAAGATATCACACAACATCTCTGAGGTCACAGGCTTTCTAGGACATCACACCACATCTCTGAAGCCACATGGCATCTAAGATATCACACCACATCTCTGAAGCTGCATGGTATCTAAGATATCACACCACACCTCTGAGGCTACAGGGCATCTAAGATATCACACTGCATCTTTGAGGCTGCATGGCATCCAAGATATCACACAACATCTCTGAGGTCACAGGCCATCTAGGATATCACACCACATCACTGAGGCTACAGGGCATCTAAGATATCACACCACATCTCTGAGGCTACAGTGCATCCAAGATATCACATAACATCTCTGAGGTCACAGGCTATCTAGGACATCACACCACATCTTTGAAGCCACGTGGCATTTAAGATATCACACCACATCTCTGAAGCTGCATGGTATCTAAGATATCACACCACACCTCTGAGGCTACAGGGCATCTAAGATATCACACTGCATCTTTGAGGCTGCATGGCATCCAAGATATCACACAACATCTCTGAGGTCACAGGCCATCTAGGATATCACACCACATCACTGAGGCTACAGGGCATCTAAGATATCACATCACATCTCTGAGGTTACAGTGCATGTAAGATATCACACCACATCTCTGAGGCCACAGGTCATCTAAGATATCACACAATGTCTCTGAGTTCACAGAGCATCTAAGATATCACACCACATCTCTGCGTCCATAGGGCATCTAAGATATCACACCACATCTCTGTGGCCACAGGGCATCTAAGATATCACACCGCACCTCTGAGGTCTCAGGGCATCTATGATACCGAACCACATCTCTGAGGTCACAGGGAATCTAAGATATCACACCGCATATCTGAGGTCTCAGGGCATCTATGATACCAAACCACATCTCTGAGGCTACAGGCATCCAAGATATCACACACAATCTCTGAAGTTACAGGCCATCTAGGATATCACACCACATCTCTGAGGCTACAGGGCATCCAAGATATCACACAACATCTCTGAGGTCACAGGCTTTCTAGGACATCACACCACATCTCTGAAGCCACATGGCATCTAAGATATCACACCACATCTCTGAGGCTGCATGGCATCTAAGATATCACACCACACCTCTGAGGCCACAGGGCATCTAAGATATCACCCCACATCGCTGTGGCTGCATGGCATCCAAGATATCACAGAACATCTCTGAGGTCACAGGCCATCTAAGATATCACACCACATATCTGAAGCCACATGGCATCTAAGATATCACACCACATCTCTGAGGTTAGAGCACATGTAAGATATCACACCACACCTCTGAGGCTACAGGGCATCTAGGATATCACACTGCAGCTTTGAAGCTGCATGGCATCCAAGATATCACACAACATCTCTGAGGTCACAGGCCATCTAGGATATCACACCACATCACTGAGGCTACAGGGCATATAAGATATCACATCACATCTCTGAGGTTACTGTGCATGTAAGATATCACACCACATCTCTGAGGCCACAGGTCATCTAAGATATCACACAATGTCTCTGAGTTCACAGAGCATCTAAGATATCACACCACATCTCTGCGTCCATAGGGCATCTAAGATATCACACCACATCTCTGTGGCCACAGGGCATCTAAGATATCACACCGCACCTCTGAGGTCTCAGGGCATCTATGATACCGAACCACATCTCTGAGGTCACAGGGAATCTAAGATATCACACCGCATATCTGAGGTCTCAGGGCATCTATGATACCAAACCACATCTCTGAGGCTACAGGCATCCAAGATATCACACACAATCTCTGAAGTTACAGGCCATCTAGGATATCACACCACATCTCTGAGGCTACAGGGCATCCAAGATATCACACAACATCTCTGAGGTCACAGGCTTTCTAGGACATCACACCACATCTCTGAAGCCACATGGCATCTAAGATATCACACCACATCTCTGAGGCTGCATGGCATCTAAGATATCACACCACACCTCTGAGGCCACAGGGCATCTAAGATATCACCCCACATCGCTGTGGCTGCATGGCATCCAAGATATCACAGAACATCTCTGAGGTCACAGGCCATCTAAGATATCACACCACATATCTGAAGCCACATGGCATCTAAGATATCACACCACATCTCTGAGGTTAGAGCACATGTAAGATATCACACCACACCTCTGAGGCTACAGGGCATCTAGGATATCACACTGCAGCTTTGAAGCTGCATGGCATCCAAGATATCACACAACATCTCTGAGGTCACAGGCCATCTAGGATATCACACCACATCACTGAGGCTACAGGGCATATAAGATATCACATCACATCTCTGAGGTTACTGTGCATGTAAGATATCACACCACATCTCTGAGGGCACAGGTCATCTAAGATATCACACCATGTCTCTGCGTCCATAGGGAATCTAAGATATCACACCACATCTCTGTGGCCACAGGGCATCTAAGATATTACACCGCACCTCTGAGGTCTCAGGGCATCTATGATACCAAACCACATCTCTGAGGTCACAGGGCATCTAAGGTAGCATACTGCATCTCTGAGGTCACAGGGAATCTAAGATATCACACCGCATACCTGAGGTCTCAGGGCATCTATGATACCAAACCACATCTCTGCGGCTACAGGGCATCCAAGATATCACACAACATCTCTGAGGCTACAGGGCATCCAAGATATCACACACAATCTCTGAAGTTACAGGCGATCTAGGATATCACACCACATCTCTGAGGCCACAGGGCATCTAAGATATCACACCATGTCTCTGCGTCCATAGGGAATCTAAGATATCACACCACATCTCTGTGGCCACAGGGCATCTAAGATATCACACCGCACCTCTGAGGTCTCAGGGCATCTATGATACCAAACCACATCTCTGAGGTCACAGGGCATCTAAGGTAGCATACTACATCTCTGAGGTCACAGGGAATCTAAGATATCACACCGCATACCTGAGGTCTCAGGGCATCTATGATACCAAACCACATCTCTGCGGCTACAGGGCATCCAAGATATCACACAACATCTCTGAGGCTACAGGGCATCCAAGATATCACACACAATCTCTGAAGTTACAGGCGATCTAGGATATCACACCACATCTCTGAGGCCACAGGGCATCTAAGATATCACACCACATCTCTGACGTCACATGGCATCTAAGATATCACATCGCTGAGGCCACATGGCATCTAAGATATCACACCACATCTCTGAGGCTACAATGCACCTAAGATATCACACCACATCTCTGAGGTTAGAGCACATGTAACATATCACACTACATCTCTGAGGTCACAGGGCATCTAAGATATTACACCACATCTCTGAGGCCACAGGGCATCTAAGATATCACACCACATCTCTGACGTCACATGGCATCTAAGATATCACATCGCTGAGGCCACATGGCATCTAAGATATCACACCACATCTCTGAGGCACATGGCATCTAAGATATCACACCACATCTCTGAGTCCACAGGCATCTATGATATCACACCACATCTCTGAGGTTAGAGCACATGTAAGATATCACACCACACCTCTGAGGCTACAGGGCATCTAGGATATCACACTGCAGCTTTGAGGCTCCATGGCATCCAAGATATCACACAACATCTCTGAGGTCACAGGCCATCTAGGATATCACACCACATCACTGAGGCTACAGGGCATCTAAGATATCACATCACATCTCTGAGGTTACAGTGCATGTAAGATATCACACCACATCTCTGAGGGCACAGGTCATCTAAGATATCACACCATGTCTCTGCGTCCATAGGGAATCTAAGATATCACACCACATCTCTGTGGCCACAAGGCATCTAAGATATCACACCGCACCTTTGAGGTCTCAGGGCATCTATGATACCAAACCACATCTCTGAGGTCACAGGGCATCTAAGGTAGCATACTACATCTCTGAGGTCACAGGGAATCTAAGATATCACACCGCATACCTGAGGTCTCAGGGCATCTATGATACCAAACCACATCTCTGCGGTCACAGGGCATCTAAGATATCGCACCAGATCTCTGAGGTCACAGGGCATCTAAGATATCACACCGCATCTTTGAGGTCTCTGGGCAAATATGATACCAAACCACATCTCTGAGGCTACAGGGCATCCAAGATATCACACAACATCTCTGAGGCTACAGGGCATCCAAGATATCACATAACATCTCTGAGGTCACAGGCTATCTAGGACATCACACCACATCTCTGAGGCTACAGGGCATCCAAGATATCACATAACATCTCTGAGGTCACAGGCTATCTAGGACATCACACCACATCTCTGAAGCCACATGGCATCTAAGATATCACACCACATCTCTGAGGCTGCATGGCATCTAAGATATCACACCACACCCCTGAGGTCACAGGGCATCTAAGATATCACACCGCATCTTTGAGGTCTCTGGGCAAATATGATACCAAACCACATCTCTGAGGCTGCATGGCATCCAATATATCACAGAACATCTCTGAGGTCACAGGCCATCTAAGATATCACACCACATCTCTGAGGCTACAATGCACCTAAGATATCACACCACATCTCTGAGGTTAGAGCACATGTAAGATATCACACTACATCTCTGAGGTCACAGGGCATCTAAGATATTACACCACATCTCTGAGGCCACAGGGCATCTAAGATATCACACCACATCTCTGACGTCACATGGCATCTAAGATATCACATCGCTGAGGCCACATGGCATCTAAGATATCACACCACATCTCTGAGGCACATGGCATCTAAGATATCACACCACATCTCTGAGTCCACAGGCATCTACGATATCATGCCACATCTCTGAGGTCACAGGGCATCTACTATATCACACCTCATATCTGAGGTCACTGAGCATGTAAGATATCACATAACATATCTCAGGCCACTGAACATGTAAGATATCACACCACATTTCTGAGGTTACAAGGCATCTAACATATCACACCGCATCTCTGAGGTCTCAGGGCATCTATGATACCAAACCACATCTCTGAGGTGTCAGGGAATCTAAGATATCACACCATATCTCTGAGGCCACAGGGCATCTAAGGTATCACCCTGCATCTCTGAGGCCACAGGGCATCTAAGATATCACACTGCATCTCTGAGGCCAAAGGGCATCTAAGATATCACACTGCATCTCTGAGGCCACGGAGCATCTAAGATATCAGACCACATCTCTGAGGCTGCATGGCATCTAAGCTATCACACCGCATTTAAGATATCACATCACATCTCTGAGCTCACAGGGCATCTAAGATATCACACCTCATATATGTGGTTGCAGAGCATGTAAGATATCACACCACATATTCCAGGCCACCGAGCATTTATGATATCACACCACATCTCTAAAGACACAGGGCATCTAAGATATCACACTGCATCTCTGCGGTCAGTGAGCATGTAAGATATCACACCACATATCTGAGGTTGCAGAGCTTGTAAAACATCACACCACATCTCTGAGGTCTCCGGGTATGTAAGATATCACACCACATCTTTGAGGTCAAAGATCCACACATTGATTCCTGCACTTCAAGACCAAGAATGAGAGGCGAGTGGGTAAGTCATGCAGGTGGGCAATACTACCCTTGCAACAAACTCCCACCTAGTGCTTAGAAACCGGTTGCCAAGTTGCAAAGTTTGTTAGATACTGTAGAATTCATCAGAATCATCAGGGGAAGAAGAGAGGAAGGCGGGTGACAGAAGGAGAGGATTGGGACAGAGCGGGGGAGTTGGACACATAAGGAGGAGACAGTTTAAACATGTGGAATACGGAGAGAAAGAAAGAATGACTGGGAGAGAACAATGAAAATGAGAGACATGAGCAAGAATTGAGAGACTTGGGGAAGGAGAGAGATGGGGAGAGATTGAGAGAATGGCAAAGAGTGAATGGGGAAGGGGGCGAGTGGGAAGAAGTAGAGAAAGTGATAGAAGTGATGGCTCAAGAATGAAATAAATGTTGAAGAGAGGCACTGGGAGAATTGGTGGAGAGCGAGAAATGGGGAAAAAGCAAAGGGATGACACAAAGTAGTGTATGATGGAAAAATGCTAAAGACAAAAAGGAGGAAGGAGAAAATGAGAGGTAGAGAAAAAGGGTGAGTAAGTATAAAGAACAGAAGCAATAGACAAGACATAAAAGAGGGAATGTGAGAAAAGGGAAAAGGGAAGACATGAAAAGAGAGAGGGAGGGTAAAATAAAAGAAACAGTGAAGAAAAGTAAAAAAAAGAATAGAGGGGAGAAATGGAGAGACAAGCACAGAGATAGAAAGAGTGTAAAGGCGAGAGAAATTAAGAGACAAGCACAGAGATAGAAAGAGTGTAAAGGCGGGAGTACTGGAGAGACGGGCATAGAGATAGAAAGAGTACATTTGGGAGAAAGGGAGAGACAGGCATAGGATACAGAGAGTGTATAGGTGGGAGAACTGGAGAGACGCACTGGAGTTGGCAAGAGAGTAAAGGCGGGGGAACTAGAAAGGACCCATGGGCATTTTGAGATCAGGCTGTTGGACGGTCTTGTCTAACATGACTGGGGTGATTGCATGGTTCTCCTTCCAGTGAAATGGTGGAAGGCTATGTTGCGTCACTGGGTTCTGCTGTGGCTGATGACTTGAGCAAGGATCAGCAGCCGAGGAGTGGTAGGGCCCGCGCCTAGATAGAGCTGCTTTAAGCCATGGAGCAGGCTCTGGGAGATCCTAGTGGGGCCATCACGTCACGTATCACAGGCTCGCGATAGGATGTGTGTGTCCAGAGGGTCAGCACGAGGGGGAATGCTACTCGAGGCTTCTACCAACGGGACCCCTCTCTGCTTGCTTTCCATAGAGGTCACCGGAGGGCATTGCCATCATCTTCCAGTACCCCTTCTCGTCTGGGCTCCAGAGGATGACGGTGGTGACGCAGGCGACTGGAGAGAACCAGGCCACGGTTTACATGAAGGGGGCCCCGGAGATGGTGGCCAGTTTTTGTAAACCAGAAACAGGTAAGGCAAGGTCCACCTTAGGCTCTGCCCCATGGTGGTGTCGCAGTGTTGCGGTGTGGTGGTTGCTCATGCAGTGTGGTGGTCACTCATGCAGTGTGGTGGTTACTCATGCGGTGTGGTGGTTACTCGTGCAATGTGGTGGTTACTCATGCAGTGTGGTGGTTACTCTTGCGGTGTGGTGGTTACTCGTGCAGTGTGGTGGTTACTCATGCAGTGTGGTGGTTACTCATGCAGTGTGGTGGTTCCTCATGCAGTGTGGTGATTACTCGTGCAGTGTGGTGGTTGTGGTGGTTCCTCATGCAGTGTGGTGGTTACTCGTGCAGTGTGGTGGTTACTCATGCAGCATGGTGGTTACTTGTGCAGTGTGTTGGTTCCTCATGCAGTGTGGTGGTTACTCGTGCAGTGTGGTGGTTACTCGTGCAGTGTGGTGGTTACTCATGCAGTGTGGTGGTCACTTGTGCAGTGGGTTGGTTACTCATGCAGTGTGGTGGTTACTCATGCGGTGTGGTGGTTACTCATGCAGTGTGGTGGTTACTCATGCGGTGTGGTGGTTACTCATGCGGTGTGGTTTTTACTCTTGCAGTGTGGTGGTTACTCGTGCAGTGTGGTGGTTGTGGTGGTTACTCATGCAGTGTGGTGGTTACTCATGCAGTGTGGTGGTTACTCGTGTAGTGTGGTGGTTCCTCATGCAGTGTGGTTTTTACTCTTGCAGTGTGGTGGTTACTCGTGCAGTGTGGTGGTTGTGGTGGTTACTCATGCAGTGTGGTGGTTACTCATGCAGTGTGGTGGTTACTCTTGCGGTGTGGTGGTTCCTCATGCAGTGTGGTGGTTACTCTTGCGGTGTGGTGGTTACTCGTGCAGTGTGGTGGTCCATCGTTCAGAGGACCTGCCCATGCACTTTAGATACCGTGCCCTGGCGCAGAGTTGGCACATTCGTGTGAGCCTCTGAGGCTTTGCAGTTCTGCTCAAAGGGGCACCGCGGGGCCACCCTTCACCGCTGATAACTGATTTGTAAATGTCACACATAGGCAGCCAGGGATATCCCCCCACTTCACCCCCCATCATTTTGTGTTCATTGCTCTTGCGCTATCAGGAGTGTCCCCAAGCCTAGTACGATAGCTTTATTTGCCCATTATTCATGTCTCAAGGCCTTATAAGAATGTCGTTGCATTTTACCCTTGCTCCCTCCACCGCTTTGAAGCGCTTTGAAACACGTCGTGTATAGGCGCTATATAAATCAAATATCAATATCAATATTATGAAACATTTTTACAATGTGGCATGCCATAGACTATAAACACTGAAAGACACATGGGCCAAGGCAAAGGCGTGCTGGCAGTCTCGGGGGCACGAGGATGCGACACTCCTCTAGTGTCCTCAAGCTAGAGCCGCCAGCAGACGGTGTGTCCGGGGTCACTGTGCAGCCTCTCCCAGGAGGAGGCTACACTGCTGAAGGACTTCCCTTGAGTTCCCTTTAGCCATGCCCAAACCCTTGGCTTTGCCAATGCCTGCTTTGCACACACATCTGGGAGGACTGCTTCCCAACAGGAATATTCCCCAAAGGTGCAGTGATAGTGGGTCAGTGATTGACTGGGGACCAGGGGACACTGTAGGGCCATAGCGTGGTCCACCACTGGCAGGAGATCCTTATCCAGGGATGGGCCACCACCTCTGCATTCTTTCCGCGCCTTGATTCTTGAGTGGACCAGCTGGACAGTGGCCTGTTTGTGGGTCACTGAGGTCGTTCATGTGATCCTGTGAATATCTTGATAATGTCGCCAGCTCTGTCTTTACCAACAACACATTAATTTCCCACACAAAAAACAAAGCACTGCCAAGGCCCAATAGAAGGGAAGACGCTAGTACAATTCTACAAACGAAATCACCACATGGCATGACCCCGGATGCCAGTGTGCAAATCAGCACATGGCATGACCCCGGATGCCAGTGTGGAAATCAGCACATGGCAAGACCCCAGATGCCAGTGTGGAAATCAGCATATGGCAAGACCCCAGATGCCAGTGTGGAAATCAGCACATGGCGTGACCCCGGATGCCAGTGTGGAAATCAGCACATGGCATGACCCCGGATGACAGTGTGGAAATCAGCACATGGCATGACCGTGGATGCCAGTGTGGAAATCACCACATGGCACGACCCCGGATGCCAGTGTGGAAATCAGCACATGGCATGACCCTGGATGCCAGTGTGGAAATCAGCACAGCACATGACCCTGGATGCCAGTGTGGAAATCAGTGCATAGCATGACCATGGATGCCAGTGTGGAGGTCAGCACAGGGCATGACCCTGGATGCCAGTGTGGACATCAGCACATGGCATGGCCCTGGATGCCAGTGTGGAAGTCAGCACACAGTAAGACCCTGGATACCCTGGAGGCCAGTGTGGAAATCAGCACAGGGCATGACACTGGATGCCAGTGTGGAACTCAGTACAGGGCATGACCCTGGATGCCAGTGTAAAATCATAAAAAGGGCATGACCCTGGATGCCAGTGTGGAAATCAGCACATGGCATGACCCTGGATGTCAGTGTGGAGGTCAGCACATGGCATGACCCTGGTGGCCAGTGTGGAAATCAGCACAAGGCATGGCCCTGGATGCCAATGTGGAAATCAGCACACGGCATGACCCTGGATGCCCGTGTGGAAATCAGCACATGCCATGGCCCTGGATGCCAGGGTGGAAATCAGCACATGGCATGACCCTGGATGCCAGTGTGGAAATCAGCACAGGGCAAGGCCATGGATGCCAGTGTGGAAATCAGCACAGGGCATTACCCTGGATCCCAGTGTGGAAATCAGTACAGGCATGACCCTGGATGCCAGTGTGGAAATCAGCACATGGCATGGCCCTGAATGCCAGTCTGGAAATCAGCACAGGGCATGACCCTGGATGCCATGACACTGAATGCCGCACATGGCATTACCCTGGATGCCAATGTGGAGGTCAACATATGGCATGACCCTGGATGACAGTGTGGAAATCAGCACAGGGCATGACCCTGGATGCCAGTGTGGAGGTCAGCACATGGCGTGTCTTGGATGCTAGTGTAGAAGTCAGCACACAGCATGACCCTGGATGTCAGTGTGGAAAACAGTACAGGCATGAACCTGGATGCCAGTGTGGAAATCAGGACATGGCATGGCGCTGGATGCCAGTGTGGAAATCAGCACATGGCATGGCCCTGAATGCCAGTGTGGAAATCAGCACAGGGCATGACCCTGGATGCCATGACCCTGAATGCCGCACATGGCATTACCCTGGATGCCAATGTGGAGGTCAACACATGGCATGACCCTGGATGCCAGTGTGGAAATCAGCACAGGGCATGACCCTGGATGCCATGACCCTGAATGCCGCACATGGCATTACCCTGGATGCCAATGTGGAGGTCAACACATGGCATGACCCTGGATGCCAGTGTGGAAATCAGCACAGGGCATGACCCTGGATGCCAGTGTGGAGGTCAGCACATGGCGTGTCCTGGATGCTAGTGTGGAAGTCAGCACACAGCATGACCCTGGATGTCAGTGTGGAAATCAGTACAGGCATGAACCTGGATGCCAGTGTGGAAATCAGCACATGGCATGGCCCTGAATGCCAGTATGGAAATAAGCACAGGCCATGACCATGGATGCCAGTGAGGAAATCAGCACATGTCATGACCCTGGATGCCGCACATGGCATGACCCTGGATGTCAGTGTGGAGGTCAACACATGGCATAACCCTGGATGCAAGTGTGAAGGTCAGCACATGGCATGGCCCTGGATGCCAGTGTGGAAGTCAGCACACTGCATGAGCCTGGATGCCAGTGTGGAAATCAGCACATGGTATGGCCCTGGATGCCAGTGTGGAAATTAGCACAGGGCATGACCCTGGATGTCAGTGTGGAAATCAGTACATGGCATGACCCTGGATGCCACTGTGGAAATCATCACATGCATGACCCTGGATGCCGCACAGGGCATGACCCTGGATGCCAGTGTGAAAATCAGTACAGGCATGACCCTGGATGCCAGTGTGGAACTCAGCACATGGCATGGCCCTGGATGCCAGTGTGGAAATCAGCACAGGGCATGACCCTGGACGTCAGTGTGGAAATCAGCACATGGCATGACCCTGGATGCCAGTGTGGCAGTCAACACATGGCATGACCCTGGATGCCAGTGTGGAAATCAGCACATCACATGACCATGGATGCCAGTGTGGAGGTCAGCACAGGGCATGACCCTGGATGCCAGTGTGGAAATAAGCGCATGGCACGGCCCTAGATGCCAGTCTGGAAGTCAGCACACAGCATGACCCTGGATGCCCTGGATGCCAGTGTGGAAATCAGCACATGCTATGACCCTGGATGCCAGTGTGGAAATCAGCACAGGGCATGATCCTGGATGCCAGTGTGAAAATCATACACAGGGCATGACCCTGAATGCCATTGTGGAAATAATCACACGGCACGACCCTGGATGCCAGTTTGGAGGTCAGCACATGGCATGAACCTGGATGCCAGTGTGGAGGTCAGCACATGGCACGGCCCTGGATTCCAGTGTGGAAATCAGCACATGGCATGACCCTGGATGCCAGTGTGGAAGTCAGCACACAGCATGACCCTGGATGCCAGTGTGGAAATCAGCACATGGCATGACCCTGGATGCCAGTGTGGAGGTCAGCACACGGCATGGCCCTGGATGCCAGTGTGGAAATTAGCACACGGCATGACCCTGGATGCCGCACATGGCATGACCCTGGATGCCAGTGTGGAGGTCAAATATGGCATGACCCTGGATGCCAGTGTGGAAACCAGCGCATCACATGACCATGGATGCCAGTGTGGAGGTCAGCACAGAGCATGACCCTGGATTCCAGTGTGGAGATCAGCACATGGCATGGCCCTGGATGCCAGTGTGGAAGTCAGCACACAGTATGACCCTGGATGCCCTGGATGGCAGTGTGGAAATCAGCACAGGGCATGACACTGGATGCTAGTGTGGAAATCAGTACAGGGCATGACCCTGGATGCCAGTGTGGAAATCAGCACATGGCATGACCCTGGATGCCAGTGTGGAGGTCAGCACATGGCATGACCCTGGTGGCCAGTGTGGAAATCAGCACACAGCATGGGCCTGGATGCCAGGGTGAAGGTCAGCACACGGCATGGCCCTGGATGCCAGTGTGGAAATCAGCACAGGGCATGGCCCTGGATGCTAGTGTGGAAATCAGCACAGGGCATGACCTTGGATGCCAGTGTGGAAATCAGCACATGCCATGGCCCTGGATGCCAGTGTGGAAATCAGCACGTGGCATGACCCTGGATGCCAGTGTGGAAATCAGCACAGGGCAAGGCCCTGGATGCCAGTGTGGAAATCAGCACATGGCATGGCCCTGGATGCCAGTGTGGAAATCAGCACAGGGCATGACCCTGGATGCCAGTGTGGAAATCAGTACAGGCATGACCCTGGATGCCAGTGTGGAAATCAGCACATGTCATGGCCCTGGATGCCAGTGTGGAAATCAGCACATGGCATGACCCTGGATGCCAGTGTGGAAATCAGCACAGGGCAAGGCCCTGGATGCCAGTGTGGAAATCAGCACATGGCATGGCCCTGGATGCCAGTGTGGAAATCAACACAGGGCATGACCCTGGATGCCAGTGTGGAAATCAGCACATGCCATGGCCCTGGATGCCAGTGTGGAAATCAGCACGTGGCATGGCCCTGGATGCCAGCGTGTAAATCAGCACAGGGCAAGGCCCTGGATGCCAGTGTGGAAATCAGCACATGGCATGGCCCTGGATGCTAGTGTGGAAATCAGCACAGGGCATGACTCTGGATGCCAGTGTGAAAATCAGTACAGGCATGACCCTGGATGCCAGTGTGGAAATCAGCACATGCCATGGCCCTGGATGCCAGTGTGGAAATCAGCACGTGGCATGACCCTGGATGCCAGTGTGGAAATCAGCACAGGGCAAGGCCCTGGATGCCAGTGTGGAAATCAGCACATGGCATGGCCCTGGATGCCAGTGTGGAAATCAGCACATGCCATGGCCCTGGATGCCAGTGTGGAAATCAGCACGTGGCATGACCCTCGATGCCAGTGTGGAAATCAGCAAATCAGCACAGGGCAAGGCCCTGGATGCCAGTGTGGAAATCAGCACATGGCATGGCCCTGGATGCCAGTGTGGAAATCAGCACAGGGCATGACCCTGGATGCCAGTGTGGAAATCAGTACAGGCATGACCCTGGATGCCAGTGTGGAAATCAGCACAGGGCATGACCCTGGATGCCAGTGTGGAAATCAGCACATGGCATGACCCTGGATGCCAGTGTGGAGGGGTATTTGCAGGTGTGCACCCAAATGGCTCTGGCCACACGTCCTGATCTTTCCTCTGAAGCCTCATCCTATTGTTGTCTGGGAGTCCAATGGTTGAATGGATACAAACTCACTATGACTCATTAAATGTAAGTTCAGCACTGAAGTGTGAGGTTCCAGTGATCTGGAGTCCGCCACTCGCCTCATGACTTTCAGGAAGCTCTGCCACTCTGCACCTCGCCCACTCGCAAGAGAGAGATGGGCGATAGAAGATCTGATGAGAGGTTAGAATTTGTTAAGCACGGGGAACCATTAATCAGCAACATAATGAGCGTGCTGACGATTTACGTTTCCTGTCCTTACATATACTGCTCCAAGGATGCACGTTCATTGGGGACTGGGCAGGTACACAGCCCTACATGCTCAGACATCCTTGCCTTGATACCCGGCTTCCCCTCTCACGCCCACTTCCCTAATTCAGCCAGGACGGGGCTCAGGCCCCAAAAGCATGATCCATGCTGCGGCCATTTGCATTGCTCACCCATACCTTGAGGGTTTCCAAATGAGCATGCAGGGTGCACACCTACACACACTTAAATGTAATGGCCAATTATGTGACAAAGGAGACCAGTCCAGTGTAGATTGTGCACTTAATGCATGATGCATACACCCCTGTTATCCCCCAGACATTAATCAAATATAAAGGTCAGCTTTATTATCAAAAAGGCTAGTCGATTTGAAGCAAAGCATCCAGAAACTGTCGTTGGTGCCATTTGGCCAAGTGCTCTCATTCATCTATTTCAAAGGAGTGCAATAGGAAATGGTGCGCATGGCCATTGCAGACTTTCATCGTGTGCTTTGCTCAGTAAGACCCGCGCAACATTTCTATTATGACTACAATTTATACCGGAAGTGATGACTGGAAATTAACACTTTTGTGTTGGTGGCCTGCCCTAGGGTAAGATTGTGAAGCTAAGGTCACCCTGCATATAGCCTCAGTGACCCCACTCAGCCCCTCCTCTCCAAAGGTCAGGGAGGCTCCTTGTACAGGCATTGGGGTAGCTACAGTCCCCTCCCCCACTCAGCCCCTCCCACCTTTAGATTCCAGCTATAGAGAGAGGGGGCTGGGGGTGCACTGAATCACAGACAGGAAGTCATGAGGTTAATGAATGATATGATGTGTCATTTATAACGCACCTGTACACAAGTGTTTCTATGTGTTAAGTCATATGTCTAAGTGTTAACGAACGGAGGATATTTGGATCGTGTGATATCCCTGTAGATTGGTGGAAGGCCTCATGTTTGCAATGAGGAAATCCCCTGCCATGGCCTGTGAACTCTGAACTTATCCCGGAAGTGCTCTTTCTCTCTTTCTGACAGTCCCGGACTCATTTGCCAAGGAGCTGGAGATCTACACATTTCAAGGGCTCCGGGTTATCGGGCTGGCACATAAGCACATGGACGTGGGCACTCACGATGACTTTGACAGCATTCCAAGGTAAGCAGCTTCCGGATCCATCAGGAAGTATTGTGGGGGCCTAAAAGAGCAAAGGGGTCAGACGCACAAAAGCAGGACACGACGGGTGGTCATTGCTGGGACATACAGAGCCATGCAAACTGTGCACAAAAAGGCCACTCCCGCAAGTATAGACCTCAAAATGCACACGACTCCTCAGTGAGGGATGGCACTTGCTCCGCAGGTGCCCACAATGCGGGGTACATCTGGGGGTGGGTCCAAGGGTTTGTCCCAGTAAGGAGATGCCAGATTGACAGATGGATGCACCTATAGACTGACTCTCAGAAAGAAGCGATTTGAACATATCACGCTAGAATTGTGTACTTTCCCCTGGGGACCCATTAAAAAAAGGGTGTATTTCAAAACATTGTGCATCAGCCATCATTCATACTACGGGGAGGGCATCTCCTTCAGAAGTGAGTTTCAACAGCACACTCCTTCCAGAACACTAAAGTCCAGAAGTGCTGCACTTTTACTAGTCCCCCATGTCAGCAAGAAACCACAAGGAGGATCCTTTTTTCATTTCTGGCCACAGAACTGTGGAACACCCCCACCCAAACCTTCCTGCCTTGAGGAGAACCACCCAACTTTCAGGAAACAGCTCCTGACTCCACTTTTCAACCAAGCACTGTCTGGGAGGGTAGCTCAGGGGCAACGCGTTTCTTTTGGAAGCAAACCAATGAAGAGCAACACATATTCCAATCCCAGTCCCACGCATCGAGACTGATCTCCGATATTACGCACATTATAAAAGATTTAATTATCCACTTTGAAAGAAAAGAAAACAATAGCAACTGACTAAACACTGTGCACTAGGAACTCAGACTAATTTACTACAAGCATTTTTCAAAACCTTGGCGCTACCTTCTGTGGGAACCAAGCTGACTCCTGGAACCTCTTCTGTTTGCCACTGGTCCACACCTTTAATCTCGGTGAAATCAAAATGAAGACCCTATCCATCTTCTATAAAGAACCATGCTGCTACTTCTTGCACTCCACAATCTGGGGGGCTGCCGATATGGCTAATCTACCCAGTTGGTTCCAACCACAAACAGCAGAGAGAGACTCATATCGGCACACGGGTAACGGGTACTTCCGATCAGCATCTATTAACACCAAAGGTTTCTGCATCTGTCTTCCCACTATACGACTCACGCTCTCTGCCAGTATCATTGCTCTTGCTACAGCAGAGTAAACCCCAAGTAGGAAGGTCTGGGGCCTGGGATGTTGTCATGTCACCCATGGATTCAATGTCTAATGTTGTTGGCCAACTTTTCTGTGTCCTTCATGACCGGTGCTGGGATGATGCAAAGTGTTGAACAAAGGGTCCAGTGGGACAGGAAGGGAAAGGTAATGGTGTCGGAGAATGTGTCGGTGCCATGTGCTAATGGCTTCATACGTGAGTTTGGAAGTGGGATGGCTGATTTCTAACCACTGTGTCTCGATGACCCCACAAAGTACTGCTGACCTGTGCCTTTGGGGGGCCAGCGAAGACTTGATGTCGCCTCAGGTTCCGCGGTGTGTGTCACGGGATATACTATAACGCTGTGTCCCCGTATGTCAGTGTCACTTACGCTAAGAGCAACCTGAGTGTGATTGCATTGTCCTGTGTGCAAATTTAGGGAAAACTTGGAGTCAGACTTGGAATTTCTGGGGTTACTGATATTAGAGAACCGCCTGAAGCCGGAGACGAACGCCATCCTGAAAGAGCTGAGTGCCGCCAACATCCGCATCGTCATGATCACAGGTACTCCCGCTCATATCATCATTACTTCTATCAGTAGTAGCACTGTTAGGAATAAAGGTACTCACAGTACTGCCTATTTCATTGATTTATATCGTAATGCAAAAAGGGAAAATGTCCTGGTCTCTACACATGAAATCATATGTGTATAGTCGTTAGGGGGGATATGGGGCGTGTCCTCTCTAAAGGACGCCATCCAACCAAAAGGACATTCTGTCCATTGTACTATTTTGGGGTTTTAAAAAAGTGAGTTATTTTGCAAACGATGCTGAGGACAGGAGGCAACTGACATGAGGATGTGTTGGGGGAGGGAAGGGCCATGGTGAGTCACATGATAGAGGTCTTGGGTCACCTACAATATCCTCATCATCAAGGTATTAGAAAGTTACCCAGACTTCGGTGTCATGAGGATCTCAACCTGCGAACTCTGAAGCAATGGCTTCCTGCAGGAGCTTCATACATCCTTATGATAACGAGTGATCTCTGCATCCATTCATTCTGCAGGAGATAACATCCAGACGGCAACTACTGTCGCAAAGAATTCGGGCATGATCCCCAAACGCAGTCGTGTCATTATGGTTGAAGCCCAAGGCCCAGAGGGTTCGACCCCCGCATCCGTGTCCTGGGTACCGGTTGAATATCCTGAGGATGAAGACGCCGGGGTGAGTATTGCTGCGTATTCTTCAAGCAGCGACTCATTGTCTCTACGAAAGGGGCACGTAGACCAGGAGACCTTGCAGTGCTACCTCCTAGCAAGGTGCCTAAGTGAGACTTGCAGATCAGACTCGATGCAGTGATTGTGTTAGGTGTGACAGTGGTGATTGTCGTATTGCTAGGAATGTTTAGAGACCCACCATCATTTGGAGTCTGAGGGTGGGCGAGACAATTGGGTCGCCATTGGATCATCACCCAAAGACTTGCTGTTCTCTTGATTGCAACTCAGGGAGGTCCTTCATCAGAGCAATTGCAGTGCACTCCACACTGGCCCTGGGGTACCCCAGCGCACTTCACACTGCCCCTGGGTACTTCAAGTGCCCCTGTGGTACCCCAGCACACTCCACACTGCTCCTGGGGTCCCTCAGCACACTCCACACTGCTCTTGGGGTCCCTCAGCACACTCCACACTGCCCCTGTGGTACCGCAGCACACTCTACACTGCCCCTGGAGTCCCTCAGCACACTCCACACTGCCCCTGGGGTCCCCAGTGCACTCCGCACTGCCCCCAGGGTATCCAGCTTGGATTTCTGTATGCTGGGTATTTACAGGCATTGTGAACCAGGGTGTGTGGAAGGACCCCCTGTGTGAATGATTGAGTGGCCTCTGCTTGTCCTTCCTGGCTGCTCAATTTGTTCAGTCTAATATCCTCAGCAGTTGGGAGCACGAGGGGGTATGTGGTGGAGGGGCGGTTCCGTTCTCTGTGACAAAAGATTATCAAGACTGTGTGTGCTGGTGAGATCAGCAATTACTGCAGCATGAGGGACTGCTGAGTGTGCATTACTACAGGTGGGGTTGTGGGTTATGGGGATCATGGGGTGCTGATGAGATCAGCAATTACTGCGGCATGAGGGACTGCTGAGTGTGCATTACTACGGGTGGGGTTGTGGGTTATGGGGATCATGGGGTGCTGATGAGATCAGCAATTACTGCAGCATGAGGGACTGCTGAGTGTGCATTACTACAGGTGGGGTTGTGGGTTATGGGGATCATGGGGTGGTGATGAGATCAGCAATTACTGCAGCATGAGGGACTGCTGAGTGTGCATTACTACAGGTGGGGTTGTGGGTTATGGGGATCATGGGGTGGTAGTGAGATCAGCAATTACTGCAGCATGAGGGACTGCTGAGTGTGCATTACTACAGGTGGGGTTGTGGGTTATGGGGATCATGGGGTGGTGATGAGATCAGCAATTACTGCAGCATGAGGGACTGCTGAGTGTGCATTACTACAGGTGGGGTTGTGGGTTTTGGGGATCATGGGGTGGTAGTGAGATCAGCAATTACTGCAGCATGAGGGACTGCTGAGTGTGCATTACTACAGGTGGGGTTGTGGGTTATGGGGATCATGGGGTGCTGATGAGATCATCAGTTACTGCGGCATGCAGGACTGCTGAGTGTGCATTACTACAGGTGGGGTTGTGGGTTATGGGGATCATGGGGTGCTGATGAGATCAGCAATTACTGCAGCATGAGGGACTGCTGAGTGTGCATTACTACAGGTGGGGTTGTGGGTTATGGGGATCATGGGGTGCTGATGAGATCAGCAATTACTGCAGCATGAGGGACTGCTGACTGTGCATTACTACAGGTGGGGTTGTGGGTTATGGGGATCATGGGGTGGTGATGAGATCAGCAATTACTGCAGCATGAGGGACTGCTGAGTGTGCATTACTACAGGTGGGGTTGTGGGTTATGGGGATCATGGGGTGGTGATGAGATCAGCAATTACTACAGCATGAGGGACTGCTGAGTGTGCATTACTACAGGTGGGGTTGTGGGTTATGGGGATCATGGGGTGGTAGTGAGATCAGCAATTACTGCAGCATGAGGGACTGCTGAGTGTGCATTACTACAGGTGGGGTTGTGGGTTATGGGGATCATGGGGTGCTGATGAGATCATCAGTTACTGCGGCATGCAGGACTGCTGAGTGTGCATTACTACAGGTGGGGTTGTGGGTTATGGGGATCATGGGGTGCTGATGAGATCAGCAATTACTGCAGCACAAGGGACTGCTGAGTGTGCATTACTACAGGTGGGGTTGTGGGTTATGGGGATCATGGGGTGCTGATGAGATCAGCAATTACTGCAGCACGAGGGACTGCTGAGTGTGCATTACTACAGGTGGGGTTGTGGGTTATGGGGATCATGGGGTGCTGATGAGATCAGCAATTACTGCAGCACGAGGGACTGCTGAGTGTGCATTACTACAGGTGGGGTTGTGGGTTATGGGGATCATGGGGTGCTGATGAGATCAGCAATTACTGCAGCATGAGGGACTGCTGAGTGTGCATTACTACAGGTGGGGTTGTGGGTTATGGGGATCATGGGGTGCTGATGAGATCAGCAATTACTGCAGCATGAGGGACTGCTGAGTGTGCATTACTACAGGTGGGGTTGTGGGTTATGGGGATCATGGGGTGGTGATGAGATCAGCAATTACTGCAGCATGAGGGACTGCTGAGTGTGCATTACTACAGGTGGGGTTGTGGGTTATGGGGATCATGGGGTGGTAGTGAGATCAGCAATTACTGCAGCATGAGGGACTGCTGAGTGTGCATTACTACAGGTGGGGTTGCGGGTTATGGGGATCATGGGGTGCTGATGAGATCAGCAATTACTGCAGCATGAGGGACTGCTGAGTGTGCATTACTACAGGTGGGGTTGTGGGTTTTGGGGATCATGGGGTGCTGATGAGATCAGCAATTACTGCAGCATGAGGGACTGCTGAGTGTGCATTACTACAGGTGGGGTTGTGGGTTATGGGGATCATGGGGTGCTGATGAGATCAGCAATTACTGCAGCATGAGGGACTGCTGAGTGTGCATTACTACAGGTGGGGTTGTGGGTTATGGGGATCATGGGGTGCTGATGAGATCAGCAATTACTGCAGCATGAGGGACTGCTGAGTGTGCATTACTACAGGTGGGGTTGTGGGTTATGGGGATCATGGGGTGGTAGTGAGATCAGCAATTACTGCAGCATGAGGGACTGCCAAGTGTGCATTACTATGGATGGGGTTGTGTGATTGTGAGATCAGCAATCAGGGACACCATTTCACTAAAATGCCAGGGGTCGTGGAAGTGACATCACATTAACCTTGATATCTGATGACATCACAGGAAGTGATGTCATTTGATCCCACCCCAAAGTGACACCACGGATTCGATTGAACATGACCGTTTACCCCTTGATAAAACAGGAAGTGGCATTGCATAACATTTTTTCTAAGTACTACACTTTTAAAAGTATGGTTACAATAATACTGTAACGTGATATACATTTCATACAAGAATGGTTCACCATATGTTTTGGCAGAAAAAAACATGCTACAACTTGTGAAAAGAAAAATACATAGTCCAAAATGGATGCCTATTCTACTGTAAATGTTTTTTGGAGGATTTTGTGGCATTGTGAATTTGAGGTGTTTAAGAACAGACTAAATGAGTGACTCACCACCTGAAGTGAGCCTGAAATAAATCTTTAATGAGTCTTGCAATTATTGTATGGAATTCCAGAAAGACAAATAGCTCAAATAGCCAAATGGCATTGGCAACAGCCCAGGAGCTTCAATCAGTAAAACACATTTTAAAATAAGTTTATTTTGTTTCCAGGGTTAGCAAGGGAGACTCCAGGGGTAGCAAGGGAAATCTGAGGGGTCGCAAGTGCGACCCCTGGTGACCCCTAAATGACATCTCAGTCAGCAATTACTGCAGCATGAGCGACTGCTGAGTGTGCATTACTATGGATGGGGTGGTGATGAGATCAGCAATTACTGCAGCAAGAGCGAGTGCTGAGTGTGCATTACTATGGATGGGGTGGTGATGAGATCAGCAATTACTGCAGCAAGTGCGTGTGCTGAGTGTGCATTACTATGGATGGGGTGGTGATGATATAAGCAATTACTGCAGCATGCGCGACTGCTGAGTGTGCATTACCATGGATGGGGTGGTGACGATATAAGCAATTACTGCAGCAAGAGCGAGTGCTGAGTGTGCATTACTATGGATGGGGTGGTGATGAGATCAGCAATTACTGCAGCAAGTGCGAGTGCTGAGTGTGCATTACTATGGATGGGGTGGTGATGAGGTCAGCAATTACTGCAGCAAGAGCGAGTGCTGAGTGTGCATTACTATGGATGGGGTGGTGATGAGATCAGCAATTACTGCAGCAAGTGCGAGTGCTGAGTGTGCATTACTATGGATGGGGTGGTGATGAGGTCAGCAATTACTGCAGCAAGAGCGAGTGCTGAGTGTGCATTACTATGGATGGGGTGGTGATGAGATCGGCAATTACTGCAGCATGAGCGACTGCTGAGTGTGCATTACTATGGGTGGGGTCGTGATAAGGTCAGAAATTACTGCAGCAAGAGCGAGTGCTGAGTGTGCAATACTATGGATGGGGTGGTGATCAGGTCAGCAATTACTGCGGCAAGAGCGAATGCTGGGTGTGAATTACTACGGATGGGGTTCTGTGATTATGTGGATGATGGCGTGGTGATGATATCAGCAATTACTGTGGCAAGAGTGGGTGCTAAGTGCATTACTATGCATGGGGTGGTGATAATATCAGCAATGACTGCAGCAAGAGCAAGTGCTGAGTGTACATTACTATGGATGGGGTGGTGATGAGGTCAGCAATTACTGCAGCAAGAGCAAGTGCTCAGTGTGCATTACTATGGATGGGGTGTTGATGAGATCAGCAATGACTGCAGCAAGAGCGAGTGCTGAGTGTGCATTACTATGGATGGAGTGGTGATGAGGTCAGCAATTACTGCAGCAAGAGCGAGTGCTGAGTGTGCATTACTATGGATGGAGTGGTGATGAGGTCAGCAATTACTGCAGCAAGAGTGAGTGCTCAGTGTGCATTACTATGGATGGAGTGGTGATGAGGTCAGCAATTACTGCAGCAAGAGCGAGTGCTCAGTGTGCATTACTATGGATGGGGTGTTGATGGGGTCAGCAATTACTGCAGCAAGAGCGAGTGCTGAGTGTGCATTACTATGGATGGAGTGGTGATGAGGTCAGCAATTACTGCAGCAAGAGCGAGTGCTCAGTGTGCATTACTATGGATGGGGTGTTGATGGGGTCAGCAATTACTGCAGCAAGTGCGAGTGCTGAGTGTGCATTACTATGGATGGGGTGGTGATGAGGTCAGCAATTACTGCAGCAAGAGCGAGTGCTGAGTGTGCATTACTATGGATGGGGTGGTGATGAGATCGGCAATTACTGCAGCATGAGCGACTGCTGAGTGTGCATTACTATGGGTGGGGTCGTGATAAGGTCAGAAATTACTGCAGCAAGAGCGAGTGCTGAGTGTGCAATACTATGGATGGGGTGGTGATCAGGTCAGCAATTACTGCAGCAAGAGCGAATGCTGGGTGTGAATTACTACGGATGGGGTTCTGTGATTATGTGGATGATGGCATGGTGATGATATCAGCAATTACTGTGGCAAGAGCAAGTGCTGAGTGTGCATTACTATGGATGGGGTGGTGATGAGGTCAGCAATTACTGCAGCAAGAGCGAGTGCTCAGTGTGCATTACTATGGATGGGGTGTTGATGGGGTCAGCAATTACTGCAGCAAGAGCGAGTGCTGAGTGTGCATTACTATGGATGGAGTGGTGATGAGGTCAGCAATTACTGCAGCAAGAGCGAGTGCTGAGTGTGCATTACTATGGATGGAGTGGTGATGAGGTCAGCAATTACTGCAGCAAGAGCGAGTGCTGAGTGTGCATTACTATGGATGGGGTGTTGATGGGGTCAGCAATTACTGCAGCAAGAGTGAGTGCTGAGTGTGCATTACTATGGATGGGGTGGTGATGAGGTCAGCAATTACTGCAGCATGAAGTGATGATGTGTGAGGTTTGACTGACATTGTGCTGGTGGATGTGGTGTGTCTAGCAGGGGATTGGCCTCCATATGGCCAGGCAGACATGGACCCACGCCCTTGGCCCTTGGAGCAGTTACAGAAGCAAAGCCGAAACGCCGATGTCTTTGAACCCTGATGAGATGCATGTGCTGGAATGGTGATAGCGTGATGCCTGGAGTGTGATACTACTCTACGGTCATTGGATGAGCTAATTAGCTAAAATGGAGCTGGTTTTCAATTGTACCCAATCCACCCAAGTATCGATCCCATACTAAGCACAAGAACCAACAGTGAGGAGCGGAGGGTTTGCGTGACAAATATTATCAGTGATTGGCTGGAACTGGGATGCAAATTCTCCCAAAACTCTCCCTCGAAATTGTTTGATTTTATTGTTCTTTAATATCTCATCAAATTGCAACTATTTTGTCAATGATGAAACCTTGCACTGGACGTAGACTGTGCTGAGGCCTCATTAGAACCTTTCCAAACTGCAAACCTCCTCTTATTGGCCCTTAATTGAATAACCCTGATGCGACCCCAGGTGCACATGCATACAGTGCACGTGCTATGCATTCCTCAGCCCCTCCCTCACCTTGGGGCAGCAACCGATGCAGGGGGTGTTGCTAGGTCCAGAAAAGATCTGGGGCTACGCTAATATCTGGACTGCCGGGACTCGGGGCTAGCTAACCTTTTTTGTTGTAGCCCCTGAGCTTCTATCCGGGGCTACAACCAAAAGACCCAGAGCTGTAGCCCCCCACCCTATCCTTCGCCCCCTAGAAACACCTCAGAACCGATGCATGAGTGGGTGAACAGCCTGCGTTCCACGGATTTGAGGGGGGAGGAAGGGACCCTCATCTCCTGCAGTCAGCCCAAGGTGAAGGATGAAAACAACTAGCACTGGCCACTATCTAACCATCTGCAGGCCCTGCTGTATCATGGCCTTCATGGAAATGACTATCTGCTTATAGTCCTATAGTGACCCCCATGTCCTCACTTCACCGACACTCACACTAAACAGCTCTGACACACTCCCCCTTACAGTCACCAAACAGCTCTGACACACTCTCCCTTACAGTCACTAGACAGCTTTAACACACTCTCCCTTACAATCACTAAACAGCTCTGACACACTCTCCCTCACATTCACTAAACAGCTCTGACACTCTCCCTTACAGTCACTAAACAGCTCTTACACATTCTCCCTTACAGTCACTAAACAGCTCTGACACACTGTCCCTCACAGTCACTAAACAGCTCTGACACACTCTCCCTTACAGCCACTAAACAGCTCCGACACACTCTCCCTCACATTCACTAAACAGCTCTGACACACTCTCCCTTACAGTCACTAAACAGCTCTGACACACTTTCCCTTACAGTCACTAAACAGCTCTGACACACTCTCCCTCACATTCACTAAACAGCTCTGACACTCTCCCTTACAGTCACTAAACAGCTCTTACACATTCTCCCTTACAGTCACTAAACAGCTCTGACACACTGTCCCTCACTGTCACTAAACAGCTCTGACACACTCTCCCTTACAGCAAACTAAACAGCTCCGACACACTCTCCCTCACATTCACTAAACAGCTCTGACACACTTTCCCTTACAGTCACTAAACAGCTCTGACACTCTCCCTTACAGTCACTAAACAGCTCTTACACATTCTCCCTTACAGTTACTAAACAGCTCTGACACACTCTCCCTTACAGTCACTAAACAGCTCTTACACATTCTCCCTTACAGTCACTAAACAGCTCTGACACACTGTCCCTCACTGTCACTAAACAGCTCTGACACACTCTCCCTTACAGCAAACTAAACAGCTCCGACACACTCTCCCTCACATTCACTAAACAGCTCTGACACACTTTCCCTTACAGTCACTAAACAGCTCTGACACACTCTCTTGTACAGCCACTAATCAGCTCTCACAGACTCTCCCTTACAGTCACTAAACAGCTCTGACACACTCTCCCTCACATTCACTAAACAACTCTGAAACACTCTCCCTTACAGTCAACAAACAGCTCTGACACACTCTCCCTTACAGTCACTAAACAGCTCTGACACACTCTCCCTTACAGTCACTAAACAGCTCTAACACACTCTCCCTTACAGTCACTAAACAGCTATGACAAACTGTCCCTTACAGTCACTAAACAGCTTTAACACACTCTCCCTTACAGCCACTAAACAGCTCTGACACACTCTCCATCACATTCACTACACAGCTCTGACAGACTCTCCCTTACAGTCACCAAACAGCTCTGACACATTCTCCCTTACAGTCACTAGACAGCTTTAACACACTCTGCCTTACAATCATTAAACAGCTCTGACACACTCGCCCTCACATTCACTAAACAGCTCTGACACACTCTCCCTTACAGTCACTAAACAGCTCTTATACATTCTCCCTTACAGTCACTAAACAGCTCTGACACACTCTCCCTTACAGTCACTAAACAGCTCTGAAACACTCCCCCTTACAGTTACTAAACAGCTCTGACACACTCTCCCTTAATCACTAAACAGCTCTGACACACTCTCCCTTACAGTCACTAAACACCTCTGAGCCACTCTCACTTAAAGTCACTAAACAGCTCTGAAACACTCTCCCTTACAGTCACTCAACAGCTCTGACACACTCTCCCTTAGTCAATAAACAGCTCTGACACACTCTCCCTTAGTCACTAAACAGCTCTGACACACGCACTGACACCCACCCACACACCTGCGGTTATTCTATTATACACCAACTTACTTGCCCACTACCAAGGTAATCCTATTTCTTCCTATTTTCATAGGACGCTCAGATTAAGGCGGGCGACGACTATGTTGTCCAAGATGAGAAGGACTACCATTTCGCCATAAGTGGGAAAACCTACGCAAACTTGGAGAAACATTTCTACACTTTGCTGCCAAAGGTGAGTTTAAAGATGCACAATGTACATTTCTCTCATTAAACATTAAGACTTATAGGGAAGCCTCTCTCTCTGGCAATACGGACACCTACCAGTGCATCAGTCAATGAGAAGAGTTTTATGTGGGGGTCTCTTCAGAGCACAAATACTTCACTTAATGCAGAATAGTAGTGTCATCAAGAGGCCATTTAACTCATGCGCTGGATCATAAAACAGAATACCAAAAAAGAGCATTGCATAACATAGCATAGCAATCCTGATAATAGCCTAACATAGCATACAAGAAGAGCATGGTAAAACATAGCATGCCATGATGTAACCAAGTAACCGCATGTCCTAATGTGCTCATGCCTACGTACACTTTCATGTAAACAGCGCCTCAATGCCTTGGGGCTGTAGTGCGCTTTACAAATGTAAAAAATAAAATAAATGGCAGAGAATAGCCTTCCATAGCATAACAAACAACTGTTAGGCAGAATCACCTGCAGTGCCCTTTGGGAACACTACATGCAATTAAGACTACAAGTGTCAGTACAATTCACCTTTGGTACAAGCCTGTACTACACAGTTATAGTGTTAGCAGTAGCGGAGCAGCCAGACTTATCTCAAGAGTAAAGTGAGCAGTACAAGAGGTTACACAAAGGACCAGCAATCACAGTGATTCAAGTAAACACTTATTCAAGGTTTCTCGGTAAAAGAATATCCATTTATTTACACAGTCAGTTGGAAAACATTACACTAGCAAGAGCTGCTCAATATCATATACTAATACACTACAAATACACAACCAATAAGTTACTGAACAAGTTCAGCTCCCCTGAAGTGGAAGCAAAATGGCACTTCAGATACTTTTAAAAGGGGTAAAAGGGCAAGGCTTATAATAATCAACTGGACAAATACTTTCATAAGCAGGGCAAAGGGTTTCAGTATACTACAACCAGCAATTCATCTCATAGGCCTGGGCCAAAGTCAATGGTTCAGAGTCTTTGTATAGGATAGCACAGTTCTGGTAGTAAATGGTTAAGTCTTTGCCACCGAGTTTAGAACAATTTGGCGAGGCAAAAAGTTATACGAATGTTTAGGGAAGGACAAGCCTTCGAAGTTGGGAAAGTTCCACAAACTTTTGCAGTGGCTGAAAAGATTTCCGAACCGCGTTTGCACAGTACCTTTAAAGTGAAGAAGAGCTGTAGCTGGGGCAGTTATTCCTGGCAGTTCGAGCAGATCTCGCTGTTCCTGAGATTCATTCGTGGGGACAAGAAGGAGGATGTTGGGAGGTTCTTGCACTGCCCAGGGATGAGGCCACAAGCTTGGCAAAACGTTGGTTTAAGGTGTGAGAGCCTTAAAGACCACAAACTGGTATCCTTCCCGCTGGCTACACGTTTTTCCACAACGCTCTTCAGATAATTCGACCAGGAGGGCACAGTGTCCAGGCGGCTTACGAGTTGGTTGTTCCCACCAAACTCAAGGGAAGAAGTTAGCCTTGAAGGGCTTCTCTGTCGATGGAGTTTCAGGCAATTCGGAACTTCAGCAGGGCTTTACCGGTCGTCCAGGAGTTGCAGCAGTCCTCTTCCTTCCTCTCATCTTCGGTTCTTTCGTTCCAGTGGTCGACTCTGCTTTCCAAGTCCCAGAGACCTGCTTTTAAAGAGTGTTCCCCCATTCATTCCAGCCTGGCTGTCACTCACACAGCAGGGTGGCTGTCCTTGCCGGACAGCCAGCCGGCCAATCATGCCAGAGTGCATTCAGGTCTCCTAGGAGACTAAGCACAGGGAGTTTCGGGTACCTCCCTCACATCTTGTCCACCCCAGACACCCTGGCGCCAGAGGAGGGCTTCAGCACTGAAGCTCGCCAAAGGGCCAATGAACAAAGGGATCAAACCTGGTTTGGCGCGCAGAGACAAACACAAGAAGGACCTTTCCTAAAAGAAATGGCGAAAAAAGTCAACCGGAGTCTGATTTCACAGATGGGTCCTTGCCGCCATATTGAAAAACATGGCTGATCCAATTTTTAGCGACCGTTGTGCGCAGTCGGGAAATATCATGGTAGTTTGATCTAAACCACTGCCACCAGCTATTTAAAGTAGGAAAAGGTAACATTTGACTGTTACATGAGTGTTTAGACTCAGGGGAAGCTAGGCAACCCATCCAGCACTGTACAGGAAGATAGCGTGTGCTGGGTCTGTACATTTAAAGAGACTAGTAAAGTCAATTTAACTTTACATGCTCTGGGAGACAGTAGTCAGTCCCAGAGAAGGAATATGAACCTTGGGAAGTCTGACAGACATCCCTGTGCCAATGCACTGAGGGTGCTGTGTGACACACAGAAAAAGATGATGTCTATGGAATTGTTTTAAAACTAAATAACCAAAGAACACAAAAGTAAAACACACATCAAAATTAAAAGTTCAAAGCCCCAACATATAGCAAAAGAGCTGGAGGGCTCTAAGGTAGAGGGAATTTAGCACTTGTGTGAGAAATCTCCCTAACAACAACAACATGGCATAGCATAGCATAGCAGGGCAGAGAAAAGCCTAACATACCATATCAAAGAGGAGCATGGCATACTATAGCATAAAAGGGCACAGAATATCTTGACATAGCCTACCAAAGAACAGTATGGCATAACATAGTATGTCAGAGCATGCCATGGCAGATACTAGCCTAACATAGCATACCAAAGAAGAGCATGGAATAACATAGCATAGCATGGCAGAGAAAAGCCTAACATAACCTACCAATGGAAGATGGCCTACAGCCCAACCCTGTCCAAATGGTGGGGACCACCCCCCATATCTCGTCTATGAAAGATGACCTAATGGGGACCTCACCCACTGCCTCTTCTATGGAAGATGACCTACTATCCAACCCTGTCCCCATGGTGGGGACCTCACCCACTGCCTCTTCTATGGAAGATGACCTACTGTCCAACCCTGTCCCCATGGTGGGGACCACTCCCCCTGCCTCTTCTATGGAAGATGACCTAATGTCCAACCCCGTCCCCATGGAGGGGATCACTCCCCCTGCCTCTTCTATGGAAGATGACCTACTGCCCACCCTGTCCCTATGGTGGGGTCCCCCCTTGCCTCTTCTAGCGAAGATGACCTACTGCCCAACCCTGTCCCCATGGTGGGGACCACTCAACCTGCCTCTTCCATGGAAGGTGACCTACTGCCCAACCCTGTCCCCACTGTGGGGACCACTCCCCCTGCCTCTTCTATGGAAGATGACCTACAGCCCAACCCTGTCCCCATGGTGGGGACCACTCCCCCTGCCTCTTCCATGGAAGATGACCTACAGCCCAACCCTGTCCCCATGGTGTGGATCACTCCCCCTGCCTCTTCTATGGAAGGTGACCACTGCCCAACCCTGTCACCAAGGTGGAGTCCTCACCCTCTGCCTCCTCTATGGAAGATGACCTACAGCCCAACCCTGTCCCTATGGTGGGGACCACTCCCCCTGCCTCTTCCATGGAAGATGACCTACAGCCCAACCCTGTCCCAATGGTGGGAACCACTCCCCCGATGTTCTTCTTTTGCCAACTTTTCTTGGACATTAACCTTTTTCATTGGGACATTTCTTGTATTTTTGCAGCTACTGATGAATGCAACCGTTTTTGCCAGAATGTCGCCGGGTCAAAAGTCAACCGTGATCGAAGAATATCGCAAACTGGAGTATGTGTGACTTTCCTTTCCTTTTATTAGTATGTTTTGCAATTGTTTGTTTTTCTTCACAGGTGCACAACTCATAGGTTTGACATCCCCCAAAGCAGTCACGTGTCACGTTGCAAATCACACTACTTTACATTACATGTGCAGTAATCAATGGATGTGAACTATTCCCCCTGTGCCCACTGCAGATGCCAGCAGGAAGATGACACGAGTGTTGCTCGGGGCAACTGAGACAGCTTAATGCTGCCTGCTCTCATGCATCTAGGGAAGCAGGGTTCCCTGAGGCACAATGTGTGGGGCCCCGCGGGACTGGCATCCGGAGCATGCCCTGTGTCGGGCCCCGCGGGACTGGCACCCGGAGCATGCCCTGTGTGGCCCAGCGGGACTGGCATCCGGAGCATGCCCTGTGTGGGGCCCCGCGGGACTGGCACCCGGAGCATGCCCTGTGTGGGGCCCTGCGGGACTGGCACCCGGAGCATGCCCTGTGTGGGGCCCCGCGGGACTGGCACCCGGAGCATGCCCTGTGTGGCCCAGCGGGACTGGCACCCGGAGCATGCCCTGTGTGGGGCCCCGCGGGACTGGCACCCGGAGCATGCCCTGTGTGGCCCAGCGGGACTGGCACCCAGAGCAGGCCCTGTGTGGCCCAGCGGGACTGGAACCCGGAGCATGCCCTCATCTTTGGGATGCACCTGTTGCAGGCCCGGAGCAGGGGATTCCACAAGCAGACTCTGCCCTCTTCAGAACCCACCTGCACTGTTGTGTCAGGTCCTATTAACCTGGCATTGGTTTGAACATGGGAAGTTACTAATACAGGACCCAGTGCCCACCCGTGTGGGCCTTACCTTAGTCCTTCATCCAGCGCGTGGGTGCACACATCATATATGTGTGCCTGACATGCAGGGATTTATTATAGTATTTCAGGTACTTCCTATTAAACTATGGGGATCGCCTGGGCCAGTTATCTCATATGCTACATAGAGCTGCATTGCTTTCTCTCCACTCCTTGCAGTAAGTAAGCCATTCACTCCTAACACAACTTAAAAGATGCCTGGGTCCTCCCATTATTAAAAAAACCAAGCCTTCACCCCAACATCCCGACCAACTACAGACCTATAACGACTGTCCCATTCCTCCTGACATTCTACACTAGGTGGGCATATTTAATGATTCAGGCTCAGCTGGAAGCTTACAATCTCCTAGGGCTGCGACAGTCAGGCTTTAGACCTAAACAAGGGACAGAATCACCTTCAATAGATTTAAAAAATCAAATGGATGGCTTAAATGATACAGGTAAGCTTGCGCTCCTTCTTCTGTTGGACCTCTCAGCCCCCTTTGATTTACTTCATCACAAAGTATGCAAAACAGGGGGGCCTGGGAAACTCTCTACCAGCACGAACACAGCCCATTGACTTGTTCTGCATAAATTAACTTTGGGTCTCACCCTAAGTTAAAAGGGCAATCCAGACGTGGACCCCTTGCTCACTGTTCTTAGTGAAGCACAGCTTCACCTCACTGATTGTGCCCAACTAGGCTGAAACACGTGTATGGGGTTGCTGTTGGTACTCTTGTTCAGAGGAGAATTGCCTAGCATTTCGGCGCTGGACTGCCGCTGGGCAGGACAAAGACTGATATGCAGGGAAATTTGTTTTCTGTGAAAGGGACAGTGAGCTAAAGACTTGGTAGAGTCTCTCCCAGGGGTTCCTCACCCAAGAACAGGTCATTGGGCTGTGTTCGTGCTGGTAGAGAGATTCCCAGACCCCAGCCCCCTTGTTTTGCATAAATTAACTTTGGGTCTCACCCTAAGTTAAAAGGGCAATCCAGACGTGGACCCCTTCCTCACTGTTCTTAGAGAGGCGCAGCTTCACCTCACTGATGATGCCCAACAAGGCTGAAACACCTGTATGGGGTTACTGATGGTACTCTTGTTCAGAGTAGAATTGCCTAGTATTTCGGTGCTGGACTGCCACTGGGCAGGACAAAGACTGATATGCAGGGAAATTTGTTTTCTGTGAAAGGGACAGTGAGGTAAACACTTCGTAGAGTCTCTCCCAGTGGTTGCTCACCCAAGAACAGGTCATTGGGCTTTGTTCGTGCTGGTAGAGAGATTCCCAGACCCCCCATTGTTTTTCATCACAAAGTACTATTCACTCACCTGACGACAGCTGCCTTCTTCTCCACCGAAGGCACTGCCTGGATACAATCCTTCTTGGATAACAGAACCATGAGGGTTTTTCCATAAGTGCGTCAGCCGATCCGGCACCCGTCACCTGTGGAGTACCTCAAGGGTCGTGCCTCTCTCCTATGATGTAAAATATTTTACCAAGCCACTTTTTGATGATCTTGACAATCTGGGTGTCACCTACGCTAACTGCACAGATGCCACTCAGATTCTCATTCCTATCACAGGCCATTACGACAACGATTCGACCCTGCTCAATATAACCTACCTCATTATCGAAGCCTGGATGGCCACTCACAGTCTCTGTCTTAACGATGAAAAGACAGAGTTACTACTCACTGGTTCCATGGCAAGACTGAACAAACTAAGCAACCAGTTTGAATCTTTCAATGTAGACGGCATTAACATAAAACATTAACATAAAAGTAACCAAAGAGGTAACAACTTTGGGCATTTATCTGGACTCAGCCCTAACATTGAATAGACAAGTCAATGCCACAGCCTCTGCCATGGCCTACACCTGAAAACTAATGCCATTTCTCTTGACAGCAAGTTGCAGAACACTTGCAAGAGCACTAATTGAATTGAAATTAGACTACTGCAATGCCTTATACTTAGGGACGAGTAAGCACTATATTAAAAGAATTCTAATACTGCAAAAGAACACGTTAAGAACTGCACTCAATTTCCCCAGAACCCAGCACATATCAGCTTCAAGACGCAACACCCATTGGCTCTCAGTTAAGGATAGAATCACCTTCAAAACTCTAACCCTTACTCACAAATGCCTCTCTAACTCGGCTCCCAAATACCTAGCATGCAAATTCTCCAGAAACACATCGAACCGACCTACCAGAACCCTCCATTTGCACTACCTTAAAGTCCCAAGATACAAGCTACAGAAAGCAGGCGGAAGCAGCTTTCCTGTGCTTGCGGCCAAACTTTGGAACACCCTACCAGTTGACCTAAGATCTGAACTGTCCTACTATGGCTTCAGAACAAAAGCAACATGATGGCTCTTTCTGCACGAAATCTAACTAATGTACTAACCTACCTTTCGCATAAATATCTGTAATGCATTGTTTTAAGCACCTGTACATGTTTTATCTCACTATGTATCTCTGTTGTAACCATGTAATGCGCCCTGATACCTCAGGGTTTGGTGCGCTATATAAATAAATAAACAAACAAACATAAATAGGTGGCACTTCAAATACCACCTGTTTCTAACTCTTTAGGACGAGACAATCTGAGTGGCACTTGTGCTTGCAACCGAGCACTCCATCCACACACACATCCCCCTTATACAGTGCTTCAAGTGGGCAGGGACCACCATGGCACCGCAAGACACATTATCCTGCTACGGCCGCAGCCGCAACGGGAGATGAGCCCATCATTTTCAGGTCAGGTAAGCTGTGACTGACAGAAGTGCCAGAAGGAAAAAAGGAAGGACTTAGGCTGCCCCACCTGTATCACACTGGCCGGTTATGGACCCAGCACACGTTTATCACAGATCTCTGTTGGTTAGTCTGTACATATGAGAACACCCAGAATTTATGCAATACAATTTACATTTATTTGAACATTGTGGTTTAAAATATAGCTCAAACAGCTATTAACAAAGACCTTTTGTTTTGCCTAAAAAACTGTGATCAATGTGGTCCGGTTGACTTCACATCTGTCGTGACGAGACAGATGTGAAGTCAACCGGACCACATTCTAAGTCACATTTTCTTACTAACCCACACTACAAAACAGTGAATGTAAAGAACCAATGCATGTGGTTGATTATCAAGCCTGTCAAACTGAATTGATCACAATTTTTTAGGCAAAACAAAAGGTCTTTGTTAATAGCTGTTTGAGCTATATTTTAAACCACAATGTTCAAATAAATGTAAACCCCTCATGACTTAGGCTCCAAAAAGAGGGATATTCTACCCCTTGATTTCATAATTGACAGAAGTGCCAGCCAGCCATAGTGTTGCTCCAAATGGAAGTTGCAGTTTCATCAACACTGTGGCTGGCTGGCATTTCTCATTTATTTATTTTGTATTTGTTGCAGCGCACCAAACCCGCAGGTATGTAGGCGCTAGTTACATTAGGGAAAGGGGAAGGGGTGTGCAGGTAAGGGTAAGCAGGAAAAGCAAGATGCATAGGTTAATGAGGTTGAACAATGATGCAGTGACATGGCTCCGAGTCTGTAACTCGTGCAAGGGGTCACAAGAAGTAGTTACGGTCCCTTTGTTTCCACAGATTCATCGTTTCACAAACCCTTCAGGAGTTTTGAACCCAAAGTAAGCACTTGCCGGTGACAATGCACAGAATGGTCCCGGACTCACTTATGCACTTATCGAGGTGCTTCTCCCAAGCAGCATCAATAGCACACTGTGGGCCCCGATTTACTCTGTACGCATCTTGCCATCTGGGGTGCAGGCACCTATTCATAAGATGCGCATGGCCGCGTGCATTTACTGTGCGCGCACAGAGAGCCATGCGCTGATTCTTGTGTATGCACTGAGTGCACCGCATTGGCTGGGATATAGCTATAGTTCTCTCTTGCACTTATGAAGCGTGCTGCACTTATGCTGCACCATGAACAGACACACTGGGTCACCCGGGTGGAAATGTGTGCGCACCCACCGGGTGACATCTCAGGGTGCTCCTTCCTATGGAAACAAAGTGTAAAGCAGTGACACTGCCTTTTGCACAGCTTAGGACTTCCGGGCTAGGTTTCGCTATCTCATTTCGCCTGCACCTCGGTGCATTTCTTTGAAAGTGTTTTGTGTGCATTTTTTTCTGTATGCAAAGCACCGGTGCATTCAGTGATTTGGCTTTTTCTTTTTCAGGCCTTAAAAGGCAGGCGAGTAGTCCTTTTACGGTACATTTGAGGCACGCGCTTCCTTTTTTCTGCACCCTTTTTCAGAGGGGCTCCACCGTTGGGGCCTAATTCACAGAAGCGTTTTATATGATGGCAAAACCCCATTGGAAAACGCTCTGGGAACGAGGGGAGTTTCGTCTTGGTTTACTTCAAGCCATCTTTTATTAACCTACAAATCCCAAACATATTACTATGCTTATAAAAGGTGGCTTGAAAGTACACAAACCATAGTAAGGTACGCACATACATATATAAATGCTTATTCATGTCATACCTTACTATGGTTTGTGTACTTTTCAGGCCACGCCCATCATGAAGGCCATGCCCCCAAAAGAGCCCCCCCTCAATTTCTTACACAATTTAAAGCACTGCCTTTATAATAAGGCACCCCCCACTGTGCAGTTCAAGGTATGGAGTCGGAGAACTTACATGTTAAAATGTTATGAACAAGACAGGTGCTCTCTCTGTAGCCGTCGACTTCCACATAGGAGCGCGCGCAGTGTGCGACAGCGTCCAGTTACAGTTCGGCAGCAGGAGAGGTCTGTCTTGCGTGGCATTGACTTGGAGCAGTAGCTGCCATCCCACACAATCAGGGCTTCCGTGTGGAGAGTGCGCAACAGAGTGCAGTTGCTGTTGGGCAGTTCGGCTCAGGAGGCCAGGAAGAGCTCTGCCTCACGTCCACAGGTGTGGATTACCAAATGGTCTTTCAAACGTGAGTAAAGTTTTATCTTATACCACCGACATTCCCTGCTCCTGTTATCAGGGACAGGAAGTGAGAAGGGAAGTGTGGTTCGTGTTGGCAAGTGCACAGACTGGACGGCATGGGAGCTGTGGAGTTTTTCTTTTTTCCAGTTGCCACTAAGCAGTCCTAGGCAAACAATTTAACTGACACTTTACTCCCTCCCCTCTCACTCTCAGTGCCCAGCGCCTTTCTTCAACACAAATATCTGACCTATAGGCCGGCGCTGCCCACCTGTGCGCCTTGTTCTTTATGCAGAGAACAGGTGGCACTGACAGATGGCTCGTCAAGAAGGAAGCAGGCAAACCTCACCACCTGCTGCCATATGCCGGGAATCCCAGAAACAATGGCTGCTTGTTGGGATTTCTCGGTTCTCACCTCAACTGCCCCCACAATTCCAACCACCTCTACAACTTCCCCTACAATGTCGCTGGTTTACTCACCGGCAACTATAACTTTAACTTCTCAAATCCCTCCACTGCATCTTTTCAAGGCTCAATATGCCTGTGAAAAAGGGGGCGTATTAGAGTGCCTTGATTCCGTCGTGGTGATTTAGGGGAGAAAACCCACTCTTCACTTCCAAACAACAATGCTGTTATACAAGGAATGGGTTTGGATCTTACCCCTGACCCTCCATTACTGCAGACCTGTCTTCAAAATGAGCCTTTGAAACCTCCCTGCCGTGAAGACTACTTTACAGCAAGGAATGCTGAATTGCCGCAGGACTCCAACATATCGCCCAATTAATGCGATGGGTCGGCATCAGTTTCGGCCTTACATCTTGTGCTGGAATCACTCCTTAGGTTATATGAAAATATTAAAGACATTACGAGTGCAGCAGTAGCCGTGCTGGTAAAACCGGCAGGCTGCCGCTGGACCCGTAATGATTTACCAGCTCTGGACTTGCTGGAATTGTCAGGGCATTACAGCCCCGGTGATCTGGTAATTCTAGAGCCGGCATTCTGTAAATCCCCATTCCAGTGAATGGGGAAGTGGAAACACGGCACCATGTGGTAATGGTGCCGGGGTTTCCGTGTCCATCTGTCTGCGGCCGGTGGCGTTACGCCCACCAGGTCAGACCTGGCGGGTGTAACTCCACACGGCCACAGAGCTCGAAGTTAGCCTGTCTGGAAAACAGTGCCGGTACGGTTTTACCGGCACTGTTAATAATGAGGCCCATTGTCCGAGAGAACGCCAACAAGATCTCAGGTGTTGACCTGAAAACACTGTCCTTGAGACAGCACCTTATGACGTCAGCTGTTACCATCTCTGATATCGGAGGCTCCAGACGCCTTAATCTGGATAAGGAATGCTTGATTGTTCTGGAAGAAGCTGCCGCCAACAATCGATTGTGGATAGTCCCACGCCATTGTTGGACTGTTGCACCAGGCTTAGGGTTTCTCCAGTGCTATCTGAGTCCCGCAGAGAGGAAGAGCAGGGACGACATGTTGTTATCTCTGAGAGTTTGAATGCTATATATCGCCCGTGCGTGAATCCGACATAGAGAATGAAAAGCGAAGCAAAACCCAGCAAAAGAAAACATCTAGAACATACCAATGATCGGAAGTAACCCTTGCGCTACCTCGCTAATAAAGGAGAAATCATGAATTGAAATACTCAGGAAGGCCAGGAGATGTTAGCAGACGATTCATCGGCTGGTAGCCCCATTGTCCGAACATCACAAAAAAGAAAGGTGCTTTCTCAAATCAGAAGAAAAATCCTACCTTTCTTCTTCCATCAGTACTTCTCGATCAGAAATCACCTTTGGAACTGCAGGATAACAATTCTACTAACTCTAACCTGGTTCTTAACCACATTTCAATGGAGTCCGTATTGCAGTCTACAAAGGGGCCGCCTTTGGGGTTCAATGCATGGGGACATCCATGACCATTGAAACAAGACCAGCAATCAGGGCCATGGATCCTAAATTGACTTTGCAGCCAAAGGCAACGCTTATTTCAACTCTTCACGATATCAAAACAGTGGGTTGGGAGAACACAGTGGAAGCCAATGGAAATGTGATAGTGGGCAGAGGCGGGCAACTGGACGTCGTTTCTAAAGTTCCAGCACCTGGATCCTTACGCTCAGGCGACATTGATAATGTCACCTTTTTCCAGAGCATGGATCACATCCTCTAGTCGCCTACTTCTATTCCAATATGGATGTTCGACTTGTCTGGGAGCAGCGGGACACTTTGAGATCCCTGGGTTTTGCGCTACAGTTCTTAAGTCATATTGAAGTCTCTTCCTTTTTAATAGGTTCCACGGTTCAAGTCGAAAATAATCCAATTGCACGTTGCAAACAACTCTCGATTAGAGCCACTTTAATGCCTCTAATTTGGCAGATAAAGTCGGCGGTTCTCAGGACCACAGTACTCACCTTCAAGATTGGTCCTGCTTAGCAGCTGCCATTACGAGGTTTACTAGCTCGTGAGACTTGCCTTCTAATCGTTAATCTTCCAAAGCTGAGATTTCTTTCCTGGAACCTGTGCGCTTTTAATAATATATTCTGGTCGTCTAATTTGCAAAGCATTTTTCGACCATCATATTCTACTTTTTCAAGACACGGTGGCCCTCTTTGATCTGGATGACTTGAAAACATTCTCCAGAGTAACATCCAAAGGGGTCACCCGGTTGCCCCTCGGGCGCATCAGCGTTAGTAGAGCACCTCATAATAAACCTGTGTGGGGACCCTGCCAAGATGTCCTGCAAGCAGCTTTTGGGGGGGGTCCTCACTGACGGGTTGCACAAGGTCATCCTCATAACATTATATTAGTGGGGACTTTAACGCAGACTGCACAGGCGGAGCTGGTTTGAATGATCCATTCCCTATTACACAGCTTTCTTCGGCAAATTGTACAAGCAGGGGCCACATCTGGGATTGTTTTATGCAAAGGCTGGGTTATCTGGTCTTCGGGATTACAGTTGGCATAGTGGCTCTCTCTCTTCATGGATAGATTATGCATATGCGTCATTGGGTTTAAGGCCATTAGTGTTTAAGAATTTAGGCATAAGTGCATAGGTGATACTATCTATCTGTGTCATTACACGACCTTCACCCGAACGTGGCCCTGGTTTTGCCTCTTGAGGGGGTGTAACCGTGAAATGGAACGAGTTAGCGTGTAACAAATTTACTTGTGTGGTCAGGAAACTTTGGGATAACTATGATTATGGTGAAGACCTTTCTTCTGTGAAATGTTATAATTTAATAATTCCATACTGTTTGAAGGTCTTTGCAGAGAAAGGACAAGCTAATGGTTCAAACAATTGTAATCACAGTTGCAAGGCTCGGGTGGCTAGCACTAAGAAAAGCAAGAGGAAGCTGCTTAGAAGCCTTGTGCATGAGTGTTCCCCCTCCTCCGAGGTTTTTAGGCTCAAAACGAAATGAATACTCCAGGGTAAAATTACATCAACTCCTTGAAAATACAATTATATATCAAGGATAATCATTATACCCTGGAAGCTAACAAATGCTAACTTCATATTAAAAAAAAGGACTTAATCGTCAGCGGAAGAGAGTTCAGAAGGCAAGAAAGGAATCCAAAAAGCTAGGTTTGCCACTTATGGGGTCTATTGATGGAAGCTGCACTTCTGCTTAGGAAGATGCTTTTGACACAGTGTGCTGACCCTACCAGCGGGCATTGCTCTCACTCGACTTTTCGACCAGTCTCTCTACTTCCCTGTCTTTCCAAGCTTCTTAAACGTCTTGTCTATTCTGTAGCTTTCAATCTGGTTTTCGTTCCTTCCACTCTACTGAAACGGCTCTTCTCTCTCCTCTCTCTGCGACTCATTACTTTCTGCTCGTTATTAGAAACATTCTTCAGGATTTATTCTTTTGGATTGATCTGCTGTGTTTTGATACAGTGGATCACACTTTGCTTTTATCGTCTCTTGGTTCCTTTGGTTTTTCTGGTACGGTTCTATCTTGGTTTTGTGCCTATCTATCTGATCGCACATACTCTCTTTCCTGGCCCGGGTCACTCTCTGATACTGTTCCTCAAGGTTCTGTTTTGGGTCCTTTCCTGTTTTTTCTTTACACATCTATCTCTTGCTGCCAATATTTCATGCTTGGGGTATCAGATCACTTTCATGCTGATGACACCCAACTCTTTCTGTCTTTTTCCACCTTTTCCTCTTCTGACTTGATTTGATTTATTTCTTATAAAGTGCAGTATGCTCATAGGCCACAGTGCGCAACATAGCACATACAACCACAAAACAAACTATAGATAAAAACAAACATGAAGCAACAACATCCATCAGAAAAGCACTCTCGCCCCTCGCCCTATTACTTGGTCCGATCATTTTATTTTGTGTTCATAATTGTATCTTCCAGCGCCCCCTTTAAAGCTAAAGGTCCGATTACACCCTGCTGGCATTTCTGGTCCAAAAGTTCTCCATCCCAAGTTGTAACTTGTCTTTAAGACCCTATTGCAAATCTCACAGACCCTAAGGGAGGATTTCTGCATCCCTGCACCGCTCGCATTGCAGCAATGACAATTAGAGAGGACACATTAGCCCCTGTGAACATAGAGTCTAGTCGACCCAAACCTTCAACCCCCTGGTTCACTCCCGAATTGCGGGTGCTTAAACAAGCAGCCCGACAGGCTGACCCTAAATGGATGCTCGATAAGGATCCTGGATCCCGAGTTATATATATATTTGTCATCCGTCAATACCATAAGGCCATAAAGGCGGCAACATCACATCATGCAGGTCACATCATGCAGGTCACATCATGCAGGTCACATCATGCAGGTCACATCGTGCAGGTCACATCATGCAGGTCACATCGTGCAGGACACATCATGCAGGTCACATCATGCAGGTCACACTATAACAGCCACCTGCCCCTCGCGAGAACTGTTGAAGATGGCAAAAGAGGTATCTACTCCATCGCCCCCGGCAATTGATTCTCCTCGATCTCAAGCAATGTGTGACCACATCAGTATCGTTTTTCAGGAAAATAATCACGTAAATCCGGAACTCAATTTTGGTGACGGATCTAGCAGATCAATTGGTGAGTCCTCCCCTCTTAGTGATCTGAAAGGACCATCCAAGCCCACCTTTCTCTTTGACTTTGTCACAGATGAGATTGTTGCCAAGGCTCTAAACCAACTAAAATCAACTTCACCTGCTGACCCCATGTGACTGAAACTCTCCCTGCAGACTGTATTCCTCTTTTCACGGCAGCCATTCATTATTCTTTCTTTAAAGGCGTTACTCCTTTCTCACTTGAACACACCCTCATGTCTCCTCTCTTGAAAAAGCCTCTCCTGGATTCCTCTCTTTCGGATAGCTACCGACCCATTTCGCTGCTCCCCGTACTTATGTTCTCCCATTTCCTAGGGTCAAATAACCTCGTTTACGGTTCTCAAGCAGGCTTCAGACCTTCTATAGGAACTGAGTCAGTTATGATCTGCGATCTTGATGACTAGATCTAACATTGATGTAAGACCGCAGAAAGGCTGGTGTTATAATTCCACTTAACCTCTCCGGGGCTTTCGATACAATTGACCATGCCATCTTGGCCCAGCGGCTTAAAAAGGCCGCCCTAAGAGGTGCCCCTTTAGTATGGTTTATCTATTTTTTATCTGAACGTCTGCAGACGGTTTCAATATTTCCTTTTTCTGCCACCCCATATGCAATTTTTTGTGGCATCCCTCAGGGGTCTTCATTTTCTCCTCTGCTGTTTAATCTTTATCTTCATCCTCTTGCTGTTCTTATCACCTCTTTTGGCGTCTGGTTTTATACCCCAATTACCTTTTCACCTTGACTCCCAGACATCAGATCCCTCTTCTAAACTGAAGAAGTGCCTTTCAGCAATTGCGACTTGGGTGACCAATAACTGGATAAAACTGAACCCAAGGTCCTGGTCATAGGCACCCCCTGATCATGTATGTGTTGGGAACTCCCACTTCTTGCCGGAGTCTCTAGCGATCTTCCAGCCCCATGCACTCTAGTGAAAAGTCTAGGGATTACAATTCCTCCACCCAGACCGCCTCAGTTTGTAGTGCGAATTTCCTCAGATTGAAACTGCTAATGAAAGTTATGCCCTTCCTTCCATCCACCCGCCACGCTACTGTGGTTACTTCTTCTGTTATGGGCTGTCTGGACTACTGTAACAGAATCTATCTGGGATAACACAAATATCTGATCCAGAGACTCCAAATCCTTCAGAACGCTGCAGCCTGATTAGCTTTAGGTGCGTCAGAATTAGAGCATTCGGCAACACTGCTAGGCAAGCTTCATTGCTTACCAGTTAGACGATGGATCGGGTTTAAAGTTCTGTATATTGCTCATCAGGCGTTTTACTCGGCCGGTCCTACTTTTTTGCAACATAAATTCAAAGCATGGATGCCCCCTCTGCAGGTCACATTCTAGTGAGATAAATCGTGTAGAAGTTCCGGGTTATTGCAACTCGAGATCCGCAGGTCATTCCTTCTCTGTTCGGGCACCTATGCTCTGGAATGCCCTCCCTGATCATCTCAGTTTTGGGAAACATTTAAAGACTCTGCTGCTTGAGGACACCTTTTGAGTTGTTTCTCCTTTTTTTCCCCTGGTCACTCTTTAGCGCCTAGATGCCCCTGGACCTTTGTTTAGCACTCTATAAAGGTAAATACAATACATCCATTACAAAAGAAATGGAGCCTCGGGCAACGGTTAGCAATGCCCACAGGTACATCAGGTATATCAGTTCATGACCATTCTTAAGTTAGTCTGAGATGACATATTGCCCAGGACCTTTCATAGGCTTAGGAACAGTGCTAGATTAGTTTGGCTGCACCCTACCATATTTCAATCTGCATTGCTCTTAATGCACCAATTGTTACTGTGCATTCTCGCATTCTAAGCAGAAACCTCAGCTCCTGTGTTTGTATACAATTTTGCCCCAGTCTTTGATGCAGCCATTGCAAAACTTTAGTTCTGATGGCCTCCCTTAGCTCAGGACCCTGCACTTTCTCCCCATTGATAATTATGATATTTCGTGAGGGCATAGAAAACCCCCTTACATTCTTATCAGTAGCCATTGGCTACATTATGGATTTTCTAATATGAATATCCTTTTAGTTGTGAAAGACCCAAAATGGAATTTGAAATGACCATTGAGCCAACAGGCTTTGGGAAAGCTGGAACAACACTGTGGGGATGTTCTACCACTGGACTGAGAACTGCACAGGTTGGCTCTGCCTACATTTATACAGTTTCCGTAATTTCTATATTCAAGGTTCTCAAAACAGGGATTTCAGTTACATTTGTCTGACAATTTTGATTAATCCTGGAAAGGCTCTGATCAGTTTGTCAAGGCCTGTCAGCTCTTTCAGTGGGTAAACGTGTTACCCTCGTATCCACTGAGTCGGCCCATGAGCACAATTCCACGACATTTATACATAAATTAAGGATGCGAATAATAAGCTCCTTAATATGTGGCCATCTCTCAACATTGGTTGATTGAACATACACCCCCATCTTATCCAAAGAGGGTTGCACCAAAGCTTCCGATATGACTTCCTCCATCCTTTTCTTAGGGGACATAATTGCCACCTCCAGCGAGGACACTAAAGTGTTAATACTGCCAATTCGATTCTCCAAAGCGATTTCCCAAGAACGTACAAATGGTCCTTCACTATCGATGTGGGTGGAGGGGATGACAAGCCCTTCCTTGACTCCATACTGGCCAAAGAAATACCCCTGAATGTTCCTAGCTCAGAAGCATCATCAGAAGCTTGGAGCTTCCTGTGCCGAAGTCTTTATCTCTTCCAAGCACTCCGTGCCATTACTTTGGCCAGTTGACTCCTACTCCCACTAGAAACTGGGGTCTCAGTGTACCGGGTTGCGTAGTAAAGTGTCCTTCTTGATGGAAGCCATTGCTTGCCCCTAGTCTAGGGGTTTTAAACTGAGTGTAAATCTCAATTACAGGCTTTATACGTCATTTTTGTGACATGGGGATAGGCATTTTGGAGATCACAGTTAATAAGGTTAATATCTGTATTTAATATGTGTACAGTCAATTAAGGCTTTACATATAAAAGAACATTGAACAATTCAAGGTCATAAAAACATCATAACACATCAGATAAAAGTACAAAATATAAAAAGAAAAGTTAAAACCAGATACCATCAGATAATTCTGTTAAAATAGCTAAACTAAATTCATTAAAAAAAACCCTCATCATATGGAATATTAACTTTTGAAAAATTTCCAAGCTATAAAAGTTTGCACATATCGGACATGTCTATGTCGCCCCTGCTATATTTATAAGCCCTAAGATATTTACCTCTCGCATTGGCATATAACGTGTTCAGCAGTTTCTAGAGTTAATGTCCCCCATCATCTACAATTTCTCAGGCACCTATCAATTCCCAACATTGCTCCAAGGATCTCCAATGTATCACGCATATTAAATTTAAACAACAAGTAGCGTCTAACAGTTTTACAGTCATGATAATCGGCTTGATATAAGGGCTCAACTGAGTCTATAGACCAAAACTGTAAAAACAGCTCACTATCAGATTTTTGCCCCAAGATCGGTCATGTCATGTTCTTTGCCATAATCTAGTATTATTGTTTCAGCAGCCGTGTAGTCTTAGCGTGAGTATTTTGGAGCCGCACATGTACATTCTCTTTGGCCCATCTACAGTATACTCTGCTCATCGCTGCTATCGGGCTAGTCTCAAACAGAATCATATCCGTCGGAATGCTTCTTAGCAACCCCACTATAAAGGTGTTATTATTGAGGGCACACAGTTTCACATACAACATTGCCATTTTATATTCTACAAAAATCAATGGCACTCAAAAGATGGCACTCTAATAGAAGGAATTCTCTGGGTAGCGATTCAGGCATTCTGAATAAAATGTTCAGATGTTTCACTTCAAACTGATTGATTTCATTAATACATCTTGCGCCCCATATTTCTGACGCATAGAGCAAGCAAGGAAGCACTTTAGAAGAATACAGCAGCAGAGTGGTTTTAACTGAAAAGCCTTCTTGGTGACCAAACAAGTTACTTATAGACATTACAATGTCCATGCACTTCAATTATGTGTCCATCCAGTGTTTTTTTTAGCAGAGTTTTATTTATCAATTGTTTTGCCTAAATATTAGTAACATTCTACAATCTCAGTATGTGATTCATAATCACCCACTTATAATTGTGAGTGCGAGGACATTTAAATTTGCCTCTGAAGGATATTATTTTAGTTTTACTGATGTAAATTTTGAATCCATTTATCCCTGAAAAGTTGTCCAGTGCTTTTGATTTAGTTTGTAAGCCGTTAGGAGTATAATCCAGGAGCAGCAGGTCATCTGCAGATGGCACAATCGCAGGGTCACGATTTTAATGCCATCTGTTGATGAGGAATAAGAGACTACCAGGAGATCGGCCGGTCAGAGATTAAAAAGCCTCGCCGCGAGAATGCACCCTTGTGTAACTCCTCGCAGAGCTACTATAGGATCAGACAATTTACCTTCGTTCTCGAGGCGTATTCTCACTGATGTTCTGGTATAAAGAAGTTGGATCATACTCGGTAATCCAGCAGGAATGCCCCAAGCTTTTAATTTGGCCCAGAATCTTTCATGTGTGATAGTGTTAGATGCTGCTCTGAAATCTATAAAAGCAGCAAAAACTGGGAGATTACGGTTTCTCCAGGAGCATTCAATAGCTGTACTAGGTTCACTATTTTGTGCGTGCTGGAGAACTGCGCCCTAAATCCAGATGGATTGGAGGGAAAAAGGTTAAAGTCTTCTATCCATGAGTTCAATTCAATCAGTAGGTTTTTTCCGAAAATCTTCGTAGAGATGTCTAGCATCGCTAGCATCCTGTAATTTCCAGGATCTTTCATGTCCCTTTTTTATATACCAGGAGAACAATACTTTCTGGCCAGGATAGAGGTATTACCCCATGTTTCCCAATCCATTGGAACAAAATATGGAGAGTAAGTGCCCATTTCTCCGGAGACATCCGCATAAGAGCATTGCATGTGCCATCTGTGCCGACAGCCTGCGAGGGACGTCATTTCTTGATCAGTTTAGCCAATGTGTCTATGGTGTATTTACCGACCCATGTTGATCCATGGCAGGGGGTAAAGATCTCATTTACCAGAAGCACCTAGTGTTTTTTCTAAATGACGAATCCAGTCTTTTTCAGAGACACTATTTATCGGGAGATTTCTTTTCTTAGAGCTATTAAAAATGGCCCAAATTCCTTCATTGTTGTTGTTACTTGTGCACAATGGTATAGTGCGCCATGTCTCGTTCGCTTTATGTCTACGATACTGATGTAGCCGAGTGCGATGCAGTTTTTTGGCTGATCTAATTGTCCTGGTGGCTTCGTTACTAGTGCTATTCTTGATCTCTCTAATCATTAATCTAAGTTGTTTTTCTCCCTTATGAATCGTCTTATCATGGGTTATGTTCCATCTCTCGCAGTTGCTTAGGTATTTACGTTTCTGAGATGGAACAATTTTTATAGTTGCTACTATTTGTTCAAAATCATGGTTCATATTACTTTGCTGCTCAGCATATTTCGAGGTCCTGCATTTTATACATGTTTCTAACTCCTGCTCCACCACCAATTGACCCTTTTCTAATTTCTGGGGAGGTTAATAGGACAATAACCGTACACTTTTACCGTGTAACAGGGACTACCCAGGTACAATGCACAACAACAGCCCCCTGAACTCTAATGTTCAAAGATAGAAATGTTATAAATCATAGGAAACCAGAGGGCACAAAGCAACCAGTCTGGAGAGGGCCTAAACATATCCTTTCCGACATGCCCCATACCCAGTCCAGTAGTGCCCTGTAATGTGCCAAACTAAACGCATCCCAAATAGAACTCACCAGGAGGGAAGCATGGCAGCGGGCAGACCAACCCCACCAAAGCCGCCAGCATCTAGACTCCGACAAGGGCAGAAAGGATTCCTTCTATTCATGATAATCGAATTTCTTGTCTTTTGATGAACAATTCCTGGATGTTTGACCATTTTCTTGCTCTGAACACTACTAAAACTGAGATCCTCTTTTCCCTGCTAACACCATTCCTTCTCTCTCTCTCTCTCTGCCTCCATTCATTTCTTTTCCTCCTGCTCAACTCTCAATCGATCCACGGCTCGTAATCTTGGTCTTTATCTTGCTCTGATTTCTCCTTTTCTCGACACATTTCGATTATTTCATGTTCATGTTGCTCTTATCTCTTTAATATTTGTAAAGCTCAACCTTTTTTTACGTTCATTGCTACTAAACTCTTGATTTTTCACTTACTTGTTCATCTATTTTCTTTCCTTCTTTCTTTCTTTCTTTCTTTCTTTCTTTCTTTCTTTCTTTCTTTCTTTCTTTCTTTCTTTCTTTCTTTCTTTCTTTCTTTCTTTCTTTCTTTTTTATATCGGAAATGCACACGTTGTTTCATAAAAACAGTAAAAAGAAAACAAAATGAAATACAAAACAATAGAGATGCCATAAAATAAGACACATATATATCATTCATATCATAAAATCCATAACAATCATTCAGAAACCACATTTCATAGCATATCACTGATGAGCCACTTTCTGATATAAAGTGCTGTTTTTAGGTAAGATAGAAGAGTCCGTACAACACACAGAGAGTTGACCAATAATAGAAAAGTCAGAGTATGTCGATATTGCACAAAACCTAGTTCACGCAACAAGGAACCTCTCACTCTCTCACTCTCTCATAAGCTGGACAAATAAATATCAAATGGGCAAGATCCTCATCGGCAGCATTGCACAAGGGACAGGACCGATTACCAGTCCCTCCAGACCATGCTGCCATCACCGCCTGTAATAAAACCCAATCGAACCTTGCAATCGTTATGATGACTCGCTCCGCCGGTGACTCTGCCCACAATAAGTACTTCTGGATGCCGACGGACATAAAGGTCATTAGCCCTCTGTTCTTAGGTTTCAAGAGCTGCAGGCTCTCTCTCATTGCCCCTACATGATCATGGAAACGGGTAGCCAGCAATCTTATCCCCCCTTGAGATATAACATTAAGAGGTGGATACACTGTGTAATGTTGAGTGCCATTATTTGTTTCTTAAAATGGATCAACCACAGGACCTTGCCACCAATATCTCTGGCGATCATGAAGTTAACCAACTCATGGGTAAGGACTGCTTTTCCATTGGCGCATATCCTGAGCCAGTGATAAAATGGGCTGCAATGAGATCAGATCCCCATGTAATTTACAGCCCAATTCTAAATGTACCCCTAAATACGGAGCCGAGGATGGCAGACTCAGCTTCACTTTTTGGTCTTCCTGTTTCCCGGCTAGCTCAAAGCCTCTGTTCGTCTTCTATATCCACCTTCTCCTCGTGGTTCCATTTCTTTCTCCCCATCCTCTCTTGGTTGGCTATCCTTTCATTCACGTCTCAAATTCAATTTTCTTTGTATTGTTTTTAAGTCTCTTTATGGCCTTGCTCCTCCGTATCCCTCATCTCGTATCTATTTTAATGTTCCCTCTCGTTGCCTTCGTTCTGATTCTCAATTTCTTTTATCGGTTCTACGTACCCCTTGCGCCCAATCTCGGTTCCATTCCATTTCATTATTGGACCTTTTTAATTGGAATGCACTCCCTCTTTCTATTCGCTCGGTGTCCTCGTATTCCTTATTTCGTTCTCCTCTTAAGACATATCTTCTTCAATCATGACGTAAAGGTTTGGAATTGTATATACTTCTTTCTCGTGTTATTGTACTGTAAGTTTGATATGTACAGCGCGTTGGTGTAAGGTGATACTCGATTCCAAATAAATACAGTCTGCAGTTCTGCTGACGGCCAGCAGATGTCCTCATAAAGAGGCTCAAGAACCCCCATCAGCGGGATTATACTTCCCAATTAAACTGTGATGAGTGACGCGCCGCTGTCAGAGCGCTCTTATCACTGCCTATTTTCACGTCTTTCTTCTCTGTATTTCAAGTGAAACATGGAGTGATCTGTAGATGGAGAGGCTCCTGTCACTAGACGTCTCTCCGGGTGTCTAGGACCTTCGTGATTTGGGAATTTGAAGCCATGTCATATTAGCAAATGGCCCCTTTCATGAGCCTGTGTGACCTGCAGAAGTCATGTTAACAGATGCTAAAGTTAGAGTGCCTTATTAACGTGTCCAGTCACAAGCTTTGCTTGACCCCTGGTGGACCTCCTAAACCACGCAAATGTGAGCAAGTGCTCAGAGAACAGCTTCGGCGCTGGCCAACATATCCATGACTATAGATGTCTGCTTTTGGCCAATGTTGCGACCTTCCCTTTCGAGGATATGTTTGTTCTGCTTGTGACCTTTCCTCCTGGAGAAACAAATTCTGCATTCTCTGCTAAGAAATCTATTTCTCATTCCATTGCTGGGATAAAGGTGGGATTAGACGGCATTTCTAAACCAAATCTGGACACCATTCTTACATCCAATGGAGCGAATGCACGAGATGTTTTACTGAAGCAAACCTGGGGATGCCTGGACAACCTTTCAGGGGCCAGATTACAGAAATTGTGCACCGGTGCAAGTGCACAACTGCAAAGTTTTAGCACTAGGGCAAAGTTTGCCCTATTTTAACCAACTCTGGGACATATTAGAACACCATTGCACCGTGGCAAAGTGCAGTTTGGCGCGGTATAAGCACCAGGGCACCAATTGCCATAGTACTAAAAAGATACTTTACTGATGCTTTTTTCACCAGACCAAAGTTAGGGCACACTTTGACATGGTGCAAGAATACACTGAAAATGTATCTTTTTTGCACGAGTGCAACTTTTGCCCTGGTGCTTATAGTATGCCAAACTGCACTTGTCATGGTGCAATAGTGTTCTAATGTGTCCCAGAGTTTTTTTTAAAATAGGTCAAACGTTGTCCTAGTTGTAATACTGTGCAACTTTGCACTTGCACCCGTGCAAAACTTCTGCAGTGTGACCCCAGATCTTCCTGTGTAAACAGGGTTCACAAAGGTTTGCTGGCGGGCTCTGAGTGGTGCTCGGGCATCTGCAGAGGAGATTCTCACACTTAATTTGCTGTTCGTTGTGTGGTGTCCATGTGGAGATCAGTTGTGAAGTCATGAAAAGAATTCTCTTTGTTAACAAGCTCCGATATTTAAAAAAAATCACTTTTCATTATTAATCTGATTTGCAGTGATTTATACTCAGCTATTGAGAAACATTTAGCAATTCTTATTTCCAACCTTTTTGGTACAAATGAGCAAAGAAGGGTGCTGTGTTAGTACATTTTTTAAATCATGAAAGATGCAGGCTGTGATAATTTTTAAGGGATTAACCGAGCATCCGATGCACAGATGAACAATGTCTTGGGTTTTCAATTCCCACAGACTTCTCCATTCGATGGTGAAGGGTGAAATGATAGGTAATGAAAAACCCAGGGCCAGTTCATCCTCAAAGCTAAAGAAAACACGCATTGGCAATGCCAACAGTTTGGGCTTTTATGTATGTATGAGAAAGGCACTTGCCAGGCACAGCCATAGTAGTATTAACTGGCTATTGATGGTTCGGGTGCAAAATGATGCCAGTACCTGGGCATTTAATAGGAGTGCCTGGCCAATGCATGATACTTATACAGAACCCAGAACTGTTTAGTTTTCCAATGCCTGCTTTTACAGGACTTCAGCGAAGGGCACACATAGTGCTTATAAATCTAGCGGCTGAAGGCAGACCAGATTAAGCCGTTTGTACTACAGCAGTGGTGGCTTTACAACTCCAATCAAGTCCTTAACTCACAGAAGACTGCTTTGAAAATAACACTGGCAGGCACTTGAAGGCAGACTGTGATGGTAAGACTTGAATAAAAGAAGCTGAAAGAGTTCCCACCAGGGGGTGGGTAGGGGCAGGAATGGGGGGGGGTGTTCATAGGGCTTAGCATGGCCATGGGCAGTCAATGGGTTGGCAAATAACCAAACAACACCGACAAGCTCTGCGTCACTTCTCATATGCCACCTCTCCCTAAGCCCCACCTAACAGGCCAAAGGAAAAATAACATTTTACATGTCATTGGCTGGAGGAACGGTGTGCATGGAAGGAAGGTCTGGAACTATGGTCTCATCCAAAAGGCCTTAAAGACTCTGCAAGCAGGGAACCCACAGAACACTTCTGGAAACAGTCACATTTCCAGCTGAGAGCTGCACTTGGAGAAAACAAACCTTGTTCACATGTAACTGCTGAATGCACTGTTGTCAAAGAAAGGTACAATGGAGTATCATACATGCCCGCCTAATTTCATAGAATTACTGATGTTGTGTTGCACACAGCCACACGAGAGCTGCTTTTTACAAAAACAAATATTATTTATATGCAACTGTTATATTTAATGTGCAGTGAAAGTTGGGCACAGGCAGTCTAAGGTGTACCCTGGGAACTTCCCAACATGACTGAGTTATTTTAAAAGAAATATTGAAGTGAAAGGTTTAAGAACCCATCATTGAAAGCAGAGTCAGTATTGTCTTTTCCTGGCACGGTCTGAATCTGTGTTTTGCAGCCTCTACATACGTTATGTCATGTTATGTTATGTTATGTTATGGGTGCTTATAAAGCGCCGGCAGCCCACAGGCACAAATATCACTGATAACAAATAACATGTAATGGTCACATTTGGAATTAACGTCTGCCTCACCGGGTTCTTATTTTGCTAAGCATTACAGTTTACTTGAAGAGGCAAGTCAGTTCTTTAATACATGACAGGGCACTGTAGTGATTTCGATGCAGCTGCACATGTTTCCTGTCTGTATAGAGTGGGAGATTGCATAATATGCTTCATCATTGCTATATACATTCTGGGCATAGCCATTGTAGCCAGGTGTGCAGAAGGACTTCTCACTGTGCAGGCCAGTTGCTTCATGTCTATGCGACACCGGCGGTGTGTGCTTTATCCTCTCTTGAGTGCTCTTATTTCTCTCTCTCTCTAGTTACTATGTTGGAATGTGTGGAGATGGAGCCAATGACTGTGCGGTAAGTGGGCAAGCATGTGCTGCTACTTTGGATGGACACGTTCAAGGCACCCCTAAAGCAAACACATTTGAGCTGCCATGACTTTTTTTTAACCAAAGCATCTTTTACAGCAGTCAGAGTTTGTACAAGCATGTTGTGCTATTTTAGAAAGATGTTATGTAATGCCAAATCACCAGAATTGGGTTAGCAGGTGCGGTATTACTCACACAGAGAATTTTGGAGAAAGATGTGAAGGTAGGGGACAAGGGGAAATATTTCTGAAAGTGTGGGTGTGTGTTACGAAGCAGGTAGACTGAAGATAGAGCGCAGAAGTGGGGATGTGAGTTCTTTTGTGTCTGTACTAGTGAAGGATCGAGCTTCTGAGTGATAATCTCATTCTGTGACACGTGTGATGGGCTCCGGGTGTCCTCACGCAGGCCCGTGTAACGTGGTGGCTAATTTGCTTGAGTAGCAAACACTGATACATATCAAACCACAGAATAATAATTAAGGGACTGCCCAGCCTGGTTGCCAGGGGGAGGTGAGTCAAAAGTAGTCTGTGCTCTAAGGGAACGAGGAAGACAGTTTAGCACCCACGGTGGGTTGGGGGGGGGGAGGGGCATCCCAGCTAACAAGGAAGATCAGGACAGGGGCTATACCTCATGGCATTGCTTAGCGTTCTGAGCCTTCTCAGGAGTGGGAGTCTGCCATCTTCCCTGCCCAGCAAATAAGCCCTTAGTGCCTCACTTGGCACTTTCAACTACCCTCTCACTTTTTCCACCTCTCCCACGCACAGCCCTCCCCACCCCAACATCGGCCCAACCTCTTGTGGCTGCCTCTCCTTCCTTGCTGCTGAAGCACTCTCTGTTCTGGCCCCTTCCCTCTGTGGAAATGGCTTCCATGGAAAGGGAGAAGGGACAACAGGTAGTTTCCTTCTTTCTACGTCTGTGGCAGCCATCTTGTTTTGTAGGTTTTATCAAGTGGAGAATCGGCAAACTCACCATGTCTTCACTTAGAAAAAAAACACTATTAGCACTGCACAAAATGTGTCAGTATAACTGTGTGGACATTTTCACTTACCTAAATGAACTTGCTTGTGAACGCCAGGTATTGCAGACAAGGTCCTGTGATGATGGCGGGATCTCATCAAATTACAGAGTTGAAAATAGCGAAATATATCAAATAAATAGCACTCCCGAAGGATTTCTAACCAATCAGATCCACACAAATACAGAAGACATGGACTATACTAAGCGCTGCCTGCGTGTAAACACGCAAAACATCACTGGACATGAAAGGAAACCTGGCAGCGGCAGACTCCAGGGAATGTACTAAGCGCTGCCTCCGTGTAAACACACATAATATCACTGCACATGAAAGCAAACCCGGCAGCGGCAGAATCCAGGAAATGTACTAAGCGCTGCCTCCGTGTAAACACGCATAATATCACTGGTCATGAAAGCAAACCCGGCAGTGGCAGAATCCAGGAAATGTACTAAGCGCTACCTCTGTGTAAACACGCATAATATCACTGGACATGAAAACAAACCCGGCAGTGGCAGAATCCAGGAAATGTACTAAGCGCTGCCTCTGTGTAAACACACATAATAACACGGGACATGAAAGCAAACCCGGCTTCGGCAGAATCAAGGGAATATACTAAGCGCTACCTCTGTGTAAACACTCATAATATCACTGGACATGAAAGCATACCTGGCAGTGGCAGAATCCAGGGAATGTACTAAGCGCTGCCTCAGTGTAAACACTCATAATATCACTGGACATGAAAGCAAACCTGGCTTCGGCAGAATTGAGGGAACATACTAAGCGCTGCCTCAGTGTAAACACGCATAATATCACTGCACATGAAAGCAAACCTGGCAGTGCCAGAATCCAGGGAATGTACTAAGCGCTGCCTCTGTGTAAACACGCATTATATCACTGCACATGAAAGCAAACCCGGCAGTGGCAGACTCCAGGGAATGTACTAAGTGCTGCCTCTGTGTAAACATGCATAATATCACTGGACATGAATGCAAACCCGGCAGCGGGAGAATCCAGGGAATGTACTAAGCGCTTCCTCCGTGTAAACACGCATAATATCACTGCACATGAAAGCAAATCCGGCAGCTGCAGACTCCAGGGAATGTACTAAGCGCTGACTCTGTGTAAACACGCATAATATCACTGGACATGAAAGCAAACCCGGCAGCGGCTTAATCCAGGGAATGTACTATGCGCCGCCTCTGTGTAAACACGCATAATATCACTGGACATGAAAGCAAACCCGGCATTGGCAGACTCCAGGGAATGTACTAAGCGCTGCCTCTGTGTAAACACGCATAATATCACTGGACATGAAAGCAAACCCGGCAGCGGCAGAATCCAGGGAATGTACTAAGAGCTGCCTCCATGTAAACACACATAATATCACTGCACATGAAAGCAAACCCGGCAGCGGCAGAATCCAGGAAATGTACTAAGCGCTGCCTCCGTGTAACCACGCATAATATCACTGGTCATGAAAGCAAACCCGGCAGTGGCAGAATCCAGGAAATGTACTAAGCGCTACCTCTGTGTAAACACGCATAATATCACTGGACATGAAAACAAACCCGGCAGTGGCAGAATCCAGGAAATGTACTAAGCGCTGCCTCTGTGTAAACACACATAATAACACGGGACATGAAAGCAAACCCGGCAGCAGCAGAATCAAGGGAATATACTAAGCGCTACCTCTGTGTAAACACTCATAATATCACTGGACATGAAAGCATACCTGGCAGTGGCAGAATCCAGGGAATGTACTAAGCGCTGCCTCAGTGTAAACACTCATAATATCACTGGACATGAAAGCAAACCTGGCTTCGGCAGAATTGAGGGAACATACTAAGCGCTGCCTCAGTGTAAACACACATAATATCACTGCACATGAAAGCAAACCTGGCAGTGCCAGAATCCAGGGAATGTACTAAGCGCTGCCTCTGTGTAAACACGCATTATATCACTGCACATGAAAGCAAACCCGGCAGTGGCAGACTCCAGGGAATGTACTAAGTGCTGCCTCTGTGTAAACATGCATAATATCACTGGACATGAATGCAAACCCGGCAGCGGGAGAATCCAGGGAATGTACTAAGCGCTTCCTCCGTGTAAACACGCATAATATCACTGCACATGAAAGCAAATCCGGCAGCTGCAGACTCCAGGGAATGTAAGCGCTGACTCTGTGTAAACACGCATAATATCACTGGACATGAAAGCAAACCCGGCAGCGGCAGAATCCAGGGAATGTACTATGCGCCGCCTCTGTGTAAACACGCATAATATCACTGGACATGAAAGCAAACCCGGCATTGGCAGACTCCAGGGAATGTACTAAGCGCTGCCTCTGTGTAAACACGCATAATATCACTGGACATGAAAGCAAACCCGGCAGCGGCAGAATCCAGGAAATGTACTAAGCGCTGCCTCTGTGTAAACACGAATAATATTACTGCACATGAAAGCAAACCCGGCAGTGGCAGAATCCAGGGAATGTACTAAGCGCTGCCTCAGTGTAAACACTCATAATATCACTGGACATGAAAGCAAACCCGGCTTCGGCAGAATCGAGGGAATATACTAAGCACTGCCACAGTGTAAACACTCATAATATCACTGGGCATGAAAGCAAACCCGGCTTCGGCAGAATTGAGGGAACATACTAAGCGCTGCCTCAGTGTAAACACGCATAATATCACTGCACATGAAAGCAAACCTGGCAGTGCCAGAATCCAGGGAATGTACTAAGCGCTGCCTCTGTGTAAACACGCATTATATCACTGCACATGAAAGCAAACCCGGCAGTGGCAGACTCCAGGGAATGTACTAAGTGCTGCCTCTGTGTAAACATGCATAATATCACTGGACATGAATGCAAACCCGGCAGCGGGAGAATCCAGGGAATGTACTAAGCGCTGCCTCATTGTAAACACTCAAAATATCACTAGACATGAAAGCAAATCATTCAGCTGCAGAATCCAGGGAATGTACTAAGCGCTGCCTCAGTGTAAACACTCATAATATCACTGTACATGAAAGCAAATCCGGCAGCTGCAGAATCCAAGGAATGTACTAAGCGCTGCCTCCGTGTAAACACGCATAATATCACTGCACATGAATGCAAACCCGGCAGTGGCAGACTCCAGGGAATGTACTAAGCGCTGCCTCTGTGTAAACATGCATAATATCACTGCACATGAAAGCAAACCCAGCAGTGGCATCCTCCAGGGAATGTACTAAGCGCTGCCTCCATATAAACACGCATAATATCACTGCACATGAAAGCAAACCCAGCAGTGGCAGAATCCAGGGAATATACTAAGCGCTGCCACTCTGTAAACACTCATAATATCACTGGACATTAAAGGAAACCTGGCAGTGGTAGCATCCAGGGAATGTACTAAGCTCTGCCTCCGTGTAAACTCTCATAATATCACTGGACATGAAAGCAAACGCAGCAGTGGCAGACTCCAGGGAATGTACTAAGCGCTGCCTCCGTGTAAACACGTATAATATCACTGGACATGAAAGCAAACCTGGCAGTGGCAGAATCCAGGGAATGTACTAAGCGCTGCCTTTGTGTAAACACGCATAATATCACTGCACATGAAAGCAAACCCGGCAGCGGCAGAATCCAGGGAATGTGCTAAGCGCTGCCTCCGTGTAAACATGCATAATATCACTGGAAATGAAAGCAAACCCGGCAATAACAGAATCCAGGGAATGAACTAAGCGCTGCCTCCGTGTAAACATGCATAATATCACTGGACATGAAAGCAAACCCAGCAGAGGCAGAATCCAGGGAATGTACTAAGAGCTGCCTCCATGTAAACACTCATAATATCACTGGACATGAAAGCAAACCCGGCAGTGGCAGAATCCAGGGAATGTACTAAGCGCTGCCTCAGTGTAAACACTCATAATATCACTGGACATGAAAGCAAGCCCGGCTTCGGCCGAACCGAGGGAATATACTAAGCGTTGCCTCTGTGTAAACACGCATAACATCACTGCACATGAAAGCAAACCCGGCAGTGGCAGTATCCAGGGAATGTACTAAGCGCTGCCTCTGTGTAAACACGCATAATGTCACTGGACATGAAAGCAAACCCGGCAGCGGCAGAATCCAGGGAATGTACTAAGCGCTGCCTCCGTGTAAACATGCATAATATCACTGGACATGAAAGCAAACCTGGCTTCAGCAGAATCCAGGGAATGCACTAAGCGCTGCCTCCGTGTAAACATGCATAATATCACTGGACATGAAAACAAACCCGGCTTCGGCAGAATCGAGGGAATATACTAAGCGCTGCCTCAGTGTAAACACGCATAATATCACTGGACATGAAAGCAAATCCGGCAGCTACAGAATCCAGGGAATGTACTAAGCGCTGCCTCTGTGTAAACACGCATGATATCACTGCACATGAAAGCAAACCTGGCAGTGGCAGAATTCAGCGAATATACTAAGCGCTGCCTCTGTGTAAACATGCATAATATCACTGCACATGAAAGCAAACCCGGCAGTGGCAGACTCCAGGGAATGTACTAAGCGCTGCCTCTGTGTAAACACGCATAATATCACTGCACATCAAAGCAAACCCGGCATTGGCAGACTCCAGGGAATGTACTAAGCGCTGCCTCTGTGTAAACATGCATAATATCACTGGACATGAAAGCAAACCCGGCAGTGGCAGAATCCATGGAATGTACTAAGCGCTGCCTCCGTGTAAACACGCATAATATCACTGGACATTAATGCAAAACCCGGCAGCAGGAGAATCCAGGGAATGTACTAAGCGCTGCCTCTGTGTAAACACGCATAATATCACTGCACATGAAAGCAAACCCAGCAGTCGCAGCCTCCAGTTAATGTACTAAGCGCTGCCTCTGTGTAAACACTCATAATATCACTGGACATTAAAGCAAACCTGGCAGTGGCAGCATCCAGGAAATGTACTAAGCGCTGCCTCAGTGTAAACTCTGATAAAATCAATGGACATGAACGCAAACCCAGCATCGGCAGAATCCAAGGAATGTACTAAGCGCTGCCTCAGTGTAAACTCTCATAATATCACTGGACATGAAAGCAAACCCGGCAGCAGCAGAATCCAGGGAATGTACTAAGAGCTGCCTCCGTGTAAACACGTATAATATCACTGGACATGAAAGCAAACCTGGCAGTGGCAGACTCCAGGGAATGTACTAAGCGCTGCCTCCGTGTAAACACGTATAATATCACTGGACATGAAAGCAAACCTGGCAGTGGCAGATTCCAGGGAATGTACTAAGCGCTGCCTTCGTGTAAACATGCATAATATCACTGGAAATGAAAGCAAACCCGGCAATAACAGAATCCAGGGAATGAACTAAGCGCTGCCTCCGTGTAAACATGCATAATATCACTGGACATGAAAGCAAACCCAGCAGAGGCAGAATCCAGGGAATGTACTAAGAGCTGCCTCCATGTAAACACTCATAATATCACTGGACATGAAAGCAAACCCGGCAGTGGCAGAATCCAGGGAATGTACTAAGCGCTGCCTCAGTGTAAACACTCATAATATCACTGGACATGAAAGCAAACCCGGCTTCGGCCGAACCGAGGGAATATACTAAGCGCTGCCTCTGTGTAAACACGCATAACATCACTGCACATGAAAGCAAACCCGGCAGTGGCAGTATCCAGGGAATGTACTAAGCGCTGCCTCTGTGTAAACACGCATAATGTCACTGGACATGAAAGCAAACCCGGCAGCGGCAGAATCCAGGGAATGTACTAAGCGCTGCCTCCGTGTAAACATGCATAATATCACTGGACATGAAAGCAAACCTGGCTTCAGCAGAATCCAGGGAATGCACTAAGCGCTGCCTCCGTGTAAACATGCATAATATCACTGGACATGAAAACAAACCCGGCTTCGGCAGAATCGAGGGAATATACTAAGCGCTGCCTCAGTGTAAACACGCATAATATCACTGGACATGAAAGCAAATCCAGCAGCTACATAATCCAGGGAATGTACTAAGCGCTGCCTCTGTGTAAACACGCATGATATCACTGCACATGAAAGCAAACCTGGCAGTGGCAGAATTCAGCGAATGTACTAAGCGCTGCCTCTGTGTAAACATGCATAATATCACTGCACATGAAAGCAAACCCGGCAGTGACAGACTCCAGGGAATGTACTAAGCGCTGCCTCTGTGTAAACACGCATAATATTACTGCACATGAAAGTAAACCCGGCATTGGCAGACTCCAGGGAATGTACTAAGCGCTGCCTCTGTGTAAACATGCATAATATCACTGGACATGAAAGCAAACCCGGCAGCGGCATAATCGAAGGAATGGCCTAGGCGCTGCCTCTGTGTAAACACGCATAATATCACTGGACATGAAAGCAAACCCGGCAGTGGCAGAATCCATGGAATGTACTAAGCGCTGCCTCTGTGTAAACACGCATAATATCACTGGACATTAATGCAAAACCCGGCAGCGGGAGAATCCAGGGAATGTACTAAGCGCTGCCTCTGTGTAAACACGCATAATATCACTGCACATGAAAGCAAACCCAGCAGTCGCAGCCTCCAGTTAATGTACTAAGCGCTGCCTCCGTGTAAACACTCATAATATCACTGGACATTAAAGCAAACCTGGCAGTGGCAGCATCCAGGAAATGTACTAAGCGCTGCCTCAGTGTAAACTCTGATAATATCAATGGACATGAACGCAAACCCAGCATCGGCAGAATCCAAGGAATGTACTAAGAGCTGCCTTCGTGTAAACACTCATAATATCACTGGACATGAACGCAAACCCAGCATCGGCAGAATCCAAGGAATGTACTAAGCGCTGCCTCAGTGTAAACTCTCATAATATCACTGGACATGAAAGCAAACCCGGCAGTGGCAGACTCCAGGCAATGTACTAAGCGCTGCCTCCGTGTAAACACGTATAATATCACTGGACATGAAAGCAAACCTGGCAGTGGCAGAATCCAGGGAATGTACTAAGCGCTGCCTTCGTGTAAACACGCATAATATCACTGCACATGAAAGCAAACCCGGCAGCGGCAGAATCCAGGGAATGTACTAAGCGCTGCCTCCGTGTAAACATGCATAATATCACTGGAAATGAAAGCAAACCCGGCAATAACAGAATCCAGGGAATGAACTAAGCGCTGCCTCCGTGTAAACATGCATAATATCACTGGACATGAAAGCAAACCCAGCAGAGGCAGAATCCAGGGAATGTACTAAGAGCTGCCTCCATGTAAACACTCATAATATCACTGGACATGAAAGCATCCCCGGCAGTGGCAGAATCCAGGGAATGTACTAAGCGCTGCCTCAGTGTAAACACTCATAATATCACTGGACATGAAAGCAAACCCGGTTTCGGCCGAACCGAGGGAATATACTAAGCGCTGCCTCTGTGTAAACACGCATAACATCACTGCACATGAAAGCAAACCCGGCAGTGGCAGTATCCAGTTAATGTACTAAGCGCTGCCTCCGTGTAAACACTCATAATATCACAGGACATTAAAGCAAACCTGGCAGTGGCAGCATCCACGAAATGTACTAAGCGCTGCCTCAGTGTAAACTCTGATAATATCAATGGACATGAACGCAAACCCAGCATCGGCAGAATCCAAGGAATGTACTAAGAGCTGCCTTCGTGTAAACACTCATAATATCACTGGACATGAAAGCAAACCCGGCAGTGGCAGAATCCAGGGAATGTACTAAGCGCTGCCTCAGTGTAAACACTCATAATATCACTGGACATGAAAGCAAACCCGGCAGCAGCAGAATCCAGGGAATGTACTAAGAGCTGCCTTCGTGTAAACACTCATAATATCACTGGACATGAACGCAAACCCAGCATCGGCAGAATCCAAGGAATGTACTAAGCGCTGCCTCAGTGTAAACTCTCATAATATCACTGGACATGAAAGCAAACCCGGCAGTGGCAGACTCCAGGGAATGTGCTAAGCGCTGCCTCCGTGTAAACACGTATAATATCACTGGACATGAAAGCAAACCTGGCAGTGGCAGAATCCAGGGAATGTACTAAGCGCTGCCTTCGTGTAAACACGCATAATATCACTGCACATGAAAGCAAACCCGGCAGCGGCAGAATCCAGGGAATGTACTAAGAGCTGCCTCCATGTAAACACTCATAATATCACTGGACATGAAAGCAAACCCGGCAGTGGCAGAATCCAGGGAATGTACTAAGCGCTGCCTCAGTGTAAACACTCATAATATCACTGGACATGAAAGCAAACCCGGCTTCGGCCGAACTGAGGGAATATACTAAGCGCTGCCTCTGTGTAAACACGCATAACATCACTGCACATGAAAGCAAACCCGGCAGTGGCAGTATCCAGGGAATGTACTAAGCGCTGCCTCTGTGTAAACACGCATAATGTCACTGGACATGAAAGCAAACCCGGCAGCGGCAGAATCCAGGGAATGTACTAAGCGCTGCCTCCGTGTAAACATGCATAATATCACTGGACATGAAAGCAAACCTGGCATCAGCAGAATCCAGGGAATGCACTAAGCGCTGCCTCCGTGTGAACATGCATAATATCACTGGACATGAAAACAAACCCGGCTTCGGCAGAATCGAGGGAATATACTAAGCGCTGCCTCAGTGTAAACACGCATAATATCACTGGACATGAAAGCAAATCCGACAGCTACAGAATCCAGGGAATGTACTAAGCGCTGCCTCTGTGTAAACACGCATGATATCACTGCACATGAAAGCAAACCTGGCAGTGGCAGAATTCAGCGAATGTACTAAGCGCTGCCTCTGTGTAAACATGCATAATATCACTGTACATGAAAGCAAACCCGGCAGTGGCAGACTCCAGGGAATGTACTAAGCGCTGCCTCTGTGTAAACATGCATAATATCACTGGACATGAAAGCAAACCCGGCAGCGGCATAATCCAGGGAATGGCCTAGGCGCTGCCTCTGTGTAAACACGCATAATATCACTGGACATGAAAGCAAACACGGCAGTGGCAGAATCCATGGAATGTACTAAGCGCTGCCTCTGTGTAAACACGCATAATATCACTGGACATTAATGCAAAACCCGGCAGCGGGAGAATCCAGGGAATGTACTAAGCGCTGCCTCTGTGTAAACACGCATAATATCACTGCACATGAAAGCAAACCCAGCAGTCGCAGCCTCCAGTTAATGTACTAAGCGCTGCCTCAGTGTAAACACTCATAATATCACTGGACATTAAAGCAAACCTGGCAGTGGCAGCATCCAGGAAATGTACTAAGAGCTGCCTCAGTGTAAACTCTGATAATATCAATGGACATGAACGCAAACCCAGCATCGGCAGAATCCAAGGAATGTACTAAGCGCTGCCTCAGTGTAAACTCTCATAATATCACTGGACATGAAAGCAAACCCGGCAGCAGCAGAATCCAGGGAATGTACTAAGAGCTGCCTTCGTGTAAACACTCATAATATCACTGGACATGAAAGCAAACCCGGCAATGGCAGAATCCAGGGAATGTACTAAGCGCTGCCTCAGTGTAAACACTCATAATATCACTGGACATGAAAGCAAACCCGGCTTCGGCAGACGCGAGGGAATATACTAAGCGCTGCCTCAGTGTAAACACGCATAATATCACAGGACATGAAAGCAAACCCGGCAGTGGCAGAATCCAGGGAATGTACTCTGAGCTGCCTCCGTTTAAACACGCATAATATCACTGGACATTAACGCAAACCCAGCAGCGACAGAATCCAGGGAATGTACTAAGCGCTGCCTCCGTGTAAAGACGCATAATATCACTGGACATGAAAGCAAACCCGGCATTGGCAGACTCCAGGGAATGTACTAAGCGCTGCCTCCGTGTAAACACGCATAATATCACTGGACCTGAAAGCAAACCCGGCAGCGACAGAATCCAGGGAATGTACTAAGCGCTGCCTCTGTGTAAACACGCATGATATCACTGCACATGAAAGCAAACCTGGCAGTGGCAGAATTCAGCGAATGTACTAAGCGCTGCCTCTGTGTAAACATGCATAATATCACTGTACATGAAAGCAAACCCGGCAGTGGCAGACTCCAGGGAATGTACTAAGCGCTGCCTCTGTGTAAACATGCATAATATCACTGGACATGAAAGCAAACCCGGCAGCGGCATAATCCAGGGAATGGCCTAGGCGCTGCCTCTGTGTAAACACGCATAATATCACTGGACATGAAAGCAAACACGGCAGTGGCAGAATCCATGGAATGTACTAAGCGCTGCCTCTGTGTAAACACGCATAATATCACTGGACATTAATGCAAAACCCGGCAGCGGGAGAATCCAGGGAATGTACTAAGCGCTGCCTCTGTGTAAACACGCATAATATCACTGCACATGAAAGCAAACCCAGCAGTCGCAGCCTCCAGTTAATGTACTAAGCGCTGCCTCAGTGTAAACACTCATAATATCACTGGACATTAAAGCAAACCTGGCAGTGGCAGCATCCAGGAAATGTACTAAGCGCTGCCTCAGTGTAAACTCTGATAATATCAATGGACATGAACGCAAACCCAGCATCGGCAGAATCCAAGGAATGTACTAAGCGCTGCCTCAGTGTAAACTCTCATAATATCACTGGACATGAAAGCAAACCCGGCAGCAGCAGAATCCAGGGAATGTACTAAGAGCTGCCTTCGTGTAAACACTCATAATATCACTGGACATGAAAGCAAACCCGGCAATGGCAGAATCCAGGGAATGTACTAAGCGCTGCCTCAGTGTAAACACTCATAATATCACTGGACATGAAAGCAAACCCGGCTTCGGCAGACGCGAGGGAATATACTAAGCGCTGCCTCAGTGTAAACACGCATAATATCACAGGACATGAAAGCAAACCCGGCAGTGGCAGAATCCAGGGAATGTACTCTGAGCTGCCTCCGTTTAAACACGCATAATATCACTGGACATTAACGCAAACCCAGCAGCGACAGAATCCAGGGAATGTACTAAGCGCTGCCTCCGTGTAAAGACGCATAATATCACTGGACATGAAAGCAAACCCGGCATTGGCAGACTCCAGGGAATGTACTAAGCGCTGCCTCCGTGTAAACACGCATAATATCACTGGACCTGAAAGCAAACCCGGCAGCGACAGAATCCAGGGAATGTACTAAGCGCTGCCTCCGTGTAAACACGCATAATATCACTGGACCTGAAAGCAAACCCGGCATTGGCAGACTCCAGGGAATGTACTAAGCGCTGCCTCTGTGTAAACACGCATAATGTCACTGGACATGAAAGCAAACCCGGCAGCGGCAGAATCCAGGGAATGTACTAAGCGCTGCCTCCGTGTAAACATGAATAATATCACTGGACATGAAAGCAAACCTGGCTTCAGCAGAATCCAGGGAATGCACTAAGCGCTGCCTCCGTGTAAACATGCATAATATCACTGGACATGAAAACAAACCCGGCTTCGGCAGAATCGAGGGAATATACTAAGCGCTGCCTCAGTGTAAACACGCATAATATCACTGGACATGAAAGCAAATCCGGCAGCTACAGAATCCAGGGAATGTACTAAGCGCTGCCTCTGTGTAAACACGCATGATATCACTGCACATGAAAGCAAACCTGGCAGTGGCAGAATTCAGCGAATGTACTAAGCGCTGCCTCTGTGTAAACATGCATAATATCACTGCACATGAAAGCAAACCCGGCAGTGGCAGACTCCAGGGAATGTACTAAGCGCTGCCTCTGTGTAAACACGCATAATATCACTGCACATGAAAGCAAACCCGGCATTGGCAGACTCCAGGGAATGTACTAAGCGCTGCCTCTGTGTAAACATGCATAATATCACTGGACATGAAAGCAAACCCGGCAGCGGCATAATCCAGGGAATGGCCTAGGCGCTGCCTCTGTGTAAACACGCATAATATCACTGGACATGAAAGCAAACCCGGCAGTGGCAGAATCCATGGAATGTACTAAGCGCTGCCTCTGTGTAAACACGCATAATATCACTGGACATTAATGCAAAACCCGGCAGCGGGAGAATCCAGGGAATGTACTAAGCGCTGCCTCTGTGTAAACACGCATAATATCACTGCACATGAAAGCAAACCCAGCAGTCGCAGCCTCCAGTTAATGTACTAAGCGCTGCCTCCGTGTAAACACTCATAATATCACTGGACATTAAAGCAAACCTGGCAGTGGCAGCATCCAGGAAATGTACTAAGCGCTGCCTCAGTGTAAACTCTGATAATATCAATGGACATGAACGCAAACCCAGCATCGGCAGAATCCAAGGAATGTACTAAGCGCTGCCTGAGTGTAAACTCTCATAATATCACTGGACATGAAAGCAAACCCGGCAGCAGCAGAATCCAGGGAATGTACTAAGAGCTGCCTTCGTGTAAACACTCATAATATCACTGGACATGAAAGCAAACCCGGCAGTGGCAGAATCCAGGGAATGTACTAAGCGCTGCCTCAGTGTAAACACTCATAATATCACTGGACATGAAAGCAAACCCGGCTTCGGCAGAAGCGAGGGAATATTCTAAGCGCTGCCTCAGTGTAAACACGCATAATATCACAGGACATGAAAGCAAACCCGGCAGTGGCAGAATCCAGGGAATGTACTCCGAGCTGCCTCCGTTTAAACACGCATAATATCACTGGACATTAACGCAAACCCAGCAGCGACAGAATCCAGGGAATGTACTAAGCGCTGCCTCCGTGTAAACACGCATAATATCACTGGACATGAAAGCAAACCCTGCATTGGCAGACTCCAGGGAATGTACTAAGCGCTGCCTCCGTGTAAACACGCATAATATCACTGGACCTGAAAGCAAACCCGGCATTGGCAGAATCCAGGGAATGTACTAAGCGCTGCCTCCGTGTAAACACGCATAATATCACTGGACCTGAAAGCAAACCCGGCATTGGCAGACTCCAGGGAATGTACTAAGCGCTGCCTCCGTGTAAACACTCATAATATCACTGGACATGAAAACAAACCCGGCAGCTGCAGAATCCAGGGAATGTACTAAGCGATGCATCCGTGTAAACACTCATAATATCACTGGACATGAAAGCAACCCTGGATCCGGGGAATGCACGTCTGCTTCATCCTGGAGGGTGTCTAAAAGGTTAATCAAAGATGATTACATGCAGAGTGCAATGCATTAAAGTTCCACACCTTTTATTACCCAAACATGCATGCATGTATTCCTGAACATGTCCCTGTATACTTTCCAAAGCTTTGTGAACTGTTTGAAAGGCATGAATAACCCCTGCTTGGCAGAGTTGGCATCATTGCCAATCCTGAGGGTAAATTCCAACTGTTGATGTACCTGTCTCCATCTGATTAACACCCACCCGTTTCTCGTCAACAGAGTTGCAATGGGTGCTGGAGGTGTGCCAGGCAAGTGTCAAATAGCAGAGTAACTTGTCTGCGGGTGTCTTGTGGCTGTGCGCTGGTGTAAAGATCGTCTTACCTCATGGGTAATAGAGAGTATGGTGGCAGCAGGGATGGGTTGACCATCCTTTTTCTCTCTGCAACCTGGGAGGATGTCTCGGGAGGATAGCTCAGGGGCAACACGCTCACCTTGGAAGCAAGACAACGAGGAGCAACACAGGTTCGATCCTCAGGGAATCCATTACAATTACGGTTACACCCCCCTGCAGGTTGGTAGTGCCACCAGAAATTCAGGGTAAACGTGCAGGAAAAACCAAAAAGAGGCCGAAAGTCCCCTCTAAGCGCTGTATAGGTGAAGCCAAAGCAGAATTTGAAAGGTCTTGGCAATTGAAACTGCAAAGGAAACGTGATCTTTACTGGAGCGAATGTTTAAATGAAGGCAGCAGGAAACCGTGGGTTAACCCCAGGAACAAGAAGCAAAGCGTAAGAAAGCGAGGGAGGGTCCAGACTGTGACAGACCCCTGGAGGAGCCTTCCCAGGAGAGCGTGCCCTTACCTTGTGGTAGTCTAGGCCTGGACATTACAAGGCACTGTGGCCGAGGGAGGTTCCAGACTGTGACAGACCCCTGGAGGAGCCTTCCCAGGAGAGCGTGCCCTTACCTTGTGGTAGTCTAGGCCTGGACATTACAAGGCACTGTGGCCGAGGGAGGGTCCAGACTGTGACAGACCCCTGGAGGAGCCTTCCCAGGACAGCGTGCCCTTACCTTGTGGTAGACCAGGCCTGGACATTACAAGGCACTGTGGCCGAGGGAGGTTCCAGACTGTGACAGACCCCTAGAGGAGCCTTCCCAGGACAGTGTGCCCTTACCTTGTGGTAGGCTAGGCATGGACATTACAGCGTAGGATTTGGGAACTCTTTTTCGTTGGCCACAGCTTTGATCCTTTTGAGTTATAGCTTGGGGTCTCCTGGGGTACACTCTTTGTCGTCCACACCTTTGGAATCTTGGGTTACAGATGAGGGGCAAGGACTTATGAGAACGGTGGGTAGTGGGCACTAGAAGAATACTTCACTTCTTGATGGCCCTTTCCTGGCCCTCTCTATATTTATTGAAATGTTCCAGTTCAGTTGATGAAAGTGACCTCTTAGAAGCATTTATTGCAACGCCCCGCTGAAAGAATACATTATTAAAAGGACGTGTTGATCCCACAAAGCACCAGTTGTCACGTGTATCATCGCTCGGCCATCAAGATAGGCTGAGATGGTGAAGATCCCCCGAGGCCCCCGGAGCCTTAGGACTCGGGGCCAATTCTTCCTGGAGTTCCTGGGTCCAGGGCCACTAACGCTTCTTCTCAGTGGCGCCTGCTTCCAGTCTCTTGCATCTCCACACAGTGTAGCCGCAGGTGCGCTGCTGCGCTGGAGTGCAGTGTGCACCTGTTCTGCCGGGTGTTTGCCCCTCTTTTGCACCGCGCTCCGATGAAGAATAAATCCATGCATGTGTGCACATGGGCGATGTGAGGCACAGGGGCACTGCATTCCCAGAAAGGAACTCATTATTTGAGGTAAGGGGTGTCTTGGGGGCTTCTGTGGCCTGCTGTTTGTGGGACCCAATGCCTGCCCCGGGGAGCATTGTGGATTGTGGTGCAGCTCCCGTGCAGCTCAGAAAGCTGCATCACAGGAGTGCACAGAGAGAAATGATTGGCAGGCCGGATTCCTCTGCACTGCGTGGCTGCACCATGCGATTGTGCCATACGTAGGCAGATGAGCTGCATTCCCCGGGCAATGTGGCTTTCCTTGATGCTTGCCATCTCGCTTTATGTTGCTGTCATTACTGCGGTGCCCTCCTCACTGGGGGCTTCAAGGGTGTCGCTGATGGCCTATGCTAAATAATAGGGTGTAGCTGATGACTGATGCTGAGGAATGGGCTGCCCCCGATGATTGATGCTGAGGGATAGGGTGCTGCTGATGAATGATGCTGAGGAATAGGCTGCTGCCGATGATTGATGCTGAGGAAAAGGCTGCTGCCGATGATTGATGCTGAGGAATAGGCTGCTGCTGATGGTTGATGCTGAGGAATAGGCTGCTGCCGATGGTTGATGCTGAGGAATAGGCTGCTGCCGATGATTGATGCTGAGGAATAGGCTGCTGCCGATGGTTGATGCTAAGGAATAGGCTGCTGCCGATGGTTGATGCTAAGGAATAGACTGCTGCCGATGGTTGATGCTAAGGAATAGGCTGCTGCTGATGAATGATGCTGAGGAATAGGCTGCTGCCGATGGTTGATGCTAAGGAATAGGCTGCTGCCGATGGTTGATGCTAAGGAATAGACTGCTGCCGATGGTTGATGCTAAGGAATAGGCTGCTGCTGATGAATGATGCTAAGGAATAGGCTGCTGCCGATGGTTGATGCTAAGGAATAGGCTGCTGCTGATGAATGATGCTGAGGAATAGGCTGCTGCCGATGGTTGATGCTTAGGACTAGGCTGCTGCTGAGGAGTAGGCTGCTGCTGATGATTGATGCTGAGGAATAGGCTGCTGCTGATGATTGATGCTAAGGAATAGGGTGCTGGTGATGATTGATGCTGAGGAATAGGCTGCTGTTGATGAGTGATGCTGAGGAATAGGGTGCTCTTGATGAGTGATGCTGAGTAATAGGCTGCTGCCGATGATTGATGCTGAGGAATAAGCTGTGCCAATGATTGATGCTGAGGAATAGGCTGATGTTGATGATTGATGCTGAGGAATAGGGTGCTGTTGATGAGTGATGCTGAGTAATAGGCTGCTGCCGAGGGTTGATGCTGAGGAATAAGCTGCTGCCAAGGATTGATGCTGAGGAATAGGGTGCTGTTGATAACTGATGCTGAGGAATAGGCTGCTGCCGATGATTCATGCTGAGTAATAGGCTGATGTTGATGATTGATGCTGAGGAATGGGGTGCTGTTGATGAGTGATGCTGAGTAATAGGCTGCTGCCGATGATTCATGCTGAGGAATAGGCTGATGTTGATGATTGATGCTGAGGAATAGGGTGCTGTTGATAATTGATGCTGAGGAATAGGCTGCTGCCGATGATTCATGCTGAGGAATAAGCTGTGCCAATGATTGATGCTGAGGAATAGGCTGATGTTGATGATTGATGCTGAGGAATAGGGTGCTGTTGATGAGTGATGCTGAGTAATAGGCTGCTGCCGAGGGTTGATGCTGAGGAATAAGCTGCTGCCAAGGATTGATGCTGAGGAATAGGCTGCTGCCGATGATTCATGCTGAGGAATAAGCTGTGCCAATGATTGATGCTGAGGAATAGGCTGATGTTGATGATTGATGGTGAGGAATATGCTGTTGTTGATGAGTGATGCTGAGGAATAGGGTGCTTTTGATGATTGATGCTGAGGAATATGGTGCTGTTGATGAGTGATGCTGAGGAATAGGCTGCTGCTGATGATTGATGGTGAGGAATAAGCTGCTGCCAATGATTGATGCTGAGGAATAGGGTGCTGTTGATGATTGATGGTGAGGAATATGCTGTTGTTGATGAGTGATGCTGAGGAATAGGGTGCTTTTGATGATTGATGCTGAGGAATAGGGTGCTGTTGATGAGTGATGCTGAGGAATAGGCTGCTGCTGATGATTGATGCTGAGGAATAAGCTGCTGCCAATGATTGATGCTGAGGATTAGGCTGCTGCCAAGGATTGATGCTGAGGAATAGGGTGCTGTTGATGAGTGATGCTGAGGAATAGGCTGCTGTCGATGATGCTAGTTTCAAGACAGTTTTATGTGAAGGTCATATATGCAGAATAGGGGGCATTGAATGGTGATAGTTTGGTAATAGGGCATGGGTGTGCAACCTGATGCTTGCTTGCCAGTTGTTTTTCGATTAGGATTCCCATGTTCCCTTTCCAGCGACTATGCCGGGTAAGGCTTATGGAATTTGTAGTCCAGAACAGCTGGAGAGCTGAAGGTTGCAGAGCCCCTCGAAAGATTTTTTTGTTTTGTTAATGCAACTGCTCCATGATAAGACACTGCTGAGAGTGGGGGAGGGGGGTCTCAGTGATTATTCAGTGAAGGAAACATCTGTTGACGGTGAGAGCCCAGTGATGGGGTGTGCTTGATGGTGAGAGCCCAGTGATGGGGTGTGCTTGATGGTGAGAGCCCAGTGATGGAGTGTGCTTGATGGTGAGAGCCCAGTGATGGGATGTGCTTGATGGTGAGAGCCCAGTGATGGGGTGTGCTTGATGGTGAGAGCCCAGTGATAGAGTGTGCTTGATGGTGAGAGCCCGGTGATGGGGTGTGCTTGATTGTGAGAGCCCAGTGATGGGGTGTGCTTGATGGTGAGAGCCCAGTGATGGGGTGTGCTTGATGATGAGAGCCCAGTGATGGGGTGTGCTTGATGGTGAGAGCCCAGTGGGGTGTGCTTGATGGTGAGAGCCCAGTGATGAGGTGTGCTTGATGGTGAGAGCCCAGTGATAGGGTGTGCTTAATGGTGAGAGCCTAGTTTATAGGGTGTGCTTGATGGTGAGAGGCCAGTGATGGGGTGTGCTTGATGGTGAGAGCCCAGTGATGGGGTGTGCTTGAAGGTGAGAGCCCAGTGATGGGGTGTGCTTGATGGTGAGAGCCCAGTGATGGAGTGTGCTTGATGGTGAGAGCCCAGTGATGGGGTGTGCTTGATGGTGATAGCCAAGTGATGGGGTGTGCTTGATGGTGAGAGCCCAGTGATAGAGTGTGCTTGATGGTGAGAGCCCGGTGGTCGGGTGTGCTTGATTGTGAGAGCCCAGTGATGGGGTGTGCTTGATGGTGAGAGCCCAGTGATGGGGTGTGCTTGATGGTGAGAGCCCAGTGGGTGTGCTTGATGGTGAGAGCCCAGTGATAGGGTGTGTTTAATGGTGAGAGCCTAGTTTATAGGGTGTGCTTGATGGTGAGAGGCCAGTGATGGGGTGTGCTTGATGGTGAGAGCCCAGTGATGGGGTGTGCTTGATGGTGAGAGCCCAGTGATAGAGTGTGCTTGATGGTGAGAGCCTGGTGATGGGGTGTGCTTGATTTTGAGAGACCAGTGATGGGGTGTGCTTGATGGTGGGAGCCCGGTGATGGGGTGTGCTTGATGGTGAGAGCCCAGTGATGGGGTGTGCTTGATGGTGAGAGCCCAGTGACGGGGTGTGCTGGATTGTGAGAGCCTGTCTGCTTGATGGTGAGAGCTCGGTGATGGGGTGTGCTTGATGGTGAGAGCCCAGTGATGAGGTGTGCTTGATGGTGAGAGCCCAGCGATGGGGTGTGCTTGATGGTGAGAGCCCGGTGATGGGGTGTGCTTGATGGTGAGAGCCCGGTGATGAGGTGTGCTTGATGGTGAGAGCCCAGTGATGGGGTGTGCTTGATGGTGAGAGCCCAGTGATAGGGTGTGCTTAATGGTGAGAGCCCAGTGACGAGGTGTGCTTGATGGTGAGAGCCCAGTGATAGGGTGTGCTTGATGGTGAGAGCCCAGTGATGGGGTGTGCTTGATGGTGATTGCTGTATGACATTCTCCTGTTGATGGTGTGCACTGGGCATCTATTCCTAATAATGGACTGGCTGAGTGCGACGTAGGCTATGAGATGAGACTCCGTGCACGATCGAAGCACTTTGGTGGAATCCTGCGTTGGGCTGAAGGACTCCGAGTTCTGGTTTCACTGAAGCCGCTTCTTCAAGGCTTGAATGGATTAGAAGGTCGACAAATAGAAATGTCGACTCTTATTACTTTGTGTACAGGGGGCAGAGTAACTAAATATGCATTGACATGCAACGTGCACGTGATTTCCACATGAGTGTGGTTAATGAAGACGAGTGCAGATGCTGAAGAGAGAAGGGAACTTATACGGTCCCAGCGTGTGTATGGAAGATGTTTCCCAACATCTGTCTGTGTTTTGCACTAGTGAAGCAACCTTAGTCTATGTGGGGAGAGGTTGGTGAAGTGCTCTCTGCACTAGTGAACTCCCTGGGACACCAGACACTCACCCACAGTGGAAGGAATTGCCTTCATGCGTTTGACGCACAGCCACGAGTCTTTGGTACTCTGAGGATGGCACATGTTTCGGCTGACTCATGCTCACTCAGGGCACTGTGCTTCTTGCAGGCTTTGAAGATGGCTCACGCTGGGATCTCGTTGTCTGAAGAGGAGGCGTCGGTGGCAGCACCTTTCAATTCCACGATCACCAACATAAGCTGCGTCCCAGATCTGATCAAGTAAGCTCATCGTTTGGGACATTTAAAGAAAATGTGTTAGGCAGGCACCCGAGGAGACTAATGTTCATTGCATCTTTTGTAGGAATTGGCCAATTAAACATATTGGTTGCCACGGTCTATTGGCAAATTTACAAATACGACAAAATGTACATAGCTAATGAGCTCATCCATGTTTCCATGTTCGAGGTATGATCTGGGCATGGAACCAAAAGAGAAAGAATGAACGGAAAGCAGACACATGACACACTAAAGGCATGAAGCATGTGTCTCTCAGAGCCCCGGCACTGAGTCTGATTAACACTCACCTGAGTGGGGGGTCTCCACGGACCCCAGCACGCACTTGGTGGGTGTGGACCACGTGACATTGACAGATGGGGCCGTCAATGCGTGTATCAGGATTTTGGACCACCTATTCCAAGAATGGCTGGTTGATGTTGACCCTCAAGTGGACCCTCAATTTCACATTGATAGTTCTACCAGTTCATGTTGCGGTCTGTGAGTAGATATTACGGATTAAGTAAGCCATGCTGGGGGCAGGGGGCGGGGGGGTTTCAAGACTGAACAAAGGAACTGAGAGGCTACAGAGAGTCGAGTGTGGATAAAAGAGGAGAGAAGGGACGTGAAAGAATGAGGAGAAGGCAATGAGAGGAGGGAAGTGATACATGTGCACTGGTACAAAATGGAGTTACCTCAAAATGGCAAAGGTCACAATGCTAATACGAAACAGAGGAGAAGAAAGGGAAGCAGTCAGAGGAGGAGAAAGGGAAGCAGTCAGAGGAGGAAAAAGGGAAGCAGTCAGAGGAGGAGAAAAGGAAGCAGTCAGAGGAGGAAAAAGGGAAGCAGTCAGAGGAGGAGAAAAGGAAGCAGTCAGAGGAGGAAAAAGGGAAGCAGTCAGAGGAGGAGAAAAGGAAGCAGTCAGAGGAGGAGAAAAGGAAGCAGTCAGAGGAGGAAAAAGGGAAGCAGTCAGAGGAGGAGAACAGGCAGTCATAGGAGGGGAACAGACAGTCATAAGAGGGGGACAGGCAGTCATAGGAGAAGAAAATGAGACAGTTAGAAGAAAAAAAGGAGCAATCAAAGGAAGTGAAAAGGAAGCAGTCAGAGGAGGAGACAAGGAAGCAGTCAGGGGAGGAGAACAGGAGGCTGCCATAGGAGAAGAAAATGAGACATTTAGAAGAAAAAAAAAGGAGCAATCATAGGAAGTGAAAAAGAAGCAGTCAGAGGAGGAGAAAAGAGGACGCAGTCAGAGGAGGAGAAAGGGAAGCACTCAGAGGAGGAGAAAAAGAGGAAGCCATCAGAGGAGGAGAAAAGGAAGCACTCAGAGGAGGAGAAAAGGAAGCAGTCAGAGGAGGAAAAAGGGAAGCACTCAGAGGAGGAGAAAAAGAGGAAGCCGTCAGAGGAGGAGAAAAGGAAGCACTAAGAGGAGGAGAAAAGGAAGCAGTCAGAGGAGGAAAAAGGGAAGCAGTCAGAGGAGGAGAAAAAGAGGAAGCAGTCAGAGGAGGAGATAGGGAAGCAGTCAGAGGAGGAGAAAGGGAAGCAGTCAGAGGAGGAGAAAGGGAAGCAGTAGAGGAGGAAAAAGGGAAGCAGTCAAAGGAGGAGAAAAGGAAGCAGTCAAAGGAGGAGAAAAGGAAGCAGTCAGAGGAGGAGAAAGGGAAGCAGTCAAAGGAGGAGAAAAGGAAGCAGTCAAAGGAGGAGAAAAGGAAGCAGTCAAAGGAGGAGAAAAGGAAGCAGTCAGAGGAGGAGAAAGGGAAGCAGTCAGAGGAGGAAAAAGGGAAGCAGTCAAAGGAGGAGAAAAGGAAGCAGTCAGAGGAGGAGAAAAGGAAGCAGTCAGAGGAGGAAAAAGGGAAGCAGTCAGAGGAGGAGAACAGGCAGTCATAGGAGGGGAACAGGCAGTCATAAGAGGGGGACAGGCAGTCATAGGGGAAGAAAATGAGACAGTTAGAAGAAAAAAAAGGAGCAATCAAAGGAAGTGAAAAGGAAGCAGTCAGAGGAGGAGACAAGGAAGCAGTCAGAGGAGGAGAAAGAGAAGCAGTCAGAGGTGGAGAAAGGGAAGCACTCAGAGGAGGAGAACAGGAGGCAGCCATAGGAGAAGAAAATGAGACAGTTAGAAGAAAAAAAAGGAGCAATCATAGGAAGTGAAAAAGAAGCAGTCAGAGGAGGAGAAACGAGGAAGCAGTCAGAGGAGGAGAAAGGGAAGCACTCAGAGGAGGAGAAAAAGAGGAAGCTGTCAGAGGAGGAGAAAAGGAAGCACTCAGAGGAGGAGAAAAGGAAGCAGTCAGAGGAGGAAAAAGGGAAGTAGTCAGAGGAGGAGAAAAAGAGGAAGCCGTCAGAGGAGGAGAAAAGGAAGCACTCAGAGGAGGAGAAAAGGAAGCAGTCAGAGGAGGAAAAAGGGAAGCAGTCAGAGGAGGAGAAAAAGAGGAAGCTGTCAGAGGAGGAGATAGGGAAGCAGTCAGATGAGGAGAAAAAGAGGAAGCAGTCAGAGGAGGAGAAAGGGAAGCACTCAGAGGAGGAGAAAAAGAGGAAGCCGTCAGAGGAGGAGAAAAGGAAGAACTCAGAGGAGGAGAAAAGGAAGCAGTCAGAGGAGGAGAACAGGCAGTCATAGGAGGGGAACAGGCAGTCATAGGAGATGGACAGGAGGCAGCCATAGGAGAAGAAAATGAGACAGAAGAAAAAAAAGGAGCAATCATAGGAAGTGAAAAAGAAGCAGTCAGAGGAGGAGAAAAAGAGGAAGCAGTCAGAGGAGGAGAAAGGGAAGCACTCAGAGGAGGAGAAAAAGAGGAAGCCGTCAGAGGAGGAGAAAAGGAAGCACTCAGAGGAGGAGAAAAGGAAGCAGTCAGAGGAGGAAAAAGGGAAGCAGTCAGAGGAGGAGAAAAAGAGGTAGCCGTCAGAGGAGGAGAAAAGGAAGCACTCAGAGGAGGAGAAAAGGAAGCAGTCAGAGGAGGAAAAAGGGAAGCAGTCAGAGGAGGAGAAAAAGAGGAAGCAGTCAGAGGAGGAGAAAGGGAAGCAGTCAGAGGAGGAGAAAAAGAGGAAGCAGTCAGAGGAGGAGAAAGGGAAGCACTCAGAGGAGGAGAAAAAGAGGAAGCCGTCAGAGGAGGAGAAAAGGAAGCACTCAGAGGAGGAGAAAAGGAAGCAGTCAAAGGAGGAGAACAGGCAGTCATAGGAGGGGAACAGGCAGTCATAGGAGGGGGACAGGAGGCAGCCATGGGAGAAGAAAATGAGACAGAAGAAAAAAAAGGAGCAATCAAAGGAAGTGAAAAGGAAGCAGTCAGAGGAGGAGACAATGAAGCAGTCAGAAGAGGAGAAAGTGAAGCAGTCAGAGGTGGAGAAAGGGAAGCACTCAGAGGAGGAGAAAAGGAAGCAGTCAGAGGAGGAAAAAGGGAAGCAGTCAGAGGAGGAGAACAGGCAGTCATAGGAGGGGAACAGACAGTCATAAGAGGGGGACAGGCAGTCATAGGAGAAGAAAATGAGACAGTTAGAAGAAAAAAAGGAGCAATCAAAGGAAGTGAAAAGGAAGCAGTCAGAGGAGGAGACAAGGAAGCAGTCAGGGGAGGAGAACAGGAGGCTGCCATAGGAGAAGAAAATGAGACATTTAGAAGAAAAAAAAAGGAGCAATCATAGGAAGTGAAAAAGAAGCAGTCAGAGGAGGAGAAAAGAGGACGCAGTCAGAGGAGGAGAAAGGGAAGCACTCAGAGGAGGAGAAAAAGAGGAAGCCATCAGAGGAGGAGAAAAGGAAGCACTCAGAGGAGGAGAAAAGGAAGCAGTCAGAGGAGGAAAAAGGGAAGCACTCAGAGGAGGAGAAAAAGAGGAAGCCGTCAGAGGAGGAGAAAAGGAAGCACTAAGAGGAGGAGAAAAGGAAGCAGTCAGAAGAGGAAAAAGGGAAGCAGTCAGAGGAGGAGAAAAAGAGGAAGCAGTCAGAGGAGGAGATAGGGAAGCAGTCAGAGGAGGAGAAAGGGAAGCAGTCAGAGGAGGAGAAAGGGAAGCAGTAGAGGAGGAAAAAGGGAAGCAGTCAAAGGAGGAGAAAAGGAAGCAGTCAAAGGAGGAGAAAAGGAAGCAGTCAGAGGAGGAGAAAGGGAAGCAGTCAAAGGAGGAGAAAAGGAAGCAGTCAAAGGAGGAGAAAAGGAAGCAGTCAAAGGAGGAGAAAAGGAAGCAGTCAGAGGAGGAGAAAGGGAAGCAGTCAGAGGAGGAAAAAGGGAAGCAGTCAAAGGAGGAGAAAAGGAAGCAGTCAGAGGAGGAGAAAAGGAAGCAGTCAGAGGAGGAAAAAGGGAAGCAGTCAGAGGAGGAGAACAGGCAGTCATAGGAGGGGAACAGGCAGTCATAAGAGGGGGACAGGCAGTCATAGGGGAAGAAAATGAGACAGTTAGAAGAAAAAAAAGGAGCAATCAAAGGAAGTGAAAAGGAAGCAGTCAGAGGAGGAGAAAAGAGGACGCAGTCAGAGGAGGAGAAAGGGAAGCACTCAGAGGAGGAGAAAAAGAGGAAGCCATCAGAGGAGGAGAAAAGGAAGCACTCAGAGGAGGAGAAAAGGAAGCAGTCAGAGGAGGAAAAAGGGAAGCACTCAGAGGAGGAGAAAAAGAGGAAGCCGTCAGAGGAGGAGAAAAGGAAGCACTAAGAGGAGGAGAAAAGGAAGCAGTCAGAAGAGGAAAAAGGGAAGCAGTCAGAGGAGGAGAAAAAGAGGAAGCAGTCAGAGGAGGAGATAGGGAAGCAGTCAGAGGAGGAGAAAGGGAAGCAGTCAGAGGAGGAGAAAGGGAAGCAGTAGAGGAGGAAAAAGGGAAGCAGTCAAAGGAGGAGAAAAGGAAGCAGTTAAAGGAGGAGATAGGGAAGCAGTCAGAGGAGGAGAAAGGGAAGCAGTCAGAGGAGGAGAAAGGGAAGCAGTCAGAGGAGGAGAAAGGGAAGCAGTAGAGGAGGAAAAAGGGAAGCAGTCAAAGGAGGAGAAAAGGAAGCAGTCAGAGGAGGCGAGTCATATGAGGGGAAAAGGAAGCAGTTAAAGGATGCAGCAATAAAGGAGAAAGGAGCAGTCGGAGGAAGGGAAAGGAAGCAGCGATGAAGGGGAAAGGAAGCAGTCAGAGGAGGAGAAAGAGAAGCAGTCAGAGGAGGAGAAAAGGAAGCAGTCAGAGGAGGAGAAAGGGAAGCACTCAGAGGAGGAGAAAAAGAGGAAGCCATCAGAGGAGGAGAAAAGGAAGCACTCAGAGGAGGAGAAAAGGAAGCAGTCAGAGGAGGAAAAAGGGAAGCACTCAGAGGAGGAGAAAAAGAGGAAGCCGTCAGAGGAGGAGAAAAGGAAGCACTAAGAGGAGGAGAAAAGGAAGCAGTCAGAAGAGGAAAAAGGGAAGCAGTCAGAGGAGGAGAAAAAGAGGAAGCAGTCAGAGGAGGAGATAGGGAAGCAGTCAGAGGAGGAGAAAGGGAAGCAGTCAGAGGAGGAGAAAGGGAAGCAGTAGAGGAGGAAAAAGGGAAGCAGTCAAAGGAGGAGAAAAGGAAGCAGTCAAAGGAGGAGAAAAGGAAGCAGTCAGAGGAGGAGAAAGGGAAGCAGTCAAAGGAGGAGAAAAGGAAGCAGTCAAAGGAGGAGAAAAGGAAGCAGTCAAAGGAGGAGAAAAGGAAGCAGTCAGAGGAGGAGAAAGGGAAGCAGTCAGAGGAGGAAAAAGGGAAGCAGTCAAAGGAGGAGAAAAGGAAGCAGTCAGAGGAGGAGAAAAGGAAGCAGTCAGAGGAGGAAAAAGGGAAGCAGTCAGAGGAGGAGAACAGGCAGTCATAGGAGGGGAACAGGCAGTCATAAGAGGGGGACAGGCAGTCATAGGGGAAGAAAATGAGACAGTTAGAAGAAAAAAAAGGAGCAATCAAAGGAAGTGAAAAGGAAGCAGTCAGAGGAGGAGAAAAGAGGACGCAGTCAGAGGAGGAGAAAGGGAAGCACTCAGAGGAGGAGAAAAGGAAGCAGTCAGAAGAGGAAAAAGGGAAGCAGTCAGAGGAGGAGAAAAGGGAAGCAGTCAGAGGAGGAGAAAAGGAAGCAGTCAGAGGAGGAGGATAAGAAGAGGGGTAGAAATAAAAGGATGAATAAATCTAATGCACAGAGAGCAAAGGAAATGCAGGGACAGGAAAGTCAGAAAGTTAAGAAGCATGAATTAAACCAAGAGTGGAGCTGGAATTATGAGTGGGAGGAGAGAATAGAGACAGCAGATGAAAAGAAAGAATAGTCGAGAAGTGCGGATTAAAGTCACCAAGAAGGAAACGAGGAGCGTCAGATGAAAGAAGAAAAACAGTTAAGAACCAATATTTTCCCTGATGGGGTGGTCAGCAATTAAAATTAAAAAGGAATGAAGATGAGGCTCAGAAAAGGAAAGCGCCTTAGGGAGGCAAGGAAAGAGTTGGAATAGAGGAGGTCATGGTAAAGAAAAGGTATGAACTGAATAGGGGGAGCGTGGGGTGCAACATGAGGCATGACAAGAAGCAAGCTGGGGTCACGAGCCAAACAACAGCCCCACCTGCAGAAGGAAAACACGTGCATGTTCAGGCTCTCCTTCAGAGGCCACGCAGGTGGCCTCACAAATGGGAGGAGGCACCAGGCCGAGAAGATGTTAAAACCAGTGCTTGGGAGGCAGGAACATTGACGGAGGTAATCCCGGGTGGAAGGCAGCGTGAAACCTCAGCGATAGTCAAAATCAAGGACAGTAAATAGATGGAAATCCCAGGATCGAGGAAACCTTCCAGAGGAACACAAAGGAACACAGGTACAAGTTCATTGGATGTGGGAAAAGATGGAAAAAAGGATCCAAGAGCAGTGATAAAAGGACTGGAGATCAGGCATATGTCAAAACAGATGCATCACATGGTCAGGGAGCCGGAGATGCTTCTGCATTGAGCAGAAGGTTCCAGATTAAAGGATCCAAAACAGGCAGATGCCAACACAGACGGATTGCAGAGTCCAGGAGTTGGAGATGGATTGAGCAGGAACCTCTGGATTAAAGAAGCCCTAAACAGGCAGATTGCCAACACAGACGGATCCCCCAGTCCAGAAGACAGAGATGTTTCTGCATTTAGAAGAAGGTTCCAGAATAAAGGAGCCCTAAACTGGCAGATGCCAATACATACAGATCACACAGTCCAGGAAACAGAATTGCTACTGCGTTGAGAAGAAGGTTCCAGAATAAAGGATCCAAAACAGGCAGATGCCAACACAGACGGATTGCAGAGTCCAGGAGTTGGAGATGGATTGAGCAGGAACCTCTGGATTAAAGAAGCCCTAAACAGGCAGACGCCAACACAGACTGATCACACAGTCTAGGAGAAAGAGATGCTTCTCCAATGAGAAGAAGGTTCCAGATTAAAGGAGGCCTAAACTGGCAGATGCTAACACAGAAGGATCACACAGTTCAGGAGACAGAGATGCTTCTCCATTGAGAAGAAGGTTCTAGAATAAAGGAGGCCTAAACTGGCAAATGCTAACACAGACGGATCACACAGTCCAGGAAACAGAGATGCTTCTCCATTGAGAAGAAGGTTCCAGAATAAAGGGGCCCTGAATTGGTAGATGCCAACACAGATGGATCACACAGTCCAGGAGACAGAGGTGCTTCTCCGTTGAGAAGAAGGTTCCAGAATAAAGGAGACCTAAATTGGCAGATCCCAACACAGACGGATCACACAGTGCAGTAGCCAGAGATGTGTCTCCATTGAGAAGAAAATTCCATATTAAAAGAGCCCCAAAATGGAAGATGCCAACACAGACGGATCACACAGTCAATGAGACAGAGATGCTTCTTCATTGAGAAGATGGTTCCAGAATAAAGCATTCCTAAACTGGCAGATGCCAACACAGAAGGATCACACAGTTCAGGAGACAGAGATGCTTCTCATTGAAAAGAAGGTTCCAGATTAAAGGAGCCCTAACATGGAAGATGCCAACACAGACGGATCACACAGTCCAGGAGACAGAGATGCTTCTCCATTGAGAAGAACGTTCCAGAATAAAGGGGCCCTAAATTTGCAGAGGCCAACACAGATGGATCACACAGTCCAGGAGACAGAGATGCTTCTGCATTGAGAAGAAATTTCCAGATTAAAAGAGCCCTAAAATGGAAGATGCCAACACAGACGGATCACACAGTCAATGCGGCAGAGATGCTTCTCCAGTGAGAAGAAGGTTCCAGATGAAAGGGGCCCTAAAATAGAAGATGGCAACACAGACGGATCACATAGTCCAGGAGACAAAGATGCTTCTCCATTGAGAAGAAGGTTCCAGAATAAAGGAGCCCTAACATAGAAGATGCCAACACAGATGGATCACACAGTCCAGGAGACAGAGATGCTTCTCCGTTGAGGTTAAGAAGAAGATTCCAGATTAAAGGGCCCTAAAATACAAGATGCCAACACAGACGGATCACACAGTGCCGGAGACAGAGATGCTTCTACATTGAGAAGAAGGTTCCAGATTAAAGGGGCCCTAAAATAGAAGATACCAACACAGACGGATCACATAGTCGAGGAGAGAAATATGCTTCTCCATTGAGAGGAAGGTTCCAGAATAAAGGAGCCCTAACATGGAAGATGCCAACACAGACGGATCACACAGTGCAGGAGACAGAGATGCTTCTCCATTTATAAGAAGGTTCCAGATTAAAGGAGGCCTAAACTTGCAGATGTCATCACAGACGCATCACACATCAGCATTCGGTCATTGGCAAAGCAAGTAGCAGAAAATTACCAATAAATGGATTGCACGCCAATAAAGTACGATTTTTATAGAAAAAGATTCAACAAAAATCAATGTCCTGAAAAAGATGTTCACAACTTCACTCAATTAAATTACAATGACAGTATATCATTCTAAAATATTCCCCTAGCCATTCTATACGGAAAAATGAAACCCTTGAATTGCTAGAATCCCGCGGCCCTGCATTTAGCTCTTAGTTGCGCATTCTCTTGTAAATTGCCCCCATATCTGCCACACTCAGACGAGCCCCTGTTGCTACACTGCCTTTCCTTCACCCATTTTGCCTGTCCCTGTTGACGGTCCTGTGTCAGAGCCTTTGCGCAAGCACTCAGGCACGCACAGCAAGGCCATGGGCAAGTTCAGTGCTGTAAGTGGCTGCCTCTTCAAATATCCTAATCTGGTTTGAGCCTTAGTTAAGGAAGTAAAAACATATGTAATCCCTTTCTTTGGAATGTATAGGAATTGCAATAGCAGTTTGAGAGTCAAGAACATTTTGTAATCTCTTGAATTTGACAGAAGTGAGAAAATCAACATGTTTTAAGGCATGGCCCTCATGTTGGTTATAATATACTTATAAGGACAAGGTGACCCGTGACCCAGAGTTCACGGAGGAACTGCAGTGTTTGGGACTATACTGAGCTGCAATGGCCCTATGCGCACACTGCAATGGCAGGTCTGAGGAGGTGTGCAAGTGGATGCTGGTGGCCAACCAGGGAGGGCCTCACACAACGGAGGGTCCCGGCTCAGTGTTGAGTCTGTGGCATGCAGCGATTGCTATACATATACCCGCCAGCCTATGAAGCGGAGCGCTGGGAGAAAAACAAGATGGCGGCGGACTGTTAGGACACTTCCTGCTGCACTATACCTGCCCTGATGAGATATGGATGAGCAAGTTTAAAAAGAACCAATCCTTTAAAATTCTAGGAAGAGAGAAAGAGATCAAAAGGAGGGAGCTGGAAGAAGGGAGGGTCTGAGGCTCATACAATGGGGATGACACTAGGGATGAAACTGTCAGTCGTCCTCTAGGACGCAAAGGAGGAGATGTAAAGAGGCGTGGCCTGGACTGGAGGGCCTTGAACTTAAATTGAGCTCAGACCCGTAATAAGTACTTTACCCTGAGAGTTGCTGGAAATCTAGGGGACCACTTGAACCCTAAGCGGTTCTGATAACCCCTAAAAAGTACTGAAACATGACCAGTGCTAGGAATAAGGGGAAGCACTTGAGTATGAGAAGTGCCAAGAAATTGAAATGAGTTTAAACCACTTGAACCCGGATAGATTGCAATAGTGGAAAGATACGGAAAACAATGAACTAATCGAGAAATATGAAGTAAACATAAATAGGGGGCTAACAAACTGATATTCAAGCAAGAATGCTGTAAAGAGGAGGAATTGCGCAGTACAAATCCCCACTGAAGTAAACCGTAACTTGAGAAAAACTATGATATTGACCTGAAGAAGTGAATTTTACTAACAGAGGCTGAACATTCTAAGAGGTGCCGAAACATGATGACAAAATCAAATTTGCTGAACTATGTTTTGTACATATCACGCTGTAAACCAGCCGTCCATTTTTCTAAGATGTTAGATTGTAAGTCTCTCCGCTCAGAATCTGTGATTATGCTGGGGCAGCGCGCCATCTTTCTAATATGAGAATCTGGTCTTGCTTTCTTTGGATCCCCTCTGATTTCACTGATCTTTTTTTACACTGATTCTACGGGGCTAAAAGAAAGGTGTATAACCGCTTTCAAAATGCAGACATCCTTTTTACACTAGCACAGCAAAAAGCAACTTTTCAGAAATGTCTAACATGCTTTTCCACCTGTTTCTCAATGGAAGTTCAAATTAACCATCGGAGGGGTATTTTGTGTAACTATTAGAGTGAGTTCATATTTTGACACTTTTGTGGTGGACTCTCAAATAAAGTGAAGGTCTTACTCAACTGGAGAAGAGATGAGTACAGCTGGAGGGTGGGGAAGGGTGATGTGAGAGCTCATCAGGGAGTGGCTGCGCTGGCCCTGTGTGTGTGCGTGTGTCTGTGTATGTGGCAGTGTGTGTGTTTGAATTCTATCTCAAATAAGCTGTCATCACAATAATGTCCTGTTTTCATCCACAGGGAAGGGAGAGCCGCCCTGGTGACTTCGTTCTGCATGTTCAAGTACATGTCCATGTTCGGGATCATTGAGTACATCAACACTCTCCTGCTGTACTGGGTAAGGATCTGCTGCCACTGTCCTGCTGTACTGGGTAAGGGTCTGCTGCCAATCTACTGCTGTCCTGGGTAAGGATCTGCTGCCACTCTCCTGCTGTACTGGGTAAGGTTCTGCTGCCACTCTCCTGCTGTACTGGGTAAAGGTCGGCTGCCACTCTCCTGCTGTACTGGGTAAGGGTCTGCTGCCACTCTCCTGCTGTACCTGGTAAGGATCTGCTGTCACTCTCTTGCTGTACTGGGTAAGGATCTGCTGCCACACTCTTGCTGTACTGGGTAAGGGTCTGCTGCCACTCTCCTTCTGTACTGGGTAAGGGTCTGCTGCCTCTCTCCTGCTGTAATGGGTATGGGTCTGCTTCTACTCTCCTGCTGTACTAGGTACGTGCCTGCTGCCACTCTCGTGCTATACTGGGCAAGGATCTGCTGCCACTCTCCTGCTGTACTGGGTAAGGGTCTGCTGCTACTCTCCTGCTGTACTGAGTAAGGGTCTGATTCCACTGTCTCGCTGTACTGGGTAAGCGTCTGCTGCCACTCTCCTGCTGTACTGGGCAAGAGTCTGCTGCAACTCTCCTGCTGTACTGGGTAAGGGTCTGCTGCCACTCTCCTGCTGTACTGGGTAAGGATGTGCTGCCACTCTCCTGTTGTACTGGGTAAGGATCTGCTTCTACTCTCCTGCTGTACTAGGTACACATCTGCTTCCACTCTCCTGCTGTACTGGGTATGGCTCTACTGCCACTCTCCTGCTGTACTGGGTAAGGATCTGCTGCCACTCTCCTGCTGTACTGGGTCAAGGTCTGCAGCTACTGTCAAGGATGCATGAGTTCATGGGTGGCATTTTATGAGTCGTGCCTGCAGCCTAGGGGGTGGGTCTCCTGGTTGGCTGACTTCTGCATCTGTGTGTGATAATTGCTGGTGGGTGGTAAACGCGCTGTTACTCAGAAATAATGTCTGATGTACTATTACCGCCCAGCTCCAAATGAGGGACTGAATTTAATGACATGCATTGTGCATTTAAGGTCACTGTATAAAGCCTTGAATGAGTTCATGAAAAATGTCACCCGAAGACACACATTAGCCAAAGAAAAATCCTATTCCTTCAAAGCGTCCTAGACATTTACTTTTAGTCTGCAAATAAGCCCAGATATGTAATGTTATGCAACTTGTACTTCTTTTAACAAGCAGTGCCAAATTTGAATAAGTCAAACGTTGTTTAGAAATGTTGTTGAACATGTGGAAAGGCATTTGTGCTTTAAAGGTAGGTGCCCTTTTTTGCCAAAAGTCATTTAACCAGGTGAGGTGAAAATGTTTTTTTTTTGTTTCTGGCAAAATATTTCTGTGAACCATGAATGTTTGGATTTCTTGGGCCTAATTCTCAATGATTTTGCGCTGCAGCAAATCAGCAGCTGTTGCATAACGCCTCTGCTGGGCACCTCGATAAACACAACTTAAAACTCAGGCATGTGTGCAGGAGCCCAGAGCATCTCTGGAATCTCAGGCAAGTGTGCAGGAGTCCGGAGCATCTCTGAGATGTCCTTGAGCAAATCTTTGTGAATCGCTTTTGCACATGGCCAGGAAGCCCACGATTTACTCAAGTATCTGGCTTTGTGAGTCTGGTGAACAGGAGGACCCTCTGCCCTCCCTGAGCATCTTGACATCTGTGGACACAAGCACTGGAGACAGGATAAGCAGGGAGACGGACACCTGGATACAGTTTCAAAGTCATCTTTATTACAGGTTCAGAAGACAGGCTGGAAGGCACTGCTGAAATCCTCCAATCAGTTTGCTTATATAGGCCTTTTCAGGCTGATGCAATCATTCATGCAAATTAAGGATACATTTCTAATTGGTTATTTTAACTAGAAAATAAGCCCTTCTTACCTTTGGTTGGCTGGCTTGCTTGTCAATCACAAAACCCTCATTAGTCACACTTGGCAAGCATGGTTTGACTGACACATAATCTGATTAGTCACACTTGGCAAGCATGGTTTGACTGACACATAATCTGATAAACTTGTGAGAGATTCAGCTGGACCTCATTATAAATCCTTAGATGTCTGCCAAGAACCAGCCCTATCTGATTCTTGAGACCTGCCAAATCTACTTGGCATCTCATAATATGAAACCCCTCATGAGCTCATCATATTTGTTGCCAGTTCAACAGCTGCTCCAACTAACTGGTAGCCTTTCCATGCTCCTTATCTGATTTACTATCAATCACTGTCTGCTTTTCCTTTCAAGAAATTCAAAATATACACTATCCAGCCATCTGTCCAGGCTGGATAATCAGCCTTACTTACCAAATGGCAAATCAATTTAATTTTGTACATTACTCATTTTCTATCCAGTTTTCAGACTACATTTTAGATATTCATCATATACATGCAATACCTGAGACACCTTCCATCTCCTGAGCCATTCTGACCCCAAAAATATATGTCACCCTATATGTACTTTTTGTCTTCAAAAAGCACTAGAATTCTGATTTTTGCAACATTGGAACCATTGATCAGCCTATTATGTTATCTGCATTCAGTTTGGGGGGGGGTCTTGAATCTCGTCTACACAGATGGTGCTGGGGAGCTTCGCCCTTGCTCCTGTGCAAACCTTTGCGTAGCGGGCTGTGGTATCAGGGCGGCTGTGCTGCTGTGCATGAATAGTTTAATTTCTTAAGTGATTTGGCAACTTACATATTAGATGGGTCTGCAACATTTGCCTCTGCTGATTTTTTGGACGACAGCTCCCACTAGCCCTCGCCAGAGTAGTCAATGGTCAGGGATCCTGGGAGCCGTAGTCAAAAAGATCTGGAGAGCCTCAGGTTGACAATCTATTTGCATTGCTTTAGGTCTGAAGATATCACAAATACAAATGTGCCATAAATGGGCATGGGATACCTGAGGTTAAAGTGCAGAGGTAGCCAATGAAAGGCACCACCGAAGCATATACAGTAGCCCCCCAGTGCCTGTCTCAGAACTAGCCTTTAGAGGCCTCTTTTGATTTGGAGTTGCACTTTGACCTCATGCTGCAACGTTTTTGTTTTCTTCGGCACCAGATGCAGCCCCCATGTTGCCTGATAGTAACTAGAAGCAAGCATGGCATAAATGCCTTAATGTGGAGAATTTTTCAGTTGGCGGTAGCAGGTGTTACTCAAGCTCTGGTTTCCTCTATCATAAAGGCCGGGCAGAGGCAACCCGTAGATCTAAGCTGCCTCTTGCCAGCCTCACTTTCAGGTCCAGCTTGTTTTTTACACCTGACTTTTATGGCCCATAAAACAGTTTGCATTGCGAAATTGCATTAGCGCTAGTAATGCCATCACACATGCCCACAAGCCGTGCGCCATGCTGCCAACATCTTTGTGCTTGCACAAGTAGAAAGTGATGAGGCCTCCAGGGGCAGGCCTGAGGTTACTTTTGACATGTATTGGCAAGTAGGTTCAAGCAGGTGTTTCACGCTATGTGCCCAGAACGTCTTATGCGGCAAGCACTGCCTGATAAATTGAAAGCACCGTTTTTTAAGAGGTAAGAGTGAGGGTTTAGAGTGGGGGGGGTCTCTGTTTAAGCCCCAGGATCGCTCTGAAAGCTCTTTTGTTGTGCGACTAGTGTGAATCTTCCCCTAAGTAGGAACATTGTACAACCTAGACCCATGTTTTTCCAGAAGTCCAGAATGCGGCCAGTTCCACAGGGCAGGTGAAGCCACAGGGGGTGGTGTCTGGCTTCAATGTGGAATGAGTTTCTGGTCTTGGCATTCTTTGTCCACTTGGGCCATAGTCAGGTCGGAAGGAACATGGCATGTGGCTGGTTTGAGCTGGACTTGCCAAGTGACGATGCTCTTGTTTTTGACCATGAGTGGGGGGTGAGCAGGTCTCTTAGATCGTTTCCAGAGCCTTTTCCAAGACAGGGCATTATTTGCAGTTCATTAGCATATAATTAGCATATCATTTGCATATTGTTTGTGTATCATTAGCGTACATTTTCATGCGTCTGTGCTTTAATGACTAATTTGGTCAGTGAGGGGCACATGAAGAACGTGGAGAGGCGTAGGGATGGGGCGTAACCCTGGGGGAAGCCAAGGGTTGTTTTTTACTCCTTTGATGTAAACAATCAAGTCTATGCGCTTGATCTCCTATTGGAGTGCGCCATCTAAAATGCTTCTGTGAATTAGGCTTTAGCTCCATGTCAACCACAAACATGAGAGGTCAGTAAATAACAAAGGTATATAAAATACAATGTTTGAGCTGCATTTTCGCGAATACACACAACCTATTAAATGGTGTGTTGGTTGTGGCCATACGCTGGTGGCACGAGCCAGCAGGACTCTGATACACTGAGACCACCGTTCTCTTCCCACTCTAGTGCAGGGAGGACTCTTTATTGTAGTGGGGGGTGGTGATATAAAATGCAACCAGCTTGTGATTGCGTGCGGGAATGCGTAACAAGTGCTGCGGCGTGAGCCAAGAGAGCCCAAGCGCTCTCTACATGGCGCCATCAAGAAAAGGATGTTTCTCCGAAAATAATATCATGAGTGGCGGGCCATCCCGGGTGGGTAATGGCCCACCTCCTGACTTAACACATTCAAGGCCTTAAATAAGTGACGTGGTCCATGCCCATCCCAGCATGGACCACCACTGAAAACATTATTGTCATTAGCAAAGTGAGGAGAATGCTAATGTATTTATTTCAATATGTATTAAGTACCACACACCCACAGGCCACAGAATGCTATAAAAAAGAAAAGAAAAAATAAAGAGAGACAAACATGAGATAAGGAAGCAACAGGCGGAAGTTAGTCTATCCCTTCTTAAGGAAGTATATCTTATTACAAATCCAGCACCATTTTCAGGATGTAAGCGGCATCAGACGTCGGCCCTTGCAAAAGAACTTTGCAAATGCTAAGAAAAAGAGGGCGGTTTCTAGCACCACATCCCACCAGCATGCAGTCCCTATTTTCCTGGGTACACCAACTGTCTAATTCAGTTCGTTGAAGGGCCGTAAAGTCTGAGGTTCTGAAAATCCCAGGTCAAAGGCCATCACTTTATTTCTCAGGAGTCCCTGGATTCGACCCTGCCAGCTTTCCCACATTAGTAATTAAACAGTTTCTTTTATCCCTAATAACATCTCTCACAGTCGTATTGCCCAACACATGCATGTAACATTGCAATCACAGGAAATGCCTTGTGACTGGTGATTTAATGCACTTTCCTCAAATTCCGGAGAAGTGTTCATCCCACCTGAGTCACCTTCCTTCCTCCCCTGCTGCATTTGGCGACCTTTCTTGCTGCTAGGCCGCCTGGTGAGTTCATCATGCATCGTTTTGTTTCTCCATCTCTCTCTCTCTCTCTCTCCCCCTTCCACTGCTCTGGCCTCTCCCTCCATGTTGCTCTCCATCTCCCCTATTTATTCTAACTGCTACTCTATCACCTATCATGTCTCTCTTTCGGAGCCTCGAAGGAAAAACTTCAAAAAGATCTCATTGTCTCCATCCCAGGCCTGCCCTTCACTGACACCGATGTCAACGCTTCTACCAGGCAGACTGTCACTCACACCCTCTTTGTCACTCCCTCTCTAGACCTATGGAATCCCCATATGGTCTCAGTCCTCTCTCCTTTCTCTCCTTTGCCCATTAATGGTGGAACCAGATGGGCAGTACTCTTGCACACTTCCCACCCTCTAGGTGCATCATTCATGTCCACCAGAATGGCACTGTAATGGCCCAGGGCTCTCAGCCCAATCAGCCCAACCTCCTCCTTCTAGATAGCTATCGTCTGTCTCTCATTAACTTCCTCCCTTCTCCTGCCACACCTTCTTCTCCCACCCCGCTGGTCCCGTCACCACCACCAATGGGTTTACCACATCCCTGTACCCCTACTTGGAAGACCTTCAAAGGTTGCAACCATCTTCACTGAGGTACCCTTAACTCTCGCTCTATCCTTAAACACTCCTCGGAGATCTGTCACCTCCTTGAAGACTTTGACCTTGACATCCTCCCTCTCACTGAGAAGTGGTTCACTGCCAACTCTGTCACTGCTTTAGACACACTCCTCCCTGAGGGCTCCAAGATCCTCTCTAAGCTTATGACTAACCGGTCTAGATGCAGAGTAGTCCTGATCTTTCCTTAATGAGGGCCTGCTACCATCATACCCACTCCGTCCAACTCTTCCTTTGAAAGCCTTGTCTGCAGGCTTGGTGTCTCTCCTATCCTCCTGCTGACTATCATCACCATCAACACGACCCCTGGTCCAGTCTCCCTCTTCTTTCTGGAGTAGTCTGACCTCACCTCTTCTCTCCTGCCTCTACTTCCAAGCTTCACCTCCTCAGAGACTTCAATAGTCACCTTGGCTCTCCTGGTGCTCCCATTGGACTCTTCTGCAGCCTCTGTGACTCTCTTTCCCTCACCATTCTTCCCTCTGGTCCAAACCACTCAGCCGGACATACCTTGGATGCTCTCATCTCAGCAGACATCGCCATCTCCAACCTTCTCACTACACTTCTCTCCTGGTCTGACCATGCTCTGCTGCCCTCTCTTCTGGATATCTTGTGTCTCATGGCTAAGCCTCGGCCCGCATTTCCGGTTTCCTTCTCTGTCATTCGACTGATGAAGCAAGGGTCAGTTGCTGCTTTTAACTCCACTTTCATTCCCCCTCCCTCTCCAGCCACTGATTATCGCACTGACATAGCCCTTGCTAACCTTTACCTTGCCATCCCCAGCACCCTGGACGTTCTTGCCCCTGTTATGAGGATTCGCATGAAGCATGCCACCAAGCACTCCTGGTATGACTCTGACCTACCCTCTGCTGAGCGGAAGTGGCAGGCTTCAAGCAGATCCACTGACAGACTGGCTGCAGACCTGCTCCAAAGGCACTACAGATTCTCCATCTGCTCGAAGAAGAGAGCCCATGTTCAAGCCTGCATCTCTAGGGCCACGAACAGCACAGCTGAACTGTTCAAAATCTGCAAGGAACTTGCCATTCCTACTGTATTCTCCACTTCTCCTCTGCCATCCCAGGCCCTCTGCACTGCACTGGCTTCCCACTTCACAACCAAAACTCAGAACATCCTGTCCTCACTCTCCTCTATTCCCTTCCCTCATCTGTCTCCCACTATCAGGACTACATTGGCCCCCCTCGTACTCTTCCCTTCCACTCTTCTTCTCTCCCACAGCACCACATGAGGACTCTAAACAAGTCCTCTCTAGGAAATTCTCCCCCACACAGGCGCTCCGCTGCTCCTCCAGAACTATCAAGGACAACATTGCCTCCCTTGCTCCAGCCGGGGCTGATTTCTGTAATCACTTGTTTGCCACTGGCTCCTTCCCACTACCCCTCAAGCACTCCCTTATGCATCTTCTCCTTAAAAAGCCTTCTGCCGACCCTTCCTGCCCAGCTAAATACCGCCCTATCTCCATTACCCCCTTCCTGGGAAACTGTTGGAGAAGTAGGTCATCTCCCAACGGATCCACCACCCTGAATCTGTTGGTTGTCTCCACGACCACCAGTCTGAATTCAGTGCAGCCAGAGGCAAGGAAACTGCTCCCCTGAACACCCGTGAAGACTTGCTCTCAAATCTCGATTCCAACTCTCCTTCCGGTCCCATCATTCTCTATCTTTCCTTTCCCTTTAATAGGGTCAGTCATGCCACCCCTATAAATGGCTCTGTGATGCCCTTGGCATTGCAGGCCTGGCACTGGACCGGTTGACCTCCTTCCTATCTGACCGACCTTCCCAGTTTCAACTTGGCCCTTATCTCTCCTCCACCTCACTCTCTACCTGGGGTGTCCCTCAGGGCTCGACCCTCTCATTGTGGCTCTTCAACATCTACCTTGCCACTCTGCAACACTGCCTTCTCTCCTCACTTCCGGGGTTATGCGCATGACATGCAGCTCTCCGTAAAGTTTCCCTCCACTGCCTCCCCCGCTTCCTCTCTCATTCCTGAATGTCTGACTGCTCTTCAGGAGTGGTGTGCTGCTAACGATCTCTGCCTTAATGCCAGTAAGACTGAGATCCTTCACATGGGACCCCTGCCCCCTCCACCCCCACCTGCCTACTCTCTGGCTGCCCTCCTTGGGCTCCCTCCCCTCACCCTCTTGTGAGGCTTAAAAACTTGGTGTCATCTTTGACTCCTTTCTCTCCTTCCCCTCACATCACAGACCTTGCCAAGAAGGCCCACTTTCAGCTGCACCTCCTCAGGGGCATTCCCCCTATCCTCACCTTCCCCCAGAAGCTCAATGTCTCTATAGCTCTGGTCCTCTCCAGGTTGGACTACTGCAACAGCCTCATCCTCAATCCGCCTAATTCCTCCCTTTGCCCTTTCAACTAATCCAGAACAGCACTGTAAGACTCATCCTTGGCCTCAAGCTCAGGGACTGCATCTCTCCAGCCCTAAAATCACTCCACTGGCTCCCGGTTGTTGCGAGGATCAAGTTCAAGACCCTCTGCATCATCCACAAGTCTTTCTGAGGCCTGGGATCCTGATACATCCAACTCTTTTTCCTTAAATACCTCCCTGCTAGAGCCCTTCCATCCTCTAGATCCAACTCTCTGCAGATCAGACACTTTTCCAAGCTGAGAGTGGGGGATAGCTCCCTCTCTGCCGCAGGAGCCTTCCTCTGGAACGGCCTCCCTGTCCCTCTCAGACTTAAGCCGGATCTCCTTAAGTTCTGGACGTTTCTCAAGGAAGCCAGATCTCCTTAAGTTCTGGAATTTCCATCTGAGTGGGCCAGGTTTGCGATCAAGGGCGCCCAATTTCCCTTGTGTGTGGGTCTATGAGTATCCTACACAAAGTGCTGCCATTAATCCAGATTCGTGATCCAGCAAATAATATTGTTGCCAGATCCAGAAAAATACATTTGGACCGCTCTATAAAAAATAGTACATAAGAAAAGAGAAACAAGGAAAATAGTGTTGCAACATCAACCCACCGACCTTCCCTTGCCATGTGCTCTCCCCTTTCTATTATATCCACTCCTTCATCTTTTATGCCCAGGCCCTCCTCGCCCAGTCTACCCCAGCACCCTGGTCTTCCTGACACCCCCTAACCTACACTTGCCCTTCCAGGTCCCCGTCCCCTGACTAGACTGGCGGGGTGTGCATCCCTACCGAACCTGGTCCACCCCCGTCCTCACACTTAGCATGTGGTGCTGACTCCCTGCTCTTCCTGCATCCCCTGGCACGTGCCCACCTGGTCTCCCCTTACCACTTGCCTAGCCTGAGGGACACTCTTCTTCCCAACCCCCCTGCACTTGTATACCTCCACTCTGACCGCACTCCCCTCCCACCCTAACATTATCCCTTCTACCACGCTCAGCACTTGCCCGCTCCCCTTCCCTCCCCTCCCTTTCCCTCCTCTTCCCTCCCCCCTGTACTTCTTGTTACTGCACTTGCACAATCCGAATGACACAAGACCTAGTAGGACCGTTAGTGTTTGCACAATCCAAAGGACACAAGGCCTAGTAGGACCGTTAGTGTTTGCACAATCCAAAGGACACAAGGCCGAGTAGGACCGTTAGTGTTGTTTTCTTCCCTGACCCTCCCTTTTTTATTTTGTGGTGCCTTGAAACGCCATTTGCTGTATCCAATAAATATATAAATTAAATATTTGCACCGAAATCCGTCTGACAATGCTGATCCATCATGATAGGTTTCGGGACAGTTTGAGAGAAAGTATCTATCGAGGGTATCCACCCGAACACATAAGTCTGATATGATATGATATGATATGGCATTTATAACGCGCCTATACACAGGTGTTTCAAGGCGCGACGAGGCAGGGAGGGGAGGAACAAGGGGAGACAGACAACGATCCTACTAGGCCAGGTGTCATTCAGATCGCGCAAAAGTAGGGGTGGGGGAGGGGGAAAAGTGCAAGGGGAAGGGGAGGGGGGAAGTGCAGTACAAGGTAAGTGGCGTAAAGTAATAAATAAATAGGGCCAGCTGGTGGCAAGTGCAAGGTAAGTGCAGAACAAGTGCTGGGAAAGGGGGGGGGGGCTGTAGGGATACAGAGACAGTCCCGCAGTGCAGAGGGGTTCCAGTGCATCAGTGCAAGTGGAGAGTGGCTGGGCCCAGGACCGAGGCCGTTAAGAGTGGTCCAGTTGCAGAATCAGTGCAGTTTCAGTGAAGGATATTAGCTGTTCAGCAGGGGAGAGGGAGAGAGAAAGCAGAAGCAAAGAGGAAGGTTTTGAGGTGCTTCCGGAACCAGAGATGGTTCTCCTCAAGTTTCAGGGAGGCAGGAAGGCTGTTCCAGAGGGAGGCCCCTGCCGCGGAGAGAGATCTACCCCCAGCTCGTTGCTTCGAGAAGCGGCTGACCCTGAGGGAGTTGGAGGCGGATGAGCGAAGGGCTCGGGAAGGAAGATATTTGGGAAGAGAGAGTTGAAGGTATTTAGGACCAAGGCCCCAGAAGGCCTTGTGGACAATGCAGAGGGTTTTGAACTTTATCCTCGCAGCCACTGGGAGCCAGTGTAGAGATTTCAGTACTGGAGAGATACGGTCCCTGGGCTTGAGGCCAAGGACAAGTCTCGCAGTTCTGTTCTGGAGTTGCAGAGGGCGGAGAGTGGAGGCAGGCAGATTAAGATAGAGGCTGTTACAGTAATCCAGCTTCGAGAGAACCAGGGCTCGGGAGACAGTGAGCTTCTGGGGGAAGGAGAGGAAGGGAAGAATACCTCTGAGGAGGTGCAGCTGGTAGTGTGACTTCTTAGCGACGTCAGAAATATGAGGAGAGAAGGATAGTGTGGAGTCGAAGATGACCCCAAGGTTTTTTGCCTTGCAGGTAGGAGCAGGGAGGGGGCCAAGGGAGGCAGGCCAGAGAGCTGCAGGGAAGGAGGGAGTGGGTGTACCGATGAGTAGAATCTCAGTCTTACTGGCATTAAGGCAGAGGTCATTGGCGGCACACCATTCCTGGATAGCAGACAGACAGTCAGAGATGAGGGAAGGAGAGGGGGAGGCTGAGGGTAGCCTGAAAATGAGCTGGGTATCGTCCGCATAGCACTGGAAATTAGGGCAGAGAGCGGCGATGCGGTGGGCAAGGAGTGCCAGATACTGGTTGAACAGCCAGGGAGAGAGATTAGATCCATGGGGGACACCACAGGTGGAGAAAAAGATGTCGGAGAGGAAGGACCCCAGTTGGACCTGGGAGGGTCGATTTGAAAGGAAAGAGGTCAGCCACGCCAGAGCCTGACCAGTGATACCCAGGTTTTCACGGAGACGGTTGAGCAGGATGGCATGGTTGACAGTGTCAAAGGCAGAGGAGAGATCGAGCAGAATGAGAACACACGGAGTGTTGGAATCGAGGTTCAAGAGCAGGTCTTCACGGATGTTCAGGAGAGCAGTTTCCGGGCTTCTGGCAGCTCTGAAGCCAGATTGATGGTCATGAAGACTACCAACAGATTCAGCATGGAGGTTAAGCTGGGAGATGGCCAGTTTCTCCAGGAGCTTGCCCAGGAAGGGAGTGATGGAGATAGGGCGATAGTTAGCCGGGCAGGAGGGGTCGGAAGAGGGTTTCTTGAGAAGAGGGTGCACAAGGGAGTGCTTGAGGGGGGAAGGGAAGACTCCAGAGGCGAAGGAGTGGTTGCAAAAGTCAGCCAGGGCAGGAGCCAGGGAGTCGATGTGGTCCTTGATAGTTTTGGAGGAACAGGGGTGAACCTGTTTAGACGAGACTTTCATAGATTGGACTTGTCTGGAAACCTTGTCAGCAGAGAAAAGTGGAAAGGCAGAGAAAGAGGGAGGAGGGGTGACTGCAGAAGGGCCAGAGGAAGAGCCTGGAAGGGAGGGAGGGAGGTGAAAGGAGGAGAGCGAGGACAGGATGTCCTGAGTTTTAGAGATGAAGTGAGAGGCCAGTGCAGTGCAGAGGGCCTGGGAGGGGACAGGAGAGGTAGAGACTGCAGCAGGGTTGGCAAGCTCCTTGCAGATTTTAAAGAGTTCGGCGGAGTTGTTAGATGCCGCAGAGATGCGGGCTTGGATAAGGGCTCTCTTCTTGGTGAGAACGGAGAGCCGGTACTGCCTTTGGAGCAGGCGGCAGGCCAGTTTGTCAGAGGATGAACATGAAGCACGCCATTTCCTCTCTGCAACCCTGCACTTGCGTTTTAGGGTGGCGAGATCCGAGTCATACCAGGAGTTACATTTGGCTTTGGGCTTCAGGCGGATTCTCATGACGGGGGCAAGGATATCAAGAGTAACAGATATAGCAGAGTGGAGCATGGAGAGGGCTGTGTCAGGGTGGGAGTCAGCCGAAGGGGCAGGGGGGTGCGAGAAGGTAGCAGCGAAAGCCTCAACTGACACACGCTTCATGGGTCGGATGACCGAGAAGGAGGGTGGCAGTGAAGAGGGTGGCTTTGCCTGTGGGGTAGGGAGGGTGAGGTGGGAGGATAGGAGAAAGTGATCACTCCAGGAGAGAGGAGTGGAGAGAGGGACGGAGAGGGGAAGGTCAAAGAGATCAGAGCATCAAGAGTGCGCCCAGCAGAGTGAGTAGGCCCAGATGGGAGAATAGAGAGTGAGAGAGAGTCACAGAGGTCACGAAAGAGACCAGTGGGGGGACTGGAGGCATCAAGGTGGATGTTGAAGTCGCCAAGAAAGAGGAGTTGAGTGGTTGAGGACAGGAGTGAGGAGGAGAGGTCAGCCCACTCTGCATAGTTTCTGTGCTGAGTTAACTCCAGAATAATATTTTCCTTGACTAAACGCCAGTTATCTGACTCAAGTTGCACAATGTGTTCCTCATCCATCCCGAGCTGACCTGTCGGTGACTCTAAAGGGTTCTATTCCCATTCATCAGACGTTTCTTTTCTCACAAAACTTTTTGTCGATAGAATTTTGCCAACAAAAATCTTCACATTTTATTTTTTTATTTGGGGGCCACCCTCCACCACCCCCCCTATTATTTATTCCCTATACACCACCCCACCCTTCCCCTTATAAGCCCCCCCAACGTTCAGCAAAAGGTGCAGCGAAAAAAGAAATGGGTTGATGAATGAAAGTCGATCCTGTAGAGGACCCTCTGGAGTAAGGATCTCAGGGGCAGATGCTGCCCATCCAAAACCTTCACGTCAGGTCTCCCCCTTGACATTGGGGAAGTCTTAAGTCGTCCTGGCCCATCACCACCATCATCACCACCATCAGAGAAACGGTCTCTTCTGTCCGAAGACTCTGTCTCCTTCGTTTCTACTGCCCAGTACTTCGGGCAGTCGAGAGATGTAAATAAATAATTCATCAAGCTCCAAAAGGGTTGAGTTTGATATTTGGAGGTTAGGTTTCCCTTGCAGGTACCGGGAGGATAGCTCAGGGGCAACGTGCTTGCCTTGGAAGCAAGACAACACAGTGAAATACAGGTGCGATCCCCGTGTCTGCGCTTAGAAACCTCTCCGTATTAAGCGCGTGCGCTTAGAAACCTCTCCGTATTAAGCGCGTTATAAATAACCAATTACAATTACCCTTTAACTATCCCACAAGAAGCGGATTCGGACACAGGTGGGGAGGGAACAATTTTATTTGGGGGGCCTAGATGTAGTTTTAGAACCATTTGTTCTTGTAACAGGCATTTCAGCAGCTCAAAAACACACTAAGCGCAGGCATATTCTACCGAAAAATAGACACACAATAAGCAGCTACATGTCAAAAACAGAAAGCGCAGATAAGAAAGACACACAAACAAGATGGCCGCCGTGGAAATAGGAGAAGCACCTTTTTGCATCTACATGGTGGCGTGTGCAAGCTCAGCTGGGTTGGATAAAGGAGGTGGATTATACGTTTAAATACGTTTTATGGTTTGTATTCAGGCAGGAGTGGGGTAGCAGAAGCTGTGAGAGTGGGGTAAGGGCTGGAGCTGGAGAGTGGGAACGTGTAGTCAGTAGCTTGCTTGAAACATGGTCCTTAACGGCAGGATTCAGTGCAGGAGCCGGACAACCTGATTGGCTGATACCCTGGCGCCCTACATCCCTGTGCTCAAAGCTAAAGGTCACAAGAGGCCAGGGGATAGAGATCATAATTAGGTGGTGTTTCTGCTCAATGCTTATGCTTTAGCGATTGCTAAATGAACTCAATGTTTTTTTACATTTATTTCAGCATCGCAACATCTTTGGAAACAATCAGTTTCTCGTCCATGATTTCGCCATCATGTTTGTCATTTTTCTGACAAGTAAGTGGGGGTTCAGTGGGTCAGTGGCGAGTTGATATTGTAGCAATGCCCCCCACACACACGTAAACACGGGCACACCACCTTACACTGTTACCCCCTCCAAGAAGCACAATGGCTGGAAGCAGACACGACAAATAAATCAGGGAACCGAATGGATCCCACTAAAGAAGTACTTAGCACCACATCTCATGTGTAGTGGCGTTCTACACATTAAACATATCCTATACAAGAATAATAATGTTATGTTTATATATAGCGCTTCAAGCCAGTCTGCGCCATCTTCTAAGCCCCATAATGGCAGATGCTGTTTTGAACCTATTTTGAATAGTGCTGGATTTGTTGACCCGGCCGCAGGATTCAAGTTTATAAAGGAAAGGCTGCACTAATGTCCGCTACCAATGGTAGTTGTCAAACCTATATATATATATATGTGTATGTCTGTTTGTTTATTCATTTATTATGTGCACCAGACCCGGAGGCACCAGGGCGCAACAGTACAGAATGTGCAAGGCTTAAGGTACAAGGTTGCATAGGTTACATAAATGAACAGCAGAGATGTATATACATGGCAGTGGAAGGTCAAATAAATAGACACATATGAGAAGAAGTGCATAACAGAGAAAAGGATACTCGTCTATGAGCAGGGAGTCATGTGCGCACTAGTGTGAAGCCAACTGGCCCGAGATTTCAGCCAATTTGTATAGTTAGATCTGAATTTACGGTAGGGCTGATCTTCTCTTACAGGATGTGCTGGGGAGTTACACAGTTGTGCCACTCTAACAGGGAAACTGCTACTCCCGGCTTTATACAACTTAAATCTCAGTATGATAAGACTATTGCTATTGACTGTTCTCGATGGTCTAGTGGCTATTCTCCTCAGGAATGTGTCTGTGAGATAACCAGGGGCTGCGTTGCTCAAAGCTTTGTGAGTAAGGGATGCAACATTTACGTGAATTTTATTTTGGGTGGAGAGCTCATTATTTTGGCGCCTTATCAGGGATATGTGAGAACTTCTAGGCACACCTAGAGCCGCACTCAAGGCATTGTTTTGAAAGATTTGAATCCTATGGATGGTGGATTTGTTGGCCCCAATGTATAAGGCACTACAATAATAGTCTAGCCTAGATAGAATAAGGGCTCTGGCCAAAATAATCAGAGAGAAAGTGTTTTATATGAATATAAATGTCATGGCACATACCTGGCACCACCAGTTTTCCTCTTCTTAAAGCCCAAATGTCACACCATCTTATCCCCTCATGCTAATCCAGAGGCTGTATCAGTGAGTATTTCAGTTTCATGGTTACACTTTAATATTAGGGAGAGTGTTCAGAAAAATGAAAACTTCACCAAGCACAGTAGTGTGAGGTCATAGCCACTCTCAGTGCTTTACATCTGTCACTATAGTGTATGGTCATAACCACTCTCAGTGAATGAAGACTGTCACTATAGTGAGACCTCATAGCCACTCTCTGTGCATGAAGTCTGTCACTATAGTGTGTGGTCATAACCACTCTCAGTGAATGAAGACTGTCACTATAGTGAGACCTCATAGCCACTCTCTGTGCATGAAGTCTGTCACTATAGTGTGTGGTCATAACCACTCTCAGGGCATGAACTCTGTCACTATAATGTGAGGTCATAGCCACTCTCAGTGCTTGAAGGCTGTCACTAGAGTGTACGGCCATAGCCATTCTCAGTGCATGAAGTCTGTCACTATAGTGTGAGGTCATAGCTTCTCTTAGTGCATGAAGTCTGTCACTATAGTGAGAGCTCATAGCCAGACTCTGTGCATGAAGTCTGTCACTGTTAGTGTGAGTTCATAGACACCTATGGGACATACCGTCTGTCACTGTTAGTGTGAGTTCATAGACACCTATGAGACATACCGTCTGTCACAGTTAGTGTGAGTTCATAGGCACCTTCAGGGCATGAGGTCTGTCACTGTTAGTGTGAGTTCATAGGCTCTTTCAGGACATGCAGTCTGTCACTGTTAGTGTGAGTTCATAGGCACCTTCAGGACACGCAGTCTGACACTGTTAGCATGAGTTCATAGGCACCTTCAGTACATGCAGTCTGTCACTGTTAGCGTGAGTTCATATGCACCTTCAGGACATTAATTCTGTCACTGATAGCGTGAGTCCATAGGCAACTTCAGGACATGCAGTCTATCACTGTTATCGTGAGTTCATAGGCACCTTCAGGACATGCTGTCTTTCACTGTTAGTGTGAGTTCACAGGCTCTTTCAGGACATGCAGTCTGTCACTGTTAGTGTGAGTTCATAGGCACCTTCAGGACATGCAGTCTGTCACTGTTAGTGTGAGTTCATAGGCTTTTCAGGACATGGAGTCTGTCACTGTTATCATGAGTTCATAGGCACCTTCAGGGCATGACGTCTGTCACTGTTAGCGTGAGTTCATAGGCTCTTTCAGGACATGCAGTCTGTCACTGTTAGTGTGAGTTCATAGGCTCTTTCAGGACATGCAGTCTGTCACTGTTAGTGTGAGTTCATAGGCACCTTCAGGACATGCAGTCTGTCACTGTTAGTGTGAGTTCATAGGCTCTTTCAGGACATGCAGTCTGTCACTGTTAGTGTGAGTTCATAGGCAGCTTCAGAACATGCAGTCTGTCACTGTTAGTGTGAGTTCATAGGCACCTTCAGGACATGCAGTCTGTCACTGTTAGTGTGAGTTCATAGGCTCTTTCAGGACATGCAGTCTGTCACTGTTAGTGTGAGGTCATAGGCACCTTCGGGTCATGATGTCTGTCACTGTTAGCATGAGTTCATAGGCACCTTCAGGACATGCAGTCTGTCACTGTTAGCGTGAGCTCATAGGCACCTTCAGGACATGCAGTCTGTCACTGTTATCTTGAGTTCATATGCACCTTCAGGACATGAATTCTGTCACTGATAGCGTGAGTCCATAGGCACCTTCAGGACATGCAGTCTGTCACTGTTAGTGTGAGTTCATAGGCTCTTTCAGGACATGCAATCTGTCACTGTTATTGTGAGTTCATAGGCACCTTCAGGGCCTGAAGTCTGTCACTGTTAGAGTGAGTTCATAGGCTCTTTCAGGACATGCAGCCTGTCACTGTTAGTGTGAGATATTTGGCTATTTCAGGACATGCAGTCTGTCACTGTTAGTGTGAGATCATAGGCACCTTCAGGACATGCAGTCTGTCACTGTTAGTGTGAGTTCATAGGCTCTTTCAGGACATGCAGTCTGTCACTGTTAGTGTGAGTTCATAGGCACCTTCAGGACATGCAGTCTGTCACTGTTAGTGTGAGTTAACAGGCTCTTTCAGGACATGCAGTCTGTCACTGTTAGTGCGAGTTCATAGGCACTTCAGAACATGAAGTCTGTCACTGTTAGTGTGAGTTCATAGGCACCTTCAGGGCATGCAGTCTGTCACTGTTAGTGTGAGTTCATAGGCTCTTTCAGGACATGCAGTCTGTCACTGTTAGTGTGAGTTCATAGGCACCTTCGGGACATGATGTCTGTCACTGTTAGCGTGAGTTCATAGGCACCTTCAGGACATGCCGTCTGTCACTGTTAGCGTGAGTTCATATGCACCTTCAGGACATGAATTCTGTCACTGATAGCGTGAGACCATAGGCACATTCAGGACATGCAGTCTGTCACTGTTATCCATAGTTCATAGGCACCTTCAGGGCATGAAGTCTGTCACTGTTAGCGTGAGTTCCTAGGCACCTTCAGGACATGCAGCGTGTCACTGTTAGTGTGTTAGTGTGAGTTCATAGGCCCTTTCAGGACATGCAGTCCGTCACTGTTATCGTGAGTTCATAGGCACCTTAAGGGCATGACGTCTGTCACTGTTAGCGTGAGTTCATAGGCTCTTTCAGGACATGCAGTCTGTCACTGTTAGTGTGAGTTCATAGGCTCTTTCAGGACATGCAGTCTATCACCCTTAGTGTGAGTTCATAGGCTCTTTCAGGAAATGCAGTATGTCACTGTTATCGTGAGTTCATAGGCACCTTCAGGGCATGAAGTCTGTCACTGTTAGTGTGAGTTCATAGGCACCTTCAGGACATGCAGTCTGTCACTGTTAGTATGAGTTAATAGGCACCTTCAGGGTACGAAGTATGTCACTGTTAGTGTCAGTTCATAGGCACCTTCAAGGCACAAGGTCTGTCACTGTTAGTGTGAGTTCATAGGCACCTTCAGGGCACGAGGTCTGTCACTGTTAGTGTGAGTTCATAGGTACCTTCAGGCCATGCAGTCTGTCACTGTTAGTGTGAGTTCATAGGCACCTTCAGGACATGCAGTCTGTCACTGTTAGCGTGAGTTCATATGCACCTTCAGAACATGAATTCTGTCACTGATAACGTGAGTCCATAGGCACCTTCAGGACATGCAGTCTGTCACTGTTAGTGTGAGTTCATAGGCACCTTCAGGACATGCAGTCTGTCACTGTTAGTGTGAGTTCATAGGCTCTTTCAGGACATGCACTCTGTCACTGTTAGTGTGAGTTCATAGGCACCTTCAGGACATGCAGTCTGTCACTGTTAGTGTGAGTTCATAGGCACCTTCAGGACATGCAGTCCGTCACTGTTAGGAGTTCATAGGCACCTTCAGGACATGCAGTCTGTCACTGTTAGCGTGAGTTCATAGGCACCTTCAGGACATGCAGTCTGTCACTGTTAGTTTGCGTTCATAGGCACCTTCAGGACATACAGTCTGTCACTGTTAGTGTGAGTTCATAGGCACCTTCATGACATGCAGTCTGTCACTGTTAGTTTGAGTTCATAGGCACCTTCAGGACATGCAGTCTGTCACTGTTAGCGTGAGTTCATAGGCACCTATTGTTAGTGTGAGTTCATAGGCACCTTCAGGGCACAAATTCTGTCACTGTTAGTGTGAGTTCATCTTCAGGACATGAATTCTGTCACTGTTAGTGTGAGTTCATAGGCACCCTCAGGACATGCACTCTGTCACTGTTAGTGTGAGTTCATAGGCTCTTTCGGGACATGCAGTCTGTCACTGTTAGTGTGAGTTCATAGGCTCTTTCAGGACATGCAGTCTGTCACTGTTAGTGTGAGGTCATAGGCACCTTCGGGTCATGATGTCTGTCACTGTTAGCATGAGTTCATAGGCACCTTCAGGACATGCAGTCTGTCACTGTTAGCGTGAGCTCATAGGCACCTTCAGGACATGCAGTCTGTCACTGTTATCTTGAGTTCATATGCACCTTCAGGACATGAATTCTGTCACTGATAGCGTGAGTCCATAGGCACCTTCAGGACATGCAGTCTGTCACTGTTAGTGTGAGTTCATAGGCTCTTTCAGGACATGCAATCTGTCACTGTTATTGTGAGTTCATAGGCACCTTCAGGGCCTGAAGTCTGTCACTGTTAGAGTGAGTTCATAGGCTCTTTCAGGACATGCAGCCTGTCACTGTTAGTGCGAGTTCATAGGCACTTCAGAACATGAAGTCTGTCACTGTTAGTGTGAGTTCATAGGCACCTTCAGGGCATGCAGTCTGTCACTGTTAGTGTGAGTTCATAGGCTCTTTCAGGACATGCAGTCTGTCACTGTTAGTGTGAGTTCATAGGCACCTTCAGGACATGCAGTCTGTCACTGTTAGTGTGAGTTAACAGGCTCTTTCAGGACATGCAGTCTGTCACTGTTAGTGCGAGTTCATAGGCACTTCAGAACATGAAGTCTGTCACTGTTAGTGTGAGTTCATAGGCACCTTCAGGGCATGCAGTCTGTCACTGTTAGTGTGAGTTCATAGGCTCTTTCAGGACATGCAGTCTGTCACTGTTAGTGTGAGTTCATAGGCACCTTCGGGACATGATGTCTGTCACTGTTAGCGTGAGTTCATAGGCACCTTCAGGACATGCCGTCTGTCACTGTTAGCGTGAGTTCATATGCACCTTCAGGACATGAATTCTGTCACTGATAGCGTGAGACCATAGGCACATTCAGGACATGCAGTCTGTCACTGTTATCCATAGTTCATAGGCACCTTCAGGGCATGAAGTCTGTCACTGTTAGCGTGAGTTCCTAGGCACCTTCAGGACATGCAGCGTGTCACTGTTAGTGTGTTAGTGTGAGTTCATAGGCCCTTTCAGGACATGCAGTCCGTCACTGTTATCGTGAGTTCATAGGCACCTTAAGGGCATGACGTCTGTCACTGTTAGCGTGAGTTCATAGGCTCTTTCAGGACATGCAGTCTGTCACTGTTAGTGTGAGTTCATAGGCTCTTTCAGGACATGCAGTCTATCACCCTTAGTGTGAGTTCATAGGCTCTTTCAGGAAATGCAGTATGTCACTGTTATCGTGAGTTCATAGGCACCTTCAGGGCATGAAGTCTGTCACTGTTAGTGTGAGTTCATAGGCACCTTCAGGACATGCAGTCTGTCACTGTTAGTATGAGTTAATAGGCACCTTCAGGGCATGAGGTCTGTCACTGTTAGTGTGAGTTCATAGGCTCTTTCAGGACATGCAGTCTGTCACTGTTAGTGTGAGTTCATAGGCACCTTCAGGACACGCAGTCTGACACTGTTAGCATGAGTTCATAGGCACCTTCAGTACATGCAGTCTGTCACTGTTAGCGTGAGTTCATATGCACCTTCAGGACATTAATTCTGTCACTGATAGCGTGAGTCCATAGGCAACTTCAGGACATGCAGTCTATCACTGTTATCGTGAGTTCATAGGCACCTTCAGGACATGCTGTCTTTCACTGTTAGTGTGAGTTCACAGGCTCTTTCAGGACATGCAGTCTGTCACTGTTAGTGTGAGTTCATAGGCACCTTCAGGACATGCAGTCTGTCACTGTTAGTGTGAGTTCATAGGCTTTTCAGGACATGGAGTCTGTCACTGTTATCATGAGTTCATAGGCACCTTCAGGGCATGACGTCTGTCACTGTTAGCGTGAGTTCATAGGCTCTTTCAGGACATGCAGTCTGTCACTGTTAGTGTGAGTTCATAGGCTCTTTCAGGACATGCAGTCTGTCACTGTTAGTGTGAGTTCATAGGCACCTTCAGGACATGCAGTCTGTCACTGTTAGTGTGAGTTCATAGGCTCTTTCAGGACATGCAGTCTGTCACTGTTAGTGTGAGTTCATAGGCAGCTTCAGAACATGCAGTCTGTCACTGTTAGTGTGAGTTCATAGGCACCTTCAGGACATGCAGTCTGTCACTGTTAGTGTGAGTTCATAGGCTCTTTCAGGACATGCAGTCTGTCACTGTTAGTGTGAGGTCATAGGCACCTTCGGGTCATGATGTCTGTCACTGTTAGCATGAGTTCATAGGCACCTTCAGGACATGCAGTCTGTCACTGTTAGCGTGAGCTCATAGGCACCTTCAGGACATGCAGTCTGTCACTGTTATCTTGAGTTCATATGCACCTTCAGGACATGAATTCTGTCACTGATAGCGTGAGTCCATAGGCACCTTCAGGACATGCAGTCTGTCACTGTTAGTGTGAGTTCATAGGCTCTTTCAGGACATGCAATCTGTCACTGTTATTGTGAGTTCATAGGCACCTTCAGGGCCTGAAGTCTGTCACTGTTAGAGTGAGTTCATAGGCTCTTTCAGGACATGCAGCCTGTCACTGTTAGTGTGAGATATTTGGCTCTTTCAGGACATGCAGTCTGTCACTGTTAGTGTGAGATCATAGGCACCTTCAGGACATGCAGTCTGTCACTGTTAGTGTGAGTTCATAGGCTCTTTCAGGACATGCAGTCTGTCACTGTTAGTGTGAGTTCATAGGCACCTTCAGGACATGCAGTCTGTCACTGTTAGTGTGAGTTAACAGGCTCTTTCAGGACATGCAGTCTGTCACTGTTAGTGCGAGTTCATAGGCACTTCAGAACATGAAGTCTGTCACTGTTAGTGTGAGTTCATAGGCACCTTCAGGGCATGCAGTCTGTCACTGTTAGTGTGAGTTCATAGGCTCTTTCAGGACATGCAGTCTGTCACTGTTAGTGTGAGTTCATAGGCACCTTCGGGACATGATGTCTGTCACTGTTAGCGTGAGTTCATAGGCACCTTCAGGACATGCCGTCTGTCACTGTTAGCGTGAGTTCATATGCACCTTCAGGACATGAATTCTGTCACTGATAGCGTGAGACCATAGGCACATTCAGGACATGCAGTCTGTCACTGTTATCCATAGTTCATAGGCACCTTCAGGGCATGAAGTCTGTCACTGTTAGCGTGAGTTCCTAGGCACCTTCAGGACATGCAGCGTGTCACTGTTAGTGTGTTAGTGTGAGTTCATAGGCCCTTTCAGGACATGCAGTCCGTCACTGTTATCGTGAGTTCATAGGCACCTTAAGGGCATGACGTCTGTCACTGTTAGCGTGAGTTCATAGGCTCTTTCAGGACATGCAGTCTGTCACTGTTAGTGTGAGTTCATAGGCTCTTTCAGGACATGCAGTCTATCACCCTTAGTGTGAGTTCATAGGCTCTTTCAGGAAATGCAGTATGTCACTGTTATCGTGAGTTCATAGGCACCTTCAGGGCATGAAGTCTGTCACTGTTAGTGTGAGTTCATAGGCACCTTCAGGACATGCAGTCTGTCACTGTTAGTATGAGTTAATAGGCACCTTCAGGGTACGAAGTATGTCACTGTTAGTGTCAGTTCATAGGCACCTTCAAGGCACAAGGTCTGTCACTGTTAGTGTGAGTTCATAGGCACCTTCAGGGCACGAGGTCTGTCACTGTTAGTGTGAGTTCATAGGTACCTTCAGGCCATGCAGTCTGTCACTGTTAGTGTGAGTTCATAGGCACCTTCAGGACATGCAGTCTGTCACTGTTAGCGTGAGTTCATATGCACCTTCAGAACATGAATTCTGTCACTGATAACGTGAGTCCATAGGCACCTTCAGGACATGCAGTCTGTCACTGTTAGTGTGAGTTCATAGGCACCTTCAGGACATGCAGTCTGTCACTGTTAGTGTGAGTTCATAGGCTCTTTCAGGACATGCACTCTGTCACTGTTAGTGTGAGTTCATAGGCACCTTCAGGACATGCAGTCTGTCACTGTTAGTGTGAGTTCATAGGCACCTTCAGGACATGCAGTCCGTCACTGTTAGGAGTTCATAGGCACCTTCAGGACATGCAGTCTGTCACTGTTAGCGTGAGTTCATAGGCACCTTCAGGACATGCAGTCTGTCACTGTTAGTTTGCGTTCATAGGCACCTTCAGGACATACAGTCTGTCACTGTTAGTGTGAGTTCATAGGCACCTTCATGACATGCAGTCTGTCACTGTTAGTTTGAGTTCATAGGCACCTTCAGGACATGCAGTCTGTCACTGTTAGCGTGAGTTCATAGGCACCTATTGTTAGTGTGAGTTCATAGGCACCTTCAGGGCACAAATTCTGTCACTGTTAGTGTGAGTACATCTTCAGGACATGAATTCTGTCACTGTTAGTGTGAGTTCATAGGCACCCTCAGGACATGCACTCTGTCACTGTTAGTGTGAGTTCATAGGCTCTTTCGGGACATGCAGTCTGTCACTGTTAGTGTGAGTTCATAGGCTCTTTCAGGACATGCAGTCTGTCACTGTTAGTGTGAGGTCATAGGCACCTTCGGGTCATGATGTCTGTCACTGTTAGCATGAGTTCATAGGCACCTTCAGGACATGCAGTCTGTCACTGTTAGCGTGAGCTCATAGGCACCTTCAGGACATGCAGTCTGTCACTGTTATCTTGAGTTCATATGCACCTTCAGGACATGAATTCTGTCACTGATAGCGTGAGTCCATAGGCACCTTCAGGACATGCAGTCTGTCACTGTTAGTGTGAGTTCATAGGCTCTTTCAGGACATGCAATCTGTCACTGTTATTGTGAGTTCATAGGCACCTTCAGGGCCTGAAGTCTGTCACTGTTAGAGTGAGTTCATAGGCTCTTTCAGGACATGCAGCCTGTCACTGTTAGTGTGAGATATTTGGCTCTTTCAGGACATGCAGTCTGTCACTGTTAGTGTGAGATCATAGGCACCTTCAGGACATGCAGTCTGTCACTGTTAGTGTGAGTTCATAGGCTCTTTCAGGACATGCAGTCTGTCACTGTTAGTGTGAGTTCATAGGCACCTTCAGGACATGCAGTCTGTCACTGTTAGTGTGAGTTAACAGGCTCTTTCAGGACATGCAGTCTGTCACTGTTAGTGCGAGTTCATAGGCACTTCAGAACATGAAGTCTGTCACTGTTAGTGTGAGTTCATAGGCACCTTCAGGGCATGCAGTCTGTCACTGTTAGTGTGAGTTCATAGGCTCTTTCAGGACATGCAGTCTGTCACTGTTAGTGTGAGTTCATAGGCACCTTCGGGACATGATGTCTGTCACTGTTAGCGTGAGTTCATAGGCACCTTCAGGACATGCCGTCTGTCACTGTTAGCGTGAGTTCATATGCACCTTCAGGACATGAATTCTGTCACTGATAGCGTGAGACCATAGGCACATTCAGGACATGCAGTCTGTCACTGTTATCCATAGTTCATAGGCACCTTCAGGGCATGAAGTCTGTCACTGTTAGCGTGAGTTCCTAGGCACCTTCAGGACATGCAGCGTGTCACTGTTAGTGTGTTAGTGTGAGTTCATAGGCCCTTTCAGGACATGCAGTCCGTCACTGTTATCGTGAGTTCATAGGCACCTTAAGGGCATGACGTCTGTCACTGTTAGCGTGAGTTCATAGGCTCTTTCAGGACATGCAGTCTGTCACTGTTAGTGTGAGTTCATAGGCTCTTTCAGGACATGCAGTCTATCACCCTTAGTGTGAGTTCATAGGCTCTTTCAGGAAATGCAGTATGTCACTGTTATCGTGAGTTCATAGGCACCTTCAGGGCATGAAGTCTGTCACTGTTAGTGTGAGTTCATAGGCACCTTCAGGACATGCAGTCTGTCACTGTTAGTATGAGTTAATAGGCACCTTCAGGGTACGAAGTATGTCACTGTTAGTGTCAGTTCATAGGCACCTTCAAGGCACAAGGTCTGTCACTGTTAGTGTGAGTTCATAGGCACCTTCAGGGCACGAGGTCTGTCACTGTTAGTGTGAGTTCATAGGTACCTTCAGGCCATGCAGTCTGTCACTGTTAGTGTGAGTTCATAGGCACCTTCAGGACATGCAGTCTGTCACTGTTAGCGTGAGTTCATATGCACCTTCAGAACATGAATTCTGTCACTGATAACGTGAGTCCATAGGCACCTTCAGGACATGCAGTCTGTCACTGTTAGTGTGAGTTCATAGGCACCTTCAGGACATGCAGTCTGTCACTGTTAGTGTGAGTTCATAGGCTCTTTCAGGACATGCACTCTGTCACTGTTAGTGTGAGTTCATAGGCACCTTCAGGACATGCAGTCTGTCACTGTTAGTGTGAGTTCATAGGCACCTTCAGGACATGCAGTCCGTCACTGTTAGGAGTTCATAGGCACCTTCAGGACATGCAGTCTGTCACTGTTAGCGTGAGTTCATAGGCACCTTCAGGACATGCAGTCTGTCACTGTTAGTTTGCGTTCATAGGCACCTTCAGGACATACAGTCTGTCACTGTTAGTGTGAGTTCATAGGCACCTTCATGACATGCAGTCTGTCACTGTTAGTTTGAGTTCATAGGCACCTTCAGGACATGCAGTCTGTCACTGTTAGCGTGAGTTCATAGGCACCTATTGTTAGTGTGAGTTCATAGGCACCTTCAGGGCACAAATTCTGTCACTGTTAGTGTGAGTTCATCTTCAGGACATGAATTCTGTCACTGTTAGTGTGAGTTCATAGGCACCCTCAGGACATGCACTCTGTCACTGTTAGTGTGAGTTCATAGGCTCTTTCGGGACATGCAGTCTGTCACTGTTAGTGTAAGTTCATAGGCACCTTCAGGACATGCAGTCTGTCACTGTTAGTGTGAGTTCATAGGCACCTTCAGGACATGCAGTCTGTCACTGTTAGTGTGAGTTCATAGGCACCTTCAGGGCACGAATTCTGTCACTGTTAGTGTGAGTTCATCTTCAGGACATGAAGTCTGTCACTGTTAGCGTGAGTTCATAGGCACCTTCAGGACATGCAGTCTGTCACTGTTAGTGTGAGTTCATAGGCTCTTTCAGGACATGCAGTCTGTCACTGTTAGTGTGAGTTCATAGGCACCTTCAGGACATGCAGTCTGTCACTGTTAGTGTGAGTTCATAAGCACCTTCAGAACATGCAGTCTGTCACTGTTAGTGTGAGCTCATAGGCACCTTCAGGACATGCAGTCTGTCACTGTTAGTGTGAGTTCATAGGCTCTTTCAGGACATGCAGTGTGTCACTGTTAGTGTGAGTTCATAGGCTCTTTCAGGACATGCAGTCTGTCACTGTTAGTGTGAGTTCATAGGCTCTTTCAGGATATGCAGTCTGTCACTGTTAGTGTGAGTTCATAGGCACCTTGAGGACATGCAGTCTGTCACTGTTAGCGTGAGTTCATAGGCTCTTTCAGGACATGCAGTCTGTCACTGTTAGTGTGAGTTCATAGGCACCTTCAGGACATGCAGTCTGTCACTGTTAGTGTGAGTTCATCGGCACCTTCGGGACATGCAGTCTGTCACTGTTAGTGTGAGTTCATAGGCACCTTCGGGATATGCTGTCTGTCACTGTTAGTGTGAGTTCATAGGCTCTTTCATGACATGCAGTCTGTCACTGTTAGTGTGAGTTCATAGGCACCTTCAGGACATGCAGTCTGTCACTGTTAGTGTGAGTTCATAGGTACCTTCAAAACATGCAGTCTGTCACTGTTAGTGTGAGTTCATAGGCACCTTCAGGACATGCAGTCCGTCACTGTTAGGAGTTCATAGGCACCTTCAGGACATGCAGTCTGTCACTGTTAGTGTGAATTCATAGGCACCTTTACGACAGGCAATCTGTCACTGTTAGCATGAGTTCATAGGCACCCTCAGGACATGCAGTCTGTCACTGTTAGTATGAGTTCATAGGTATCTTCAGGACATGCAGTCTGTCACTGTTAGTGTGAGTTCATAGGCACCTTCAGGACATGCAGTCCATCACTGTTAGGAGTTCATAGGCACCTTCAGGACATGCAGTCTGTCACTGTTGGGCTGGGTTCATAGGCACCTTCAGGACATGCAGTCTGTCACTGTTAGCGTGAGTCCATAGGCACCTTCACGACAGGCAATCTGTCATTGTTAGTGTGAGTTCATAGGCATCTTCAGGACATGCAGTCTGTCACTGTTAGTTTGAGCTCATAGGCACCTTCAGGACATGCAGTCTGTCAATGTTAGTGTGAGTTCATAGGCACCTTCATGACATGAATTCTGTCACTGATAGCGTGAGTCCATAGGCACCTTTAGGACATGAAGTCTGTCACTGTTATCCTGAGTTCATAGGCACATTCAGGGCATGTAGTCTGTCACTGTTAGCGTGCTTTCATAGGCTCTTTCAGGACATGCAGTCTGTCACTGTTAGTGTGAGTTCATAGGCTCTTTCAGGACATGCAGTCTGTCACTGTTAGTGTGAGATCATAGGCACCTTCAGGACATGCAGTCTGTCACTGTTAGTGTGAGTTCATAGGCTCTTTCGGGACATACAGTCTGTCACTGTTAGTGTGAGTTCATAGGCACTTTCAGGACATGCAGTCTGTCACTGTTATCGTGAGTTCATAGGCACCTTCAGGGCATGAATTCTGTCACTGTTAGTGTGAGTTCATAGGCACCTTCAGGACATGCAGTCTGTCACTGTTAGTATGAGTTAATAGGCACCTTCAGGGTACGATGTCTGTCACTGTTAGTGTCAGTTCATAGGCACCTTCAGGGCACAAGGTCTGTCACTGTTAGTGTGAGTTCATAGGTACCTTCAGGACATGCACTCTGTCACTGTTAGTGTGAGTTCATAGGCTCTTTCATGACATGCAGTCTGTCACTGTTAGTGTGAGTTCTTAGGCACCTTCAGGATACGCATTCTGTCACTGTTAGTGTGAGTTCATAGGCTCTTTCAGGACATGCAGTCTGTCACTGTTAGTGTGATCTCATAGGCACCTTCAGGGCATGCAGTCTGTCACTGTTACTGTGAGTTCATAGGCACCTTCAGGACATGCAGTCTGTCACTTTTAGTGTGAGTTCATAGGCACCTACTGTTAATGTGAGTTCATAGGCACCTCCAGGGCACGAATTATGTCCCTGTTAGTGTGAGTTCATCTTCAGGATATGAAGTCTGTCACTGTTACCATGGCTTCATAGGCACCTTCAGGACATGCAGTCTGTCACTGTTAGTGTGAGTTCATAGGCTCTTTCAGGACATGCAGTCCGTCACTGTTAGTGTGAGTTCATAGGCAACTTCACGACAGGCAATCTGTCACTGTTAGCGTGAGTTCATAGGCACCCTCAGGACATGCAGTTTGTCACTGTTAGTGTGAGTTCATAGGTACCTTCAGGACATGCAGTCTGTCACTGTTAGTGTGAGTTCATAGGTACCTTCAGGACATGCAGTCTGTCACTCTTAGTGTGAGTTCATAGGTACCTTCAGGACATGCAGTCTGCCACTGTTAGTGTGAGTTCACAGGTACCTTCAGGACATGCAGTCTGTCACTGTTAGTGTGAGTTCATCTTCAGGATATGAAGTCTGTCACTGTTACCATGGCTTCATAGGCACCTTCAGGACATGCAGTCTGTCACTGTTAGTGTGAGTTCATAGGCTCTTTCAGGACATGCAGTCTGTCACTGTTAGTGTGAGTTCATAGGCAACTTCACGACAGGCAATCTGTCACTGTTAGCGTGAGTTCATAGGCACCCTCAGGACATGCAGTTTGTCACTGTTAGTGTGAGTTCATAGGTACCTTCAGGACATGCAGTCTGTCACTGTTAGTGTGAGTTCATAGGTACCTTCAGGACATGCAGTCTGTCACTCTTAGTGTGAGTTCATAGGTACCTTCAGGACATGCAGTCTGCCACTGTTAGTGTGAGTTCACAGGTACCTTCAGGACATGCAGTCTGTCACTGTTAGTGTGAGTTCATAGGCACCTTCAGGACATGCAGTCTGTCACTGTTAGCATGATTTCATAGGCCCCTTCAGGACATGCAGTCTGTCACTGTTAGTGTGAGTTCATAGGTACCTTCAGGACATGCAGTCTGTCACTGTTAGTGTGAGTTCATAGGCACCTTCAGGACATGCAGTCTGTCACTGTTAGAGTGAGTTCATAAGCCCCTTCAAGACATGCAGTCTGTCACTGTTATTGTGAGTTCATAGTCACCTTCAGGACATGCAGTCTGTCACTGTTAGCATGAGTTCATAGGCCCCTTCAGGACATGCAGTCTGTCACTGTTAGTGTGAGTTCATAGGTACCTTCGGGACATGCAGTCTGTCACTGTTAGTGTGAGTTCATAGGCACCTTCAGGACATGCAGTCTGTCACTGTTAGCATGAGTTCATAGGCACCCTCAGGACATGCAGTCTGTCACTGTTAGTGTGAGTTCATAGGTACCTTCAGGACATGCAGTCTGTCACTGTTAGTGTGAGTTCATAGGTACCTTCAGGACGTGCAGTCTGTCACTGTTAGTGTGAGTTCATAGGCACCTTCAGGACATGCAGTCCGTCACTGTTAGGAGTTCATAGGCACCTTCAGGACATGCAGTCTGTCACTGTTAGCGTGAGTTCATAGGCACCTTCAGGACATGCAGTCTGTCACTGTTGGCCTGAGTTCATAGGCACCTTCAGGACATGCAGTCTGTCACTGTTAGCGTGAGTTCATAGGCTCTTTCAGGACATGCAGTCTGTCACTGTTAGCTTGAGGTCATAGGCACCTTCACGACAGGCAATCTGTCATTGTTAGCGTGAGTTCATTGGCACCTTCAGGACATGCAGTCTGTCACTGTTAGTGTGAGTTCATAGGTACCTTCATGACATGTAGTCTGTCACTGTTAGTGTGAGTTCATAGGCACCTTCAGGACATGCAGTCTGTCACTGTTAGTTTAGGCACCTTCAGGACATGCAGTCTGTCACTGTTAGTATGAGTTCACAGGCACCTTCAGGACATGCAATCTGTCACTGTTAGTGTGAGTTCATAGGCACCTACTGTTAGTGTGAGTTCATAGGCACCTTCAGGGCATGAAGTCTGTCACTTTTAGTATGAATTCATCTTCAGGACATGAAGTCTGTCACGGTTAACGTGGGTTCATAGGCACCTTCAGGGCATGCAGTCTGTCACTGTTAGTTTGAGTTCATAGGCACCTTCGGGACATGATGTCTGTCACTGTTAGCGTGAGTATGTAGGCACCTTCAGGACATGCAGTCTGTCACTGTTATTATGAGTTCATAGGCACCTTCAGGACATGCAGTCTTTCACTTTTAGCATGAGATCATAGGCACCTTCAGGACATGCAGTGTGTCACTGTTATTGTGAGTCCATAGGCACCTTCAGGACATGCAGTCTGTCACTGTTAGCGTGAGCTTATAGGCACCTTCATGACATGCAGTCTGTCACTGTTAGCGTGATTTCATAGGAACCTTCAGGACATGCATTCTGTCACTGTTAGCATGAGTCCGTAGGCACCTTCAGGACATGCAGTCTGTCACTGTTAGCGTGAGTATGTAGGCACCTTCAGGACATGCAGTCTGTCACTGTTAGCGTGAGTCCGTAGGCACCTTCAGGACATGCAGTCTGTCCTTGTTAGTATGAGTCCATAGGCACCTTCAGGACATGCAGTCTGTCACTGTTAGTGTGAGCTCATAGGCACTTTCATGAAATGCAATCTGTCACTGTTAGCGTGAGTTCATAGGCACCTTCAGGACATGCAGTCTGTCACTGTTAGCGTGAGTTCATATGCACCTTCAGGACATGAATTATGTCACTGATAGCGTGAGTCCATAGGCACCTTCATGACATGCAGTCTGTCACTGTTAGCGTGAGTTCATAGGCACCTTCAGGACATGCAGTCTGTCACTGTTAGCGTGAGTTCATAGGCACCTTCAGGACATGAATTCTGTCACTGATAGCATGAGTCCATAGGCACCTTCAGGACATGCAGTCTGTCACTGTTATTGTGAGTCCATAGGCACGTTCAGGACATGCAGTCTGTCAATGTTAGCGTGAGCTCATAGGCACCTTCATGACATGCAGTCTGTCACTGTTAGCGTGAGTTCATAGGCACCTTCAGGACATGCATTCTGTCACTGAGATAGCATGAGTCCGTAGGCACCTTCAGGACATGCAGTCTGTCACTGTTAGCGTGAGTATGAAGCACCTTCAGGATATGCAGTCTGTCACTGTTAGCGTGAGTCCGTAGGCACCTTCAGGACATGCAGTCTGTCACTGTTAGCATGAGATCATAGGCACCTTCAGGACATGCAGTGTGTCACTGTTATTGTGAGTCCATAGGCACCTTCAGGACATGCAGTCTGTCACTGTTAGCGTGAGCTTATAGGCACCTTCATGACATGCAGTCTGTCACTGTTAGCGTGATTTCATAGGAACCTTCAGGACATGCATTCTGTCACTGTTAGCATGAGTCCGTAGGCACCTTCAGGACATGCAGTCTGTCACTGTTAGCCTGAGTATGTAGGCACCTTCAGGACATGCAGTCTGTCACTGTTAGCGTGAGTCCGTAGGCACCTTCAGGACATGCAGTCTGTCCTTGTTACCATGAGTCCATAGGCACCTTCAGGACATGCAGTCTGTCACTGTTAGCGTGAGTTCATAGGCACCTTCAGGACATGCAGTCTGTCACTGTTAGCGTGAGTTCATATGCACCTTCAGGACATGAATTATGTCACTGATAGCGTGAGTCCATAGGCACCTTCATGACATGCAGTCTGTCACTGTTAGCGTGAGTTCATAGGCACCTTCAGGACATGCAACTGTCACTGTTAGCGTGAGTTCATAGGCACCTTCAGGACATGAATTCTGTCACTGATAGCATGAGTCCATAGGCACCTTCAGGACATGCAGTCTGTCACTGTTATTGTGAGTCCAGAGGCACGTTCAGGACATGCAGTCTGTCAATGTTAGCGTGAGCTCATAGGCACCTTCATGACATGCAGTCTGTCACTGTTAGCGTGAGTTCATAGGCACCTTCAGGACATGCATTCTGTCACTGAGATAGCATGAGTCCGTAGGCACCTTCAGGACATGCAGTCTGTCACTGTTAGCGTGAGTATGAAGCACCTTCAGGACATGCAGTCTGTCACTGTTAGCGTGAGTCCGTAGGCACCTTCAGGATATGCAGTCTGTCACTGTTAGCATGAGTCCATAGGCACCTTCAGGACATGCAGTCTGTCACTGTTAGCGTGAGCTCATAGGCACTTTCATGAAATGCAATTGGTCACTGTTGGCATGAGTTCATAGGCACCTTCAGGACATGCAGTCTGTCACTGTTAGCGTGAGTTCATATGCACCTTCAGGACATGAATTATGTCACTGATAGCGTGAGTCCATAGGCACCTTCAGGAAATGCAGTCTGTCACTGTTAGCGTGAGTTCATATTCACCTTCAGGACATGAATTCTATCACTGATAGCGTGAGTCCATAGGCAAATTCAGGACATGCAGTCTGTCACTATTAGCATGAGTTCATAGGCACCTTCAGGACATGCAGTCTGTCACTGATAGCGTGAGTTCATATGCACCTTCAGGACATGAATTCTGTCACTGATAGCGTGAGTTCATAGGCACCTTCAGGACATGCAGTCTGTCAATGTTAGCGTGAGTTCATTGGCACCTTCAGGACATGCAGTCTGTCACTGTTCGCATGAGTTCATAGGAACCTTCAGGACATGCAGTCTGTCACTGTTAGCGTGAGTTCATAGGCACCTTCAGGACATGCAGTATGTCACTGTTAGTGTGAGCTCATAGGCACCTTCAGGACATGCAGTCTGTCACTGTTAGCGTGAGTTCATAGGCACCTACTGTTAGTGTGAGTTCATAGGCACCTTCAGGACATGAATTCTGTCACTGATAGCGTGAGTCCATAGGCACCTTCAGGACGTGCAGTCTGTCACTGTTAGCGTGAGTTCATAGGCACCTTCAGGACGTGCAGTCTGTCACTGTTAGCGTGAGTTCATAGGCACCTTCAGGACCTGCAGTCTGTCACTGTTAGCGTGAGTTCATAGGCACCTTCAGGACCTGCAGTCTGTCACTGTTAGCGTGAGTTCATAGGCACCTTCAGGACATGCAGTCTGTCACTGTTAGCCTGAGTTCATAGGCACCTTCAGGACATGCAGTCTGTCACTGTTAGCGTGAGTTCATAGGCACCTTCAGGACATGCAGTCTGTCACTGTTAGCGTGCGTTCATAGGCACCTTCAGGACATGCAGTCTGTCACTGTTAGCGTGAGCTTATAGGCACCTTCATGACATGCAGTCTGTCACTGTTAGCGTGATTTCATAGGAACCTTCAGGACATGCATTCTGTCACTGTTAGCATGAGTCCGTAGGCACCTTCAGGACATGCAGTCTGTCACTGTTAGCGTGAGTATGTAGGCACCTTCAGGATATGCAGTCTGTCACTGTTAGCGTGAGTCCGTAGGCACCTTCAGGACATGCAGTCTGTCCTTGTTAGTATGAGTCCATAGGCACCTTCAGGACATGCAGTCTGTCACTGTTAGTGTGAGCTCATAGGCACTTTCATGAAATGCAATCTGTCACTGTTAGCGTGAGTTCATAGGCACCTTCAGGACATGCAGTCTGTCACTGTTAGCGTGAGTTCATATGCACCTTCAGGACATGAATTATGTCACTGATAGCGTGAGTCCATAGGCACCTTCATGACATGCAGTCTGTCACTGTTAGCGTGAGTTCATAGGCACCTTCAGGACATGCAGTCTGTCACTGTTAGCGTGAGTTCATAGGCACCTTCAGGACATGAATTCTGTCACTGATAGCATGAGTCCATAGGCACCTTCAGGACATGCAGTCTGTCACTGTTATTGTGAGTCCATAGGCACGTTCAGGACATGCAGTCTGTCAATGTTAGCGTGAGCTCATAGGCACCTTCATGACATGCAGTCTGTCACTGTTAGCGTGAGTTCATAGGCACCTTCAGGACATGCATTCTGTCACTGAGATAGCATGAGTCCGTAGGCACCTTCAGGACATGCAGTCTGTCACTGTTAGCGTGAGTATGAAGCACCTTCAGGATATGCAGTCTGTCACTGTTAGCGTGAGTCCGTAGGCACCTTCAGGACATGCAGTCTGTCACTGTTGGCATGAGATCATAGGCACCTTCAGGACATGCAGTGTGTCACTGTTATTGTGAGTCCATAGGCACCTTCAGGACATGCAGTCTGTCACTGTTAGCGTGAGCTTATAGGCACCTTCATGACATGCAGTCTGTCACTGTTAGCGTGATTTCATAGGAACCTTCAGGACATGCATTCTGTCACTGTTAGCATGAGTCCGTAGGCACCTTCAGGACATGCAGTCTGTCACTGTTAGCGTGAGTATGTAGGCACCTTCAGGACATGCAGTCTGTCACTGTTAGCGTGAGTCCGTAGGCACCTTCAGGACATGCAGTCTGTCCTTGTTAGCATGAGTCCATAGGCACCTTCAGGACATGCAGTCTGTCACTGTTAGCGTGAGTTCATAGGCACCTTCAGGACATGCAGTCTGTCACTGTTAGCGTGAGTTCATATGCACCTTCAGGACATGAATTATGTCACTGATAGCGTGAGTCCATAGGCACCTTCATGACATGCAGTCTGTCACTGTTAGCGTGAGTTCATAGGCACCTTCAGGACATGCAACTGTCACTGTTAGCGTGAGTTCATAGGCACCTTCAGGACATGAATTCTGTCACTGATAGCATGAGTCCATAGGCACCTTCAGGACACGCAGTCTGTCACTGTTATTGTGAGTCCATAGGCACGTTCAGGACATGCAGTCTGTCAATGTTAGCGTGAGCTCATAGGCACCTTCATGACATGCAGTCTGTCACTGTTAGCGGGAGTTCATATGCACCTTCAGGACATGAATTCTGTCACTGATAGCGTGAGACCATAGGCACATTCAGGACATGCAGTCTGTCACTGTTATCCATAGTTCATAGGCACCTTCAGGGCATGAAGTCTGTCACTGTTAGCGTGAGTTCCTAGGCACCTTCAGGACATGCAGCGTGTCACTGTTAGTGTGTTAGTGTGAGTTCATAGGCCCTTTCAGGACATGCAGTCCGTCACTGTTATCGTGAGTTCATAGGCACCTTAAGGGCATGACGTCTGTCACTGTTAGCGTGAGTTCATAGGCTCTTTCAGGACATGCAGTCTGTCACTGTTAGTGTGAGTTCATAGGCTCTTTCAGGACATGCAGTCTATCACCCTTAGTGTGAGTTCATAGGCTCTTTCAGGAAATGCAGTATGTCACTGTTATCGTGAGTTCATAGGCACCTTCAGGGCATGAAGTCTGTCACTGTTAGTGTGAGTTCATAGGCACCTTCAGGACATGCAGTCTGTCACTGTTAGTATGAGTTAATAGGCACCTTCAGGGTACGAAGTATGTCACTGTTAGTGTCAGTTCATAGGCACCTTCAAGGCACAAGGTCTGTCACTGTTAGTGTGAGTTCATAGGCACCTTCAGGGCACGAGGTCTGTCACTGTTAGTGTGAGTTCATAGGTACCTTCAGGCCATGCAGTCTGTCACTGTTAGTGTGAGTTCATAGGCACCTTCAGGACATGCAGTCTGTCACTGTTAGCGTGAGTTCATATGCACCTTCAGAACATGAATTCTGTCACTGATAACGTGAGTCCATAGGCACCTTCAGGACATGCAGTCTGTCACTGTTAGTGTGAGTTCATAGGCACCTTCAGGACATGCAGTCTGTCACTGTTAGTGTGAGTTCATAGGCTCTTTCAGGACATGCACTCTGTCACTGTTAGTGTGAGTTCATAGGCACCTTCAGGACATGCAGTCTGTCACTGTTAGTGTGAGTTCATAGGCACCTTCAGGACATGCAGTCCGTCACTGTTAGGAGTTCATAGGCACCTTCAGGACATGCAGTCTGTCACTGTTAGCGTGAGTTCATAGGCACCTTCAGGACATGCAGTCTGTCACTGTTAGTTTGCGTTCATAGGCACCTTCAGGACATACAGTCTGTCACTGTTAGTGTGAGTTCATAGGCACCTTCATGACATGCAGTCTGTCACTGTTAGTTTGAGTTCATAGGCACCTTCAGGACATGCAGTCTGTCACTGTTAGCGTGAGTTCATAGGCACCTATTGTTAGTGTGAGTTCATAGGCACCTTCAGGGCACAAATTCTGTCACTGTTAGTGTGAGTTCATCTTCAGGACATGAATTCTGTCACTGTTAGTGTGAGTTCATAGGCACCCTCAGGACATGCACTCTGTCACTGTTAGTGTGAGTTCATAGGCTCTTTCGGGACATGCAGTCTGTCACTGTTAGTGTGAGTTCATAGGCTCTTTCAGGACATGCAGTCTGTCACTGTTAGTGTGAGGTCATAGGCACCTTCGGGTCATGATGTCTGTCACTGTTAGCATGAGTTCATAGGCACCTTCAGGACATGCAGTCTGTCACTGTTAGCGTGAGCTCATAGGCACCTTCAGGACATGCAGTCTGTCACTGTTATCTTGAGTTCATATGCACCTTCAGGACATGAATTCTGTCACTGATAGCGTGAGTCCATAGGCACCTTCAGGACATGCAGTCTGTCACTGTTAGTGTGAGTTCATAGGCTCTTTCAGGACATGCAATCTGTCACTGTTATTGTGAGTTCATAGGCACCTTCAGGGCCTGAAGTCTGTCACTGTTAGAGTGAGTTCATAGGCTCTTTCAGGACATGCAGCCTGTCACTGTTAGTGTGAGATATTTGGCTCTTTCAGGACATGCAGTCTGTCACTGTTAGTGTGAGATCATAGGCACCTTCAGGACATGCAGTCTGTCACTGTTAGTGTGAGTTCATAGGCTCTTTCAGGACATGCAGTCTGTCACTGTTAGTGTGAGTTCATAGGCACCTTCAGGACATGCAGTCTGTCACTGTTAGTGTGAGTTAACAGGCTCTTTCAGGACATGCAGTCTGTCACTGTTAGTGCGAGTTCATAGGCACTTCAGAACATGAAGTCTGTCACTGTTAGTGTGAGTTCATAGGCACCTTCAGGGCATGCAGTCTGTCACTGTTAGTGTGAGTTCATAGGCTCTTTCAGGACATGCAGTCTGTCACTGTTAGTGTGAGTTCATAGGCACCTTCGGGACATGATGTCTGTCACTGTTAGCGTGAGTTCATAGGCACCTTCAGGACATGCCGTCTGTCACTGTTAGCGTGAGTTCATATGCACCTTCAGGACATGAATTCTGTCACTGATAGCGTGAGACCATAGGCACATTCAGGACATGCAGTCTGTCACTGTTATCCATAGTTCATAGGCACCTTCAGGGCATGAAGTCTGTCACTGTTGGCGTGAGTTCCTAGGCACCTTCAGGACATGCAGCGTGTCACTGTTAGTGTGTTAGTGTGAGTTCATAGGCCCTTTCAGGACATGCAGTCCGTCACTGTTATCGTGAGTTCATAGGCACCTTAAGGGCATGACGTCTGTCACTGTTAGCGTGAGTTCATAGGCTCTTTCAGGACATGCAGTCTGTCACTGTTAGTGTGAGTTCATAGGCTCTTTCAGGACATGCAGTCTATCACCCTTAGTGTGAGTTCATAGGCTCTTTCAGGAAATGCAGTATGTCACCGTTATCGTGAGTTCATAGGCACCTTCAGGGCATGAAGTCTGTCACTGTTAGTGTGAGTTCATAGGCACCTTCAGGACATGCAGTCTGTCACTGTTAGTATGAGTTAATAGGCACCTTCAGGGCATGAGGTCTGTCACTGTTAGTGTGAGTTCATAGGCTCTTTCAGGACATGCAGTCTGTCACTGTTAGTGTGAGTTCATAGGCACCTTCAGGACACGCAGTCTGACACTGTTAGCATGAGTTCATAGGCACCTTCAGTACATGCAGTCTGTCACTGTTAGCGTGAGTTCATATGCACCTTCAGGACATTAATTCTGTCACTGATAGCGTGAGTCCATAGGCAACTTCAGGACATGCAGTCTATCACTGTTATCGTGAGTTCATAGGCACCTTCAGGACATGCTGTCTTTCACTGTTAGTGTGAGTTCACAGGCTCTTTCAGGACATGCAGTCTGTCACTGTTAGTGTGAGTTCATAGGCACCTTGAGGGCATGAAGTCTGTCACTGTTAGTGTGAGTTCATAGGCACCTTCAGGACATGCAGTCTGTCACTGTTAGTGTGAGTTCATAGGCTTTTCAGGACATGGAGTCTGTCACTGTTATCATGAGTTCATAGGCACCTTCAGGGCATGACGTCTGTCACTGTTAGCGTGAGTTCATAGGCTCTTTCAGGACATGCAGTCTGTCACTGTTAGTGTGAGTTCATAGGCTCTTTCAGGACATGCAGTCTGTCACTGTTAGTGTGAGTTCATAGGCACCTTCAGGACATGCAGTCTGTCACTGTTAGTGTGAGTTCATAGGCTCTTTCAGGACATGCAGTCTGTCACTGTTAGTGTGAGTTCATAGGCAGCTTCAGAACATGCAGTCTGTCACTGTTAGTGTGAGTTCATAGGCACCTTCAGGACATGCAGTCTGTCACTGTTAGTGTGAGTTCATAGGCTCTTTCAGGACATGCAGTCTGTCACTGTTAGTGTGAGGTCATAGGCACCTTCGGGTCATGATGTCTGTCACTGTTAGCATGAGTTCATAGGCACCTTCAGGACATGCAGTCTGTCACTGTTAGCGTGAGCTCATAGGCACCTTCAGGACATGCAGTCTGTCACTGTTATCTTGAGTTCATATGCACCTTCAGGACATGAATTCTGTCACTGATAGCGTGAGTCCATAGGCACCTTCAGGACATGCAGTCTGTCACTGTTAGTGTGAGTTCATAGGCTCTTTCAGGACATGCAATCTGTCACTGTTATTGTGAGTTCATAGGCACCTTCAGGGCCTGAAGTCTGTCACTGTTAGAGTGAGTTCATAGGCTCTTTCAGGACATGCAGCCTGTCACTGTTAGTGTGAGATATTTGGCTCTTTCAGGACATGCAGTCTGTCACTGTTAGTGTGAGATCATAGGCACCTTCAGGACATGCAGTCTGTCACTGTTAGTGTGAGTTCATAGGCTCTTTCAGGACATGCAGTCTGTCACTGTTAGTGTGAGTTCATAGGCACCTTCAGGACATGCAGTCTGTCACTGTTAGTGTGAGTTAACAGGCTCTTTCAGGACATGCAGTCTGTCACTGTTAGTGCGAGTTCATAGGCACTTCAGAACATGAAGTCTGTCACTGTTAGTGTGAGTTCATAGGCACCTTCAGGGCATGCAGTCTGTCACTGTTAGTGTGAGTTCATAGGCTCTTTCAGGACATGCAGTCTGTCACTGTTAGTGTGAGTTCATAGGCACCTTCGGGACATGATGTCTGTCACTGTTAGCGTGAGTTCATAGGCACCTTCAGGACATGCCGTCTGTCACTGTTAGCGTGAGTTCATATGCACCTTCAGGACATGAATTCTGTCACTGATAGCGTGAGACCATAGGCACATTCAGGACATGCAGTCTGTCACTGTTATCCATAGTTCATAGGCACCTTCAGGGCATGAAGTCTGTCACTGTTAGCGTGAGTTCCTAGGCACCTTCAGGACATGCAGCGTGTCACTGTTAGTGTGTTAGTGTGAGTTCATAGGCCCTTTCAGGACATGCAGTCCGTCACTGTTATCGTGAGTTCATAGGCACCTTAAGGGCATGACGTCTGTCACTGTTAGCGTGAGTTCATAGGCTCTTTCAGGACATGCAGTCTGTCACTGTTAGTGTGAGTTCATAGGCTCTTTCAGGACATGCAGTCTATCACCCTTAGTGTGAGTTCATAGGCTCTTTCAGGAAATGCAGTATGTCACTGTTATCGTGAGTTCATAGGCACCTTCAGGGCATGAAGTCTGTCACTGTTAGTGTGAGTTCATAGGCACCTTCAGGACATGCAGTCTGTCACTGTTAGTATGAGTTAATAGGCACCTTCAGGGTACGAAGTATGTCACTGTTAGTGTCAGTTCATAGGCACCTTCAAGGCACAAGGTCTGTCACTGTTAGTGTGAGTTCATAGGCACCTTCAGGGAACGAGGTCTGTCACTGTTAGTGTGAGTTCATAGGTACCTTCAGGCCATGCAGTCTGTCACTGTTAGTGTGAGTTCATAGGCACCTTCAGGACATGCAGTCTGTCACTGTTAGCGTGAGTTCATATGCACCTTCAGAACATGAATTCTGTCACTGATAACGTGAGTCCATAGGCACCTTCAGGACATGCAGTCTGTCACTGTTAGTGTGAGTTCATAGGCACCTTCAGGACATGCAGTCTGTCACTGTTAGTGTGAGTTCATAGGCTCTTTCAGGACATGCACTCTGTCACTGTTAGTGTGAGTTCATAGGCACCTTCAGGACATGCAGTCTGTCACTGTTAGTGTGAGTTCATAGGCACCTTCAGGACATGCAGTCCGTCACTGTTAGGAGTTCATAGGCACCTTCAGGACATGCAGTCTGTCACTGTTAGCGTGAGTTCATAGGCACCTTCAGGACATGCAGTCTGTCACTGTTAGTTTGCGTTCATAGGCACCTTCAGGACATACAGTCTGTCACTGTTAGTGTGAGTTCATAGGCACCTTCATGACATGCAGTCTGTCACTGTTAGTTTGAGTTCATAGGCACCTTCAGGACATGCAGTCTGTCACTGTTAGCGTGAGTTCATAGGCACCTATTGTTAGTGTGAGTTCATAGGCACCTTCAGGGCACAAATTCTGTCACTGTTAGTGTGAGTTCATCTTCAGGACATGAATTCTGTCACTGTTAGTGTGAGTTCATAGGCACCCTCAGGACATGCACTCTGTCACTGTTAGTGTGAGTTCATAGGCTCTTTCGGGACATGCAGTCTGTCACTGTTAGTGTGAGTTCATAGGCTCTTTCAGGACATGCAGTCTGTCACTGTTAGTGTGAGGTCATAGGCACCTTCGGGTCATGATGTCTGTCACTGTTAGCATGAGTTCATAGGCACCTTCAGGACATGCAGTCTGTCACTGTTAGCGTGAGCTCATAGGCACCTTCAGGACATGCAGTCTGTCACTGTTATCTTGAGTTCATATGCACCTTCAGGACATGAATTCTGTCACTGATAGCGTGAGTCCATAGGCACCTTCAGGACATGCAGTCTGTCACTGTTAGTGTGAGTTCATAGGCTCTTTCAGGACATGCAATCTGTCACTGTTATTGTGAGTTCATAGGCACCTTCAGGGCCTGAAGTCTGTCACTGTTAGAGTGAGTTCATAGGCTCTTTCAGGACATGCAGCCTGTCACTGTTAGTGTGAGATATTTGGCTCTTTCAGGACATGCAGTCTGTCACTGTTAGTGTGAGATCATAGGCACCTTCAGGACATGCAGTCTGTCACTGTTAGTGTGAGTTCATAGGCTCTTTCAGGACATGCAGTCTGTCACTGTTAGTGTGAGTTCATAGGCACCTTCAGGACATGCAGTCTGTCACTGTTAGTGTGAGTTAACAGGCTCTTTCAGGACATGCAGTCTGTCACTGTTAGTGCGAGTTCATAGGCACTTCAGAACATGAAGTCTGTCACTGTTAGTGTGAGTTCATAGGCACCTTCAGGGCATGCAGTCTGTCACTGTTAGTGTGAGTTCATAGGCTCTTTCAGGACATGAAGTCTGTCACTGTTAGTGTGAGTTCATAGGCACCTTCGGGACATGATGTCTGTCACTGTTAGCGTGAGTTCATAGGCACCTTCAGGACATGCCGTCTGTCACTGTTAGCGTGAGTTCATATGCACCTTCAGGACATGAATTCTGTCACTGATAGCGTGAGACCATAGGCACATTCAGGACATGCAGTCTGTCACTGTTATCCATAGTTCATAGGCACCTTCAGGGCATGAAGTCTGTCACTGTTAGCGTGAGTTCCTAGGCACCTTCAGGACATGCAGCGTGTCACTGTTAGTGTGTTAGTGTGAGTTCATAGGCCCTTTCAGGACATGCAGTCCGTCACTGTTATCGTGAGTTCATAGGCACCTTAAGGGCATGACGTCTGTCACTGTTAGCGTGAGTTCATAGGCTCTTTCAGGACATGCAGTCTGTCACTGTTAGTGTGAGTTCATAGGCTCTTTCAGGACATGCAGTCTATCACCCTTAGTGTGAGTTCATAGGCTCTTTCAGGAAATGCAGTATGTCACTGTTATCGTGAGTTCATAGGCACCTTCAGGGCATGAAGTCTGTCACTGTTAGTGTGAGTTCATAGGCACCTTCAGGGTACGAAGTATGTCACTGTTAGTGTCAGTTCATAGGCACCTTCAAGGCACAAGGTCTGTCACTGTTAGTGTGAGTTCATAGGCACCTTCAGGGCACGAGGTCTGTCACTGTTAGTGTGAGTTCATAGGTACCTTCAGGCCATGCAGTCTGTCACTGTTAGTGTGAGTTCATAGGCACCTTCAGGACATGCAGTCTGTCACTGTTAGCGTGAGTTCATATGCACCTTCAGAACATGAATTCTGTCACTGATAACGTGAGTCCATAGGCACCTTCAGGACATGCAGTCTGTCACTGTTAGTGTGAGTTCATAGGCACCTTCAGGACATGCAGTCTGTCACTGTTAGTGTGAGTTCATAGGCTCTTTCAGGACATGCACTCTGTCACGTTAGTGTGAGTTCATAGGCACCTTCAGGACATGCAGTCTGTCACTGTTAGTGTGAGTTCATAGGCACCTTCAGGACATGCAGTCCGTCACTGTTAGGAGTTCATAGGCACCTTCAGGACATGCAGTCTGTCACTGTTAGCGTGAGTTCATAGGCACCTTCAGGACATGCAGTCTGTCACTGTTAGTTTGCGTTCATAGGCACCTTCAGGACATACAGTCTGTCACTGTTAGTGTGAGTTCATAGGCACCTTCATGACATGCAGTCTGTCACTGTTAGTTTGAGTTCATAGGCACCTTCAGGACATGCAGTCTGTCACTGTTAGCGTGAGTTCATAGGCACCTATTGTTAGTGTGAGTTCATAGGCACCTTCAGGGCACAAATTCTGTCACTGTTAGTGTGAGTTCATCTTCAGGACATGAATTCTGTCACTGTTAGTGTGAGTTCATAGGCACCCTCAGGACATGCACTCTGTCACTGTTAGTGTGAGTTCATAGGCTCTTTCGGGACATGCAGTCTGTCACTGTTAGTGTAAGTTCATAGGCACCTTCAGGACATGCAGTCTGTCACTGTTAGTGTGAGTTCATAGGCACCTTCAGGACATGCAGTCTGTCACTGTTAGTGTGAGTTCATAGGCACCTTCAGGGCACGAATTCTGTCACTGTTAGTGTGAGTTCATCTTCAGGACATGAAGTCTGTCACTGTTAGCGTGAGTTCATAGGCACCTTCAGGACATGCAGTCTGTCACTGTTAGTGTGAGTTCATAGGCTCTTTCAGGACATGCAGTCTGTCACTGTTAGTGTGAGTTCATAGGCACCTTCAGGACATGCAGTCTGTCACTGTTAGTGTGAGTTCATAAGCACCTTCAGAACATGCAGTCTGTCACTGTTAGTGTGAGCTCATAGGCACCTTCAGGACATGCAGTCTGTCACTGTTAGTGTGAGTTCATAGGCTCTTTCAGGACATGCAGTCTGTCACTGTTAGTGTGAGTTCATAGGCTCTTTCAGGACATGCAGTCTGTCACTGTTAGTGTGAGTTCATAGGCTCTTTCAGGATATGCAGTCTGTCACTGTTAGTGTGAGTTCATAGGCACCTTGAGGACATGCAGTCTGTCACTGTTAGCGTGAGTTCATAGGCTCTTTCAGGACATGCAGTCTGTCACTGTTAGTGTGAGTTCATAGGCACCTTCAGGACATGCAGTCTGTCACTGTTAGTGTGAGTTCATCGGCACCTTCGGGACATGCAGTCTGTCACTGTTAGTGTGAGTTCATAGGCACCTTCGGGATATGCAGTCTGTCACTGTTAGTGTGAGTTCATAGGCTCTTTCATGACATGCAGTCTGTCACTGTTAGTGTGAGTTCATAGGCACCTTCAGGACATGCAGTCTGTCACTGTTAGTGTGAGTTCATAGGTACCTTCAAAACATGCAGTCTGTCACTGTTAGTGTGAGTTCATAGGCACCTTCAGGACATGCAGTCCGTCACTGTTAGGAGTTCATAGGCACCTTCAGGACATGCAGTCTGTCACTGTTAGTGTGAATTCATAGGCACCTTTACGACAGGCAATCTGTCACTGTTAGCATGAGTTCATAGGCACCCTCAGGACATGCAGTCTGTCACTGTTAGTATGAGTTCATAGGTATCTTCAGGACATGCAGTCTGTCACTGTTAGTGTGAGTTCATAGGCACCTTCAGGACATGCAGTCCATCACTGTTAGGAGTTCATAGGCACCTTCAGGACATGCAGTCTGTCACTGTTGGGCTGGGTTCATAGGCACCTTCAGGACATGCAGTCTGTCACTGTTAGCGTGAGTCCATAGGCACCTTCACGACAGGCAATCTGTCATTGTTAGTGTGAGTTCATAGGCATCTTCAGGACATGCAGTCTGTCACTGTTAGTTTGAGCTCATAGGCACCTTCAGGACATGCAGTCTGTCAATGTTAGTGTGAGTTCATAGGCACCTTCATGACATGAATTCTGTCACTGATAGCGTGAGTCCATAGGCACCTTTAGGACATGAAGTCTGTCACTGTTATCCTGAGTTCATAGGCACATTCAGGGCATGTAGTCTGTCACTGTTAGCGTGCTTTCATAGGCTCTTTCAGGACATGCAGTCTGTCACTGTTAGTGTGAGTTCATAGGCTCTTTCAGGACATGCAGTCTGTCACTGTTAGTGTGAGATCATAGGCACCTTCAGGACATGCAGTCTGTCACTGTTAGTGTGAGTTCATAGGCTCTTTCGGGACATACAGTCTGTCACTGTTAGTGTGAGTTCATAGGCACTTTCAGGACATGCAGTCTGTCACTGTTATCGTGAGTTCATAGGCACCTTCAGGGCATGAATTCTGTCACTGTTAGTGTGAGTTCATAGGCACCTTCAGGACATGCAGTCTGTCACTGTTAGTATGAGTTAATAGGCACCTTCAGGGTACGATGTCTGTCACTGTTAGTGTCAGTTCATAGGCACCTTCAGGGCACAAGGTCTGTCACTGTTAGTGTGAGTTCATAGGTACCTTCAGGACATGCACTCTGTCACTGTTAGTGTGAGTTCATAGGCTCTTTCATGACATGCAGTCTGTCACTGTTAGTGTGAGTTCTTAGGCACCTTCAGGATACGCATTCTGTCACTGTTAGTGTGAGTTCATAGGCTCTTTCAGGACATGCAGTCTGTCACTGTTAGTGTGATCTCATAGGCACCTTCAGGGCATGCAGTCTGTCACTGTTACTGTGAGTTCATAGGCACCTTCAGGACATGCAGTCTGTCACTGTTAGTGTGAGTTCATAGGCACCTACTGTTAATGTGAGTTCATAGGCACCTCCAGGGCACGAATTATGTCCCTGTTAGTGTGAGTTCATCTTCAGGATATGAAGTCTGTCACTGTTACCATGGCTTCATAGGCACCTTCAGGACATGCAGTCTGTCACTGTTAGTGTGAGTTCATAGGCTCTTTCAGGACATGCAGTCCGTCACTGTTAGTGTGAGTTCATAGGCAACTTCACGACAGGCAATCTGTCACTGTTAGCGTGAGTTCATAGGCACCCTCAGGACATGCAGTTTGTCACTGTTAGTGTGAGTTCATAGGTACCTTCAGGACATGCAGTCTGTCACTGTTAGTGTGAGTTCATAGGTACCTTCAGGACATGCAGTCTGTCACTCTTAGTGTGAGTTCATAGGTACCTTCAGGACATGCAGTCTGCCACTGTTAGTGTGAGTTCACAGGTACCTTCAGGACATGCAGTCTGTCACTGTTAGTGTGAGTTCATCTTCAGGATATGAAGTCTGTCACTGTTACCATGGCTTCATAGGCACCTTCAGGACATGCAGTCTGTCACTGTTAGTGTGAGTTCATAGGCTCTTTCAGGACATGCAGTCTGTCACTGTTAGTGTGAGTTCATAGGCAACTTCACGACAGGCAATCTGTCACTGTTAGCGTGAGTTCATAGGCACCCTCAGGACATGCAGTTTGTCACTGTTAGTGTGAGTTCATAGGTACCTTCAGGACATGCAGTCTGTCACTGTTAGTGTGAGTTCATAGGTACCTTCAGGACATGCAGTCTGTCACTCTTAGTGTGAGTTCATAGGTACCTTCAGGACATGCAGTCTGCCACTGTTAGTGTGAGTTCACAGGTACCTTCAGGACATGCAGTCTGTCACTGTTAGTGTGAGTTCATAGGCACCTTCAGGACATGCAGTCTGTCACTGTTAGCATGATTTCATAGGCCCCTTCAGGACATGCAGTCTGTCACTGTTAGTGTGAGTTCATAGGTACCTTCAGGACATGCAGTCTGTCACTGTTAGTGTGAGTTCATAGGCACCTTCAGGACATGCAGTCTGTCACTGTTAGAGTGAGTTCATAAGCCCCTTCAAGACATGCAGTCTGTCACTGTTATTGTGAGTTCATAGTCACCTTCAGGACATGCAGTCTGTCACTGTTAGCATGAGTTCATAGGCCCCTTCAGGACATGCAGTCTGTCACTGTTAGTGTGAGTTCATAGGTACCTTCGGGACATGCAGTCTGTCACTGTTAGTGTGAGTTCATAGGCACCTTCAGGACATGCAGTCTGTCACTGTTAGCATGAGTTCATAGGCACCCTCAGGACATGCAGTCTGTCACTGTTAGTGTGAGTTCATAGGTACCTTCAGGACATGCAGTCTGTCACTGTTAGTGTGAGTTCATAGGTACCTTCAGGACGTGCAGTCTGTCACTGTTAGTGTGAGTTCATAGGCACCTTCAGGACATGCAGTCCGTCACTGTTAGGAGTTCATAGGCACCTTCAGGACATGCAGTCTGTCACTGTTAGCGTGAGTTCATAGGCACCTTCAGGACATGCAGTCTGTCACTGTTGGCCTGAGTTCATAGGCACCTTCAGGACATGCAGTCTGTCACTGTTAGCGTGAGTTCATAGGCTCTTTCAGGACATGCAGTCTGTCACTGTTAGCTTGAGGTCATAGGCACCTTCACGACAGGCAATCTGTCATTGTTAGCGTGAGTTCATTGGCACCTTCAGGACATGCAGTCTGTCACTGTTAGTGTGAGTTCATAGGTACCTTCATGACATGTAGTCTGTCACTGTTAGTGTGAGTTCATAGGCACCTTCAGGACATGCAGTCTGTCACTGTTAGTTTAGGCACCTTCAGGACATGCAGTCTGTCACTGTTAGTGTGAGTTCATAGGCACCTTCAGGACATGCAGTCTGTCACTGTTAGTTTAGGCACCTTCAGGACATGCAGTCTGTCACTGTTAGTATGAGTTCACAGGCACCTTCAGGACATGCAATCTGTCACTGTTAGTGTGAGTTCATAGGCACCTACTGTTAGTGTGAGTTCATAGGCACCTTCAGGGCATGAAGTCTGTCACTTTTAGTATGAATTCATCTTCAGGACATGAAGTCTGTCACGGTTAACGTGGGTTCATAGGCACCTTCAGGGCATGCAGTCTGTCACTGTTAGTTTGAGTTCATAGGCACCTTCGGGACATGATGTCTGTCACTGTTAGCGTGAGTATGTAGGCACCTTCAGGACATGCAGTCTGTCACTGTTATTATGAGTTCATAGGCACCTTCAGGACATGCAGTCTTTCACTTTTAGCATGAGATCATAGGCACCTTCAGGACATGCAGTGTGTCACTGTTATTGTGAGTCCATAGGCACCTTCAGGACATGCAGTCTGTCACTGTTAGCGTGAGCTTATAGGCACCTTCATGACATGCAGTCTGTCACTGTTAGCGTGATTTCATAGGAACCTTCAGGACATGCATTCTGTCACTGTTAGCATGAGTCCGTAGGCACCTTCAGGACATGCAGTCTGTCACTGTTAGCGTGAGTATGTAGGCACCTTCAGGACATGCAGTCTGTCACTGTTAGCGTGAGTCCGTAGGCACCTTCAGGACATGCAGTCTGTCCTTGTTAGTATGAGTCCATAGGCACCTTCAGGACATGCAGTCTGTCACTGTTAGTGTGAGCTCATAGGCACTTTCATGAAATGCAATCTGTCACTGTTAGCGTGAGTTCATAGGCACCTTCAGGACATGTAGTCTGTCACTGTTAGCGTGAGTTCATATGCACCTTCAGGACATGAATTATGTCACTGATAGCGTGAGTCCATAGGCACCTTCATGACATGCAGTCTGTCACTGTTAGCGTGAGTTCATAGGCACCTTCAGGACATGCAGTCTGTCACTGTTAGCGTGAGTTCATAGGCACCTTCAGGACATGAATTCTGTCACTGATAGCATGAGTCCATAGGCACCTTCAGGACATGCAGTCTGTCACTGTTATTGTGAGTCCATAGGCACGTTCAGGACATGCAGTCTGTCAATGTTAGCGTGAGCTCATAGGCACCTTCATGACATGCAGTCTGTCACTGTTAGCGTGAGTTCATAGGCACCTTCAGGACATGCATTCTGTCACTGAGATAGCATGAGTCTGTAGGCACCTTCAGGACATGCAGTCTGTCACTGTTAGCGTGAGTATGAAGCACCTTCAGGATATGCAGTCTGTCACTGTTAGCGTGAGTCCGTAGGCACCTTCAGGACATGCAGTCTGTCACTGTTAGCATGAGATCATAGGCACCTTCAGGACATGCAGTGTGTCACTGTTATTGTGAGTCCATAGGCACCTTCAGGACATGCAGTCTGTCACTGTTAGCGTGAGCTTATAGGCACCTTCATGACATGCAGTCTGTCACTGTTAGCGTGATTTCATAGGAACCTTCAGGACATGCATTCTGTCACTGTTAGCATGAGTCCGTAGGCACCTTCAGGACATGCAGTCTGTCACTGTTAGCGTGAGTATGTAGGCACCTTCAGGACATGCAGTCTGTCACTGTTAGCGTGAGTCCGTAGGCACCTTCAGGACATGCAGTCTGTCCTTGTTAGCATGAGTCCATAGGCACCTTCAGGACATGCAGTCTGTCACTGTTAGCGTGAGTTCATAGGCACCTTCAGGACATGCAGTCTGTCACTGTTAGCGTGAGTTCATATGCACCTTCAGGACATGAATTATGTCACTGATAGCGTGAGTCCATAGGCACCTTCATGACATGCAGTCTGTCACTGTTAGCGTGAGTTCATAGGCACCTTCAGGACATGCAACTGTCACTGTTAGCGTGAGTTCATAGGCACCTTCAGGACATGAATTCTGTCACTGATAGCATGAGTCCATAGGCACCTTCAGGACATGCAGTCTGTCACTGTTATTGTGAGTCCATAGGCACGTTCAGGACATGCAGTCTGTCAATGTTAGCGTGAGCTCATAGGCACCTTCATGACATGCAGTCTGTCACTGTTAGCGTGAGTTCATAGGCACCTTCAGGACATGCATTCTGTCACTGAGATAGCATGAGTCCGTAGGCACCTTCAGGACATGCAGTCTGTCACTGTTAGCGTGAGTATGAAGCACCTTCAGGACATGCAGTCTGTCACTGTTAGCGTGAGTCCGTAGGCACCTTCAGGACATGCAGTCTGTCACTGTTAGCATGAGTCCATAGGCACCTTCAGGACATGCAGTCTGTCACTGTTAGCGTGAGCTCATAGGCACTTTCATGAAATGCAATTGGTCACTGTTGGCATGAGTTCATAGGCACCTTCAGGACATGCAGTCTGTCACTGTTAGCGTGAGTTCATATGCACCTTCAGGACATGAATTATGTCACTGATAGCGTGAGTCCATAGGCACCTTCAGGAAATGCAGTCTGTCACTGTTAGCGTGAGTTCATATTCACCTTCAGGACATGAATTCTATCACTGATAGCGTGAGTCCATAGGCAAATTCAGGACATGCAGTCTGTCACTATTAGCATGAGTTCATAGGCACCTTCAGGACATGCAGTCTGTCACTGATAGCGTGAGTTCATATGCACCTTCAGGACATGAATTCTGTCACTGATAGCGTGAGTTCATAGGCACCTTCAGGACATGCAGTCTGTCAATGTTAGCGTGAGTTCATTGGCACCTTCAGGACATGCAGTCTGTCACTGTTCGCATGAGTTCATAGGAACCTTCAGGACATGCAGTCTGTCACTGTTAGCGTGAGTTCATAGGCACCTTCAGGACATGCAGTATGTCACTGTTAGTGTGAGCTCATAGGCACCTTCAGGACATGCAGTCTGTCACTGTTAGCGTGAGTTCATAGGCACCTACTGTTAGTGTGAGTTCATAGGCACCTTCAGGACATGAATTCTGTCACTGATAGCGTGAGTCCATAGGCACCTTCAGGACGTGCAGTCTGTCACTGTTAGCGTGAGTTCATAGGCACCTTCAGGACGTGCAGTCTGTCACTGTTAGCGTGAGTTCATAGGCACCTTCAGGACCTGCAGTCTGTCACTGTTAGCGTGAGTTCATAGGCACCTTCAGGACCTGCAGTCTGTCACTGTTAGCGTGAGTTCATAGGCACCTTCAGGACATGCAGTCTGTCACTGTTAGCCTGAGTTCATAGGCACCTTCAGGACATGCAGTCTGTCACTGTTAGCGTGAGTTCATAGGCACCTTCAGGACATGCAGTCTGTCACTGTTAGCGTGCGTTCATAGGCACCTTCAGGACATGCAGTCTGTCACTGTTAGCGTGAGCTTATAGGCACCTTCATGACATGCAGTCTGTCACTGTTAGCGTGATTTCATAGGAACCTTCAGGACATGCATTCTGTCACTGTTAGCATGAGTCCGTAGGCACCTTCAGGACATGCAGTCTGTCACTGTTAGCGTGAGTATGTAGGCACCTTCAGGACATGCAGTCTGTCACTGTTAGCGTGAGTCCGTAGGCACCTTCAGGACATGCAGTCTGTCCTTGTTAGTATGAGTCCATAGGCACCTTCAGGACATGCAGTCTGTCACTGTTAGTGTGAGCTCATAGGCACTTTCATGAAATGCAATCTGTCACTGTTAGCGTGAGTTCATAGGCACCTTCAGGACATGCAGTCTGTCACTGTTAGCGTGAGTTCATATGCACCTTCAGGACATGAATTATGTCACTGATAGCGTGAGTCCATAGGCACCTTCATGACATGCAGTCTGTCACTGTTAGCGTGAGTTCATAGGCACCTTCAGGACATGCAGTCTGTCACTGTTAGCGTGAGATCATAGGCACCTTCAGGACATGAATTCTGTCACTGATAGCATGAGTCCATAGGCACCTTCAGGACATGCAGTCTGTCACTGTTATTGTGAGTCCATAGGCACGTTCAGGACATGCAGTCTGTCTATGTTAGCGTGAGCTCATAGGCACCTTCATGACATGCAGTCTGTCACTGTTAGCGTGAGTTTATAGGCACCTTCAGGACATGCATTCTGTCACTGAGATAGCATGAGTCCGTAGGCACCTTCAGGACATGCAGTCTGTCACTGTTAGCGTGAGTATGAAGCACCTTCAGGATATGCAGTCTGTCACTGTTAGCGTGAGTCCGTAGGCACCTTCAGGACATGCAGTCTGTCACTGTTGGCATGAGATCATAGGCACCTTCAGGACATGCAGTGTGTCACTGTTATTGTGAGTCCATAGGCACCTTCAGGACATGCAGTCTGTCACTGTTAGCGTGAGCTTATAGGCACCTTCATGACATGCAGTCTGTCACTGTTAGCGTGATTTCATAGGAACCTTCAGGACATGCATTCTGTCACTGTTAGCATGAGTCCGTAGGCACCTTCAGGACATGCAGTCTGTCACTGTTAGCGTGAGTATGTAGGCACCTTCAGGACATGCAGTCTGTCACTGTTAGCGTGAGTCCGTAGGCACCTTCAGGACATGCAGTCTGTCCTTGTTAGCATGAGTCCATAGGCACCTTCAGGACATGCAGTCTGTCACTGTTAGCGTGAGTTCATAGGCACCTTCAGGACATGCAGTCTGTCACTGTTAGCGTGAGTTCATATGCACCTTCAGGACATGAATTATGTCACTGATAGCGTGAGTCCATAGGCACCTTCATGACATGCAGTCTGTCACTGTTAGCGTGAGTTCATAGGCACCTTCAGGACATGCAACTGTCACTGTTAGCGTGAGTTCATAGGCACCTTCAGGACATGAATTCTGTCACTGATAGCATGAGTCCATAGGCACCTTCAGGACATGCAGTCTGTCACTGTTATTGTGAGTCCATAGGCACGTTCAGGACATGCAGTCTGTCAATGTTAGCGTGAGCTCATAGGCACCTTCATGACATGCAGTCTGTCACTGTTAGCGTGAGTTCATAGGCACCTTCAGGACATGCATTCTGTCACTGAGATAGCATGAGTCCGTAGGCACCTTCAGGACATGCAGTCTGTCACTGTTAGCGTGAGTATGAAGCACCTTCAGGACATGCAGTCTGTCACTGTTAGCGTGAGTCCGTAGGCACCTTCAGGACATGCAGTCTGTCACTGTTAGCATGAGTCCATAGGCACCTTCAGGACATGCAGTCTGTCACTGTTAGCGTGAGCTCATAGGCACTTTCATGAAATGCAATTGGTCACTGTTGGCATGAGTTCATAGGCACCTTCAGGACATGCAGTCTGTCACTGTTAGCGTGAGTTCATATGCACCTTCAGGACATGAATTATGTCACTGATAGCGTGAGTCCATAGGCACCTTCAGGACATGTAGTCTGTCACTGTTAGTGTGAGTTCATAGGCACCTTCAGGAAATGCAGTCTGTCACTGTTAGCGTGAGTTCATATTCACCTTCAGGACATGAATTCTGTCACTGATAGCGTGAGTCCATAGGCAAATTCAGGACATGCAGTCTGTCACTATTAGCATGAGTTCATAGGCACCTTCAGGACATGCAGTCTGTCACTGATAGCGTGATTTCATTTGCACCTTCAGGACATGAATTCTGTCACTGATAGCGTGAGTTCATAGGCACCTTCAGGACATGCAGTCTGTCAATGTTAGCGTGAGTTCATTGGCACCTTCAGGACATGCAGTCTGTCACTGTTCGCATGAGTTCATAGGAACCTTCAGGACATGCAGTCTGTCACTGTTAGCGTGAGTTCATAGGCACCTTCAGGACATGCAGTATGTCACTGTTAGTGTGAGCTCATAGGCACCTTCAGGACATGCAGTCTGTCACTGTTAGCGTGAGTTCATAGGCACCTACTGTTAGTGTGAGTTCATAGGCACCTTCAGGACATGAATTCTGTCACTGATAGCGTGAGTCCATAGGCACCTTCAGGACGTGCAGTCTGTCACTGTTAGCGTGAGTTCACAGGCACCTTCAGGACGTGCAGTCTGTCACTGTTAGCGTGAGTTCATAGGCACCTTCAGGACCTGCAGTCTGTCACTGTTAGCGTGAGTTCATAGGCACCTTCAGGACCTGCAGTCTGTCACTGTTAGCGTGAGTTCATAGGCACCTTCAGGACATGCAGTCTGTCACTGTTAGCCTGAGTTCATAGGCACCTTCAGGACATGCAGTCTGTCACTGTTAGCGTGAGTTCATAGGCACCTTCAGGACATGCAGTCTGTCACTGTTAGCGTGCGTTCATAGGTACCTTCAGGACATGCAGGTTGTCACTGTTAGCGTGAGTTCATAGGCACCTTCAGGACGTGCAGTCTGTCACTGTTAGCGTGAGTTCATAGGCACCTTCAGGACGTGCAGTCTGTCACTGTTAGCGTGAGTTCATAGGCACCTTCAGGACGTGCAGTCTGTCACTGTTAGCGTGAGTTCATAGGCACCTTCAGGACCTGCAGTCTGTCACTGTTAGCGTGAGTTCATAGGCACCTTCAGGACCTGCAGTCTGTCACTGTTAGCGTGAGTTCATAGGCACCTTCAGGGCATGCAGTCTGTCACTGTTAGCCTGAGTTCATAGGCACCTTCAGGACATGCAGTCTGTCACTGTTAGCGTGAGTTCATAGGCACCTTCAGGACATGCAGTCTGTCACTGTTAGCGTGCGTTCATAGGTACCTTCAGGACATGCAGGTTGTCACTGTTAGCGTGAGTTCATAGGCACCTTCAGGACATGCAGTCTGTCACTGTTAGCGTGAGTTCATAGGCACCTTCAGGACATGCAGTCTGTCACTGTTAGCGTGAGTTCATAGGCACCTTCAGGACATGCAGTCTGTCACCGTGGTCAGAGCTGCTACTGTTAGGACCTGAAGCCTGTTGCTGTTTGCAGAGCTGTATCTTCTTGAGGTAGCCGTGCGTGCAGCTGGTCCCGGTGCCCATTGCACCCTGCTCCCTAACATAGGGCACACATATAGCACTGTTACTTCTAGCAGCATGGTTCTGCGGTGCCCATTGCACCCTGCTCCCTAACATAGGGCACACGTATAGCACTGTTACTCCTAGCAGCATGGTTCTGCGGTGCCCATTGCGCCCTGCTCCCTAGCATAGGGCACACGTATAGCACTGTTACTTCTAGCAGCATGGTTCTGCGGTGCCCATTGCGCCCTGCTCCCTAACATAGGGCACACATATAGCACTGTTACTCCTAGCAGCATGGTTCTGCGGTGCCCATTGCGCCCTGCTCCCTAGCATAGGGCACACGTATAGCACTGTTACCTCTAGCAGCATGGTTCTGCGGTGCCCATTGCGCCCTGCTCCCTAACATAGGGCACACGTATAGCACTGTTACTCCTAGCAGCATGGTTCTGCGGTGCCCATTGCGCCCTGCTCCCTAGCATAGGGCACACGTATAGCACTGTTACCTCTAGCAGCATGGTTCTGCGGTGCCCATTGCGCCCTGCTGCCTAGCATAGGGCACACGTATAGCACTGTTACCTCTAGCAGCATGGTTCTGCGGTGCCCATTGCGCCCTGCTCCCTAACATAGGGCACACATATAGCACTGTTACTCCTAGCAGCATGGTTCTGCGGTGCCCATTGCGCCCTGCTCCCTAGCATAGGGCACACGTATAGCACTGTTACCTCTAGCAGCATGGTTCTGCGGTGCCCATTGCGCCCTGCTCCCTAACATAGGGCACACATATAGCACTGTTACTCCTAGCAGCATGGTTCTGCGGTGCCCATTGCGCCCTGCTCCCTAGCATAGGGCACACGTATAGCACTGTTACCTCTAGCAGCATGGTTCTGCGGTGCCCATTGCGCCCTGCTGCCTAGCATAGGGCACACATATAGCACTGTTACTCCTAGCAGCATGGTTCTGCGGTGCCCATTGCGCCCTGCTCCCTAGCATAGGGCACACGTATAGCACTGTTACCTCTAGCAGCATGGTTCTGCGGTGCCCATTGCGCCCTGCTGCCTAGCATAGGGCACACGTATAGCACTGTTACCTCTAGCAGCATGGTTCTGAGCAAGCAAACACTTCCCTCTAGGCGCCTGGTACTCTCAGTGGCTTTACTTATCATTTGATGCCTCTGCCTGCAATAAGATAACAAGTATTTAACTCTTCCTCTGCCTGCAGTCACTCCTTCTTTCATTCTTGTCTCCTCCAGAGAGATTGTTTTTTTGAATTTATTCGGATAGGGTGAGCAGCTTCGAAAATAAGCTTTGTAGGGTGACTGGGCTGTCGCAAAGAAGCGTCCCCGGCAAAATGACAGGAGGGGTGGCAGACACACAAACCGGAAGTCGTAAGAAGGCAACGAGACAGTAAGAGGAGGCAGCATTGACAATGCATGACTCAGGGGCACACGTGACTGAAATGACATGACAGGCTTTTTCAGTGTCGAGTGCATGGTAATTGTTGGGGCCCTGCCCCGGATCACCGGGCAGGCCCCTGTGTGTGTCGGGAGCACCCGTCACAGGCCAGATGTGCCGCGATCACGCAGCAGATGAAGGAGTGGGGATCACGTCACCCAGCACACCGCAGCCCTGGCTCTGGGGGCACCCAGGCCGGGGTCGGACCTACAGCCATGTTCACATGGCAGCAGTACCTTTCAAAGATGTCGTTGCCCAGCAGGTTTACCATCCTCGTGCTGGGCATGTCTTTGGGCCCAAAGCACGTGCTGCTGCACCGGCATGGTGCCGTGCAATAACCACACCGGAGCCTTTGTTGGTTCGACTGACGAGCCCGGAAACGGCTTGTTCTTTTTATTAACTTGGCCACATGGTTCCCCACATGACCAAGACAACACACTGGGAGATACCATGTCTCCCAACAGGGGAGACATGCAACAGTAATCATGTACATTACATACGTTATTGTGCAGGCGAGAAGGTTTCGGTGATAGTGGGAGTACCATCTGGCAACTCTGGTGCACCTTCGGGGGTAGGGAAAGGGCTCCATGGGCCATTTTGAAGCATGGCAGCCGTAGAGGTGGGCGGCCATTTTGAAGCCTGGCAGCCCTAGAGGTGGGCGGCCATTTTGAAGCCTGGCAGCCGTTGAGGGGGGGCGTACTGCATTGCTGTAGTTTCTGATCACTGTCAAAGAGAACCTGCAGGTTGCGAGCCATACGTGAGAGAATGAGGGTGTGAGGGGGAAGGGAAAGACAGGGGAAGCGTTGAAGGTCTGAAGGATGATTATCTCCTTATTCAATCGATTGAGCATCAGACACCAAAGCGTTATATCCTGCCCTGAACAGCAGTCAAGCAGCCAGTGACGAGGGAGGAAAGGCCTTGTTCAAAAGAGGGCGGTATCCTGGACTAGTATGTGGAATGGGAATCCAAAGATGGAGAAGAGTTTGCCAAGGAACGATTTGAAGGGAGTGAAAACGAGAGGACCAGTGGCCCACTCGTGGCTGAGCCCAACTTGTAGAGAGGCGGTCGGGATGGTTCCAGTTTTCCACAAGATGGTGAAGGAGTGACCATCCAGGCAAGGGCAGTGCCCTAGAAGCCGAGGTGCAGCAGCGGTGAGGGATGAGGTGAAAGTGCATGAGCAGAGAGGAAATGTGCAAGTGATGGGTGATAGTGAGAGGGCTACCCTACCAAAAAAAAGGTTGAGAAGTCACCTCAAAAATATTTTACCATAATTGCATGTTTCTGACATTTAGTATCTCTTGTTTCCATTTTTTGTATACATCCTATTTAAGAGTATATCATTGGTTATTCACCGAATGTGCCTAATCTAACTCTATCCCACTGAAAAAGCTACTGAAGAACAAGCATTGGCAAAGCCAGTGAAGTCCTTTTTAAAACAAGCATTGGCAAAGCCACTAAGCCACCTTTAAAACAAGCATTGGCAAAGCCACTAAAGCCACTGAAGACAATGGATAGAGTGCTATTCCTATGACTGCAAATTCATATACCCTGCAGATAAAGCTTAGCGCTGGGGCATGTTTTAATAAAGAAATAGTTAAGCGGAGTAGAATTTTTTTTGCATCAATGGGAGATGGGATGGCCGAGGTGTTAGCCATTTCTTCTACCCATTGCTGCAAATTGGTAAACCCTGAATGTTAGCGACTAGGCATTACCTACTGGAGAAATTAGTTAAGTGCAGTTGGACTTGTAATTTGCACCAATAAAACACAAAATACATAAAACCTTAACTCTGCGAAATGTATAACCAGATTAAAATGCTAAATAACTGCAACCAACGTTGAAACTAGTTTGACATTATGTTGCCAACATTTAAATGCAGTAAAAATGTGTGCCTATGTTACTGGATTGTTTTTACAGAGATACAAGTTGGAAAAAATCCAAAATAAATCTTCCAATGTATCCTTGCCTGTAACAGAATCCAAAATAAATGCAGTAAACATGTGTAGTGGTGCTGGATTGGTTTTATTGAGAAACAAGTTGAAAAAAATCCAAAATAAATCCTCCGCTTTAAGACCAAACAATCCTTGCTTGTCAAAAAATCCAAAATAAATCCTGTAAAAATGGGTGCCTGCCAATTAGTGTTAGTGGATTGTTTTTACTGAGAAACAAGTCAGTAAAACTCCAAAATAAATCCTCCAACCCAAGACAAATAAATCCTTGCTTGGAAAAATCCCCAAACAATCCAAAAGTGGATTTCTTTTTTACTCGGGATAGACACATGGATGTGCAAGGCCTCTAGTGTGCCAGCTGCTGAATCCAGCCTGGAGGCGCTCGCCTAGTCTATCCTCGTCCAGGGAGGTGGTGATACACTCCCCTCCCCCCTCACTCGAGAGAGGAGAACAGTATTTAGCTGGCTCCTCTGTCCCTTTGCCGTGCTGCTCCTGCAGCAGAGGCTGGCACAGCAGTAAATTATTAAAAGAGCAGTGATGAGGTCAGCGTGTGCCATCCAAATTCAGCCGTTACCCCTTTGATGAATGGTGGTTTAATGTCTGGATCTGGAGGGCACAGGCGCTGGGTCATTGGCCCTCATGGCCATGAATCTGCGAACATGAGAAGCAGATGGGAAGTAGACCTCAGCTTCCGGGGGCTGGAGTAGGGACGGTCAGAGCTAAAGTGAAGCCCCGTGAAATGCGTCCCAGACCGGAACAATCCAACACTATATCCCGGACCACAAGCCAGGAAGCCAAAAGCTTCAATGCAAACTATAATACACACATGTGGCTAGCTGGCACAAAGCCATCTTGGCTCTCGGGCATATTTCATCGATTGTTTGTCTCCTTGGAACCTTCTCTCCAAGGCTATTAACTGCCTGACCTTCCGAGTCACTCGGCTAAGGCTGGGAATCTTTCATACTTTGTCAGAAAAATCATATACTCCCAAATGTTTCTGCACAAAAATAACTAAGCCTTCAAAAATTGGAATGATTTACAATTTCTTAGCCGAAATGTAGGGCTCCATCTAGAAAGGGGTTACTGCTCTCTGAACCAGTGATTGAAATGAGCGGGAACGGTCAGGAGCGGCGTTCCGCTACTTTTATTTTTTTCTGTTTACCATTCCTCTACTTTTTACGACCATATTCACCATTCTATATAGAGGATCTTTCCTTTCATGTCCCTGTGCAAGTGCAAAGTTGTAAGAGTAGGGTCACTTAGACTAGTGCGATGCCCCGGCTGCAACACCATGTCACACGTTGTACTAGGCTTCCACCTACCCTCTCCCCTGCCGAGACTGCAGTTCCACTACTTTTTTCAGTAAACTTCTACCACTGCTGTAAACCCAGCAGGTTCCTACCCAAACCAAGTGTTAGATCGACGTAAGGGCCATATCGGTGGAACACTGACCTTTGACCTGGCCGTATCACAATTATTTGACACCAAAAAGGGATTTTCATGTTCTTGGTCCATAGTGTAACATCATAACATAATTTTCCCACATAGCTTAGAGCTTTGACAGCTTTGCGAGGATGCAATCATACTCGGGAAAGAAAAGCACCTTTGCATGCACAACACAGCAATCTATGACCGCAAGGGCTTATTACACAAATACATACATAGAAACATATTTTGAGTTTCTCTTTATCATGTTTTATAAGACCTGCTTTTAGCCCTGTGATCTTGTGTTTACCTGTAAAATGTGTCCATTATTTTTGTTTACAGTGAGTTCCACCCCTGCGTGGCCCAAGCTGGCGCCATACAGACCCCCGGGGCAGCTGACCTCTCCACCCATGTTATTTTCAGTGGTGTACTGCATTCTTTGGAGCGTGGCGATGCAGACGTATGGCTTCCTCATAGTGCAGCAGCAATCATGGTACAACGCAGACGACATATACAGGTAAGACCTGCAGCTCCAGGCTTGCATCTCGGCCTTGCGTGTTGATTTGCTAAAATACTCTTTGCCTTGTGAAGATCTGCATCACTGACCATTGCACCCCACATGTCATAGAGTGCCCCCTGCTGCTGTCCCATTGGAGAACCTGCACCATACCAATGCTATCCCTCTCTCGGGTTGGGATTACTTTTCTAATCCTACTACACCCGAGCTTTCCCACCCGGCAACAATGTTTACCACCCATCTTGGAAGACAGTGAACCTTGTAGAGCAGGCACCAATGTGTTGGCATCAGGAGTTGGAGGCATTGATGCCTCTTAAATGATTTGATGCCGGCTCGATTGTCGGCATCTTCTTTGCCTGGGGGTCTTGAGGTTATTGTTATGGCCTGAAACACATCTTGTGTCATTCTTGAAAATATCCTAATTATTAGCACTGATTAGGTGTGTTGATATTAGATAGTGCCCTCCCCCCTCCCAGTGGGTTTTAAATATAAATATAACTCACTTGTAGAATAGAGAAGGGAGGCCATTTGTCATGGGCACTCGAGAATGGGCCAGAGGACTCACTATTCCACCCTAGACCCCCTTGGACAGTTCTTTCTGCCTCATAATTGGAAATGCCTACCGAAATGCCTAGAGCACAATTGCCATCGACTCCTCATGACTTCCCTACCTTATTACCACTGCACACAGGGCTTTTCCCCAGCACATATCCAGTCGCACTTCAATCCCTCTCTGTTCTGTGCCTTGCCCAACCCCTGGTCTATGTGCCATTATTACCCAACACCAACAGGGCGGGCACCCATGATCTGTCCTGCTATTATAAGGGCCCTGCTGCAGAGCTATCCCAAATACTGCCATTAACGTCCTAAGTGTTTCTGGTCGGAACACCTTGTTTTCCAAATCAAAACAAATATGTTTTTTAAACAGTCGGATTACATAGATTTGGCGGGAGGGTTGATAAACCATTTGTGTCTGCATGGTGCAAGCACACTGCATGCACACCCCGCAGGGGCTGTTTTATGTCTCTGAAGAGATGCGTGAATGCAATGAAGAGAGGGCCGAAGCCTCTACATTTCCATGTCTCTGATGGAGGACACCCCCTGTCTTTTCAGTGCCTGTTACCCAGGAAACGTCACCGCCAATACGGAGCGCACACTGTATGAGAGGGCCCACCGGGGCACGAAAAACTATAAGAGCTACGATAACACAACCTTATACCTCCTGACGGCCTGCCATTTTGTCATCATTGCGTTTGTGTTCTCCAAAGGAAAGCCATTCCGGCTGCCAGTCTACCGCAACTGTGAGTTTTGCAGGGCCCTAACCATTGGCCAGTGTGCATTCATTGAGAACCTACATGTGTTTTCGGAATATTATGATCTGGGTTTTAATGTAGTTGCCAGCAGTGCATCAGCATAAAGGCGCCTGCCGTACCATGGATGTACTATGTTCCTGTGACCCTACCTATGCAAGCACAGAGCAGTTCTACACACATGGCATTGGGGTGTGTGTATGTGTGTGTGTGTGTGTACTGGTGAAGAGTTAGTACATAACACTCAACCACCGCCTAATCTCCGATATATCTTAATATTCTGGCGTCTAAAGACAAGACAAGTGATGATCTGAGCCATTTTCTTCCCGAGGTTCATTTGTCACGTTTTAGAACTCAGTCATGGCAGTTCATGTTCACGCTTTCATTCCAAAGCCAACCTGTCTAGAAAACCTTATAGATTTCCACTCTCAATATCACTTATCTATAGGGTACTTTCTGCTGGATTCATCATGCCTGTAGTCAATCAAATAGTGCGCACAGGTTATTACTCAATGTCATTATATCTGATTTATTGACCTCAAACGGATAAGGGGCTGAGTCGGCCGGGCCAGTGTCAACCCTCTGACCGCAGGTTGCGTTCTTTGTTACCCGTTGGTTTGAAGAACTTCTCATGGAATGTTTCTGTTTATTGGATGGGAATATTGACCTGATCCATATCAAATGAGCACATGACGTCATCCATATCTGGCCCATCATTCCTTCCATCATCAGGATGCAGTACGCATCGTGACACGGCAGGAAGATTCTAGGCCACGGTGAGGACTAAGATGCCCCAAACTCCTGAGCCTTGCGCACTACAACTGGAGATACCGCGGTGTAAATGTACTGTATGTGATGGGATATATGCCACCTGACTTTAGTCATATACCAGTGTGCACATGGGTAATATCATAGTATGTATCTGGAGTGTGATATGTGAGATTGAATTATATCAAAGTATGAACGTAAGTTGATACATAGAAGAATGAGTTATATGTGATTGGGCTCAGAGTCAAGTGAATGAATTATATCACACCATAAATGGGATGAGATATGATGTGTGTGTGTAATTTATATAGCGCTTACGCCTAAGCATTTGCATAGAACATATATACAATACAATAACACCCAACTGGAGTTGGTACCCTTTTATTGACATCAGACGGATGAAAAGCTGAGTTGGACTTGTCAGGATTTGAATCTGCGACCTGCAGATCACACACAGAACACAGCAGCGAGTGCTCAACCCGCTCAGCTTATGATTATGATTGGCCCAGCCAACCTCTTATTTATGAATGCACACCTAGGCCTGCCTGTCATGTGACTCACATTACTGATCTGAAAAGCAATTTTAAAATTCCCAACAACAGCTTCACTAATTTAATTAACATCAGATGGATGAAAGACTGAGTTCAAACCAGGGACCTGCAAGTTACACATAAGCCTATGCATTAATCCACTGAGATATCTTACTGCAGAGTTTTTAATGTGATGTCCTACCTGGATAACATTCATAGATGTGCAGAACTCCATTCCCTTGTGCTAACCACCCGTTCCCGCAGCCAGCCTCACCCAACCACTAGCCTTTCCCTCCCTTCCTGAAGTGCATGTTAATTGGCCACACATCAGCCCAACTTCTCCTGAACGTCCCTGAAGATGGATGGCTCTTAAAGGATATTTGGGCAGATTGGGTCCGGGAAGAAAATTCACGGGAACTTGTGAACCCACCTGAATCTCACAAGGAGTTTCCCTGAGGCCCCCAGATCATGTGTGAGAAAGTTTGGCCAGGCTTCCTTCCAGAACCGGCCATTTGCAACAGCAAGCAGAGTACAGCAAGTATGTCTATTGACTCCCAAACTCTGCCCACATTTTATAAACGATCTGCCAAATGAAGTAGGAACTCGAACAGGAAAGGCCCAGAGAAAAAGGCTCTTGTGTGCAGCCGATTCCCTCATGTTGGCAAGAAAACTAGAGGCCTCGCAATTGATGCTCTGTAAAATGCACAGCTGTTGTACGGACATCAACAGAACAGAATGAAAGGGGATGATATTTGGAAATGACAGAAAGAAACTGAAATCAGGGCATTTGGTAGATTATTATTATTGTATTATTATTGTATTTATTAAGTGTGGATCTAGCTTCAGGAAGCAGCAGAGCACTTTACAAATCATTGCAAGAAATACACACGGGGGAGTGGGGCGCTAACAATGGGCAAGGGGGAGGGTGGGCAATATGGCAACACGGGATCTAGAAGCAAGCAGGGAAGGAAACAGTGGGGAGCAGATTGCCCGCTCTCAGCATTAGTGGGAAGTGGGGGTGTGTACACCGAGATGTTAGATATTTCTCTGTATTTGCACAAAACTCTAGAACAATCTAGAAGAAGAGAGTCAGAGAATTGCAGGTCTCCTCCGCTGCAGGAAGAACATTACATCTCTCTTTTTTGGCGCGAGTTAATATTTATGCTTCATTCCATTCTTTGCTGCAGAACCTTGAGCGCTGAGAAGCCTTTTGGTTGTAGCGCCTCCCATACGAAAGAGATATCGAAATTGAAATCAGTGAGCTTCGGGCCAGTAATGAACGAGGGAATGAGTTCCCATATTGAGGAATTTTGATCTCAGAGTCCCTGAGTTGGAAACCCCTCCCAAGTCAAATCATGAAAAAGGAAGAACTAGTGAGTCATCGTATGACAAGGTTCCTCAAGAAATGTGTTGTGAAGACATGCCCTAAACTGGATGTTGAGGCTTGATGAGGTATGGTGCAGAAGTGTGGGCATATGGCAACTTGCTAGACAAACTAGATGCCATGAAGCGCATTTTATGGGAGTCCTCCCTAAAGCTACCAAGAAGCTTCACCCCAGCCCCTCTGGAAATGGCCCGTTTCTCCGCCTAATTTCCAGAGAGATGAAAGCTGCTGAGGCAAGGCTCTTCTCAAAATAATCATTATCATGAAGCTCAGAAGTGATGTTCGTGACACGGAAGAACAAGACAAGATGTCACGACCAAGCTACCTCCTGGGCTTGTTGAAGTCTTTCATAGGCGCACCGAACCTCAGCACCGTACCAAGCATGAGTTATCCTCCTCCCACAAACAGGAGCCCAATCAAGCAAGCTTTAAAAAAATTAGCTTGAGGGAAACCACCGCAAAATTTAGTTTCTTTTGGTGGAATGCTACTGTTAACGGAAGCACCAAGCCACCATCCTACGCTTTGGCGTGCCTTAGGAGAAGCGTCTCTCTAACTGGCTGTCATTCATTCAGACAATCTCCACCACATTGTCCCCATATCACGACACTAAGAAACGAAAACTAATTTACCAATATTGAAACCGAGGGCAGTGGCAACGCCAGGTGGCTATGGCTTGCTTATCTGTCTACTTAACACCTGCAGTTATGACGAGAGACTCCAGGTGTTTAAAGGCAGCTAATGGGTACCGCCTACATACATGCTAATGACTACACACAGCCCGTTCTTCATTTGGTACCACTGTCTTCTCCTCCATCGGCACCAGACGTGGGTAGCGTCCTTGTTCATCTTGGAATGCTGCAAAGAAATTGGTTGAATTCAACTGGCAACACCCTACCTCTAACCACACGATATGCACCTGGTTAGCAATGTTATGTTGTGTTATTTTGCATTTATATAGCGCTCTTTTTATCATTGGTATGACCTCAAAGTGCTGGTAGGTTGAACACCCTCGGGGACCGTAGTCCAGGCCAGTTGAAAGAATAGGGTGTCGAAGGGTGCCTGGGTGCACCAGTTATGTGTGCAGCTGATGTAATTGCCTGACGGTAGCTGAATCCAGTATTGATATCGGTTCAATGTGTGCAGTTTGGTGGGTGGACCCCCAGTCTGGGCTCTAGCTGCATTAGGCCTGTAGGACGCTTATGTGTGCAGCTGATGTAATTGCCTGACGGTAGCTGAATCCAGTATTGATATCGGTTCAATGTGTGTAGTTTGGTGGGTGGACCCCCAGTCTGGGCTCTAGCTGCATTAGGCCTGTAGGACGCTTATGTGTGCAGCTAGGCCAGTTTGTCATGGGATGTAGCTGCGTTTTATTAGAATGATGAGGTGTTCATGGGGTAATGTTTGTATGTGAGAAGCTTGGCCGCATTGATCAAGGGGTGTAGCTGCATTCTAGTTGTGTGATGGTGTAGAGAAGAGAGTAAGCATAGTGATACTGGAGGGGAGTGTTTGGGTGGAGTTATGATCTAAGGAGATGGATATTCCGGATTTCAGGTATGCGTTTGCTTAATATTGACTGAATAAGCGTATTCAGTGGCGTCATTGCTCGGGATCTCATTGAGCAATTAGTCATCTGGTTGCAAGGGTTCAGTCGCTTCAGATGGTCGTGGTCGGTATTACGGAAAGAGCCACGTTTTTAGAGCTTTGCAGAATGTCATATAGTCTTTGGTTTGTCGAATATGTGGGGGGAAGCGAGTTCCACAGAGTTGGGGCCAAGGTTGAGAAGGCGGATCCTCCGATCCTGACAGAGTTAGAGGTTGGGATCACTAGAAGGAGGGCAGTGCTTGATCTTAGGATGTGGGATGGGACGTATGGTTTTATCGCTTCTTGTAGGTCTAATTGGCCAGTCTTGTGCACTGCTTGGTGAGTAATGCATAGGGTCTTGAAGCTGGCCCTTCGTCTGACTGGGAGCCAGTGGAGGGTTTGGAGAGCTGGTGAGATGTGGTCTCTTTGACCCAGGAAAAGGAGCAGTTTAGCAGCAGTGTTTTGCGCTCTTTAGAGTTTGTTAAGATGGTAAGCCGGGGCTCCTAGGTATAGGGAGTTGGCATAGTCCAGTCTCGACATCACAATAGACATACATTTTCGGGTAGAAGAGGTAGGGGTAAATGCACCTGAGAAGTTTGAGGTGGTAGTGACAGCAGTTTGACACGTTGATTTCACAGGAGAGGCTCCATAGTACAGCCTAGGTTTTTCACTGTGTTGGGGGGGGCGGGGCGGACCGAGGGACGGGGGCCATGGGAGCGGATGTGGTAAGAGGGCGGTATCGCCACACATCATGATTTCAGTTTTCGCAGGGTTCAGGAGGAGGTGGTTTATTGTCATCAATCGGTCAATATTGCGAAGACAGGCTTTAAGGTTGGATGTGGATTGGTGCTTGATTTGCAAATTCTTAGGATGATTTGGGTATCGTCAGCATAGTTGTAGCACGAGATGTTGTGCATGCGATGATTCCAGGAAGTGTGTTCATATAGAGGTTGAACAGGAGAGCCGATAGGCATGCGCCTTGGGGTACTCCAGTGTTCACCGAGCGAGCAGCAGAGACAAAAGGGTAGAGGAGGGTTAGTTGTTTCCTGTCACTGAGGAAGGAGGCGATCCACTTGAACATGAACTCAGCAGACAACTTCGAGGTCAGCCTGGTTTTTGTGAACAAAGCAGCCCTTTTCTCAACCAGGACAAGTTGGCGCTTCCATCAGGGCCTCCCTACTATATGGGCATCACTCTTTGCTCTCCCTGGCACAAAGCATCAATCATGTCTCTCTCTGCTTTTCCCGTCATCAGTTCTCTTCCCCAAAAGTACCCCTAGAGTCCCACTAATCAATCCAGTTCACAAAGGATTTAGGATGCATTTCCCTGGACAACTGGTAGCTCAAATAGAGTGACTGTTATTCTGGGGGGGCGCTACTGTCTTAAATCTTGGTTTCTGTTTTGGCAACCCGAGACCTCTGCCTCGCTCCCAGGAATATGACCTTTGTACTGGGCTGCAGGCCTTTACCTAATCAGCTACACACATTCCTGTCTAATTTGTTCAAAGGCCTAACTGAAGTGGGTGTATGTATGCACTCCTTGCCACGCCTGGGAATCATAATGCGACGGTCAAGTGCGGGATGAGGCCTCGTGGTTCTGTGTTTTCAAACATGGCCTGCGAGGGTTCAGGCTTTCTCTTAAATGCAACACTACTACATGTTATGTTATAACTATCATGCATGTATACTATATCCTACATAATTCTATTGCAAAGCTACTGGTTTGTTACCCCCTATGTGATTTCCCCCTGCCACCAGTTATTCGTATCCATGTGGCACCCGCTGGCCCCTCATACCACCCTGTACTTACTCTCCATGTTTCAGTCTAAATCCTCTAGGAGGAGCTGCGATCTGGACATGCTTCCCAACATAGGGAACCAGGGAGCGGACAACACTGTTGGCAACTTAGGCATCCCTGCCACAACGATAAATAGGAGCCTCTTTTCAACAAATTCAGGATAAGCGGCTCTGGGCAAAACACCCCAATCGGAACACAGTTCAGGTTAACCATGTTCTGCTATTGACTGGAGTTTACATGGACTCAGAACAAGGTCTGGAACAAGGAGGGTGAGAAGATCGATGACAGGCCAAGCAGAACCCTGAGATCCTTGATGTCTGCCTTCCTTCTTGAATTCCTGTCTTTTCATAAGTTTTCTTTCTTTGGATCTTAGCTTATTTGCATACTATTCTTTCTTGTTCTTGCTCTTATGTCTTACTTTATATGTGGTTTAATAATTGTACTGTTATTTGTTTTGAATCAAATGAAATCTTGATGTGTCCCCTACCCGAGCGATTCGGATGCTTGCTATTTTCACGACTAGACAGATAGTGCTTGTGAGCAGGGATCGCCTGCACTCTTTACTGTGGAATTATGCTTCCACTGACTGCTGTGCTTTGTCCCCACAGATCTGTTTGTCAGCGTGCTAGCCATCGAGGTGGCGTTCACCTTGTTCCTCATCTTTGCGGACTTTCCTGGTCTCTACACAGTATTAGAGGTACGTATGCCCAGTAGGAAACACCACTACCCTGGGCTGGTGTGCAGTGAATTTGGCATCGCCAGATAGGCACAGGCATGTGCAGTTATTGCTTACCTCGTCCAGGGTTTTCCATACCCTGCTTACCATATGGGAGGTGTGGGCATCATATGCCAGCCATTGCCAATACCCAGCTACTAACAGCATATGCAAGGTTCTGCCCTTAACATGTATTGGGTATTGCCAGAATGTGCCGGGAATGGGGCCGCAGGAGGGGTAACATCCTAGTTTGATTCTGATTTGATTTTGAATATTTCTAACAAGCACTAGACAGATTAATCTATATTCAGGCACAAATTACAACTATCTTAAAATAATTTGCAGTGTATAAATCATGTGTGCATACTTTAAAAAGGACTATCTATCTAAAAAGGAACGTTTTCAACTTCTTTCTAAACAGTCCCAAGGAGTTACATTCCCTAATTTCAAGGGCAAGCTTGTTCCAAAACCTGGGGGCAAACATTCCAAATCTCCTGTCCCCCCTGAAGACCAGATTGGAGCGAGGAACACAAACCAACAGTTTGTCTCTGGAGTGCAGATCTCTATTTGGATAATACCGAAAGATCTTCTCACAAAGATACTCCGGAGCAAGTCCATTCAGGCACTTATAGATCAGACAGGCCACTTTAAATGTGATCCTGTCTTCTGCCCTTAACCAGTGAAGGGATCTACGTAGAGCGGATACGTGATCCCTCTTCCTGAGGTGTCCAATCAAGCTCACTGCTGCGTTCTGGGCCTTCTGCAATCTACTGACTGGTTTTGCTGGTGTCCCTGCCATTAGACTGTTGCATTAGTTAAGGTGGGTATTGGCCATGGCCACCACCACTACAGCATGATCTTCCTCCGGGATAGATGGAAGTACATCCCTCAATGTTCGTAGTGCATGGTATACTGCCTTAACCTTGGCCCCCACCTGTGCTTCTCTACCAGGATTCTCGGGCCATATGCAGCCAAGATATTTTATTTGTTTGGCATCCTAGAGTTGCTCACCCAGGATCAAGGGGGCACCATCTGTCTTTCGACTGTCATCTTTCCCTTGGGGCCAAACAGTATCACCTCCATCTTGGCTGCATTCAGCTGAAGCTGATTACACACCATCCATCTGTTGATATCATTCATACATAGAGTTTCTCAAAGGCGTCCTCAATGTTTTTTTCTCAATGTAAATCTGTGTGTCATCGGCATCGGAGTGAATCCTCAACCCATGCCTCCTCAAGATAGTGAGTAGTGGATGAATGTATACATTGAAAATCAACGGGGACATAGATGAACCCTGTGGCACCCCACACTCCAGGCCTACAATAGCTGAAATGAACCCCTCCAACACAACCCTTTGTGTCCTTTCCTTCAGAAAGGATCCAAATCACTTAATTACTAGTTCTGAAGCCTTCCCTATATTTCCAATATATTGCAACATAATGCCATGATCCACAGTATCAAAGGCCGTGGAGAGGTCCAACATCAAAAGTATAGTAGACCCCCCTTTGTCCGCGGTCTCCAGCAGGTCATCGTGCACCGCCAGCAGTACTGACTCAGTTCCATATCTGGGTTGAAACCCAGATTGAAATTTATCTAACAGCCTCTCCCTGTTTACAAACAACTGGAATTGTGCACACACAACCTTCTCCAAATCGTTTGTTGGCCAAATCAGGTTAGCTCTCGGGCAGTCATTTTTCAGGATTCCAGGGTCTAAGTTTGGTTTTTTCAACAATGGTTTCACCTATGCTTCCTTCAAAGCTTTTAGGACCTTGCCCTCCAGCAATGATTTATTAACAAATGCTGTAATAAACCATGTAATATTAGCCGCCAGGCATATAGCCGTACAGGTGGGCATTTCAAATGCTAAGTCATTTGATGGTTTCACTTGATTAACAAGGGAATAAATCAATTCCTCATTAACACATTGAAAGCCAAAACCCTCCTCCCCCGGCTTTTCCTAGCAGAGGTCTTTCTCTTTCATCGGATCTCTGCCTGTCTCTTGAGCCTTCCCTATAGCAATACTCTTTTCAATGGTCAGAATTCTTTCTATAAAAATGTTTTTAACCTTCTTAGCTTATTCATGCGAGGGGGTCAACATGGCCTTAGTGCACAATGGACTCCGAAATCTGGAAATCACCTCAAACAATGTCCTTGCTTGGTTCCCTGCCTGCGCAATCTCCTTGTGTAAGACATCTTTTTTAGTTTCAAACAGGGCCACCTTATAAGACTTCAAAACACCCTTTGCCCTAGCTGCATCATTGCTTGATTTCGTTAATCTCCAAAATGTGTTTGCTAACCACAGTTGTTTGCGCAGCAAAACTAACTCCGGTCCAAACCAGGGTTTGGGTTTCTTGGTTCTTTTTAGTTTTAGGGGTGCATAGTTCGAGCAAATATCCCCCAAAACATCCATCCCTTTATTAAAAAACTCTTCACATGGAAGTGATGCGATGCATGTATATTTGCTAATCTCGCCTGTACTCCTTCTTCTGGAATTGTGGCTAGATCATCTACTCTACGCATCCATACTTGCGAGTTCTCCCTTCCCCTCCTCTCTGCATCCCATTCCATAGGAATCCAAATAATGGAATGCAGTGGTCCGACCATGATATTGGAAGTGTCTCTGAGAGTGCAACTACCTCTCCTCTGGCTTCTACCCGATCCAAGCGCCTGTCCTCTGGCTGCTACCCGATCAAAGCACCTGTCCTCTGGCTGCTCCCCGATCCAAGCGCCTGTCCTCTGGCTGCTAACCGATCCAAGTGCCTGTCCTCTGGCTGCTCCTCGATCCAAGCGCCTGTCCTCTGGCTACTACCCGATCCAAGCGCCTGTCCTCTGGCTGCTACCTGATCCAAGCGCCTGTGCTCTGGCTGCTCCCCGATCCAAGCGCCTGTCCTCTGGCTGTTACCTGATCCAAGCGCCTGTCCTCTGGCTGCTCCTCGATCCAAGCGCCTGTCCTCTGGCTGCTACCCAATCCAAGCGCCTGTCCTCTGGCTGCTACCCGATCCAAGCACCTGTCCTCTGGCTGCTCCCCGATCCAAGCGCCTGTCCTCTGGCTGCTACCCGATCCAAGCGCCTGTCCTCTGGCTGCTCCTCGATCCAAGCGCCTGTCCTCTGGCTGCTACCGGATCGAAGCGATAGATGTCCTCTGGCTGCTACCCGATCCAAGCGCCTCTCCTCTGGCTGCTACCCGATCCAACTGCCTGTCCTCTGGCTGATACCCGATCCAAGTGCCCCTCCTCTCGCTGCTACCTGATCCAAGTGCCTCTCCTCTGGCTGCTACCTGATCCAAGCGCCTGTGCTCTGGCTGCTCCCCGATCCAAGCGCCTGTCCTCTGGCTGTTACCTGATCCAAGCGCCTGTCCTCTGGCTGCTCCTCGATCCAAGCGCCTGTCCTCTGGCTGCTACCCGATCCAAGCGCCTGTCCTCTGGCTGCTACCCGATCCAAGCACCTGTCCTCTGGCTGCTCCCCGATCCAAGCGCCTGTCCTCTGGCTGCTACCCGATCCAAGCGCCTGTCCTCTGGCTGCTCCTCGATCCAAGCGCCTGTCCTCTGGCTGCTACCCGATCGAAGCACCTGCTGTCCTCTGGCTGCTACCCGATCCAAGCGCCTCTCCTCTGGCTGCTACCCGATCCAACTGCCTGTCCTCTGGCTGCTACCCGATCCAAGTGCCCCTCCTCTCGCTGCTACCTGATCCAAGTGCCTCTCCTCTGGCTGCTACCTGATCCAAGCGCCTGTCCTCTGGCTGCTCCCCGATCCAAGCGCATGTCCTCTGGCTGCTACCCGATCCAAGTGCCTGTCCTCTGGCTGCTCCTCGATCCAAGCGCCTGTCCTCTGGCTGCTACCCGATCCAACTGCTTGTCCTCTGGCTGCTACCCGATCCAAGCGCCTCTCCTCTGGCTGCTACCTGATCCAAGCGCCTGTCCTCTGGCTGCTCCCCGATCCAAGCGCCTGTCCTCTGGCTGCTACCCGATCCAAGTGCCTGTCCTCTGGCTGCTCCTCGATCCAAGCGCCTGTCCTCTGGCTGCTACCCAATCCAACTGCTTGTCCTCTGGCTGCTACCCGATCCAAGCGCCTCTCCTCTGGCTGCTACCCGATCCAACTACCTGTCCTCTGGCTGCTAACCGATCCAAGTGCCTCTCCCCTGGCTGCTACCTGATCCAAGTGCCTCTCCTCTGGCTGCTACCTGATCCAAGCGCCTGTCCTCTGGCTGCTCCCCGATCCAAGCGCCTGTCCTCTGGCTGCTCCCCAATCCAAGAGATGATCGTATCGTCGTCATAATCTTCAAATCATGATTATCCAGCAATTCAGCTAAAACAGCTGAGTTTGAATGCATAGTATTTTGCAGCCAGATATCCCAGTCGCCCAGGCACAGGAGCTCCTTCTATTTGCTCACTGCCAGCGTCAAATACGAGTCTATTGACTCTCGGAAATGTCCTAGTGACTGACCCAGGTGGTCTTGGAAATGGCATTACTTCCCTCAGCCTACACTGCTCCCAGGCTCCCTGGGGAGGCAAAGTGGCAGAGAGCAGGGACACTCATCTGGGACACTGGACTCCTTTTTGCTGCTGTGAGGTCTGCGATATTGGGCAAACATAAGGGGGGCGAGGCACCGAAGGGCAAAGTATTGGGGCTCCTCTTCCTGTAGGTAGAACATAATATACAAGCAGGGCCGGCCTTAAGGGTAGCAGAGCCCTGGGCGAACAGGCGCCCCCCCCTCGCCCACAGCGCCCCCCTGGTTAACAGGGGGCGGAGCCAGGACGGGCAACTTTTCCTCACTTTCGCGAGGAGGGTAAATAGGTGCCGTTAGCACCCCATTGTCATTGAATGAGCCCGCCATTGCGGGTTAATTCAATGACAATGAGGCGCCTGCCACACCTTCTGCCACCACGCCAGCTCGGGGGAGCGCTTGAAAGACTCCCCGGAGCTGGCGTGGTGGGGGGCTAATGGCGCCTTTTCTTGATAAAAGTGTCCACGGCGGAGGAGCGCATTTAAATGCACCCACCGCCGCGGGTACCTTTTACAGTAAAAGGCCGCCTGCTGCGCCTTGTCCCACAACGCCAGCTCGGGGAGCCCTTGAAAGACTCCCGCAAGCTGGCGTGGCAGGGGCAAAAGGCGCCCTGGGGGGCGTGGCGCCCCGGGCGGTCGTCCGGCTCGCCCTCGCCTAAGGCCGGCTCTGTATACAAGCTTGAAGTAGAGAACTAGCCAACACAGAAAGGATGACACAAGACTATTATAAACACCAGAAATATCTCTCTATTGTGAACAAAAGTAAAAGATTAACACATTTTGTGGATCATTTAATCTTCTTATAACTAATGAGGAAGGAAATAACATGTGACTTAAATTAGCAAAAACGTGTTCTCTCGGTAGAACTTTGACTTTTTCTCCTATGTATTTTCGAATAAATGATAAACCCCACTTTATTACAGGTAATCAATATCTATGTTACATGTTGGCATTGGCCATGTCCCCAAAATCTTGCATTGGACCTGAACTGAAATATTTGTCTTTCATATCACCAGCTGTGCAACAGTAGTTCTAGACGAAATGTCTGATTCTTGTCTAAAATGAATCTTACGAATAAAGGCCTTCTTTCCCCACAGACCGTCTGCACCCCAACCATGTGGCGGGTGCACATGTTGATCATCTTGCTCGTGTGTCTCGTTGTGTCCACGTTTGTCGAGGTAAGACGCCTTCAGATATATTTCATAATTAAAAGGTGGAACATTCCAGATTAGGGATATTGCGTGAACCCTGTCTGACCTGTGTTGAAAGGTTTTTAAAAATCTTTTGTTGCAACCCCAGAAGTCATGTTCAAATGAGGGAAAAAAGAGAGCCCGAATTTCAGGAGGTTGCAGGCTCCATAAACTTTCCAAATGTTCGAGCAATTTGGCGAGTAACTCTCAAGCAGAAAAGCGACAAGAGTCTCTAAGAGCAGTTTCCTGTGAGAACATTCACTTGCACCAGAAAAAGAAAAACATGTTTTCTATTTCTCGCCGGTGTTGGGCCACTAGACATGGAAAGGTAATTACATATTTTTTCTGTTTCTAGAGTGGGCGTGCCTGCTCACACTAGAAATAGAAAACATACTCGTCCTATCTATAGCACAGCATGGCCCATGAACTGTGGACCCTCCTGCAAGGTTAAAGGAAGCGTCTGGGCAATTGGCAGATCATGAACTTGAAAAGCAAATGGAGAGAGTGGGCACCATGTCAATTCTTGAGTACCTCATAATCCTGTAATTTTATGTACACATATAGGTTGATGATTATATAATATTCAGCATTACTCAACAAGGAATAATTACCATCCCCCAAACCCGCAGAAGCCACTTGAGCTACTGGCCAACCCTTGTAAGGAATGTCATGGCTTCCTTTACATATAACCTGTCGATCGCAACATGACGTTTGGTATGAAAGAAAAATTGGTGTTTGCTGAAAAAGTCTTTAATTAGAAGACATCCAAAGGTATATGTTTTCCAAAAGGACAGATCAAATGCTGTGCATCTTGGAATGAAGATCCTTCATCAGGGAACTATTGGTCACTGGATATCTTGGAATTCACCGATTGAGTGCGGTCGAGTGGAAATTATGCAAACTACAGAACACCTTGAAGTGCAAAACAACCACTTCATGGCAAGCTCACACGGGCTGATAACCAAAGAAGCTCTTTGCTGAATAATTCGTTGGAGGACCACATGCCCAATACTAGTATCATGCCTTAAAGGTCTTATTACAGGAGCCACTGCACAAACATTTGATTTCGCTAGTTTTGATCATTTCCACGCAACCACACACAAGTGGTCATCTACAAAACTGGGATAATGGAGCAAAGGGCAGATGACATCCAATCCACAGGAACAATTTGACTGTCCAACCGCAAGCTGCCCCTAAAAGAACCACAGTCTCAACCGCACCAACCTTGGCAAGCCCTCCCCAAATGTGTCCTGCACAGGCTGGATGTGGTTGTGGACAGATGTGGGTGAGATATTTCAGCACTTGAGAGATTTGGAATTCGGATGCCAGCGAGCAGTGGCACCCTTTTAAAATCCATGGGGTGTGCGGGGAGAGTTGGGCAAAGACAACATATCTAGGCACCATCTGCTCTTATTAAGTTTGCTCCACTTGCAGATGGTACCAGGTTCTGCCACCCCTCAAGCGGGGGCCACATATTGAAACCAACACAAATAAAATGTGTGAGTGCAGAAACAACACAATTGCCTAGATTCCTCCCTACTAGAGTCCTTCGATCCTCTAGTTCCAACTCTCTGCAGATCAGACCTTTCTCGAAACAGAGAGGTGGGGGGGGTACATCTGTATCTTTGCCAGGAGCTGCCCTCTGGAACGGCCTCCCAGCGTCTCTCAGACTAGAGCCAGATCTCGTTAAGTTCCGAAAGCTCCTCAAGAACTTTCTTTTTCCCTCCTCCTTCCCTTTCCCCTTCCCATGCTAAAGCCCCCTGCCTGAGGACTGGTTGCCTGGTCCCTTATGAGTCTAACTGGGGCCAGGCCCTCCTCGACCAGTCTCCCCCACCCACCTTATCCAGCACTTGCCCTCGGGCACCCTTCCCTGATTAGCGTACTGATTCTGGTACACCCTACTCGCACTAGTTTACCCTTACCCTGCTCCCCCGGCACTTGACTCTTGGCTCCCTAAGCACTTGCCTAGCCACTGCACTGGGGGCCCCCTCCGCCATGCCCTTTCCCGTTCTGTCTTCCGACCTTCCCCCACCCCTTGCAATTCCTTTTCTGCACTTGCACGATCCAAATGTCACACAGCCTAGTAGGACTGTTAATGTTTTTCTCCTTGTCCACCACCCCGCCTTGTCGCTCCTGGAAACACCATGACTGTATAGGCACCAAACAAATGTACAATAAATAAATAAAATAGCTAATCAGTCCAGAGTGAAATCCTGGGGCATTCCATAGAGTGTCTTGAATGCTCCACCCTGGGGATTTCCATACAGTGTCCTGAATGCCCACCGTAGGGCAGTCCATAGAGTGCCCTGAATGCTCCACCCTTGGGCTTTCCATAGAGTGTCCTGATTGCTCCACCCTGGGGCTTTCCATAGAGTGTCCTGAATGCTCCACCCTGGGGCTTTCCATAGAGTGTCCTGAATGCTCCACCCTGGGGCTTTCCATAGAGTGGCCTGAATGCTCCACCCTGGGGCTTTCCATAGAGTGTCCTGAATGCTCCACCCTGGGGCTTTCCATAGAGTGGCCTGAATGCCCACCGTAGGGCATTCCATAGAGTGTCTTGAATGCCATACCCTAGGGCTTTCCATAGAGTCTCCTGGATGCTCTACCCTGGGGCTTTCCATAGAGTGTCCTGAATGCTCCACTCTGGGGCATTCCATAGAGTGTCCTGAATATGCCACCCTGGGGCTTTCCATAGAGTGTCCTCAATGCTCCACCCTGGGGCTTTCCATAGAGTGTCCTGAATGCTCTACCCTGGGGCTTTCCATAGTGTGTCCTGAATGCTCCACCCTGGAGCTTTCCATAGAGTGTCCTGAACGCCCACCGTAGGGCATTCCATAGAGTTTCCTGAATGCTCCACCCTGGGGATTTCCATCCAGTGTCATGAATGCTCCACCCTGGGGCTTTCTATAAAATGTCCTGGATGCCCCATCCAGGGGCTTTCCATAGAGCGTCCTGAATGCTCCACCCTGGGGCTTTCCATAGAGTGTCCTGAATGCCCACCGTAGGGCAGTCCATAGAGTGTCCTGAATGCCACACCCTAGGGCTTACCATAGAGTGTCCTGAATGCTCCACCCTGGGGCTTTCCATAGAGTGCCCTGAATGCTCCACCCTGGGCTTTCCATAGAGTGTCCTGAATGCTCCACCCTGGGGCTTTCCATAGAGTGTCCTGAATGCTCCACCCTGGGGCTTTCCATAGAGTTTCCTGGATGCCCACCCTGGGGCTTTCCATAGAGTGTCCTGAATGTTCCACCCTGGGGCTCCTGAATGCTCCACCCTGGGGCTTTCCATAGAGTGTCCTGAATGCCCACCGTAGGGCATTCCATAGAGTGTCCCGAATGCTCCACATTGGGGCTTTCCATAGAGTGTCCTGAATGCTCCATCCTGGAGCTTTCCATAGAGTGTCATGGATGCCCCATCCTGGGGCATTCCATAGAGTGTCCTGAATGCTCCACCCTGGGGTTTTCCATAGAGTGTCCTGAATGCTCCACCCTTGTGCTTTCCATAGAGTGTCCTGTTTGCCCCATCATGGGGCTTTTTATAGAGTGTCCCGAATGCTCCACCCTGGGGCTTTCCATAGCGTGTCCTGAGGACTCCACCCTGGGGCTTTCCATAGCGTGTCCTGAATGCTCCACCCTTGGGCTTTCCATAGAGTGTCCTGGATGCCCCATCATGGGGCTTTCCATAGAGTGTCCTGAATGCCCCACCCCAGGGCATCCAGAGTAGCTGACTGCAATGATGGGTATGGATTGTTGTCACACTGTTTAAGAGGGAGTTTGATATGCATCCTAAGACATCACATTTGCAGTCATTGATGACCTGGATTTTAATCCGGAGCAGGCAGAGCTTCTCGTCATAGGTCTTGTCGTTTAAAACACCTGACACTTCGGTTGGCCGCCACCGGGGGGTTGGTGGGGGCTCCATTCTGCTTTAAGGCATCTTGAGATGTGCTCTTCACAACTCGATAGAAAATCAAAGATGGGGCACCCTAGTGATTTTCACAAAAGTAACAGCCATCTTGCTCACTCTCATGGGCAGCTCTTTCCAATCATCAGCCAACATACAGATCTCACCCTCCAGTTCTCCTGCACTGTCACTATGGTGTTGCCACGTGGATCAAGAGGGCATCAAGGACTTATGAGTGGGACCCTCGCTCCCCACTTTCCCTAGAATGGGATTTTGGCCATATGCAGCGTTTTCTGCAAGACCTTAACCTTTCCATGTCTCCAGTGCAAACATCTTAGCAGGTAGCTAACTATTCGGACACCATTGTTTTCTGTAAAAACACATCACTGAAAGACCACACGAAAGACCGCATGTGCACACAATGTTATTTGTTAGCAGTTCTATATGTCCTCAAGAAACAGTTTCTCAGAACACCAAGATGTCTTCTAACATGTACCAAATTCCTTCTTGTGTGTAGGATGTAGTCCTGGACAATCGGAAGCTCTGGGTGTGGATGAAAAAGGTGTTTAAGCTGAAGCCTGGAAGTAATTACAAAAAGATGCGCATTGTGTTGGAAGCGGATCCAGAGTGGCCGCCAGTGAAGAGAGTGGAGTACGCGGAACCGCCGGCTAAGGAAGTCAACTGCAACATCGTGGGCCACTACAACCCCGCCTTCGACAACAGCGAGGCAACTCCTAATGGAAATCCCAAGACTAGGAGCACAGCCGGGCACTAGTGCACTCCCACGCAAACCAGGATCAGACTGCCCAGATCCAGGCGGCGGCCATCTTGCTTCTCTCCCAGGCCTGAGCATCTGCGGATATTTCCACAAACATTGCACTAGCGGCGCTTTTCATGCGCCTCATTCGCACATTTTGTTTATGGTTTGCAGTTTTGTTTTTGTATCTTTGTAAATTGCCTTTGTTTCATAGGTGAGACTGTAACGTCTCATTTAGTGCCTAAATAAGAAAAGCATGATTTTCTAAGCGATAAAGCTTATTCGTTATAGAATATAACCCAGAGAAAGCAGTGAACTGGTCATCTGACTCTTTGATTACTCAGATCTGTACGCTACCAGCACAAAACACAGATCCTGGGGCCTACTATCAGAAGGAAAGTCCTATTTAGGTGTGTGGTAAAGTTCAGAGCATTTCTGTGACCATAAACTATTTATTTGATTTTTTTAATGCTAACTTTTCCAGCCTGACATTTAAAGCGAATTGAGAGCATTTTGAGAGTATTCACTAATGCGCCTGTGTGAAGCTTCCGGCCGGCACTGCATGAGCAATTCCTTCAGGCTGTACCTAGCCCAAAAATGATTCCCAGGAGTAAAGTACTGGAAAGAGGTCATGTACTGCGCACCTAGTCTCATTGCACATTTTCCTGCAAAAAAAGAGAGTGTCCGGCAGCGATTTAGGGAGAGCCAGGTGGTCACTTTTGGCGATTGAGGAACTGCTGCAGTGAAATGACTGATTTTCCTAGGATGACACAGGTGGGCATAGTGGCAGAGTTAAGAGCCCGAGGGTCCCTGTGATCCACAGCCAACAGGCGAACAGGTCAGCCACTGGGCTGAAGCTTCTCCCATTCCTGCGATCCACGGCCAACAGGCCGGCCACTGGGCTGAAGATTCTCCCATACCTGAGATCCAGGGCCAATAGGTCGGCCACTGGGCTGAAGCCTCCACGGCCAACAGGCCGGCCACTGGGCTGAAGCCTCTCCCATACCTGAGATCCAGGGCCCACAGGCCGTCCACTGGGCTGAAGCCTCCACGGCCCACAGGCCGGCCACTGGGCTGAAGCCTCCATGGCCCACAGGCCGGCCACTGGGCTGAAGCCTCCACGGCCAACAGGCCGGCCACTGGGCTGAAGCCGCCACGGCCCACAGGCCGGCCACTGGGCTGAAGCCTCTCCCATGCTTGTTAATGTAGTGTCAGACTTGGGTAACCACTCAACACTGCTTTATATGACTCCCTCTTCCACAGCCCTGAGATCCCCACTGGTCTCACCTACCGTTGGATCTCTTGGGTCAACCCTTGCCAGCAGGAAGAAATGTCTTTCTATGTTAAATATTAGAGTAGGGATAAAGGGCATTACAGCGTAGTAGTGTTTAGAAGATAGTTTGTTTGAAGGATGTACATTGAGTGTGCACTTTTCCCAGTTCCCTTCAGAACCTGGGCCCCGTGTCTCAGCAGCTGGGCTGCAATGAGAGGTTGACGTTTGTGAGCGACATTTTGAATGTACATGAAGTGCTTCTGGAAAGTCCTGCACATTAATCATGGTAAAGTGTCTTACTGTAAAATGGAGACGTGTACACATGTTTTAAACGTTGACCATGTTCATGTGTTTACTAGAAAATAAACATGTTGTTTTATGAATTGTTTATGCTGCCTTGACTTTTTGTTCTGTGTTGTCCTTACATCAGAATACACATTGTTTAATAATGGACCCATTCCACTGATTGGATGCCTCCGAGGCGTGATTATGTTGGCTGTACCATGCGTTCTGGCTCCCTCAAGCATGGTCTGAAAAGGAACCAGGTACAAAAAGTTCTCTCATTTTACTACATAGCTTGCACCCTCAGGATCCTATCAGTTACCCTCATCAAGTCCTTTCTAGACCTTTCCAAATGGATCTCAAAGAGAAGGTCAGTCAGAGGCATTATTTCTCCAACAAGCCCAGAGTATCGGAAGTGATATCACACACCCCAAGGCATCCTAGCAGTCTGTGGGCGGATATTGATGTTGATATTGATATTTTATTTCTATCGCGCTCGTACATAAGTGTTTCAGAGCGCAACAAGGCAAGGGAGGGGAACAAGGGAGAACAAGAACAACAATCTTACTAGGCCCAATTACATTGAAAACACGCAAGTGCATGGGAGAGCGGGAGGGGAAAAGTGCATGGAAGGGTGAAGAAGTGGAAAGTGCGGAGCAGTGGAGAAACAGATACATAACAATAAATAAATAATAAAAACATCAAAGAGTGGTAGTACAGCCAGCAATTTGCAAGTGCTAGGTTTAAGGCAGCAGACTGGGTAGGTCAGATAAGTGCAGGAAGAAATAGGGGGGGCTGTATGGGTACAAATACAGACCCCAGTGCAAGGGGTGGCCCAGAGGCAGTGCAGGAGGGTGGCAGGGTGAGCAGGTACCTGGGTCCGGAGGACAGAGGGTGGCCAGGTGCACGTTGCCAAGAGAGAACAGATCAGCAGGGGGGAGGGGGAGCAAAGGCAGACGAAAAGAGGAAGGTCTTGAGGTGCTTCTGGAACCGGAGATGGTTCTACTCAAGTTTTAGAGTGGCAAGGAGGCTGTTCCAGAGGGAGGCCCCAGCCAACGACAGAGATCTACCCCCAGCTCGTTTCTTTGAAAAACGACTGACCCTGAGGGAGTTGGAGGTAGAGGAGTGAAGAGCTCGAGAGGGGAGGTATTTGCGGAGGGATAGCTGACGGTATTTTGGACCCAGGCCCCAGAAAGCCTTGTGGACAATGCAGAGGATTTTGAATTTAATCCTTGCATCCACTGGGAGACACTGGAGAGATTTCAGAGCTGGAGGGATATGATCCTAGGGCTTGAGGCTAAGGAAAATCTTGCAGTCCTGTTCTGGATTAGGTGCACAGGGCGGAGAGTAGAAGCAGGTAGATTTAGAAAGAGGCTGTTACAATACTCAGGGGCAAGGCGCTCGCCTTGGAAGCAAGACGATGCTGAGCAACACAGGTTCGAACCCGCCAGAAACCTCTGAGTATTAAGTGCGCTATAGATAACCCATTACAGCAAGTGTCATCACATAACCTTTGACCTAACGATATCGTAACGAAGACCAAAATGTTGGCAGATTGCTTATGTGGGCGAGTGCGAGGAGGGTAACCTCTTTGAATTTGCAATTAATGAGAAAGTTTGATATCAGCATTTCTCCAGTCTTTATAAGGAGAATAGATTCTCTCTACAGGAAATGAGTGAAGGGGGTAGGTACCCCACCGTCAACTCTTGCCGAACCCTATTCCGACTACTTGAAGTTTAGCTTTAAGGAGGTGAGAGATGCAATCAATTCTCACCGCAGGGTAAGGCACCCGGCCCGCACAGAATCCGGGTGGATAGCTATACATTTGAACATAAGGTCAGGACTGCCTACTTTCTGCATGTATTTAATTAATTTCCCAGGATTTATGGAGTTTCCCCACCTGGACGCAAGCTGGGATCATTTATAATTGCTCTTTTATAATGCACTTAATACCAGAGTTCAGTTTCTAAGCACGAGACCAGGATTTGAACCTGTGTTCTCATGCGTTGTCTTGCTTCTGAGACACACACTATCCTCCCAGCCCAATAGTCCCTATATATGAAAAGGGGTGAGGACATGAACCTGGTGGTTATCGCCCTCGCTGACTAAACTGGTAACTGTATGGCAAGTTTGTCCTCACTAGACTGGAGGATATGTACAAAAGTCAGGCTAGATCAGTGATATGCAAGCGGGCTTCAGGAATGGAACTGGTACCACTGACCAGGCCTTCAGACTGTGTCTTGATTAAAAAATATGTTGGCTTGGCCCCAGGCATGCTGTATTTACTCTTTAAAGACTTGAAGATGGCCTTTAATGGCATTCCCTATACTGAACTATGGACATGGCTCCAAAATAAGACCCCCCACCCCCTCTGTTACTCAGAGCAATCCTCTAGGATGTAGACTAACGACATGGCCAAGCTCAGATATGGGAATGGGGGGAGTGTTCCATGCAGTTCCCTCTGGACAGAGGCGTGAGGCTGTAAGAGCAAAAGGAAATATCGAGGCTGAGTACCCCAAAAGGAAATACACCAAACACGGGCTTATAAAGATTCACAGATCTTTATTCTAAAACTGTACAGTTACAAAGAAACAAAGTATCAGATACAGATAGCTATCTGGCCCTCAGTACATCACAGCGAATACCAGCCCTTTCGGTGTGAGAAGTGAGAGGTACTGGACGTCTAAACAGTTGTACATTTAATACATTTCCAATCATAATGTCCAGCCCCTCTACAGGTTAATAATACATGGTCTAGAGTTCGTGCCGAGTTCACTTCTAGCTTGTCCAACTATATACTCATGGATCATCCTAAATTCACATACAAACAAGTCACAATGGCAACAGTGTATTCACGGGATTAACAATAAGCCTTAAACACATGTCCTATACAATGCAGTTCAGCTAGTGTCCACGTTCAGTATTGGTATAACATTGTAGTCGATGTATGTCTGCGGATCGGACTTGTTGGCGCAGACAATCCGCTGTCTACAAGTCAGGCGTGGGACAAGGTCTTTTTACTCAACCCAAACATTCGGCCAACGGACAGTTTACACATTAACTAACGTACAAGGTTCAGGACGGCTCAGTTACAAGCGGGAAACACTGTCCACCATTTTAGAACACAGAATCACTTTAGAATAGAAATCAAAATGGCGGATGGACCTAAAATGACGGCGAAGTCGATCTAAGATCAGAACTTTGCAACGCTGTTTTCTTCGTAGAGCGACTGGGCTTAGGCCAATATATACAATAAAGGAGTCACAATATGATATCCTGTTTAACAAACCCTCCTTTTGGCCTAAGCCAAGCACTAAACTACTTCTAGTCACTTTACGAGTAAATCCACGTCTCAGTGTCCATACATACTGAATCACTATCAGAGATATCAATTGCCATGAGGTCAAATACTGAGATTTCCTTCAACATGAATTCATTAGATTATTTTCTCTGGGGCGTATACCTTGTGTCCTAATGTACCCATCGCTTGTGCACAACATCCTCCTAACATCGAACACATACAAGGAAGACATTGTATACAACAGCAGAAAAACAACAAAATACCTAAAATAATCAGTAAGTCCGAAAGTAGCTTCCATCCCCAAGATCGCAAGAAGTCCCAGAACCAAGCGCTAATATCCCAGTTTCCCTCGGGAACATGCACTTCTGAACCAAGGACGTGCAGATCTTGTATTGCTCTAAAAATCGTTGGGGAGGAATCTGGCACGAAAACACAGCAAGCGGACCCCACTAATTTACATACCCCACCACGCTAAGCCAGGATGACATCTAATGCCATCCGGTTCTGAAGTGACACTAACCTTATTGCTTTTTGTTCTAAAGTCATGTTATAGAGTATGTCAGTGGTCCGGTTGATGGTCCTCTCCAGTACTCTCGCTAGTCTTCTGATATCTTCAGAGTTCAGTATTTGGCCCCAAAATGGCACAACGGATTTAGCTACATCGCCCAGAACTTGTTCTGATGTATCGCCATTCTCGTCCCGCTGTGGATGAGCCTTTGAAATTTCTACAGTGCTAGCAATGAATACCCCGGGTAACAGAATCCCCAAATAACAGGTTCCCTGCATATCCCTGGGTAGCCATGGAAATGCTACATTACAGCAAACAAAGTAGACAGGTTCGCCTACACACAAAGGTCAGAGGTCTGTTTTCACTAGTCAAATTCGCAACGTTGGCACAACCCTTGAAATCACCCATTTAATGAGTACCATTCCTCTGTATGCAGAAACAAACTGAATCTGGGCTGTAGTTAATAGTATAAGAAGGTGGTGTGGTATCCCTATTTCCTATAGGATTCATCTTGAAAGAGATCAAAGATTGAAAAGGACAGTCTACCAGATGGCCTAATAGAAGCAACATTAGGCTTGTTCCTATTCACGAAGAGTGAGCATCCCAAGGGCGTTAGAACACGTTCTCAAAATCATTCAAGTTAGTTCCATCAAAGTTCCCCGAGATGCTATCATTCCATCCGCCAAAGAATAGTGCCCTCAAAGAAGCATAGCATGCAGTCGTCAAAGGTAAAGGATGAATATACCAACCTAGCCCCTTATCACTGTGTTGCGGTAAATGCAAGCAGACCCAACAATTGGACTTTTAAAAAATGGCATGTGTGGCATTCATATTGAGTAGTAGAATATTGTTATGGGCACTCTGTCTGTGCTGAGAGTCTCTAGGAGAAAAGTGTGCAGGGTTCAGAAGCTGCATTTTAAAAGTGCTGGTCTCTCTGTGTTCTACACTGCTGGATTAGGAATCTGCACACGTTTAAAGCAGCACCTCGCAAGGAGGTTCTTAGCCAGCACTCAGCCACCCTTGCGGCGTTAAGCCCTGGAGGCAGTAAGGGCTGGAGCTGCTGTTTTGCTGTGACCTGTGCAACGGACTTGTGAGTAATCCAGACTGTGGCTATGAGCTGCCACTCCACTTGATTGAACTATAACCAGTATTTAGGGTAAGGGGGGAGAGTCGGACTCTGGCAGCTCCTTAAACTGTCAGGTGTTCCTTACCCTGATACTGAGTGCATCTTTTGTTGTCTCCTGTTTCCCTGGAATTATTATCCAGCTTATGACTTTTAACACAATATTATAAGGGCGTACTTTTGCTATACTTCCTATCTATCTCCTTGATTTTAGCAAAAGATCAATATTAATTTGTGTTTTATATTTAACTTGTTCTTGGGGTAGTGTTTCATGTTTTTTTTAGCCACTCCCCTCACTCAGTGCATTTTTTAACTGTTTGCTGCTTCACTGCTTCTAGTACCTGTGCTCCCTACTCTCTGTGATATTTATCTCTCATTGTTTGGATGACACGCAAGGTATTTAGGAGCCAGGCCACTATGGAGGCTTCTTTTGCTCTCCTAGACTCTACCATCTCTACGAACCCTATTCCTACCCCTTTGGGTAAGCCACAATACCCATTAGTAGAGAACTCCTTGGACTGTCCTCTACTAAAAAGTGTGGTCCAAGCCCAAATCCACTCACAAGATAGGTCTGCTTTACTCAATTTGATGGGTATTATCCCACGCACCCCAATCAATAATAGCTGCATCTTCTTTGGAAAACAAGATATCTCCATAAATGCAGAGGAAGAACGACTAGCAGCTACTATAGCTCTGAATTTGGAGGAAGCTGGTTCCCGATCTAGAGCAAGGGAGGGTACTGATCGCCCGAATAATAGTACAGCGAACACTACACATCCAACCCCCGCCCAATTACAACCTAGGTTACCCCTCCCTTTACCAAAGATGGATGCCCCTCACAGGAACTCTATGGTACCTCTTGTGCTATCTAAGGAGGTGATTGATGTACAACCCCCTCCCCCTCTAGAGGGCTCTATGAACCATGGTGGTCCTTCTGTTAAGCTCACACCATGATAGGGAGGTTAACTACACTTCCTCTATTCATGTCAATCTTTCTGCTATCTCTGTAACTACTGCTCCTACTTTGATGGAGAAACCCATTGTATTCAAAACTCCACTTACAAAATCTTTACTTCACACACCCAAAACAAAACCTAGTATGGGTACACAGGGCAAACCTATTCAAGGGAAAAAAAATCTCCAATTTCTTTGGACAAAGGACTGCCACTAGTACACTCATGAAACCCCCACATTTAGTTTCTACAGTGGGCTCCTTGGACCATACGCATCTGGCGAATGTAACAAAGAAATATGAGACAGAAGATCTTGCTGATAACGATATCGATGATATTAGCATTATAGCAGGTGCAGACAAGGCATTAGCTGAGAGCCACTTGGGATCTAATGCTATTAATGCTAATAGTGTAACTCAGCAAACTTGTGATGCCTCCTATTTGGGTTCCCCTCAGAACTCACACATTTTATTGATGAGTACACAGAGAAGCAAAATTGGCTAAGAGAAAGGGGTCTTCTCCCAGATATACAAAAGGACCATGTAACTGAGTCGTGCATGCACCATACCCTTAAAGAGGCAGACGACAGAATAAAATTAACTCAATCTACTTTATCTGCTCTCAATATGGTTCTTAGTTTGTTTGTGAGTTTGTACGATAACATTTGGTCAGAGGTTAGATCTCAATCTCTCCTCCTCTGTGAAATCTATACTAGGCTAGAAGGCCTAGATAGATTCGAAGAGTTGGTTAAAATTATTAAAGAGGATAACCCCTCATTAACAAAACAGTGCCCAGACCCTATTCCTCCCAGTCAATCCTATATGGAAGGGCTTCTGGTCAATAGAGTCCCCATTGTGGAGAAAGAGAGTACTCCGGGGGTCGCTCTTCATATGCTCCAAGTCAATACTGTCCCTCTTTGCCTGAACAGAGGTTCTGGTGATCAACTTTCTTCGATCCCCCCTCAAACTCTGAGGGCGTTTTAGTGTATCCTCCTGATGCTAAACTTTGTGTCACTCCCATTAAAGTAATTTCTAATCCTTTGGTGGAAAAAGTCCAAGAGGGGTTGACTCCCAAGCTCCCTAGTTCCACTTCCCAGGGACTCTATGGCAAACCTATCACATAGGAAACGGTTGAATCACTCAATGGGGACACTGCTGTCCCCTTTCCTGCCTCTATATCAGCTCTTCCTTTGGAGAAGTCCCTTGAATGTATCGATCTCACTAAGGAAATGGTTTCTTTAAAGGGCTCTGCTCATATAGATAACAAAAAATATATCCAACAAATAAAGAAAAATAAAAATCAGAAGAATTTGAAAAAAACTAATTCTTTCTCCAACAAATTCTTTAAAAAATCTGTTCAAAGCATGTGCTCCCTTGGGATTTACAACTCCTTCCCCCCAGAAGGGGGTTAAGACTCTGGGGAATCAGTGATAACCGATACCGCTATTTCTAATGTGGCTGTTGTCGTCGTAGGTTTAACCTCTGTTTCCACTTTTCCAGCTGCTTCCGGTCAGTTCGGGGCTTTGCCAGGGAACTCTAACCCAAACGATACAATTCCCCGTGAGCAGGTGGGCAACATAATTCAAGGGGAGGAAACTCTTGATATATGTCATCCTAAGATAAGTTTAACTCATCCGGAGCCTCCAAAGAACATTGCCCCAGTTGCTTCAAATACACAAATCACAGGTAACCCCTTGCCTCTTGATCTGACTGCAGATCCCTCAACTATTACGGGTATTTCTCAAACTGGTATAAACCCTATCCATTCTGAGCCCTCTTCTATCCCGCTAACGGTGAATCTTGTCAATCTTGACATGGTGAAACAACTATTTCAGGAGCTTGTGAACTCAAACTCACTTACTGGTGTGGACTGTAATTTGACCTCAGGCTTATCTCAGGTTAGGGCTCCCACTACAACTCTTCCCCTCACTGAGGGTCACCCATCCTGTCAGCCCGATGGTCATTTGACCAGCACAGAGTCTATAATGGGAGAGCGTGTTATGGGATTTAGACCAGTGGGGGCTCTCTATGCGCACTCAAATCCCTTAAGTGGCTCTGTAGATCTCTCCACTGAGCCTGAACTTACCCAAAATGGGAATTCTCCCACTCCATACGAAAGATTCCCTGCGGGACCCCATGTTACCCAAAATAGAACTATATTAAGGGGCGCTAGGGGCTCTGATCTGGAAGCTGATTCTCTGAGTCAATATACAAAAAGTATTACTAACTCTCTAACTCAATCTACCGATGTTAAAGATTCTATTGAAACTTTGCAGCTTATTAGTTTATGGGGTCAAGATACGCCTATCTGTCTGAATCGTGGAAATATTTTAAAAATCTTCCACCAACTTCCTTCACTTTCACGTATCTCTAGTTATGACATGGAAAGGATTTACTTTCCTACTCAAGGACGTGTAGACATGAGTAATGTCATTCTGAAATCTAGAGTGGTATTGGAAATAATAATGGGTCAAAGGGTAGGTTTATTGCAGCTTGGTTTTGAAGCAAACTTGCTACAACCCAATCAGCATTCCGGAGAAAATGATGTGGGTGAAGACTATAGGGGAAACCTCACTATGGTTTTTTTACACAGAAAGAGCCTCACAACCTCAACTGAGGCAATTTACACCCAGATTTAATGGCAGTGCTAAAAACTGGGCCCAGGTTACTTCAGGTTTATGAAAATTAGTACTCTCTTAAGTGCCCTGGTATTCTTCATAACATTAAGGCCCTGAATGATTTTATTTTTCTTTCCTGCAATTCCAGGGGAAATTCTCATTTGTTCACGAACACCGAGACTGTACTTATGATTACTGCCTCAGATTGCTTTTTTTTACAGGAAACCTGGTTACTCTCTCCTCCTGTTGTCTTTGGATTTGATATTCACTCCCAAAATGCTAAACCTAGTTTAGGAGGAAGGGCCTCTCGGGGCCTTCTTATCGGATTCAGGGCTTCTTTGGGTTTCAGGAATAGGGTTCCCGCGGATACACCATTTGGCGTATTAGCTATGGAGGCTTCCTCTCATGATCAATTGGTTAATCTCCTCTTGATTAATGTATACTGGCACAAAGGCATGGTCACCCTCAAGCCTTTTTTGGAAGGCTTAACAGATATGGTACTTTCATGGAGATCCCTACACCCCTGTGGGAAATTGATCTTGGCTGGTGATTTTAACTCTGACTGTTCCATTTCGTCTGAGGCCAACTATGATGACATGGGTTTGGCTTTAGAGGATGACAATCGGCAAGGCAAGAAACATGTTCGGGGTAGACTTTGGAATCTCGCTTTGGACTCTTTAGGCCTAACGTGCCTTAACGGGTCTTTTGATGCTACTCTTCCACTCTGCCCTACTTGGCACAGAGGCCTTTCATCGTCTACCATCGACTATGTCTTTGTAGATCATTCTTTGTCCCTTCTTTCTTCTGAGGTCAAGGTCTCCTTTAACCCATGGAGTGACCGTGGTTCTCTGCTGGTCACATTTTGCACTCCCTTTCCTATGAAGCCTTAATCCACAGGGGGACCATGTCATCTTAAAACTGTGGGACAAGGGACAGGGGTACGCTGGACTCCTGACAATATTAATCTACTTAATGATAAATTGATTTACTCTTTCAATCACACTTCTCTTTCCTGGAAACATGCAGTATTCAATACCTTATACTTTGATAGCTTTCTCAGTGCTCTGCACAGCCACATCTCTGGTTCATTAAGGAAAGGTATTCCTAAGAAATCCCATAACCATAGGTTTGATCAAGAGTTGGCCGGTGAAAAGGCCTATACTCAAAACGTATTAGAGAGGTCCATCTTCTTGATATTGAATGGAATAAAAAAAAAAAATTAGAGCTCTCCGTCAAAAATATAAAAATTACTGCAAATCCAGAAAATCTAGTCTGTTACAAAGGGATGCGGAGTCTATGCTTAAAATCCTTGTCAAAGGAGATCTTAGGGCCTTTTGGGCTATCCTTTCTGGCCAGGATGAAGTGGCAGCGGCCAACCAGTTGAATGCTATTCCTGAGGCCATATGGGTCGCGCATTATACTGAACTCTTTGATATGGGCGGAGAGGGCCCAGTCCCCGGCAAAAAGAGGGAGTATGCGCTTAACGATACTTAGAAGCCTGACATTGACTATGAGACAATATTAGGCCTTATTGTTAAAGCCAAGAAATCTAGGGCCCCTGGGCCTAATGGCTTAACGAACAATACATTTAAAGCAGAACCCGAAATTTGGGCTAAACTCCTTTGTCTCCTATACCAAGATGTAGTTAACTCTGGTAATGTCCCTTTTAGCTGGCAGACCGCCCATTTATTCCCCATCTTTAAGAGAGGTCTACGGACAATTGTCAAGAACTACAGACCAATCTCTCTCATTGATGTGGACTGCAAGCTTTTCGCTGCTTTGCTCCTCTCGCACCTTAATGTTTGGATTAAGGATAATAATATTCTCCCAAAACAACAAACAGGCTTTATGGTTGCACACTCTACCAATCTTAATGGATTTATTCTAACTGCCCTTCAAAGTTCAACCTGGGGAAAATATGGTGGCTCTCTCTATGTGGCTTCAAGCGACCTATCAAATGCTTTCGATTTAGTAATCCGGTCAAGACTCTGGGAAAAATTAACTAAATGGGGGATTTCGGCAGGTTTACTTTCTTTGATTATGGCAATGTATGAAAATTCGGGGGTCCATATTAGGATCGATCTTAAAGGTACGCTCTCAAGAAGGATAAGGACTCGTATTGGGGTTAGACAAGGCTGCTCTTTAGCTCCCTGTCTCTATATCCTCTACTTGACAGACGTATGGGGAATTTCTTGAAAGTACAGGCATGGTAAATGCAAAACTGGGGGATCTTAGGCTCTCATTGTTGGCATACGCCAATGATTTTCTTCTTTTTGATCACACCAAAGTCAGCTTACAGAGGCTGATCTGTAAATTTGAAGAATATGCCTCAATTAATGGGTTAAAAATGAATCCTAGTAAAACTCAAACTATGGTTTTCTCCAGAGGGAGAGAGGGCAATAAAAATGTATGGAAAATCAGTGGTGAAAATATCATCAGAGCACACAAAATTGTCTATTTGGGATTCCGCATTTTGGCACAACCTTTGGCCACTGAACTAAGACGTTCCCTCAGACACAAAATACTTCCGCTCATTTCTCAATCTATTAAGCTGGATAGTAAATACGGCATGTTCTCCTTTAAACCTGTAGTGGATTTCTTCAAGGGAAAGGTGATTCCAAAACTAATATACGGAATGGAACTGCATTATCTTGTTCTTTTGACCTTCTTTTGACCTTCTGGGACACTCTTGAGGGTATCCGTTGGAGAAAGGTTATGAAGCTGCCTAATTGTGTTCCAATAGTTGCCATAAGGTACAAATTGGGTTTAGTCTCTCTGCGAGCTAGAATTTTATGGAGAGTCCTGACCCTTTTCTCTGCTCTGCTCTCTCCGAAACAGGATACCCTTTATTTTGATGTTGGTGAATTGTCTTCTTGCAGAGTTCACCGGACCGAAATTTATATCTTTCGAGATTTAGTGACCTCTGCGATAAGACTCTATCAGATCTTTGCATTGACAGGGATACCCTGCTAATAAATCCCAACAAAGTCAAAGAATGTCTTTTTACTAGCGATTGGAGTAATACGCTGGAAAAATTGCATGCTCACCTGTCTCTCGGTGACCTGCAATTTGACCACAAGAAAAGAGGCTGCCTGTCTTTTATCTTAAATCAATTTCCCAACCGCTACTATCGCTCACTTCTTCGCAAACTCAGAATAAATCTCCTTCCTGCTAAAGAAGTTCCTTATAGAAGGAAGGAGATTAGTGATTTGGAACTTTTATGTTGATTCTGTCATACCCCCGGGGTAATTGAATCTACACGCCATCTTTTCTTAGAATGCACTGCTTTGAAAGGTCCTAGAGATATTTACTTGGGTAGATTTAACACCCTGGGTCTATTGGGCGCAGAGAAGGTTATTTGGTCCCAGTCGCTTTCAATTTCTAAAATCAAAGATGGGCTCGCTGTAGCGGGCTTTATTAAGTCTCTTGATTTGTATTCCCAGTCTATTTGATCAATCTGTTTGATGAATTCTATCGCTATATTCTATCAACTTCACCATGTATGTATACAAACTCTAGAATCCTTAATGACACTGCTGCTAAATTCGTTTCGTCGAAATTTTAATGTGCACTGAATTTTTAACTAATTCTTTTAATATGTGACTTGTTGATAGAAAGAAGGAGATGTGGATTTTTATGTGTCTTTTTTTTATCATATTGGTAATGAAATGAAATTAATATGCATTGTAACAGTAATGTATGATCCTTCTTTCTTGTTCTTTTTTTGTAAAGGTTTCTTTTGTAAACCATACACAATAAAGAAAAAATAAATGAATAAATAAAGGTGTAGAAACAGTGGGTACATTTTCAGTGGGTAACACAATATTTCAAGCGGATGTACTTCTTCCAGATACCAGAATCCTAAGGCAATGGGCCTCATTAGGACCCTGGCGGAGAGGGTGTTACGCCAGCGTAGTGCATGGCGTACCTCTCCGCCATACTACGAGTTCCCGTAGCGCCATGGCGGCCTTTTCCGCCTGGTTTTACCAGGCGGAGAAAACCATGGCGCTACGGGACCTCGTTGTTAATTACGCCACCGTATTTTACGGTGGCGTAATTAACTCCTTCCCCACTCCCATTATACCCTATGGGGCAAAAATGGGAATGGGGAAGGGCAGAATGGGGATTGGGGATTTACCGCTCCGCCGAGGTCGGAATGGGGCGGTAAATCCGCCAACCCCCATGGCGCTATCGGCGGCTTTCCGCCATGCTTCGCGGTGCATTTAGCACCGCGAAGTCCGCCTGGGTCCTAATGAGGCCCAATGACTATTGTGAAACCAGTTAACATAATCACAAGACATCAATACGTTTTCAGGGCCCACACATTCGATTGTTCATTGTTACGATTGGTCACACAGTCTCTTATCTGTTCCATACGAGTGGGAGCGGTTGCAGGCATTGTCTCTTCAAACGAATTCACCAAAGTTAATTTGCTGGCGATCTCCAGATCGAGCGTTTTCTTAGTCCTTTTCCCAAACCCTAGCCAACAGAATCCCCTTATGTACAAAAGATTGGGCCAAAGAGACAAGCCCTTCGATGATTTTCCTTGATGGTACAGCCGAACCGTGCAGTAAGTCTACTTCCTCGGACGCAGATCGTACCTTGTGATCCCTGGTACTGAGTGATATGTGAACAACGTGTCATTACTTCCTGATGGAAGCGGTGAATTCAAATCAGGATCCAACACAAGTTTTGAAAAAGGAACTGTTGGAGAGTGTGGAGATGAAGTGGCTGTTTTCCCAGGCCCCACAGGCTCAGGGAGAGTCTCCAACGCACTCTCGATGCTGTTTGATGCTTCATGATCATTGGTTATGGTATTGGTGAGGGGTTCTGTGTCTTCTGTATCGTGTGGCAAAGGGAAAGGAATCCTCTTGATGTGGGACGCGTGAATCCAGTGCTTCCTGCCCTCCACTTGCACCGCTGTCTGTGTGACCAGGAGAACTTGGTGCGGGCCCCGCCAACGGATGCGAGACAAGAAGATCGTTCAAATGACTTGATGAGGACCCAATCTCCTGGCTGTATGCTGTGGCCTGGGCCTCGTACCTGACAGGTAAAGCTTCTCGCACCTGGTGGTAAATCAAATACAGGGTTTTAGTTACCTGTCCACAATAGTCAGAAAGAAGTACATGCTTAACATCACGTAGCGAACAGGGTTTTGGCAGACCCCAAATGTTAGCTGGCCTACCCATAACCACCTCAAATGGAGAGAGCCCAGTCTTAGTTTCAGGGGTTGTTCTCATGGACAATAACACTTCCGGCCATTTCAGTTTGGTGCTCGCACACGTCTTAGCGAGCTTTTTCTTGATGATGCCGTTATGTCTTTCTACTAAACCAGCACTCTGAGCGTGCCTAGCCGAATGGATCCATTTATCGATCTGTAATCCCTCGCATATCAGCAGAATTACAGCAGCGATAAAATGTGGACTATTGTCCGACCAGATGACTCTTGGCAAACCAAACCTAGGAAAATATTCCTTCAGCATGGTCTTCGCCGTTGTCATAGCTGTGGAATCTTTGACAGGAAAGGCTTCAACCCATTTACTAAAGGCGCAGATATCCACTAGTACGTACTTTTAGTTATTGCAATGCTCCATTTCAATAAAGTCGAAATGTATAACCTCAAAGGGGACAGAAGGTGGACCAAAACTACCCCTAGGAGTCGATGTGCCGTTTCCCACATCATGCTGCAAACAAATCATACACCCTTGGGCAAAGCTCTCAGCTACCTTAGAGATTTTTTCATATACCCACACACTTTGTAACATTTTGGTAACTTTTCGTGCACAAATATGGTTGCGACCATGAGCCATAGCGACCATCATCATAATGTATGCATCAGGCAGTAACCATTTCCCTTCTTTGACCACCCAACACCCACCGTCATCCAATTTTGCCAAACCCTCAGCCCATTTCTTAGATTCCTCTAAAGTGGCATCAGCTTGAATATTTTCACATATTCAATACCCTCATTCAAAATACAGGCATTTGTGGCTTCCCTTGAAGTATACATTTCTGAAGACAGATCAGTGGCAGTCTGTTTGGCTATCTGGTCAGCAAAATCATTCCCTTTCCCTACATTATCTATGATCTTCTGATGCGCTGCGCATTTCATAATTGCTAGCTGAGTAGAGAGTGCAAGCACTGAGAGTAACCGTACTATCAAGGAGCCATACTGGATTTTAGTGCCATGTGAGGTCAAGAAACCTCGTTCTGCCCAAAGTCTGCCGAAGTTGTGAACCACCCCAAAAGCGTACTGACTGTCAGTATATATATATACGGTAAGCCCTTTGGAAAGTTCACAAGCTCGAGTCAATGCTATAATCTATGCGGCCTGCGCGCAGTTATGCGTGATTCTTTTGGTCTCCACGACCGTGCTCAATGTGGTGATTGCATAAGCAGCCGTTGATGTACCATCCAGGAGTTTGTAACAGCAGCCATCGCAAAACAGCTCCCCTTGTGGATTGTTCAAAGGAGTATGTTTTAGATCGATTCTGCCTTTTGTATCTTGTTCTGTAGCGTAAAGGCCGTCATGTGACTCTTCGTCACTGCCAGCAGTACGTTGGGGGAAAGGTAAAAGTTCAGCCGGATTCAATACACAACACCTCTTTATTTGAATATGCGGTGCAAACAAGATCAATTCATATCTTGTTAATCGTGCGGAAGTGAAGTGTTGCGTTTGCGTTCTGTTTAATAGAACATCTACAGAGTGAGGTACCATCAGGGTTAAAGCATGGCCTAGGACCATTCCCTCGCTCTGTTTTACAGACGCAGCAGCAGCAGCGACAGCTCTCAAACATCAGGGCAAAGCGCATGCAACAGGATCAAGGGCAGAAGAAAAGTAGTTGCAGTGCCTATTATTCCCTCCATGTCCCTGCGTTAATACAGCTATAGCACATCCATCCCATTCATGCACATACAACACAAAGGCCTTTTCATAGTTTGGTGTGCCCAAAACTGGTGCCGAGCACCACGCAGTTTTGAGCAGATCAAATGCTTGCTGGTGTTCCAAGTTCCACGGTAATGGCGAAGAAATGCCCTTCTTCGTCAAAGCCAACATTGGTTTAATCACTAAGGAGAAGTTTGGGATCCACTGCCTACAGTAAGAAGCCATTCCTATCAAGGCTCTGACTTCCTTCTGTGTATTTGGGACAGACATGCTAGAAATATTTTTTATCCGCTCAGGCGTCAACCTTCTTCCCTCCTTTGACAGGAGATAGCCTAAATAGGCGACCTCCTGTCGACAATACTGAAACTTTTTAAGTGAAGCTCTGTGTCCATGTCGTGCTAGGTGAATAAGCAACGACACAGTGCCCTCCTTACAGGCGCTCTCTAAGTCAGCAGCTAAGAGTAGATCGTCGACATAATGAAGAAGCGTACAAGTGGTTGGCAACTCGAGTGTGTCGAGCTGCTCTTTCAAAGCCCTAATGTAAATGCTAGGACTCTCCGTGTAACCTTAGTGTGCGCGGGTAAAGGTAAACAAGCGTCCTCCTAAGGTGAACACGAACAAGTATCTACTGTCTTTGTGTATAGGAATACTAAAGAAGGCGTTCTTTAGATCCACAACACTAAAGTGCTTAGCTGAAGCCGGAATCATAGTTAATATTGTCGTCACATCAGGCACAATGGGAAATTGTGGAGCAACAATCTTATTGATGGCACGTAAATCAATAATGAAACGGAAAGGAATTGCATTATTGCCTTTTGTGTACACGGGCAAAATCGGACTATCGCACAAACTACCTGCAATTTCTTCAATCACCCCACGATGCACAAAATCAGAGACTATGCATTTCAAAGCTTGCTCACCATCGACCGAGATCCTGTACTGGGGAATACGTAGCAACTTTACTCCATGTTTCAAAATAATATTAACGGGCTCAATTTGCAGGACACCGACATCATTATTATCAATTGCCCATAAACACTCCGGAACATCACTAAATTCCGGCGGAAAAGGTCTGGTCAAGAACTGAGGGACAGAAAGTTGCTGTGGTGAAATCATCAAACGCACTCCATCAGAAGAACAATGAATTACCGCATTTAATTCCTTCAACAGATTCAACACCAACAAATTCTCTCCACAATACGTAGTCAAGAGGAATGGACAGTGGTCCGTAAATTGACCCAAAGTAATCGGTACCGGCGAAGAAACCGGACAGACTACTGGTGTGCCAGAAAACCCTACAGAAACATTGGTTTACCCTGACAGTGGAATGTTTGGAACTCGTGGATGGTCAATGGAACACTTCTGTGCTCCTGTATCTATCAAGAATAGATGTTTCCTATTTCCCACTAAGATCTCAACGTAGGGACCTTTCTGATTAACGGGAATAGGCGTCAGTTCCAACCCTGCTTCGGGCAATCCTAACGAAATAAAATGTCATCAAAAGGAAGCTCTTCAGAGAGGTAAGCAGCAGAAGGATGATCAAAAATGTTTCTAGTATCCACACTTGGTGTCTGATTATCCTGTGAAAAATGTTACTGTGAATCCTGTGAAAACTGACTTCTACCAGGACCCCCCGCCCCAGGGTGGCCTCTGGATCGTCTACCCATGTTACCAAATGCGTTATTCGACCTCTGATGGAGGATCGGGCATTGTGCACGCCAATGACCCTCTTGTCTACAATAAGCACACTGGTTTATGTTTACAGGACCCAATGGCGCATTTCCCTGTGGTACTTCATAAAAGGCAAAACACCCTATTACAAAAAATGTTCCCACACGGTCAGGGAGTGACCTAAATATGTTGATATATAAAAGGGATCATTATACTATATCCCATTTTGCTGATCTAAGTACATATATGGAAGTGTGTGCCCCACATTCATAAAACCTGCGGTCTTGAAAAAATAGACTCAATGTTAGTTATTTCTAAAAAAATACTTTCAATTTTTAATCATTATTTCATCATTAGTTCAAAAATATATAAAAACACTTATAAAAGTGTTTGGTATGAGTAAAACCCAACCTCACACAGCATGGTACTAAACAACAATACAAATATACAAATTCACATACATACAACCACATAGAACAATAAAAAACTTTTACAAAACAGCAGTGGATGAATTTAACAATTTTCCAAATACTGAGTATAATAACTCAGATACTAATAGCTCCCGACATGTTTCAGTTCTTGGTTTGCTCAAATGCATGAACTTTCTTCAGGGGAATAAAGATTTCTGAATTTCCACCATGCAATCCAAGGAAAGGGTTCTGGGTTCTCACAAATTTCCTAAATCAGGAAAACAAACAGAAAAGGGGAAGTCACCACCCATATGTACTAGTCACCTACAATAGGAAACAAATTCCATAACTCAGTGTTATTTGTGTAATACATCACAAACCACTGATAAAGTTAGGACATGATTATATTTTATCAGTCCGCCAAAACAAAACTACATACCTCTTGACTTGGTACCAGTAGTGCCAGTGTAGCCCCACCACAAATTAGCCATAAACTCCAAAATCGAGTCCTTGTTTATTTGATAGCTCCTGGTAGCTAAGGGCTCACTTTCCAAGCTGCAAACCAAACAGTACAAACTATTCGTCACAACACACAGTAACACACAGCAGAGAAGACATTAACCCTGTTAATAAAAACACACACCCCTGTGTGTCTTAAAGCATCACCATCACCACACCGTGATGCCTAGTATACATATTACCACCAATATTAAGCTTGGTCATCAGCAAAAATGGTGGATAATAGCGTCACCGTAGTCCCAGAAATGCCGTGCAAAGGTTGTCCCCTATGTCAAATTGTACATAATACCCTCTCTTAATTGTGTATTGGGTCCATCTTAAACCCATTCCTTTACAACCTAGGACAAGGATTACTATAATAGAGCCTGCGGTGAAACGCCATGCCTTACTCTATGCATATCTTGTTGTTTACTAGATAAAAGCGGACACGATGCGAACCACTCGTACTGCCTATATAACAGACATACCTTGTAATTCGCTTGATGCAGAGAGCGAATACTCATAGACCGGCCAAAAAGTGCCGTGCCAACATTTAAAACGCGGTGCACTATTATAAATAGTACTCGCGTGCAAGCCCGAGACGAGTGCTCCGATATACAAGACGGACTTAAGTTGTCACCAAACATAAAGGAGGGACTGATGGACTCCAATAGATGTAAAACACAAAAGAAGGACAAAGGCAGACTTCAAGTGTCGCCAGCCATCAAGGGAGGACTAATGGAACCCGGTGGAAGTGAAAACACAAAGGAGGGACAATAGGACTAGCCTGCAGCAGAAGCTACATAACAACACAGTGGGTATTATGGAAATCTACAACAACACACATAGTATAACTGTAAAAAAGACAGGAAACATGAATATCAGCCATATTCCCCACAGTACACCGTGCTATGAAGAAATATGTTCACATTAAGAACAAATGAAAAAAATAAAAATTAAAAAATAAAAAATGAAGGACTCCAAAATCAAGTGTGTCCCGGTAACCAATATATTAATGCCAGACAACATCAAAGAAAATAAACAAAGTATATTAAAAATTCAGATAAATGCCCGGAATCTAGTTTTACACACATCAGACACAGCTATTACGGCAGATTTACTCATGTGTATGTTGCCACTCAATTTCTTCATTAAGACCCACAATATGACTTTGACATTTGAATATCATTTTCTGTTCCAACAGTAACAATTTACTGTCAATTTCCAGTTTGTTTTTGCCTGTCACTTTCTTAAGAATTACCCATCTCAAATCCTCATGTGTATGCTTCATTTGCACAAAATGTTTAACCATGGGGGCTGTAATAATCTGATTCTTAATACAGCTACGATGTTCCACCATCCTAGTTCGACACTTTCTATTAGTTTTCCCAATATAATGCAAACCACATGGGCATGTGATTAAATAAATCACATTCTCAGTGTTGCAATTTGTCATGTCATTCAGAGACCACATTAAAGATGAATTCAGTTGAACCTCTTTCGTTTCTTTGGTATAGGCACACATGATACATTGTCCACACGGGAAATGTCCTTTGACGGGTGGTAAACCCCACAGTGTTGTTTGTCTGGGTGCTGGCAAATGTTTTGCTGATATATCATTTCTAATCAACATATTTCTAATGTTTTGACTTTTTTTGAAAGCTATTAACGGAGGATGTATAGATTTGTCATTGTACACCTTTTTCCAGGTTTTGTTAATAATACCTTTAATTTTATAGGATAGATTGGAAAAGGTGTTTACAAAAACAATACGATTCTCCTTGTTTGTCCCTTTCTCCCTTGTCTCCAAAAGAGCTTCACGGTTGTTATTGAATGCTCTTTTGGACGACATTTTCACCAATTTCCTTGGATAACCTTTACTGCACAATTTTTTAGACAAAGCAGCTGCACTACTAACATAATCCTGTTGTAGGCTACTGTTCCTTTTTAGTCGTAAAAATTGTCCGAAGGGTAAATTAGTTTTAATGTGATTGGCATGATGACTCGAAAAATGTAATAAGGCGTTTTTATCCGTCTTTTTATTGTATGGTTTTACCTTTAATTTACCTTCGTGATGGAAAATAGTAATATCTAGGAAATTAATTTCCTGAGTGTTAATTTCCTTAGTGAAGTTTAGAAAAGGATTTTGTGCATTAAGCCATTCCACAAATGAAAGAGCCTCAGCTTCTGACCCTTCCCATACTATGAAGATATCATCTATATATCTTAGCCATTTGATGAGATGTTTTTTGAAAGGATTAGTGTCGGGATAAATGACCAATTTTTCGAAATACTCTACATAGAGGTTAGCCAAATTTGGCGCCATGGCTGCACCCATGGCCGTACCCTCTATCTGTTCATAGAAAATTCCTTGAAATTGAAAAAAGTTTTTGGTCAATGCTAGTTCAGCACACCACATAATGAAAGCACTGCTAACTGGATGCCCATCTTCTCTATCTCTCAATATTTCTTCAACTACTTGAAGCGTAGCTCTTTGTGGAATAACCGTATACAAAGATTGTATGTCCAAACTGATCAATAGGAAGTTGTTACAATTGTAGGGCAAGTTCTCAATTTTATTGATGGCATCAGAAGTATCCCTTAGGTAGCTCTTCATTTTTGAAACAAAAGGCCTCAAATAATAGTCCACAAATTTCGACAGAGGTTCTAATATCGAATTTACCCCTGATACAATAGGTCTACCTGGGGTGTTAATCAGACTTTTATGGACTTTGGGAAGAATGTAAAACACCGGCACACGCCCTTGTTTTCTAGTAAGGTACTCATACTCTTGCTTACTAATCATATTAGCCTCATAAGCACTAGATACCTTGGTTTCAATCAAAGCCATCAGGGCAATAGATGGATCATGGGACAAGTGGCGATAACTATTGGCGTCATTGAGAAGCCGTAAACATTCACCAACATAATCTATGCGGTTGAGGAGAACAATAGCCCCTCCTTTGTCGGCTTGTCTTACAATGACGTCCTCTGTTGTGGCCAATTTGAGAATGAGGGCCCTTTGGGTATTACCAAAGTTGGAATGATTAGGTATACCACATCGTTCCAATTTAAGAACTTCTTTCAGAACTTGTTTCTCAAACACCTTGGACTCAGGCGTGTAACTATGTGCGGGAACACAGAAAGTAGATTTATTTCTCAAACCCGTGTGGTTGAGATTCTCATAAACATTATCATTCTGAAAATACTCATTCAGGTGCACTTTGCGCATAAAACTATGAAATTCAGATCTAAACTCGAAAGGATCGTGGAATTTAGTGGTCACAAAATTCAAACCTTTATTTAGTACTTTTTCTTCATCACTATTCAAAGTATAGTTGGATAGGTTAATTACCACTGATTCCTCGCCCTGCTGCGAGTTTGTATCTGATTCCCCCAGTCTCCTCGGTTGGGTCCCTGTCCTAAAAAAGGACGACCTTGTCTTTGTCTGTTCTGGTATCGCTGTGCCCGACCTCTGTCAGGCCCCTGTTGGTTGCCAGTATCTGTAGAGCCTGTGCTTCCATCATCACTTGAACTATACGAAGTGTTGCGAAAATGCACCCTCTTTTTAGCGGAGGACTGGCTATTCGTGCCATGGTAGAGACTCCCAAACTTATAACCTTCAACAACATAGGGAAAGCTTTTTTCATGTGAGAAATTGAAGAGATCTTTTCTCATTCTTTTGATACGCTCCAGTGGGTATTATGTACAATTTGACATAGGGGACAACCTTTGCACGGCATTTCTGGGACTACGGTGACGCTATTATCCACCATTTTTGCTGATGACCAAGCTTAATATTGGTGGTAATATGTATACTAGGCATCACGGTGTGGTGATGGTGATGCTTTAAGACACACAGGGGTGTGTGTTTTTATTAACAGGGTTAATGTCTTCTCTGCTGTGTGTTACTGTGTGTTGTGACGAATAGTTTGTACTGTTTGGTTTGCAGCTTGGAAAGTGAGCCCTTAGCTACCAGGAGCTATCAAATAAACAAGGACTCGATTTTGGAGTTTATGGCTAATTTGTGGTGGGGCTACACTGGCACTACTGGTACCAAGTCAAGAGGTATGTAGTTTTGTTTTGGCGGACTGATAAAATATAATCATGTCCTAACTTTATCAGTGGTTTGTGATGTATTACACAAATAACACTGAGTTATGGAATTTGTTTCCTATTGTAGGTGACTAGTACATATGGGTGGTGACTTCCCCTTTTCTGTTTGTTTTCCTGATTTAGGAAATTTGTGAGAACCCAGAACCCTTTCCTTGGATTGCATGGTGGAAATTCAGAAATCTTTATTCCCCTGAAGAAAGTTCATGCATTTGAGCAAACCAAGAACTGAAACATGTCGGGAGCTATTAGTATCTGAGTTATTATACTCAGTATTTGGAAAATTGTTAAATTCATCCACTGCTGTTTTGTAAACGTTTTTTATTGTTCTATGTGGTTGTATGTATGTGAATTTGTATATTTGTATTGTTGTTTAGTACCATGCTGTGTGAGGTTGGGTTTTACTCATACCAAACACTTTTATAAGTGTTTTTATATATTTTTGAACTAATGATGAAATAATGATTAAAAATTGAAAGTATTTTTTTAGAAATAACTAACATTGAGTCTATTTTTTCAAGACCGCAGGTTTTATGAATGTGGGGCACACACTTCCATATATGTACTTAGATCAGCAAAATGGGATATAGCATTTCCCTGTGGAACATACTGTCCTCTAAATAGCGAATTACCCCCTCTAGGGCCTCTAACAATTTGCTGTAATAGGACTTTTGTTTTTAAGTCACCTTTTCTCTTTTGAACTCTTTCTTTTTCATTGTTGTCACGATTCTCATAGTATTGAGCCATATGCAATACTTCTGACTGTGACTTAGCTTGCCAAGCGCTCTCTGAAGACATCATTTGCGACTGGATGTCAGGCAGCAATCCACACACAAATTTGTCCACGAATAGTCGTTTCCCAGACTCTGTACTCAAATGTTGTCCGCTGAAATCTGAAAATACTTGTTCGAACCGATAAAAGAACTCGGTAGCACCCTCAGACTTTCCTTGGACACAGGCAGTAAGCTTGTCCCAAATAATCCTCCTTTCAGGAATTATAGCTTTTAATTTTGTAACTATTCTATCAGGCAAAGTCAGTATTACCTGTGGTGGTCTCTCGCCAGCTGGTCTTTCTCTATCTAGTCTAACCATATTATCCCATGTATCTCCTAACCCTGGTACATCGTCTACAGTCCTAATCTGTTTCTACAAATCAATAGGCAGGAGTACGGGAAACAACAAATCAATATCGCTTAAGGTAAATACTGATGATTGCAAGACAGACTGTATCTCTTTGTAGAACCCTGTTGGATTCTTCCTAATATCAGGAAAATAGATTGATTAATGGTGTTCACTTCCTGTCTCGAGAACGGTATGTGAACGAACTGTGACACATAATGTGCAGGGATGTCTTGAGCAACTGCACCCGTTGCAGGATCGGCGGGAATCTCAAGTTTTGGGACAAATGTCGGAGGAACCTCTCTCATAGGCAACTGAGAAGTAGGCAACTCCGAACGCTTCCTGAGCAACAAAGCTAGACCGAGCGCTAAAGCAGCTGAAGAAGTGTTAAACGAAAAAGCCTTGTCGTAAATATTCAGTAATTCTGCGGGAGAATAAATCTTTATTTTTATACATTCATCCTGCAGGTACTCTTACATTACCTGTATCACTATCCTCTGCATTTCTGGTGTATACTGACTATAAGTGTCATATACTTCAATGGGAGTTATCGACTTGTCTGAAATCCACCTACTTGCATCTTTCGTACAAATTCGTGTTTCCTCATTTATCGATTTACGACAAGGAAAGAACCGTTTCTGTACTAACATAGCGTCCAAACTATCACCATCTTCATCTTCATTCCGTAACCTTTCCAAATCCCTTCTGTACTCAAAAACCCTCTCGACGTGCTCATGTACTTTCTCCGCAGTATCTCCAGAAAATGCTAAAATATTCAGATCCCTTAACCCTTGTGGGAGATTTATATCATTTAACCTGTTCCACATTATACCTAAATGAACTCCCAATCCTTCAATAAAAACGTTTTTCTCAGGAAAATTGTCTAAGTTCGAGAGTGTGGCAAAATGATCAGCTTGTTCACCCCTCTCCATGCAATGTCTAGCCCATGCAGTCAATTCATGCTTTCAGTATTACAAGTTACAATCCTCGATCCCGCTCCCCGATCAACTACAAGCAGCGCAGAACCACTTGGAAGAGGGAGAGTAGGCAGATCTTGTATATTAAGCAAAAAGGGTGCTGTTACTGGTGCAGCAGGCAAACCCACCGGACCCGTAACAGCAGGCAAAGGTGGAGGAACAGGTGGAGGTGCAACGACAAGAGGAGGAACAACAGCCGCAGGAAGAGGAACATTAAGAGGAGCAATAGGAGGAGCAGGAGGAGCTACGGGAGGAGGAATAACATCAGGGAGAGGAACATACAGAGGTGGCGCAGTGGCACCAGGCTTTCGTTCATTTAGAAGTTTGTCAATCAGCTCATCAGATACATGAAAGTCTTTAGAAGGATACATTTTCTGGATACCAAGTGAGAAAGCCCTATCCATATTCCTAACTGACTCAGACTGTTTACTCTGGTCATATAACAATGCTTTTTCGGCGTTCGTCATATGACGGCGCACATGTTTTTCCCTACTCTTAAATTGCTGCATAGCTTCTTTCTTCCAATTCTGTAAAAAATCAAATGCTGCAGGTCTAGCCTTTTTCTTTAATAATATGGATTCTAAGTATTCAATACGAGGAATTTCAAAACTACCATTGATTGGCCACTGAAGTTCGGAAGCATGTCTAGTTTGTCTGTGCCAAATATCATTAAACGTTATACTACCAATGCCGTGCTTACAGTACATAGTACACGCCGGTGACCGCTCCATTGGCGCCGGTCGGCCAAATTCCAAAGATTTTCTGTCACTGCAGAATAACGCCCTGAAACAGGCAGACAATTTCCCAGGCATATCAGAATACTGGTGTTACCTGGTCAATAATTGCACTTGCAAGTGTAATACGCCAAAAACAAATTATCAGGATACTTAAGAATCGGGTCACGACTCACCTGATCAAATCCTAAGGAGGTCCAATCGGATTTCAAAGAACTATCAAAGGTCCCACGTGGTTGGTGATTTTGGCAAATCTGCCCGCCTCAATATATGGACCCTTGCGTGCTCAGCGTCCAGGGATCGGGTAGTGCAGCGCTGCTGAGGTATCACTTCTCATCCAAGAAAGGGGCACCCTTTTACAACGTCCGATCCCGATCCGATAGCCGCCTCAACCTTCAACGAGATGGCATCAATCTTGAGGGTCCCTATTCGGGTGCCATCTGTAAAAGCAAAAGGAAATATCGAGGCTGAGTACCCCAAAAGGAAATACACCAAACACGGGCTTATAAAGATTCACAGATCTTTATTCTAAAACTGTACAGTTACAAAGAAAAAAAGTATCAGATACAGATAGCTATCTGGCCCTCCGTACATCACAGGGAATACCATCCCTTTCGGTGTGAGAAGTGAGAGGTACTGGACGTCTAAACAGTTGTACATTTTATACATTTCCAATCATAATGTCCAGCCCCTCTACAGGTTAATAATACCTGGTTTAGAGTTCGTGCCAAGTTCACTTCTGGCTTGTCCAACTATATACTCATGGATCATCCTAAATTCACATACAAACAAGTCACAATGGCAACAGTGTTTTCATGGGATTAACAATAAGCCTTAAACACATGTCCTATACAATGCAGTTCAGCTAGTGTCCACGTTCAGTATTGGTATAACATTGTAGTCGATGTATGTCCACGAATCGGACTTGTTGGCGCAGACAATCCTCTGTCTATCAAGTCAGAAATGGGACAAGGTCTCTTTACTCAACCCAATCATTCGGCCAACGGACAGTTTACACATTAACTAACGTACAAGGTTCATGACGGCTCAGTTACAAGCGGCAAACACTGTCCACCAGTTTAGAACACAGAATCACTTTAGAATAGAAATCAAAATGGCAGATGGACCTAAAATGGCGGCGAAGGCAATCTAAGAAAGAAACTTTGCAATGCGGTTTTCTTTCCAGAGCCACTGGGCTTAGGCCAATATATACAATAAAGGAGGCACAATATGATATCCCGTTTAACAAGGTAGGGTCTTGCCCTTGTCCCCACACTCTTCTCCATTTATTTCAATGACATTGTAAGCTCTCTCCCTACTGATCTTGTGGATTCACCCAAACTAGATGGGTCAAATACCAGTATCCTCAAGTTTGCAGACAATGTGGTTCTGATCTCTCGAACACCTAGTACACTTAACAGCTAAGCACCCAGTTTGTAAAGGTCTGCGATTTGAAGGGTTTAGCTGTTGACCCTTCTGAAAACCAGATTCATGAGGTGTGGCAGAGGAGGAGAAAATACACGGATGTGTGCATTCATATTGGTGGCCAAGAGCTAAAGGAAGTCAACGTGTTTAACAACTCGGGGTTCAGATTCACTAACAATGGCAAATGGGGCCACCACATTCACAGAGCCAATTTAACCCTAAACCAGAGATGCACAGCGATCACACATTTTGTCAAGAGGTTTTGGGAATAATATTGTGCCTCTGGCATTGAAGATGTATCGTTCTCAGGCAGTGGGGCAGATACCCATGGAGCTGAACTGTGGGGGCCACGGGAGAATCCCAAGTCTAAATATGACGGAACATGTCTTCCTGAAAAAGCTGCTAATGTCACCAGTTCTGGTGGCATGCTCTGAACTCAGTGTGACCACTGGGAGAGATAGAATGCCCCTGAAACCATTGCTAGATTGGGCAAAACTGTGATCTAAGCATGACCTGGGGAATTACTGTGCCACACTTCTGGATCTGATGAGCTGTGAGGGAGCTAGTGGTGTCCCCTGGCCCGCCTACATTTGGTCAATGCTCTACACTCTGAATCTTGAACGTGTCTGGCTTGACCCTTGATCAATGTTCGGCAATGATTGCTCGACCATTGAAGCTGCTCTTAGAGTTTGGGCGCTTAGCAAGGCGTTTGCTAACTGCTCATCTCGAACATGTGGCTGAAGCTACCAGGAGAATTACGTAATGGATATAACATCACCATTCGTGTGCGCACTCATCAAGAAACTCAGGTTGAACATTTTGCCATTGTTGCCTTTGACGAATCTGTGGTACAGAACCGAGAAACAATCGTGCCCCTTCTGTGAAGTTAGTTATGGATCTGTGCAACATTTTATATATGTCTGCCCGGGGTACTCCTGCATCCACACAGGTAAACTTAAACATTGGCTGAACCATCATGGCATCAGGACATTGGGCCATGCCGATCGAGATCATGCCGATCGAGAACATGCCGAGCGAGACCATGCCGATCGAGACCATGCTGATCGAGACCATGACAATCAAGACCATGCCAATCGAGACCATGCCGATCGTGACCATGGCGATCAATACCTGGCCGATCAAGACCATGCGACCGAGACCATGCCGATTGAGACCATGCCAATCGTGACCATGCTGGTCATTACCATGCCGATTGAGAACCTGCCGATTGAGACCATGCTGATCGAGACCATGCTGATCGAAACCATGTCGATCGAGACCATGCCGAGCGATACCTTTTTGCAGGAGCTCACACAATCCAGATGGGGTGTTTGCAGTTCCGAGTTACCTACTCAGGGCCTAGAAATGAAGAAAACAAAAGTTAAACTGTCTGGAATGATCGAGTTCGTAAGTTATTTGTCTTACTATTTATCAACTGATAGACACATCTCAGGTCCCTTTCAGCATTATCGCCTTCATGGACCAATATGCACTGGGCTATTTACATATGGATGTAGTAAATGCGCTTTGATGTTATGACTCATGGTGACTGATTCTAATAACGTTACTTTCTGGGTGTACTATTGTGACTGCCGACCATTCTTCAAGTAAGGTGCTGCCTTGACTATGGTGGGGGCAGGTCATTAAATGCCCGGGGCGCTTCAAGGAGAATCAACATAGACCAGTCCCTACCGTCTTCATCTACTTATAGCCTCACATTCTAGGTAAAGCCATTAACGCTAAGCACAGCCCCAGCAGTCCATATACCGCCATAGTAGGCCAAGAGCAGTTATTGTGACTGCGTCCCAGTTAGAGCCCCGCACACAGTATACAAGGCATAGCCTTACATGTAACATGTGCTGTCATGATATGCCAATCGCAGCCTCACGTGCCCCAATATTGCTAACGTGCGCCAGAAGATGCATCACATATCTGTTATAGTTGCCATATGACAGGTACAGGCTCACGTGTACAGGTGATGTCATCAAACGGCAGTGCACCTTCAACCAAGCCCACACACGTGGCCCTTTCTTACCCCTTCCTTGATCTGGGGGATGGAAGACCAACCCACCATCTTGGCCTCGCCACTGTACCACACCTGGCACAGCAACGAATTGATTTGACTTTTCGGCCAGCTTGGTGCCCCTTTCTTCTTTAGATCAATGAAAACTAGGAGAGTCCGAACACGACGACAGAAGGCGACTGAGGTAAATCCCGGCGCTCTGACCTTTACTGGTGCAAGACAGAACTTCGCTCCGATAATGAGCTCAGCAAGGACCTGTGGCATTCACAGCTATGAACTCAAGTTTCCGGAAGACCCAAAGCAATCTGGAAAACTCCAACCTTTCCACACACTTTAGACAAGCACATTATTTTAACTGTGCTGTGAAAATTGCATGAATGCATTACTGGTAATCCAGGCCATGTCACGGGCAATGGTCACCTCCTCTTCATCACCGACTCTCCTTACAGGCAGCAGTCACTAACAGTCTCTAGGATGTACAACGCCCCGCTCTTCTTTTCCAGCCATCATTGGGCCTTTCTTGGAGGCCTTTCAGCTGGTGAAAATGTAGCATTGGTCCTTCAGGACTTGTAGGTTGAATGTCACCAACACTGCTCGTGACTTGGATCACTGGGACGCACTGAGGAGCAAGAATCTTAAGGGCGTGAGACCTCCTGGGGCAATCAGGCTGCCCGTCTGGTACTGGTGTGTGCTCTTGACTGTCTGGGCTTCCATGTATTCAGAGATTTCTCCTCCACTGCCTGATCCTCTCCAGGACTGACCTTCTGGGGCCTGGCCCTCCCTATCCTCCTTTTAAACTATCTGCTTGTTCTGTCTTTTTTGTCTCTTTAACTCTTTCATTCATGGTCTCCCTTGCTCCACATATACTCTACTCCTCTCACGCTCCACCCCTCCCATCTCTTTCCCTGTTCTCTTCTTCCCTTCCTTTCTCCTTCCGTCTCCTCCTCTCCTCAACCATCTATGTTCTCTTTTGAACCTTACACCATGTTCTCTTTCTCCTCTCCACCTACTGATCCTTCCACCAAGCATTTCCCTCTCTCTTTACCTCTTTGCCATTGCATCAGAAATCTCCATTTCCCACCTTCGCACTATTTGTCTCTTTTCCACTCCCTCACATCTCTTTCCACGGCACATTTTCTGACCATCATTGGCCTTTTATAAGCTCTGTGATGATCCTCACTTACTTTACCCCCTCTTCCGCCCCTTTTCCTCTTCTTCAACACTCCCTTTCCATTCCTTTTCTGCCTCCACCTGACGTTCTCTTCTTTGCACCTCCCCAACTCCTTCTCTTTTCTCCACACTCTCTGCACCTCCTATAAGCCCCTCTCTCCTCAACACCTCTCTGCACCCCCTATACTCCTCTCTCGCTCCTCCACACCTCTCTGCATCTTCTATACTACCCTCTCTCTCCTCTACACCTCTATGCATCGCCTATTCCCCTCTCTCTCTCCTCCACACCTCTCTGCACCTCCTATTCCCCTCTCTCTCTCCTCTACACCTCTCGGCACCTCCCATTCCCCTCTCTCTCTCCTCAACACCTTTCTGCACCTCCTATACTGCTCTCTCTCCTCCACACCTCTCTGCACCTCCTATTCCCCTCTCTCTCTCCTCCACACCTCTCTGTGCCTTCTATCTCCTCTCTCTATCCTCAACACCTGTCTGCACCTCCTATACTCCTCCCTCTCTCCTCCACACCTTTCTGCACATTCTACACTCCTCTCTCTCTTCTCTACACCTCTCTGCACCTCCTATACTCCTCGCTCTCTCCTCCACAACTCTCTGCACCTTCTATACTCATCTCTCTCTCCCCTACACCTCTCTGCACCTCCTATTCCCCTCTCTCTCTCCTCCACACCTCTCTGCACCTACTATTCCCCTCTCTCTCCTCTACACCTCTCTGCACCTTCTATTCCCCTGTCTCTCTCTCCTCAACACCTGTCTGCACCTCCTATACACCTCTCTCTCCTCCACACCTCTCTGCACCTCCTATTCCCCTCTATCTCTCCTCAACACCTGTCTGCACCTCCTATACACCTCTCTCCTCTCCACCTTCTATGCTCCTCTCTCTCCTCTACATCTCTCTGCACCTCCTATTCCCCTCTCTCTCTCCTCCACACCTCTCTGCACCTCCTATTCCCAACTCTCTCTCCTCAACACCTGTCTGCAACTCCTATACTCCTCTCTCTCCTCCACGCCTCTCCGCACCGCCTATTCCCCCTCTTTCTCCTCAACACATGTCTGCACCTCCTACACACCTCTCCCTCTCGCCCACACCTCTCTGCACCTTCTATACTCCTCTCTCTCTCTTCTATACCTCTCTGCACCTCCTATTCCCCTCTCCCCCTCCTCCACACCTCTCTACACCTCCTATTCCCCTCTCTCTCTCCTCCACACCTCTCTGCGCCTTCTATCTCCTCTCTCTCTCCTCTACACCTCTCTGCACCTCCTATTCTCCTCTCTCTCTCCTCCACACCTCTCTGCACCTTCTATACTCCTCTCTCTCTCCTATACACCTCTCTGCACCTCCTATTCCCTCTCTCTATCCTCCACACCTCTCTGAACCTCCTATACTCCCCTCTCTCTTCTCCATACCTTTCTGCGCCTCTTATACGCCTCACACTCTTCTTCACAGCGTTCTGCACCCCCTATACTCCTCTCTCTCTCCTCCACAGCTTCATGCACCTCCTATACCCCCCTATCTCTCCTCCACACATCTCAGCACCTCCCATACTCCTTCTCTCTCCTCCACACCTCTCTGCACCTCCTATACTCCTTCTCTCTCCTCCACACCTCTCTGCAACTTCTATATTCCTCTCTCCTCCACGCCTCTCTGCTCCTCCTATACTCCTCTCTCTCTCTCCTCAACACCTCCCTGCACCTCCTATACTCCTTCTCCCTCCTCCACACCTCTCTGCAACTTCTATATTCCTCTCTCTCTCCTCCACACCTCTCTGCTCCTCCTATACTCCTCTCTCTCTTTACTCCACACCTACCTGCACCTCCAATACTCCTTCTCTCTCCTCCACACCTCTCTGCACCTCCTATACTCCTCTCTCTATCTCTCCTCCATCTCTCTCTGCACCTCCTATACTCCTCTCTCTCTACTGTACACATTTCCGCACCTCCCATTCCCCTCTCTCTCTCCTCCACACCTCTCTGCACCTCCTAGACTCCTTCTCTCTCCTCCACACCTCTCTGCAACTCTCATACTCCTCTCTCTCTCTCTCTCTCTCCTTCACACCTCACTGCTCCTCCTATACTCCTCTCTCTCTCCTACACACCTCTCTGCGCCGCCTATACTCCTTCCCTCTTCTCCACAGCTCTCTGCACCCCTATACTCCTCTCTCTCCTGCACACTTCTCTGCACCTGCCATACTCCTCTCTCTCTTAAACACCTCTCTGCACCTCCTATACTCCACTATTTCTCTGCCACTGCTCCCTGCACCCCTATACTCCTCTCTCTCTCCTCCACACCTCTCTGCGCCTCCTATACTCCCTCTCTCTCCTCCACACCTCTCTGCACCTCCTATACTCCTCTCTCTCTCTCCTCCACACCTCTCTGCGCCTCCTCTACTCCTCTCTTTGTCTTCTCCACACCTCCCTGTGCCTCCTATACTCCTCTCTCTTTCTCCATGTTCCCATGCACCTCCTTTACTCCTCTCTCTCCTCCACAACTCTTTGCACCTCCTATTCTCCTTCGCTCTCCTCCACACCTCTCTGTAACTTCTATATTCCTCTCTCTCTCCTCCACACCTCTCTGCTCCTCCTATACTCCTCTCTCTTTCTCTCCTCCACACCTCTCTGCACCTCCTATACTCCTTCTTTCTCCTCCACACCTCTCTGCAACTTCTATACTTCTATATTCTTCTCTCTCTCCTCCACACCTCCCTGCACCTCCAATACTCCTTCTCTCTCCTCCACACCTCTCTGTACCTCCTATACCCCTCTCTCTATCTCTTCTCCACCTCTCTCTCTCCACTTCCTATGCGCCTCACTCTCTCCTCCACAACTCTCTCCACCTCATATACTCCCCTCTCTCTCTTCTACACCTATCTACACCTGCTATTCTCCGCTCTCTCTCCTCCACACCTCTCTATACCTCCTATACTCCCCTCTCTCTCCTCCACACCTCTCTGTACCTCCTATACTCCTCTCTCTCTCCTCCACAGCTCTCTGCGACTCAGATACTCCTCTCTCTCTTCTCCACACCTTTCTGCACCTCCTATACTCCTCACTCTCTTCTTCACACCTTTCTGCACCCCTATACTACTCTCTCTCTCCTCCACAGCTTTCTGCACCTCCTATACTCCCATCTCTCTCCTCCACACCTCTCTGCATCTCCTATACTCCTTCTCTCCACTTCACACAACTCTGCACCTCCTATAATCCTCTCTCTCTCGTCCACACCTATCTGCACCTCATATACTCCTTCTTTCTCTCCACACCTCTCTGCACCTCCTATACTCCTTCTCTCTCCTCCACACCTCTCTGCACCTCCTACATTACTCACTCTCTGCTCTACACCTCTCTGAACCTCCCATATTCCTCTCTCTCTCCACCACAACTCTTCACACCTCCTATACTCCTCTCTCTCTCCTCCTCACCTCTCTGCACCTCTTGTACTCCTCTCTCTCTCTCCTCCACCTCTCTCTGCACCTCCTATACTCCCCTCACTCTCCTCCACACCTCTCTGCACCTCATATACCCCTCTCTCCTACACAGCTCTCTGCACCTCCTATACTCCTCTCTCTCTCTTCTTCACACCTTTCTGCACCCCCTATACACCTCTCTCTCTTCTTCACACCTTTCTGCACACCCATACTCCTGCTTCTCTCCTCCACAGCTCTCTGGAGCTCCTATACTCCCCTCTCTCTCCTACATACCTCTCTGCACCTCCTATACTCCTCTCTCTCTTCTTCACACATATCGGCACCTCCGATACTCCTTCTCTCTCCTCCACACCTCTCTGCACCTCCTACATTCCTCACTCTCTCCTCCACACCTCTCTGCACCTCCGATACTCCTCTCTCCTCCATACCTCTCTGCACCTGCCATATTCCTCTCTCCACCACACCTCTTCACACCCCCTATACTCCTCTCTCTCTCCTCCTCACCTCTCTGCACCTCCTATACTCCTCTCTCTCTCCTCCACCTCTCTCTGCACCTCCTATACTCCGCTCACTCTCCTCCACACCTCTCTGCATCTCATATACTCCTCTCTCCTACACAGCTCTCTGCACCTCCTATACTCCTCTGCCTCTCTTCTTCACACCTTTCTGCACCCCCTATACTCCTCTGTCTCTCCTCCACAGCTCTCTGGAGCTCCTATACTCCCCTCTCTCTCCTTCATACCTCTCTGCACCTCCTATACTCCTCTCTCTCTTCTTCACACATATCGGCACCTCCTATATTCCTTCTCTCTCCTCCACAGATCTCTGTACCTCCTAGACTGCTCTCTCTCTCCTCCACAACACGCTGCACCTCCTGTACTCCTCTCTCTCTCCCACACCCCTCTGCACATCCTATGCCCGTTTCTCTCTCCTCAACACCTGTCTGCACCTCTTATACTCCTCTCTCTCCCCCACACCTCTCTGCACCTCCTACTCCCCTCTCTCTCTCCTCCACACCTCTCTGCGCCTTCTATCCCCTCTCTCTCTCCTCAACAACTGTCTGCACCTCCTATACTCCTCTCCCTCTCCTCAACACATATCTGCACCTTCAATACTCCTCTCTCTCTCCTCTACACCTCTCTGCACCTCCCATACTCCTCTCTCTCTCTCCTCCACACCTCTCGGCACCTTCTATACTCCTCTCTCTCTCCTCTACACCTCTCTGCACCTCACATTCCCCTCTCTCTCTCCTCCAAACCTCTCTGCACCGCCTATACACCACCTTCTCTCCTCCACACCTCTCTGCACCTTCTATACTCCTCTCTCTCTCCTCTACACCTCTCTGCACCTCCTATTCCCCTCTCTCTCTCCTCCGCACCTCACTGCACCTCCTATTACCCTCTCTCTCTCCTCAACACCTGTCTGCACCTCCTATACTCATCTCTCTCCTCCACACCTCTCTGCACGTCCTATTCCCCTCTCTCTCTCCTCAACACCTGTCTGCACCTCCTATACACCTCTCCCTGTTCTCCACACCACTCTGCACCTTCTATACTCATCTCTCTCTCCTATACACCTCTCTGCACATCCTATTCCCCTCTCTCTCTCCTCCACACCGCTATGCACCTCCTATTCCCCTCTCTCTCCTCTACACCTCTCTGCACCTCCTATTCCCCTCTCTCTCTCCTCAACACCTGTCTGCACCTCCTATACTCCTCTCTCTCCTCCACACCTCTCTGCGCCTTCTATCTCCTCTCTCTCTGCACCTCATATTCTCCTCTCTCTCTCCTCCACACCTCTCTGCACCTTCTATACTCGTCACCTCTCCTCTACACCTCTCTGCACCTCCTATTCCCCCTCTCTCTCCTCCACACAGCTCTGCACCTCTTATTACCCTCTCTCTCTCCTCTACACCTCTCTGCACCTCCTATTCCCCTCTCTCTCTCCTCCACACCTCTCTGCACCTCCTATTCCCCTCTCTCTCTCTTCAACACCTTTCTTCACCTCCTATACTCCTCTCTCTCCTCCACACCTCTCTGCACCTCCTATTCCCCTCTCTCTCTCCTCAACACCTATCAGCACCTCCTATACACCTCTCTCTCTCCTCCACACCTCTCTGCACCTTCTATACTCCTCTCCCTCTCCTCTACACCTCTCTGCACCTCCTATTCCCCTCTCTCTCTCCTCCGCACCTCTCTGCACCTCCTATTCCCCTCTCTCTCTCCTAAACACCTGTCTGCACCTCCTATACTCATCTCTCTCCTCCACACCTCTCTGCACCTCCTATTCACCTCTCTCTCTTCTCAACACCTGTCTGCACCTCCTATACACCTCTCCCTGTTCTCCACACCACTCTGCACCTTCTATACTCATCTCTCTCTCCTCTACACCTCTCTGCACCTCCCATTCCCCTCTCTCTCTCCTCCACACCTCTATGCACCTCCTATTCCCCTCTCTCTCCTCTACACCTCTCTGCACCTCCTATTCCCATCTCTCTCTCCTCAACACCTGTCTGCACCTCCTTTACTCCTCTCTCTCCTCCACACCTCTCTGCGCCTTCTATCTCCTCTCTCTCTGCACCTCATATTATCCTCTCTCTCTCCTCCACACCTCTCTGCACCTTCTATACTCGTCACCTCTCCTCTACACCTATCTGCACCTTCTATTCCCCCTCTCTCTCCTCCACACATCTCTGCACCTCTTATTACCCTCTCTCTCTCCTCTACACCTCTCTGCACCTCCTATTCCCCTCTCTCTCTCCTCCACACCTCTCTGCACCTCCTATTCCCCTCTCTCTCTCTTCAACACATGTCTTCACCTCCTATACTCTTCTCTCTCCTCCACACCTCTCTGCACCTCCTATTCCCCTCTCTCTCTCCTCAACACCTGTCAGCACCTCCTATACACCTCTCTCTCTCCTCCACGCCTCTCTGCACCTTCTATACTCCTCTCCCTCTCCTGTACACCTCTCTGCACCTCCTATTCCCCTCTCTCTCTCCTCCACACCTCTCTGCACCTCCTATTCCCCTCTCTCTCTCCTCAACACCTGTCTGCACCTCCTATACTCCTCTCTCTCCTCCACACCTCTCTGCACCTCCCATTTCCCTCTCTCTCTCCTCAACACCTGTCTGCACCTCCTATACTCCTCTCTCTCCTCCACACCTCTCTGCGCCTCCTATTCCCCTCTCTCTCTCCTCAACACCTCTCTGCACCTCCTATTCCCCTCTCTCTCTCCTCCACACCTCTCTGCACCTCCTATTCCCCTCTCTCTCTCCTCCACACATCTCTGCACCTCCTATTCCCTTCTCTCTCTCCTCTACACCTCTATGCACCTCCTATTCCCCTCTCTCTCTCCTCAACACCTGTCTGCACCTCCTATACTCCTCTCTCTCCCCCACACCTCTCTGCGCCTTCTACCTCCTCTCTCTCTCCTCTACATATCTCTGCACCTCCTATTCTCCTCTCTCTCTCCCCCACACCTCTGTGCACCTCCTATGCTCCTTCTCTCTCCTCCACACATCTCTGCACCTCCTGTACTCCTCTCTCTCTCACCTCCACACCTCTCTGTGCCTTCCATACTCCTCTCTCTTTCTCCATGTTCCCATGCAACTCCTATACTCCTTCTCTCTCCTCCACACCCCTCTGCACCTTCTGTACTCCTCTCTCTCAACTCAACACCTCTCCCCACCTCCTATACTCCTCTCTCTCCTCCACACCTCTCTGCAACTCCTATACTCATCTCACTCTCCTCCACATCTCTCTGCACCTCCTATACTCCTTCTCTCTCCTCCACACCTGTCTGCCCCTCCTGTACTGCTCTCTCACTCGCCTCCACACCTCTCTGCGCCTTCTATACTCCTCTCCCTTTCTCCATGTTCCCATGCAACTCCTATACTCCTTCTCCCTCCTCCACACCTCTCTGCACCTCCTGTAATCCTCTCTCTCTCCTCAACACCTCTCCCCACCTCATATACTCCTCTCTCTCCACCACGCTTCTCTGCACCTCCTATGCTCCTTCTCTCTCCTCCACACCACTCTGCAACTCCTTTACTCCCCTCTCTCTCTACTCCACACCTCTCTGCACCTCCTGTACTCCTCTCTCTCTTGCATCCACACATCTCTGTGCCGTCTATACTCCTCTCTCTTTCTCTATGTTCCCATGCAACTCCTATACTCCTTCTCTCTCCTCCACACCTCTCTGCGCCACCTGTACTCCTCTCTCTCAACTCAACACCTCTCCCCACCTCCTATACTCAACTCTCTCCTCCACACCTCTCTGCAACTCTTATACTCCTCTCTCTCTCTCCTCCACTCCTCTCTGCACCTCCTATACTCCTCTCATGCTCCTCCATGCCTCTCTGTGTCTCCTATATTCCTTCTCTCTTCTCCACAGCTCTCTGCACCCCCTATACTCCTCTCTCTCTCCTGCACACCTCTCTACACCTGCTATTCTCCTCTCTCTCCGACACACCTTTCTGCACCTCATATAATCTTCTATTTATCTGCCACTGCTCTCTGCACCTCCTATACTCCTATCTCTCTCCTCCACACCTCTCTCCTCCACACCTCTCTGCGCCTCCTATACTCATTCTCTCTTCTCCACACCTCTCTGCACCTCCTATACTCCTCTCTCTCTCCTCCACACCTCTCTGTGCTTCCTATTGTCCTCTCTCTGTCTCCTCCACACCTCTCTGTGCCTCCTATACTCCTCTCTCTTTCTCCATGTTCCCATGCAACTCCTATACTGATTCTCTCTCCTCCACACCTCTCTGCACCTGCTATACTCCTCCTCTCTCCTGCACACCTGTCAGCACCTCCTATACTTCTTTCTCTCTCCTCCACACCTCTCAGCACCTCCTATACTCCCCTCTCTCTCCTTCACACCTCTCTGCACCTCCTATACTCCTCTCTTCTCCAAACCTCTCTACACCTCCTATACTCCTTTCTCTCTCCTCCACATCTCTCTGCATCTCCTGTACTCCTTCTCTTTTCTCCACACCTCTCTGCACCTCCTATACTGCTCTCTCTCTCTCCTCCACACATCTCTGCACCTCCTATACTCCTCTCTCTATTCTCCACACCTCTATGCACCTCCTGTACTCCTTTTCTCTCCTCCGCCTCTCTCTGCACCTCCTATACTCCTCTTTCTATCCTCTACACCTCTCTGCACCTCCTGTACTCCTTCTCTCTTCTACGACTCCTCTGCTCCGCCTATACTTCTCTCTCTCTCCTCTACACCTCTCTGCACCTCCTGTACTACTTCTCTTGTCTCCACATCTCTCTGCACCTCCTATACTCCTCTCTCTCTCCTCCTCACCTCTCCGCACCTCCTATACTCCTCTCTCTCTCCTCCACACTTCTCTGCACCTCATATACTCTTCACTCTCTCCTCCACAGATCGCTGCACCTCCTATACTCCTCTCTCTCTTCTCCACACCTTTCTGCACCTCCTATACTCCTCTCTCTCTTCTTCACACATTTCTGCACCCCCTATACTCCTCGCTCTCTCCTCCACAGCTCTGTGCACCTCTTATACTCCTCGCTCTCTCCTCCACACCTCACTGCACCTCCTATACTCCTCTCTCTCCTGCACACCTCTCTGCACCTGCTATACTCCTCTCTCTCTCCCCACACCTCTCTGCACATCATATACTCCTTTCTCTCTCGCCTCCACACCTCTCTGCGCCTTCTATAATCCTCTCTCTTTCTCCATGTTCCCATGCAACTCCTGTACTGCTTCTCTCTCCTCCACACCTCTCTGCACCTCCTGTACTCCTCTCTCTCTCCTCAACACCTCTCCCCACCTCCTATACTCCTCTCTCTCCCCCACACCTCCCTGCACCTCCTATGCTCCTTCTCTCTCCTTCACACCTCTCTGCAACTCCTATACTCCTCTCTCTCTCTACTTCACACCTCTCTGCACCTCCTGTACTCCTCTCTCTCTCGCCTCCACACCTCTCTGCGCCTTCTATACTCCTCTCTCTTTCTCCATGATTCCATGCAACTCCTATACTCTTTCTCTCTTCTCCACACCTTTCTGCACCTTCTGTACTCCTCTCCCTCAACTCAACACCTCTCCCCACCTTCTATACTCCTCTCTCTCCTCCACACCTCTCTGCACCTCCTATACTTCTTCTCTCTCCTCCACACCTCTCTGCAACTCCGATACTCCTCTCTCCTCCACATCTCTCTGCACCTCCTATACTCCTTCTCTCTCCTCCACACCTCTCTGCACCTCCTGTACTCCTCTCTCTCTCTCGCCTCCACACCTCTCTGCGCCTTCTATACTCCTCTCTCTTTCTCTATGTTCCCATGCAACTCATATACTCCTTCTCTCTCCTCCACACCTCTCTTCACCTCCTGTACTGCTCTCTCTCCTCAACACCTCTCCCCACCTCCTATACTCCTTTCTCTCCTCCACAGCTCTCTGCGCCTCATATGCTCCTTCTGTCTCCTCCATACCTCTCTGCAACTCCTATACTCCTCTCTCTCTATCTACTCCACACCTCTCTGCATCTCCTCTACTCCTCTCTCTCTCTCGCCTCGACACCACTATGCGCCTTCTATACTCCTCTCTCTTTCTCTATGTTCACCATGCAACTCCTATACTCCTTCTCTCTCCTCCACACCTCTCTGCACCACCTGTACTCCTCTCTCTCAACTGAACACCTCTCCCCACCTCCTATTCCCCTCTCTCTCTTCTCAACACCTGTCTGCACCTCCTATACACCTCTCCCTGTTCTCCACACCACTCTGCACCTTCTATACTCATCTCTCTCTCCTCTACACCTCTCTGCACCTCCCATTCCCCTCTCTCTCTCCTCCACACCTCTATGCACCTCCTATTCCCCTCTCTCTCCTCTACACCTCTCTGCACCTCATATTCCCCTCTCTCTCTCCTCAACACCTGTCTGCACCTCCTATACTCCTCTCTCTCCTCCACACATCTCTGTGCCTTCTATCTCCTCTCTCTCTGCACCTCATATTATCCTCTCTCTCTCCTCCACACCTCTCTGCACCTTCTATACTCGTCACCTCTCCTCTACACCTCTCTGCACCTCCTATTCCCCCTCTCTCTCCTCCACACATCTCTGCACCTCTTATTACCCTCTCTCTCTCCTCTACACCTCTCTGCACCTCCTATTCCCCTCTCTCTCTCCTCCACACCTCTCTGCACCTCCTATTCCCCTCTCTCTCTCTTCAACACCTGCCTTCACCTCCTATACTCCTCTCTCTCCTCCACACCTCTCTGCACCTCCTATTCCCCTCTCTCTCTCCTCAACACCTGTCAGCACCTCCTATACACCTCTCTCTCTCCTCCACGCCTCTCTGCACCTTCCATACTCCTCTCCCTCTCCTCTACACCTCTCTGCACCTCCTATTCCCCTCTCTCTCTCCTCCACACCTCTCTGCACCTCCTATTCCCCTCTCTCTCTCCTCAACACCTGTCTGCACCTCCTATACTCCTCTCTCTCCTCCACACCTCTCTGCACCTCCCATTTCCCTCTCTCTCTCCTCAACACCTGTCTGCACCTCCTATACTCCTCTCTCTCCTCCACACCTCTCTGTGCCTCCTATTCCCATCTCTCTCCTCAACACCTCTCTGCACCTCCTATTCCCCTCTCTCTCTCCTCCACACCTCTCTGCACCTCCTATTCCCCTCTCTCTCTCCTCCACACATCTCTGCACCTCCTATTCCCTTCTCTCTCTCCTCTACACCTCTATGCACCTCCTATTCCCCTCTCTCTCTCCTCAACACCTGTCTGCACCTCCTATACTCCTCTCTCTCCCCCACACCTCTCTGCGCCTTCTACCTCCTCTCTCTCTCCTCTACATATCTCTGCACCTCCTATTCTCCTCTCTCTCTCCCCCACACCTCTGTGCACCTCCTATGCTCCTTCTCTCTCCTCCACACATCTCTGCACCTCCTGTACTCCTCTCTCTCTCACCTCCACACCTCTCTGTGCCTTCCATACTCCTCTCTCTTTCTCCATGTTCCCATGCAACTCCTATACTCCTTCTCTCTCCTCCACACCCCTCTGCACCTTCTGTACTCCTCTCTCTCAACTCAACACCTCTCCCCACCTCCTATACTCCTCTCTCTCCTCCACACCTCTCTGCAACTCCTATACTCATCTCACTCTCCTCCATATCTCTCTGCACCTCCTATACTCCTTCTCTCTCCTCCACACCTGTCTGCACCTCCTGTACTGCTCTCTCACTCGCCTCCACACCTCTCTGCGCCTTCTATACTCCTCTCCCTTTCTCCATGTTCCCATGCAACTCCTATACTCCTTCTCCCTCCTCCACACCTCTCTGCACCTCCTGCAATCCTCTGTCTCTCCTCAACACCTCTCCCCACCTCATATACTCCTCTCTCTCCACCACGCTTCTCTGCACCTCCTATGCTCCTTCTCTCTCCTCCACACCACTCTGCAACTCCTTTACTCCCCTCTCTCTCTACTCCACACCTCTCTGCACCTCCTGTACTCCTCTCTCTCTTGCATCCACACATCTCTGTGCCGTCTATACTCCTCTCTCTTTCTCTATGTTCCCATGCAACTCCTATACTCCTTCTCTCTCCTCCACACCTCTCTGCACCACCTGTACTCCTCTCTCTCAACTCAACACCTCTGCCCACCTCCTATACTCAACTCTCTCCTCCACACCTCTCTGCAACTCTTATACTCCTCTCTCTCTCTCCTCCACACCTCTCTGCACCTCCTATACTCCTCTCATGCTCCTCCATGCCTCTCTGTGTCTCCTATACTCCTTCTCTCTTCTCCACAGCTCTCTGCACCCCCTATACTCCTCTCTCTCTCCTGCACACCTCTCTACTCCTGCTATTCTCCTCTCTCTCCGACACACCTTTCTGCACCTCATATACTCTTCTATTCATCTGCCACTGCTCTCTGCACCTCCTATACTCCTATCTCTCTCCTCCACACCTCTCTCCTCCACACCTCTCTGTGCCTCCTATACTCATTCTCTCTTCTCCACACCTCTCTGCACCTCCTATACTCCTCTCTCTCTCCTCCACACCTCTCTGCGCTTCCTATTTTCCTCTCTCTGTCTCCTCTACACCTCTCTGTGCCTCCTATACTCCTCTCTCTTTCTCCATGTTCCCATGCAACTCCTATACTGATTCTCTCTCCTCCACACCTCTCTGCACCTGCTATACTCCTCCTCTCTCCTGCACACCTGTCAGCACCTCCTATACTTCTTTCTCTCTCCTCCGCACCTCTCAGCACCTCCTATACTCCCCTCTCTCTCCTTCACACCTCTCTGCACCTCCTATACTCCTCTCTTCTCAAAACCTCTCTACACCTCCTATACTCCTTTCTCTCTCCTCCACATCTCTCTGCACCTCCTGTACTCCTTCTCTTTTCTCAACACCTCTCTGCACCTCCTATACTGCTCTCTCTCTCTCCTCCACACATCTCTGCACCTCCTATACTCCTCTCTCTATTCTCCACACCTCTATGCACCTCCTGTACTCCTTTTCTCTCCTCCGCCTCTCTCTGCACCTCCTATACACCTCTTTCTATCCTCTACACCTCTCTGCACCTCCTGTACTCCTTCTCTCTTCTACGACTCCTCTGCTCCGCCTATACTTCTCTCTCTCTCCCCTACACCTCTCTGCACCTCCTGTACTACTTCTCTTGTCTCCACATCTCTCTGCACCTCCTATACTCCTCTCTCTCTCCTCCTCACCTCTCCGCACCTCCTATACTCCTCTCTCTCTCCTCCACACTTCTCTGCACCTCATATACTCTTCACTCTCTCCTCCACAGATCGCTGCACCTCCTATACTCCTCTCTCTCTTCTCCACACCTTTCTGCACCTCCTATACTCCTCTCTCTCTTCTTCACACATTTCTGCACCCCCTATACTCCTCGCTCTCTCCTCCACAGCTCTGTGCACCTCTTATACTCCTCGCTCTCTCCTCCACACCTCACTGCACCTCCTATACTCCTCTCTCTCCTGCACACCTCTCTGCACCTGCTATACTCCTCTCTCTCTCCCCACACCTCTCTGCACATCATATACTCCTTTCTCTCTCGCCTCCACACCTCTCTGCGCCTTCTATAATCCTCTCTCTTTCTCCATGTTCCCATGCAACTCCTGTACTGCTTCTCTCTCCTCCACACCTCTCTGCACCTCCTGTACTCCTCTCTCTCTCCTCAACACCTCTCCCCACCTCCTATACTCCTCTCTCTCCCCCACACCTCACTGCACCTCCGATGCTCCTTCTCTCTCCTTCACACCTCTCTGCAACTCCTATACTCCTCTCTCTCTCTACTTCACACCTCTCTGCACCTCCTGTACTCCTCTCTCTCTCGCCTCCAGACCTCTCTGCACCTTCTATACTCCTCTCTCTTTCTCCATGTTTCCATGCAACTCCTATACTCCTTCTCTCTTCTCCACACCTTTCTGCACCTTCTGTACTCCTCTCCCTCAACTCAACACCTCTCCCCACCTTCTATACTCCTCTCTCTCCTCCACACCTCTCTGCACCTCCTATACTCCTTCTCTCTCCTCCACACCTCTCTGCAACTCCGATACTCCTCTCTCCTCCACATCTCTCTGCACCTCCTTTTTTTTTTTTTAATTCTTTATTTTAATTTTAGTACTTAGAACAGAACTGAACAATAAATCTCAAAATATCATAACACAGCATAAAATATATATACCTGTAGGAACAGAAAAAGAAAGAATTAAGCGATGAACTAGTACCTACTCAAAAAAGCTCCCCAGATCTTTGTATGTAAACTCAATTTCCCCATTTTTCTGTATATAAATTTCTCCATATTCGCTAAGCAGTTCATTTCTGTAATCCAATTCTCCAATATTGGTGAGATACACGATTTCCAGCTCCTCAAAATCATTTTTTTGCAAACAGAAGCACCTCTGAACAAAAATTTCTTTTCCGATAGTGAAAGGTCGTCCAGTAATTCATCACAGCCCAGCACCATAGCCTTAAAATCCAAGTCAATATTTTGGTTCAGAACCCCGAGACAAATATTACAAACCTCATGCCAAAAGCCACGAACCCTCACACAGTCCCATAGCAAATGTTCCATACTGCCTTTCTCACTCCAACAACACCAACAAACATCAGAATCAGACAAACCTCTATTTTTAAGCCTTTCCGGGCTCCAAAAAACTCTATTGAGAATTTTGATTTGTCTCGAACGTTCAGTCAAACTTATCGAACAAAGCTTCACATTCGCACACATCACAAGCCACAGGTCAGAATTGATTTCACATCCCAGTCTTCTGCTCCATTCAATAAGTAATTCTGTATTCTCCTTATAATTTGATACAATTCGATGATACACCCTACTTGCAAGCGACTGAGAGCCAGAAGTAAAAAGTTCAACATTCATATCCCCGTCACAATGCACTTCACCAATACATCTCTTCAATTTCCTGAAGTCCGAGAAAGTAAAATTTTCAACAGTAAAAGTAGCACTTAACTCAGCAAAGTCAATCCATTTTCCGTCTTTAAAAACATCATTAATCCATTGAATTCCGCCTAGAAAACACTCCGGCCAAAACAACAACTTGCCATTGTCCGTTATAGCTTTATTCAGCCACAGAGAAGCATCAGGCGATTTCAGAGCAACCGAGCCACACATATCATATACATTCTTCCAAACGTCTCTTAAAAACTCCGTCAAGGGACATCTATTACCACGTTTGCTAACAGTCGTGAATATCGCTCTTGGGGCGAGTGGGCCCATCACACTTGCCTCTGCCATCGCCCACTCACTAGGAGAATCCTTCAAAAAAGGAAGAAAAAATTGGCACGAGAAAGCCATATGATATGCCTTAAAATTTGGGACCCCTAGTCCCCCCTTCTCAACCGGGAGCTGGAGTTTCCAAAGCTTCAGTCTTGGCGGTTTCTCATCCCAAAGAAAGGACTGGAGAGTCGTATCAATCGACTTCCAAAAGGACTGACCAATTTTCAGGGGAAGCATACTCAGAATATAATTAATTTTTGGTGCAGAATTCATCTTTAGCGCATTTACTTTACCCCACAGAGATAGATGCAGTACCGACCACCTTTGGACGTTCAATTTCAGTTCCTTACAAACCATACCCATGTTCTCTTCAACCATATCACCAACCTCCGGAGTCAGCCAAATCCCCAAGTATTTCAGCCTTTTCTCACACCATTGAAAACCAAACCCCACCACCAAAGACTTATCACAAAATGCAGTCACCGGCATTACCTCCGATTTAGACCAGTTAATCTTATATCCAGCCACTTCATGAAACCAATTAAGTGTGTTCATCAACGAATGCAAAGACAAAGCCAAGCTCCTCAAAACCAATAAAAGATCATCTGCGTAGAACCAAATCTTCTGTTCAACACCGTGAAAGGAAACACCTTGCAAATTCAAATCATCTCTCAATGCAATAGCCAGCGGTTCAATGGCTAGGACAAACAGCAAAGGGGACAATGGACAACCTTGCCTAGTGCCCCTGTGTAAATCAAAAGATTCCGACAATAAGCCATTAGTTTTAACATTGGCTGTGGGGCGAGCATATAAAAGGGCCACCCACGCAATGTATTCTTCTCCCATGTTCATGTTTCGTAAAACCATAAACAAATATTGCCAGTTAATTCGATCAAATGCCTTCTCAGCATCTAGGGAGAAAATCGCCACGTCTTCATCTAAATCCTGTGCATGTGACATGGTCAGTAACAAATTCCTGATATTACTGGAAGTCCTACGGCCTTTAACAAACCCAGATTGGTCAGTGTGAATAAGCTTCGGCATGAGTTGTTCAATCCGTAAAGCAAGTAATTTAGCCAAAATCTTATTGTCAGTGTTTATCAAACTGATTGGTCGATAATTTGACGGCAAGTTACCATCCTTGCCCTTCTTTAAAAAGACTGAAATAGTAGCATGGTTAGTAGACGACGGGAGAAGTCCTGCTTCCTTGGATTCAGTATACATATCCTTCAAAAGACCCAACACCCTCTCTGGCAGAATTTTATAGAATTCAACCGGTAATCCATCAGGTCCCGGAGTCTTCCCAGAATTCAATTTACCAATGGCAAACCTGATCTCATCAATTGTGACCTGTCTGTTCAACTCTTCCTTCTCGTCACAATTAACCTTTGGAACATCCAACCTGTGCATAAAATGTTCACCTTGACCCGTAACATCAGATTCATTTCTATATAAATCAGCATAAAAGGTCTTAAAGACTGCATTAATCTCACGCGGATCAAAAGTGGTCACACCATTCCCATCCTGAACTGAAGTAATGGCACCCTCAGAGCGTTGTTGTCTCAATCTGTAAGCTAGCCACTTATCACACTTTTCGCCTCGTTCGAAATAAGTACACTTGATTCTATACAAATCGCTATTAGCTTTCATACTCAAAATGTCATCCAGTTCCTTCTTCAGTTTCCTTAACTCATTCCTCTTACCATCATCATTCGGAGTACATACCAATTCCCTCGTCACCTCAATAATACGAGCATCAATATCCGAAGTCAACCTATCCATTTTCTTCCTTTTGCTGCTAGACAAACTTAGAGCAAGACCTCGCATTGTACATTTAAAGGCCTCCCAGATAGTTCTTTTACTAAGTTCTTCCGAAGAATTTTCCAGCACAAAAAACTCAGCTTCAGTCCGAAGCTTTTCCAATAGGGCATCATCATATAAAATTGATGTATTCATTTTCCATTGAAACGATCTACAACATTCAAAGTTCAGAGCTACCTTCATAAAGACAGGAGCATGATCCGTAACAGCAATAGAGCCAATACTGCTGTCTAACAAATTCGCGGTCATCCCACCCGCCGTGAGTAGCATATCAATTCTCGAATAACTAGAATGCGAGCCAGAATAAAAGGTAAACTCCCTGACATTAGGGTGTTGCAGCCTCCAGCAATCTTTCAAATCAAAATCCTCAATAAGATTCCTAAATGAACGATAATGAATATCTTTCCTCTGAATCATCCTCTGAGCTGAACGATCAATAGAAGGATCATAAACCAAATTAAAATCGCCTCCAATCAAAATATTGGAACAATCCAGATCAAGCAAAAACTGCGACATATCCCTATAGAAGGAGCCATCATCCATGGATGGAGCATAAATACTGCAAAACACATTCTTAGTCCCCTGAATATCCATCAAAAGAGCAATCATCCTGCCTGCTTTATCACTGCAAGTTTTCAAAATCTTAATCGGCGAACCTTTTCGAACAAGAATTGCCACACCCCTGCTTCTACTGGAATAACATGAGGTGAAGGCACTCCCAACCCACCTCTTCTGTAATACACTTACATCTTCTTTCAATAGGTGAGTTTCCTGCAAAAAACAAACATCACATTTCATATCCTCAATACAATTAAGAATCTTCTGCCGTTTCACCGGATTATTCATACCATTAATATTCCATGAGGTGATCGAAAGACACGATTCTCTGTTAGCTGACATAGTGAAAGGACCAAAATGAAACCAAAAAGCAAGCACTAGTTCAAAAAACAAAATAACCCAAGAGAAAAAAAAAAAAAAAAAACACCTAACCCCCTAAAACAGAAATATGACGCCAACGTTACAAGCGCTCAGAAAAGAAAAAAAAACCCAATACCCCTGGCACCCTCCCGAATAAAATTACAAATGTCCATACACGAACACAAGCATCACTGCTGAGAACCAAGAACCAAATTGCAATCCCTACATCCTTATATATACTTCAGCGAGAAAAAAAAAAAAAAACAACCACATAGCAATTATCTAAGCCATCTGTAAATAAATAAATGAACAATACATGTCCACTCAGCCCAGCAATCAAAACAAGCCGATACCTGTAGCTCACTACAAAAGGCTCAACCAGATTACGGCAGCAAAGTCACAGTACCCAAATAGTGCCAATAAATTCTCCCCATACATAGCATACAATCAACATAAGGAGTGTAGTATTATACAATGAAGAGCTGCAAAATCCCCATATCTTTAGCATGGACCAACCGCCAATATAACATTCACCACACTACATGCCAGGAAAACACGGAGCATACAACTCAAGAACAAGTAATTATCAATCGGAACCCCCCATGTAGCAATGAAACACTATACAGGTCGAATGACAGTCACAATCAAGTACTACATGCAGTATATCAGGGAACTAACCCACTAAATAACATAATAATAATAATAATAATAATAATAATAATAATAATATACTTATTAATGTTCCCTTCATTACTGACGCCCAATGATGGAAACAGTATATAGCATTTGGCATTGTGCAGTATCCAAAAGGATAGATTATTGTATATATATAATAAGCAATATCACTTTTTGAAAGTAAAACCATAGCAAACCATAACCCGCTACCCCCTCAAAGTAATACAAACACAGGCAGCCATTGAAGCGGGGGCACACCGCAAGGGCGCCGTAAGGAGGTGAAATATATCCACCAAAAACCACCCTAACAAGGCCTGTATCACATAAAATGCGTTTGACCTGGCAAGGGCCTCTTTCCTAGTTTAATCGGGCACCTACAGTCCCTGCAGTCCCCCACCCCCCATCCCCCCAGCAGCCTAAAATGGGCCTGAGAGAACAGTGCAAAACATGTTCACAAAAACGAAGGAGGGGAAGTTATCTATTGATTGTGTTCAAAAAGTGGTCAGTTGCAAGGTGAATAAGCCGTGTACACAACCCCAATCCACAAGAACCCGGCGGCTGCATCTCCCCAGCACGCATAGCCAGGCTTCCGTTTAGTCAGGACTCTCAACATATTTGAATGAAAAGGATTTGGCCGCATCATGCAGGGTGTGCTAACAGGTGATGCATGGATTATTATTTTCCCCCTGTGCGTGTTTGCCTGTATCAAGCTCACTCGCAATGTTATGCCATCTTATTAAAGGAGCACACTCCATTGCCTGCATGTCTTCCTTCCCGGCTTTGTTAATTCTGAACTTTAAAATCGACTGAATCATGGAAAGTTTTAGGACAGGGCTCTTTCATGTCCGAGTGACGTGGATCTTTCTAAAAAAAAAAAAAAAAAACCCAACACAGCTTGAAAGACAGGCATCCACAAACTAAAATTAATCACCATGCATGTGTCCGATCAACGCTAAGTAAGTCCCACGTCTGAAATGGAAACGGCACTTCCCAAAATAACAATGCCCTGCAACACGCCTTGGGAGTTAAGGTCAGTCAGCTGGAATGTGCAGGCGTTCGAGCGTAGCTCTCCCTCCCCCGCAGGCCCTGCATATTGGATCAGGCAACCACCGTGCTCCCATGAACGGCCCCCTTCCTCGTAAGCAGTCGATTCATTTTTGTTGCTACACATTGTTTCTGTCAGGAAGCAGGCCACGTAAGAAAGGAGAGGGGAGGGGAAACGACCATCCATCATACCGTGTCCATCCATGTTCTGCCTACATTCCCCAGTAGCTCCGCAAATAAGGTTCCATTTTCCGACGAGCATACGTATCTTGAGACAAACATCCGGGCACGTGACTGATCAGCTGGTCACACGAACGCAGGTCCTCTCCTCAAGTAAACAAGCTTTCCCCAGCACTGCCGAGCCAAGATTCCACGAAAGAAAAAAAACGTTTAACTGCAGCACAGAACAGGCGCCATTTTAATGTTAAAAAATACAACTCCAATAACACTGAAAACGGAGTGTATTTACCAAATAACACAATTAAACAGCAATATTACTTGTCTTCCGAAAATCCTCCAGCCAGGAAAACGCCTCCTTTGGGTCAGATGTAGTTTTATCACCCTCTGGCAGCATCAATGTCAATAAATTAAATTTATTCAAGTAGATCTTCACCTGAAGCTCCCTTGCCAAGTCTTTCACACCTTTAAAGGCTCTCCTAGCCTCCACAAGTTCCTTAGGATAGTCAGGATAGGCATATATTGATTTACTTTTGAAGGAAGCTGTTCCTCTATTCCTAGATGCAGTCAAAAAGGATTCCCTTTTCCTGGAGTGAGTGAAGGATACCAATATGTGCCTAGGTCTGGAGCCAGGGACCTTACCGACTCGGTATGCATGATCAATGTCATTTTCACTGATGTTGTCCACTCCATAACTTTCTTTAGCAATCTGCATAACCAGTGGTACCAATTCCTCAGCCTTGGGATCAGCATGCTCCATAACTCCGACCAGTCTGACATTTCTCTCCCTCAATTTCAAATCCATTTCCAGGCGTTTGCTTTTCTCACTCTGTAAATCCGTTTTCAGGTTTTTATAGGCTCTGTAACTCCCTGCCATCTCAGATCCCATAGTAGAAGATTTTTTCTCCAATTCAGAGACTCTTGTATCCAGATGCACAACTGCCTGGTTCATCTCAGCCATGGTTGTCTTCACTTCAGCCATGTCCAGAGCAACTTGTCTCATCAATTTGAACAAATCCTGAATGCTGGGATTCTCCTCATCCATATCTGAAAGCTGCTTTTGTTTTTTAGATGAAGGGTTTTCAGGTTCCTGAATTTTCTTCTTAGTATTCATATTAGTATGAAATAGCTTCAGGGAGGGACCAGGAGCTGCAGGTTCAAGCTGCTTCCACCTTGGCCAACATTCCGGAATCACTCCTCTCTGCACCTCCTATACTCCTTCTCTCTCCTCCACACCTCTCTGCACCTCCTGTACTCCTTCTCTCTCCTCCACACCTCTCTGCACCTCCTGTACTCCTCTCTCTCTCTCGCCTCCACACCTCTCTGCGCCTTCTATACTCCTCTCTCTTTCTCTATGTTCCCATGCAACTCATATACTCCTTCTCTCTCCTCCACACCTCTCTTCACCTCCTGTACTGCTCTCTCTCCTCAACACCTCTCCCCACCTCCTATACTCCTTTCTCTCCTCCACAGCTCTCTGCGCCTCCTATGCTCCTTCTGTCTCCTCCATACCTCTCTGCAACTCCTATACTCCTCTCTCTCTATCTACTCCACACCTCTCTGCATCTCCTACACTCCTTCTCTCTTCTCCAAACCTCTCTCGACCTCCTGTACTCCTTCTCTCTTCTCCACACCTCTCTGCACCTCCTATACTGCTCTCTCTCTCTCTCATCCACACATCTCTGCACCTTCTATACTCCTCTCCCTCTTCTTCACAACTCTCTGCACCGCCTGTACTCCTTCTCTCTCCTCCACCTCTCTCTGCACCTCCTATACTCCTCTCTCTCCTACACACCTCTCTGCACCTCCTATACTCCTCTATTTCTCCGCCACTGCTCTCTGCAACTCCGATACTCCTCTCTCCTCCACATCTCTCTGCACCTCCTATACTCCTTCTCTCTCCTCCACACCTCTCTGCACCTCCTGTACTCCTCCCTCTCTCTCGCCTCCACACCTCTCTGCGCCTTCTATACTCCTCTCTCTTTCTCTATGTTCCCATGCAACTCATATACTCCTTCTCTCTCCTCCACACCTCTCTTCACCTCCTGTACTGCTCTCTCTCCTCAACACCTCTCCCCACCTCCTATACTCCTTTCTCTCCTCCACAGCTCTCTGCGCCTCCTATACTCCTTCTGTCTCCTCCATACCTCTCTGCAGCTCCTATACTCCTCTCTCTCTATCTACTCCACACTTCTCTGCATCTCCTCTACTCCTCTCTCTCTCGCCTCGACACCACTCTGCGCCTTCTATACTCCTCTCTCTTTCTCTATGTTCCCATGCAACTCCTATACTCCTTCTCTCTCCTCCACACCTCTCTGCACCACCTGTACTCCTCTCTCTCAACTGAACACCTCTCCCCACCTCCTATACTCCTCTCTCTCCTCCACGCCTCTCTGCACCTCCTATGCTCCTTCTCTCTCCTCCACACCTCTGCAACTCTCATACTCCTCTCTCTCTCTCTCCTCCACACCTCACTGCTCCTCCTATACTCCTCTCTCTCTCCTACACACCTCTCTGCGCCGCCTATACTCCTTCCCTCTTCTCCACAGCTCTCTGCACCCCTATACTCCTCTCTCTCCTGCACACTTCTCTGCACCTGCCATACTCCTCTCTCTCTTAAACACCTCTCTGCACCTCCTATACTCCACTATTTCTCTGCCACTGCTCCCTGCACCCCTATACTCCTCTCTCTCTCCTCCACACCTCTCTGCGCCTCCTATACTCCCTCTCTCTCCTCCACACCTCTCTGCACCTCCTATACTCCTCTCTCTCTCTGTCTCCTCCACACCTCTCTGCGCCTCCTCTACTCCTCTCTTTGTCTTCTCCACACCTCCCTGTGCCTCCTATACTCCTCTCTCTTTCTCCATGTTCCCATGCACCTCCTTTACTCCTCTCTCTCCTCCACACCTCTCTAGCACCTCCTATACTCCTCCTCTCTCCTCCACACCTCTCAGCACCTCCTATACTTCTCTCTCTCTCCTCCACACCTCTCAGCACCTCCTATACTCCTCTCTCTCTCCTTCACACCTCTCTGCACCTCCTACACTCCTTCTCTCTTCTCCAAACCTCTCTGCACCTCCTGTACTCCTTCTCTCTTCTCCACACCTCTCTGCACCTCCTATACTGCTCTCTCTCTCTCTCTCTCTCATCCACACATCTCTGCACCTTCTATACTCCTCTCCCTCTTCTTCACAACTCTCTGCACCGCCTGTACTCCTTCTCTCTCCTCCACCTCTCTCTGCACCTCCTATACTCCTCTCTCTCCTACACACCTCTCTGCACCTCCTATACTCCTCTATTTCTCCGCCACTGCTCTCTGCACCTCCTATACTCCTCTCCCTCTCCTTCACACCTCTCTGCACCTCCTACGCTCCTTCTCTCTTCTCCAAATCTCTCTGCACCTCCTATACTCCTTCTCTCTTCTCCACACCTCTCTGTACCTCCTATACTGCTCTCTCTCTCCTCCACACATCTCTGCACCTCCTATACTCCTCTCTCTCTCCTCCACACCTCTCTATGCCTCCTATACTCCTTCTCTCTCCTCTAGACCTCTCTGCAACTCCTATACTCCTCTCTCTCTCTCTCCTCCACACTTCTCTGTGCCTCCTATACTAAACTCTCTTTCTCCATTTTCCCATGCAACTCCTATACTGATTATCTCTCCTCCACACCACTCTGCACCTCCTGTACTCCTCTCTCTCTCCTCAACATCTCTCTGCACCTCTTATACTCCTCTCTCTCCTTCACACCTCTCTGCACCTCCTATACTCCTTCTCTCTTCTCCACGCCTCTCTGCACCTCCTATACTCCTCTCTCTCCTCCACTCCTCTCTGCACCTCCTCTACTCCTTCTCTCTTCTCCACAGCTCTCTGCACCCCCTATACTCCTCTCTCTCTTCTGCACACCTCTCTGCACCTGCTATACTCCTCTCTCTCCTACACTCCTATGCACCTCCTATACTCCTCTATTTCTCCACCACTGCTCTCTGCACCTCCTATACTCCTCTCTCTCTGCTCCACACCTCTTTGCGCCTCCTATACTCCTTCTCTCTCCTCCAACCTCTCTGCACCTCCTATACTCCCCTCTCTGTCTCCTCCACACCTCTCTGTGTCTCCTATACTCCTCTCTCTTTCTCCATGTTCCCATGCAACTCCTATACTGATTCTCTCTCCTCCACACCTCTCTGCACCTCCTGTACTCCTCTCTCTCTCTCCTCAACATCTCTCTGCACCTCCTATACTCCTCTCTCTCCTCCACACCTGTGTGCACCTCCTATACTCCTCCTCTCTCCTCCACACCTCTCAGCACCTCCTATACTTATCTCTCTCTCCTCCACACCTCTCAGCACCTCCTATACTCCCCTCTCTCTCCTTCACACCTCTCTGCACCTCCTGTACTCCTTCTCTCTTCTCCACACCTCTCTGGACCTCCTATACTGCTCTCTCTCTCCTCCACACATCTCTGCACCTCCTATACTCCTCTATCTCTTCTCTACACCTCTCTGCACCTCCAGTACTCCTTCTCTATTCTCCACACCCCTCTGCTCCGCCTATACTCCTCTCTCTCTCCTCCACACCTATCTGCACCCCCTATACTGCTATCTCTCTCATCCACCTCTCTCGGCACCTCCTATACTCCTCTCTCTCTCCTCTACACCTCTCTGCACCTCCTGTACTCCTTCTCTCTTCTCCGCACCCCTCTGCTCCGCCTATACTCCTCTCTCTCTCCTCTACACCTCTCTGCACCTCCTGTACTACTTCTCTCGTCTCCACACCTCTCTGTACCTCCTATACTCCTCTCTCTCTCCTCCACACCTCTCGGCACCTCATATACTCCTGTCTCTCCTCTACACCTCTCTGCACCTCCTATACTCCTTCTCTCTCCTCCACACCTCTCTGCAGCTCCTATACTCCTCTCTCTCTCCCCCCTCCTCTCTGCACCTCCTATACCCCCCCTCTCTCCTTCACACCTCTCTGTACCTCATATACGCCCCTCTCTCTCTCTCCATGGTCCTTACTCGAAATTCCCACACGTCCCCATCTCTGTAATTCCCTTTCATAGTCCCTCAATTCCGGCCCCCTGCAGCGTAGCTATCTGGTGGGAGTGTGTCTGTGATTGGGTACATCTCACTCATCTGGCAAGGATTGGCTGCGCCCCATCCAGGGATGTCATTTAGGGGTCGTCAGATGTCGCAACTGCGACCTCTGAGGTCTCCCTTGCAACCTCTGTGGTCACCCTTGCGACCTCTAGAAAAAATATATTTAAGAAATAAAAATAAAAAATGTGTAATACAAGCTCATGGGCTGTGGCCAGCGCCATGTGGCTCTTTAGTTCTGGAGTGGCTGACTTTCTTGTTAAAGCCCCTTAAAAAAAAAGAAGAAAAGGAGTGACACAAATCTAACACTTTCAGCACTGACCCTAAATAAGAACGATTAGGAATACCAAATAATGTGTCTTTCTGGAATTCTATACAATAATTGATAGACTCATTAAAGGTTTATTTCAGGCACACTTCAGGGGGTGAGTCACTGATTTAGTCTGTTCTTAAAGACCTCAAGTCATCCTTTCATCCTTCTGAGGTTGATACATGATTACCAACACAGGTTGGGTGATATTGCGTGTATATTTTTTCTAAATAAAGCGCTTAAGCGTAAGTGCTATATAATAACACATCATTATCATTTGGTCATGGACATCTGCTTGCATTCACAGTAATTTGGTAATATGGGCCTATACACACTGATATTAACGATACATATGACGATCCATTCTTGTATGAAATGTACATCACAATGTAGTGATATCGTAACCGTAACCGTATTTTTTGTAGTGTACAATGCTATGCGATAGCACTTCCTGTTTTGTCAACGGGTGAAAGGTCGCGTTCCATCGCATCCCGCGATATCACTTCGGGGTGGTATCAAATGACATCACTTCCTGTGATGTCACCAGGTTTCAAGGGTTATGTGATGTCACTTCCGCTACCCCTGGCATTTTGGTGAAATGACGTCCCTGGCCCCATCCCGAGACTCCGTTATTCTAATTATTCTGCCCAGGGCGACTGCTTCATCTACTTGCTATCCAGGATCCCAACACCCCGAGCATGAACCTCTGCCATCCAGGATCTCTCGCTCCTATGACCCCACACGGGACCCAGCGTGCAGGCGTGAGAGTGGTCTGACACCCCTTTGCTCGTATTTTCCATGGACCCCCAGTGTCCTGGTAACTTGAGTTCTGAATCTGGCAGGTTTCATGTCCATCGGCGGAGGTGGGCTCGCATGTGACGTGTCTTCTTTCTACGCCGTGTACAGACATGGTTACCAGGCAGCCCTGGCTATTTCCAGTGGGGGTGTCTTCCAAATGAGGCTCATGATAGAGTGGGGAGCTTGGGGTCCTCTGCATACCATCTTCGGGCATGCTCCACAGAGTGGGAGGCAGTTCCAGGCCGCAGGGCCACCCCACTGTTACCCCCCAGCACCCGGGTTCATTGCAGCAGACACAGGGCACCGCAATCATGTCCATATCCCAGACACACCCAACATTGACACAGAGTCCAACAACTCACAGTCCACTCCACTGCAGAAATAAAGCGCATTCTACTTCAGGAGAGATTTGCAAAATAAACATTACACATCTGGTGGCACTTGTTACACAGACATTTCATTCTGTACATGGACCTACATTCTAATCACTACATGGAACTCTCTGCCAGTCCCTGCATGGTGATGTGGCAGGATTGCTATGCTAAGATATGTTATGGTATTCTAAGCTATGTCATGGTATGCTATGCAATGCTATGTTATGCTATGCAGTGCTATGCTATGCGATGCTATGGGATGCTATGCAATGCTATGGTATGCTATGCAATGCTATGTTATGCTCTCTCATACATTTAGGCATCTGATTTTCCATCCATTTGCCTTTGCCTGAGGCCTCCCTCTGCACTCAGATGCTCTGACATACCCAGACCCTGCCTCGTGCAGATTAGACCAATACCTTGTAACAAGGCAAAGGGACACGTCAGACCTGGTCTACAAGTATAACATTAGCACCATATATGGTAGCTAACATCAGGGTTTCTGCAAATGCCACTTATCCATATTACAACACAATGGGCCTCATTACACGGTAGGCGGTAAGGGTTTACTGGTACCGGTAAGGGCACCGGTAAAACCTTACTGCCTTACTACGAGGTCCCTTTGTGGGACCCGACCTTAACGGCTGGTGTAGAACAGCTGTTAAAGTAGGGACCCGCAAAGGGACCTTGGTGCTAATTACGGTACCGCAATTTGCGGTACCGTAATTAGCCCCTTCCCCATTCCCATTGAGCCCTATGTGGCAAAAATGGGAATGGGGAAGGGCCATGGAGAAAGGGGGAATTACTGCCCGCCGACCTTGGAATAGGGTGGTAATTCCCCTTTTCTCCATGGTGTTACCGGTATGTTACCGGCGGCAACCATGGTGCTAATAGCACCATGGTTTACCTCATAACGTGTAATGAGGCCCAATGTACCCGCACAGCCTTATCACAAGGTCACAAGTCAAATGCCAAATGTCTGCAATATCCTGCCAGGTAACACCCCCTTGTGAACATGCGATAGTATATTAGTGATTGCTTATGACCGGCTCATGTGCTGTATAACCTGCACTCTAAGGGAGGTCCCTTGAGAGCCCTGAGTGCCGACTGCCCACCACTTGTCCTGTATTTTCCTGCTTCTCCGCTTATGATTTCTCCTTGTGCTTTTTGTTTTCTACATAATACAAGATGCTTTTTTTTTACTCATCAGTCTGCTGTCTCGTCTCTCTATTGCTGCAAGCTAAGGCTGATACCAAGATGACCCTATGGAAGGGTCCAACCTTGGCTACCACAATGGATTTAGATTCTAGACTCTCATGGACCTAGACCCTAATCACTATATGGATCTGAACTCCAGTTCCTCATGTATCTAGACTCCAGTCCCTATATGAATCTAGACTTTAGTCTCTACCTTGATCTATACTATAGTCCCTGCATGGATCTGAATTCTAGTCCCTCATGTTCACAAGACTATAATCCCTATATTAATCTAGAGTATTGTCTCTGTATGGATCTAGGCTCTACTCTCTACTTGATCTAGACTGTAATCTTTACATGGATCTAGACTGCGTTCCTACATGGAGTTAGACTTAAATCTCTACCCTAATCTAGACTATAATCCCTACAGGGATCTGATTTCTAGTCCCTCATGTACCTAGAATCTAATCCCTATATGAATCTACAGTATTGTCTCTATATGGATCTAGGCTCTAATCTCTATGTGGAGTTAGACTCTAGTCCCTACATGGATCTGAACTCTAGTCCTTCATGAATAAAGACTATAATCCCTATATGGATCTAGACTAGTGCCTCTACATGGATCTAGATGCTAGTCTCTATCTGAGCTAGACTTAAGTCTGTTTATGGATCTAGACTATAGTTTCAACCTGGATTTAGACTCTAGTCTGTACATGGAGCGAGACTATAGTCTCTTCATGGATCTAGACACTAGTCTCTACATGGAGCTAGACTTTAGTCTCCACCTTGATCTAGACTCTAATCACTATATGGATCTAGACTATTGTCTCTACTTTGATATTCATGTATCTAGACTCTAATCTAAATATGAATCTAGACTATTGTCTCTACATGGATCTAGACTTTATTCTCTTCATGGAGCAAGACTCTAGTCTCTACCTTGATCTAGACTCTAGTCCCTACATGGATCTGAACTTTAGTCCCTCGTGTATCTAGACTCTAATACCTATATGGATCTAGACTATTATCTCTACAAGGATCTAGACTTTATTCTCTACATGGAGCAAGACTCTAGTCTCTACCCTGATCTAGACCATAGTCCCTAGATGTATCTGAACTCTAGTCCCTCATGTACCTAGACTCTGATCCCTATATGGATCTAGACTATTGTCTCTACTTTAATATTCATATATCTAGACTCTAATCCAAATATGAATCTAGACTATTGTCTCTACATGTATCTAAACTCTATTCCATATCTGAATCTAGACTATTGTCTCTACATGGATCTAGACTTAAGTCTCTCCCTTGATCTAGACTCTAGTCCCAACATAGACTCTAGCTCCTCATGTATGCAGACTCTAATCCCTATATCGATCTAGTCTATTGTCTCTAGGTGGATCCAGACTCTTTTCTCTACTTGAGCTACACTGTAATCTCTACATGGATCTAGACTCTAGTCTCTACCTTGATCTACCTTATATTTCCTCATATATCTAGACTCTAATCCCTATATGGATCTAGACTATTGTCTCAACTTTGATATTCATGTATCTAGACTCTAATTCAAATATGAATCTACACTATTGTCTCTACATGGATCTAGACTTAAGTCTCTACATGGATCTGAACTCTAGTCCCTTGTGTATCTAGACTCTAATCCCTGTCTGAATTTAGACTATTGTCTCTACGTGGAGCTAGACTCTAGTCTCTACGTGGAGCTAGACTCTAATCCCTACATGGATCTAGACTATTGTCTCTCCATGGGTCTAGACTCTAGTCTCTAGATGGAGCTAGACTCTTCTATCTACCGTAGAAAAGCAGCTGACTTCATCTGTAGTGCCTGCCCCCTCACCTTTGTCACACAGGATGTGAATCAGGAAGACACTGTGCATGGCACCAGGTATCATCCCAATACCGCTCCGAAAGATTTGAGAGATGTTATGCACTTAGACAGCCATATCGAATGTACGCTTGCACTGACGTGGTTGAAGGATGTTGGCATACACCACTGGATATAGAAGAGCTGTGAGTGCGAACAGATGAGAGTAAAGTCACGTCATAAAGGGAAGACACAAAGATGCACAGACACAATATAAGCATACTTAAAGAATGAAGGTGTAATCCAAGTAACAAAGAAACCAAGAATAAAGAGATTAATAAATCATGTAAGCCGAGAAGATGAGTGAGATGAAGCTCAATGAATGTATATATGCAGAAACGCAAGTAGATGAGTTACATAGAAGCTTGCTGCAGTAGAAACTATAACATGAGTAAAGCAGCCATGATGGAAAGATGGACGTCGGATTGTGTCAAAACTACCTCAGAAACAAACCAGGGCCGCAGATCAGAAACACTGCAGAAAACAGCATCCTGCGAGGAACAAAGAATATCTGTTTTACCACGAATAAGGATGTCACAGCAGGACATCACTTGAAAGTACAACCAGGATAAGCTATGGAAGGAGGGCACATTTCTCTTCGATTGAACAGAAGCAAAAACACCTGCAGGTGCCAAGTATTGGACAATCAAGAGTGCAGAAAGCACACGTACGACGGAGCAATCAAGTCTCCAGAGGCCAAGAGGAGTAATAGAACCAAGCATCATTAAATCAAATAGCAGTAAATAGCAAGTCGAAATGGACAAATTTGCAGTCTACTACCATGTGGTTGCAAGATTCGAAAACAAGGTCTATTCTTTAAGACCCCAACGAAAATAGTGGTGTAACCTGACTCCCTTAAAAATCCCAAATGTGAAAACAATCAGCAAGGTCAACTACAAAGGAGAAGCCTCAGCTCATGGTCTGCCTGATAAGAGATGGTAGGCTAATTGACCAAAGTGGGCAGTGGTTTGACGTTGTTCCCCGCAACTAGGTTTCGTTTGTTCACGTGCTGCTAGCAAGCCGAATGTCCAACGTTCGGAGAGGTTTGGAAGTTCGGAGAGTATGCCAACCAATCATGAGTGGCTATGTAGCGGCATGCTATACAATGTTGCAATAGCCAATTCGCAGTTATTATTTTTCATAATCCGAATTATGCATTTTTAAAGGTAGTTTGAGGCGTGCCTGCCAGATAAGGGACAGCCATTAATGTTATTAACACTTATGCATACTGTAGGTATTTATGTTCCCTTAACCAATCCCTCCCCCTTGATAGGTTTTACTGTTGCCACGTAGGATGATGTCATAGCTGACATACATCAAAGTATAAGGTCTTTGTGTAACCAAAACTAAGATGAGAGTTTGTGAGCTGCATTTCGTATGGTCAACAGATTTCTCTACTTTATTTGAGCTGACAATAAAGTGGTACTTTGGCATATTCTTTGAGTCTGTCTGGTTATTTGGGTCCAGGGTCCTTTATTGTGGTCATTCCATTCTGCACATGAGATACGCTCCAAGGTGCTACTGCATATTTTGGTAGCAATGTGGATGGTTTAAGATCCAGCTACCTAGGTCCTGATCTAGACTCTTGGACTAAAGACGACTTTCACCATTAGCCAGAAGATCATGGAGCTTCCTGTGGCGAGCGGTGTGCAATACACATGTTTGGAAAGAATCAGTGAGCATGTGCCCCTTTGAAGAAATTCCTGTCCGGTTCTCACAGGTGCCCCGTGGACTGAAGGCAGACTAGTCAATTGTGGAAGAGTCGATGCCGAGAGTCTCGAACTGAGCCGTGGATCTTAATAGGACATTGGAAGTGGCAAATAAAGGGGAGGGGCTATAGTTTAAATGTAATTATATGGTAACAGGATTTGTGTTTAAAGAGATAGACACTTCGATTCTGGATTCTAAGGGGACCAAAGAATACGCATTAAACTGTAAGAAGAGAATTTGGTTGGGATTCCTGAGGCAAGTGCAATAAAGAAGAAGATCTATTACAATCCAAAGTGGAGTAACTAGTGAGATAACAAACATTTACTAAGGAAGGTGATCACAGAAAAAGAAAAGTGCACGCCTATTTGGGGGGGATACATACCTCAGTGTAAAACATTTATTGTGCATGAACGGAGAACTATAAATCTATAGTAATACAATCAGTTGAATATCAGGCCTTAAAATCAAGCAATTGATGTCAATAAGAGAAGGATAAAAGCTGAGAAAAAATAGTAAAGTTAAATAAATGTTCTGGCAGTGGCAATAATGGAACATGCGAGCAAGAGTCGATAGAATTATAAACGAAGAAATAAAGTGAAACAATATCGAAAGACATGTTTATATTTGTTAAAAGGATTGTTTTTTGTAGTAAAACAGTGGTGATTGATGGTGTTTGGTCAAATTGATTTTTGTATTGTAGGCGATTTAAGAACCCTGTAAGTATTGCCAGTCGAAATTGACTTGTCATCGTGGGGGACACTCCCATTTTACATCTATGCAGGATATTACCAGGATACACACCTACAACTAGGCAGTATCATGCAGAATCGGTGAAGTAGGTGAATACAACACTCATGCTGTAGCCTCAAGAAGGCTTGTTGTCAAAAACAGTATTGTGACATATGACAACGTATGTCATGAACCGTCACCTCTATCCCTCTTGGACCTCATGGTCCCTGACCCATAGAGCACTGAATGCAGTAACCATCCCAACAAGGCCGTCGAATACGAAATGCAGCTTGCCACCCTTTATGTTCCATGCTCGGCGCACTACTAAACAGATACACCCCCACGGCTCTGCGCGTCTCAACGCTACTGCTCGCCGTAGCTGGACGTGTGCTGCCAGAGTTCGCTCAGGGCTAATTTCCTGAATTCTATTCCCAGTTCCTTGATTCCTCCTCCTTTTCTTTCATCCTTCAAACTTTACCGAACTTTCCTGGATTTTCACCCGCGCTCGAGTCACGGCTTCCGTGCCTCAGCGCGCGGACATTGTTCCTTCCTGGTTCCGTCCTGGACAATCTGAACGAAGCACGCTGGAATCCAAAGACCCGCGCACGGGCTTATACAAATCCCGGACTGTGCGAAAGAAGTCACAAAAGAAGGTCGCAAGCAAACAGGAAAAACAGGTGAGAAGGGGAGAGACTTGTGACAGATTGAGACGCCTAAAGATCAACAGGGATGGAAGCCGCGGTTCAAGACCTCATGCGAGGCATGCAGGAACTCACCACAGAAGTTCAAAACCTTAAAGCTGAGAACGCTGCCTTAAAGCAGCTGGTATTGTCTCGGGATTCTGCTACCAAGGAAAGTGTGTTATTGGGAGGATTGGTGGACGAATAACATGGCTCTCCAAAGACCCTTTGTTCCTTCCTTGATTCATGCTTGGTGCATTTCACCTTCAAGCCCTACTACTTTTCCACCCCTAGAGCAAAGGTGGGGTTTATGATATCGCACCTCACTGGCAACGCATTAACCTGGGCAACTCCCCTAGTCAATTCGGGCGACGTCCTTCTGGATGATTACAATGGATTCGTGGAAGCCCTAAAGGCCATATTTGATCGTCCTGAGCAGGTTTACAGCGCTCAAGAACGTCTACTTGATTTTCGACAAGGATCCCAGGATATGCTTACCTATGTCACCCATTTCAAACAACTTATGAAGGAAGCTGATTGGTCCCAAGAGGCTAGCTTCACTCTCTTTCAAAGAGACTTGAATGAAGAAATAAAGGGCAAGCTAGCCGGGGTAGCTCGCCCTAATTCCTTTCAGGCCCTCTTGGACCTTTCCTTGCAAATTGATTTTCGAATCCAGGAAAGAAAGGCAGAGAAAAAGAAGTCGAAATCATCATTCCAAAAGGCTGTCATAGATCACCCTTCTAGCCCTGAATCCGCAGTTTCTCCGACCTCAGATCCAGAACCCATGCAAATGGGGGCATTCCGTGGAACCACACTGGTCTCTGCATGTATTGCGCCTCCGATAAACATCTTGTCAGAGAGTGCCCTATTGCTCCTCCACAGCGTTCGGGAAACGCCAGCTCCCGATCCTAGATGGGGCACAGTTTCGGGAGAATGATGTCTGCTCCACATCAATTCCTTCCTTGAACTCTCCTGGACCAAATGACCTTGTGATTCTATAGGTCTTTCTATCGCCTTCCAAGAAAGAATCCTACCCCATCCTTGCATTAGTGGATTGCGGAGCCAGGGGAATATTCATAGATCATGATTGGGTCACAACTCATCACATTCCATGCGAAACACGAGAGGCTATGCAACCTGTTGAAGCAATCGATGGACGACCCCTGTCTTCAGGACCCATAACGCTTCAAACCAAGGAGCTTTTTCTCTCCATAAACCACCATCAAGAGAGGATTAAATTTGATATTATAAGATCTGCCCACTATCCAATAGTTTTAGGCATGCCCTGGTTACAGAAGCACAATCCTTATATCAATTGGGCAGCAGGCTCTCTATTTCTTGGTTCGCTACATTGGATGTCCCACTGTTTGTCCGTGAACACCTTACCAAAGCCCTCTGAAGACTTCCAAGAAAATCAACAAATACCAGTCACCGTCTCTAACGTCATCCAGATTCCCAGGGCCTATCAGGCGTACAAAGATGTGTTCTCAACAGCCATAGTTCAAGCTCTACCGCCCCACAGACATGAAGATTGTGCCATCGATACCGAACCTTCAGCAGTAATTCCGTTTGGAAGAATGTTTATCTTGTCAGAACCTGAAAAGAGGGCCCTCCGGGAATACCTGAATACCAATCTGGAAAACTGAACTATTCGACCATCCAAGTCCCCAGTGGCCGCCTCCCTATTTTTTGTTCCCAAGAAGGATTCCAAGGAGCTTAGGCCATGTCTCGATTACCGTGGCCTTAACCAATGCACTCTTAAGGACCGTTATCCATTGCCTCTCATCTCAGACATCCTGGAAGCCGTCAGAAGTGCTGTCATCTTCACAAAACTACACCTCAGGGCCGCTTACCATCTTATTCGTATAAAGGAAGGCGACAAATGGAAGACAGCTTTTAGAACACCCTTTGGCCATTTTGAATATATAGTTATGCCCTTTGGACTTGCTAATGCCCCAGCAGCCTTCCAACGCTTTATGGATCGGGTATTTTCTGATATGCTGTTCCTCTTCGTCATTGTATATCTAGACGACATACTGATCTACTCCAAGGACCATCAAGAACATGAAGAGCACGTAAGGGCAGTCTTACAATGTCTACGGGAACATAAACTCCTGGCCAAACCCGAGGAATGCCTTTTTCACGTATCTACTGTTCACTATCTTGGATTTGTTCTTAGCCAAAAGGGGATTGGAATGGACTCTTCAAAGGTTGATTCCATTCTATCTTGGCCTGTTCCCACTAGCGTAAAGCAAATTCAATCCTTCCTGGGGCTTGCTAACTTCTACAGAAAGTTTAATCCAGCATTTTCGGAAATTGTTCATCCTATTGTTACATTGTTAAAAAAGGACACACCTTTTCAGTGGACCTCAGTCCAAGATTCGGTGTTTCAACGATTAAAGTCGGAGTTCACACAAGCTCCCATCCTTGCTCAACCTGACACAGACGGACCCTTCATTGTTGAAATTGATGCTTCCAACTACGCCATTGGGGCCGTCATGAAAAAGGAACTTGGAGACAAACTAGAACACCCCATCGCCTATCTCTCCCGCACCTTGTCTTCCAGTGAAACCCATTATTCCGTCCTGGAGAAGGAATTGTTATCCATCCGTCAGCCCTTCACTGATTGGCGTCATATCCTTCTGGGAGCCAAACACCCGGTTCAAGTCTGCACAGACCATCGGAATCTCTAAGTACTACAATCCCTAGAATATAGAAACAGTCGCCAAGCCCGCTGGGCCTTCTTTTTTGACCAATACCAGTTCCAAATCCATCACTTCCCTGGAACACACAGCATTATAGCCAATGCCTTATCCAGATGTCCTGACTATGAACCCCTTGAGGATTAGACCTTTCCTAAGATGTTTCCCCACACAATATTTGTTGCTCAAGCAATTACCCTCCTGGAGGATATTCAAATTCAAACCCAGTCCTTTGAACCTTGGAAGGAGTTTAAGAGAAACAATAGATGGAATTGTCATGATGCCTACCCCCGGAAGACCAGACCAGGCCCAGCAGCCCCGGAAGCAGGCATCATGCCACTTGGAGCATGCCCAAAGCCCCAGTTAGGGGCTGTTTGGGTACAGTCCTGCCGCCTATGGCGCCAGGCTCATAAAGATAAAGTCAGTCCTGGCGCCATGGGCGCCAGGCTCATTATTGATAACTTACCTGAAGCAGACCATGCTGCATACTCACCTGAGGCAGACCATGCTGCGTGAAGACTCAAGCCAAATGAGGCTTAGGAGGGACTATTTTACTGAAGGGACTATTTTGTTACTTGGGTGGGGCTGTGGAAGAATACTTACCTGGATCTTCTTCCAAGGCTATTTAAACCACGCCCGGACAGCCACACATGCTTCGCGTTATTCTGCTTGCTGCAGCGTAACGCTCACCGTGTTTTCAGCAGCTCCAGTCTTCAGCCACGCCCGCTTCAGTCCTGGGACTCCTGAAACAAGAAGAAAAGAAGGATAAAGGTTAGAACAGGAGTTTTAACTTTAATCCTTACCTGAATCCTAATCCATTTTGCCACGGAACTGAAAGACAGAAGTCTTTGAAGCATCGCTTCGCATTCCTACGGCGCCGCGCTGAACTCACCTGCTTGGCGGTACTTCAGCATTCTATCACGCTCTCTCCATCTCGCGGCCTCCCTCCGACACCTAAGGAGACAAAGACAGCAAGGTGAGCAAGGGGACTCTCTAAGGCTATACAAGCTACCCCCAAGGACTTACCTGATTTACCACGGGAGGTACTCACCTCATCTCGGGTGGGCGCAGTCAACTCTGCTTCATCGCCGTACCCCGGCCCCTAAGGGGAGAAAGCAAAGACAATACCAGTTACCCCCTACAAAACTTACCTGATTTACCACGGGGGTCTCACCTCATCTCGGATCGGCACAGCCAACTCTGCTTCATCGCCGTACCCCGGCACCTAAGGGGAAAACCACAATAGACTTACCTGAATCTTACCGAGTGCCATTTGGAAATCTTCGAGTGGATTAATCGGCAACCTGCAAGGAATCGGACAGAGTGAAGAGCAGACATTTGAACTCTTATGAACAATTGGACTTTAGAGTCAATACTGGAACTCACCAATTCCTCTACGCCAGTGAAGTAACTGGTCATCAACGCGCCCCTGCGGTCGACGCAGGATGGAGAGCTCATCCTTCCAAACCATCAGGTGAGACTAAGGAGGGGACATAAAGAGTGATCTGTGGGAAGACAACGGGATTGGGGAAGGTGGGTTGACACTCAATTCCACGGGTGGTTCATTCCTCTTCTCCTTTGCAGAAGAATATTCTTGCGAGCCAGACAAACTAGGCTGAGCGGGCCAGTCCAGTCAGTCATCTCGGCGCTACACGTCACGCTGGTGGCAATAACAGCGGCCCAGTTCCGGTCGACGCCCCCGTGGGAACCAGGTGAGCGTAACATGAATCTCAAAACAAAGGACGGATACCTGTTCAAGGACAATCGCTTGGTCATTACCACTCCTGGACTGAGACAAAAAATCACAAGCCTATGTCATGATACTTTCCATTTAGGACACTGTGGCATCACCAACACTCTCCGTCTAATACAAAGACAGTTTTTGTGTCCAAAGATGAAGGATGATATCAAGATCCATATCCAGACATGTGCGTTCTGCAATCAGAACAAGCATGATAACAAAAGACCAGCAGGTCTCCTGCTCCAACCGGCAATACCAACAAGACCCTGGGAAATCATTGCCACGGATTTCATTGTGAAACTACCCTCTTCCAGGGGCTACACAACTATAATGGTTACCATTGATTTGTTCACTCATACGGCTCATTTTACACCTTTATACAAACTGCCATCCTCATCTGAACTTGCTGGATTTTTCCTGGAACAAATATTCCGGCTTCATGGGCTACCTTCCAAGATCATTTCTGATAGAGGGCCCCAGTACATATTCCAGTTCTGGAAATAGTTAGGTCGTATACTGGGAATCCAGCGTGACTTGTCTTCGGGTTATCATCCACAGACCAATGGAGCTAATGAGCGAGTAAATCAAACTCTGGAACAATATCTTCATTGCTTTTTCTGTAGTGAAGGTTTTCCTCCTTCAGTCCTAACATCCATTCTTCCACATCCAACCCCAGTTCCTACGGTAGATTCCTGGATTGAAACACTAATCAATGTGCACAAAGAAGCTAAGGAAAACCTAGAAAGGGCCTGAAGAGACGATAAACATTATGCTGACTCCAAAAGAAGACCAGGACCTTCCTATTCAATAGGCGATAAGGTCTGGTTATCCTCAAAACTCCTCCCACGTCGCCTACGACCAAATAAATTGGCTCCCAGGTATCACAGTCCCTTTTCTATAAAATAAATCGTCAATCCAGTGGCCTTTCGGCTCCGACTACCAAAATCATGGAAAAGGACCCACCCAGTCTTCCATACTTCTCTTTTGAACCCATATGTTCAACCCTCTCGAACTGCTCCAAGATCTACTCCAGTGATTGTCAATGACCAACTCGAGTACGAGGTCTCCAGAATTTGTGATTCTAGGTACCGACGTGGTGAGCTGCAATATCTGGTCGAATGGAAAGGCTATCCACCTAGTGAGCGAACCTGGGAACCCATATCAAACATGAATGCCCCCAGGCTGATTCGAAGATACGACCTTATCCATCCAGGCAAACCAAGAGGAGCTGGGCTTCAGAGGAGGCATGCTTTCATGAAACGTCGCCTGCGTCCCTTTTGGACCTTGTGGTCCCTGACCCATAGAGCACTGAATGCAGTAACCATCCCAATATGGCCGTCGAATACGAAATGTAGCTTGCGAGCCTTTACTTTCCATGCTCAATGCACTACTAAACAGACACACCCCCGCGGCTCTGTGCGTCTCAACGCTACTGCTCGCCGTAGCTGGACGTGTGCTGCTGGAGTTCGCTCAGGGCTAATTTCCTGAATTCTATTCCTGGTTCCTTGATTCCTCCTCCTTTCCTTTCATCCTTCAAACTTTACCGAACTTTCCAGGATTTTCGCCCGCGCTCGAGTCATGGCTTCCGTGCCTCTGCGTGCAGACATTGCTCCTTCCTGGTTCCGTCCTAGACAATCTGAACGAAGCACGCTGGAATCCCAAGACCCGCGCACGGGCTTATACAAATCCCGGACCATGCAAAAGAAGTCCCAAGAGAAAGTTGCAAGCAAACAGGAAAAACAGGTGAGAAGGGGAGAGACTTGTGACAACATATGGAAGATGTATCAAAACGAGAAAGAAGACCCACCTGAGAAGGAGTGGATTCTTAATCAGCATAAAGAGGAGGACATAACACCCTTACTCCTCCCAAAAATGATAGCATAACAGAAGATAAACAGGGATTATACCCTTTAAAGAAATTAAAGGCAGCAGCGGGGTATGTTAATCCAACATACGTACCTCCCGCTTATAATAGTGAAGACAGCATGGAAGAAAGTATGCTTAAGGAACATAAAAATATATCGACACAAGATGAATATAAAGAGCGTGATGAAGAAAGAAGTAGACAGATAGAAATAGAAGAGGAAGTCAAGAGACAAAAAGAGAAGGACAGAACAAAGAAAGGCATCATAGTCTAGAACAAATGGATGTGAGGACATATATTACTCAAGTTAGATGGAAAAGGTATCGATGAGGTTCGAGAGAGTGAAGAAAGAGAAGAACGGGATGAGAAATAAAAGGAACGGGAAAGAGCACACTAAGAGGTCTTTATATCGCCTCCCAAGAAAGAATCCTACCCCATCCTGGCATTAGTGCATTGCGGAGCCATGGGCATATTCATAGATCATGATTGGGTCACAACTCATCACATTCCATGCGAAACCCGAGAGACTATGCAACCTGTTGAAGCAATCGATGGAAGACCCCTGTCTTCAGGACCCATAACCCTTCAAACCAAGGAGCTTTTTCTCACCATAGCCCACCATCAAGAGAGGATTAAATTTGATATTATAAAATCTGCCCACTACCCAATAGTTTTAGGCATGCCCTGGTTACAGGAGCACAATCCTTATATCAATTGGGCAGCAGGCTTTCTATTTCTTGGTTCGGAACATTGTATGTCCCACTGTTTGTCCTTGAACACCTTACCAAAGCCCTCTGAAGACTTCCAAGAAAATCAACAAATACCAGTCACCGTCTCTAACGTCATCCAGATTCCCAGGGCCTATCAGACGTACAAAGATGTGTTTTCAACAGCCATAGTTCAAGCTGTACTGCCCCACAGACCTGAAGATTGTGCCATCAATAGAACCTTCTGCAGTAATTCCATTTGGAAGAATGTTTATCTTGTCATAACCTGAAAAGAGGGCCCTGCGGGAATACCTGGATAGCAATCTGGAAATCTGAACTATTGGACCAGCCAAGTCTCCAGTGGGCGCCTCCCTATTTTTTGTTCTCAAGAAGGATTCCAAGGAGCTTAGGCCATGTCTCGATTACCGTGGCCTTAACCAATGCACTCTTAAGGACCGTTATCCATTGCCTCTCATCTCAGACATCCTGGAAGCCGTCAGAAGTGCTGTCATCTTCACAAAACTACACCTCAGGGCCGCTTACCATCTTATTCGTATAAAGGAAGGCGACAAATGGAAGACAGCTTTTAGAACACCCTTTGGCCATTTTGAATATATAGTTATGCCCTTTGGACTTGCTAATGCCCCAGCAGCCTTCCAACGCTTTATGGATCGGGTATTTTCTGATATGCTGTTCCTCTTCGTCATTGTATATCTAGACGACATACTGATCTACTCCAAGGACCATCAAGAACATGAAGAGCACGCAAGGGCAGTTTTACAACGTCTACGGGAATATAAACTCCTGCCCAAACCCGAGAAATGCCTTTTTCACGTATCTACTGTTCACTATCTTGGATTTGTTCTTAGCCAAAAGGGGATTGGAATGGACTCTTCGAAGGTTGATTCCATTCTATCTTGGCCTGTTCCCACTAGCGTAAAGCAAATTCAATCCTTCCTGGGGCTTGCTAACTTCTACAGAAAGTTTATTCCAGCATTTTTGGAAATTGTTCATCCTATTGTTACTTTGTTAAAAAAGGACACCCCCTTTCAGTGGACCTCAGTCCAAGATTCGGCGTTTCAACGATTAAAGTCGGAATTCACACAATCTCCCATCCTTGCTCAACCTGACACAGACGGACCCTTCATTGTCAAAACTGATGCTTCCAACTACGCCATTGGGGCAGTCCTGAAACAGGAACTTGGAGACAAACTAGAACACCCCATCGCCTATCCCTCCCGCATCTTGACTCCCAGTGAAACCCATTATTCCGTCCTGGAGAAGGAATTGTTAGCCATCCGTCAGCCCTTCTCTGATTGGCGTCATATCCTTCTGGGAGCCAAACACCCGGTTCAAGTCTGCACAGACCATCGGAATCTCCAAGTACTACAATCCCTGGAATATAGAAACAGTCGACAAGCCCGCTGGCCCTTCATTTTTGCCCAATACCAGTTCCAAATCCATCACTTCCCTGGAACACACAACATTATAGCCGATGCCTTATCCAGGCGTCCTGACTATGAACCCCTTGAGGATCAGACCTTTCCTAAGATGTTTCCCCACACAATATTTGTTGCCCAAGCAATTACCCCCCTGGAGGATATTCAAATTCAAACCCAGTCCTCTGAACCTTGGAAGGAGTTTAAGAGAAACAATCGATGGAATCTCAAAACAAAGGACGGATACCTGTTCAAGGACAATCGCTTGGTCATTCCCATTCCTGGACTGAGACAAAAAATCACAGGCCTTTGTCATGATACTTTCCATTTAGGACACCGTGGCATCACCAACACTCTCAGTCTAATAAAAAGACAGTTTTTGTGTCCAAAGATGAAGGATGATATCAAGATCCACATCCAGACTTGTGAGTTCTGCAATCAGAACAAGCATGATAACAAAAGACCAGCAGGTCTCCTGCTCCAACCAGCAATACCAACAAGACCCTCGGAAATCATTGCCATAGATTTCTTCGTGGAACTACCCTCTCCCAGGAGCTACACAACTATAATGGTTACCATTGATTTGTTCACTCATATGGCTCATTTTACACCTTTATACAAACTGCCATCCTCATCTGAACTTGCTAGAATTTTCCTGGAACAAATATTCCAGCTTCATGGGCTACCTTCCAAGATCTTTTCTGATAGAGGGCCCCAGTACATATCCCAGTTCTGGAAACAGTTATGTCGTATACTGGGAATCCAGCGTGCCTTGTCTTCAGGTTATCATCCACAGACCAATGGAGCTACTGAGCGAGTAAATCAAACTCTGGAACAATATCTTTGTTGCTTCGCCACCAAGGTCCAGGATGATTGGTCACTCTTAATACCTGTGGCCGAATTCGTATGCAACAATTCGGATCATTCAGCTATCAAAACCAGTCCCTTTTTCTGTAGTCAAGGATTTCATCCTTCAGTCCTACCGTCCATTCTTCTACATCCAACCCCAGTTCCTACGGTTGATTCCTGGATTGAAACACTAATCAATGTGCACAAAGAAGCTAAGGAAAACCTAGAAAGGGCCTGAAGAGACGATAAACATTATGCTGACTCCAAAAGAAGACCAGAACCTTCCTATTCAATAGGCAATAAGGTCTGGTTATCCTCAAAACTCCTTCCACGTCACCTATGACCAAATAAATTGACTCCCAGGTATTGCGGTCCCTTTTCTATAAAATAAATCGTCAATCCAGTGGCCTTTCGGCTCCGGCTACCAGAATCATGGAAACGGACCCACCCAGTCTTCCATACTTCTCTGTTGAAGCCATATGTTCAACCCTCTCGAACTGCTCCAAGATCTACTTCAGTGATTGTCAATGAGCAACTCGAGTACGAGGTCTCCAGAATTTGTGATTCTAGGTAACGACGTGGTCAGCTGCAATATCTGGATGAATGGAAAGGCTATCCACCTAGTGAGCGAACCTGGGAACCCATATCAAACATGAATGCCCCCAGGCTGATTCGAAGATACCACCTTATCCATCCAGGCAAACCAAGAGGAGCTGGGCTTCAGAGGAGGCATGCTTTCATGAAACGTCGCCTGCGTCCCTTTTGGACCTCGTGGTCCCTGACCCATAGAGCACTGAATGCAGTAACCATCCCGATATGGCCGTCGAATGCGAAATGCAGCTTGCTAGCCTTTACGTTCCATGCTCAATGCACTACTAAACAGACACACCCCCGCGGCTCTGCGCGTCTCAACGCTACTGCTCGCCGTAGCTGGACGTGTGCTGCTGGAGTTCGCTCAGGGCTAATTTCCTGAATTCTATTCCTGGTTCCTTGATTCCTCCTCCTTTCCTTTCATCCTTCAAACTTTACCGAACTTTCCTGGATTTTCACCCGTGCTCGAGTCACGGCTTCCGTGCCTCCGCGTGCGGACATTGCTCCTTCCTAGTTCCGTCCTAGACAATCTGAACGAAGCACACTGGAATCCGAAGACCCACGCACAGGCTTATACAAAATCCCAGACCGTGCAAAAGAAGTCACAAAAGAAGGTTGCAAGCAAACAGGAAAACATGTGAGAAGGGGAGAGACTTGTGACAACGTATGGAAGATGTATCAAAACGAGAAAGAAGACCCACCTAAGAAGGAGTCAATTCTTAATCAGCATAAAGAGGAGGACATAACACCCTTACTCCTCCCAAAAATGATAGCATAACAGAAGATAAACAGGGATTATACCCTAAAAGAAATTAAAGGCAGCGGCGGGGTATGTTAATCCAACATACGTACCTCCCGCTTATAATAGTGAAGACAGCATGGAAGAAAGTATGCTTAAGGAACGTAAAAATATATTTACACAGGATTAATATAAAGAGCGTGATGAACAAAGAAGTAGACAGATAGAAATAGAAGAGGAAGTCAAGAGATAAAAAGAGAAGGACAGAGCAAAGAAGGCATCATAATCTAGAACAAATGGATGTGAGGACAGATATTACTCAAGTTAGATGGAAAAGGTATCGATGAGGTTCAAGAGAGGGAAGAAAGAGAAGAACGGGATGAGAAATAAAAGGAACGGGAAAGAGCACACTAAGAGCAGAAGGAAAAGAGGAAACAAAATGAAGAACGAAGAAGGGATGAGGAACAAAAGAAAGAAAAAGAGAATAGGGCAGAAGAAACACAGGGAAATAGAAGCCCAGAGAATGAAACAACATAGGTTTCAAAGAAGGCGAGAGGAAGAATAGAACAGGGAGATGAGGAGAAGGGAAGAAGAAATGAGAAGGAGCAGGGAACAAAAAGATGGCAAAATAGATTATCTTGTTAATGTATGCATATTGCCAGTTGAAGCATGAGAATAGTGGGAAGAAGAGAGAGGATAACAACGGCCCCGTAGAGAGCTGCAGGAAATAGAGAACACAGACATTGGCTGATGAGCAAGAGGCAGAAGGCATAGGGAAAAAGATTGGCGATCTATATAGGCAAATAAGGGACAAGAATGGTTATAACATTGATGGGAACAATGACTGATCTTTATCAGAAGGAATAGGAAGTAGATTGGGTGATATAATGGCAGACAAACATAGAGCACTGTCTGTAAGTGGGCTAGACCTTAATGACGAGGACAGGAACGATAGCCAGGAAAGTTCGGGTATAATGCTGTCAGACGAAGAAAGGGAACAAAACTGAAAGGCACAGAGAGATGGTGGATGTGGTTTTTCAATAGATCTGAGTATAGGAAAAGGGGTACAATTGAAAGATTTAGTAGACCCTAAAGAGAAAACACCTGAACCAATACCATATTCTGAATGAACATACAATCGCGTAGGGCAAGGGATGGATCTCCTCCATATGAGAGCAGATAAAGGTTGCTGCCAGAACGAAGACAGACGGGTGAAACTAGCCCCTCCTGAAAAATGAGAAGTGTAGGTGGGTATGATTATGGGCAAGGGTATGAAAATTCCCATTATTGGAGAAAGGGGGAGGACGACCACAATATATACCATGGCCTTAGATGGATAAAGATAATTTGAAATGTAAACTGCCTAGTTTGACTGCGAGTGTGGGAAAATGGATCGATGAGTTAGAAAGAATGACAGCAGGAATCATGTTACCATTGGGTAACGTAAAGTGACTGCCAACAGCTATTCTAGGAGAGAGAGCTAAGGCCATCAGCAGACGAGCAGGGTATGCGAGTGTCACAGCACAGAACAAAACACAACACATGATGGAGCGCCATGTAATAATTGCAGAGCAGACATATGGAGAGTGCTTAGAGTAAAGTACCCCGACACATCAGAGATGGGTGCGACTATGACAAGGAAAATGGGGGAGTATGAAGATAATGTTGCCTTTATTCAAGAAATTCAGGAATTTTGGCGTCTTGAGACGAGGGAACCGGGGGATAAAACTGTGGCATTATTTTATCACATTTTCGTGTCAGGGACTGCCCAAGCCAGTACAATGGCAGATGAAGAAACATGTGGGAATGGAAGCAATGCCTTGGCCAGAAATACAGTTGACTATTGTACATCATTGTCAATTGTTGCAAGAGAAGAACAAGAAAAAAGCTGATGGCACGAAGCGAAGTTAGTTCAGAGAAAATTGTCAAAATTTGCTATAGAAGGAGTGATATTGACAAGTGGTGAAGGTGTTGTAACACAAGTAGTACAACCGGTGCAGTCAAGCAATGTAGGATACCCTACAGATCAAGGTGGATTCCATTTATGGCCACAAGGCAGGGAATGTGCCTAGAGGAGGACAAAGGAGATTTCAGAACCCTCAAGGGGGAGGAGGCTTTAATGGAGGACAGCCCCAGCAATATTGGGATTGTGGGAGAATGGGACATATAGCCTGAATGTGTAGAAGTAGAGGGGGCATACAGCAGAACTGCCTGACTATTCTCCACAGTATAATACAGAACCACAGGAGTATTATGCCCAAGATCACACACAGAATCAGACACATGTGACACAAATACACCAGGCACAACAAAATCCAGCACAAGTGCAGATGTCACAAGGGTATCTACAGCAAGTGCCTATACAAGCACGGCAAGTACTGACACAACAAGCAGCGGTACCACAATGGACCACAAATGTAGTAGCCCCACAAACATCCACACCTAGGATAGGGAGTGTGACCATGGTAGGAGGAAATCCTTTCACGGGTACCAGGAATACATCTTCTGAATGTAAGAGAGTTAATATTGGCATTTGCATGCCAGAAGGTATTACGCAGGGTTCCTCTAGACCGGTGGCTTTCAAACATTTTAGGCTTGGACCCCCCAAGTAAAATGTGGGCAGGTCGCCCCCCCCCCAAAAAAATGCCGAATGGACAGTAAGTCCAAATGGCTAAGAACTATCATGAGCCATCATCACACCCTACTCCCAGTTTAGTCCCTGGGCTCCCCTACATGTTCCCATCACGGTCACTAGGCTACCTCATCCCACTCCTAGCCCAGTCCCTGTGCTCTCCACACCCAACCCAGACCCTGGGCTATATAATCCCTGCTCCCACCACTATCCCAAGGCTCCCGTCCATCCTGCTCCCACCACAGCCCCTGGGCTCCCCCACCCTGCTCCCAGCACAGTCCTAGGGCCAGTGGTGGCTGGTGAATTTTTTAAGTGGAGGGGAATAAATGTTTCCACCAGATATGCCATAGCGACCAAGCATAGCGAAAGAGTCTGAACCAATCAAGGGGAGTTCGGGGTTTCCCCCGTGACTTTTTAAAAAAAAGAATGGATTAAAATGTTGCGTTTTAGAGCATACTTAAAAAGAAAAAATGGGTAAAAAGCCAAACAGTTTGCAATTGGTGCTGGGGGGTCTAGGGGGCAGACATGATATTTTTTACTGGTCATCTATGATAGACTTGGGAACTGAACTGAACGGTTAAAGGGAAAACAGTGTTTCCCTTGACAGTTTAGCCCGCCCAGGAAAAAAGCAGCTGAGGGAGTGCTCAGTGTTTCACTGGGCTGTCTCCTTGGCTCCTCCATAATGGGTGAGAGGGCCACTGGGTGGACACCACCTCACCCATTATGAATGAGCCGACAGGCTCAAACTGGCCTATATGGCAATAGGGCAATGCCCATACCAAAAATGCAAAATGCTAGTTTGGCCCAGTCAAAATGGCCCACTTTTTTGGCCAATGTGTGCTAGTTTGATGAGTTAATTCACTATGCAGCTAGTAGTTTTGACCATTGTTGCTGAATAAATATTTTTTAAATATCACAATGCTTACATATGAACAAAAACACCCCTTCGGGTACTTTTCAAACAGTCTGTGACTAAAGGAATGAATATCCATTTGCAACTGCGGGTGCACTTTTTTATTGGTGCCTAGTGTGCGTCATAATGTTTGGGAAACGTCGGCATGGTGTATCGGAGGACAGTGCGGCACCGAAAAGGACTGAGAAATATAATATAAGGCATGTGGTGGTGGGAAGAAGGGATGGAAAGGGTGGGGAGAAGAGAGTGGTTCATTTGAGATGTGTGATCATTAGGTGGACGAAGATGGTGGTGTGCCTGCAGTATCCATGCATACTGCGCCAATTCGCCGGTCCCTGCACAGGCGACTACCATGTGTGCTGAATGCAGGCAGCCTTCATTATGGCACGAAAGCTTGTGCCGCGACCTCTTACCGTGGTGACTGGTTGCAACTGATTTGCAGAAAGGGAGTGCATTGGATAACATATATTACGCCATGTGGTGTGGGAAGAAGGGATGCAAAGCGTGGGGGAGTGAGAAGTGATTAATCTGAGATATGTCAATAGGTGGACAGAGACGTTGTTGTGCTTGCAGTATTCGTCCATACAGGGCCCATCAGGGGGTCTCTACACAAGCCATTACCATGTGTGCTGAATGCAGGCAGGCTTCGGTATGGCAGGGCAGCTGGTGCGAAGACCTCTTTCCGTGGTGACTGGTGGGTGCTCAATTGCAGAAGGGAAGTGCATTGCACATGACATGCACATTGTAAGATAGCATGTACTCTGGCGTGCTGCATGTGGTAAGGCTGTAGCTCATTCGATGTACGGATGGAGGCTTTCCACCGACCACTTTGTGTCGTGGTTGCAATTAGGTTTGACATTGTTGCCTTCTGTGTGTGTGGTTCGTCAGCATTGCATACATTGTTGATTCCATGGGTGTGGTGCTTGTTAGCACATCCTACAGTGTTCACTCCATGGCTGCAGCTAATGGAGTGAACAGTTCTGCAGTGTGTGCGCTGAGTGCAGTGTTGGAATACTGTCAGTATAGAAGAGGGTAGAGTTGAAGTGCATCTTCTATGTGTATGGATACTGCAGTGTGTGAAGTGGGTGCAATATTTAAATAGTGTGGGCATAGAAGTTGTTAGGGAGAATTCTCTGTTTAGGCTGAATTTCCTAACCTAGTGAGTCCCCCAGCAGCTTTGCTGGATTTCTGGAGTTTGTTTTTTTCCATCCTGCCAAGAGTGAGACTCTTTTTCTCCCACTCTTGGACATGTATGTGTGTAATTCCTTTGAATGTCAATGTGTTCTATGGGCTATGGGGTCTTTTACTCCATAGGGTCTCATATGTTTTTCTATGTGTGTTACACCGCACCCTACGTGCAGTAACACTGGGGCGTCCTAGCGGACCTCTACCATAGACTCCATACCCGGGGACTGACTACTGTCTCCCCGGGCATGTAAAGTCACCATTGGCTTTACTAGACCTAGACAGATGCTTCCAATGTAGGGATAGGTGCCGTACTCAGTCAACTGGATGGGAAAGGTAGGGAGCACCCCGTTTGCTTCATCAGCCGCAAGCTGAAGGATCCTGAAACAAGGTGGGCAACAATCGAAAGAGAGTGCTTTGCTATCGTGTGGGCCTGAAGAAGTTTAGGCTGTAATTGTATGGTTCTACTTTCGTCATTCAGACTGACCACCAACCCTTGAGATGGTTAATGCAAATGAAAGGGGAAAACCCAAAACTATTGAGATGGTCGATCTGCCTGCAAGGGTTTGATTTCACCATTGAGCACAGGTCAGGGTGTCACCACCAAAATGCTGATGGTCTCTCTAGGATGTATGTCATCGACTAGAGGTATGAGATTCATCCAGGAGTGGATTAAATCCTCCTGTCCCTTAGTCTGGGGGGCGCGAGTGTTAGGGAGAATTCTCTGTTTAGGCTGAATTTCCTAACCTAGTGAGTCCCCCAGCAGCTTTGCTGGATTTCTGGAGTTTGTTTTTTTCCATCCTGCCAAGAGTGAGACTCTTTTTCTCCCACTCTTGGACATGTATGTGTGTAATTCCTTTGAATGTCAATGTGTTCTATGGGCTATGGGGTCTTTTACTCCATAGGATCTCATATGTTTTTCTATGTGTGTTACACCGCACCCTACGTACCGTAACACTGGGGTGTCCTAGCGGACCTCCACCATAGACTCCATACCCGGGGACTGACTACTGTCTCCCCGGGCATGTAAAGTCACCATTGGCTTTACTAGACCTAAATTTACTAACAGAACTAGTACAAACCATCTTATTGTGGACGTACTAGTAGGGGTAATTCGATTACTCCTGGATCTGTTACTTGAGGGGGCACTGTCCCGTCCCCCCTCGTCGAGTTTTGGCTGGCGGCAGTGGAAACTACTTTTTATGTTCAACCCCGAACATAGCCCTATGGGATTCGTCCCATTGTTGGAGATTGATACTTTTTCTCGTTAATCTCTAACGTACCACCGGTCTACTTATCTTAAATAAGTTTATCGGATGGTATTTTCTGCCAGAACTCGGTTTGTAAAATGGCGTCTGTGTTCGTCTCTGTGACTCCTAAACCAAAGGTCGAGCCCTTTGTTCCACTTTTGGCGGGCTCTGTACAGAGACCCTCCAAAGTGGTGCCATTCTGTCTGGGTTACCACAGGGGTGTGGGAGGGGGTTTAGGCACCCTGGACCGAGTTGCCTTGCCAACTCCGGTCGCACTCTGGAGTGATTGGCCCAGGTGGTGAGCCTTCCCGCTCACCACTTAGCATGGGTTGATTGACAGCTAGGCTGAATGAATGGGGGTTTTCTGCATAAAAGGAGGGTTTTTGGGACTGGATCTTCAGAAGTCGCCACAGGACCTAAGAATCCGACGAGGGTAACGCTGAGCCGACCTGCACGACGACACCTCCGGTGGAGCCCTGCGGAACCGACTCACCACTTCCCAACGACAGAGGAGATCTCCCTGCCGGAGAGTCTCTTCCCCTGGCTGGTGGGAACAACCAGTCCCCTTTGTTTTTTATTCGCCTCAGGACGCAGTGGTCGAATTGCCCGTGCAGAGCACTTCGGTAACCGGATAGCCACTACCCCTGTACCGCGACCAAAAGGTGGTGCCTTGTGACTGAGCACTCCGCGGCTGGTCTCTTCCCTGGTGGTGCACCAGACTTCACTTTTCTTCGACGACGAGATCATCTCTACTCTTGGCAAAGACCCAACGTGCATCCACCACCAGGAACAACTGCCCCCGCCGGAGCTGCCCTCCAAAACAAGGTACCGTGTCCGCCTGGCTTCGCCTTTCGATCGGTTCGAGTGAGGTGTCTTAATCCTCTCCGTTCCATTGGGCCGCCTCCAAGCTTTTCTCATTTATTGTTCTGAACTGGTTCAATCTGCCGATAACAATTTGCTACAAAGACTTGAATGCATCTCCACTAGAGACTTTTTGGGACATCGCGCCTTACCTCTCTCCGAGTGGGCCTGGCCTCTGAACTTTATGATCCATTGTGATTCTTGCCTTCCTGCCTTGCATTTTATCCGCAAAGGATTGAACTGTGTTGATTTCATAACCTGCCTATCTTTTTCTCTCCCGTCATAACTAATATTCGAGTGTCATCTAGGTTGAGGTATACACCTCTGTCTGAAAATAAGTGGTACCGGTAGAACCTAGAGTTGTCGAAGTATTGCTAGGGGGATTGATCGTTTTCTACTTTGTAGAGTAATTGTGTTTGATTTGTTTGCCGTGAATTTGCCATAGTGTTTTCCATAGATGTTTCTTTATAAATAAATACCTTAATATCTTTACACTAAGCCTCGTTGCGTGTTTGCTTGTCTTGCTGTGAAGAATTGTCCTATTTTGTATACTCCACATACTGCTCAACTCTTCTTGAGGGAAGTCTGACTGCTCAGCCACAGCTACCAAGTGAATCTGTGTGGTACAGACTGCTACCAAGTGGGTTCACCACCAAACGCCTGTAGCCCTAAATCTTTTGCAGTGGTCCCAGAGGGAACTGCACAGGTTTCCGCCTAACAGAAGTGGATAGGGGTGAACTGCATATTTAATAGGATTGCGTAGTGTCCATTGCGTGCAGTGCTGATTACTGTATTGCTGAGGTATTGCTTTTGTGAACTGCATAGAGTATGCCATGTGGTGGTGGGAAGACGGGATCGAAAGGGTGGGGGAGTGAGAAGTGGTTCATCTGAGATATGTCAATAGGTGGACAAAGACGTTGATGTACCTGCAGTATCCATGCGTACAACGCCAATTCGTGGGTCTCTGCACAGGCGACTACCATGTGTGCTGAATGCAGGTAGGCTGCGTTACGGCACGATAGCTGGTGCAGAGACCTCTTTCCATGGTGACTGGTGGGAGCTCAATTGCAAAAGGGGAGTGCATTGCACATGACTTGCACATTGTAAGATAGCGTGTACTATGGTGTGTTGCATGTGGTAAGCCCGTAGCCCATTCGATGAACAGATGGAGGCCTTACACCGACAACTATGTGCCGTGGGCGCAATTAGGTTTGACATTGTTGCCTTCTGTGTGTGTGGTTCATCAGCATTGCATACATGGTTGCAGCCATGGGTGTGGTGCTTGTTAGAACATCCTACAGTGTTTACTCCATGGCTGCAGCTAATGGAGTGAACAGTTCTGCAGTGTGTGTACTGAGTGCAGTGTTGGAATACTGTCAGTATAGAAGCAGGTAGGGTTGAAGAGCATCTTCTATGTTCATGGATACTGCAGTGTGTGAAGTGAGTGCAATACTCAAATAGTGTGTGCAGAGAAGTGGATAGGTGTGAACTGCTTATTTCATAGAATTGTGTAGTATCCGTTGCGCGGAGTGATGACTACTATACTGCACTATGAGGTATTGCCTTTGTGTACTGAATAGAGTGCTGGGAGCAGGGCCACTGTTGCAGACTTTTTTGGTTTGGTTGGCAGTAACGCCATACTGTGTGAATGAAAGTGGGTATGGGTGCTGGAGGCTGTTGAATGTTTGTAGAATCTACTAACTGTTGAATGTTTCCATGCATAGCTGTATTAAGGTGCAGAGGTTGGGTATCAGTGGTGGTGGCTGTGGTATGTGTGTGGAGTGTGGTTCTTGGGCACACGTTTCCACGCATGGCTGTATTACATTGCAGTGGGTGTGGGCAAGGCCTAGACTATTGGGTGCATGGCCAAAGGCGGTAGGCCATGCACCCAATAGTCTAGGCCTTGCCCACACCCACCGAAGCAATGCAGTTTAGACTGCATCTGTCAGAGGGTACTCACCTTTACAGAAAGGTTGTGGAGCACATTTTACTCTTCATAGAGCACCAGAAGTGCACTGACATCTATATTTTGTTGCTTCCATAGGTGCAGTCATTGTTAGAACATCCTACGGTTTTTGTGTATGGCGGGAGATTGTGCATTGAAAAGTCCAGCAGTGTGCCCACTGGGTGCAGTGTTGGAACACTGTCAGTATAGAAGAGGGTAGGCTTGAAATGAATGTTCTATGTGCTTGGATATTCTGGTTTGTGTAGCTTCCTGGGAGTAGGCCTAATGTTGTGAAGATTGTGTGGTCTGGTTGGCAGTGACACAATATTTTGTGAATGGAAGTGGGTAGGGGTGGTGGAGGCAGTGGTATGTTTGTGGACTCTGCTAACTGTTATATGTTTCCATGCATCACGGTCTTATGGTGCTGGGGTTGGATAGATGTGCCGCTGGCTATGTTACGTTTGTGGATTGTGATTTTTGGCCACATGTTTGCATGCATGGCTCCATTATGTTGTGCTGGGTGTGGGCACGCAGTAGACTCTTGTGTGCATGGTCAAAGGCATGATGGGTGCTGCTCTGGATGATTTTGGATGCTGACATCGTGGATTCTTTTCCAGACCTTTGGACTGAAGGTGCTTTGGAAGCACACGCAACGTGTACTCTGAGTGTTGAATGGTAAATATGGAGTGCTGTACAGAAATGATAGTGTTGGCTGCAGAGTTCTTGGCTGTGATTGCTGCATGCATCTGTGATTATTTCACAGTACTCAATGAGGGAATGCTGGAAGAAGAACAGTGGAGAGTGACAAGGACTGTCCCAGCTTCACTGGGATGTAGCCCTCGCTGTAGCTGAGAAGGCACACGTGCCACATCCTGCCATTCTCAGCATGGTGGGCATGCGTATGGAACTCTGGAGATTATGGAATCAGGTGTTAACAGTGTGGTTCGCAGGAAGGGGCGGTACTACTTGTTCCCAATACTCTCTGCGTAATGAGGTTGGTAGAGATGGAGAGACGCACAGTGCTTCTCGTGGGTGATACATTTGTACAAGATCTGCACAGGTATGCCATGCAAAGAGGCGTTGCTGCTATTTTCGGGTTGGAAGGAGTGGATGATTTGTGGACCAGTTTCTATGCGTTCAGTTTTGGCGGGATGGTTCGTCTTTGCAGATATGTCGCCTCTATCGTTACTGGTCAAGTTGTTGTGATGCATTAGGGAGGTCTACATTTGGGTTATATGTCGCCTGGATGGTTGCTCTGTCACCTGAAGAAGTTGATGAATGCAGTGATGCAGATTTTTCCAACTGCCAAGGTCGTTTTCTCAACCATTCCACCAAGAGAATTATAGGGGTGTGATTTGTCCCCAGCCAAGGCTCGGAAGGTGTGTTATAAACAGATGCATGCCTGCATTCATGTGCACTGATGGAATGTTCTCCACCCACTATGAGAGCATGAAGTTGCAAAATATACACTGCTTCCATGCAAATGGCATTTCTTTGAACGCAATTTTCTTTTACACTGTGCAAGAAGCGTTGACCATAATTCAGTAAAAATGGAAGGAGGAGAAACAAACAGAAACTCATACAAAGAGAAAAAACAAAAACAGTTGTTTGCAAGCACTTAAAAAAACACATAACAAAATAAAAAACTAAAAAAAGACCAAAACCTTTCAGAGGGACCACTAAGAACCCAATTCCCTACCCTGTTTCACACTCCTCCCCCCTTCCTAGCATGAAAACTCTGTGCGGATTCTGCAATAGTTTCAGGATTATCCATGCCACATCTGACCATTTTCAGGATGGGAGCCATGGAAATGGGACTATGGAGGCTACAGCATTTCACAATACAGTTTGTGGTGTGGTGTGTATGCAAAAACTGTGGCAGAAGGACTCTTTGCACAAAGAAGTGCAGAAGGAAATGGTGGATGTGTGCAAGGTAAGGGCCAGGCATCTGTACGTACTTGTGTGAAGTTGGTAACATGCATTCAATGCTGCTTTTGTGCAATCATTTTTGAAAAGTTTGTAGTAAGTGGGGTACTGCAGAAAAGAAAAAACCTGTAAAGTGTACAAGATAAGTGGCAGGCATCCTGTTGTCATGAATGCAATGTGTGTATGGTATTAAAAGATTTGAAATTGTATGATATGCCATTTATAATGTGCCTATACACAGGTTTTGCAAGGTTTGAAGATGCAAGGGAGGAGGAAGAGAGGGGAGACAGAGACAACAAACCCAGGTGTCACTCTGATCGGCCAAGTAAAAATACAGCCCAATTGCAAGGATAAGTGCAGACATCAGGTGTTGGTGGAACTGTTTGCAATACAGAAAACAGTCCCCAAGTGCGTGGTTTGCCAGAAAGGTAGTGTAGGGGTGCTACTGGTGCGGGAGGTGGCCTGGGCCCGACATCAGAGAGTGGCCAGGTAATCAGTGGAGAATCAGTTGCAGCCAGGAAGTCAGCCGGGGAGTGGAGGAGAAAAAGCAGATGCAAAGAGAAAGGCTTTGAGGTGCTTCTGGAACCGGCGATGGATCTCCTCAAGTTTCAGGGAGGCAGGAAGCATGTTGCAGAGGGAAGCCCCAGCCAAAGAAAGAGGTTTACCACCAACTGGTTGCTTGCAGTAGCGACTGACCCTGAGGGAGTTGGAGGCGGATGAGGGAAGAGCTCGAGCACAGAGATATATAGTAAGTGCTGGTTTTGGTGCCTTATCTATTTTGTGGTGATGGGTGCTCATGTGGATGAATGTGGATGCACACATCTTGCAATCTTTTACAAACTTTCTACTGGATGTGCTTTCGAATGACAAGACATTTGCAAGCTGAATTTGTAATGGTACATATGAAGTGTTGTGCAGAGCTGACAGTGTTAGATGCTACCGTCTTCGATACGATTGGTGGATGCGTGTGTGACTATTTACTCGTACCCAATGAGGTACTGGTGGACAGAAAATAGTGGCAAGGGAAGAAGGACTGCTCCTGCTTTTCTGGGTCATGGCCCTCGCAATACTTTTGGAGGTGCACATGCCACATTCTGCGCTTCTCACCATGGTAGCCAATGGGCATGGGACTGTCCAGATTACCCAATGAGGCACTGTGGGTGTGGTTCACAGGAAGGGGCAGTGAAAATGTACATTCTACAGTGCATAGTGAGGATGGCTGAGATGGAGAAACGTATTGTGTTGACTTTGGGGGATGCCTTTGTGCTAGATCTGCACAAGTATGCCCTGGAAAGACACTTTGATGGCAATTTTGGTTTGGAAGGAGTGGACACATTGTGGTGCGCTGTCTATGACCGCAGTTTCACCGATATGCATGCACTATGCAGAGGCATGGCCACTTCTGCAACAGTCAATGTTGTCGTCATGCATTACGGCATCATGCATTTGGGTTACCTGGCTTGTTTAGGTTTATTCCAAGGACTCAAAAGGTTACTGAATGTAGTGAAGAGACTTGTTCCCACTGCCAAGGTACTTTTGTCATCCATAACACCAAGAAGAGCATGGGGCAATGTTCCTGAATGTTGTTCCCAGCCAGAGCATGTATACTTTTTTGTCCAATTGTGGTATGTTTTTCTGCAACAATGATCTCATTAGTTGTGGAAATGCTGAGTTTTTTCAAGCAAATGGTTCGTTGTCATTGTCAAATCGTTGTCACCCATTGGTAATGCTGTTTTGTTTGCCCATTTACAGGATGCGTTGAAGAGTTTACTATAACAATATGAGCACAAGAAAACACATCAAATAAAAGACCGAAAAAGGTGTTTCACTGGAAGCACCTAAACATTTTAAAAAAAAGCCTCTTTTCAGAGCCGCCAATAAAAAGGAACTCCCCTACCTTGGTTGCAATTTATTCCCTCACGCCCGCACGCAGCACGCAATCCACATCCGAGGATTTTGAGGCTGGCCATGGAAATTCGACTGTTGAGCCTGAGGTATTGCGCAATAACGGTTCTGGGTGTGGTGTGCACGCAGAGGACTGTTGTACAGAACTGATATTATTACATGGAGAGCTCTTCAATGTGATTGGTGGATGCATGTGGAACATTCTAACAGTACTCAATGATGGTGTGCTAGAAAGAAGAAAGTAGAAAGAGAAGAAGGAATGTTTCTGCTGAATTGGGGCATGGCCCTCTCCATACTTGGGGAAACGCAGGTGCCACATAGTACAGTTTTCAGCATGCTTCCCATGGGAATGGAACAGTGGGGACTATCGTAACTGAGGGTGTGAGTAACAGGAAAGCCCATTAATACTTTTCTCCATTACTGTGCGTACTGAACCCGGCTGCCATGGTTGCCATAACTTGCAAAGGTAATGGAGCACAGCAGATTCGGTCCACCATCACTTACAGGGCAAACCTATGTGGCCTGCTACTCTGTTCTGAAAAGCTACAAACAGATTTCAGAGCAGCTCTGGGGTGTGGCCTTTTGTAGGGCTTCTGTGGAGAACATGCACCTGGAAAACAGGCCTACATTGTTCAAAATCATATATACATGTGCACGACACAACGTGGTGTCTTTTCAGCGTGTACTTTCCGATAAACACTACATCCATTGCACAACACTGTACTTTTCCGCTGTCCGAGGGTCCGGATCGTGTCCCCGACATAATGGCCCATGTGCAGCATGGTCACACGATTGTTCTCTCTTGGGACGGCTGTCCAGAGGACGTGTTTAGGGTGGCATACGTTGTGCACATTTGCATAAGTGTGCAATGCACACTAGTACCACTTCTCTACCGATTAATAGTGCGACACACATGCACCGACCATTTTGGGAGATGCTGGGTGTTCATAGGGTATAGCAGTTGGGATGATTATCTGTATCACTATCTGTAGTGTGTCGGTGGGTGGCGCGACCTAATTAACATATACGTTCTGATATGGTGCATAGTGGCGGTGTCACCAGGACACAGAGGAACAGATACACATACATGTACTTGTACAACGAACAAACGTCCACTCCCACATGTAATTATAGGTGGTGCACAACTTGCGGACACGCGGGTCGTGCAGTCGTCGGACGGATGCCTCCATTGTCATTGTGGATAGGCCGGGCAGGGGCTGTGTCTGTAGGACACCTATCGTTTGCTTAATTGCGGTCATTTCTACAAGGACTATTCGCAGCTGAGTCATAACGACATTTCACCAACAAAAAAAACAATACCGCATATGCACTCAGCAACAATTTCAATATCATTGTTTACTTGCACACATTCATACACACCATTAGGAAAGGGAAGGGGTAGCAGAAGTGGATACTTATTGTGGAGAATTGGGTATTTGCACAGGTTGGTCGTGAGGGGGGAAGGGATTGAGGTATCACTATATTGTCTCCCATCACACAGATTTTGAGTGGATGGCAGGCTGTGACATGGGGAAGGGGTACACATGCAGGTCTGGCTGTGCTGTTTCATTTAGTCCATAATATACCCTTGTATGCAATCTTTTAAGGCAGCACAATTTCTCTCCAATTCTTCCATTTTGTCTTCCAGGCTGTCCATTTTACTATTTACAGAGTTTCTTTACTTTCCTATGCCTGTATACTGTTGTGGAAGGGGTGCCACTTGTGCTGCCTTGCTTTCCTTTGCAATATGTTCTCTTACAGAAAGAAAATGTGTTAGGTGCACATGAAGCAACATATACTACATACATTACATTTCACACTACTGCGAGTATCAATGGGGTTAGTATCGTAAGTCATTGCATCATGAGGGACATTTTCTTCCAGCCACTGTAAGGTGCTTGCCATTGCTACGTAAACAAACTCTGTTTTGCTTCTGTACTATTGTATACTGCACCAGAAGTGCAATTATCAGACACAATTTTGTGTACTTGCTACTGTCATGAAGCCTACCCCCAGGGAGCCAGACCAAGTCCAGCAACCCCGGAAGCAGGCATCAAGTTATTCCAAGCAAGCCCAACAACCCCCGCTAGGGGCTATTTGGGTGCAGTCCTAGCATCTATGGCACCAGGCTCATATGGAGAGTCAGTCCTGGCGCCATAGGCGCCAGGCTCATAGATTAAAACTTACCTGATGCAGACCATGCTGCAAACTTACCTGATGCAGACCATGCTGCAAGAGCTCCAAGCCAAAAGAGGCTTGGAAGGGACTACTTTACCTAGGGACTATTTTTTACTCGGGTGGGGCTGGGGAGGAATACTTACCTGGGACTACTTTGGCGGCTATTTAAACCACGCCCGAAGAGCAGCACACGCTTCGCGTTATTCTGCATTCAGCAACGTAACGCTCACCGTGCGTGCAAGTCTGCATCCAGTCCTCTGCCACGCCCGCCTCGAGTCTGGAGGTCCTAGAAAATGGGAGAAAGAAGGAGAAAAGGTTAGAACAAGAGCAATACCTTTGATCCTTACCTGAATTCCCGATCCATCGCGCCTTCGAGCTGGAAGAAAGAAGTTATTTTATGCGCGTCGCCTTGCCTGCTGTAGTGCCGCGCTGAACTCACCGGCCTTCGCAGCATCTTCACATTCCACCGCATCCTTCTGCATGTTCCCGCCGCACTCCGGCACCTAAGGGGAAGACAAGAATAGCAAGGTGAGCCAAGGGAATACACAGAGGCAATATTAGTTACCCCCCGTAGACTTACCTGCTTTTACCGCTGGAGGCATTATTCCCCGAGACTTCATACTTTCTCTCAGCGCCTGAATAAGGAGAAAGCAACAGGTTACAGATTGACATTATTTTATCGAACTGTGTTGGATAATACAAATCCTTACCTGAATATTACTGGTTGCCACGAGGAACTCTTTGCTAGGGTCAAGCTGCAACCTGCAAGGAATCGGACAAGAGTGAAAGTGCGACATTTGAACATTTACGAACTACATACTTACGGCGTCTTGCCGGGAATCTCAGAGTCAATATTGTTCTGGAATACACCAATTCCTTCGAGCCAGTGAAGCAACTGGTTATCTACGCGCCCCTGCGCTCAATGCAGGATGGAGAGCTCATCTTTCCAAACCATCAGGTGAGACTATAAGAGGGGACATCAAAGGTGATCAGTGGGGAGAACAGCGGGAGTGAGGGGGGTTAACGCTCAACTCCACGGGTGGTTAATTCCCTTTCTCCACTTGCAGAAGAATATTCCTACGGGCCAAGCAAACAATGCTAGGTGGGCCAGTCCAGTCCGTCATCTTGGCACTACGCGTCACATTGGTGGAGACCGCAGCTGTCCAGTTCAGATCGACGCCCCCGTGGGAGCCAGGTGAGTGTAACAGCTACGTTGCAGTGATGTTCTGGTCTTAGTACTTTCCCGTTCTTACTCTGGCTATTCGTTCTTTGTTCCCATGCACAGTAGCAGTGAGGTAAGATTCTTGAAGGGAGACATCACTTCTGTTGTTGGTGCATTCCATTATGGGGTAGGCCCTATGCCTTTGTGTTGTTTGCTTCATAAGTAAACAGTTTGCAGACCTACTCTATCTTACCTTGCAATCAATTAATGTACATGCTGCTGCTTGCATATGTTCCTTGTGTTTGCTGAATGGTACCTCTATGTAAGACAGCCCCTGCCTTTCTAAGCAGGTTGGATGCCATCCATTGTCCGCGACCAGATGCATACTCCGAGACTGCTGTGCGCATTAACATGGTGCCCATAGGTTCAGTATTTTCTACAGTGCATCTTCAAAAAGCAAGGGTATCCTGCTAAAAACCTATGCAATTCACTGACAAAAACCATTGTTAAAGGGATGTTATGGGTAAGTTGCACTACTAAAAAGCTATGAAGTTCACTGACAAAAACGTTGTTAAAGGAACAATGTGTTTCCGTTGCCCTAACCTATCAAATTCAGTGCAACAAGTACTTGAAAGGAATATTACACTTACTTTGCACTAATAACAACCTATCCATATTATGGTTACAAGTAAAACCCCCAAAAAACAGAAATGTGCCAGTTATGGTAACCTAGGCAACCATAACTTGCCCCACTATTGTGCACTGCTAAGACTAACACCCATGACATCAAACATGACATCCCAAATGTCATGACATCACTGATCACATCACATGGGCATTTAGTTTTCATGCACAGCCTTCACAAGTTATTGTCATTATAATGTTGCCAGGAAACTCTCAGAGGCCATTGGGAGAACTATCATGACATGTATATTTCATTAAGCAATGCATTGCTATAAACACCAGTGCATTACAGAGTTCTTTCCAGTGCATGCACCTACTCGTGTGCAAACGTAGGCATTGTCTGCAGCATGCACCATAGAGGTGCAATATTCAAAATCTTGCCATGTTGGATAGTACATTAATGAATGTTTTCAATTCACAGTTTTGCGCACTGTGAAACATGTAATAAGTAGCTACCAATCCCTCACTTACTACATAATTGTACTACTACAAACAAAACATAGAGACCACAACACATACAAATATGAGCATCAAGAGGGAAAGTAAAGTAAGCAAAAAAGCAGCAGTATTACCAGAAAGTGTTCATAACCTAACTGCTTACCTTCATGCACAGAAATGATTGCTGTGTTTTAGGCCTGCTTCTTCCCCTATGTACATGTATCATATGATGTGACTGCACCCTAAGGAACGTAGTGTAAGAACATATGAAAAGGGTAAAGTCTACAAATATAGTACCTTTTGATTTTTTATTTCCTGACTGTCAGTGAAGAAAACCACCTGAACAAAAAAAAGGGAGCCAGACATGCGATGACATTTGTGATGTCATATTTGATATCATGGGTTAGTGCGCAGTGGTGGGGTGAGTTATGGTTGCTTAGGTTACCATAACTGGCGAATTTCTCTTTTTTTAATTTTTTTTTACTTGTAACCACAATTTGGATAAGTTGTTATTAGTGAAAAATAAGTGTAATGTTCCTTTCAAGTACTTGTTGCACTGAATTTGATAGGTTTTTCCTAGGGCAACTGAAGCGTATCGTTCCTTTAACCACGTTTTTTGTCAGTGAACTTCCTAGCTTTTTAGTAGTGCAACCTACACATAATGTCCCTTTAACAATATTTTGTGTGAGGGAATTGCATGTGTTTTTACTAGTGCAATGTAACCATAATGTCCCTTTAACAATGTTTTTTGTCAGTGATATATATATATTACATGGACGCGGCTGCGTCCATGTAGTTATGGTTAAGTTGGTGTTTTCATAGGAAGAACACTTTTTGGGTGGCTTATAACTTCGCTTCCCCTGGACGAATCCTCACCAAACTTTGCAAAAAAGTAATTGGCCCACTCTGAATTTCTTTGCAAAGTTTGGTGAAGATTCGTCCAGGGGGGAAATGTTATAGGGAGGGTCCCAAAACTTTTTTTTTTCCCACAGACTGAATGGGAAAAAACTTTGCGCACGGCTACAGCCCGAACCGCTGGACGGATTTACACCAAATTTGCGGCAGGAGCGGCGGCCTGGTCCCCAAAGCGTGCTTTTGCAAATTTGGTGTAAATCCGTCCAGTAGTTTTTTTGAAAATGACCAAAACGTAAGGGAAAAAAATTAGTGATATCTGTGTTCGCTTCGCGGACGGACTTCCCTGTTCGCTCCGCGGACAGCACCCCGATTGGCCCATAGCCATGCATCATGTCCACGGACATGCGACGTGTTCGCTGATTGGACGGCGAGGGGCGTGGAGCGCGTCAGATTTTCTGTGGCGCCCACCATATTGTATTCGCCATCGGCTGCGTACAGCGTGGTGAAACGTGGATAAAAAATTGTATTTAGTGCTGTGTGTTGGTGTGTAAGAGTGTTTGGGGAGGGTGGGGGAGTATGAGATAGGTTCAATGTTTTGTTTTTTTATGTGCTAGACGTTTTTGTTGCGTTCGATTTGTCCGCGGAGAACACGGCTGTTCTGACATTTTGTAAATAAACTAAATGGTGGGGTGTTTAGAGGACGGAGTATGTGTCATTTTTGTTCGCAAGGAAGGTAAAAATGAGCTATGAACACTCGCGGTGTACTTAATTGTTCGTAAATACACAAACTGGGGGTGTCCTCAGGACGCTGTCCGTATTGTAATCTGTCTAGTTGAATGTGTTCTAAGAACACTCGCGGTGTCCCGAAATGGTTGCAATTACACAAAATGGGGGTGTTCTGAGAACGTTGTTTGTATTGTTCGTTGTCAGGGTGAAAGTGTTTTAAGACCACTCCTTTTGTCCGCTAAAAGTACAATTTCCTATGGGCGTCAACCGACTTTTTGTCCACTAAAGAAACGATAAATCCAGCTGGTGTGCGCCGACATTATGTGATAATCCTATGGCTGGCGCTATTGACCTGGCTGACTTGCTTTTGCGACACTAAACCATATCTCCCGCCCCTTAGCCTGATATTATCAAAGCATTCATATTCCCCGCCTCTCTCCGTGACGTTACAGGGTGCGTAATCAAACGCGCCCAGTCGTCTCCAGTCCTACGTGACTTTACACAGAACCCGGAAGACAACACACATTATGTCACAACACAGCGCGCCACAATTCGGAATTTGAAACAGTGATTTAAAAGCAAACAGCAAGAGTGTAAATTTTGTAAAGTACATTTATTTGACATCAAATGTTTAGTGAATATTCAGCAATTTGCTATTGTCTCTGCTGTCGATCAGCAAAAGTTTATTTTGAAGCACGCGTTGTTCCTTTGCGGTAGATAGGCTGTTGGTTTATGATAAAAGCAGTAAATGGTCGCTCTGATAATCGGAAGGTTGCTCCAACAACGAGCCATTAGACCACCCTATTGGTTGGTATGTTGTTTGTAGCCGCTAGTACTGCGTAAGGGCATATTGGTCCTTGGCGATTGTCCCATAAAATGGTGAGGGTCATGAAGTTGCATATTTGGACCTGCACCTGGCAGTTGAAGACCCCATCCGCTGGAGTCTGTAAATCATGACATAGGCAAAATGGGGCCACATACCTGTTTTAAAAAACATAAATTAGTCTCACCAGCCGATCTTCATTAAAAATCATCATTTTATTTATTAGGGCGTGAAACTATTTGCTATCGAAGATAGTGCAACGGAGTATGTTAATAATAAAATAATAATATTTTCCCATTCATATAGCGCTAAGAACCGTGAGGTATCTAAGCGGTGCTTATTATTAACCATGGTGTGTGGTGCTCATTTATCGACCACGGAAGGATGAAAGGCTACGTTTGGCCTTGCCGGGATTCGAACTTGCGTTAGCAAGCTGTGCACGGATGTCAAAGTGAGCGTTGTATTCGCTGTGCCACTCGACAGGCTACAGTGAAGTGGCACAGCGAGTAGAGCGTTTGACCGCCTATAGACCGGTTAAATTATTTCTATTAACCCACCCTGTGTTGTCTGCCTTTTTCAGAGCCCTCTAAATGACAGGGGATCAATTCGGCAGTGGTAGTGCGCGGTAGAAAACATTATGCCACTTTCAACGAACAAGTTCAACTTGAGCGGTCTTTAATGGTACGCTATTGTAATTATATTTGGTATAAAATAATCTAAAGGGTTACTTACAGTACAATTGCAAATTCCATTCTACGAGTAGTGCAGCCCCAAAATACGACTCCGCGTGTGCGAACGATCTTTCGCATAGTGATATAATATATAAAAATGGTTTCTTTTCAGAAATTTCATCCTTATCTTCTCTTAAAAATCAATGACATTTGGGATGCCATCTTTGATGTCCTGGGTGTTAGTGTTAGCCGTGCACGGTGGCGCGAGTTATGGTTGCTTATGTTACCATAACTGCCGAATTTCAGGGGTTTTTCGGTTTTAGTTTGAACCATAACGTCCCTTTAACAAAGTTTTTTCACTGAATTTCATAGGTTTTTAGTAGCGCAACTTAACCATAACGTCCCTTTAACAAAGTTTTTTTACTGAATATATATATATATATATATATATATATATATATATATATATACTAATAAATATATATATTCAGTAAAAAAAACTTTGTTAAAGGGACGTTATGGTTCCAAGTAAAACCGAAAACCCCCTGAAATTCGCCAGTTATGGTAAGCTAAGCAACCATAACTCGCGCCACCACCGTGCACTGCTAAGACTAACACACAGGACATCAAAGATGACATCACAAATGTCATTGATGACATCACTGATGACATCACATGTGCATTTACTTTTCATGAAATGTCTGTACAACAGATTTTTATTATAATGTTGAAAAAAAAGTGTCAAGGATCATTGGAATAAATATCATGAGCTAATTAGTGCATTAAGCAATGCATTGATATAAATTACATTCTATTATGAAGTTCTATCCAGTAAACTAAGCTACTCATGTAGAAACATAGACATTGTGTGCAGCATACATGATGAAGATACAATATTAATAATGTTGATAAGTTGAATAATGAAATGATAACTGCTTTCTTATTAGAGTTTTGCGTACTGTGAGATATGTAATAAGTAGCTAATAAAACCGACGTATTACATAATTGCATTATTACAGACAAAGCACAAAGAGACAAGAACACATACAAATATGAGTATATACAGGGAAAGTGAAGTAAACAAAAAAAGCAGAAGTAGAAGCAGAAAGTGTTCATAACCTAACTGATTATCTTCATGCAAATAAATGATTGCTCTGTTTCAAAGCTGCTACTTCCCCTATGTATATGTATCACTTGATGTGATTGGACCCTAAGGAAAGGAGTGTGAGTACAATGTATACAAATATGACCATATACAGGGAAAGTACAGTAATAAAAAAACAACAGAACTATCAGAAAGTGCTGATATCTCTACTGATTATTTTAATGCACAGAAAGGATTGCTGCCTTTCAAGCTTGTTTCTTCCCCTATGTATATGTTTCATATGATATAAATGGACCGTAAGGAATTACTGTAAGAACATACTTGAAGGATAAGTTTACAAATATAGTACATTTACAATTTTTAGTTCCTGACTGTTACTGAAGAAAACCATGTGACTTAGATATGTCTGTAAAGGAAAAAAGAGGGAGCCAGACACGAGATGTCATCAGTGATGTCATCAATGGCATTTGTGATGTCATCTTTGATGTCCTGGGTGTTAGACTTAGCAGTGCACAGTGGTGGCACGAGTTATGGTTGCCTATATATCTAACACATCAACCATTCATTTAAATACAATATGTTCTAAAATGGAATAATCCAAAAGAAGAAACAGTAGCCTTACAACATGATTACCTCACAGAAACTCCACAACTAAGAGCAACAGCAGATGAACAGACCAGTAAGAACACTCCTCACCAGAAGCTAGTAAGTGTACTTCATTTTACTCATATATTTCTAAAATGTCTGTATTAGATACAAAAAAAGTGATATTTTTTTTCTCACAGAAATGTCTAGTACTCTGGAGTGGCTAGAGGAGCATTTCCCTCGTGAGGAAATGTCTGAAGATAGTGAACCTAATGGTAGACACTTTTCTGTATAAACCAATTAATAAATATTATTTTATATATATTTAACATATACATTTTATTTTGTACAGACCATACAAACATTGAAATTAGTAAACAAAAAAATTATTAGATAAGACTCTCCAGCACATGGAAGAAAAAATGGACATACTCATGGAAAATTTCAACAATTTATAAAACTTTGTGGAGGATCACTTGAAAGAAAAAAACTGGATACCATTGTCCCACATGTACCTGTCCCCCCTCACCATATCCCACTCAATTATCCCCAAGTCCTCTCCATGAACAAAAACGTTTTGATGAAACTTCCATCCCTTCTTCACCTCATGTGAATCCTCTTTAAACCCCCAATTCTCCTGTTTTTGTTTCAGTTTCTGCCTCACCTTCTCTGTCATAAATTTAACATCCATATAAAATAAAGAAAAATTATTATATTGTGTCCTAATTAATTTCTTGTCTTTTTTTAAAAAGCAGTTCAGGTGTTCGCAGACAGCGCAAGTGTCCGGAATGTCCGTAAAGAAACGAAAATGGGGCATCCTAAGGACACTATATCTGTCCGTACTGTTCGCATGTAAGTTGAAACTGTTCTAAGAACACACCTGGTGTTCGGAATGTCCGCAATTAAACTACCACATGCGGTGTCCTGAAATGTTCTTAAATAAACAAAATGGGGGTGTCCTGAGGACGCTATACCTGTCCGTACTGTTCGGAGACAAGCAGAAACTGTCCTAAGAACACACACGGCGTCCTGAAATATTCCTAAATAAACAAAATGGGGGTGTCCTGAGGACGCTATACCTGTCCGTATTGTTCGTAGACAGCAGAAACTGTCCTAAGAACACACACGGTGTCCTGAAATATTCCTAAATAAACAAAATGGGGGTGTCCTGATTACACAAAACTGTCCGTATTGTTCGCAGGCGAGTTGAAACTGTTCTAGGAACACACGCGGTTTCCTGAAATGTTCACTAATAACCGAAATGGGTGTGTCCTGAGGACGCTATGCCTGTCCGTATCGTTCGGATGGCAAACTGAAACTGTCCTAAGAACACACGCTGTGTCCTGAAATGTTCGTAGGGTGTCCTGAGGACGCTAGACCTGTTCGTGCTGTTCGTGAGCAGGTTCAAACTGTTCTAAGAACACATCAAGTGTTCCGAGATGTTCGCAAATAAACAAAATGGGGGTGTCCTGAGGATTCTATGCCTGTCCGTATTGTTCGCAAGCAAATTGAAACTGTTCTAAGAACAAACGAATGTTCATAACTGTTTGTTTCGCTTGTGACACACTTTTAATTAGTTTCAGGACCCGAACAGTGTCCGTAGAACACCAACGCGCATGGGCAAAACAGTTTCAGTGCATTTGGTGTCCTTCGGACACTCGCTCCCTTCGCAGACATGTTCGCGAAGCTATCATATAACCGCACCCACACTGAGCGTGTGTTCTGACTGCGGACACTGTTTGTCCTTTTCAAGCAATCCACAATATTTTTCTATAATAAATAACCATAGCACAAGTCCCAGACAGTAATCCTGAGTTTCTACATAATTTTGGGACTTTTTGAACCTTTTCTTGGTGTTCGATCTGTCCGCGGACAGCGCGTGTGTCCGCCAACCGTGCACAAGCACCCCATAAAAGGCCACACCCTAGAGCTCATTCTCATTGGGTTTCTGGCTATTTTACAGAACACAGTGCATTTTGCTGCCAACTTTCCAGATTTTCATCTGAAAACTGATGGCATCCATGGCTGCAGTACTGCCACCTGGTGCTACATCTGCCTCAGCACCACCCCCTCCACCACCACCACCTCCCCAAGGACCTGAAGAGGGGAACAGGAGTGAGGATGTAGAGGTTGATGAAGAGAATGAAGAGAATGAGGTAGTGGAAGTCCCTACCACTAGGACTCGGCGTGAGTCTTGGGTGTGGCGGTTATTTACCGTTTGTGGTAATGTACCTAAGGCGCGTGCGAACCAAGTGACCCGCAACGAGTGCAAAATGGTACTCAGTCGCGGGAGGCTTGGTTCATACAGCTTTGGGACAACTACTATGAAGCGACATCTAAGGTCATTCCACACCGGGGCCATTCGCAAGGTTGTACCTTGCGAGGAGCGTAATAGGTTGACTTCCTCTACTACATCCTCTGTTTCCGATCCTGTCACCACAAGGAACACTCCTGTGGGACAGCGTATTCCTCAAGCTGCCTCACAGGCCATACGCAATGCTGATGACCCTTACCTTTCGAGGGTCACAGTTGTGTGTATGTACTGCGACACAGTACTCTGCAGGGGGGAGAGACTTCAAAGTGCTTTTGAGACTCTGGTCTCAGAGCACGAGAAGATCTGCTCACTACCCAAGTAAGACCCACTCTACATCTTCCTCTCTCCACCCGCCCTTTCTGTGGTTGGTGTCCCCCCCTTACCCTCCTTTTCCCTCCTCTCCTAGTGTGTCAGGTATAAAAAACAAAAAAAATAAATAAAACAACAAAAATAAAAAGGCTCTTTTCAGAGCAGCCTTTCACAGTTTAAAAATAGAAGTGAAAATAATTGAAGCAGTATTGTGTATTGTTTATTTTTTAGAAGTCTGCGGACAGTCCTCGAACATCTAAAATGTTGGGGTGCTGCCTTATCATAACCATTGCAGTTTTGTCTGGGAGGAAGTGGTGGCTCTGAACAAAGCCTTTTGGTGGTGTATGTTTGTGTTTGAAAAATTTGAAATGCTCAACACCTACTACAAAATGGTTGCTGTAATTCCAAAAAAGGTTGCAATGCATTTTGTACATTTCTCAGAAAAATCTGATTGCCAGCATAAGTAAGATGGACTCCATCTCTGCAAAAAATGTATGTGCTACGAAACATAACATTTTCATTGTGAAAAGAGGACATGCCAAAATCTCTTAGAAAGGCACAAACAGCCTTATTGACATTGCGCCTTGCTTTCTCCATTTGTGGACCAAATGAAGAAGAACAAAGCCACATTTGTCTCTGCGCAATCCGTGAAAAAATTACTTGAGAATTTGGAAACATGTCCATGACCTTCCCAAGTCCTTCTTTCATTGCAAATTGCAAAGAAATTCCAGACACATGTCCTAAACTGTTCCCTCCACAATGAATTACAATTAAGTCTGGATGTTGCTCTGTCTCCAAAGTACCACAGAGAGGTAGCAAGTCCAACCACTTCATTACACGTACTCCATGCCAGTTCACTTCCACACGTGGGAATCCAAGATCTACAGCTACTCCACAGCTTTTCTGCATGCACCTTCAACCAATGTATCCACGAGTCTCCAAAAATCCAAACAATCTGTTTTCTGAAACACACAGCCATAGCTATCTGTTCTTCTCTCAGCAAAAAGAGTATCTGAGAAACGCTCTCCTGGCACAACACACCCACTAAACTTTACTGACCAATCCCTTGCTCTGCTCATTCTCATTTGCATGCCTCCCCACCCCAAAATCCCCAGATGTAACACGCAATGTCCACGGACTACCGCCATGTCCGCGGACATATCGTAACATGGACCGTCCTTCTACCATTTCCATTTCACTTTCTGTGCCATTCCCTCATTGGATATAGCTAAGCAATCACACGACCATCCACCAATCACATCCAAGACCTCTACATTTAACTGCATCATCATAGATCAGCACTTCAAATGTACTGTGAATCTCTCTGAGTACAAGTGTCATATCATTGGAAAGCACCATCTACCAGAAATACTGTACAAGTCTCCAAGATTTCTACTTGCAGCTGCATGCATATCCATATGCATGAACACAAACTACACGTATGCATATTTTCTGTATAGTACATGTACAATTCTTATAGATTCATATAAACAAATTAACTGACTTTTAGCTTGTATAACCTATAAAATGAACTTACTGTCATTTTTCCCATCTCCTATAATCAACTGTCACTTCCAAACCTATCTGCTATTTAATTTCTTTTTACACACACATTTGCAAAGCATGTTGAACTAACATATTTAAAGTACAATATAAAGAGTTAACATACTCAAACAAAATTGCATGCACCCACTATCTTCAAATATCAAACAACAATACTTGTACAAAAACATAAAAATCAATGTCTAAATTAAAATAAGTGCTATATACAAACAAAATTACTAATTTGTTTCCTTTACAATTGCAGTGAAGACCACTCTCCTGAAAAGAAGCAGCCGAATTTGAAGTACAAAGAACAACTAAGAAGAAACCTGCTCATTCCAGAAATAAAGTAAGTTAAATACCACCATAATATTTGTACTATTGTTCAAACACACTGTAAGGTTAATTCATGCTATTTCTGTGCCTAAAAATAGAGATTGTGCACCATTCTGTCCATAAATCCCCATTTCTTAAACATAGATTTACAGGCAGAATGGCGCACAAATTCCCATTTTTTGGCGCACAAATAGCCCAACTCAGCCCCTAGAATTTTGATATTATAGAACAAACAACTGTTTTAATTGTATACCATTAGATTTACTATTTGTACTTCTCCACACCACTAGCTTACTTTCTACTGTCATCTGAACCCCAGTTTAGTAGCACATAATTCAAGAATACCCATCCCAACTAGCTGTAGTTGCCCAATGCACAATCACACACCATCAAATCCATCTTTATCATCATACTCAGACACTCATGCACACAGCACACATACATTGCAGAACACCTCAACCCATACCTTCTTTATTTTTTTCAACAGACCCTAAAGAATGCCTACCAAAAATCAAGTCCGTAGAAAGCAACGCAGAAGTAGAGCAAATGAAAATAGAAGTGTCCAAAATAAGCATCCATCTCTAGCAGAATTTCAAACAAAACAGCTAATACAGTCATTTAGCGAAACAAAACAAGCTTCAAGTACAGAAACTTTACCTCCTCTATCAAAATGTAAAACGAAACAGAAAACAATTAACAAATATTCAGCTACCACTACTGATAAAACTGCTCCTATAAATCTTGATATAGTGCCAAGTAAGCATACCAAAAAAAGTATTTTAGCAAAAATGTTCTGTCACAGAGTCCTTCAAAATCTTATGAAAATAGGAGAGAAATCATGCACAACCCTTAAAACCATAGGAAATTAATCTTAGAAGCTTTGATAGACAGTGCAATCCTTCTCAAAAGAAAGTTATTTATTTTAGTGTTAAACAAAATGAAACCACTAACAAAACTAATGACCAAATTACAAAAAAGACTTCTCAATAAACGAAATGTCAACAGAAATAACTTCTAAAATATCTGTGGAGGTGAGTGGAGTCACACTACAAGCACAGAACCATATTTTAATGAAGAAGCATACAAACAAAAGCAAAGAAATACAATTGCCATTCATAGCAGTGGACAAGGTTATGAAAAAGTTAATAATACCATAATGGAACAATAAATAATGCTTACAAAAATATCCCCAGAAAACTTAGAATTACCACTCCATTCAACTGAATCAGAACGTCTAGTATACAAATGGCCATGCACGTCAATGTATAACATTCTCAAAAAATCTTTCAAATCTTTACTCCAATTCCTCAATCAATATGTGAAAGGCAAAGACAAAATCAAAATTAAACTACTGCAAAATATGGATACCTGTCCAGTGCACAAGTACACAGGACTACAAGGACTTTCATTGGCCTGCATTTCAGGACCTACTTGCAAAACCATCTTACATTATATCAAAAGGATATCAACACATCATGCAAGTATAAGAAATCTAGTTTATAAATTGTACTATGCTAAAAGTCCTGCTTTAGCACTAGCCAATTTAAATAACATTCTTCTACATGGTACACCAAAAGACCTACTAGAAAAAATCGACTATACCCAGGAAAAATATTTTGGAAGTGAAAGCCACTTACAGAATGAAATAGCTTTAAAACAAATAAGCAACAATTCTATGCATGGCAACCTTCTACTACACACATACAAAAAAGAAATACTGATATTTAAAAGTACATCTGCTGAAGTACCAAACCATGTGTGTGTATGTTGCTGCAGAACTTTTTATAAAAGTAACACAAAAACTGTAGACCTAACATACAAAATAGAAGACAAAAAAGATTCTAAATGGTTTGTATTAGCGCTCCACCTTATAGCAGAAAACAAATACGAAATAACTGACCCCTTATGCAGTTAATGCACTTTTTTAATTATTTTTATTATTGATAACGTTGAAACAAATCAACTTTTCAATATACAACTATACATTCAATCAATCATAAGCAAAAAGAATTCATGATTATAAAATTAGTAGTACAAAACTAAATCATTAAAACAAAAAATTCAGTTGATATAAAACATCAGATGAATTAAAAGTTAACAAAACACACAGAGAATAAGAAGCACCAATAAATGCACACAATTCTTCAGCAAGTCAATTTCACTGCATGAGAAAGTTGACAACTGCAATTTGTAAGGACACATTTGTTGTGCACAACAAGGTGGACCACCTCTGTGCTGGATCCAAATTCCCCAAATAGCTACAATGATAGGAAAAGAATTTCAGACGCTCCTGAACTAACGCTGGACACAATGACAAGATGTGTTCCAGGGTTTCGGTGACCTTAGTGTCTAAGCAGAACCTGCAGGAAGTTGCGTCCCCCTCGCAACACTTGCGTTGAGCCAGTAATTCGCGAGTGTGCCATAGGTCCAAACGCATTCTTACAATGCCAGACTGTATTTTATTTACAAGGGAACTTAAGGAGATATGATCCATGTATCCCAACCTTTTATGTTTAAGTTTTTCTGGTATTGCAGATTTGTATTGGAGACATTTGGATCTAGTCTTGATCCAATCATAACGATAAATTAGCTGTTTTACTTTATCGGGATTTATCAAAAGCACATGAAGGGATGCATCCGCTTCCACTAGAATGTTATAGATGGCACGTAGCCACTGCTCGGCAAAATGATGTGTGGTTTGAAATATGTAATTCAACAGGAATTGCAAGACATTGTGTTCTCGATTAGGCATCAGACATTTCCGCAGAAGGGCACAAGCTGTCCACTGGTATTGCGCACGCATAGAGGTTAGCCCTAGTTCGTAATGCACCCAGACTACTGGGATGCATTGTGGAAGTTGAAGAATTGTTTTCCAAAATTTACCTTCCAGCCTGTCTAAGACTCCTGACTGCCAAGGTGATTGTGATTCAAGACCATATAATATGCATAGAGTAGCTTTTTGTTTCCAGTAAAGCACTGCCGGTTTCATAGTAAAAGCACCAAAACGGTGCATTATGATTTTAGTCTGCGAAATGGCTGAATCAAGCTTACCCTTCACAGCATCAAGATGAGCAATAACTGAGGCACTACCATCAAAGACCATGCCCAAATAAACATAGTTCGATACTGTCGCCAATTTTATATGGTTAATGGTCCAACATAGAGTGGATCTGGCCGTGTAATTTGGTCTATAGATGACAATCTGGGTTTTAGAAGTGTTAGTTGTTAGTCACTATGTAGCCGTTGAAACCATCAAGTAGTTTTTGAAGGCCACATGGGGTTTTTGAAATTAGCACCAAATCATCGGCATATATAAGAGTCTGAATTTTATGGTTGTTTATTTTGGGTGAGTCAGATGATATTGCCTCAAAAACCTGTCGTACATCCTACATAAAGTAATTAAAAATTGTGGGCGCCAAAGGGCAGCCTTGTTTTAGGCCGTGTGCAGTGGGAGTGGCCATGGATAATAAGCCTCTAGATTGAATCTAACATGCACTGATGTCTTGCAATGCAGTGGTTGAATGATTTGCTGTAATGTATGAGGGCGCCTATCTCTGATGAGTTGGGCAAAAAGGATGGGGCGGGAAATGGCATCAAAAGCCGTGTGGAGATCCACAAAAGCAAAATATGGTGCTTGTTTGGAACTTTGCGCTTGAGATTTAATAGCATTAAGGCAAAGCATATTGATGTTTGTACCAAGGCCAGCAAGAAATCCCGTCTGAAAGGGGTCTCTTGTATGGGAGGCTTTAGTCCAGATGTTAAAATCCCGAAGGATGAGTTTGGAAAAAAGCTTGCCAGGCGCATCTAAAAGTGCAATGGGCCTATAATTGCAAGGAAGGGCACGATCACCCTTCTTGTGAATTGGTGCAATGATGGAGGTTTTCCATGAGTCTGGAATATTACGGAAAACAATAATGTGTGGAAAAAGCTTGTTCAGGATTTTAGCCCACATCGAAGGATTCGATTTAAACATAAAATTGCTAAGGCCGTCGGGGCCTTTGGCTCTAGAAGAACTAATATGTTTAATGTAACCTTCAAGAATAAGTGGGGAGCAATCAAGAGACGAACTCTGAGGGCTATCAGGTAAATGGGCCTGATGCACAAAGGACAGATCTGCATACAAATTGGTATAGTGCTCGATCCACTGAGCCTCGGTTACACTAAGAACCTGTAAAGCACTCTGGCTCTTGTGAGTACATTGAATGAAGATGGCCCAGGTTTCAGCCGTGTTTTTATTCGCTATTAGTCTGAGCATGTCCTCACTATCCGCTTGCAGGATGTGTGCTCGATGTTGACACATCCAGTTGCGGTATCTGCATTTAGCTGATCTTAGTTGCTGGTTGCGATTGGACTGATTTAGTTTACAGAAAAGCCTTCTTTCACAATGGTATTCAATATTTCTAGCTTTAACTAGAGGATTGAAGGGGTGTTTGTGGGGGGTCTCTATATGTTTATCATGTTTCACCGAATGCTGGATTGTGATTAGGAGATTAGTATACTGTGTTGGGTTATGAGAATTATTGTTGGACAGGACCAAATGGGATAAAGCTAATAAGTTGTTGTCTGACCATCAAAAACGTGATTTTGCATTGTTGACCACCAGCTTGGTCGGGTAATAGAACTTATAAGGGGGTACATAGTTCCAATGTATTGTAAGAACCAGCAAATGGCGATCACTATGTACCTGAGGGATGATTTGGAAAGATTTTATCTGTCCAGTTAGGTTGGTACGAGTGTACATGTAATCAATTGTGTTACATACAGACTCTCTTTGCCACATTGGCTGGTCTGGGATATCACCTTGTATTGAACCATTGGTCATGTGGAAATTACGTTCTATCATAAAAGAAGACCACCGCTTGACCTTGTCAATGGTGGTTTTACCTTTAGGATGGAAACAGTCTAGGTTGAGGTCTCCCACAATAAGGGTATCTGTAATGTCCGAAGAGAGAAGCACCAGATCCAAAAGTCTAGTCAAGCCCGCATTAAAAACAATGTCAGTTAGCCCGAGAGGGTTACGATAAATGTTAATTAATGCAATGGTATGTAATGGGCATGAGATTTTAACAAGCTGAATAAAAACAGATACCGAGGCCCAAGCCTGAACAGCAAGTCCCCTTGTCATGTTTACTCCCACTAGTAGGCCTGATGACGGTCGGCCCTTTTGGCCTGCCATGGCTGGAAGTAGTACGCCCTCATAGTTATTCCATGCTGGGGTTTGCAAAAGCCAAGTTTCTTGTAGAACTATTATGTCGAATGCTATCTGGAAGCCAGAGATAGAAGTTTGCAAGTGTGAGTGGCATTGGGTGTTCCAACTAGCAACAGTAAAATGGCCATCAGTCGATTACGCTGATGGTTAGGACAAATGAGGCTGAGCACCATAGATGTGATTCACAGTTGTTTCATGCGAATTAGTGTAAGAAGCCATTTGTTTTGCATCTGTTCCCACATTCATACATGCTGGGTCTTGTGCTAGTAAAAAGCCCATATTGAACAGTTGCATTTTTGATTTCCACACAGTATTTAGGACAATTCCCGAAGGAATCCACAGGCGCACCACCGAAAAAGTGGACTTGGAGATAAATTCAATTTGTTCGATATCACTAGAACAGATGTCTTCGAGTTCCACTAGTTCTGAGAAAATGTTTAGCACACTACGTCGATTGAGATCGTAGGTGCCAAAACTCCCTCCCCGACATTTTAGAATCAATGAGTGACATTTCTGAAAGGCTGAGGCATGGATTTTAGTTGTCCCCACAGAGACAGTTTGTGGCTGAAGGTTTACAGGTTTGGTAGCCTCATTAGTTTGGTATGCGGACATTTCCATGTGCCGGGCTGGGGCAGACTGAGAGGTGGCACAGGGTGCTGAGGAATGTCTGCTAGCATTGGCGAGGGACCTGGGAGAAGCCATTGGTGCAGATTAGAACGTGTATCACAAGGCTTTTGGACTGAGTTAGAAAGGATGGGCTGGGTACATGATGCTAGATACGAGTCCACCGCCTCGCGTATTTGAGTTGTTGTAAGTTCACAGGCTGTTTTGGCTCTCGAGTTGGTAATGGGGGTCATGATGTTATCACACGCAACCTGACCCGTTGAATTTTTATTAAGGGCAGGATGCTTTTGCGAGGATGCCAGGTCTAGTTTGCGAATTAGTGCATCCAGGGGAGGGTAAATTGGAGCCGCTGTGATACTAAACGCTGCGTGCACCACAGGAGTATGGGGCCTGGAGGAGGAATCCAAAAGAGCCTGACTCGGCGGTAGGGCAGACAAACTCTCTTGTGATGGTAGCACTGAATCAGCTGCCAAAGGTGCTGTTAATGTCTGCACAGGTGGGCTAGTTCTCTCAGAGCTAAGACTAGATGGTACAGTAGAGGCTGGTATTGGCATAGGAAGTGCAGGAACTAGCAAAGGCACTGATCAATGGATGGCTTGTACAGCGTCTGTTGTCTCCGAAGCTGGTTTCAACGTTTGAAAAAAGGTTTTCATTGTTTGTTTCGGAAACCTCAATGTGAGATGGTTAGTGTTTTTTTGGATGTAGGGCGAGACACCCTCAAGCACTTTTTTCTTTTTCTGAGAACCGGGAGAGTGGGGATGTTATTTCCTTCCTTAGTGGGATTCGTGAGTGTCATGGCAACTGGTTTAGGAGCGGGCACAGGAGCAAGTGGAGAGGGCGGGAGGCTAGCCCACAACTTATTCGAAGGAGCAGGACCAATTGGAGCACTGGCTCGAACCTCTGGATTAATAATATCAGCAAATGCTGGAAGGACTGGAATAGGCAAATGGATGGAAGACTCTGAGCCGATAGTAATGATCGAGACCTCATTGACTGAAGCATTATCTAAAGTCGGAGTACCATGCAGATTCGACTTAGAATGACAGGCCAGTGTTTTTATTAAAGACATGATTTCATGTGATTGAGCCGAATGTTCTGTGACTTTAGCATCTAGGCCTTCAAATAGTTTGAACAGACTTTGCAAGTTTAGCTGCATTGCGGCTAGGATGACATTGAGCACAGGAAGGGGCGCAGGAGCCTCCGCTATTACAGCATCCAATGTACAGGGCAGAGGTACAGTATGCACGCTTGGGGCTGGGGGGATTTCGAGCACGGGAGGGGCGGCAAGAGGTGCCGCTACTGTAGTATCCAACGTGCAAGGAAAGGGTGGAATGTGCACATTTGGGGAAGTGCAGCCTACAACCGAAAACCGAGAAGAACACTCTTGTGTATCTGGAGCCTGTGCTCTTCTAGGAGTGGGGTAGACAAAGGAAATGGATGGAGAGCTGGTGGAAGACTCTGTGCCTGAAGTGAGGTCTATTACACCATGAGGATCTATGAGCATAGAAGTAGGAGACTCACATCGGCTAGCATAAAGGGAGAGATCAGGATCAGAGCACGGAGAGGAGGTTTGTGGCCTCGCTACATGTCTGGCGCCTTTCCTTGTGATGGAAAAGCGAGGAAGAGGTGTATGCAACATGGTGTTATCTGATAAGGGGAGCGCAGCCACATTTGCATCAAACTTTAATTGAACCAGCGCTAACGGTTCACATGGGAAAAAGGTTCCTACATCATGTGAGGCTTCAGTACTTGTCCATGGCGGAGCTAACATGGTTGTACTTTTTGTGCTGGCCATCGCATTTAGAGGAGAAAGAGTGATGGTCTTACGAGATAAGCACGAAATGTGTGCAAATGGATTAGTCAGTCCTTTCTGATGTAAAGTTATGGGCATTCCCGTTGTTAACGAATACGCCATAAGTGTGTATTAACACGCGTATTAACACAGAAGGGCACACGGACAAACCTGTAAGAAGACTGTTATCAGTAGCACAACACAAACAAAGAAAAATAAATAAATAAATAAAAAAGAGAAACAAATAAAAAGTAGAATATAGTGGAGGGTACCGTCGTCGCTAGCTGCGCAGCTAAGCAGCCAAGCAGTACTTAAACAGTACTTGCGACAGGTGCGCACGCGCAAGGTGCACCACATATCCACATGCTTTTATGGATTAAAGATGCTCCTAAATTTGGTCAAGACAGTGATGTCACTTTTTTACAGTTTATTGAAAAATATGTCACTTCTGAAATTCCATCAGAATCCACAAATAGTGATCTTCATGCACAAATTGTACACTTTCAAAGACGCAAATGTGGCAAATATTGTCGCTGCAAATACAAAAACAAAGGGAAATACTACACCAAATGCCGCTTTGGTTTCCCTCGACGGGTTACAAAAACAAGTCAAGTGAACAACTTCATGTCTTCAGTTAGACATAGTGTTAAAGGTAAATCACCTAAAAATACATATTACATAAAAAGAACAGAAGAAGAAAAATATATCAATGATTACAATGCAATCATTGCCCACTTATGGAATGCAAACATATATGTGCATTACATTGCAGACAATTCCACTGCAGTTGCACGATATGTTACAGCATACTTAACCAAAGCAGAACAAACAGAGCTCCAAGGCCTCTGGAATGACCTGTCATCAGACAAAACACTGTCTCAGAAATTATACAGCTTGGGCATAAAAATGGTCTCTCATAGAGAATGTGGCTCCTATGAAGCAGCAGATCGTTTAACTGGTACTGCTTTGTATGGAAAATCTGAAAATATAATATGGCTAAGTCTGGGTCCTGCTAAATCTAGAAAAAGAGTTCTAAAATCATACAACGATATAGAAACAATAGCCAAACATGATCCCAACAGCCAAGACATTTTAAAAAACAATTTACTGGACACATACTACCCAGACAGAAGTACCACTTTGGAAACCATGTGTCTATACCACATAGCCCAAAACTTCACATACACAAATAATATAAAACCCGATGAAAAAAAAGGTAAATATAGAGTGTTAAATTGTGAAGGCAGCTTGGTAAAACTCACCAAACCAAATTAATCATATCAAATTGTCATTAAAGATTCCTCAACATAAAGTACTATATTACATGTCCCTGCTACAACTCTTTAAACCATGGAGAAAATAAGAAATACTAGATAACTATGACTCCTATGAAGATGCTTTCAAAGCAAATGAAAGCACTAGAACCAATGTAAACTTTACACAGTGCAAAACAATGTTGCACAATGAACAGCAACACGAAGAAGAACTCCAGGCCCAACTAGATAAGGACACTCCTGACAGTAGTCAACCTTCTGTAACAGGAAGCCAAGAACCACTGGGAGTGCCACTAATAACAAATGAGGCAGAATTAGCTATGACAGAAGTAGAAAACACCATGCCTTAACTATACTACAATCAAAACTAAACAATGAGTAACGTAGCATTTTTTAAGAAGTAACAAAAGAAATTGCACATGGCGTACAACATGAAAACAAAGAATGCACCTGCCAAAATTACAAACCTATACTACTGTACGCCAGTGGTGAAGCTGGTTCTGGCAAAACATTCATAATCAAAATCATCAATTGACAAACAACAAACTGTCAGCTGTTGTCACTGCCCCCAAAGGTTTAGTTGCCTACAACATAGGCGGTGTGGTGTCCAGACATTTGGTCGACTGAAAACTGGTCGAAAGACATTTGGTCGACGCAATTTGGTCGAAAACCAAATGGTCGATTTTTTATTTTTATTTATATATATATTTTTTGGGTTTTCATTTTTTAAAAAAATGTTTTTTTAGAAAAAAAAGGGAGTTGGGGGAGCCCCCCCCAAAAAAAGGGGTGAAAATAAAAAAAATAAAAAATTCGACCATTTGGTTTTCGACCAAATTGGTTCGACCATTTGTCCAGTCGACCAATTTTTTTCGAAATTACCAAAATGACACTACCCATGTGTGAACAAGCCACAACGAGAATAAATAGTTTAGAAAATTCAATCTTGAACACAGCTAGATTGGAAAAAATATTAAAATTATCCTCAAATTGCAGAGTAATGCTTAAACGTAACCTTGACATGGATCAAGGACTAGTTAATGGAGCACTGGGTACAGTTATTGGCTTTCAAACAGACCCACGTGACAACAACATTCAGTTTGTCAATATTCTCTTTGACAAACTTTCAGAAGTGAAAAGGATAGGATGCTCAACAGCTCGATTCCTTCTTGTATGTGAAAAGAGAACAATTTTCTCTAACTCTTGCATACGCAGTCACCATTCATAAATCACAAGGTCTTACCCTAGACAAAGCATTGATAGACAATGGTAACACAGTCTTTAAAGAAGGCATGAGCTACGTAGCACTATAACGGTTTCATACACTTGACGGTCTATTTCTAATCAACTTTGATGCAAGTAAAGTAAACACTGATATTCCTTGCATTTTAGAATACAATAGACTTTGTTCACTATACACCCCCATCTAAAAACATATCCTGTTCCACAAAAAGTAAAAATGTTCTAAAAGAAAACTAAATCAAACAGAAATGCAACAGGATGTAACTGCAAATACTCTAAAGAGAATAAAATAAACTAATACTTCATCAAGTACCACAAACAAAAAAGAAACTATTAGGGAAAATAAACCAGGTACTTCTTCAAAAAAGGAAGACAAACTCAAAAAAAGCACTCAGATACAGAACTACCTGGTCCATTTAAACTTTCAAATGTAATTGGTGTAAGTTGCTACACAAATGTTGCAATGAATATTCTATTTCAATTACCACCAATTGTTGACAACATTTACTTACACAGTACAGACCAATTGTGCTTGCAAATGTTAATACTTCATAGAAACGCAACAAACAATGCTGACAACATTTATAGTGTTTATGGAATAAGACAACAATTGGACTACTGTGCTGGAATGGTGAAATTTACTATAAACTCACAGGAAGCTCCACAAGAATTTCTAATGTACTTACTACAAGTACTGGAAAACAAAAACATACCTATAAATGAAATCTTCCAGATTTCATACATGTGGAAACATACATGTACTCTCTGCAACAATGTGACACAAGAACAAATCCCCAATGAGCGCTTTGTGTATGTATCAATACCTAATTGTGAATCCGTTCCATTTCAGCAACTTGTACAAAATGCAAACCATGGTACATTATGTACTACCTGCAATTCGGATAATCGCTCCGCCTTTCTAATACAAACACATAGTAAATACGTAATACTAATGCTTCTACGTTACAATGCAGATGGTACCAAAAACAACTGCAAACTGACTGAATTCACACATGGTCAAGTATCACTTGGTAAGAAAACCTTCACAACAATAGGTATAATCTACCACACAGGAGCCACAACCAATGCAGGTCACTATACTGCATATACAAAAATAATGTGGATGGTTCGAATGTAATGATAGCACGATTAATCTAAAGCAGAGATTACCTGCAAATCTTACAAATGCTTATTTAATCTTCTTAAAACCAAAATTTTAACTAAACTTCTATAAAAAAAAACTATAAACTGTTACAATATGCCAACAGCTATATAACTGCCACAAGATTCTACAACAACTAAACAGATAAATGAATACTACTAAATTATATAAAAAAATAGATAGAATACGCCAACTGGTATCTATTTGCCCCAAGATCTTCCAATAACCAAACAGATAAATCAATACCACTTCATTATAAAAAACTATAAACAGTTAGAATATGCCAACAGATATCTAACTGCCCCAAGATTTTACAACAACTAAACAGATAAATGAATACCACTAAATTATATCAAACAATAAACAGTTAGAATACACCAACTGGTATCTAACTTCCCCAAGATTTTCAATAACCAAACAGATAAATCAATACCACTACACTATAACAAAAAATAGACAGTTAGAATACACCACCTTGTATCTAACTGCCCCAATATTTTACAATATCCAAACAGATAAATCAATCCCACTTCATTATAACAAAAAAATACACAGTTACAATATGTCAACAGGTATCTAACTGCTCAAAAAATCTGCAAGAAACCAATATATAGAGCATTAGCCAGAAACACTGAAAACAAACAAATAGACTGAAGCATAACAAAAAAGTTTTTTTTAATCCAACATGGATTTTTTTCTCCCACAGACCCAATGATTTTAGCAACAAACACAGAAACTGAGCAACCTGCACAGTACTCTGGTTTGTAATCTACTAAATATGAGGATTAAAAAATGCTGATTATTCAATTTTATAAGTCGTTACAAAATACCAATACTATCATGATCTTTTCTTTTATCACAGAAATGAACAAGAAATACATGTACTCCAGTTACTAAACCAAACAGTAAGTATATTATAATAAGTACAACCATCGCAGCAAATCACACCCATAGTGACTTATAACTTTGGTGCTTATAAATTTGGTCTTGTCCATGCACCCAAGACTATAGGCCCTGCCCACAACCACCACAGCATATCACACCCATAGTGGCTTATAACTTTGTTGCTTATAAATTTGTTCTTGGATACCAAAGTTATAAGCCACTATGGGTGTGATATGCTGCGGTGGTTGTGACCAGGGCATAGAGTCTTGGGAGCACAGCCATATGGCCATGTTCCCAAGACTCTATGTCCTGGCCACAACCACCGCAGCATATCACACCCATACAGTCAAACATTTTAACTATGCCATATGGGCACTTTTAATGTCCGCGGACATGATGAGTTTTCTTAGAACAGTTTGAACTTGCCTACGAACAGTAAGGACAAGCATAGCGTCCTCAGGACACCCCCATTTTGTTTATTTACGAGCATCCCAGGACACATGATGTGTTCTTAGAACACTTTCAACTTGCCAGCGAACAATACGGACAGCGTCCTCAGGACACCCCCATTTCGTCCATTTACGAACATTTCAGGACACTGCATGTGTTCTTAGAACAGTTTCAACTTGCCTGCGAACAAAACGGACAGGCATACCGTCCTCAGGACACACCCATTTAGTTTATTTTCGACCATTTTGGGACACCGCGTGTGTTCTTAGGACAGTTTCAGCTTGCTTGCGAACAATTTGGACAGGGATAGCATCCTCAAAACACTCCCATTTCGTTTATTTACGAACATCCCAGGACACTTGATGTGTTCTTAGAACAATTTCAGATTGCTTGCGAACAATACGGACAGATGTAGCGTCCTCAGAACACCCCCATTTTGTTTATTTACAAACATCCCAGGACACTTCATGTGTTCTTAGAACAATTTCAACTTGCTTGCAAACAGTACAGACAGGCATGCCGTCCTCAGGACACCCCCATTTTGTTTATTGACGAACATCCACCGTCCTCAGTACACCCCCATTTTGTTTATTGACGAACATCCCAGGATACATGATGAGTTCTTAGAACAGTTTCAACTTGCCTGCAAACAAAACGGCCACATGGGGTTTTTGAAATTAGCACCAAATCATCGGCATATATAAGTTTCTGAATTTTATGGTTGTTTATTTTGGGTGAGTCAGATGATATTGCCTCAAAAACCTGTCGTACATCCTACATAAAGTAATTAAAAATTGCGGACGCCAAAGGGCAGCCTTGTTTTAGGCCGTGTGCAGTGGGAGTGGCCATGGATAATAAGCCTCTAGATTGAATCTAATATGCACTGATGTCTTGCAATGCAGTGGTTGAATGATTTGCTGTAATGTATGAGGGCGCCTATCTCTGATGAGTTGGTCAAAAAGGATGGGACGGGAAATGGCATCAAAAGCAGTGTGGAGATCCACAAAAAGCAAAATATGGTGCTTGTTTGGAACTTTGCGCTTGAGATTTAATAGCATTAAGGCAAAGCATATTGATGTTTGTACCGAGGCCAGCAAGAAATGCCATCTGAAAGGGGTCTCTTGTATGGGAGGCTTTAGTCCAGATGTTAAAATCCCGAAGGATGAGTTTGGAAAAAAGCTTGCCAGGCGCATCTAAAAGTGCAATGGGCCTATAATTGCAAGGAAGGGCACGATCACCCTTCTTGTGAATTGGTGCAATAATGGAGGTTTTCCATGAGTGTGGAATGTTACGGAAAACAATAATGTGTTGAAAAAGATTGTTCAGGATTTTAGCCCACATCGAAGGATTCGATTTAAACATAAAATTGCTAAGGCCGTCAGGGCCTTTGGCTCTAGAAGAGCTAATATGTTTAATGTAACCTTCAAGAATAAGTGGGGAGCAATCAAGAGACCAACTCTGAGGGCTATCAGGTAAATGGGCCTGATGCACAAAGGACAGATCTGCATATAAATTGGTATAGTGCTCGATCCACTGAGCCTCGGTTACACTAAGAACCTGTAAAGCACTCTGGCTCTTGTGAGCACATTGAATGAAGATGGCCCAGGTTTCAGCCGTGTTTTTATTCGCTATTAGTCTGAGCATGTCCTCACTATCCGCTTGCAGGATGTGTGCTCGATGTTGACACATCCAGTTGCGGTATCTGCATTTAGCTGATCTTAGTTGCTGGTTGCGATTGGACTGATTTAGTTTACAGAAAAGCCTTCTTTCACAATGGTATTCAATATTTCTAGCTTTAACTAGAGGATTGAAGGGGTGTTTGTGGGGGGTCTCTATTTTTTTATCATGTTTCACCGAATGCTGGATTATGATTAGGAGATTAGTATACTGTGTTGGGTTATGAGAATTATTGTTGGACAGGACCAAATGGGATAAAGCTAATAAGTTGTTGTCTGACCATCAAAAACGTGATTTTGCATTGTTGACCACCAGCTTGGTCGGGTAATAGAACTTATAAGGGGGTACATAGTTCCAATTTATTGTAAGAACCAGCAAATGGCGATCACTATGTACCTGAGGGATGATTTGGAAAGATTTTATCTGTCCAGTTAGGTTGGTATGAGTGTACATGTAATCAATTGTGGTACACACAGACTCTCTTTGCCACATTGGCTGGTCTGGGATATCACCTTGTATTGAACCATTGGTCATGTGGAAATTGCGTTCTATCATAAAAGAAGACCACCGCTTGACCTTGTCAATGGTGGTTTTACCTTTAGGATGGAAACAGTCTAGGTTGAGGTCTCCCACAATAAGGGTATCTGTAATGTCCGAAGAGAGAAGCACCAGATCCAAAAGTCTAGTCAAGCCCGCATTAAGAACAATGTCAGTTAGCCCGAGAGGGTTACGATAAATGTTAATTAATGCAATGGTATGTAATGGGCATGAGATTTTAACAAGCTGAATAAAAACAGATACCGAGGCCCAAGCCTGAACAGCAAGTCCCCTTGTCATATTTACTCCCACTAGTAGGCCTGATGACGGTCGGCCCTTTTGGCCTGCCATGGCTGGAAGTAGTACGCCCTCATAGTTATTCCATGCTGGGGTTTGCAAAAGCCAAGTTTCTTGTAGAACTATTATGTCGAATGCTATCAGGAAGCCAGAGATAGAAGTTTGCAAGTGTGAGTGGCATTGGGTGTTCCAACCAGCAACAGTAAAATGGCCATCAGTCGATTGCGCTGATGGTTAGGACAAATGAGGCTGAGCACCATAGATGTGATTCACAGTTGTTTCATGCGAATTAGTGTAAGAAGCCATTTGTTTTGCATCTGTTCCCACATTCATACATGCTGGGTCTTGTGCTAGTAAAAAGCCCATATTGAACAGTTGCATTTTTGATTTCCACACAGTATTTAGGACAATTCCCGAAGGAATCCACAGGCGCACCACCAAAAAAGTGGACTTGGAGATAAATTCAATTTGTTCGATATCACTAGAACAGATGTCTTCGAGTTCCACTAGTTCTGAGAAAATGTTTAGCACACTACGTCGATTGAGATCGTAGGTGCCAAAACTCCCTCCCCGACATTTTAGAATCAATGAGTGACATTTCTGAAAGGCTGAGGCATGGATTTTAGTTGTCCCCGCAGAGACAGTTCGTGGCTGAAGGTTTACAGGTTTGGTAGCCTCATTAGTTTGGTATGCGGACATTTCCATGTGCCGGGCTGGGGCAGACTGAGAGGTGGCACAGGGTGCTGAGGAATGTCTGCTAGCATTGGCGAGGGACCTGGGAGAAGCCATTGGTGCAGATTAGAACGTGTATCACAAGGCTTTTGGACTAGTTAGAAAGGATGGGCTGGGTACATGATGCTAGATACGAGTCCACCGCCTCGCGTATTTGAGTTGTTGTAAGTTCACAGGCTGTTTTGGCTCTCGATTTGGTAATGGGGGTCATGATGTTATCACACGCAACCTGACCCGTTGAATTTTTATCAAGGGCGGGATGCTTTTGCGAGGATGCCAGGTCTAGTCTGCGAATTAGTGCATCCAGGGGAGGGTAAATTGGAGCCGCTGTGATACTAAACGCTGCGTGCACTACAGGAGTATGGGGCCTGGAGGAGGAATCTAAAAGAGCCTGACTCGGCGGTAGGGCAGACAAACTCTCTTGTGATGGTAGCACTGAATCAGCTGCCAAAGGTGCTGTTAATGTCTGCACAGGTGGGCTAGTTTTCTCAGAGCTAAGACTAGATGGTACAGTAGAGGCAGGTATTGGCATAGGAAGTGCAGGAACTAGCAAAGGCACTGATCACTGGATGGCTTGTACAGCGTCTGTTGTCTCCGAAGCTGGTTTCAACGTTTGAAAAAAGGTTTTCATTGTTTGTTTCGGAAACCTCAATGTGAGATGGTTAGTGTTTTTTTGGATGTAGGGCGAGACACCCTCAAGCACTTTTTTCTTTTTCTGAGAACCGGGAGAGTGGGGATGTTATTTCCTTCCTTAGTGGGATTCGTGAGTGTCATGGCAACTGGTTTAGGAGCAGGCACAGGAGCAAGTGGAGAGGGCAGGAGGCTAGCCCACAACTTATTCGAAGGAGCAGGACCAATAGGAGCACTGGCTCGAACCTCTGGATTAATAATATCAGCAAATGCTGGAAGGACTGGAATAGGCAAATGGATGGAAGACCTCATTGACTGAAGCATTATCTAAAGTCGGAGTACCATGCAGATTCGACTTAGAATGACAAGCCAGTGTTTTTAATAAAGACATGATTTCATGTGCTTGAGCCGAATGTTCTGTGACTTTAGCATCTAGGCCTTCAAATAGTTTGAACAGACTTTGCAAGTTTAGCTGCATTGCGGCTAGGATGACATTGAGCACAGGAAGGGGCGCAAGAGCCACCGCTATTACAGCATCCAATGTACAGGGCAGAGGTACAGTATGCACACTTGGGGCTGGGGGGATTTCGAGCACGGGAGGGGCGGCAAGAAGTGCCGCTACTGTAGTATCCAACGTGCAAGGAAAGGGTGGAATGTGCACATTTGGGGAAGTGCAGCCTACAACCGAACACCGAGAAGAACACTCTTGTGTATCTGGAGCCTGTGCTCTTCTAGGAGTGGGGTAGACAAAGGAAATGGATGGAGAGCTGGTGGAAGACTCTGTGCCTGAAGTGAGGTCTATTACAGCATGAGGATCTATGAGCATAGAAGTAGGAGACTCACATCGGCTAGCATAAAGGGAGAGATCAGGATCAGAGCACGGAGAGGAGGTTTGTGGCCTCGCTACATGTCTGGCGCCTTTCCTTGTGATGGAAAAGTGAGGAAGAGGTGTATGCAACATGGTGTTTTCTGATAAGGGGAGCGCAGCCACATTTGCATCAAACTTTAATTGAACCAGTGCTAACGGTTCACATGGGAAAAAGGTTCCTACATCGTGTGAGGCTTCAGTACTTGTCCATGGCGGAGCTAACATGGTTGTACTTTTTGTGCTGGCCATCGCATTTAGAGGAGAAAGAGTGATGGTCTTACGAGATAAGCACGAAATGCGTGCAAATGGATTAGTCAGTCCTTTCTGATGTAAAGTTATGGGCATTCCCGTTGTTAACGAATACGCCATAAGTATGTATTAACACGCGTATTAACACAGAAGGGCACACGGACAAACCTGTAAGAAGACTGTTATCAGTAGCACAACACAAACAAAGAAAAATAAATAAATAAATAAAAAAGAGAAACAAATAAAAAGTAGAATATAGTGGAGGGTACAGTCGTCGCTAGCTGCGCAGCTAAGCAGCCAAGCAGTACTTAAACAGTACTTGCGACAGGTGCGCGCGCGCAAGGTGCACCACATATCCACATGCTTTTATGGATTAACGATGCTCCTAAATTTGGTCAAGACAGTGATGTCACTTTTTTACAGTTTATTGAAAAATATGTCACTTGTGAAATTCCATCAGAATCCACAAATAGTGATCTTCATGCACAAATTGTACAATTTCAAAGACACAAATGTGGCAAATATTGTCGCTGCAAATACAAAAACAAAGGGAAATACTACACCAAATGCCGCTTTGGTTTCCCTAGACGGGTTACAAAAACAGGTCAAGTGAACAACTTCATGTCTTCAGTTAGACATAGTGTTAAAGGTAAATCACCTAAAAATACATATTACATGAAAAGAACAGAAGAAGAAAAATATATAAATGATTACAATGCAATCATTGCCCACTTATGGAATGCAAACATAGATGTGCATTACATTGCAGACAATTCCACTGCAGTTGCACGATATGTTACAGCATACTTAACCAAAGCAGAAAAACAGAGCTCCAAGACCTCTGGAATGACCTGTCATCAGACAAAACACTGTCTCAGAAATTATACAGCTTGGGCATAAAAATGGTCTCCCATAGAGAATGTGGCTCCTACGAAGCAGCAGATCGTTTAACTGGTATTGCTTTGTATGGAAAATCTGAAAATATAGTATGGCTAAGTCTTGGTCCTGCTAAATCTAGAAAAAGAGTTCTAAAATCATACGACGATATAGAAACAATAGCCAAACATGATCCCAACAGCCAAGACATTTTAAAAAACAATTTACTGGACACATACTACCCAGACAGAAGTACCACTTTGGAAACCATTTGTCTATACCACATAGCCCAAAACTTCACATACACAAATAATATAAAACCCGATGAAAAAAAAGGTAAATAAAGAGTGTTAAATTGTGAAGGCAGCTTGGTAAAACTCACCAAACCAAATTTAATTAATCATATCAAATTGTCATTAAAGATTCCTCAACATAAAGCACTATATTACATGTCCCTGCTACAACTCTTTAAACCATGGAGAAAATAAGAAGAAATACTAGATAACTATGACTCCTATGAAGACGCTTTCAAAGCAAATGAAAGCACTAGAACCAATGTAAACTTTACACAGTACAAAACAATGTTGCACAATGAACAGCAACACGAAGAAGAACTCCAGGCCCAACTAGATAAGGACACTCCTGACAGTAGTCAACCTTCTGTAACAGGAAGCCAAGAACCACTGGGAGAGCCACTAATAACAAATGAGGCAGAATTAGCTATGACAGAAGTAGAAAACACCATGCCTTAACTACACTACAATCAAAACTAAACAATGAGTAACGTAGCATTTTTTAAGAAGAATGCACCTGCCAAAATTACAAACCTATACTACTGTACGTCAGTGGTGAAGCTGGTTCTGGCAAAACATTCATAATCAAAATCATCAGTAAATTTCTTCAACAATTTACAAACAACAAACTGTCAGCTGTTGTCACTGCCCCCACAGGTTTAGTTGCCTACAACATAGGCGGTGTGGTGTCCAGACATTTGGTCGACTGAAAACTGGTCGAAAGACATTTGGTCGACGCAATTTGGTCGAAAACCAAATGGTTGATTTTTTATTTTTATTTATATATATATTTTTTGGGTTTTCGTTTTTAAAAAAAATGTTTTTTTAGAAAAAAAAGGGGGTTGGGGGGACCCCCCCCCCAAAAAAAGGGGTGAAAATAAAAAAAAATAAAAAATTCGACCATTTGGTTTTCGACCAAATTGGTTCGACCATTTGTCCAGTCGACCAATTTTTTTCAAAATTACCAAAATGACACTACCCATGTGTGAACAAGCCACAACGAGACTAAATAGTTTAGAAAATTCAATCTTGAACACAGCTAGATTGGAAAAAATATTAAAATTATCCTCAAATTGCAGAGTAATGCTTAAATGTAACCTTGACGTGGATCAAGGACTAGTTAATGGATCACTGGGTACAGTTATTCGCTTTCAAACATACCCACGTGACAACAACATTCAGTTTGTCAATATTCTCTTTGACAAACTTTCAGAAGTGAAAAGGATAGGATGCTCAACAGCTTGTTTCCTTCTTTTCAAAGACATGTATGTGAAAAGAGAACAATTTTCTCTAACTCTTGCATACGCAGTCACCATTCATAAATCACAAGGCCTTACCCTAGACAAAGCATTGATAGACAATGGTAACACAGGGCCTCATTACACGGACGGCGGTAAGGGTTAACGGTCACCGTTAATGGCAACGGTGACCGTTAACCCTTACCGCCGTACTACGAGGTCCCTTAGCGGGTTGGAGTTTTAATGCCGGCTTTTTGCAGGCGTTAAATACCAACCCGCTAAGGGACCTCGGAGCTAATTACGGCACCGCAAAATTGCGGTGCCGTAATTAGCGCCTTCCCCAGTCCCATAGAGCCCTATGGGGCAGAAATGGGAATGGGGAAGGGCAATGGCGGAAAGGGGATTTACCGCCCCTCCAACCTTGGAATGGGGCGGTAAATCCCCTTTCCGCCAAGGCGGTGCCGGTATTTTACCGGCATGGTCCAGGGTGCTAATAGCACCCTGGACCACCGCCTTCCGTGTAATGAGGCCCACAGTCTTTAAAGAAGGCATGAGCTACGTAGCACTATAACGGTTTCATACACTTGATGGTCTATTTCTAATCAACTTTGATGCAAGTAAAGTAAACACTGATATTCCTTGCATTTTAGAATACAATAGACTTTGTTCACTATACACCCCCATCTAAAAACATATCCTGTTCCACAAAAAGTAAAATGTTCTAAAAGAAAACTAAATCAAACAGAAATGCAACAGGATGTAAATGCAAATCCTCTAAAGAGAATAAAAAAAACTAATACTTCATCAAGTACCACAAACAAAAAAGAAACTATTAGGGAAAATAAACCTGGTACTTCTTCAAAAAAGAAAGACAAACTCAAAAAAGCACTCAGATACAGAACCACCTGGTCCATTTAAACTTACAAATGTAATTGGTGTAAGTTGCTACACAAATGTAGCAATGAATATTCTAATTCAATTACCACCAATTGTTGACAACATTTACTTACACAGTACAGACCAATTGTGTTTGCAAATGTTAGTACTTCATAGAAACGCAACAAACAATCCTGACAACATTTATAGTGTTTATGGAATAAGACAACAATTGGACTACTGTGCTGGAATGGTGAAATTCACTATAAACTCACAGGAAGGTCCACAAGAATTTCTAATGTACTTACTACAAGTACTGGAAAACAAAAACATACCTATAAATGAAATCTTCCAGATTTCATACATGTGGAAACATACATGTACTCTCTGCAACAATGTGACACAAGAACAAATCCCCAATGAGCGCTTTGTGTATGTATCAATACCTAATTGTGAATCCGTTCCATTTCAGCAACTTGTACAAAATGCAAACCATGGTACATTATGTACTACCTGCAATTCGGATAATCGCTCCGCCTTTCTAATACAAACACATAGTAAATACGTAATACTAATGCTTCTACGTTACAATGCAGATGGTACCAAAAACAACTGCAAGCTGACTGGATTCACACATGGTCAAGTATCACTTGGTAAGAAAACCTTCACAACAATAGGTATAATCTACCACACAGGAGCCACAACCAATGCAGGTCACTATACTGCATATACAAAAATAATGTGGATGGTTCGAATGTAATGATAGCACGATTAATCTAAAGCAGAGATTACCTGCAAATCTTACAAATGCTTATTTAATCTTCTTAAAACCAAAATGTTAACTAAACTTCTATTAAAAAACTATAAACTGTTACAATATGCCAACAGCTATATAACTGCCACAAGATCCTACAACAACTAAACAGATAAATGAATACTACTAAATTATATCAAAAAATAGATAGAATACGCCAACTGGTATCTACTTGCCCCAAGATTTTCCATTAACCAAACAGATAAATCAATACCACTTCATTATAAAAAACTATAAACAGTTAGAATATGCCAACAGATATCTAACTGCTCCAAGATTTCACAACAACTAAACAGATAAATGAATACCACTAAATTATATCAAACAATAAACAGTTAGAATACACCAACTGGTATCTAACTTCCCCAAGATTTTCAATAACCAAACAGATAAATCAATACCACTACACTATAACAAAAAATAGACAGTTAGAATACACCACCTTGTATCTAACTGCCCCAATATTTTACAATATCCAGACAGATAAATCAATCCCACTTCATTATAACAAAAAAATACACAGTTACAATATGTCAACAGGTATCTAACTGCTCAAAAAATCTGCAAGAAACCAATATATAGAGCATTAGCCAGAAACACTGAAAACAAACAGACTGAAGCATAACAAAAAAGTTTTTTTTAATCCAACGTGGATTTTTTTCTCCCACAGACCCAATGATTTTAGCAACAAACACAGAAACTGAGCAACCTGCACAGTACTCTGGTTTGTAATCTACTAAATATGAGGATTAAAAAATGCTGATTATTCAATTTTATAAGTCGTTACAAAATACCAATACTATCATGATCTTTTCTTTTATCACAGAAATGAACAAGAAATACATGTACTCCAGTTACTAAACCAAACAGTAAGTATATTATAATAAGTACAACCATCGCAGCAAATCACACCCATAGTGACTTATAACTTTGGTGCTTATAAATTTGGTCTTGTCCATGCACCCAAGACTATAGGCCCTGCCCACAACCACCACAGCATATCACACCCATAGTGGCTTATAACTTTGTTGCTTATAAATTTGTTCTTGGATACCAAAGTTATAAGCCACTATGGGTGTGATATGCTGCGGTGGTTGTGACCAGGGCATAGAGTCTTGGGAGCACAGCCATATGGCCATGTTCCCAAGACTCTATGTCCTGGCCACAACCACCGCAGCATATCACACCCATACAGTCAAACATTTTCAACTATGCCATATGGGCACTTTTAATGTCCGCCGACATGATGAGTGTTCTTAGAACAGTTTGAACTTGCCTACGAACAGTAAGGACAAGCATAGCGTTCTCAGGACGCCCCATTTTGTTTATTTACGAGCATCCCAGGACACATGATGTGTTCTTAGAACACTTTCAACTTGCCAGCGAACAATACGGACAGCGTCCTCATGACACCCCCATTTCGTCCATTTACGAACATTTCAGGACACTGCATGTGTTCTTAGAACAGTTTCAACTTGCCTGCGAACAAAACGGACAGGCATACCGTCCTCAGGACACACCCATTTCGTTTATTTCCGACCATTTTGGGACACCGCGTGTGTTCTTAGGACAGTTTCGGCTTGCTTGCGAACAATTCGGACAGGGATAGCATCCTCAACACACTCCATTTTGTTATTTACGAACATCCCAGGACACTTGATGTGTTCTTAGAACAATTTCAACTTGCTTGCAAACAGTACAGACAGGCATACCGTCCTCAGGACACCCCCATTTTGTTTATTGACGAACATACACCGTCCACAGTACACCCCCATTTTGTTTATTGACGTCAAGTGTCCTTTGCCCCCCCTGGACCACACCTCACCAAACTTTGCAAAAAAATTCAAAGTGACTCATATACTTTTTTTGCAAAGTTTGGTGAGTTATAAGCCACCCAAAAAGTTCTCTTCCTATGTAAACAGCAACTTAACCATAACTACATACATATATATTTTTTATAGGGCATCAATTGCCGCCCTATAGTTAAGGTGACTCTGATATGCAGAGTAACCCCTCAAAATTCTATTCATAATAACCATAGATTCGAGCAACGGATTTGGACGAAACTTTGAATGTGATTAAAAGTCTGCAGGCCTCCCCAGACTGCAAATTTCCGTAAAGATTTGTTAAAAAATGAAAACATTATTAAGCGTCAATTTGTTTTTTTTCTCCAAAAAGTGCGGTCTACTTCCCATTCATTTTCCCATGGACAAAGGACAAAAAAGGTACATTTATGGCAAAACACACAGCCCAACCCGCTGGATGGATAGGACCAGGTCTGAAACAACTGGGACAGGAAGCATTGACTAGCAATACTTTTGTGGTTTGGGGTTATTTCATGCAGTGGTTATTTTAAAATTTGCCAGAGAAGGGGGTGTCCCTGTCTCCACAAAAACTATAGGTATATCTCCCATGGTGCATTGCAGAGCATGGTTTTCAGACATGAAATGACCGCCACCTTGTTTTTCGCCGATGCAAGAGATATTTGCGGCTATAGCCGAGGTTATGGGAAAATGAAATGAAGTAAAAAGCTATTTGTAGGTAAAATAACATACAAATGTCATCAGAGTAGAGGTGGGGGGATGGCCAGAGGGCACTGAGTGAAATGTAGGAGTTGGAGGGCGTGTAGGGACCGGGTTAGCAGCACAAACCTTTCCGTAGCCACGACTATAGCTGCGAATAGCCGTCATCTCAATGCAAACTGCATCACAGAAGCAGCGTGTGTTCTGGATTGAAATGGAGAGGACAGAGGAGGTGAGGAGGCTGTCTGGGGTGTGGGGGAGCTGGCACAGATGAAGGGGGCAATTGGTGAGGGCCTGGGTGGGCAGGAAAGCATTTTCTTTCTGCTGTTTTGATGATATTCGTGGCTATATTTGAGGCTCCAAAACACTACAGATAGCCGCAGAAATGTGTAGCTCGGTATGCGCGGATATATAGTTTGGGGTGTCAATGTTTAATATTTTTTTGAAAGTTCTTTGTTTACGTATAGTCTCCTCAGGGGTGCCATGGCCAAAGGCCATGGTCAGGGACTTGGTAGGTATTAGAGAGTCTTTTTTTTATTTTGGGTGTGTGTTTTCAGACTTTTGAGCATGTGAGACGTTGGAGAGAAATAGAAGAAAGTAATTTAACAAAATGTATATGAAAAGGAGGAATTGTAGTGTAGGTTTAGATGTACAATAGAATGTAGTTTAGGGTGTGTATTTTCAATTATGGTTTTATATTGTGTGGCTGTGGAATGTTAGCCTACCTAGTTTATTGCTATATATTTGTACGATTTTTCAGTTATTTCATTTGAGTACATGAGCATTGTGGTTCTGTACTGACTATTCAAGTTGTATAGTAGTATAAAAGTTAAAGTCAGTTCCCTTCTCAACTAACATTTTGTAAACGCGGCTGTGATAAAAGTCAATGGGCCTCATTAGGACCCAGGCGGTAAGGGGTTTACGGCGGCGTAAACAGCGCCGACCCTTACTGCCTGATTCCGAGGTCCCTTAGCGCCATGGAGGTTTTAACACCTGCTTTTAGCAGGTGTTAAAACCATGGCGCTAAGGGACCTTGTTGTTAATTACGCCACCATAATTTACGGTGGCGTAATTAATGCCTTCCCCACTCCCATTATGCCCTATGGGTTAATGGGGACTTACCGCCCCACTCACCTCGGAATGGGGCGGTAAGTCCGCCAACCACCATGGCGTAAACATAGTTTACACCATGGTGGTAAAGGTACGACCAAGGCGGTAACTTACCGCCTGGGTCGTAATGAGGCCCAATGAACTGTAGCCACAGGTATAATAAAACATGCTTTTTTGTTCTTATTTTTTTGTATTTGTGTATTTATTTATGATACATAGTGCTGAAAAGGACTGTTTGGGGGAACACTGAGTGTAGAACTTTAGCACATCAGGAGTACTGTTTTGATGTTATAAAGGAACACTTCATTTCCTTCATCGGATAGGTTTACTCCATCATGTCTATAGAAATTGTCCCTGTAGAACTGTATGTTGTTGTTTGCAATCCATAATTGGTTGTGGTCGGTCATAAATGCAGAAACTGCTTTATTAACATTTCTCCGGGATTTCTCAATTTTACCATTAAATCTGGTGGTCCATCTCATTTTTGCCTCTGAGTGAGTTTGGAAAAGATAAAGATGGTCTCAGGAAATAGTTCCATTACTTTTTCCATGTCTTGTTTCAACATTAAAGTAAGGGACAGCCCTCATACATTCCCCAAATCATTGCCTCCACAATGAATTAGCATGACGTCTGGGTGCCATGTACTTCTCAGACTTAACAATTTTGGAAAAATGTGGAACCAACAGCCAACTGTCTTCAATCAGCCACACAGTTTTGGAAGCAGCCATGATATCTGCAGTATTTGTCTGTTACCAGGAAAATGATTCCTTCTTTGAATTTCTAGTAGTTTGTTTGAGATGGGTATGTATGAAGTGTGTGTGTGTTGTACTTTGTAATTGGTGAATGGTGCTATTGTTAGACTTCACGGCTAATGAGCAGCCGCCCACCATGTGGCATTGCTAGTCGCGGGTAGACACCTCCCCCATTGCAGGCGCGGCTATATTAGAGCAAGTGACACGTTGTGTTTTTTGTGGATAATATGAAGGGAACTGAGCCAGCAATTGAGGGATAAGCTCTGAGGACTTTGAACGGCCGTGGGGCTGCCCTAGTACATTCACCCTTCCGACTGCTGCAAACCACATCACTCTACCCTGGCTGTCCGGCCCCACCAGGGGCGTGAGCACCAGAACCGTGCTTGTAGAAGACATTAAGTAACAAAATAAGGACGGCCATGAGGAGGAGCCCAGCACACTCGCATGATAACGCGTGACTTGTGGATACACACAGCCTCAACCGGCACTGGCCTGCTACTAATACGAGTGCTGAGATTAACTGTATAAGGGCATTGCACACCAGAGTGTGGGCACACCCATCTCCCCACCCGGATTTCAATCGCCACCTGCCGCCAACAACACCCCGACTCCACCAGAGGACTCGCTGACACCAGCCTCATTAAATACTACACTCCACCCCAAGTGCAGCGAATCCCACTAACTGCAATCAGACCACAACACTCAAGCACAGCTGTACCAAGGAACAGATTGATCCCCCTACATGTCTGGTTAAGCGTTGGTCACCCACTAAGGCAACATTTTGAACAAACCATGACTGCAATATACTTGCCAGCACCCCTGCCAACAAATCCAGTGTCAGTGCCTGTGTTTCTCATCGTACAAAGAGTGTATACAGGCCCATACTACCAACAGGGCTGCAACAACGCTGCTTCTCCAACAATAGTCTAAGCACATACTGTCTGGGAACGTCCCGCTGGTAATGACCTAAGGGGAAGCCAAGGGGAGCAAGCAGGGCCCCATGGATGCTTTTCCAGGCACATCCAGGCCTCGCACTGACCCTGCTTGCCCACAAGACCTACACTCTGACACCTGCTCCTCCACCAACATGGCCATTAACCCGTATATGGCCGCAATGCAGACAGGCTTCGCGGCAGAGAACGCCAAACTAGACAATATTGGCTCAACAGTGAACTCACTTAAAGCAAAACTCAAGAAGGAGAGTGGACGCATCACGCAAGCTGAGAACCAGGTTGAGACCTGGAAGATACTGTTACCGCACATGGAAAGGACATTGAACAGATGAAAAAAGAGCTGAAAACTGAACGAGTAAAATTCGATGACCTAGAATTGCAGTCGTGATGCAATAACATCAGGAAAGTGGGCGTATCAGTGAAAGGGAGGTATCTCCAGGCTGCCGTAAATGCCCAGCAGAACAAGCAGACTTGTTCCATATGTACTGGGCATGTCCTTGCATACATGTATTCTGGAAAAAGGTAGCCAAGACTATAGAGGACATCCTTGATATCCACTTGGCCCCCGTCAAATTCCTGCTTGGCGACATTTAGGATGGTCCCGGTAAAGACCCACAGGTTATTCAACGTGGCCTGTGCAGTTGCATAAAGGAATATACTCAAATACTGGAAAGCTAAAACTGCACCCATGTTGAAATGCTGGATTAAGGACATGATATACGTGAATTTGAAGAGGGCTTTGTCCAAAATGTTTCGCCCACTAGCCGACCAAAAGACATCTGGTCACCATTTAGAGCCTACCTTGCCGAATAGGAGGTCATACGCCTAAATATCTCTTGGGAACCAAGCAATGCAACTAGTATATTCAAGACTAATGTATCCACACTTGTACCCCACAAAATCTTACCCCTGGTTTCAATTCTCACCTTTTACGGTAGAGGAGACCATCCAAATCATAAAAGGTCTCAAACCTTCAAAATCTCAAGGAGACATTCGCTGATCAAAGACTGCGCCAACAACGTAGCCCACGTTATCACATCCTTAATTAACAATTCCTTTACCTCCAACAAAATACCTGAAAACCTGAAGGAAACGTGGGTACTTCCCCTATTCAAGAAACCCACTCTGGACCCTAATGTACCAACCAACTACAGGCCCATCACCAAAGTGCCCTTTCTAATACATTTTTTTACAAAGAATGGCTTATGTTCAAATTCAGAACTACCTCAAAAAGCACAATCTTCTAGGCCTTCGCCAATCAGGATTTAGACCCGACCACAGCACCGAAACAGCATTGGTAGACCTTAAAATCCAAATGGATCAATTCAGAGACAGAGGGGACTTAGAGAATCATAACATCATATGCCGCCATCTAGCCAGCGATACACACTTCTCAAATAATGCCATAAGCTGGATCGAATAATTCCTGTCAAATCGATCAATGAGAGTCATCTCCCCTACAACTGCTGCACCCCCCTCCCCAGTCACGTGCAGAGTTCCACAAGGCTCTTGTATCTCCCCCACGCTTTACAACGTATTCACGAAACCGCTCTTTGACCGACTGGACAAACTGGGTGTCACATACACAAACTATCTTGATGACACCCAGATACTCATTCCTATCACAGACAATCACAACACTGTATCCAAATCCCTGAAAGCCATCTATTCTGCCATCCAAGCCTGGATGGCTCGACATGAACTTTGTCTTAATGACGATAAAACAGAGATTCTGATCATAGGCAACTCATCCAGGCTGAAGAAAGTCCCATCCTCCTACATATCCTTTGACATTGTTGGGAACATAATCACAGTGGCCAAAGAGGTCAAACCTCTGGGGGTTTACTCTCACCCTGCAAGTCAACGCCATAACATCCGCCTCTGCATACACAGCAAAACTCATGAACGTCTGCAAACCTCTACTAACCGTAGAGAACCGCATCACACTGGTCAGAGCCCTGATCCTCTCCCGGATCGATTACTGTAATGCCATCTTTGCAGGTTCTTTAGCTAAAAACATCACCAAACTTCATATTGTCCAAAATAATGCTATCCAAGCAGCCCTCAGCATCCCTAAATCAGCTCACATAACTACTACCAGAAGAAATATCTATTGGCTACCAGTTAGAGACAGGATCAAATTCAAAATACTCTCACTTACACACAAATGCCTGTCCAACACTGCCCCTCGTTACCTCTCCAACCATATAACCAAAGCACAACCATCTAGACCTACCAGATCAGCCTATCTGGGCCAGCTGACCACTCAGAAACACAAAAGATAAAAGGCAGGAGGCACCAGTTTCCCGGTTATCGCAGCCAACTACTTGAATGCCATGCCCCCAGAGCTCAGGATCGACCCTTCACTCTGGTTATTCCGCATAAAACTCAAAACCTGGCTCTTCAACCAAGATATCAAAAACTACTGCTAGTCCATCCCGAATCCTCTCCTAGCCCCCTCAGACGAGGTAACTGTAAGGGTCCCAAAAAACCATTTTACTACGCAACTAAGTTTGAAAGTAACTGGATGTGACCAATTCCTTATGCACTAGATTAAGACTAAGTTTGAAAGTAACTGGATGTAACCAACTTTCGTATGCACTAGATTAAGACTAAGTTTGAAAGTAACTGGATGTGACCAATTCCTTATGCACTAGATTAAGACTAAGTTTGAAAGTAACTGGATGTAACCAACTTTCTTATGCACTAGATTAAGACTAAGTTTGAAAGTAACTGGATGTGACCAATTCCTTATGCACTAGATTAAGACTAAGTCTGAAAGTAACTGGATGTAACCAACTTTCTTATGCACTAGATTAAGACTAAGTTTGAAAGTAACTGGATGTGACCAATTCCTTATGCACTAGATTAAGACTAAGTTTGAAAGTAACTGGATGTAACCAACTTTCTTATGCACTAGATTAAGACTAAGTTTGAAAGTAACTGGATGTGACCAATTCCTTATGCACATGATTAAGACTAAGCTTGAAAGTAACTGGATGTAACCAACTTTCTTATGCACTAGATTAAGACTAAGTTTGAAAGTAACTGGATGTGACCAATTCCTTATGCACATGATTAAGACTAAGCTTGAAAGTAACTGGATGTAACCAACTTTCTTATGCACTAGATTAAGACTAAGTTTGAAAGTAACTGGATGTGACCAATTCCTTATGCACTAGATTAAGACTAAGTTTGAAAGTAACTGGATGTAACCAACTTTCTTATGCACTAGATTAAGACTAAGTTTGAAAGTAACTGGATGTGACCAATTCCTTATGCACTAGATTAAGACTAAGTTTGAAAGTAACTGGATGTAACCAACTTTCTTATGCACTAGATTAAGACTAAGTTTGAAAGTAACTGGATGTGACCAATTCCTTATGCACTAGATTAAGACTAAGTTTGAAAGTAACTGGATGTAACCAACTTTCTTATGCACTAGATTAAGACTAAGTTTGAAAGTAACTGGATGTGACCAATTCCTTATGCACTAGATTAAGACTAAGTTTGAAAGTAACTGGATGTAACCAACTTTCTTATGCACTAGATTAAGACTAAGTTTGAAAGTAACTGGATGTGACCAATTCCTTATGCACATGATTAAGACTAAGCTTGAAAGTAACTGGATGTAACCAACTTTCTTATGCACTAGATTAAGACTAAGTTTGAAAGTAACTGGATGTGACCAATTCCTTATGCACATGATTAAGACTAAGCTTGAAAGTAACTGGATGTAACCAACTTTCTTATGCACAAGACCAAATGTAACTGACTGTAACCACATTCTTAAGCACGCGCGCCCAGATGGCCAAGGGTTGGGAGCACTATATAAATGTAATAAATAAATAAATACATTGCAATGTAATGAATCGACCAAAGTGCAAAGTACTTCATGTTCTGACCGTCTTACGAATAAAGTGTTTAAAAAAAAATATATCTGGCACTTTCACTTATGCATAAAATACACAAGAAAATGTAAGTTGATTCAGAACAACAAATATTGCGTTGGTAATAGATTCACAGTCTCTCTGTGTAACATGGGTGAACTCCCCTTCCTCAGGTTTTAAGTTGGATTCACTTCCAATGTTCAACAAAAAGAAACAAGGAAATCCAGGTTTGCAACAAAGTTCCACTTTAGTTCTTTGCACCGTCATCAGCTTGTCAAAGGAACATTCTATCAATCCAATGTTCAACAAAAGAAAGATTCCTCTTCTACCTTGAATTTTAATTTGCAGTTAATCAAATAGCAACACTAATATTCTTGATCAGGATGATTTGTTATAACTTATAAATGTCAAAGAAGCACCGTTTCTGAACGTCAGCTCTGCTCAGCTCTCCTTTCAACAGCATACATCACAATTAGTATTTTTGTCAGAAAAATTCAGAGCACTTCCTTTTCCACTTGAGTTGCTCTCCTACCAGGCCCACTTCTACAATGATTCCCCCTGCGGTCTACTCGCCTGCCGGAGAGTTTTCCACAATGAACAGTGCTTCTGAAGTTGTAAATCCACTGACAACCATAAGGTTTACCAACTTTTCAGAAAACACAAGTTTCACATTAGTGCTCCTCAACACTTCCATGAAAGCAAGGCACTCTTCTTCTGAACATTCAACTTCCAGAGGGAAGCCTCTTTGCCAATTGTGTCTTTCTGCAACACCAGCAAACAACATACTCTTTAGGATGCAATTCTACTTTTCCTCCTTTTGGCTTTGGCAATGTAAGTTTTTATACCAGCTTCAATGTCATGGAATAACCACAATTAACAAGTTTCACCCATTTAAGACATTGCATTCGCCCATTTTCTTACTGTTTACCTCATTAGCTCAATGGCATGCCTTGTTGTTGGACTCTTTTGGCTCTAGGCAATGCTAGTACAACTCTTGGTTTTGGGGAAACCTTGTAACACTCTTGGCTTTGGACAATGCTTACATCACTCTTGGCTTTGGGCAATGCTTGTATTACTCTTGGCTTTGGGCAATACTTACACCACTCTTGGCTTTGGGCAATGCTTGCACAACTCTTGGCTTTGGGCAATGCTTGCACAACTCTTGGCTTTGGGCAATGCGTGCATCAATGTTGGCTTTGGGCTGAGTTTCTACAACTTTTGGCCTTGGGCAGTGCTTGTACCACTCTCGACATTGGACAATGACAAAGACAAAACTTCAAATAAACCAAACTTCAAACTTCAAACAATGCTTGCACCACTCTTGGCTTTGGGCAATGATTCTATTACTCTTGGTTTTGGACAATGCTTGCACCACTCTTGGTGTTGGGCAATGCTTGCATTAAGCTTGGCTTTGGGCAATGCTTGTATTACTCTTGGTTTTGGGCTATGCTTGTACAACTCTTGGCTTTGGGCAATGCTTGTACCACTCTTAGCTTTGGGCAAGGTGTGCACCACTCTTAGCATTGGGCAATGCTTGTACCACTCTTGTCTTTGGACACTGCTTGCACCACTCTTGTCTTTGGGCAAGGCTTGAATCACTCTTAGCTTTGGGCAATGCTTGTATTACTCTTGGCTTTGGGCTGAGTTTCAACAACGCTTGGCTTTGGGCAGTGCTTGCACCACTCTTGACTGTGGGCAATGCTTGTACCACTCTTGGTGTTGGGCAATGCTTGCACCACTCTTGGTATTGGGAAATGCTTGTATTACTCTTGGCTTTGGGCAATGCTTACCCCACTCTTGGCTTTGGGCAATGCTTGTGCCACTCTTGGTGTGGGCAATGCTTGTATTACTCTTGGCTTTGGGCAAGGCGTGCACCACTCTTAGCTTTGGGCAATGCTTGTACTACTCTTGGCTTTGGGCTGAGTTTCTACATTTCTTGGCTTTGGGCAGTGCTTGTACCACTCTTGATTGTGGGCAATGCTTGTGCCACTCTTGGCTTTGGACAATGCTTGAACCACTTTTGGTGTTGGGAAATGCTTGTATTACTCTTGGCTTTGGGCAATGCTTACCACACTCTTGCTTTGGGCAATGCTTGTATCACTCTTGTCTTTGGACAATGCTCAGCCCACTCTTGGCTTTGGCCAATGTGTGTATCACTCTTGGTTTTGGGCAATGCTTGTATTACTCTTGGCTTTGGGCTATACTTGTAAAACTCTTGGCTTTGGGCAATGCTTGTACCACTCTTAGCTTTGGGCAATGTTTGCACAACTCTTGGCTTTGGGCAATGCTTACACCAATCTTGGCTTTGGGCAAGGTTTCCACCACTCTTGGCTTTGGGCAATGCTTAAATCACTCTTGGCTTTGGGCAATGCTTGTACCACTCTTGTCTTTGGACAATGCTTGCACCACTCTTGGTGTTGGGCAATGGTTGTACCAATCTTGTCTTTGGACAACGCTTGTATCACTCTTGGCTTTGGGCAATGCTTGCACCACTCTTGGTGTTGGGAAATGCTTGTATTACTCTTGGCTTTGGGCAATGCTTACCACACTCTTGCTTTGGGCAATGCTTGTATCACTCTTGTCTTTGGACAATGCTCAGCCCACTCTTGGATTTGGGCTATGCATGTATCACTCTTGCTTTTGGGCAATGCTTGTATTACTCTTGGCTTTGGGCAATGCTTACATCAATCTTGGCTTTGGGCAAGGTTTCCACCACTCTTGGCTTTGGGCAATGCTTAAATCACTCTTGGCTTTGGGCAATGCTTGTACCACTCTTGTCTTTGGACAATGCTTGCACCACTCTTGGCTTTGGGCAATGCTTTCACCACTCTTGGCTTTGGGCAATGCTTGTAACACTCTTGGCTTTGGGCAAGGCTTGCATCATTCTTGGCTTTGGGCAATGCGTGTACAACTCTTCAATTTGGGAAATGCTTGTACCACTCTTGTCTTTGGACAATGCTTACACCACTCTTGGCTTTGGACAATGCTTGTACCAATCTTGTCTTTGGGCAATGCTTGTACCACTCTTGGATTTGGGTAATGCTTGTATCACTCTTGGCTTTGGGCAATGCTTACACCCCTCTTGGCTTTGGGCAATGCTTGTACCACTCTTGTCTTTGGGCAATGCTTGTATCACTCTTGGCTTTGGGCAAGACTTGCATCACTCTTAGCTTTGGGCAGTGCTTGTATTACTCTTGGCTTTAGGCTGAGTTTCTACAACTCTTGGCTTTGGGCAGTGCTTGCACCACTCTTGACTGTGGGCAATGCTTGTACCACTCTTGGTGTTGGGCAATGCTTGCACCACTCTTGGTATAGGGAAATGCTTGTATTACTCTTGGCTTTGGGCAATGCTTACCCCACTCTTGGTTTTGGGCAATGCTTGTATTACTCTTGGCTTTGGGCTGAGTTTCTACAACTCTTGGCTTTGGGCAGTGCTTGTACCACTCTTGACTTTGTACAATGCTTGCACTACTCTTGGCTTTGGGCAATGCTTGTATCACTCTTGGCTTTGGGCAAGACTTGCATCACTCTTAGCTTTGGGCAATGCTTGTATCACTCTTGGCTTTAGGCTGAGTTTCTACAACTCTTGGCTTTGGGCAGTGCTTGTACCACTCTTGACTTTGTACAATGCTTGCACTACTCTTGGCTTTGGGCAATGCTTGTACAACTCTTGGCTTTAGGCTGAGTTTCTACAACTCTTGGCTTTGGGCAGTGCTTGCACCACTCTTGACTGTGGGCAATGCTTGTACCACTCTTGGTGTTGGGCAATGCTTGCACCACTCTTGGTATAGGGAAATGCTTGTATTACTCTTGGCTTTGGGCAATGCTTACCCCACTCTTGGTTTTGGGCAATGCTTGTATTACTCTTGGCTTTGGGCTGAGTTTCTACAACTCTTGGCTTTGGGCAGTGCTTGTACCACTCTTGACTTTGTACAATGCTTGCACTACTCTTGGCTTTGGGCAATGCTTGTACAACTCTTGGCTTTGGCAATGCTTGCACAACTCTTGCCTTCACTTTAGAATAACCTTTAGGCCCTGCAATTCGTATTTCCGCTGCTTCAATGTAATATTCAGTTAGTGCTTTCCAGGCACTTTTCACTCATATGCGAGGGCTACTTTACTGCATCCATTGTCCGACAATCAATGAGTGATTCTCCTTTAATATTGTTGCCTACCTTTTGTTTGAATGCTGTAATGACAACTCAGCAGGTTAGGTGAATGTTGCTGAGATGTTATATGCTTTAATGTTTATTTCTTTTTCCTATTCCTGTTGCAAAATGTGCTACAAAATATATTTTTACCTGGGGATCGGTACAGCCCCCTCACTTTTGTTAGTGTAGAAATGTCTGCCCCCATAGCGAAAATCAAAAGCTGGCACCCATGAATATAAACACAGTAAGTGAACATGTCTTAAAGTAAAACATACACATTTAGTCATTAACAGTGGAAAAATAACTTTTCCAGTAACTATGCTGGTAAAGTGTAAAAAGTGCCCACCTTTTAAACCCAACAATCTATAATGAAATAGATACTATGAAAACAAAATCCCAATCCGAGACACGTGCTTTGATGGCCCCTTTATGAGTTCTGGTGGGTAAGTGTCTGGACTGGGAACATGGCAAGCTGGGTTGAAGTACCAGTAGCCGAACACTTGAGCAAGCAAAGATTTTATTTTGAATGCCCGCCCAAAAAAACACACAAGGGGGTTGTGTCACGCTCTGAAAAAAGTGGGTGCCATCCACATGTATCCTCAATTTGTGCCCTGAAAATCAGCACGAGGCAATAATCAGAGAAAATAACCTCTCCTGTCTCCAGGTCGGCAGCCTCCTTTGCAACATCCTGTGGAAACAATCACTCTCTTGCCCTTGCCTCATTTCCCCTCTCCTTTCCCCTCGATTCATTTCCACTCTCCTTTCCCCTCTCCTCATTTCCCCTCTCCTTTCCCCTCTCCTCCTTTCCTCTCTCCTTTCCCCTCTCCTTGTTTCCCCTCTCCTTTCCCCTCGCTTCATTTCCACTCTCCTTTCCCCTCTCCTCTTTTCCCCTCTCCTTTCCCCTCTCCTCCTTTCCTCTCTCGTTTCCCCTCTCCTCGTTTAACCTCTCCTTTCCCCTCGCTTTATTTCCGCTCTCCTTTCCCCTCTCCTCGTTTCCCCTCTCCTTTCCCCTCGCTTCATTTCCCCTCTCCTTTCCCCTCTCCTCATTTCCTCTCTCCCCTCTCCTCATTTCCCCTCTCCTTTCCCCTCTTCTCATTTCCTCTCTCCTCATTTCCCCTCTCCTTTCCCCTCTCCTCATTTCCTCTCTCCTTTCCTCTCCCCTCATTTCCTCTCTCCTTTCCCCTCTCCTCATTTCCCCTCTCCTTTCCCCTCTCCTCATTTCCCCTCTCCTTTCCCGCCCCATGTTTGGCTTTCAACAATACTGCTTAATAAAGAGGACTTGAAAGGTACACAAACCATTGTAAAGTGCCCACACAAATATATAATTCCTTGTCGAAATATGTTAGGCAAAAAGTGTACAATTGTTGGATTATCCGACACCCATCTTAAACTGAAGACTGCAAATACCAAAATGCAGTTCGGCAGAAGGTTAAAACATGGACTTTTGATTTTGAAATTGTACTTTCAAGACTGAAGGACTCATAACAAAAGGTACTGTGTAAAACGTTTGCCTGCTAGTGTTTCAATGTTTGACAAAGGTGTGCGTCATATAAGATTTAAAAATGCTACATTTCAGCAAAAATAAACGCCTTTGGAGTTTTATATAGGAAATCCTGAAAACATGGCAGATAGTTTAACACCGTTTTGTGTAAAACATTTTATTGTGCCTCGAGGAGGGCACAGATTTTAGGCAAAAACGGGTGCTTTCGGAATGAAAATGACCCTTTGCAGTTCCCAACAAAGAAAACGTTAAGAACGTCTTGTCCAAAACAATGGTCTCAGAAGGAGCCATGACTTTTCATCGCCCCCACTTTAAATGCTCTGCTAGAAGAAAGATCTATAGGTAGTAATTGCGGCCCCCCAGCGTCACAGAGGGGTCGGAGGTGACAGCGTGGACACACTATGAGAGCTTCGCACAGGGAACCAGCACAGACCATCTTAGAACAATACTACGTGGTATCCTGCCAACAAGCGGCTGCTGCCTGCGAGGCCCCCATCCCAGGGGGGGCCAGGGCAAGGCCACAGACCGCCCATGCCTCGGGCCGGCCCTGGCTGGAGACACTGGGTGCATTGCATGCAAATGTCGGGGCTAGGGGAGCCGCTTCACACCTCAATACACATATAATTAACCTTGATGTGTACTTATCATATACATTATGCACTGGCCTGCTTAAAAAAAATAAAAATAAAAAAATAAAACCACAATGGTGCGATTGATACATGTTCAAAGATGCAACAGCTTCATTGGAATTAATCTCTTTTGGAATTCTGTGTGCAATTCAAAAAACGGCCACACGATGGCACCATTGCAAAATAAGAAGTAGTGTCAGCTAATCGCCACCACGACCAGTTAGTTCCACATCACTACTGCCAGCGGAATGCCCACAGCACAGGGCTACAACCAGCTGCCAGCCAGGTGCCAATGTGTTCTATTCGCCATAGGAAGCAATGTGGGCCTGCACTCGCAAAGGGTTGCACTAGGTGCTGAATGCCAGCCTGGAGCCCCTGTGTAGGGCAGAGTGGACTATAAAGGAATGAAATACACTACAGGCTGTGATCCCTGTAAACACCTGTCCATGGTTTCCTTATAATGCACGGAAGCCTGTAATACCGATATAACAGCCTGTAAATAAAGTTCTTATTACAGGCTAGCTGTGACAACACTACGGACCTGTAATAACACCGTGGCGTCACTACTGCTCTGTAATGCGTGCCCACGCTTCAGGCGTGACGTCATAATGCCTGCTGCCTGTGCCCGCCCAGAGCATTGGCCCAGCTGTCAGCACTTCTTTCCCGCAAGTGCCCAGCACTTTACAGCCGTTCCCTGATAAGGCGCCGTTTGCGGGAGCAGCTGTGCTTGGCTTTGCGCTGCTGGGGGTGCACCCACACATCCGCTGCTGTCACTTACCTCAGAGCACGGGGCCTGTGTAGATGCAATGCGTGATGATGCTGCAAACCCGGCAGAGCCTACGCTGATCGCATGTCTGCAGAACTGGAGGGCCTCCTACATTAGATTAAGGAGGGGGCTGGTATTAAAGGTGACAGGTGTAGAACCATCGATAGTGAGGAATACATATCACGCACGGTCCGTAAAAGGAACATTGCCAGTCACGCCAGAGCTGCGCCTCAGCTTTCAGCTCCCTTCCTCTCTTCGGCCATGGAAGTCCTCAGTGACAGGCAATAGCTTTTTAATGTATCGCACAGGGTACATTAACCCACCTATTACAGACTAGTTGTGACATCACTACTGTAAGTTATCCAATTATTACAGTTGGATTGTGCTGTCGCCATTCCCGCTGCTTAAGCAGGAACGGAGCAGAATTCCAGCTGCCGCTACAGCACCTCCTGGTGGCAGTACTCAGTCATTGCGGTCAAAGCACTGAAAATCACAGCAAGTATTAAATAAATATATATAGGGCTGAGGGATAAAGGGTTAAAATGGGTCGGGATTGGGTTGAGGTGGGGTTACAGGTATAGAAAAACAGGGGACTTGGGAAGTTCCCCCCTGACAGGGACCCCCCCCAAATAAAACAGCAACAAAATAAATCCGTGTTTTTGGCCGCTATGAAGTGTACCACTGTGAAATTGGATTCGGTAATATCACATATAACTGGATAAGCTTTTCAGATGCCTTTCTTCAAAAAAAGAATTCAGTGACACTTTGCATCCATGAACTGATAGGGAACTATTTATGACTGTATGATTACTTTGTACACTGGTGGAATTTAACGAGGAAGAGCACATATTCTCTCTCTGTGTTTTAATTTATTTGAAGCAACAGGGTGGTTTTTAGGTGCACGTTATTAAAGTGCTCAAACCATTCTTCTTCAACTCATTTCAAGTTGAGTCTTAGCGTTCTTGATTTATCCAAACAGATTCCACCTCCGGAACTGGAAGCATCTGTTTCGTCCGGTTGAACAGGGAGCAACATATTCTGCTGGAAAATGCTTTCCAACAATTCTCTCTCCAATATTCGTTAAAGGGGGTGGCGCAAACTCAGGAATTAATCCACAAAGCTCCAGGGGGCAACTACCACAAAGCTCATAGTATTGTTATCTGCACATCAGTGCATATTCCAGAGGACACCTTCCCATTAAGCACTCTCCGGGTTTGAAGTCAACAACCGAGTAATCACACCTACGCGCTTGATGGGATAATTATGGGAGAGAGAATTCTTGGAGGACATTTTCCACCAGAGTGTGTTGCGAGTGTGAGGGAAGATTTACACAGTATTGTTTGTCCTGAAGAAGGTCGAAACCACTTATCAAGAGTGGCCGTAACTGCAAGCCCCAGTTCAACTGACCGAAATATATGTAGGTGCTTTCAAGAAGCTATGCTATTGTGCATATACACATACCAACAGAACATATGGGTCTAATATAAATAACACACTGTGTATGCCAATACTAGAAGGGCTCCGTGGATCTTTCTTGTATTTTATTGTGAATTTTGGCATTGGCTGTGTGAGAGTATGTTTGGGTGTGTAAGGTGGTAAGAAGTAGATGTCAAAAGTACAATTTGTTTATTGAAAAAGTTGTGTGGCTTTTTTAATACTGTGGTACTTTGTGAATTAAATTATTTTTGTACTGAATTAAATCGTGTTTGTATTTAATTTTTGTGAGTTTTGTTTTCCAACCTGACTGCCAAGGTCCACTCTTTGAATATAACCCTTGCAGATAGTGCCTTTGGAGAGTGCAAAGCTGTGCTTCAATAATTGCACAAGAAAAGTTGGAGAGAATCAGAACTGTGGTTGAATCTTTGATGTACCAGGAATGAAACTTGGAACAGCAGTGGTCATGGATCATCACTATTGGGCTTGTGGACCAGGAGCATATATGAGGCTACCCAAGGATTGTGGAGGACAATGCAGACTAGTGAATGTTCCTGTTGCAGCGTTGGTGATTCCTAAAAGTGACTTAAGTCTTGACAGTTTACTGAAAGCAGATGCTCACCTGAGGAAGAGGAGATCTGTGGAGCTGATTAATTGAATGAAGAGGGGAAACTATTTCTCTGACAAGTCATTAGAATCTTTTGACTCCATTCTGTATGAGCACAGGATCTTTAAGCCAGACCTCGTCGGTATTCACACTTATCTTCATGTCAAGAATCCAGGTTGGAGCAAATACCAAATGGCTGCAGATTACCAGATGGGAATTGCTACAGACAAACCACACTACCATAAAGGGATTAAGTGCTATCAGAGAAGAGTTGTGAGCCATACAACTGATGTCTCTACAGAATAGATACGTCCTGGATATGATTGATATGATTACAGCGATGGATGGAGGTGTTTGTGCAAAAATCAGAGAATCATGTTGCACGGTCAGACCTTCTCATGACAACAAGAATGGCACCTTGACAGAGGCCATAGAGATGCTAACGAAGCTACACGTCCAGATGATAGACGAAGTAGAAGACATTGCTGATGTCAGCTGGTTTGGACCGCGGCTGTTTTGCCCACGACGGAAAGGTTTTCATGGAAAATGTATGCATCACAAAAGGTTCGTACATTTCCCATGCAAACATACATTTCAAAACCCTACATACCTACACCCCCACCCACACCCACAACACACCCCCACTCACACCCTCAACATACCCCCACTCACACCCCCAACATAACCAAACCCGACTTACCTTTTAAGATGCCTTGTGTCCCAGCGGCGCAAGTTCGCTTTCACTTCCGTGTTCCGGAACCAGCGCCGCAGGGTCCTTTTCTTTTTTCATTTTTTTTATTTTTTTGGGAAGCTGCAGAGGTTTCCCCCCGCAACCCCCTGCTCATATACTGTAAAGTATATGAGCAGGGTGTTGCGGGGAAAGCCCCTGCAGCCCCCGTTTCTTTTTTCTTTTGGGTGTGCTTTGAGGGTGTCCCCCGCAGCCCCTGCTCACTATACTGTATTGTATATAGTATTTTTTTTAGCTACCTTAAATGCATACCACCAAAGGTTTTAACTGTTGGTGTTCGAACCTTTGGTGGTTTACATTTTTTGACTTTTGGTGCATTCAGACTTTTAAATTCGGTAAAATCGTACAATACCGGTTTGGATCACTCTTTTCTTGGGTTTCACAATGGATGGCAGACATGTTCAAGTTCCTTGGAGCCCTGATTGTGTTGGTATTCCTTGGATTTTGTGTGATCAAGATAATAATCACACAATGCAAGAAGACAGCCAAGAAAGCCATAGGGATGAAGATCATGATCGATGTTGAATCAGAGATTGTGAAGGCCAGCATCCATGCACCATAGAGAACAAAGTTCCTGTATCCAAAGAACCATAAGAAGTATGTAGAAAGATGGATATATTGGAGACCAAGTGGACAGTACATGCTCATGACTTGGAAGAAGGATGAGCAGGTAAAATCAGCTGGATGCCTGAACGAAGTCATAAAGATATGGATCCCAAAGAAGCCTTTCTTCAGACAAGGATGTCTAGATGTGAAGGATGATGGGAGAGTGGTCGATGAATCACCCAGAGGGGGGAGTGTAGAGAAGGAGCCAAGTACCCCCACCTCAACCACTTCGCCCATATCGCCTATATGTTGGGAACCAGAGTGTGAGACACGTGCAGTACCAGTGAAAATACCGATCCCAAGGAGAATACTAGAAGTAAGGTTCCCATTGAGAAAGCCATACCTGCGTACGAGACAGTATGATGGCCATGTGAATGAAATCCCGGAAGAAGCAGGACCAATAAATGGAAGGGAAGAAAGGGACATCACATGAATAAGGCTGACGGACAGGGAAGAGATGCAGAGACAAGAGAATTCAGATGTTCTAAAAGGCATCAAGACAGTATCAAAGATAAGTGACATCTTGGGATCAAGATGAAGAAACTTATGCTTCAGAAATGATGAAGATATGAAGCTATTTTACACGTGTACAGACACAAAGAAACGCAAGCAGAAGAAGTATCCTTGAGGCAGCTTTATAGTGAATAGATTGCGGCATACACCAATCTATACATATATATACATATATAATGAAGTGAGTAAAGAATGGATGTTTCCACTACATATTATAGCAGAGCTGGACCAGAGAAGGAAGGCCTCATTTCCAGTGTCTCACAGGTAAAAAAGCAATTTCATTACAGAAGCCGATCTCAGAAAGGCGAGGCTGGACAAGCCCCAAGATGCTAAGATCATATCAGGCTGGGGTGAGCAGACATTGGATACAAATCGTGTGAAAGAACAAAACTCTTGTTCAGAAGACATGGACAAAAACAAGGACGATGTCAGAGGTCTATTAGAAAATAGTATTTTAAATACCCTAGCACTTGATTTTGTTGTCTTCAGTAACGTGGAAGGATGAAGTTGGTTGAACACGATGATCACACCTATGCATGAGGGCAGAGTGTGCCTTCACTCCCCTGAATTCTCCAGAGCAAAAGAACACTCCCAAGGACAAGTCCAAAGCCTTAATTGACAGCAGACCACTGAGGTGATAATAGATGAACATGCTAATTGGTGGTTAATTCTAGCTCACCAGCACCTGGAAGGACGGCCTGCATGCTGCTAACGTAGGTGGAAAAGTACTGACGGAGGTTAGAGTGCCAACCAATTGTAGGGGGCGCGTAGTGTATTTAGAGACGTCCATAGTGACCTGTTTAAGGGGAGGGCTTAGTTGCCCCACCTGATGTTAAGAAACCTATCACTTTTCTTCACTCTCTTAGATGAGTATGGATCGTATACTTTGCTATAAAAGAATGTTTTTTTTAAGATGCATTGAGAGATCTTACGCTGAGACATCCGTTGATGTCTGGTGTACTCCCTGTTTTAGATAATTGATATTTAAACAGTTACCTTTTTGCCAACTACCTGAGTCCTTTCAATTATTGATGGTTGAGTAACTTCTGCATCCCCATCCATCCCATGGGTAGTGCTACCTCATCTTAAAGGGCTGGAGTCCACCATTTTACTCTCATGACACTGATTTTTTAGCTTGACACAATTGTGTTGATTTCCTCCTGGGGGATGGGTACACTTCCTGGTGTTCTGGTTGTAAAGTGGTGTGAAAATGCAATACTCATAGTTCAAGTGTTCGGTTGTGCTTTTCAAAGGTTGCTGTCTTCCCAAATTGATCACATATATGGTTTTCATACCGCTGCAATGTCTTGCTACTTTTTCTCTATTGTGTAGGGGGTGAGTGGGCACAGCTGAATATTCTTTTATTTGAAATTTATTTTGGGGTTTAGACCAGGCTGTGTCTTTTCGCCTAGCCGTTTTGCTTATTTTTTTCTCATCTTTATTTAATATTTATTCCAAGAATTACATTTCAAAACATACAAGTGAGAGCAAGCATTAATAACTACGTACATAACATTTCCTTAAAAGAGAAGTATCATTCAATTTAACATTACAGCAAAATTCCCACCCACACACCCAAAATTCAAACATATGACACAACAAACATACAACATATACAAAACAAAACGAAACATCAACCCCCCACCCAATCCCTTTATCATTACTATACCCAAGAGCTAACCCTACACCTTATCCAAATAAATCATTAAAAGATCCCTATTTCTCACTGTAATCAGTCTCCCGATGAAGCCAAGATGCCTGAGACCTCTCATGCCCCAAAAGTGTGGGCATGTCCATTTACCTGCTCTCCGTATGCGTTTTTTCTCTAGATTTCCACACCTTCTTGATATGCTTTATCACCATTAATAATGCCCTGTCGATCCAATCAGATGAGTCGCACATTTACTCACATCTGCCTTCAACTGAGAGGAAGACTACAGACATAAAAGTCTGAGGAAATGACATACTCACCATCAGATCAATCCGATCCAAGACATCCTTCCAGAAGTCCAACACTCTTTCACACTCCCAGAGCATCCCAGATAAGTTCCTCTTGAATGATTGCAACCCCAGCACAAGTCTGTATCCGCCAAACCTCTCACATTCATTCTCACTGGTGTCCAGTAAACAGGACCTTAGATTCGTTGGTGAATATATCTTAAACTCAAATCCATTTTGGCTTTCACCGTAACCTTCCAAACATTATCCCAGATTTTCTCTGACAAATCCCTTCCCAGTCTGACACCCACTCCATTCGCAATCTTTCCCAGAAATCTGCATACATTCCTGCAGAGACATCAATAGGATATATGTAGAAACTACAGCTGGAGGAGCACAAAACAATTCACACACTTGGGGCGTGTTACTCAGTGGTGCACTCAACATTTGTTGCCTCTCTGACGTCAATTGTTCCAAAGACCTATATCTCTCGATCTCCCTATTACTGAATCTATATTGATCCACCAGCTCCTCAAAAGAAACCATCCTGCCCTCCTTCCACACAACCTCTATCTTCGAAATGAACTTATTAGCCCAACCCCTCCAATGCAGCATTTTATTCTCAATCTGCAAACCCGGATTCAACCAAATAGAAGTTGTATCATAAAAAAACAAGTTCTGACCACACCCTAGAACCCATGACTTCATAGCCACCAGTGCTTCCAACTTTGCCTGGAGGTTGGTAGCCTCCCATAAGAATACAAGCAATCAAGGGAATAGGGAGTCAACTTTTCCCTTTCCATCAAACACCAAAAAGGAGCTGCCCCCCCTCCTTAAAATAATAAGAAGCCTTTTTCAATAAGAATCCCTTATAATAATTCTCCAACACCGGATAGCCAACCCCCCCATCTTTAACTTTACGTATCATGATAAATCATGGAATTTTCAGTCTACCCACTCCCGACAGAAAATCCATACAAATACTGTCAATACGTTTGAGTATCTTCTTTGTAAATTTTAGAGGGAGAGATTGTATATAGTACAAAACCTTCGGGAGTAACATCATTTTTATGGCCCTGATTTTTGCCCAAAGACTTGGAATGGATCTATCCCATCTACGTACATCCCCTAACAATCTCTCTTTCAATTTATCCTCATTACATTCCACTGTCCTTTTACTAACACGCACCAAATAAACACCTAAATATTTTACCGAGACATCATCCCACTGACAGTCCCAATCTAATAACATTCTACTTAATGGACTCATTTTAAGCGGAAAGACCACAGTTTTTCCCCAATTTACCCTATAGCCCGACAACTCCCCCACTTCCTGTAACATATTCCTAAGTAGAGACCCTGCGTCTGCTGGGTTTGTTAACACCACCGTCAGATCCTCAGTGTATGCTAGAACTTTCACCTCACCATCCCTTAACTTCCAACCACAAAGAAAGATTCTGTTCCTGCCTAATGTATGCCAGTAACGGCCCAAGGGCTAAATTGAACAAGAAGGGTAAAAGCGACAGCCCTGTCTGGTTCCTCTAAACAGTCTGAAAGCTTGAGACAGAACATCATCGACCTATAGCTTAGCTGAAATATCATGTTGTAAGGCACCTATTAAATTCAAGAACTGCGGGCCAAAGCCCATCTGAAGTAATGTATAATTTGAAAACGACCAGTTAACACAATCAAATGCTTTTTTTGGCATACAAAAAAATAAGAAGAATTTCCTGTCTTGGTGCTAGATAAACCTATTATATTCAAAAAAGTCCTAATATTGTCATAACCATATCTATTGTCCATGAAACTCACTTACGAAAAAACCTACCAATTCCCCTACATATTTTTGCAACCTGATGGTCATGATTTTTGCAAAAATGTTCACATCTACATTCGATAGAGAAATAGGTTGGTAATTACCACATTTGGAAGGCTCTTTCCCTTGCTTGGGAATCAGTGTAATGACTGCCTCGTGCATCGAAGGACATAACATCCTATCTGAGAGAAATTGATTATATAAAACACACAATTTAGGTACTAAAGCCATACTAAAGGATCTTTAAAAATCGACAGGTAAACCATCTAAACCCGGGGATTTACCCACATTACGTTGATGAATAGCATGGTTTATAGTGATAAAATCGAAAAATAAAATCTCGAAAAAAAGGTAAAAAAAAAAGTCTAATTTATTTTTATGCTGTTTTTTATTCGAAATGGGGGTTTCCCCCCCCGTACCCCCCTTTTTTTATTTTATTTTTTTACCCATTTTTTTTAATCCTGGACTCCAAAATAAATATATAATTAAAAAAAGAGTAATTTGGCTTTTTTTTTCAAGATTTTTTTTTCGACCTTATTGTCATTCGAGATTTTTTTTTCGAGATTTTGACCGACCACCGATTAGCATCACTAACTTCAAATTCAGAAATCTGAGTATCTAAAGCCTTCTTCCCTCGTCATCCAAACAGGGGATTTCTACCTTAGCAAAGAAATTAGCAAACTTTTCCTCATCAATCTTTGAAACATCTGAATAAAGAGAAGCATAGAAAGAGCTGAAACATTCACAAATATCTTGCTTTTAACCCTAAAATCCCCTGCTTCATCCTCAATGTTATGGATAAAGGTTCTTTCTGACAAACTCTTCAGTTTGTTTGCCAGGAGGCGTCCTCTCCTATCACCCTCTTCCCAAAACTTCTGTTTCATAAAATGAAATCCTTTCTCCGCTTGTTCATCTAATGCTTCTCTCAATCTATCCTTTGCACAATCCATCTTCAACCTATCCCCCCATTACTGTTTAGTGCATATTTCTGCTGCAACGTTATAAGTTCCAATTTTAAATCCTTTACTTCATCTCTCCCTTCCTCCTTGCTCTGGACGTCCAATTAATTAATTTCCCTCGTATAGTTGCTTTGAAAGCATCCCATACCATCAGACTATCCGTAGAACCTATATTATCATGAAAAAAGTTATCAATGGAAATATTAATAGCCTCACATATTTTCTCATCCTGTAGAATACATGTTTTAAGTCTCCATTTAACACTAACTGGTCTACTTTTACTCTGATTCATATTCAATTTCACCAATGAGTGGTCAGAAAGACATTGTTCCCCTATGTCAACGTCAGTCACCTCATTGCCTCATTGACCAATTTATCCGAAATCAGCAAATAATCCAGCTTCGACTAAGAATTGTGAACCGGAGAGTAGAATGAGAATTCCTTTTCAGCAGGGTGGAACGACCTCAAGCTATCCACTAAGGCAAAGAGATCAATAAAATCCCAAAAGGCACAACTCAGTGTGAGGTCTGTAAACCTACACTCCGATAACCTAGCTAGAGAGGCATCTAAAACACAGTTAAAATCGTCCCACCATTCATGCTTTTCAGGGAGTTGTAAGTTCCTTAAAAAAAACAACGCCATTAGTGCACGGACTATACACAGATCCCAACGTCATCACTTTTCATTCATGTCTAACATCCACCAAGATAAACGACCTTCATCATCCATTAGTGCATTTTCTACCGCCATACCCTGTCTTTTACAGCAATCCTACTTCTCTCGATCTTCCTGAATAGTAGTTCAACAGAACCTTCATGGACTTAGAAGCACTCAAAAAAAAGAATGTTCTGTCAAATGTGTTTCTTGTAAAAAGATCACATCAGCTTTCTCTCGCCGTAACCTTACCATAATATTTTTCCCCTTCTTAGGGCAATTCAGCCCTTTAACATTCCATATCACAAATTTCAAGGACCCCATCTATTATAATAAAGAAAGGAACAAAGTCACCCATATCATCGACTGAAAGATTGAGACTTGCATATCAAAACACCCCTATATCTTGAAGTGAGAAATTTAAGATAATAATGGCGTAGAACGTTACAATTAACCCCCCACACCTAAATGACACATAAAAGACACAAATACAACACATAACAACATCAACCCATTTAAATTGAAAATTGCCCATTGACCTGGACTAAATGATAAGGTCAAAAGTACTAACCGCTACTACTTAACTGCAACCCTAGGATCCTATGCCCAATCATATAAACACGAATACATTCCCTCCTATTAATTTCTAATCTTAAAAATGTTAAATCACAATATATGGTCTAATAAAACTTTGTATCTAAACATTCTAATGTCACCCTAACGGATGCATACATTTGTCCCAAGATATCCAATGCTCAGAGCCATTCAATTTACAATACTCACTCCCGTCCCAAAGTACGGCCAAGTGCATCCTCCCTGCACCCTTCCCTCATCAGTATCACATTCCTACCCCTATCATTGACCAACATGGTGGATTGTGTAAAAAACATAACTAAGCAATTGCAATAGTGCATACAGTGTTCTATTCCTTCAGCTCTTACACAGTAGATGAGATCTTTCAGAGAACAGATGTATTACCAGACTAAGGAAAGCTCATCCTACATCCCCAAACCCTAAGAATAACTGTTACTCCCACAGTACCTCAAGTGAGTTGAAGAGCATTAGCCTTCCCAACCCTGGTGGCCTTTATGACCCCTCCCTTCTTGTTATATTCCACACCCTTTACAACAATTCCACCTCAAGGGGTTGTGTGCAGTATCCAATTGTTAAGTAACCAACACATTTCCCGCATCGCTATCTGCCCCTGTCCATCCGGGCGCTCCATTAAACAAAAAGTGTACCCATTCCTGAACTGGTTCACAGAATGCACACAGCATTCAGCGAGAGACGACCCATTAAATAAGACAATGCCCCAAGGACAAGAACTGAAACGAGAGCCTACATCATCCCGAAGGAAGACCCGAACAAAACCAACAGAATAAACGTTTGAGACTTCTATATGAGCCTAAAATATGACAAGATGTCTGAATCTTAACCCTCCAGACCATTCAACCCAGATTGGTCGTCCCTCGCTGCCGCAATAAAATTCCACCAGGCATGCCCATCACTCCCTCTGCAGAAGAGAGGAGGCAAATATTTGACCCTGGTTGAAACACGCCATCCATGCTCTGACTGCCAGGACCTTTGTGATGATGATGACAGAACTTGACATCAACAAACCTTGAATAAGTCCCACCAGACGCGGAACTGGTGCTGCATAGTATCATGTTCAACTTATCAATGCGACCGATATACGAAGGAGTAAAAGTCAAATGTGATCTTTATAACCACACAACAATCACACCCGACAATACATTGAAAAAAACAAGAGTCAAACATATTTCTACTAAATATAGGTTGCACACAGGTCCTGCAGAGACTCAGCAATCTCCATCACGAGCAATTAAAACGAAGGACAATGGCACACAGACAAACAGATCCATTGTTGCAGGAAACGTATGCTTCAAGCTATAGTCACAGCAATTGCAACCCCCATGAGCACACCAGGAGCAATATCCAACATCCACTGATAAATTGTTATTCTCCGTGTAAGACCAGATCAAAATGCTTATCGAATCTGCGTCTCAGTGCCAAGCATCCCTCCAAATGTTACCAGTTGCTTCCGACCTCCGAGCCCACAATCGTCACCATCTGCTTCCACAGAGACCCTGATCTGGTCCCTGCATCCAGAAATCAGAGTGACAAAGGCGAGCCAATAAAAGTACCCCCGTGTAAAATTTGAAGTCCCTGAGCCATATCGTCCAGCGGGGCCCCAGGTTCGAGGTGTCTCTGATTTCAAAGGGGTTTGGCATGTGAATCACCTGCGCTGCTTCAGTGTGAGGGGGCTGATTGTCGCCACTCCCTGGCGCGGCCGCTGCGGTGCTTGCACCTCCCGTGGAAGAGGCGGGCGTGCTAGCCGTGACCGACATCTTACCCGCTTGTCGCCGACCGGTGCGCCTTTATCGGTGGGGTGTGCCAGCGCCTCTTTGGTGGCTGTGGAGCTGTGCCTGCCGGTCCTGCCCTTGATGAGGCTGTGGTGCTATGGTAGCCGTTCCCGTGACCCTGCCGTGACAGTGGGGCAGAGTTTGTGGCCGTGGGGCAGTGTCTGCCGGTTCAGCAGCACCCCTGCTGTGGTCGTGGGGGCGTCTGTGCGTGTGGGCCAGCGCAGCACCCCTGCTGTGGTCGTGGGGGCGTCTGTGCGTGTGGTCCAGCGCCGCTGTCGGCGATTTGCAGCTACCAGCTGTGGTGGAGGTGCGCCGACGCGCCGAGCCGCACGATTGCGGGCCTCCCTACGGCACACGTGGGCCGTGTTACCTCGTCGCCATTGTCGGGCCTATACGCGGCCACGAACATCAGGTGCGCACCTCGCGCGCGCGCCTCGCGGCGAATTATACGCGGGAGCCGGGGTAACAGAGAACCTTCTTTATTGAAGTGAAAGCGGCAACTGCCGAACTCCCTCCCCGCCCCTCCCCTTCCCCCGACGTCACGTCCTGGACGTCTTAACGTAACGGCCGCAACGGCGGCCGGCCCATGCATAACGATGCGGGTGGGCTGACACCTCCTTCTTCGGTCTTCTGCATAACATCTCATGCCCTGACGCTTCACCTCCGTCTTTGATCTTCTTCACAGACCGCCCCACTATGCATTGCGTTGACATCACATGACCTAGCATCCCTCCGCCACACGCCGTAGGTGCCTTCCTGTAATCGGCCTCACAGCTCCGGAGCATTATTCAATCCTAATACGCGTTCCAACATCTGGTATAGAAATGAAAAAATAACGGTCCCAGCCCTAAGCTATAATGATAATATAACTACTAATGGGGTAATTCGTAGAATTTCGCGCACAATTGGCGCACGTGGCTGGCGCACAGTGTGCGCGTGTGAATGTCTGCGCCAGCCGCGTGCGCTAAAATTGATTTCCGCGCACAGCTTATTCATGGATTTTTAGCCTCCAAAACCAGCCCTGGTGCAGAGTGGTGCAGCGACCCTGCAGCAGCGCCAGTTACGCCCCCAAGAACGCCCTTGTGCAAGGAAAAGCCATCAGAATCCCCAATCCAGCGCAAAGGGCTGCGCTAACCCTGGACCAGTTTACAGGGCTGCCAAACAGCAAACGCCAAGCGGGGAACATGTATTACTGGGGTTTGCGTGAAGTTTCACACGCGAAAGGGCCTGTGCGAGTAGGGTACGTGTATAACTGGGTTCGCGTGAAGTTTCACACGCGATTGGAGCAGGGTACGTGTATTACGGGGTTCGCAGGAAGTTTCACACGCGAAAGGGCCTGTGCAAGTGGGGTACGTGTATAATTGGGTTAGCGGGAAGTTTCACCCGCGATTGGAGCAGGGTACGTGTATTACGGGGGTTCGCGGGAAGTCTCACATGCGATTGGAGCAGGGTACATGTATTACAGGGTTTCGTGGGAAGTTTCACATGCGAAAGGGCCTGTGCGAGTGGGGTATGTGTATAACTGGGGTTTGTGGGAAGTTTCACACGCGATAGGCCCTGTGCGAGCGGGGTACAAGTATTACTGGGGTTCGCGAGAAGTCTCACACGCGATTGGAGCAGGGTACGTGTATTAATGGGGTTCGCGGGAAGTTTCACACGCGAAAGGGCCTGTGCGAGTGGGGTATGTGTATAACTGGGGTTCGCGGGAAGTTTCACACACGATAGGCCCTGTGCGAGTGGGGTACGTGTATTACTGGGGTTCGTGGGAAGTTTCACACGCGATTGAAGCAGGGTACGTGTATTACGAGGTTCGCGGGAAGTTTCACACGTGAAAGGGCCTGTGCAAGTTCGGTACGTGTATAACTGGGGTTCACGGGAAGTCTCACACGCGATTTCAGCAGGGTACATGTATTACGGGGGTGCGCGGGAAGTTTCACATGCAAAAGGGCCTGTGCGAGTGGGGTACGTGTATTCCTGGGGTTCGCGTGAAGTTTTACACACGAAAGGGCCCTGTGCGAGTGGGGTACGTGTATTCCTGGGGTTCGTGTGAAGTTTTACACGCGAAATGGCCCTGTGCGAGTGGGGTACGTGTATTCCTGGGGTTCGTGTGAAGTTTTACACGCGAAAGGGCAACGCCCATGCGCGATACGTCACAGACGCGCTTACGCGCTAAGGGCCTTTGGTCCAATGAAATCGCGTACGTGTGCTGACCCGCTTACGCGCTAAGGGCCTTTCTTCGAATTACACACTGACGTGCAATTTTTTCACGTGCCAAATCACTCCGTATCAAGCTGGCCACGCATACACACATGGAAGACCACACTCCTGCCCTGAAGGCCATTTTCATGCGCCCCAGAGCCCCGAACACGCTCCCACCTGACTGTCTGCTGCCCACGTGCCCTGCTATTTGGTGCCTGCACATCAGCCATCTGCAGAGGTCCAGTTGCTGTGTCCACCCCTGCTGGAACAGAAGACTCCCGACTGGCATACCATCGCGTGTGGGATAACAACCTGATTATGATGCATTGTCCGGTGAGTGCCCATGCATGTGTGTGTAATGCATGTGTATGTTGTTTGGGTGACGGGTTCTGATTGAGTGCCAGGTGAGGGTGTGTGTGCCTGAGTGGTATGGGTCACCCATGTGCTTCATCCAAAACATTCAGCGGCCTTGGATTTGGGTGTGACAGTATCCCTTCTGCCCACAGTAGTAATTTAGCGCAACATTACGGCAGTTGCCCTTGAAGTGGCATCTTGCAACAACATTGTTTGTATTTTTCAGTATTTGTTCAGGCTGATTGTTTCAATTCTCCCACTTTTGCTACGCATTCCTCAGCCCTATTGTCATATTTGTGACATGCGTCTGTCATTGATGAACCCCACATTGGCCCACATGTGTTACCTTGTTAGGTGAATGATTTGACCATTCAGGCTCATTGAGTATTGGCCTGATCACATAATTCTTTGGGCCTGTTTGAATGTGGAACATGATAGTTGTTTCCTGTCATGTTGAAGTGCACAACCATTGATGTGTACATCGGCCTGCAATCACTGTATTTTTGTACACTGGATGTGTTGCAGTGTGTGGCACATGCCTATTTTGTCACACTATGTAGCATTTTTCATCTCATCATGTCCATCTCACATGGATGGCTGACAGTATTCATTCACTGACATATGGATGTACTTGTGGAATGTACCATGGCTATGTTACATGCCATCTCTGTGATGGCATGTGTCATGTATGTGTATTGGACATGCCACTCAAGGGCCAATGTGTGATGGCAGTGCTACCCAGCATGCATTAAATGTGTTGCTCTTCCATCTTGGTGTCATCAGTGTCTGCCTTTTGCCTCCCCTTCCAACTCAGTGACAGTGCATGCATGGGAGGGTTATAGTCATGTGGGACATGTTTAAATCATGTACTGGTTCTGTAGCTTGTCAGGCCTATTTGTGTGCTATGGTGCTAATGCCTGTTTCCATTTTTTGTCTTTCATGTTTTTGCAGGGGATGATGCACTTGATGCTGTTGAGGTTGAGGAGATGGTGCAGACCCAGGAGGGATCTCAGGCACGACCGGGCACCAGTGGGGGACGTGGTGTGGTGGTGGGTGAGAACCCAATCTTGCTGCAGACCATTCTGTCCAGGGGCGTCTCTGGGTGCACCTCCCCAGACCTCTATTCAGGTGCTGATTCGGATGCTGAGACCTATGTGCCGTCGCAGGTAAGTGTTTCTGGCAGGGATTATGTTCTGTCCAACCCACCTGCACCAGGAGTAGAACCCTCTATGGGGATGTCAGTGTTGGTAAGTTTGCCTTTGGGGGTTACGGATGCAGGGTCACACTCCACTATATCTGATCCTGTTCCTGGGCCAGTAGATCAGAGGGGGAATGCAGTCCTGAAGCCTCAGGCAGTGCGGGCACAGCAAGGCGCAGACCGCCTTGCCCCAAACAGGTGTGGTGCCCGCCGACGCAGTGGCCATACGCCACCAGGCAATACCACATGGGAACAATCCATGTACGGTATGGCAACCCAACAGGCAGCATCAGTTGAGATGATGGCTCTAGCAATGGAGAGAGTGGCCACTTCCATTGTCCCCCCTGAAAGGCAGATGGAGCAACTACAGCAGGCAACAGACTCCATTTGCCAATCACACAGTGAGGACATGTTGGCGTCCAACAGGGACAGACGGGCGGCACTGGAGACTCTACGCCAATCGATATCAATAGAGTCCCAGGGCCACAGGAAAGCCCTGAGGGTAGAACTCCATCATCTCAGGGAGACTCTTGTTGACCTTGAGGCTTCCACTAACTTGAGGGCAGAACAGCAGCTGGAGCGGCTCACACATTCGCTCTCAGCTGAGATGCAGGCAACTCGGGAGGAGATCCGGGCATCACGTCAGGTGGTGCATGGGGATCTCTGCACTATAATCCTCCAGAACGAGACCTTCCACACCCGCATGCTTGCTGCCATGGAGGACCATACCAGGGCTTTGCGTGGGCTGCCTCCCATAGAACCACCACCTCCTGTGGCAGCAGCAGAGGGTGATGAGAGCGACAGCAGCAGTTCTCCCACATTGGCATAGCCGTGCAGGCCATGAGCCCATGGAGGTGTTTTTTTTCCCAACATCCACACAGGTGGCTGTTGGTGCGCACCCTGTCCTCGGATCACCTGGGTGGCCTCCCCCCTCCCCCGGCCCCCACATGCCATTTTGTATTATTTATTTATTTATTTATTTATTTATTTATTTATTTATTTTTACAGTGTGTTGCCTTGTGTGGCTCCGGTGGGCATCCACTGTATTCCGGGTGGGCACATGCAGGCTTGTCCTGAGTTTGGGTTAGATGCTTGGGTTCGTGAGACACACACCCCTCCTGCTTCCCGTTTCCATGGGTTTGCAAAGGGTGTGCCCAAGTGACAGTGACTTACACAGTGACGTTGGACTCCCATGAACTGTGTAGGCAGTCTGTAGTCAATACTGTGTATACATTCCTAGTGGATATTGTTGTTGTATTGTACACTGAATGGTGTATTGATATGTGCTTGTGCATCCATGTCTTCCTCCTAATTTGCAGGTTCATTCCTCATGTCTTCACAAGGCCGTCTACTTTGGAGATGGAGTTCATGTTGTAAGTAGTGCACTTACACATTTGCGTGGCAGCAGCACTGTACAGTTGGAAGTGGTTGATGTGCTGGCATAATCAGGTTGTAAGACTACCACTACTTTAACTTAGTACTGTCATGTTTATGCTATGTTTGAGGTTGTGTAGCTGCATTGTATTGTTGGTAAGTATTTGGTCATGTGTGTTGTTAGTTCTACATTACTGGGAGCATATTGTGTGTGGCCAGTTTCCATTAGGGACACTGTACTTTGTGACACTTGTGTCATGTTTTGGGGATTGCTTTGTTTGCTCTCACATAGCATGACACATGGTGTGTTGGGTGGTGGTGCTGGGGAGGGGTTGGGTGACATGGCACTGTTGTCATGTTGTATTTTGCAAGGGGGTAATGAATTTAGCAGCATAGAAGTGTGTCTTTTGATGATACAGCATTGGTGGTGTTTGTGTAGGTAGGGATGCACACAATGTAACACTTCCAGGTGACCAATCTCAGGCTGGTATGGTTGTGACAGTTGACTATCCCTTTTGTCATCATCATTGATTGTCAGATGGTATGTGCCAGGGCTGTGCGAACTCCACAGGGGTGTGATTTCAGGTGAAGTAATTAGCCACCAGCTGCGTACGGGCTGCCTCACCCCGTGCCCTTTCCCCTCCCATGAGCAGTGGGCGTGCATGTGGTTGGGGATGTGGGGGCACCACCATGTCCACGGGCAGGCCCCGGCATGTTGCAACGTTGTGCAGGACACATGCTGCCACTATGATCCTGCACAATACTGGGGGAGCGTATAACAGCTGCCCGCCAGAACGGTCAAGGGAGCGAAAGCATGACTTGAGCACTCTGAATGTGCGCTCCACTATGCCCCGGGTTGCAATGTGGGCTGTCTTGTATCTTACCTTGGGTGGCGTGGTGGGGTTCCGAATTGACGTCATCATGTGGGTGCTCAGAGGGTAGGCACTGTCCCCTGGGGAGGTGGTGATGGGTATCATTAGTGGGGTTGTGACATTACTCAGTATCTGACATGCATGCATGTGCTGTGGCATTTATACTCACGGAGCAGCCATGTATCGCCATGCCGCCAAGCTTCTAGGTCCCGGTTTAGGGTTGACATTCTGCAAATAAAACTGTTGTGGGTGGACCCTGCATAGTTGGCATATACTGAGGTGATGATTCCCTTGGCATCACATACAACCTGGACGTTGATGGAATGCCAGTGCTTGCGGTTTCTATAGATGTGCTCTGATGCCCTGGGGGGACGTAGAGCCACATGGTTGCAATCAATGGAACCTTGGACTTTGGGGAATTGTGCCACCCCGTAGAAATCCTGGACGGCAGCCTACCTTTCTGCAGGTGTTCTGGGCAGGTATATGTGCCTGCGGACTGATGGCCGTGCAGTCATGATGGCCAAGACCTGGTGTAGGCAGCGTGACTGCGTGGCCTGTGACACCCCCCCACTATAGCACTTGTCTGCTGAAATGATCCAGTGGCCAAGAAGTGCAGTACATTGAGGACCTTCTCCAGGGGGCTAAGTGCTTGGGAGCACAGGGTGGGTGATGTGAGGTCATCCTCCCACTCACTGACCAGGTCGAGTATTATGTGAGGTGGAAACCTGTACCTCCCATGCACCTGGTCATCAGGCATCCTAAAAAGGCTGGTTCTGGGTGTGAAAATTCTGGGCCTGACTATCCTCCTCCTCCTGCGGTATCCCAAGACCACTGCTGCTAGGAACGGTATATTCATCCTCGTGTCTGAGCTTGTTTGTTGTTTGCGTGCACTTTTATGCTGCGCGGGTCAACGAACGCCTGCTTCCTGCTGGCGTATGTGTTTCCGGATTAGCGCATCCTTTTTTGGCGCACGCGTTAGCCCCGTTCGAATCCATGAATATGTGCTTTGAACATGCATGTGGGCGTTCTGTGCATTTGCCTCCTGTACTTCCCCCGTGATGCCCACATTTTCACGCGTTGTTCCCCATTCCGCGTGTCACGCCCTCTGTTCCTCCTACTTTTGTTGTGTGCGCCGCGCTATGTGCGATTTCGCTGTGCACGTAGCGCACGCTGTTTGGAGACGTGAGCGCCAGCGTGCGCCACGAAGAATTTTGGCGCACATCCTGGGATTTACACGCGCACGGACTTCCATGAATCGCTGTGCGCGGGTTTCGCTGCGATTTTCGCACTGGCACTGCGAATCGCACGCTTTTGCATGCTTGCGCTGAAAATTTCAGCGCACATTAATTCCATGAATCGGCCTGTAAATGTTTAAGCATCCAAGTGAGAGAAAAAAATAACACAAAAAAATAAGAGAAGAAAAAGACCAACATATTTAAAGTAACCTTTTCCTCTTTGAAGGCACATTCTTCTGGGGCTCAGAGGCAGTATTCATAGGTGAAATTTCAAGATCAGTTAAAAAGGCTTCAGCGTTTTAATGGTCTAAAAAGTAGTGGGTCTGACCATCGACCACTACCCCTAAAATCGCTGGATATACCATATAGTATAGCATCTTCCTGCTTCTGGCTTTCTCTTTTGCAGCATTAAACAGTCTCCTTTTATCCAAGACATCTTTACTTATATCACCAAAAATCATGATTTTATGTCCACCCCACGCCAAATCACCCAACTCACATGATTTTTTCAGTATCAGTTTTCTAGTGGGAAATCTAAAAATGTCACTATAAAGTGTCTTGGTCTTTGATCCACAGCTGGTTTCCGACCCAAGAACATGTGTGCCCTTTCCATCTCCAGCAAAGTATCTTGAGTCAATTTCAAAATTGAAATTAAGGCCTTCTCTAAAAAGTGCATAGGATTTCCACGTTCCACATTTTCTGGAAAACCAGGCACCCTGATGTTGTTTCTCCTTGAGAAATGTTCTCGTTCTGACAGTTTGAGCATCAGCTTTCCATTGTGGGCCTCCAGATCCCTGATTTTGTCATGTAATTTCACCGTCCTTTCATCAGTGGCTGACAAATGATCCTCAATTGCAGAAACCTTAGTAGTGAGATCTGAATATCTCTCTTCTGCATTAATCATCTTGGCCTTTATCTCAGCGATGTCCAGTGGCACTTTGGTGAGAAGCTCCAAAAGTTTATCATCTCTTGTCTCAGTCTCATCTCTCCCCTTCTGATACTTTGCTGGCTGGGAAGTTTCTGTTGAATTCAGGTCTGACATATTAACAGAGGGTATATTCCAATCAGGGCATAGGAGCACAGCCTCTATGCTGCCATCTCCTGAGCTAGCAGTTCTAGAATCTCACAGCTGAATATTCTGATATCAAATTGTGATAGTTTGACTAATGGGGTGCAAACGCTCCAGTTAGTGCCTCTGTGCATGGCACTGAAGTAGGACTAAAAAACATGGACCACTGATAGACAGCCATCAGTGTGGGCCCCACAACCGAAAGACCACTTAGCGGTTCAGACAAACTTAGGCGCGTTAGATCACATTTGCAGGTTCAGGCCTTGTTTGTGATCATTTCTATGATGTCATGTATGACATGATGTCACTTGTGTGCAGCCTCAGCGTTGCCCATCTAGCCCCGGTCCGTTTTTCATCATGGCTCCTTCATCTCCCCTTCATGGGGAAAGGGTGTGTATCGATTCTCCTGGGAAGGGGCTGCTGCTTAGTTCAGCGTATTGCAATGTGTGTCACTTCACTATGGGTACAGTGTCCGGACCTGTTTCGGTCCTTCTGGAACTTTCCAAAGAGACCCCTATCGGGATCATTTCCATAACACTGGTTGGTACCGAGGACTCGTATCTATATGGGCCCTTTGTGAATATTTTGGGTGCCCTTTCTTTCTGGGTACTACTGACCTGTATTGTCTTGACAATCCTAGGTGGCACATGTACGTAGGTATTGGTGAATACCAACCAACTTTAGAAGCGTGTTGTTGTGTTCTTTCTTTTATGGTGTTTTACTGTGTGCCTCATCCTGGGTTGTGCTGTCTCATGTTTCTCCTCCCCCGGTGGAAGCCATTAGCGCTGATAATGGAGAGACTTTGTATTTTATGAAATGTGTATCGCGCTGATCGCCAAAGCGCTTTATAAGATAAAAACGCTCATACTCTATACCTACTTGATATAGATGTATGTTATGTTAAGTTAAAGGTTCTTGTACCGCGTACTGTTGCCACCTGTGTGGTCTCTTCGCTCACGTGGATCTGTAATGCAAGGAGGCTGGCAGGGTTTGTTAGTAGGACTGAGCGGGAGAAGAGCAAGAGAGCTGTGATGTGCTGCTGCCAGCTTCTGTTTGGAGAAACCGGTCACTGAGCATTGGTGCGTTTTCAGTGGGGAGCAGTCATGTGGTGTTGGGTGAGATTGTGTATGATTTGATTCCTTGTCAGATTACCAGTAGCTTTAGGGTAGTAGAGAGTGGTCCATCAAGCGCAGCGGAAAAAGAGATGGAAGAAAGCAATCGCATCAATAAAGGCAGAGTATTCCAGTGTCTTGGTGCAAGAAGTGAGAGAGAACGGAACTGTGACGAGGCACAAGGAGATTGAGGAAGAGAGACAAGGAACTGGGATTGAGAACTGAAAGCGTGAGGAGGAGAGTAAAAAGAAACAAGAGCATAGAGATAGGAAGTGGCTAGACCGTGTAGGGATTTAAAGATAATTAAAAGGAAGTGCAAGATGAGATGAGATTCAAAGGACTGTCAGAGATAGAAGTACAGGGAGGTGTGCCACGAAGAAGCCAAACAGAAGAGTTATAGACAGAATGCAAGGGCGCTAGCTGAGGGGGAAGACCCAATAAAAGCGAGCAGCAGTAATCAAGCCTTGAAGCAAAACAGCGAATACATGAAGAGCTTAATAGCATGAAAAGACAGATAGAAGCGCTCTTCAGGAATGCTGAAGAGCTGCTGGTAGCAGCAAGAAGGTACAATAGGAGAGATGTGGGCAGAGGAAGAGATGACACATGACAACAGGATTGTTGCTGATGCAGATAAAATAGCAAGGTAGGAAAAAAGAGAAGCTCGGTTTTCATCAGATTAAGATGGAGGTAGGTAGCTGACATACATGATTCACAGCTGGAAAAGAGAAGTGAGAAGCAACTCAGAGATGAAAAAAGAAAAGGATGTGTGCATCATTGGCGTAGAAATGATGTGAAAGACCGAATGAGTTGATGATAGATAACAATGGAATAGTGTAAAGGGAAAAGATGAGGGGGGCAAGCACCGAACCTTGAGGGACCCCGATTAGACGAGCAAAGGTAGAAGAAGTAGTATTGGTCCAAGAGACTGAATAGGTGCGGTTGGAAAGATAGAAATGAAACCAACCAAGAACAGAGTTAGGGAAACCGAGATGAGAGCCATTAGAGGGAGGGGCAGTGTGGGTCACAGTATCAATGCTGCACACAAGTCGTGTAAGACCAGAGCTAAGCATTACTTTGCATAACGAACGGATAGCAAAGAGTTGGTAAGATAGGGAAGAGCTGTTTCTGGCGAGTGAGAGGCACGAAAGCCAGAATAAAAGATAGGTAAGAGGGAAAAGGAGATAAGATGGGCAGGGAGTTGAGAGTAAACAATAGCAACAGTGGGGCAGGCTCGAGCAAGACAGGTGGACATCTCAATCTCAGAAAGTGGGGGGATAAGGATATTATGGATTCATTGCAGAGCAGCCTAGTGATCCTGGGCGATCACCATTGGCACTTAGCACTTGTGTTCCAGGTGAAAGAAGGGAGACAAATTAAGAATGGAACATACACCCTCTCATCACAGTGCAGGCTTGAGATCTTCCATGGTGAGGAGGGAAAGCAGAAAAATGATTAATGGGACACACGCACTCTCATGACACTACACGTTCTCCTTCTGCATAGATAGCTGACCTCGACTTCTCAGTTCTTGACTTCAGGCCAGCCATCCTCGCCACAGAGCTTCAGCAACCTGTTAAGAATCATCTTCAAGACTCTGACACTGACCCACAAGTGCATTCACCTTGCTGCCCCTGACTACCTCTCTCAAAGGCTCCACCCCGTCTCCTCTATTAGGCCAACCAGATCACCATATACAAACATGCTGTCTGTGCCATTAGTAAAAAAAGCTAGAGCGGGCGGATCCAGATTCCCATATCTCGCACCCGCCCACTGGAACGCCCTACCTCCCACAATGCGAGGTGAGGCCTCCCTCAGTGCCTTCTATTCACATAAGTTGCGCGGCAGCAGTAGTCGCCATATCATATCCATGTGCTCCTACGGCATAAACTGTATTGCAAAGACTAACTGTAGCAACCAAAAAATCTTTTTATTTTTTTTATTTTTTTATTGGTTTATTCAACCTTTAAAAAGAAACAACAAAACAAGAAAAGAATAGATCACATATGAGTTTCTTGTTTCCCTCCATCCATCCATCCCTCCTTCCACCATTGTCATCCTAACAACTCTATTAGTACGTCCATCGTGGCATGTTAAGAGGTAGGTCCGATGACGACTGGTAGAGATTTCATGTCTTTGATTTCACCCAATTTTACTCAGCTTTATGCCTTGTAGAATTCATAATGTACCACCGAATGCCACTATTCCTGTAACTAAGCTCTTGCAAGTAACAGCACCTCAATGCCCATGGGCTGCTAGCACGCTATATACATTTAAATAAATAAAATAAATAAAAAATAAATAAATTCTATTGCGACACAGCTTTTCATTCCTTTTTCATGGTTTTGGCTTATTTATTTCATGATACCAATGTCCACTTTCTATACAATGGCGGCTCTGCCTGCATTCTATTCACTACTTGTAGCTAGTCTACACAATGACTTCATCCATCTCATGTTTCAGCCTATGTACATTCATTATAATTCAGATTTCTGCAGAGCCTTTTATCTTGTAATCTTCTTCTTCTACACTTGAGAGTTCACTTGATTCTTATAACGTCATCAGTCCATTTTCTGAGCTCTTTCTCATATTTCATCAGGACTTCCTCCTGTAGGCTGTAAACAACTTGAGGATACATTCGATATGGTCATCTCAATGGATACTGAACCTGTGGGGTTCTTTAAGATGGGGTGGCGCTCTCATGGGAAGGATGGAGATGCAGAAATTGCTCAAACATCAATAATAAGGTTGACTCAAGAAGTTGGCATGGTGAACACTGCTTTATTAACAATTATCTAAAACAGGGAGTACAATGAACATCATCAGCATCCGATGTTACACAGCGCGATCTCCACACATTTCATAAAAAAATACTTATATACTAAAAACTCATCATCATTGACGTCATCCTACGTGGCAAAGTGTTCAAACTTATGTGGGATTGTAATAGGGTAATAAGGAACATCTACTTATACTTTCTATGGGGGCTGTAGTTGTGATTGGGTCTCTACTGTCAGGTGGGCCTCAAAGCCCTGCTCTAGTGCACATCATCTATATCATCACAAATTACACAATGATTCATTGGCTCTCAAACTATAGGGCTCTTTGATATGTGGTCCTCTACAATTGGTTGGCATGCTTGTACCCTTCTGGAATATTCCACTTGCTTAGCAGCACACAAGCTGACATACCAGGTGCTGGTGGGCTGGTTTTGACCATAAATTCCCACTCAATGAGCCTGACATCCATCATCACTCTTACTTTCTGCCAGTCAATTAGCCATTGAACATGGCCTTGTAGTTCTTCACAACTCCTGGAATATTAAGGAGTATGAGTATACCCGCATCTGCTTGCTTCGATATCATCTGCTAGAGTCTATTTTCATCTTGGTCACATGTCTAGAGACCATGTTTCGAGCTCCAATTCACTATTAAATGGTATTAAAATGAATAAAACTTGGCACTCATTGTCGTTCAGCTGCACGTTTGCAGAACCTGGCTGCTCTCTTTCATTAATTGTATCCTTTGAATAGAAAACTGGGTATGGGCTGCCCTGGCCTTTCTGGCCACTCGGCCAGACATACCTCCTTGATTCTCTGTGCTTCTCAACTCTCGTTCATCAACTGCAACACATGTGCAGGCTCTCTGTCTAGGGAATCCTAGTTTGTTAAAACGCATTGTGGAACATCCAGATATCTTATGCTTCACATACTTTACTGTTTCTTATTCTTCATAAATACCTTGGCGGCACCGCTTGGAATCCATGTACTATGCATAGCTAGCTTCTTATGATCACTCAATCTACTTGCGTTACTGGCTCTGTACAGTTGTAAAATGGCTTGCTTTTCGTCTGTGGTTTTCACTGTGTGTAATCTTCATTTTCGCATGTAACATGTTAATTGATTTCTTTGCTTCGTTATCAGGTGCTATAGGTTCTCCTTACATTCTCCACTGTCATCTCTTCTTCATGTGTCACTTTACGTCATGTGACATCACCAATCTGCTCTTTCATTAATTTTCTCTCGATCTTTTGGGATCTTTCCTAGGAGGTTATCAGCTCTTTGTGGATACATAAAGACTGGCTTCCTTAATGGGTACTTTGCTTCAAAGGCTGCTTGTGTTATCAGCATCATTACAGGTGTTGCCCTTGTCACTATTTCTCGTTCCCAACATATAGGTAGAACCGGGGCGGGTCTTCCGGTAGAGGCTTTTGGCTTCTCCTCTAAACTCCCCTCTCTGGTTGATTCATCAACCACCCTTCCTTCAGTCTTTACCTTCAGACATCATTTCTTGAAGAAGTGCTTCTTTGGAGTCCATATCTTCATCACTCCCTTCAAGCATACTGCTGATTTTACATGGTCATCAATGCTCCAAACCATGTGACTGCACTGTCCACTTGGACAACAGTAGATCCATCTTCTCACATATTTCTTATGATCTCTTGGATACAGGAACTTCGCTCCCTCAGGTGCATGAATAGTGGCTTGATGTGGTCTCAAATCTCTTCATGTGTCAGCTCCTTTGGTTTGACTCCAGATTCAACATCAATCATGCTCTTCATCCCTATTGCTTTCTTTGTTGTCTTCTTGCATTGTGTGATTATTATCCTGATCAAACAAAATCCAAACATTATCATGACTAGCAGTGCTCCAAGGAATTTAAAAATATTCGCCATCCACTGAGGTATCCATGAGAAGATTTAAGGCAAACCTACTGTCATTTAAACATCTTCTACCTCATCTTCCATCGTGATGTGTAAGTTCGTCAGCAATGCTATGGCCTCTACCAAGGTCTTATTCTCATCATCATGAGAAGGTGTGAATGTGCAACATGATTCTCCGATTTTTGCACAAACACCTCCATCCATAGCTGTGATCATGTCTAGGACATATCTGTTCTGGATTGTCATTAATCTTATGTCTCTCATATCTTCTTTGATTGTGTTGAATCCATTAATGGTAGCGTTGATCATCTGCAAAAGCTCCCTTTTGAATGCCTCGTCTGCAGGCTCTCTCTCCTAGCCATTCCATTTCTGTGGCTACTATTTATCGACCACCTTGTCAGATTTCCTCCTTCCTCTCTGAATGGCTGGACCTTTGCTCTTCCCTTCTGGTCTCGACCAATCAACTCCTCCTTCTTAGAGATTTTAACATCCACCTGGATGCTTCCTGTCCTTCCTCTGGACTCTTTCGTGAACTCTGCAACTCTCTCTCACTCTCTATTCTCCCCTCTGGCCCAACTCACTCTGAAGGCCACACTTTGGATGTTCTGATCTCCTTAGACCTTCCCCTTTCTATCCCTCTCACCATTCCTCTCTCCTGGAGTGATCACTTTCTCCTTTCCTCCCAGCTCACCCTCTCTTCCCCCCCAGACTAAGCCAATTCCAGCACTGCCACCCACCTTCTTGGTTATCTGCCCCATGAAGCATGTGTCAATTGAGGCTTTCACCACCACTTTCTCAACCACCTCTCCCCTTTGGCTGACTCACACCCTGACAAAACCCTTTCCATGCTCCACTATGCTATATCTGATGCTCTCGATGTTCTTGCACCTGTCATGAGGATTCGCTTGAAGCCCAATGCCAAGTGAAATTCTTGCTACGACTCAGAGCCCGTCACCTTCAAACGCAAGTGCAGGGTGGCTGAACGGAAATGGGGTGCTTCTGGTACACCCTCTGACAAACTGGCCTGCTACCTGCTCCAAAGGCAATACCGGCTCTCTGTCCGCACCAAAAAGAGAGCTCACATCCAAGCACACGTCTCTGCGGCATCTAACAACTCAGCCAAACTCTTTAAATTCTGTAAGGAACTGGCGATTCCTGCTGCAGTCTCTACCTCTCATGTCCCTTCCGAGGCCCTCTGCACGGCTCTGGCTTCTCATTTCATATCTAAAAAGCAGGACATCCTGTCCTCTCTCTCTTCCTCTCCTCCACCCCCCTCCACTCCCTGCTCTTCCTCTGACCCTATTTTCGGCCACCTCTCCTCCCTCCTTCTCTGCCTTTACCCTGTTCTCCCCAGATGTGGTTTCTAGACAAGTCCGATCTATGAAAGTCTCATCAAAACAGGTTCATCCCTGTTCCTCCAAAACCATCAAGGACCACATTGACTCCTTGGCTCCTGCTCTGGCCAACTTCTGCAACCACTCCTTCACCACTGAAGTCTTCCCATCCCCCTTGAAACACTCTCTTGTGCACCCTCTTCTTATGAAACCCTCTGCCGACCTGTCCTGCCTGGCTAACTATCGCCCAATCTCCATTACTCCCTTCCTGGGCAAACTCCTGGAAAAGCTGACCATTGCCCAACTTAATCTTCACACTGAATCTGTTGGCTGTTTTCGTGACCATCAGTCTGGCTTCAGAGCTGCCAGAAGCACAGAAACTCTTCTCCTGAACATCCATGAAGACCTGCTCTAAAACCTTGATTCCAACAACCCATGTGTCCTCATCTTACTTGATCTCTCTTCTGCCTTTGACATGGTCAACCATGCCATTCTGCTCAACTACCTCTGCGATAACCTGGGTATCACCGGTCAGGCTCTGGTGTGGCTGACTTCTTTCCTCACTGACGACCCTCCCAGGTCCAACTTGGATCCTTCCTCTCCACTATCTTTTTCTCTAACTGTGGTATCCTCCAGGGGTCTAACCTCTCTCCCTGGCTGTTTAACCAATACCTGGCACTTCTTGCCCACCACATTGCAGCTCTCTTCCCCAACTTTTAGTGCTATGCGGATGACACTCAGCTCATTTTCAGGCTACCTTCTGCCTCCTCTTCTCCATCTCTCATTTCTGACTGTCTTTCTGCTATCCAGGAGGGGTGTGCCACCAATGATCTTTGCCTTAATGCCAGTAAGATCGAGATTCTCCTCATCGGCACTCCCACTCCCTCCTTTCCTGTCACCCTCTGGCCGGCCTCTCTTGGTCCTCCTCCTGCTCCCACCTGTGAGGCTAAAAACCTTGGGGTCATCTTCGACTCCACACTCTCCTTCTCTCCTCACATCTCTGACATCTCTAAGAAGTCACACTAACAGCTGCACCTCCTCAGAGGTATTCTTCCTTTCGTCTCCTTCCCCCAGAAGCTCACTGTCTCCAGAGCTCTGGTTCTCTCTAGGCTGGACTACTGCAACAGCCTCTTTCTAAATCTGCCTGTTTCTACTCTCTGCCCTTTGCAACTCATCCAGAACAGGACTGCAAGACTTGTCCTTGGCCTCAAGCTCAGGAATTGTATCCCTCCAGGACTGAAATCTCTGCACTGGCTCCCAGTGGCTGCAAGGATTAAGTTCAAAACCCTCTGCATTGTCCACAAGACCTTCTTGGGCCTCAATACCTTCAACTCTCTCTTCCTAAATATCTTCCTTCCCAAGCTCTTTGCTCATCCGCCTCCAACTCCTTCAGGGTCAGCCGCTTCTCCAAGCAAGGAGCTGGTGGTAGATCTCTTTTTTCAGCTGGGGCCTCCCTCTGGAACAGCCTCCCTGCCTCCCTGAAACTTGAGGAGAACCACCTCCGGTTCTGGAAGCACCCCAAAACCTTCCTCTTTGCTTCTGCTTTCTCTCCTTCTCTCCCCTGCTGAATTCCTGGCTGAAACTGTACTGGTTACCTGGCCACCCTCTGATCTTGGGCCCAGGTCCCCTCCGCTGCCAGTATCACACCTGCACTGCTTCCATGGCAACCCCGGCACTTGGGACTGTTTTTCCGTACCCCTACTGTCCCCCTCCAGCACTTGGCACCCAATGTCTGCACTTACCCTTGCACTTGCCACCAGCTAGCCTACTTCTCCTTTTGTTTATTTATTTTATTACCCCCTGTACTGCACTGTCCCCACCCCCTCTCACTCTGCACTTTTCCTCTTCCCCCTTCCCCTGCACTTGCACGATCTGTATGGCACCTGACCTAGCATGATTCCCCTCTCTGTATTCCCTCTGTTCCCCCTCCCTTGCCATGTCGCGCCTTGAAACACATGTGTATAGGCGCGTTATAAATGCCATATCATATCATATCATATCATATCATCTGATTATTTGTAACCACTTAGTATTTGCCATAGTCTGGGTCCCTGGCATGACGATAATCATAAACGTTGAAGCAGTTTTGCTGAACAACCTGTGCTCATACGGAATAGAGTCAAACGCTGCGATCGATTTTGCTGAGTAATAATTCTTCCTCTTGATTCATTTGATAACCTCAAGTGATCTCTTCTTTCTTAGATGAACGTCAGCTTTGGGAAATTCTCCAATGTTCAAGTCACTCGTCTGAATCACTAATGCTGGAACATGGATAAGCACTATGGAACACAATCTACCCCAGTCTCTGGGTAGCTCCATGTATGCTCTTGATCCACAGGCCCAATAGTGGTCCATTATCACTATTGTCCCATCCTTCATTCCTGGTACGTCAAAGATTCAACTGCACTGTTGATTCTCGACAACTTTTCTTGTGCCATTATTTCTGAAACACAGCTCTGCACTTGCCAGAGGCACTATCTGCACTGGTCCTCCTCTGTCTTCAACCCAGGTTAGTAGCTTTGTACGCCTCAGCCATAGTGGTTTGCATCCAGCTTCCACATGATCTATGACTGGTTTGCAATGTCCAGTTACTGCTACTGCTCTGCATATAACCACGCTTTCTTCCCAGCCTTCTGGTGAAATTCACTGGTCCCCAAACTTGCATCTGGCCTCTTTCTTTGCATCTTTGTATTTCTTCATCAGTCTTTCCTTGGCAATTGAGCTTCCTATTTACTTCCCATCTGATTCCTGCTCCCTTCACACTAGGCTGTTCATATCTGATCACATGATTCCTTGTATGTGCTCATGTTCTTGTCTTTATATCTTGAACATAGTCATCTTCGTCCGGCGCTGACCATTCTGTCGCCCATATCAAAGATGCCGTTCAACCCTGGAATTGACCTCTTCTATGGCAGAGTGCAAGGTGAGGCAAACAATGAGCTGTCTGGACATCTATTTCAATAGCTATGAATCTCTTAGAGTGTCCTAATGCATAGGGTAGGAGAGCACAAACATAGCAACTCTCCTCAGAAGTCTTTTGCCCACTTCTTTCATGTGCTGATATCACATGTTGTTCCCCAAATTCGCTGTATTGTCAAGATAATTATTTAACTCATAATCATCTTCTCTTACACTTCTCTTGGGTCTCTTCCTTGCAAGCAGAGAACATGCTAGTTACTCATGAAATATATCAGTACCGGACCATCCTCTAAAGGGCTTTATAGAAATTTGTCATTGAAATAGGTGACTTCACATGTGTTACTGGTGTAGGAAAAATCAAAGAGGGTTTTGGCTATTGTGAAACTGCTATATCTGTAACAAGGGAACTGCTGCTCTCTTTGGACAAACATAGTAAACAGTGTGTATCGTAAGGAACAGGAAAACAATGATGAATGCGCTGCACGCATATATTATATACCATTACATTAGACCCCACCAGCAGTGATTTCTTGCACGTCCGTGTGCTCTCTCTTTGTCTCTTTGTATGCAATATTATTACTCTTAATGCTCTACATCTTGCCTGCAATTACGTTTACGGAACAAAAAAGTGGTTTTAATAAGGCAAGTCTAGCAGATGCTCAGGAAGTTGCAGGATTTTCTCAGTGATCTCATGTAGTAGCCGACTTATTGCAGGACGATTTATGGGTTTCGCAGAAACACATAAGTATGGGTCCTCCAGCAGACAAGATAAGGATGAACTTGAATTAGGTAAACAAAGACCATAATAAGTTATCTGTGGGCATCAATATTAGATAGGACCATTGGGGAGACCAAACAAGAACTCAGTAAGAAAAGAGTCAGGGAACTGCTCTCTCTTCCAGTCGTCAAAGAAAAATTCAAGATCTCGCAAAAATGTTCAGGGCTTCAATGCTTTTCTAAAGTCCAATATTTCAAAAGATCTCTGTGGCTCAAGCAATCAGGGTTTCACGCCTGCTATAATATCTCTAAGGAGTGTTCAACAGAAGTCACAGTCCAAATGCACACTTGCATTTATTCACACAGCACTTTCTGCATCCTTCTTCCTTGTCATCGATTGAGTCTGCACATGCTGAACTACTACAGGTTGACTTGCTTCCGATTCGATGGGTAGAGGCGTATCAGTCTCTCCGGTGTATGGTTTTACGTCACTTAATATTATCCAGGCACGCCTTTCCGGGACTTTTACTGCTGAACGGGTGACCTCCTCCACTACAAAAGGACCAACAAAACAGGGCTTATGCCACTTCCTTGTGAAGTTGCGGATTAGGACCAAATCTCCAAAGTATAGTCTCAGAACCAGCAGTATTTCGATGGTCTGACTGCTGCACAATCTTTGTTTGCATCTTGAGACCGACACCCCTTGCTGCTGTATTGATCTGAAATGACAGAGATACTAGCAGTCATACATGCCAAATAGTCATTTATTTCATTTCCTAACATTCATGCTGTCTTCTGGGCATCACTTCTAGTCCTGGATGGAGGAGTTAGAGGCGTTCTCATTCACCTCTCTGTTACTAGTTCATGGGATGTGAGGTGATAGTCCGACCCAGGCTGATTCCTTAATGCATATAATGCCAAGGGTAGGAGGTACAGCCATCCCTTCTTCAGGGTTAACTTTAAGTTAGCTATTCTCTCTTTGAGCAGACCATTGAGTCTCTCATATATGCCGTTCACTTCCAGGTGATAAGCAAACGAAAATGTATGCTTTATATTCAATAGCAAACTTATCTGCTCAAACACTTCATTCACAAATTGTGGACCATTGGCAGACCGCAATACTTCACATATTCCCCATATAGGAAATACTTCTCAGACTAAAAACTTTGCTGCGCAAGTGGCATCAGGATGTGTGCATGGACCTGCTTCAATCCATCTTGAGAACGGGCACACTACCACCATCACATACCTGTATCCACTACATATCTGCAGCATGTCAACATAGCCAATATGTAAATGTTGAAAAGGACAATTTGGCATGGGGATCACTCCCCGGATTGTTCGCAGTGTATGCCCATCAGTAAACTTTTGACATACGATGCAATTAACTACATAAAATGCAACGTGGTCTAACAGGTTTTGTACAAACCAGCCTTCTGCAATAGTTGCAGCCAGACTCTCCCTAGTTACATGCGCCAGGTAGTGCAGCTGTTCAAGTGCCACCTTCAACAATGCTACTGGCATCATTGGCTTTCAAGTGCTGTCCTGCCGCCATAAGGCTTTAGTGGAGGATAAAGGACACCCCCTCTTTTCCCATAGCTCCTTCTCATCCTGTGGAGCATTTCCCTGAATTTCCATCAACTCTGTTTTTGGTAAATATTTAAATCCTTCTTGCATTATCATACCCAAAGTCACCACCCTCTTTACAGTGGGAGTATCACAACTTGAAATATCAGAAGAATCTGCAACCCTTTTGGCTTCTTGGTCTGCGGCTTCATTGTCACGTGAAATAAAATCAGCTCTCTTAGTATGTGCTGTGCAGTTAACTATTGCGATGGCTGCCTTAATAAGCCTATCCACTAATGCTGCATGTTACACTGGAGTGCCGTCCGCTCTGAGGTAACCCCTCCTTTTACAACATGCTAGCCCTGTGTGTACGGTTGATGTCACATTGACGGAGTCACTATACAATGTCACTTCCTCCCCTTTGTATTTCTCAAGCACGATAATAAGCGCCACCAATTCTGCCGCCTGCCTGTGCTGAAAAGTGCGATGGCAGCCTTACGCTTGCCGCTGCTTCAAATTCTCCATTTCCCCTGTATCTCACTACAACTGACCCAGTCCGTCTTTCTACAATATTTTGATAGATTTTTGAAGACCCATCAATAAAGGAATCTCTCCTCCTGACAGCGCATTTTCACTTACACGCAGTATGTCGTCATACGTTTTTTCATAGCTAGCACAATCATGCACTTACTCACCCTCTGCCACGGGCTTGGCTACGTATGTAGCAGGTTTCACTTTCCTGCATCTGACTTTCTTAATTGCAGGATTCAATATGACTACTTCATATGCAGTCAATGTGCACTTTGGTTTTTCCAGAATTGCAAATAAGGCATGTTCAATGAATAACGCCATAGAGCATCCCATCATTATATTTGTAGCCTTCTCAATGGCGATTGTGGTTGCAGCCAACGATTGTTCACGGGGAAAGTGTCCTCTCAATACTGGCTCTAGAATCCCACTATAATATGCCAGAGGTTTATATCCCACAGTAGTTCTTTGTGTAAGTACTGCTGTCATAACTGTCCCTTTAGTGTGCGAAAACAGAAAGAATTCTTCAGAATAATTGGAAATTCCTAAAACTGGTGCCATGCAAATTGCCTTTTTTAACTCATCAAACCATTTCTCCATCTCCTCAGTCCATTTTATTGTATCTGTGCTCAACTGTGCCTTTTTAAGAGCTCGCAGAAGTGGTCTTGTGTATGAGCTGTAATCAAACACCCATGCTCTAACATAGTTACACAATCCCAAAAACTGCTGCATATGCTTTATTGTGTGCGGTTTTGCTGTCTTCATAATAGCCTCAGCTCTTTCAGGTGTAACCTTTTTTCCCTCATGCAAAATTAACTGACCTATGTACAATACTTCCTTTTGACAGTACTGCAACTTCTCTCTGTCTACCTTCTATCCCTTTTCTGCCAAAATAATCATTAACTGTATTGAGTCTTCCCTGCACTCGTCTTCTGTCGTGCTGCAAATTAAAATATCATATGCGTATTGCAGTACAACACTTTTCCCTTTCAACACAACATTGCTTAGGTCCATCTGAAGGACCCTATCAAAAATCAATGGAGACTCACAGTATCCGTGGGGTAACCTTGTGCTTTTCAGTTTTGTCTGACAGAGGGTAAATTATTTATTTATTTATTTATTCAGATTTGTAGAGCGCACGTCAGCCCGGGGGCATTGTGGTGCTTGTTACAGACAATATATTAGTTACATAGAATACAGTAATTACATACAAATACAGTTCTTGAGAGTCCTTATGCAAATGGATGAGAAAAATGCATTTTCAAGTCAATCACTGTGAAATATTGTGCTTTGATGGGAATATTACAGGTCTCATGTCCTGAATTAAACGTTGTGGCCCTCCCTTAGATTTCTTGATAGGATACACTGCAGTATTGCATGGTGACTCTGACGTCACTAAAATACCCTGTTCCATTAATGGGGAAATCGTCTTAAAAATAACTTCATCTGCCTCTCGAGACATAGGATACTTCCTTGCTCAAGGTAAAATTGCTTCAGTTTTAGCTTAATCTGAACTTCATCCACTACTTTTAATAGGCCTACGTCATAGGGGCCTGTAGTCCATAACGAAGTTGGCACTTTACTTAAATCTTCGTCAAAATATTCTAGACGCAGTCGTACTATCATATTTCGCTGTGGGACTTCTCTTTTCTCTATTTTAATCCAGTACGTAATATGCATTTTAAATACTAGCTCATCAACTGTTGAATCATCTTAAACAACTCCTCATCTGTGACATCAGTAAGTCTATACCCTTCTCCAATGGCAATGACTGTTTTCCATGTCCTGCCCTTATCCCAGCCTTCAAGCATAGCCAATTCCCCTCGTACCACAGCTGCAACTAATTCTAGAGGTATAACTCGCCCTCCATCTTCGTCCCTTGGTATTTGTGGTCTAAACAATAATTAATCTGGTATACTCATAGTTTGTCCCACTAAGCCAGGCAACCATGTTAACAAAATGGATACACTATACAGAAAAATGTCAGGTTCCAGTGGAACTCCTTGCAGAGCCATATGCCCTGTAAATGCCATTATGAATTTGCTCACATTCAAATAGTGTATCCCAGGTATGGAATACACTATGCCATCATCAATAAATGAAATCGTCATGTTAAGTTTCGTCATTAAATCACGCCCCAAAATATTAACTAGTGTCTGCTGTGAATACAACAATGGTGCAAACATGTCACATTCTACCACAGAAATTGGCAATTCATTAGTAAAAGGAACTGTACTTGTAGCTCCAGAGAAGCCTTGAGCATTCATGGCATTTCCTGATAATGGACATTTTCCCCCCTGTATGCATGAGCGAGTTGCACCCGTGTCTACTAAAAAAGAAAAAGATTTGCCTCCTATGGATACATCAAAACTTGGTTCCTCTTGGGGGTCTGGTGTTATCAATAGTACTGAACACATCAAGTCACCCTGTGAGCTGTCCTATTGAGGATATATGCTCATCCCATTACCCGTGAAAGGATTCCCGTTGATTACAGTAGCACATCCCACTCTAGGGGTCATTAATTGTCCCTTGTTTGTGTTCTGCTGTAGTTGCATGGGTGCGTGCTATGACTGCCCTTGCGGCGGACTCAATGGTGCTTGCTGCAACTGCCGTGCTTGCTGCATTTGTGGCACTTGCTGCTGAATAACTGTCTGATCTTATGCAAACCCATTTCCAACTTGTGGGCTATAAGCCGGAGGATAAGCCACCCCCCCTCTTGAACATTGCCCATTCTGCACATACCCTGAGATTCCGCACATCCGCACGATGTAGCCTGACATGCCACATGCCCAACATACAAGAGGTGCCCTTCTAATTTGCCCTCCTTGAATACTCTGATTGTCATTTTGTACATTCTGAAAACTGTTTGGATTATTTTGAAAGCCACCTATTCCTCTGAAGCCCATCCCTCTCTGCATGAACCCACTTCCTCCTTGGACCATCTGACATGGATTATTTGCCCGTGATGCACCTATAGGTTACTGCATTCCCAAACCCTCTCTGCTCTTTAAAACTGCTCCTTCTAGAGAGTATTTTGATTATTTTTTTTCTGAACTAATTTAGCTTCTCCGAGTTTTCTATCTTCCTCCCGTTTATTCTTCTCTTGAAAAAGCAGACAGTGGTGCACAGTCGTCAACTGTATCTCTGCCCATGGCTTTGCCTCCATACCCACTAATTTCTTGAGCTGCCTCTGCACTTGCTCCAGCAGTCCTTGACATAAAATGTGGTAAAATATTGCCATTGATTTCCCCCAGGGCTCGCATGTTTCCAAAGACCACTGTTCCTGAATGGATTGAATATGAACATGAGGATCTTCGTCTATTTGCATTTTGTGTGCCATAATTGCACCCATATCTGAGGCATCAGGATACTGTACTCTCAGAGCTCTCCAAACATCATCTCTACAGTTATTAAATGGTGCTCCATCGTGTGCTTTGTTATGTGCTGTGACACTCGAATAGCCTGCTCGTGTCCAAATATCGTTAGCCCTTTCACTAAGAAGTTTCCCATGCCCGTCATTAAACTAAGGAGTTTACACCTTAAATCATCCTTATCCATCTGCGGCCATGGGATATACTGTAGTCTTGCTCCTCCGTTCTCTAACAGGGGGAGCTGCGTATACCCAGGTCCACCATTGGCTCCCATCGTCTGCCTATCCATAGTAGGGAGAATGGTTCTGAATCGCCTTCTGCTGGGCAATGACCTCAGCCTACTCACACAAGGTGGTAATTCTTCTCTCTCATTATGCACTCGTCCTTTAGGGTGCTCCGGACATACCACTAGTTCTGGTGTTCTGTCACTAAATTGTTCTTTATCTAACCACCTTACTTCCTTATCTGATTGCATGCATCCTTCCGGACCACATGCGCTTTCTCTTTCTTCCCCTTGGAAGACTTCTGTTTCTTCGTTTGACATATCGAGTCCCCAACTAGTATGGCTTTGGTCCCTGTCATTCTTATTCAAAGTTAACCCATCCAAAGACACGGCTTTGTGCTCAAAACTAAACATGCTTCTTTCCTTGCCTCGTGATTGGGCAATTATAGATTGGTCTTCCATTTGCCTGCTTCCCGATTCACCCTTTGCCCTCATGTCTTGATAGACCTTATCGATTCTATCTCCAATACTGCCTATCTCCAGATTCTCCTCTAGATCTATCCTAGACGATCAAGGCATTGCTTCCTTTTACGGAAGAAACTCCCCTAAGTTTATTCTAAGTGACTCTGTTGTTGCTCCCTGAGATGGGAGGAACTTCTCTATATTGTTCCACGGTATTACCAGACTTGGATCCATGAGCTCTTTCTGAATGCGACCAATGTCGCTAGCCCTCTGTCTTTTTTTTCACTCCATTTCTTCATCTAACTCTCTTTGTTTCTTTGCTTCCCATCTAACTCTTTCCTCCTCTTTTCTTTTCTCTTCATTTCTTTCATTTGCCCTACGCACTTCCTCATCTCTTCGTCTTTGCATTCTTTTGTCGTGCAATTTCTGCTCTTCTTCCTCTTCCCTCTTCCTTTCCAACCGATCTTGTTCTTCAAGTGCTCTCTGCCTTTTATCATACTTTCGCTGTTCCTCAGCCCTCTATTCCTTCCTTTGCTCCTCTTCCTGATACATCTGTTCTTGGTGTTGTCTATTCGTTCTTTTGTTCTTATTTTCCCTCATCCTTCTTTCCCATTCTCTGTCCATTTTATTTTACTCAGCTTGATCTTCCCCTTGCCTTACTTCCTCAATGCTTTCCCATCAAGTTTAAGCAATATCTGTCCACCCATCCATTCTTTCTGTACGAGTGTTATCTTGTCAGCTTTATCCTTCGCTCCTTTCCATCGCTTGATCTCTTGTTCAATCTCTGTGGTGAAGTTCGATCGTTCACCTTTCTCTTCCTTATTCTACAAGGCTTTAAAGATTTCTTCCTTTCTCTTATTGTCTTCTGAAGTATCACCACTGCTATACGCAGGTGGTTCATATATTGGTTTATTATACCCTGTCGCTGCTTTTAGTTCCTTTAATGGATACAGCCCTACATCTTTTGTACTATAGCCGTTTATTTCTTTCGGAGTAGGGGGAGAAGAAGGCTCACCACCCTTCTCTTTTCTCTGGTTAAGCATCCATTCCTCTGGGGCGGATCCTCTTGCTCCTCCTGATACAACTTCCAGAGCTCTAAAATAGCTAATCTGTTCTCTAACGTCTTCCCTGTGAATGCTGAGTGCAGATATGTGGTCATGTGTTGCAAGACTGCTTTCGACAGTGATCCCCCTTGTGGCCACGGCATGAACATCGTATCTGCCGTGCCTTTCACCCATTCTGCACTATACTGTTTGATCTTGGGCATATGTTTTGGCAGTGTTTTGCACATGTGCATCAGTGGTGTATCTTCTCCCATTTTGACAAGTCTCAATCGACTGTCTATACTTACCACAGTTTACACAGACAATATGTACCAGAAAAATAATAAATATGAGGGTGTTCCACACTCGCCGCTCAAAGCCTCTATGTCTCAATAATTTCGGGATATACTCTTTGGTCGGCACAGACAATGACTTAATATGAATAAAGTCCTTTTATCTTTATACAACACAGCCTACCTCTGCCGCTTCTTCCCAACATTTCTTAAACATCAAATTCACAAAGAGGCAAACCGTCGACTTCGCATGCACGTCATGACACCTTTATCAACTTAGCCCCTAAAATACTCTGATGGGAGTTTAAATCGAGTCCTTTCACAGATCTATATGTGTGCCGCCTATATTATCCACTTGGATTTTGACCTGATTTCTTCTACATTTCTTAAACGAGGACTAGTGGGTTTTCAATCGCTATACGCTTCACCGTACCACTTCATCAGATATTTTCTGACATTCCTTTGTCACACACTAAAACAACCCCTGTTACTTCCCAATATTACAATTCCCCTTTTTCCCCCCACACTATTGCCAGTTTCTTGGTTTACTCACCATTTGCTTTTCGGCTGTAGGCCCTCGGTATCCTTTCCCCTCCCGTAATCTGTCCACTGTCGCCTTCAGTCCACTCGGTGCCTTTGGAAACCAGGAGGGATTTCATCAAAGATGGACTTGTCCCACCTGTATCTTCTTTACTTGCAAGCTTGACTATGCTGGCCGTTCTCCACAGGAAACTCTGCGTCCTTCTAGCTGAATGGCAGAGGGTGTCGGATAATCCGAAAGACTTGAGTCTACTCAATCGATGGACCTTTTATCTCGAAACATCTGACCCGCTACCACTTGAACTCATGGGGCTCATTAAGGTGAGGTGGCGCTCTCATGGGAAGGATGGAGATGCAGAAATTGCTCAAACATCAATAATAAGGTTGACTCAAGAAGTTGGCATGGTGAACACTGTTTTATTAACAATTATCTAAAACAGGGAGTACAACGAACATCATCAGATGTTATACGGCACGATCTCCACGCATTTCATAAAAAATATACTTATATACTAAAAACTCATCATTGACGTCATCCTACGTGGCAAAGTGTTCAAATGTTTGTGGGGTTGTAATAGGGTAATAAGGAACATCTACTTATATTTTCTATGGCGGCCGTAGTTGTGATTGGGTCTCTACTCTCAAATGGGTATCTAGGCCCTCCTCTAGTGCATGTCATCTACATCGTCACAAACTATGCAACGATTAATTGGCTCTCAAACTATAGGGCTCTTTGATATGTGGCCCTTTACAATTGGTTGGCATGCTTGTACCCTTCTGGAATATTCCACTTACTTAGCAGCACACAAGCTGGCATACCAGGTGCTGGTGGGCTGGTCTTGACCATAAATTCCCACTCAATGAGCCTGACATCCATCATCACTCTTATTTTCTGACAGTCAATTAGCCTTTGAACATGGCCTTGTAGTTCTTCACAACTCTTGATAATATTAGGGAGTATGGATATACTAGCATCTACTTGCTTCAATGTCATCTGCTAGAGCCTATTTTCATCTTGGTCACATGTCTAGAGACCATGTTTCGAGCTCCAATTCACTATTAAATGGTAATAAAACAAAGAAAACCTGCCACTCATTGTCCTTTGGCTGCACTTTTGCATAACTTGGATCCTCTTTCATTAATTGTATCCCTTGAATAGACAACTGGTTCTGGGCTGCCCTGGCCTTTCTCATCACTCGGCCCGCCAAACTTCTGCTTCTTAGCTCTCGTTTATCAACTGCGACACACGTGCAGGCTCTCTGACCATGGAATCCCAGTTTGTTAAAACACATCGTGGAACATCCAGAGATCTTATGCTTCACATACTTTACTGTTTCTTATTCTTCATATATTCCTTGGCGGCACCGCCTGCAATCCATGTACTATGTATAGCTAGCTTCTTAAGATCATTTAATCTACTTGCGTTACTGGCTCTGTAGAGTTGTAAAATGGATTGCTTTTCTTCTGTGCTTTTCAAACGTGTAATCTTTATTTTCGCACGTAACATGTTACTTGATTTCTTTGCTTTGTTGTCAGGTTCTATATGTTCTCTTTTCGTTCTCTACAGTAATCTCTTCTCCCTGTGTCCCTTTACATCATGTGACGTCACCAATCTGCTCTTTCATTAATTTTCTCTCGTTCTCCAAGGATCTTTCTTAGAAGGTTATCAGCTCTTCATTGATACATAAAGACTGGCTTCCTTAATGGGTACTTTGCTTCAAAGGCTGCTCATGTTATCGGCATCATTACAGGGGTCGCCTTTGTCTCTATCTCTGGGCATGGTCTCATGGCTCCAAAACATGGGAGGTAGGGTGTAGGATCGTCTGCGGATGTATACGTCTGCTCCTCTAATGATCTACACCCTCTCACATCCCTAAAATAATGAATACACTTGATAATCAGTGATTCTTGTGCTTCAAAAAGTCCTCTTGCAACCTTCCCCACGTTATGCAACAAAACAGATGGATTGTTCTGCGGGCCCCAGTGAGACCAGATTGTAACGAGTCCTCCAATGGACCTGCTCCCCATACTCCTATGTCCCAGTGGAATTGAATTTGGTGGGATAATCCGAAATGGTAGAAATTTTGGAATTAAATTACGCACTCTGGGATTAGCCCCCAGAGAATTATTCACGCTCCTCGGTACCCTTACATGGGTAATATAGATCACATTATATAAATCACAGCAGTAAGCGCTCAACCCACTTAGCTATCTTTCCAGCAGATTTCAAAAGGATGAAAGGCTGAGCTGGCCTTGCCAGGATTCAAACCAGCGACTTGAAGATCACACACAGATCGCAGTAGCAATCGCTTAACTGCTGAGCTATCGTTCTGGCTTTCTTGCTGCATGGGTGAAGTGTGTATATTTATTCAAAAAGTGTCCACAAGTTCTCATTTGTGATTTGCACCGAACAAGTTCCCAGAAAGTAGAATGAACTGGGGTATCCATTGGACTGTTTCTGAGTATGTGAAGGATCAGTAGACCGTGTTTATTCTGACATCACTGCCAATGCACACAGCCTCTCGACTCAACCCACTTCTAATCCCTCCGATACTCAAATATAACACGATATGCAGGAAGGAAGCAGCAGTGTCTATTCCAAAGAACACAGGCGCAATAGTCCAAAGAAAGCAGGTGCATGGGGTCGCCAATGAGAACAGACGTGTTGCTGGAGCAGGCATGATAAAACCCACACACGGCTGCAGAGCCCACAGGGAACAGCATGCAGTGGAAGCGATGGGAATGAGGCCAAAACGACCAAAAAGCATTGGCAAAGCCAAGAGTTTTGCATGTTATGTTATGTTATGTTACTTGGCATTTTTATAGCGCCTTGTGTATCATTGGTATGATCTCAAAGTGCTGGTAGGTTGAACGCCCTTTAAAACCTTAGTTCAAGTCAGTAGAGAGAGAAAGAGTCATAAGGTGCGTGCGTGCACCGGATGTGTGTGCAGCCGGTGTGATAGTTGCATGATAGCTGCTTCTTAGCGGTAGTTGTAGCGGTTGGGAGGCCAGGTATATGTGTTCATTCTGGAGGGATGATGCCCAGACTGATTTGTGGCTGTGTTAGGTCTGAGGAGAAGCTTAAGATAGAGGTGTGCTTAGCTGATGTTTAATTAGGATGATGAGGAGTATGTTGCGGGTGTTAGTATGAGAACAGTTATACCGAATGTGTCATAGTATCGTTGTGTTCTAGTTGCGTGTTGGTGTATAGGAGAGAGTAAGCGTGGTGATGTGATATGGAGGTTATCAGTTCCATCCACGCCATCCATTCCATCTGTTCCATCCACTCTGCCTGTTCCCTCCACTCTGCCTGTTCCATCCACTCTGCCTGTTCCCTCCACTCTGCCTGTTCCATCCACTCCATTTGTTTAATCCACTCTGCCTGTTCCATCCACTCTGCCTGTTCCATCCACTCTGCCTGTTCCATCCACTCCATTTGTTCCATCCACTCTGCCTGTTCCCTCCACTCTGCCTGTTCCATCCACTCTGCCTGTTCCATCCACTCTGCCTGTTCCCTCCACTCTGCCTATTCCATCCACTCTGCCTGTTCCCTCCACTCTGCCTGTTCCATCCACTCTGCCTGTTCCATCCACTCCATTTGTTTCATCCACTCCTTCAGTTCAGTCTACTGTGTCCGTTTCATCTGCTGCATCTGTTCCATTCTGTAAAACTACTCATCCTTTTCATCCGTTCCATCCGCCTCATCCGTTCCATCCGCCTCATCCGTTCCATCCGCCTCATCCGTGCACATGCAATGCAATGTAACGCGATGTACCAGGAACGTCTTGTTTATCGAGTGTGGAGTTCCCTCTGCATATGCACGCCAGCTCTACTGGCTGGCAGCGCCCATTGCATTGTGAATTTCCTTCCAGAAAGGTGATAGGTGGCCAGTGCTTGGCAGCAACAGGGCGTGGGAAAGGCTTTGCTGGGGGGTGCCCAGCGTTAGGGCAGACTTATACTCCACTTGTTGCTTTACTTAGACCACAAAAAACGGCCATGGTGGGTGTTCTGGGAGAGTAGGCTGTCTGCTGCAGCGCCAAGCAAGGCTCTTTGTGTGAATGGGATCTGGTTTAGGCAAGATGAGGAAAACACCCCAATCACAAGGTATCGGACAGAAATAACGAGAACAACCCCTGAATGCACGTTTAATGCACATTCAGCAGTAACAAAAATGTCGACTCGATTCCCATTATAGCGAACAAGGGGATCAGGGTTTGCAGGGGTATCCCCACTCCTCTTGTGCGGTACAATGGTTTTGGGGGTTGCAGAGGCCCTCCCGCTCCCCTTGTACGGTATAATCGGTTTGAGGGTTGCAAGGGTGTCCCCTGTTTCCCTTGTGCGGTACAATGGTTTTGGAGGTTGCAGGGGTCTCTCCCGCTCCCCTTGTATTGTATAATGTGTTTCTGGGTTGCTGGGGTCTCCCCCATAGTTGTAATGCGGCCATTGCGCACTATGTGATCACTCCGCGGCTCCATTTCCGCTATTGGAATTCCCACTTGTGGTATTTATGGACCGCTCAGTAATGACTTATAGGTCTGAGCTGTGCTGAGTGAAAGCAGATTGGCTCCCAAATCTGACAGGATAGCCCCCAAACCTTGGTGCTTGGCTGTGGATTGCAGGGCAGGACTACCCCCCAATGCCTATCTGTGCGTCTACCAATGGCACCCTAGACTATTCTTGTGGATCGGTGTGAAAAATGTACCTGGCGGAAGATGGGGAGATGGGACGAGTGGGGATTCTGCTGGCTCTGGGCGCGCTGTATTTCTGATCCTCTTGCGCTTCTGGGCCATCCGGCTGCCCTCGTTGATGGGAACTTCCTCGCCTGCAGCCCCCCTGTGCTGTTCTCCTGAAGCAGCCCTGCCTCTGTGGCCGCCACTGGGACTGAGGTGAGAGCTCCAGCTTCCTGGATGGATCTGGCCCACTTGTGGGCACTCTATCAAAGCATCTCCACCATGCTCCCTATCTCGGATGCAGCTGCTGTGCCCGGCGCATCATGGGTGCCCTGGAGGAGGTGCTTCCCCATCGTGTGCCCTCTGCTTCTGGCTCTGCCACATCTTGAGATGCTGAAAACCAAACCAGGGCCCTGAACCAGCCTCTATCCAGACCACACCCTGTTACACTTCTCTCCCTGTGCCTCCCTCCCAGCGTCCTCCAGTCAGGGTCGCCTTCCGAGCCTCACATACGCCTTCCGTTTGCTGCCTCTCCTGCGCAGGGTCTTTGGGCTGTGTGTGTGGTCCATCTTCAAGGCCCCCCCAAAAGTGATAGAATCCTTCAGTGGACTTGTCCAATAACTCGTCATCTGTTCCCAGGCCCCTGGTCATCAAATAGATGTGGTCCCTCGGAACCCCCAGCAGGACGGTTGCCACCTCTCCCACTCTTGGGACATATAGGTTATGACAGATGATGGGGGAGAGGGTGAATTGGATAGGAAGATTATAACAGATGATGGGGGAGAGGGGGGATTGGATAGAACGATTATGTCAGATGATGGGGAGAGGGGGGATTGGATAGAACGATTATGGCAGATGATGGGGGTAGGGTGATTGGATAGCAAGATTATCACAGATAATGGGGAGAGGGCGGTTGGATAGAAAGATTATGACAGATGATGGGGAGAGGGGGATTGGATAGGAAGATTATGAAAGATGATGGGGGAGAGGGGGATTGGATAGGAAGATTATGGCAGATGATGGGGAGAGGGGGATTGGATAGGAAGATTATGACAGATGATGGGGAGGGCGGTTGGATAGAAAGATTATGACAGATGATGGGAGGGGGATTGGATAGAAAGATTATGACAGATGATGGGGGATAGGGGGGTTTGGATAGAAAGATTATGACAGATGATGGGGAAAGGGGGAATTGGATCAGAAGATTATGACAGATGATGGGGAGAGGGGGGATTGGATTGGAAGATTATGGCAGATTTTGGGGGTAGGGGATTGGATAGGAAGATTATGACATATGATGTGGGTGGGGGGATTGGATAGTAAAATTATAACAGATGACGTGGAGAGGGGTGATTGGATAGGAAGATTATGACAGAGGATGGGGGTAGGGGATTGGATAGGAAGATTATGACAGATGATGTGGGAGGGGGGATTGGATAGGAAGATTATAACAGATGATGGGGGGATTGGATAGGAAGATTATGGCATATGATGGGGGACAGGGGGGATTGGATCGGAAGATTATGACAGATGATGCGGAGAGGGGGGATTGGATAGGAAGATTATGACAGATGATGGGGGAGAGGGGTGATTGGATAGGAAGATTATGACAGATGATGGGGAGATGGGGTATTGGATAGGAAGAGTGTGACCGCTGATGGGGGAGAGGGGGATTGGATAGGAAGATTATGACAGATGATGGGGGACAGGGGTATTGGGTAGGTAGATTATGACAGATGATGGGGGAGAGGGGGGATTGGATAGGAAGATGAGAGATGATGTGGAGAGGGGGGATTGGATAGGAAGATTATGACAGATGATGTGGGAGGGGGGATTAGATAGGAAGATGAGAGATGATGTGGAGAGGGGGGATTGGATAGGAATATTATGGCAGATGATGGGGAGAGGGGGGATTGGATAGAAAGATTATGACAGATGATGGGGGAGAGGCCGGTTGGATAGAAAGATTATGACAGATGATGTGGAGAGGGGGGATTGGATAGGAAGATTATGACAGATGATGGGGAGAGGGGGATTGGATAGAAAGGTTATGACAGATGAAGGGGGAGGGAGATTGATAGGAAAATCATGTCTAATGATGGCGGAGAGGGGATTGATAGGAAGATGAGACGTGATGGGGAGAGGTGGGATTGGATAGGAAGATTATGGCAGATGATGGGGGAAGGGGGCGGGATTGGTCAGGAATATTATGACACCTGAAGGGGAGGGGGGATTGGATAGGAAGATTATGACAGATGATGTGGAGCGGGGGGATTGGATAGGAAGATTATGGTAGATGATGGGGGACAGGGGGGATTGGATCGGAAGATTATGACGGATGATGGGGGAGAGGGGGGATTGGATCGGAAGATTATGACAGATGGTGGGGAGATGGGGTATTGGATAGGAAGAGTGTGACCGCTGATGGGGGAGAGGCGGGATTGGATAGGAAGATTATGACAGATGATGGGGGAGAGGGGAATGAATAGGAAGATTATGACAGATGATGGGGAGCGGGGGGATTGGATAGGAAAATTATGACAGATGATGGGGAAAGGGGAATGGATAGGATGATTATGACAGATGATGGGGTGGGGGATTGGATAGGAAGATGATGAAAGATGATGAGGACAGGGGGGATTGAAAAGGAAGATTATGACAGATGATGGGGGAGAGGGCGGTTGGATAGAAAGATTATGACAGATGATGGGGAAGGGAGGGTTTGGATAGGAAGATTATGGCAGATGATGGGGAGAGGGGGGATTGGATAGGAAGTTAATGACAGATGATGGGGAGGTTGGGGGTTGGATTGGAAGATTATGACGGATGATGGACCAGGGGGATTGGAAAGGAAGATTATGACAGATGTTGTGGGAGGGGGGATTGGATAGGAAGATTATGATAGATGATGGGGAGAGGGGGGATTGGATTGGAAGATTATGACAGATGATGGGGGAGAGGCCGGTTGGATAGAAAGATTATGACAGATGATGTGGAGAGGGGGGATTGGATAGGAAGATTATGACAGATGATGGGGAGAGGGGGATTGGATAGAAAGGTTATGACAGATGAAGGGGGAGGGAGATTGATAGGAAAATCATGTCTAATGATGGCGGAGAGAGGATTGATAGGAAGATGAGACGTGATGGGGAGAGGTGGGATTGGATAGGAAGATTATGGCAGATGATGGGGGAAGGGGGCGGGATTGGTCAGGAATATTATGACACCTGAAGGGGAGGGGGGATTGGATAGGAAGATTATGACAGATGATGGGGGACAGGGGGGATTGGATCGGAAGATTATGACGGATGATGGGGGAGAGGGGGGATTGGATCGGAAGATTATGACAGATGGTGGGGAGATGGGGTATTGGATAGGAAGAGTGTGACCGCTGATGGGGGAGAGGCGGGATTGGATAGGAAGATTATGACAGATGATGGGGGAGAGGGGAATGAATAGGAAGATTATGACAGATGATGGGGAGCGGGGGGATTGGATAGGAAAATTATGACAGATGATGGGGAGCGGGGGGATTGGATAGGAAAATTATGACAGATGATGGGGAGAGGGGAATGGATAGGATGATTATGACAGATGATGGGGTGGGGGATTGGATAGGAAGATGATGAAAGATGATGAGGACAGGGGGGATTGAAAAGGAAGATTATGACAGATGATGGGGGAGAGGGCGGTTGGATAGAAAGATTATGACAGATGATGGGGAAGGGAGGGTTTGGATAGGAAGATTATGGCAGATGATGGGGAGAGGGGGGATTGGATAGGAAGTTAATGACAGATGATGGGGAGGTTGGGGGTTGGATTGGAAGATTATGACGGATGATGGACCAGGGGGATTGGAAAGGAAGATTATGACAGATGTTGTGGGAGGGGGGATTGGATAGGAAGATTATGATAGATGATGGGGAGAGGGGGGATTGGATAGGAAGATTATGGCAGATGATGGGGGAGGGGCGGGGATTGGGCAGGGAGATTATGACAGATGATGGGGAGAGGGATTTGATAGGAAGATTATGACAGACTACGGGGGAGAGGGGATTGGATACGAAGATTATGACAGATGATGGGGAGAGGGGGGATTGGATAGGAAGATTATGACAGATGATGGGGTGGGGGATTGGATAGGAAGATGATGAAAGATGATGAGGACAGGGGGGATTGAAAAGGAAGATTATGACAGATGATGGGGGAGAGGGCGGTTGGATAGAAAGATTATGACAGATGATGGGGAAGGGAGGGTTTGGATAGGAAGATTATGGCAGATGATGGGGAGAGGGGGGATTGGATAGGAAGTTAATGACAGATGATGGGGAGGTTGGGGGTTGGATTGGAAGATTATGACGGATGATGGACCAGGGGGATTGGAAAGGAAGATTATGACAGATGTTGTGGGAGGGGGGATTGGATAGGAAGATTATGATAGATGATGGGGAGAGGGGGGATTGGATAGGAAGATTATGGCAGATGATGGGGGAGGGGCGGGGATTGGGCAGGGAGATTATGACAGATATTGGGGAGGGGGATTTGATAGGAAGATTATGACAGACTACGGGGGAGAGGGGATTGGATACGAAGATTATGACAGATGATGGGGAGAGGGGGGATTGGATAGGAAGATTATGGCAGATGATGGGGAGGGGCAGGGATTGGACAGGGAGATTATGACAGATGATGGGGAGAGGGATTTGATAGGAAGATTATGACAGACGACGGGGGAGAGGGGATTGGATACGAAGATTATGACAGATGATGGGGAGAGGGGGGATTGGATAGGAAGATTATGACAGATGATGTGGAGAGGGGGCGGTTGGATAGGAAGATTATGACAGATGATGTGGAGAGGGGGGATTGGATAGAAAGATTATGACAGATGATGTGGAGAGGGGGATTGGATAGAAAGATTATGACAGATGATGTGGAGAGGGGGGATTGGATAGGGAGATTATGACAGATGATGTGCAAGGGGGCGGTTGGATAGAAAGATTATGACAGATGATGTGGAGAGGGGGGATTGCATAGGAAGATTATGACAGATGATGGGGGTAGGGTGATTGGATAGGAAGATTATGACAGATGATGTGGGAGGGGACGGTTGGATAGAAAGATTATGACAGATGGTGTGGAGAGGGGTGATTGGATAGGAAGATTATGACAGATGATGTGGAGAGGGGGGATTGGATAGGAAGATTATGACAGATTAATGGGGAGAGGGGGATTAGATAGGAAGATTATGGCAGATGATGGGGTGGGGGATTAGATAGAAAGATTATGACCGATGGTGTGGAGAGGGGGGTTGGATAGAAAGATTATGACAGATGATGTGGATAGGGGAGATTGGATAGGAAGATTATTTCAGATGATGGGGAGAGGGGGGATTGGATAGGAAGATTATGACAGATGATGGGGAGAGGGGGAATTGGATCAGAAGATTATGACAGATGATGCGGAGAGGGGCGTTTGGATAGGAAGATTATGACAGAGGATGGGGGTAGGGGATTGGATAGGAAGATTATGACAGATGATGTGGGAGGGGGGATTGGATAGGAAGATTATAACAGATGACTGCGGAAGAGGTATTGGATAGCAAGATTATGATAGATGATGGGGGACAGGGGGATTGGATAGGAAGATTATGGCAGATGATGGGGAGAGGGGGATTGGATAGGAAGATTATGACAGATGATGGCGGAGAGGGGATTGATAGGAAGATGAGTGATGATGTGGAGAGGGGGGATTGGATAGGAAGATTATGACGGATGATGGCGGAGAGGGGATTGATAGGAAGATGAGAGATGATGTGGAGAGGGGGGATTGGATAGGAAGATTATGGCAGATGATGGAGGACAGGGGGGATTGGATCGGAAGATTATGGCAGATGATGGGGAGAGGGGGGATTGGATATGAAGATTATGACAGATGATGGGGGAAGGGCGGGGATTGGACAGGAAGATTATGACAGATGATGGGGGAGAGGTGGGTTTGGATAGAAAGATTATGACAGATGATGGGGGAGAGGGGTTTTGGATAGAAAGATTATGACAGATGATGGGGGGAAGGGGGATTGGATAGGAAGATTACAACAGATAATGGGGGAGAGGGGGATTGGATAGGAAGATTAGGACAGATGATGGGGAGAGGGGGGATTGGATTGGAAGATTATGGCAGATTTTGGGGGTAGGGGATTGGATAGGAAGATTATGACATATGATGTGGGAGGGGGGATTGGATAGGAAAATTATAACAGATGACGTGGAGAGGGGCGATTGGATTGAAAGATTATGACAGATGATGTGGGAGGGGGGATTGGATAGGAAGATTATGACAGATGATGGCGGAGAGGGGATTGGATCGGAAGATAATGACAGATGATGGGGGACAGGGGGGATTGGATCGGAAGATTATGACAGATGATGGGGAGAGGGGGGATTGTATAGGAAGATTATGACAGATGATGGGGAGAGGGGGATTGGATAGGAAGATTCTGACAGATGATGAGGGAGAGGGGGATTGGATAGGAAGATTATGACAGATGATGGGGAGAGGGGGATTGGATAGGAAGATTCTGACAGATGATGGGGGAGAGGGGGATTGGATAGGAAGATTATGACAGATGATGGGGGAGAGGGGGGATTGGATAGGAAGATTATGACAGATGATGGGGAGAGGGGGATTGGATAGGAAGATTATGACAGATGGTGGGGGAGAGGGGGGATTGGATAGGAAGATTATGACAGATGATGGGGAGAGAGGGATTGGATAGGAAGATTATGACAGATGATGGGGAGAGGGGGATTGGATAGGAAGATTATGACAGATGATGGGGATAGGGGGGATTGGATAGGAAGATTATGACAGATGATGGGGGAGAGGGGGAATTGGATAGGAAGATTATGACAGATGATGGGGAGAGGGGGGATTGGATAGGAAGATTATGACAGATGATGGGGAGAGGGGGATTTGATAGGAAGATTATGACAGATGCTGGGGAGAGGGGGATTGGATAGGAAGATTATGACAGATGATGGGGGAGAGGTGGGATTGGATAGGAAGATTATGACAGATGATGTTGAGAAGGGGGATTGGATAGGAAGATTATGACAGATGATGGGGGAGAGGGGGGATTGGAAGGAAGATTATGACAGATGATGGGAGAGAGGGGGGATTGGATAGGAAGATTATGACAGATGATGGGGGAGAGGGGGGATTGGATAGGAAGATTATGACAGATGATGTGGAGAGGGGGGATTGGATAGGAAGATTATGACAGATGATGGGGGAGAGGGGGGATTGGATAGGAAGATTATGACAGATGATGGTGGAGAGGGGGGATTGGATAGGAAGATTATGACAGATGATGGGGAGAGGGGGGGTTGGATAGGAAGATTATGACAGATGGTGGGGGGAGGGGGGATCGGACAGTAAAATTATGACAGATGATGGGGGAGAGGGAGCATCGGATAGGAAGATTATGACAGATGATGGGGAGAGGGGGGAATGGATAGGAAGATTATGGCAGATGGTCGGGAGAAGGGGATTGGATAGGAAGATTATGACAGATGATTGGGAGAGGGGGATTGGATAGGAAGATTATGACAGATGATGGGGGAGAGGGGGGATTGGATAGGAAGATTATGACAGATGATGGGGGAGAGGGGGGATTGGATAGGAAGATTATGACAGATGATGGGGGAGAGGGGGGATTGGATAGGAAGATTATGACAGATGATGTTGAGAGGGGGGATTGGATAGGAAGATTATGACAGATGATGGGGGAGAGGGGGGATTGGATAGGAAGATTATGACAGATGATGGGGGAGAGGGGGGATTGGATAGGAAGATTATGACAGATGATGGGGAGAGGGGGGATTGGATAGGAAGATTATGACAGATGATGTGGAGAGGGGGGATTGGATAGGAAGATTATGACAGATGATGGGGGAGAGGGGCGATTGGATAGGAAGATTATGACAGATGATGGGGGAGAGGGGGGGTTGGATAGGAACCAAATCGTGTACCCCTTTGGCACCCACCAGCACTTGCCAGCACGGCAAAGAACGGATCTGCATCATTGGCGCGGTGCACACCAGCACCTGCAGTAGCGCCACAGGCTGACTTCGAGCCTGAATCTGGAAATGCACCGGCACTGTTCACGGATCATACGATACCAGGAGCAAGGCGATACAACCTGCGGCCTCGGAAGACAAAGTGATCCGCAGTTCTTTTTGGTGTTTATGTCAACCTCTGGTTCAGCTCATGGACGGAGAAAGAACCGGAGGTGTAGAGGAGAGAAGCGTGAGAATTGTGCAAGTCGGACAATTAAAGACTTGCGGCTCATAAAAAGTACATGTGTCCTGAACCAGAACGGACAAGCTGGGCGCACATGGTACTAAGGCAAGTGAGATAACTGATTAACAGTACTTGTGTCCGCAACCAGAGCGGACAAGCTGGGCGCACATGATACTAAGGCGATAAGATAACTGATCGAAGGTCCTCTGAGGAGTATAAGAGGGAACAAGTGATCTCGCCTAAAAACGAATAATCGAATTCAGGCTAAAAAAAAAAAGAGACAGGCAGAACTGAACTGTGAGAATTCCATTGAACTTATAGACATCAGAGCAAGCACGACGAAGAGAGATATCCACAACAAACTGTGATAAAAAAGAAGGATGACGAGAAACATGTCGGGACCGGCTCCAGCCTCCTCCTGCACCACCACCGCTGAGAATGAGTCAGTTATAAAGACTATAAGCTTAAGAAAAACGCATGGTAAAACAAATTGTATGCTGGCACTAACGCTAATAATGTGCTTTATGAGCGTGGTAGCACCAATATCGACAGCCCTAATATTATGGTGGGTAGAAACAATACACCCATTAGACATGTTTTTACCAATAATTAATATATCCACTACTGAAAGCCCGGTTCAGGTGATCACTTATACCCTACCCCCAATGGAAGAAAAGCACAGGGAAGGTTTTGGAAATAACACCTTATTGCTGATAATGAACATGGCACATGCAATCCTGAAGAAAACAAACTGCTGGGTATGTGCCCATGTACCACAGCATGCCGGGAAAGGAATCGGGTGGTATGTGCAGCCATTACCATTAAGTTCTGCATGTAGTGCATCTTTAGGTGCAATGTTCTATGGGAAATGGAATGAGAGTAATACAGGTCAATTAGACAGACCCATCATGATTGAGTTTGAGGAGATAATAATGAAGCCTGTGGGTTGTTCCATTTTCCATAAAGCACAAGTAATAGCCCCAGAGCCCATGAGGAAAAGCACACGGAAGATAACACGACAAAATAGACGAGATAGATTGTCTCCACCAGAAAAAAACATCTGTAATGACATTTTGTGTAAGAACAGAAGGGGACAAAGATGCAATTCACACATCTTAAACGGTGAATTATAGTCCAAGAACTGTCCTTTTTTGTCTAAAAAAGAAAGGCTCCTTTTCAGTCGGAACATTTACTGGATGCATGAATACAGTGGTACTAAAATGGGAAATAGAACCAGTATACGTAGGTGATCCAGTTTATTTTATATGTGGAGAGAAAGCATACCCTTGGTTGCCCAGAAACTGGGGAGGTACATGTTACCTAGGGCTACTGTTCCCAGGAGTATTCCTCTTGGAAACAGCAGCCATGGCCAGATTATCCAGAACTAGAGTCAAGAGGACTGACAAAGGTGTTTTAATAGCAACTGGTGTAGCAAAATCATTCATTCCATTCTTAGGGCAGATAGTGAACTCCTATAATATAAGGCAGCTGTCCAGAATCCTAAAGAATACCATAAACACAACAACAGATATATTATTTACCATGACGTTGGAAGAAAGAGGAATCAGGTTAATGACGCTGCAAAATAGAATGGCTCTCGATGTGATCCTGGTTGATCGTGGGGGAATTTGCAAAATAGTGGGAACAGCATGTTGCGTTTATGTTGATGACTATTCCCCCACGATCTTTGAAGCAATAAAGAAAATGCACGTCCTAAGCTCTGAACTCCCTACTGGAGAAGGGAGCTGGGGAATAGGATCTTGGTTTTGGGGAATACTACGATCTTGGGGATGGAAGTTCATCTCAATATTAGTAGTGGTGTTTGGAATATTCCTAACGTGCTGTTGTTGTATACATTGTTTACCCATAGTTTGCGCTGAGGTAACTGAGGGATGTACATAAGGATGTATGCATATGATAACAACCTCATGATCGAACTAGCCCAGACCCAAATGAGATGAGAGCAGTAAAAGAGATGATGGCAATAGATATTGATGGAGACAATGATGTCCACGATAGCATGCAAGACTCAGACATAAGCAATTCAGATGCATCATCCCTAGAGGAGGATTCAATAAATAGATGAGACGTTTGGCATACGGCCAAAGGAGGGTTTGTCAGTCTAGAAATACGGATACCTCTACTTTGAGACCGCAAACGCTTTTTGGTGGCCGTGGGCCAACCGTCTCATGCACGATATGACAAAATATAGGTTTTCGAGTTTGCCAATGAACGGCCATTTTGATGTAGCAAGAATCGCCATTTTGTTTTCTAACCATTGCTCATTGCTTTCTGTTCCTATTGCTTCGCAGTATATTTTCCGCTTACACTGCTCGACTGTGGAACATTGTTGTCTGTATGTGAAAAGGACAAGGCCACAGGGCCGAGAGGATAACAAGAGTTTGCTGAAACACAAACGTAGGCAGCGCCAGGAAGAATGCTCGGCTCCCTCCCGAATGTAGCCTTGAAGCAGAGCTGCAGGGCATTTAATCATTTCACAGCTGCCCGCCAGTCTCGTTATATGGTAGAATATGTTAGAATAATACCGCTAAAGGCTTGAATTATGCTTTTCTTATGGCCCCCCTTTGCTGAGCCCGCTAGAGCATGTCGGCTATCAGGACGCGAATAGCACCTTATAGATAGCAAGGTCCGGAATGCAACCCCCCCGTATGTAGTTCGCTTCCAAGAACAGAAGCGCTGTGTTCTATTCAACTACTGAAAGATGCCTCCGCACTCACAAATTGCAAATTGTTACTAGAATAGATGTTTGAAGGTGTCATAGTGGTCGGAGATGTCCATCATCACACCAAGTTCAAAGAAACCCAATAAAGGGGGGTGTTAAACATGTCATAGCTGATTGTTTGATATGCATTTTGTATATATGTAACTGATGTACGTAATTCACTCTTGCATCCCATGAGGTCTAGAGATACACGTCGCGGGGCGTGAGACCGAGTTGGCCAACTGAGACTTTTGCTTTGCAATAAACCCTAGCTTTGGGAATACAACCTTGTGTCTGGCTTATCTATCGTGTGTGGTGACTCGCCTTGTTTCCATAGACGTCAAAGTCCCCTAGGGGCCCCTTTCACGTTGAGAAGACCCTATGTAAAGTATCCCCAAAAGACTGATGGTCTTCTAAGAGAAGCACCTGAAGAAATGTGAAGATGCGAAAAGGAGAAGCTGGTAATGTCACGAAAGATGAGAGTGACACATTGGGAATGATGACCAGAGAATAGAATGTATAGACAATATAGAATTTGATGGTGAAGTAAAGAGTCAAGAAGGCTTTTATGTGCGGAATGAAGATTGCATGTGTGAAGAGCACTGCAGAAAACACAAGCCGTTTTACAATTGTACAGATGCTGCAAAGCAAGTAGACTAAGTATTCATAAGGCTGGCCATACATAGTATATAGACTGAAGGTGGTGCCGCCAACTAATATGTATATAGAGTTCTGGACATTCGATGATACAATTTTAGTAAGTGAGTCTCCGTGAACGAAGACAGATTGAGATCTATGCATGTGTCACAGCAAAGAATAGGCTCAAATTTGAAAGAAGACCAAAGAATCTGTCCGGCTTCATGTCAAAGGCTGGAAGCAGCCGAGAACTGGTTATCAGCCTGTGAAGAACAGCATACGTGAGAAGCGAAGGTATCCCTTGCTAAGTTGCAAAGAGAGAACACCATGAGTGCCAAGTTTCTTTATTAAAGACAATGAAGGGCCACAATATGGATTAATTCATGGTCTCTGATCATGTGAGCTGAAGATGAAAATAGACGATGAGCATGGTGCACTGGATTGAAGCAAGCAAGTACTCACACTCCCTTATAGTCCCAGAGGTGAGAAGCTACTACAAGGCCGAGTTGAAAGACAATGTGAATGGCAGACTGCATGAGTGATGAGAGATGATGAGCTAATTGGGTGGGGTGACATGGTCAAGTTCACCCACCAGCAGCTGGTGTGCCAACTTACGTGCTGCTAGAGCATTGAATGTTCCAGAAGGGTGCAAGTGTGCCAACAAATTATAGAAGGCCGTATAATGAAGAGCCTTATAGTTTAATAGCCAATGAGGTTTTGTGTTTCTAATTACATTCGAAGATGACTTGCACTATGACTTGCACTAGAGGAGGGTGTGAGTGCCCACCCGACTATAGAGACCCAATCACGATCTTATCCCATATAGAAAGTATACTTAGGCATTCCCCTTGAGCCAACCACAATCTCCCGTAGGTTTTCTTCATTTGCCATGTAGTATGATGTCACATATGACCATTTTTTTGTATATAAGTGTTGTTTTTTATGAGATGCTTCGAGATTATGCTGTGCGACCTCTGTTGATGTCGGTTGTACTCCCTGTTTTAGACAATTGTTAATAAAATGGAGTTATTTGTCAACTTCTTGAGTCTGTCTTATTGCTTAGTGTGAGACGTTATTCTCTGTCAATCCATAATATGATGTGTTACCTTGAGGAACTGGTCCTCTAGGGTTCACAACGACCAACTTCACCTGTTGTTCCAGACTTGGGGCACTGCGGAGATCCAACTCTTTGCAATCTACAACAACAGTCGGTGCAAGAGTTTAGCCAGCTGCTTCCCCCATCCGGAAAGCTTGGGGGCCACCTTTGTGTTTCCATGGGAGGGGTAGTTCCTTTATGCATTCCCTCCGATTCCGCTGGTGGTGTGGGTCATCAACATGTTCAGACTACATTGTTGCAGAGTGATATTAGTGGCCCCTGCGTGGCCGATGCAGTTTTGGTACTCTGACCTCGTCGCCCACTTGTCAGCTGCACCTCTCATGTTGAATCCACAGCAGGCTCTCCTGTCTAGGAACCGCGGAGCAGGGTCTCACCATGACCGGGCCTCACTCAATCTGACGGCCTGGCTCCTGTATTCCTAGAGTTTTGAATCCCTGTCTCTTCCACATGACTGCCGGGAGGTTCTGGCTCAGACTAGAGCGCTGTCCACTTCGGTGTGTTTCAAGTGCATATGGAGGTGCTTACAGCTGTGGTGCAAAAGTCATCAGTTGGAGCCACATGCCGTCCGGCCACAAGACATTTTGACTTATCTGTTATCCCTGTTATCCCTGGCTAGGACGGGTTAAGTGCACTCTTCAATCAAGGTGCGCCTAGCTGCAATGTCCAGGCACAACCGTTCTCCAGGTGTTCCGTCCTCCTTGGCTGGTGAAGGAGTTCTTGTGGGGGCTGTTCAGGTCTTTCCCACCTGTCCGACACCCTAGTCCCACGTGGGAATTGAATGTGCTACTATGAAGGCTCATGAAACCTCAATTTGAACCCCTGCACAAGGCATCCATCAAGCATCTGTCCTAGAAGACTGCTTTGCCGGTGGCCATAATGTCGGCCAGGCAAGTAGGTGAGATCCAGGCATTTTCTTGCAGACTACTTCATTTGACCTTCCACAAGGAAAAGGTCATACTAGGCACTAAACCAACATTTATGCCATCCGCTTAACATCTGAATGAACTAGTGGTCTTGGCTGTGTTTATCGGTGCTCCAACGTCTCCAACTGAGAGAGCACTGCATTCTTTGCAAGCAGTGCGTGCCAATTATTTGTGTCGTTAGGCCCGACTGGACCTGGGAAGGCATTGTCTAAATCTTGCATATCAAGGTGGATTACGGCCTGTATTTCCTTCTACCATCAACAGGCTGGCAGGCCTCTTCCGGGCAGGCTGCATTCTCCTTCCACCAGAGTGGTGGCTGCTACCACTGCTTTCCACACCGGGATCCCCCTGCCTGAGAGTTGCCATGCAGGCCACCTGGAGATTGGTGCACACATTACCAAATTCTACTGTGTGGATAGAGATTGAGCTGAAGAATCTACAATTGGCCAGTCGGTTCTGCGGAACCTTTTGGCATGAGGTTAGTGAGTCTCCAGTGGTAAGTTGTGCTGGGAGTTTGCCTCCACACGTATGTATTGTTTATTAATACTGCTTTGTAATCTATTCACAGCGTGTGAATCTATGAAAGATCCAATGGTGGAGAAGGAATACGTTACTTACCTGTAACTCCTGTTCTCCAGCATTGGTACCTTCCATGGATTCACATGCGACCCTCCCACCCACCCCTCATAGCTCTTCTTTGGCTCCTACTGCCACTCACGTGTGCTTACCAAGTCTGAGGATGGCCAATGGGGGAGGAGTTGAGGAGGTGTTCCTGCTGGCTGTGGGCACTGTGACCCAGGGGTGACTGTGCTGGAGCACAGAGGTGACTGAGGGGTTGGGTTTGAGCTGCTCTGTGTTGCTGTGTATTCCCGGCCTGGCGACGGGAAGTGTTCACAGCGTGTGGGTCTGTGGGTGGTGCCAATGCTGGATAGCAGGAGTTGCAGGTGGGTGGCTTGTTCCATGGGCCTTTGTCTCGCCCTTTATTGTTTGGTTGGTGGTAAGCTCTGAGAAAACGTCTTTGTGTCTGTCTCACATTTCTAACCCCTCACACAAGCTAGCCAGCATCTTCTAGGGCAAATGCACATGCCGGATAATCCTACTCATCTGGAAATCCATGAGCAGAACTAGACACCGGGGGACGACTAGCACTTATTTTGCTAATCACATCTACATGGGAATGGATTTCGCAGAACTACCCACCCGGAATCTGTCTAGCAGAAATACCAGTCCAAGCACTAATGGCACGTATGCGCTTGATCCTTGCCATTCATATATTCACTACCCTATCAGTCCAGGAAATGCCCTTCCTGGCTAATCCTTCACATCTGGAAATGCCTGAGCAGAACTATATACCAAGCACCTTCTAGCACATACTCTTTGCTAACCCCAATTATCTGGGAATGTATTTAGTAGAACTACCAACCGAGGACGTCTCTAGTACCAATACAGCAATGACATGAGTTGGGACGGATCAGTCTTCACCAAAGCAATTTGACCCAACAAGACACAGGCAGGACTTTAGCCTAACAGCCCATACCCAAAGGGAAATACCACCCGCTCGACAGGTACTGGAAGCTCAACAGGAGCAGGGTCCCACTGGAAAGCACAGAAACACTCAAACACACCAGTATACCCACTCTTTCCTCTGCACTAACAAACAATCAAATGCAGCTACACCCCTCGATTAATTCGGCCTAACTGCACACATACTTATACATCGCCACAATCACTTCGTTTTCTAGAGCGCAGCTATATCACTCTAAATCGACCTAGCTGCACACATAATCTCATTCACAAACTCCAGCACTACCAGAATGCAGCTACTGAAGCCCATTGGCATTGCTGCACACATTGTACTGATCTCACACAACCACTGCACCACACCTAGCACCCACTGTACCACGCCTAGCACTAGAATGCAGCTACGCACCACTCATTCCACACTGGCTGCACATACACGGAGTGCACCCAAGCACGGTTTACTACATTACTCTCTACACTGACCTGGACTGCAGTCCCTGAGGGAGTTCAACCCACAGCGCTTTGGTATCATAGAAATGGTAAAGGGCGCTGTACGAATGCCCAATACCATAACATAAACTGTTTCCATCTCAATCCAAAATATGTGTGCACTGGATATCTCTCCTGACTGCACACGTGCTACTCATTTACACACACACTTTCATTCAATTTCAATCTTCTCATCCAGCTGCCAGGTCTACGTTAAGTGCATTCACAATCGTTGTGAATTGAAAGCTGGCAAGAAAGCCCAAGAAAGCTTGACAAAATGAGAAGTAAGTTCCCACTCCATTTTGTAGGCTCGAACCTAAACAGGGCCGACTCAGACCTTCAGACATCGAAGGTGCATACAATGAGTACTATTGAAACGAGTGCAGTAAAAGTAGTGCTTACAAGCGAGCGAAGTCCAGCATAAAGCACTGTGCTGCTAATAAATGCGCACACACGGACACACACACACAATGAGTACTAGTGAAACGGGTACACTACAAGCTGCTGTTATTACACTGCTTAGAAACGGGAGGAGCCCAACAAAAAGCACTGTACAAACATGTGATGTTAATATTCACACGCACAAAAACACCTGTCGATCACACCGTTAGACATGCACACTCGTAAATCACTAAGTTTTCCTCTTACTCCTGAAATGTCTTTTTTATTTGGGTTCATGGAGATATATTTTTTATGTTTCATATAAAAAGGTTGTCATAATTTTATTCTTTTGAACTTTGGAGAGTAGATAGGACAGGTCTAGAGCGAGGGGGGCATGTTTTATGAGTTAACAAAATACTAATTGATATTCCCAGCTAAATTGGGAGGTTGTTTTACATGCACTCTGTCCATGCACACAATCTATCTATGCACTCCATGCATGCACACTCTGTGCTTCCTTCCAACGTTTTCACACTTCGATAAAAGGCACATGAGGCGCCTCTATTTGGAGAGGGGTCAGGTGACCTGGGGGAAACACGTGGAGAGGAGATGAGCGGGAGGGGCCTGACAGAGGCCTTTGTGCCTCGTGTCCGGCTGCCCCCACACCACATGCAGTCATGGGTTCGAGCCGCGTACACTGCGTGTATTCTATAGGGATGGGCGGCACGTTTCCTAAACGTAATGTGCGAGAAGAGATGGCAAGGACAGGGAAGTAGAAGGCGAGGGGACATAGAGGCGAAGGGAGAGGTATAGAGGGAAAGGCAAAAACAGGCGGAGAAAGCGAGAGAACAAAACAGAGAGAGAGCGAGAGACAAAGTGAGAAGGAGTTAAAGAGTCAGTGAGACAGACAGAGAAAGAAGGTCAGATAGAGAGAGTAAAAGAGAGAGAGGGAGCAAGAGAGAGAGGGGAGAGGGAGAGAGAGGGAGAGAGAGAGGCCGGTGGAAAGCTACGTAGAGGCAGGGTAACGAAGAAGGAACTAGTGGTGACTCCGACTTACTCCTTCCTTACTCTTGGGAAGATTTAAAGGTGCTACTAAACTAACAATTTAGGGGAGTGGGGGTTAACTTCATTCACTGTGGGGGAGGGGCAAACGTACTTGTGTGGGAGACATCTAGCTTTACACATTCTAATGAAACTATCCTAGTGCAACTTCAATGTACAAGCAGTTAACTCTCTCCTTCACATCTGGAACCAGGCACTTAAGGATTGCTGTGAGAATGAGCTGTCCTCCCTCCCCCCTCCACCCTTGCAATCACTTCCCTAACACACAACTGCTAACCCCCATCACGATTTCTATTACCTAGAAATGTATACATACAAATGCAGTTGTAGAGGAGCAGCTGTATACATCTGCAGGAGATCCTGCCCCCCCACCTCCCCTTTATTGAGGACATTAGACCGCACCTTGCCTGACACCAGCAGTTGTGCAAGTACTGCAGTGAGTCTTTGGAAGGAGATATCCATTGAGACAACCCTACTGCATGTACCTAGCAGCCACGGTGGCAGACCGGTCATGGAATCTCTGGCACCGTTAGCAACGGTGCCGGTGCTTCAGTGTCCCCACTCCCATAGAGCCCTATGGCACTCTACTGGAATGAGGATTTACATTTTACCGGCATCTGACTTCCCAAGCCTTCGGAGTGGTAATCTCCTGGTGGCACTGGGAAGTCTGGTGCCGGTAAATATAATGGGTCCGGTGACAACCCGCCGGTAGCACCGGCATGGTTACCGCCAGGCCTGTGATGAGGCCCCTGGATAGGGTTTTTACTATTGTCACATAGTATGACGCCGCTCTGACACATAATTGAGTAAATGAAGTATATTTTTTGTGGAAATCATTGAGAGACTGAGCGTACGTCCGTTGATGTTCGCTGCAACCTCCCTATTTTAGATAATTGTTAATAAAACAGTAACTTGCCATCTTCTTGAGTTTATCTGGAATTATTCTGGTGTAAGCGTGTGAGCTGAGGAGATGGATAATCCACCATAAATGCAAGTTCCAAAGGGCCATAAGTTCACAGTTGTTAACAATTAAGGGCCTGATTCATGGAAAAGTGTGCATTGATCTCGCAAAGTCTGCACGCCGAGAACGACTCTGCGTGGCTCACGTGCAAAGTTTCCAATGTGCGCTCTGAGTATTCATCTATCCTAAAGCGCATTTCAACCCGACCTGCAAAGAAAACCGAGCTCCGCAAAGAACACCCACAACATGCCCTCACACAAATCAAAAACATTGCCATAGATCAACCTTTCCGCAAACCTTTGCGTCCACCTCTGACCCAACATCCAGCACCCCGCTACATTGCGCAAGGTCCCACGTAAGTAAAGGCTACTCCCCAGCCAATCTGTGTGAGGTACCACATAACTAATGGCTGAACCCCAGCGATCCTGCACAAGCACCCTGTAAGTAATGGCTGCACCCCTGCCAATCTGCCTGAGGTCCCACGTATCTAACGACTGAGCACCTGCGGTCCTACATACCCTCCACCCTACTCCCAACGCACTCACATTTCTGCCATATACCCCAACTGCACAGCAGCCCCTTAAAGTCCATATACCACCCACGAGACACCCTCCTCACCTCTGGCAATACCCCCAGGCCACCCCCTCAAAGCCAGACACCACCCACCAGCCCCCTCACCTCCGCCAATACCCCCAGGCAGCCCCCTCAAGGCCAGACACCACCCATCAGCCACCCTCAGCAACATAGTGAAGCAATGTTTATTTTATTTATTTGAAACTTATATAGCGCACAAAACCCTGAGGTATTTAGGCACTTTTAATTTAAGAATACGATTACAGTAAGTGCTTCAGGTTACAGAAAAGGAAGTGTGAGAGGTGAATTCATCTCGAGAGGATAGCCCAGGGGCAAAGTGCTCGCCTTTGAAGCAAGACGACACAGAGCAACACAGGTTTGATCCCGGGTATATGCTTAGAAACCTCAGGGTATTAAGTGCATTATAAATAACCTATCATATCATATCAATTACAAAATTACAACGTGGATGGTGCAAAAGGTAATATAACATACGCGAAGTGTGAGATAAAAGTACATGGTGATCACTTCTATTGGGCCTGACCCATGTTGTCGGGCGGCAACAAACAACTAATGCAGGGTCAAATCCAGGGCCAAAACATGGTGCCTACCCCATGTTGCAGGGAGGCAGCAGCACACAGATGCAGGGTAAGATTGAAGGGCAAATACATGGTGCCTGCCCCATGTTGCAGGGAGGCAGCAGCACACAGATGCAAAGTCAAATGTTATGCAATCGTCACGCATCATTGGGCCCATGTGCCATTGCAAAGGCCTCAAAGTGACGTTTTCAAAAATGGATGATATAACCTTTTTTTCATTGGGGAGGCCAACTTTTGTACTCAAAATCGAAGGGATACAGGCCAAAAAAGGAACAAACTGTGTATTTATGTAATTTATAGCACTTTGCATTTTAGGTCGATTGACCCGATTAGAATCTTTCAAGAGCTCGCAGTATGAATGTAGGGTGGAGAGAAGGATTGATGTGATGTGACAGAGTAGTGGCGGGCTTACGGGGTATGCTACCCAGATTTGAGCAATTCTGTGTGGCTTGTTGTAAAATATTGATGAAATGTGCTTTGTGAAAAGGTGTTATTAATGTATGAATAAATAAATACATTATCATGAAATAACCTTGAAACCAATTTTCACTTGTGGAGATTGGCTGTAATGTAAAAAATGTATCAAGTGTGAAGAGGGGGTTTCTTCTTTTTGTGTGTATGGCCTCAAAGTGCTGCAGGTGATTAACTAGGAGGACACATTTCCACAACATCACTAATAGGACAGAGTCCCATGTAATGTGTGTGTGCATAGTAGCATGTAAAAGTCAATGAATGAAGGGAGTCAGGTAGGAAAGCATAGCAGTCAAAGCCCCTGCAACTAACACAAGTTGAACAAGCATGTGTGCAGGTGATGTGAAGCATGTCTGAGAGCGTGTGAGCTGAGGAGATGGATAATGTGCACAGCCAGACTTAAAACCACACATGTGCAGATGAAGCATTTCAGTGGCAGATGTGCAGCATGACATGAGAGCACCCACTGGGTGGTAGCTGATGGGCGTAGGTGGGTGGGTATGCAACCGGAGGGACACACCTGCTGATTAATGACTGCATAAGTGATGAGCGTATCACACACATCCACAGTGAGGCCCCCAACCCACGTGACAGTCACATAACAAATGCATACCCAAAGCAAAACAAATGCAGCACATGAACAAAGAGACACCAACCACTGTGTGATCAAGAAACTCAAAGCTGTATCATAAATCTTTACACTATGAAAAACTGCTACGTGGAAGGGGAAATGTCCAAGGCAAACATTAACAAAACCCCAAAAAGAAAATACACATAATCAACTATATACATAGGCAGCGTCTCAATAGTCTCCCATCGCAACCTCCAGGGCAGAGTCACATTCATCCTCCTCCACATGGAGGCGGGCCACCATCCTCTCCTGAATGGCTTGCAGTTCCTCCAACATCCTCCTCTCCACCTCCTCGTCCTCCCTGCAAGCCTCCTCCAAGATGGCCACCTGCTGCTGTGTCCTCTTCTCCACCCCCTCTGCCCTGGCCCTAGCAGCCCGTGCCATTCTGGCCCGATGCCTCTCTGCCATAAGCTGCATTCTACACTCCACTCAGAGGCACACCATCTGCCTGTTTCTCCTACGTTGCTTCTGCCAGGTGATTGAAGGGTGCTGCCTTGCTTGTCTCCTAGATGTTGATGGTCCCTGCAAGGATTGCCTCTGGGTACTCCTAATCTGCAGCTGCCTAGGTGAGAGCACACTGCGCAAGTATCCCCGCTGTTTGGATGTTGCAAATCGGGGGAGGGTCACAGTACCAGCACTGTCGTGAGGTGCCAACTGTCCCACTGAAGCCTGTTCCTGTGTTGGTGCCTGTGCAGGCACAGTGACCACCCCTTCTGTACTTGCCAGGACTTCCATCAGAGGCAGGGACGTGCTGACCACTAGACTGGGTGGTGTGGTTGAGATAGGAGTAGAGAGGGCCGTGATGGGAACTGGCAAGGAAGTCCCCCCGGAGGACGACTGGGGCTTAGAGGTGCAGCGAGGAGGGGGCAGAAGAATGTGCCAGCAAACAAAGACCATCCGAGAGTGGCACATGTGCCAGCTGGCCACAAACAACTTTTTCTTCACGGATATCCCTCACAGCATGTACAGTCTTCTGTCCTTAGGTGTGGCGTGGTGGTATCTCCTGCCCACCTAATGGTGAGGGTTGTAGGGATCCTGTCCCTGGTACTGTGGTGTTCCGGCTCTTTACCACACACTGATTAGTGATGGTTGTTGCGGGGCAGTGTCTCAGAACACTAGGGCCACACTTCTAAGAGGAACTCTTTTCCATTCTTCTTTCATTGACCTTCATGGAAGTGTGGACCCCAAGATGTAGATCACTTCCTAGTCACATAGATATATATGTATGCAAAGGGGTATAGATCACCCATGAATGATAAAACCTTGTCTGTTTTTGAGGGCTCCTAGTATGTTATTTTCAAGGTTCTGGGCTCAAATGTCCAGATCTATGGTGGTTTTTTGTTGGTATGGTTTTTGGGTCGTAACCACTCTATTATATTCGAGTAAATAGGAGTCCGCAAGACAGCCAATTTTTAGGAGGATCCTTTCATTGTTAAAAATACATCATTTCTTGTTGGTATCCCAGCTGATTTTTTGGAATATCCAGTTTCTAAATGGTCGACCGGTTTCGATGATTCTAATTAGTCATCTTCCTCAGGACCTATTATTCAAGCCTGTCTGCATTGGATCAGTGTTAGGGAGGACAGGGGAACCATCACCCCATCGACCTAAGGAGAAAAACCAAAGGGTGGTTTTTATCAGTGTTCATGAGGTCAATATTCCTTTAGTTCAGTCCTTAATGTGATACATCTGGTTGTTGACACTGATCATTGCTTTTCATTATACTTTTCATTAATTCTTACAGTTAAGACACTCATGCTGAACATAGCCCCTACTATTATGCATTCGTTTGCGGCACCTGCATGGCGTTAACTTAAACCCGGTTCTACTTGTGAGATGCTGTGTGCCTTGGGTGGTGATCCAGGCAGGAAGTGTTCATCAGGAGTCTTCCTAAAAGGACATAAAATGTAAATAGTGTCACTGATGTCTTTTATTGTTTTTTTCTGATGTTTTTTGGCAGGTAGGAAAAGGGTGTCAGAGGTCTCTTCCGTCCAGGGCTCGGTGTCTGATCACCCCCAGTCCTACTTGGCAGAGAACTCTGGGGCTGTCATCTGGATTAGTGTGATGAGAGTGCTTGGGTTTGCTCTCAATATAACTCGTCGTTTATCGGGATGTTAGGGGCATCGCATGGCGTTCCCACCATACTCATTATACTTTCAGTTGTGATGGCTACGGGCTGCCGTATTGCTGATCATTTGTAAATTCTGATTCTGATTTGGCGCCGTGCGGCATACCTCATTGTTAATGGCTCAGAGGGGCATGATGTTAGGGGCATTGCATGGTGCTCCCACTGTCCTCATTATGCTTTCATTAGCAATAGCTACATTCTTGGCTAGACAGTTACAGATTCTAGATCTGATGTCGCGGCGTACTGTTGTCAATTTTTATTTACGGCGGTGATCAATCTCAAAAGTTGCTATGGGGTTGATTACAGCGCTGTAGTAGTAGTTTTCTAAAGTGCGCTTACCGTAATGTTCTGGAGGGGCTCCACTTCCATAGGAACACGGGACGCTGTTGCTCGAGCTCCGTGTCTGTGCAAACAAAATGGTTGCCCAGCAACAGTTTTGAGTTTTTATTGTGCGTCATTGTGTCTGTTCCCCTAATTTTGTCGGCGGCCATGTTGGAAGGGTGTGTTCACTATGTGATGTCAAGGAAGTGAATGCCAATATTACAGAGATCTGAATGCTAACAGTTAAAGACTGCAAAAAGACATGCTACATTCAGCAATTCATTGATTATGTGCGGGACCATTTTCCTCCTTGTGTTCCGTATTGTGCATAAGATCACTCATGGTATATTCAATGCGGGTGGGGGCAGCAAATTGCTCCGGTGTTTGTGTTTTCAATGATGGTCCGGGCAGTGGGCAGTAAATTGCAGGATCTAGATTGGTATTGGCTTGTGTTTATATTGATAAAGTTAGTAGGGTGGTTGGGTGCACAATGATCACGGTAGCAAAGAAGACAATGGTGCCATGTGTCTTGTAGAGACAACCCCCCTGGATGGGCCTTCGTTGACTTGTCTTTATTTTCTTTCTTTGGCATACATTGTTGTGGCTCTGCTTCATAGTTCCTCTTCACTTTTGTAGAGGCAATCCCACTTGGCGGTGCTTTTCTTGCCTTATTGTGTTGTAAGGGCATCCGCTTTTTAGAATTATTTCATCAGGGCCAAGTCATGCCATTGTATTTCTTCATTTAGACCATGTTTGACTGTTTCCAACCTGAAAATCCAAAGTTGTTCACGCTTCAGTAGCATTTCTCCAAAGTCCCCGCCCCTCCTTGGTGGTCTTAGCTTTTCCAGGATGGTCCAGATGAAATCATCCTGTGTATGACCTTTCAGGGTGAAGTGGCTGGGTAGGGTGGTGGTCAGTTCTTTGGTGCGGATACAGGATTTGTGTTCAATGAGTCTCTTTTTGACTTCCCTCATTGTCATACCTACGTATCTCAAATTGCATGGACAGGTAATTGGGTATATGACACCTTTGGATTTGCAATTGGTTAGGTGTCTCTGTTCCAATGGTGTGTACCATCCTACCTCGATGTTCTTGCTCCTAGAGGTTTGGGAACACATCGTGCATGCTCCACGTGGCGTGTGTCCCGTGGGTTTACTTGCCTTCTAGATCGTATTGCCCCCTTTGGGATGGTCTTGTTCCGTTAGTGTGTGTACAAGGCTATCTCTTAGATTTCTACGTCTTTTGATGGCAAAAGATGACAGAGGCAGGGAGCTAGAGCCTGTTTTCAGGATTGGCCAGAGTTTCTTTATCTCTTTTTTCAAGGTGTTGAACATGGGGGAAATAGCTCATCACCGTCGTTATTTCCTCTCTTTTGGTGTCTTTTACATGTTGAAGTAATGTAATGTCCCTTAGTATATTTCTTGCTCGTTTTCATGTGTCATTGAGAATTTTCTTCGGGTAGCCTCTGTGGATTATTTGTCTCTTCAGGACTCCTGATTGTTCCTTGTAGTATTCTGTTCTTGTGCACGTTCTTTGGTACCTGAGAAATTAGCCGAATGGCAAGTTGTCCCTCAGAGCTTTGGAATGGTAGCTGTTGCACTGCAATAGGGAATTCCTATCAGTGTATTTCTTGTAGACTTTAGCTATTAGTCCTCCTCCTTGGGCGGAGATGTGGAGGTCTAGGAAGTGTGTTTCCGTTCTGCTTGAATCTATTGTAAACTTCAGGTGGTTGTTGCAGGTGTTGAGCCACTGGTGAAAGTCTGTCAGTTCCTCGTTTGTGCCTTGGAAGATCATGAGGACATCATCAATATATCTGTTCCACACACCTATGTTGGACAGAAAGGGGTTCTTACTTGAATATATGAATTCATTTTCAAAATGTTCAATGTAGAGGTTGGCCAGGCTGGGCGCGAATGTTGCACCCATTGCCGTCCCTGATATTTGTTGAAAGAATGTGTTTTCTAGGATGAAGAAGTTCCTGGTCAGGGCAATTTCTGCAAGCTCGGTAATTAAACCTGCATGTCCCGGTGTTATTTTTGGGTCATTCATCAGGTTTCTTCTCACCATTTCCACTGTTTTTACCTGTGGGATGTTAGTGTAGAGTGCTTCGATATCCATCGTGACCAACCATTGTTCGGTGTGATCGAAGTCAGGGTGGTAAGTAGGTTTAGGATTGCTGTTGAGTCCTTTACGTATGATGTCATCTTTGGTATTTTTTCCGATAGGAACCTATCCACATACTGTGAGAGAGGTTCTAGTATTGAGTTTATACATGACACTATGGGTCTTCCTGGTGGCGGTGTTATCCCTTATGCACTTTAGGTAGTGCGTAAAATGCTGGCAGGTTTGGGTGTGTCGGTGTAAGGAGTGCAGCTTCCTTGTCAGTGATGTATTCCTCGTTAAGCGCTTCTTCCACATCGGTCTGATAAGTCTTCTCAGTGATGAGGTGGGGTCAGTCGGAAGGGGTCGATAACTGTTCCGATCTGGGACCAATGTATTTACCATTTGTTGGTAATCTTGGGTGTTCATTATGACTGTTGCTCCTCCTTTATCTGCTGGCTTGATTGTTATATTGTCGTTGCTTGACAGGGTCCTCAGGGCTTCAGCTTCTTTTTTTCTGTAGTTGTTGTGTACGTACTTCTGGTCTTTTTCCATTATTTCTAGTCTTTTCAGTAGTGCTTGCTCAAAAGTGGTACATTCTGGTATATTGCTCTCAGTAGGTGGAATAAATTGAGATGCTGGGCGCAGATCCGTGAAATTTCCATTGTCTTTTTCTGCTACGTTCTCAAAGAATTGCTTGAGTCTTTTCTGACTCAAGCAATTTTTGATTGCTTGAGTCAAAAAAAGATTTTTTTCTGATCAATTGCGTGATTTCAATTCTATTTTGGAACGGGTCATACCGTGCAGTTGGTACAAATGAAAGTCCTTTTCCCAAGATGCTTTTTTCTGATTCAGTGAGCACATATGTTGACAGATTCATGACTAGTGAAAGTTGGGTTGCTGGAATCCACGACCTCGGCTGCGCATTGTCATTGGGGAGAGGTTTTGCCAGCGTGGTCTTCCCCGTTTGTTTCCTCGTTGATCTAAAAAATGCACATTACTGGTGCCTTGCCCTTGCCCTTGGATGTTGGGAAAAGGTCCTGTTGTAGTCAACTGGGCTCCCTGTTGCTGTCACTGCTGAGCCCTTGTCTCATCACCCGAGCTTAAACTGGAGTTTTTTGAGGAGCCAGATCTGTTGCCTCTATACTGTCTTCCTCCCATCTGTTGGTTTTGGAGGTATGCATTTCTTCTTGCAAGTTTGGCTTCATCAGAGAAGTAGTTATCTGTGGTGTATGGGGACACCTTTTCGTGAGAAAGGCTGCCAGGTCCTTCTTTAATTTGTTGATCTTTTTTGTTAGGTTCAGTTCGTGGAACTCCTTCATGGATGTTTCTAGTGCCGCACGTTTTGTACTGTAGATGTCCAATGTGATGCTGGCTTTACTGATGTCCAATTTTGTTTGTATGTCCTTCATGAGCTTCTCCGAGAGTCATCCAGGAAGATTCTGGGTTCTATCGGGGACAAACGCAACAGTACGAGCTCGTACTAATAACGATAAATGGAATGAGATCGAAGTCCTGAGGAAGAAACTGATACGAACAGAACAACATGGGGCCCTGATGGTCGAATACCTGAGAGCCCATGCAGCCCTAAGTGGACTCAACATACACATAGAACCCAGAATCTTCCTGGATGACTTACAATTCAGGAAGGAATGGTCGTTCATTGCCAACAAGTGTACAAGAGACTGGCTCATTCTAATCATAAATACAGCCAAAACGGTCTCGGAGAAGCTCATGAAGGACATACAAACATCTCAGGGGTGATCTCCATGGGCCCAAGGAGGGGCTTAGTCTGGGTGGAGGCATCCACAACGGTGGTCAGTGCTGCAGCAGATGGATTAGGGACAAGAGGTTGGGCAGCTCCCTCCACGGTGAACTGCACATCCTGCTGTCCATGGCCCAGGGGTGCAGCCTGAACACCCTCCTGGATGGCCCCACGATATCCTATGTGTTGGTCTTCATCTGCCTCCTCCCTCACCACCACTTCCATCTCCCTGGATGATTCCAGCGAGCCTTCCTCCCTGGATGGCACCTCTTTTTCCACACCCTGGCCCACAGCCACTGAGGAATACCCCACCACAACAACCTCCTGGGACTTACCCCAGCAGCTCGGAACAGTATTCCTTGCGCTCCCCCAACCAACACTCCCTCAGGTGAGCTGCAGCAACTGTGGAAAATGGGACAAAACACACTGACATTAGTAATCGTCGGCAATGCATGTATGCCATACACAATATTACCATCACCAAACATGCAGCATGTTTCATACTGGAACTGACACACACATAATGCACACACACATGTACATGGCCATGCAAACTGCATGCCAACTGCCGCATGAGTTTCGTGTAAAGGCTGAATCACAGTCATGACACATGCACATGTCAACCAAACACTGAGTTGTGTGGCCACCTACACATCACCAAAAACGTGCAACGCCACATTATCAATGACCAACGAACACGAGTATGACATGCAGCCAGGGGCATTGGAAAAGCACCAGGGAACCTGCCCACAGAAACACCGTCACTAACATGCACATGCAACAGCATGACCTGCAAGCAAGCAACATGTACGGCACACATATCTGGGAACACATTGCACATGTAATGTGGCCCAGGATACATATATTGCATGCACACACATACACTTGTGCTCCAAATGCAGAGAGGTGCGATGTCACAGCCCTGTCCCGGAGATATCAATGCATCAACTTGACATACACAGACACCCATGCACATGTGTCACACTCAGCAGTTGTGTTTGCACGGATGCATTATCAGGTGTGCCACACATGGTGTTGTCCTTCATGCACATCACTCACATGCCCACAACATAGCATGTCTGCATCCGTACTGTCCCAGCAGCTGTACCATGAATTCACACAGCAAGTGCCCGACTATAAATCAATGTTGAAAAATGTGCCAAAAACCCATGCAAATGCCAGTATGCAATGTCTGACACCACATATGCCTGGCATTGGCATGAGGCAGCAAGCTGCTGCCTCTCCCACTGCACACAGCTGCAAACAGGATGTGGCATCTGCAAACATGCATGCCACACCTATGCTGTAGAGCATTGCTCTACATGGGTACTCACCAGCTGCCTCCAGATGACTTCTCCAGGCCAAGATCTGGGAGTGAAGGTCTGGATTGAACTTCTCAAGGACCTACAGCTCTACCTGGGAGAACCAGTGGCAACCTGCCATGTACACCTCCATGGCGGGTTCCCTGGTGAGGGCTGCCATCACCTTGGGAAGACTATGGGCTTTGACTTCATCCCAATGCTTCCAGCCCATGGTTTTCATGCGGTCTGCCACCCACTCCGCGTTGATGACATCCATGATGTTGTTCCAGATCTTCAGCATTGCGTCGTTGCCCAGCTGTGTTGCTGAGTTTATGAGGGGATCATGGGCGCCCAGGAACTGACCCACCAGGATGCCAACTTCAGTGGTTGTGAAGTTGGCAGCCCTCTGCTTTGACGTGGGGGTGCTGCATTCCTCAGAGGTTGTAGATGGGGCAGACATGGCACCACAGAGGCAGGTATGGCTTTCTTGGGTCCTGGATAGGTGCTGTGGAGCTCTGGTGGTGTTGGCAGGTGGAAGTTCCAAGTACAGAAGGGGTTGTCACAGGCCCAACACAGGAGCACAGGCAAAAGTGGGACAGCTGGCACACCAAGACAGTGTTGAACACATGCTGGCACTCACACTCGACCAGGCAGCAGCAGACCAAGAGCCAGTGAGGAAAAGCAGGGAGGTGGGAGGCAAGAACAGCAGTTTGCAGGCAGGAGGAACTGTGGCGTGCATCTCGCATTCACAGCAGCTGATAACAGAGTGAAGGCCATCAACGTGCAAGTTACATGCTACGCGCGGGGAAGCAGCAAGCCTACGCAGCTCATGACAATGACGGTGTAATATAAGGCATCAGTGGTTGTGTGCATGAAGGTACGATCTGGACGAGTATTGATTTCGCATTTGGGGGTGCTACGCAAGCCGTTTCTTTCAGGTAACGCGTACAGCATTTTTTGGGGGGGTTGCCTACGTTATGGCACATATGCATTTCCTGAGTCTCAGGGTGCCTCTGTGTAATGCGTACAGCACTTATTTGCATTTTAGAAGCTTTCTGCTGTCGCATGCACATTTTCTGAGTTTAGGGGTGCCTACGCGAATCGCGTACAGCATTTTTTTGCATTTCGAAGCTTTCCGCTATTGCATATGCATTGTTTGAGTTTAGGGGTGCCTCTGTGTATCGTGTCCCTATCTTTTGACTTTGATGTACATTGTAGCCTTTCTGGGCCACACATCTACGTTGCATATCACGTAGACTGTTCCATTCCTCATTTTGCAGAGAACAATATCTTGGTGTGCCTGCCATATATCCTTTACACCTGAAACATGAGTGGAAAGGCACCAAGAGGGAAAGGCAGCAGACGGGGTTGGGGACATGGAGAGGACACATCTGCCTCAGCCCCAAGGCGTCAGCGTGGTGCAGACAAATCTGCCCCAGCCCCAGGGGGTTGGGGACGGGTGAGGAGACATCTGCCCCAGGCCCAGGAGGATGTGCCGGGCCCTAGTCCACAGGTGACCTGAATCTGGATGCCAATGTGGTCACAGCCAGACAGGTGCAGCACCACCACTTAGCGCCAAGAAGGGACATCCTGAGCAGGAAGAGGCTCCACCTCAAGACACGGCACAGGACACTGGCCGACAGAGGATGAAGTGCTTCACTGATGAGAAGCTCCAGATCCTCATTGACTACCTGACTGATGACTATCGTGAGATGTTCCAGAATGCAGGGAGCACCCATACACCCGCACAACAGATGGTGCATTTGCAGCAGGTCACGGACCAGATCAACGCCTTAGGTGTAGAGATGCGCACTGCTGGACAGGTTGTTAAGTGGTGGAATGATCTCACACATAGGACCAAGCACAAGCTCAGTATCAACTTGGCCTCTGCACTGACCAGTAGAAGGGTCCACCAGAGGAGGAGCAGCGTACAGCACATGAAGAGGCCAGAAGACAATTCATCACCCTTGAGCAGGTGCAAGGCATGGGAGGCTGGAGAACTATGAGGACACATCTGGTGAGTGACATTTATTGTGCATCGTATGTTTTGCCAATAATGAATGCCCCACCATATATGTGTAGTGGTACATATGGCTGCAGTTGTATAACACCCTTGGGGAATGCATGTTTGCTGACATTAAACTTACGTAACATGTCCATCATTCTGGGAGTATCCTGTGTGGTGGACATGTGTGCCACATGTCTGTCTGACACCCACAGGGTACTCCTCTTTTTCATGGGCAAGAAATGGCACACCTACAAGTACTGTTATTTGCTACATTCTTGACACGCGTCACTTTGCACTGCTAAACAGGTACTTGAGATAGATGTTGACCAATCACATCATTTCATGCTGAGTTGCATGTTCAATTTGTCCCCTGTTCGTATGGGATGACTTCTCATGCATGTCAGAGCTGTCTGTCACCATGCCCTGTGGTGTGACCAGGGTGATGGTGCATCAGTGCTCACAGACCCCTGCCTCGAGTAGCAGGCGTGATGCTGATGCAATAACACGTGTATGGTGTAAGGGGTTACGCCATTCACTACATGGTGAAAAATAGCTGATGGTGGGTCGTCATGCAGAGGTTGCCATCCTTGTAATCTGAAAATGACATGGCCGTAGATGGCCCATGTGAAAGGTTACGGGCATCATGAATGGCAATGAGTGTGCCTGTCTGCATACCATTCCATGTATGTGTTTCGTAGTTATTCAAACATATCAACCAAATTCAAATTTGAAGAACCTGTCTGACGTAAAAGGCCTGCATGTGTCCGTCAGTGGATACTTGACAGGTGCATGCCTTGTCACTAGCATCATTGTGTTGTACAATTTCACGAACACTGGCCTGTCCCTGTTCTTGACACATGCATACTTGTCCATACTCTTGTCATCTGTTGGATAAGGTAACACATGCCAGCTAAGTCGCCCACTCAGATGTGGCATGATGGCACTGCTGCTCCTTCTGTAATGTGATTAGTATTTGAGGCGGTGTGGGTTCACAGTCCGTGAATGCGCGGTCATGAACAACGACACATCGGGCCTCATTACGACTCCGGCGCTGGACCATGGTGCTATTAGCACCATGGTCCATGCCGGAGTCCGGCATGGTGGATGGAGGAATTAGTGCCACATTCCAAGGTGTGTGGTGGCGCTAATTCCGCCATCCACCATTGCCCCTTCACCATTGTCATGTTGCCCCATAGGGCTCCATGTTAATGGTGAAGGCGCTAAGTTCGGTGCCGCAAATTGCGGCACCGTACTTAGCACCAAGGTCCCTTTGCGGGTCCCGTACTTAATGCCTGGAAAAACCAGGCGTTAAGGTCGGGTCCCGCAAAGGGACCTCGTAATTAGGCGCTAAGTGTTTAACGGCGCCGCAGCCTTTTACGGCGCTGTTAAACACTTAGCGCCTGGGTCCTAATGAGGCCCATCATCATTGGATGATGTTCATAAACAGGGACTGCTTCAGAAATGAGAACACCTATACCGGGGGCATTGCTCTAGGGATTGAATGTTGCACCTACATGCTACTTCTGGACAATTTATGACCTTCAACACTATGAGCCTCATTTTAAGTTTGGCGGTAGCCTTTCCATCAAAACTGTCAGGCTGCCGCAAAAAATGTGTGAAAATTTCTGGCGCCCGCGAAAGGGCAATTACCGGGTCATTACGACCCTGCCAGACCCAGTAATTGCCCATTCGTGGGCGCCGGAATGGAATGCTCAAATGGGAATGGGGATGTCGAATGCACCGGCACCAATCATAATGGTGCTGGTGCATCCGACATGCTCAGCTTGTGAGTGCCGGTACAGCCGCCAGGTCAGACCTGGCCGCCGTAATGGCACCCGCGAGCAGAACTCGTAGTTTGCCGGTCTGGGAACTGCCGGTACCATAGTTCCCGGACCGGCAAACCTATAATGAGGCCCTATGTCTGCCAAAGGTGTCTCAGAAAATGTTGTATGGGCTCCACATTTGCACATACACGGCCTCTGCACCAGCATGGCCAGAGCTTGAATAAAAGGGCAGGGACATGCTACTATGATGTGGATGAGATGCAGCTCTCCTCCAAGCCTCACTCCTCTGCCCCCCCCCTCATCCTCTCTCATTCATGACTGCCCCTCTGCTATATAGGCATGGTTCACTGCTAACAATCTCTGCCTCAATGCCAGTAAAACAGAGAACCTTCTCATTGTACCCCTGCTCCCTCTTTCCCTCCTACACACTGGCCACACTCAATGGACCCATTACCCTCACACTCTTGGTAGTCAATAAGCCTTGGTGTCATCATCGAATCCTCTCTCCTTCTCTCTTCACATCACCAACCTTGCCTTGAAGGCCCACTTTCAACTGCACCTCCTCAGAGGCATTTTCCCTTTCCTCGCCTTCCCCCAGAACCTCAATGTCTCCAGAGCTCTGGTTCTCTCTAAGGAGGATTACTGCAACAGCCTCTTTCTCAATCTGACAAATTCCACCTTCGCCCCATTCAATTAATCCAGAACAGAACTGCAAGACTTTTCCTTGGCCTCGAGCACAGGGACCACATATCTCCAGCCCTAAAATGTCTCCACTGGCTCCTGGCTGCTGCGAGAAACCAGTTTAAGATCCTCAACATCACCCACAAGGCTTTCTGGGGCGTGGGACCCCTCTTCATCCAACTCTCTCTCCTAAACACCTCCATGCTGGAGCCCTTGAGCCATCTAGCTGCGACTCTCTGCAGATCAGACGCTTTGCTATTCAGAGAGTGGAGGGGTAGATATCCCTCTTTTGCAGGTGCCTCCTCTTGAACGGCCTCCATGTCCCTCTCAGACTTCTGCCATACTCCATTAAGTACTGGAAACTTCCCAGGACCTTCCTATTCTCTTCTGACTTTGCTCTCTCCCTCCCCTGCTAATGTCCCGGACTGGCTGCCTGGTACCTTCAGAGTCTTACAGAGCACCAGCCGCCCCTACTCCAGTTTACCCTTGCACTTGGTCTCCCCTGACCACTGCCATTTACCCTGCACTCTCCCTTCTGGGCACCCCCCCCCCCTGCACTGGCTGGACCTGCACACTTGTGGCCCTACCTCACACTTAGCTCATGGACCTTCCTTCCCCTGCACTCTCTGCTTTCCCTGGTTCTGTCCACCTGGCCTCCCCTGGCACTTGCTTTGTTTCATGGGCCATTCTGCCCTGACTGGCACCCCCTCCCTGCCCTTCTTTTACTGCACTTGCACAATCTAAATGTCACCAAGGCTAGTACGACCAGTTTCTTTGTTATCCTCCCTGTTCCCCCACCCACTTGTCTTGTTGTGGCTCAAAACCCATTGAGTCTAGGCACATTGTGAATACCCAGTCACAATCATGGAATGAATGCTTCTACTGACAGTGCAGGCATCTGCGTCTTCAATCAGTGCTGGCCTGGGGCCAGTGAATGGCATGTTTTGGCGGGGTAGCAAGGGTATTTGTCACAGTGGCGTAGTGTTTTTGAGGAGGAATCCGTGATTGATGCATGCAATAGATAACGTGTCCAGTATGCCACACTCATCCCCAGTCCACTATTCGTGGATAACAAGTTGGGGCCACACAGGGCAAGAACAAATATGGTGCTTAGCATACACCCATGACGTGCAGTAGCAGTTGACATTGTTTCAGATGGCAGTGGCCGTTGCATGACAGTGTCATACATAATGACAGTCAATTACTGTTGTGCACTCAGTCATGGCCAGACGGTCGGTCCTAGTACATTTACGTCAGACCCAAATCAAGCTAGGTCAGGAGTATACTGGCTTCATTATAGACGGTAGCCATATTAAGGTAGTACAGAAGGTACAGACACTAGGCACATGCATGGAACAAAGTTTAGATTGTGAAGCACATTTAACAGCCATTACCATCAGTACTAATTATCATCTTAAAGTACTTAGGCAAGTTGCACCACTGGTGTCAATAGAAAATCGCACCAAACTTGTGAGAGCGGTTATTCTCGCACGTGTAGATTATTGTAATGCTCTTCTAGGAGGCACAAATAAGGCCAATGTGCAACAACTGCAGAAAATTCACAACGCAGCCATTCACATCATCGTTCCGTTTAAGCGTTCGGAGCCAACAACTGCAGCAAGGAAAAAGCTACATTGGCTCCCAGTAGAATCAAGAAGTCAATTTAAACTGCTATCTACATGCCACAAGTGCATTTTTGGTAACTCCCCAGTTTACCTAAGGACTGAGTAAATTCCTACTAGCCTAAGAGAAATCTGAGATCAGCAGAAGGCTCCTTACTGGAACTACTCTGGGTAAAACAGGGTTTTGGCCGGGCCTTCCATGTTGAAGGAGCCAAGGCATGGAATGCCTTAGCTCCACAGCTGCGTAAAACAGGGAACCATCTTGCTTTTCGGAAACAGTTGAAAACGTTTCTCTTTAATTACTATGAACCCTCTGTGAGTAGGCCTTTTTGTCCACCTATCTGTCTCTTGGCACCTGGATGCCCACGGGCTTTGGCGTGGTATAAGCATAACAATAATAACATAACATTATGGCTGCAAAGCCACCCTCCCATGAGTGGGTATCAGGTCCTGGGTTGATGTCCAATCGAGGGTTGCAGACCTGCAGCCAGCGACAGTGCAACCATAGCAATGGTCATGGTCCCTTGCATCAGGCCACCATCGGCCCCACACATGTGGTGGGCGTGTGCATGCTGGAGAGACAGTGTGGGAGCAGCAGATGTTACATGCCGCTGGAAAACATTTCAGAGGCCATGGATCAGATGCCAAGACCATCCCCACAAGCTGCTCCCACTGTCTGGGTTTGGCGGCCAAGATCAAGGGCCAACGGGCTGATCTGAGGTGTCTGCAGGAGTCTCTGCACGCAGATGCTCAGGCACAGAGAGAGGCCCTGAGGCATGAGATGGAGGCATCTCGTAGTTTGCATCGCCATGAGATGGAGAGCTTGAGGAATGCCCTTCATGATCAACTCTCAGCCACAAGCACACTGCTCGACGAGGAGATGGATGCCTTGAGGCTGGCACTGTCCTGGCAACTCGATGAGTCACGAGTGAGTGTGCAAATAGACTCTGTGGCCATTTGTGAGGAAGTGCATGGAGACCTCACCACGCGCAGACCAGCCTCCTTGACCACCGTTGCTGTGAGGTCCATGAGCCCCTGGAGGGGATTTTTCTTTTTTTTCTTTTTTCACTCATTGTGGATATTGACATGCACCCTCCCCCTGGCCCCTCCAGGGTGGACACTCCCCAACCCCACAGTCCAGGAAGGACATTTTTTATTTTCGTTATCAGTTTGGTCTGATTTTTTAGTTTTTTGACCCCTTGATCAGCATGAACCCTTTTTTCTTATTTTTCAATACCCCTGTCCAGGATGTAGGCATGTGTTGTTTTTGAGCCCATTCCGAGATGGACTAATTTTCTATTTGACATTTTTTTTCTTTCCTTGAGATGTGATGTTGCCCTCTCAAAGGAATGATGAGTGCAGTTGTGGACATATTGCCATACACAGTGGTGCTAACTGCCACGCTCACCATGAGGTCGACAGGATGGCATGTGCAGGTAACAATGGGTTGATGGAATATTGACACTTATGTGCTGTGTACATGATTAGCGCTTATGGCTGGTGACACGCAATGTCCCATGTTATTGCAGTGATCCCGATTCATCCGGTGATTGCACTCCATGGGAAGTCCACCCTGCACCCTTTCACGTACCTAGACTCCATGCCCTCGGCCAGACACGGACCCTTCTTTTACGAATTTGGAGGCACAGTTTCCAGTGGAGGTGATGATCGAATCCCATCATGGCATCTGTGTCAGCAGGTAAGCATGTGCACTGTCACGCATGTTATGTCTGTATTATTGGTCAACATGGTCTTTGCATGCATGCCACATATTTGCTAGCTGGGGGGTGTAATCCTTGAGTCACGGTAAATGTCTCTCCAGATGTGTCTGTCCACATGCATGTGTGTGTATGTGCAGTTACACTTCGATGCATGTGCATTGTTTTGGTGGATGCACTTTCATAATTGACGCGAATAATGGAAGTGATTGTGTAGCACTTGTCACACTTAAGCCATTGGCATTATTTCCATCACTCTGGATGAACTTGTAATTAACAACATGAATTCTCAGTGCATCTGCACTGTTTATTTTGGTTCTCCAAGACTTGCCTCACTGACAGTGATGGTATCCCCTTCTACACCCACTGGACCATGTTTGCTACGGGACCATGTAGGTGTACTCTCTGTCCACCGTACTCTTTGACCTGTGCCACTGCCCACTCCACTCCCTTATCCGCTCACATGATCTGCACTGCCACTATTCCACATGTAAGACACACGTCCATTGTCAGGTCTACACACCCCTGGCTGCTCCACTTCATGGCGTTGCCTTTGGTGACACAGTTCTTGTCACTTGTGTGCATTGACTCCACAGGACAGGTTTGTCACACTTGCTTCATGTATGGTTGTACAGATATGCGCACGTGTACCCCTAACTGGCGGCTCTTGTATTACTCAATCAGGTCACTCTTTGTATATTGTTTGTTTCTTGATGTTTTCTGCACCAGGATGTACTGGAAGATATTTTGTTTACATTACTTGAGTGACTGCACAGTGTGTGTGCACATTTTGGGCCCATGCATGTGTTACATGGTCCACTCCCCACAGCTTGTCTTCATCTGCTGTCCCTGTGGGAGTAACCTGTACACCCTGGGATCCATGCACATTTAATGGGACGGTCTCCAACAGACTTTGTGGTCTCTTGGAGGGTGAGTGAACAGCTGCATGTTGTCCTGAGGTCCATTTACAGTGGTGTCCCACCGGAGGGCTTGTTGGTTGGTGCAGAGTATGGGCATGTGGCTGTAGGCACTTCCTTGCAGGGATGTTCCATACATGGGTATCTTTCTGCTATGAATACCATGGAGGGTGATGCATGTTTGTTTGATGTAGAGCTGCTGATTGACCTTTCACAGGTGGCATTTCTTTGCCAGTCTGCCCTTCTCCATCGCCCACTTGTGTCCTTCATCACCCTCTACATGTGGCATCTATGTTTCTTCCAGGTTCTCTGACCAGGCTGCTTCTTGCAAAGGTGTTCATGTCTCTGTCTTCTTCTCTTGGCCATCTTCTCTCTGCCCTCACCCACTGTGATGCCAGACACATCCATCCACATCTCCCCACCAGCCAGCCTCCTCCATGAACTGCTTTTCACCTATCCCTCTCTCTCTCCACTCCACTGCTAAGCAATCGTCACTCTGTGCCCTGTCTCCCTCATGCACTCTGTCATCCTTCGACACTGGGTGGTCCATGCCTACTTCCTTGTTTCATACAGGAGTTGTTATGGCTGTCCAGTATCCTTATGTTGATGCAATGCATATCTTTGCAAGTTCCAAATGTTTCTTTCAGGTGGCATGCAGTGGATGCGAGTCAGGTGGGTACCCTGTGCAGGTAAGTAAAACACACTCAGGGTGGTACTTGTGTTGTTGTTGGTAGCACTGTGTGGAGTTGTTTTTCTTTTACTTGCATTGAGTTGAGCGTGTCCAGCTTCATGGGTGCATGTGACACATGGTGATGGGAGGCTGGTGTATCTATGCATGCTGTTTTATTAAGACAATCAGGGTGGCACTCGGTGTGGGGTGACTGTAGTGAGGGAGGCTGTCACTGCAGGGGCTTTGTTGGTGAGTTGTCATGTGGGTGGCAGGTCCGGCTGTATGTGTGCTGGGACATATGGTGATAGGGAGTGTTTAGTTGCAGTTTTTACATGTGCCTTGCCTCACGCGTGGCATCCCATTCAATGAGTTTTTACTAGTCATGTCTACCCACGCAGGCAGTACACTTTTGGTCCTTCTTCCCTTTCTGGGGGTGCTGTCCTGAGACACACGCAGCACAGCATTGATGGGCATTTGGGGGATGCCATGTTCGCCACAGACACCAGGCACACACCATTTTCCAGGTGGTGTTGTTTGCCATGGTGAACATGTACACTGCACGGTACACAGGCAGATATTTTGCAGCATGTTGACAGCTGCTGAGTACATCTCAATGCTCCCTTCAGTTCCAGGCACATTGGTCCCCTTTCGATCGAGTGCCCTTCTGTGGCAGAATCCTTGGCCTCTAGTTGGCATTGCTTTTTCATGTCTGCTTGTCTCTTTCATGCACGTTGCCTCACTGCCCTGCCTTCCGGTATGACTGCTGCCTCTGTGAACAGCTGCCTTCTGCAGGATCCTGTCTTCTGCAGGATCCTGCCTTCTGCGGGATCCTGTCTTCTGCAGGATTGTGTCTTCTGCAGGATCCTGCCTTCTGCAGGATCCTGCCTTCTGCAGGATCCTGTCTTCTGCAGGATCCTGCCTTCTGCAGGATCCTGTCTTCTGCAGGATCCTGCCTTCTGCAGGATTGTGTCTTCTGCAGGATCCTGTCTTCTGCAGGATCCTGTCTTCTGCAGGATCCTGTCTTCTGCAGGATCCTGCCTTCTATGCAATTGCTGATATTTCTGCAACACATCGTCTTGGACTTTACATCATTGGCTCTCCTGCCAGAGTTTACTGCACTGTCCTGATGCCACGTTAATCAGGGGATGCCATATCGTGGCATTTGCAGTACTTCCAAGGAGATCCTGGGTTTACAACCTCTTAGTGGTTTCTTTTTGGGGGTCCTCTCAGTGTCATACTGACTGTCGCCAGATCATATTGTTCACAATGTCCCATCACCATGAGAAGGGGAACGTGTTACCTGGTCTTTCACTGCATGGCACTTGTGGGGGCAGGCAGTGTAGGTGTTCTGGGTGGGGAAGGTGTCACAGTCTTTGTCTTAGACCAATCACAAACTGTAACTTCTTGTTAAAAATACTTGACAAAATTGCCACACATCAATTGCAGGAATATGTTGACAAGAACAATCTTCTGCACTCACAACATTCAGGGTTCAGAAGCGCACACAGCACTGAATATGCCCTGTTAGACCTGCCAACCAGAATGCTTAGCATTCTGGACAAAAGTAAAGCAGACTTGCTAATCCTTTTGGACCTCTCAGGAGCTTTGGATTTATTAGATCATCGTAAGCTCTGAGAGGCCTTAGATACGGCAGAAAACTGCTCTGACGGGCCCATTGACTGGGTTGCATCTTTTCTTGAAGATAGAAACTCCAAAATCACTTGGGGAGGACGCTCCATCACATCCAGACCTGTGGACTGTGGCGTTCCACAGGGAGCCAGCTTCTCGCCACTGCTTTTTAATCTATATCTCCGCTGTCTCTGCTCCCTTCTTTCACAACTTGGGATCTATTTCACTAATTTTGCAGATGACACACAAGTAATATTAGAACTGTGCAGCGACCATATACTCGACAATAATAGACTCTCTCAGCCATCTACAATACTATTGAAAATTGGATGCAGTCACATTGGATGTGTCTAAATAGCTCCAAGAAAGAGCTTATGACATTTGGATCAACCAAAGCCTTAAAAAACCTAGACCCAGCTTACTCCTCCTTTCTCATAAAGGATTCCACTATCAAAGTGTCAAACAAAGTCAAGACACTCAGGATTTACTTACAATCCTCATTAGGAGCCGAGGCACAAACCTTGTACCTAAAGTGGAACTGTCAATACTATCAAAGGCTTCTATGCCGCATCAGCCTCTCCTAAACACACAAAATAGCGCCACAATAGCCAGAGCCACTATCCTGTCACGGCTGGACTACGGAAATTCCCTACTCCTGGGAGGCAGTAGTAATTGCATCAAGCAATGTCAAATAATACAAAACAACGCAATTCGATCCATCTCAGGCAAGTCCAGATGTGAACACATAACAAATGACAGAAAAGACCTCCATTGGTTAGTAATGAAAGAGCGTATCACTTTCAAATCCTTGCCACTGGTCCATCGTTGCTTATACGGAGCAGCCCCGGCCTATCTCAAGAAGGAGTTCAAGTGGTATGAGCCAAGCTGAAGCTTAAGATCGGAAAAGCAGGGGCTGCTTGAGTCAGGCCACTTCAGAATGAAGGCTACAGGCCTAGGAAGAGCATTCTCCACCAAAGCCATTTCGTACTGGAACAAGCTACCCCGTCATCTCAGACTTGAAAGCAATCTTCAAACATTCAGAAAACAACTCAAAACCATGCTCTTTAGATAACCTCAGAACCATGTCACCCTAGTTCATACTTCGAGACCACTTTAGTCCCTCTTCCTTGTCGCTGTCCTGTGAATCTTCAGTCCATGTGTCTGTGTCGCGCCCTGATGCTTGCGAGCTTTCGGCGCGTTATAAATATATAAATAAATTTAAAAATTACAGTGTGGGCTGTTCATATTGCATTGGCATGAGGTAGGCGGATATGGCTGCATTGGTGCAGGGACACATGCTGATGGGTGGCTGGTGAGCTCTTGTTTGCATTTGTTGCATGGCACACAGGGGGCACATATTTCTGTGTAATTGGGTGCCTGGATGTGTTGCCTGCCCTGACCTTGTGTTGTTTTTCTCTACAGAGGCATTCTGCAAGGGAAGATGGTTGCTGCAATTGATAGGGACGTTGCTGTTGTATGTGTGTATAGAACACAGCATCAGAGTTGGGTGGTTTCCGTGTCTACAGAGGGGGACATCCATGGATCCCAGGCTCCAGCTGGTGCAGGCTCACAAGGGATAAGGTGTGAGGTGGGTTGTGCATCTTTCTTGCAGTGCACTTGCATTTTTCAAAATCTGCATGACTATTTTGATGTGGCTGTGTATTGTGAGCATACTTGTTGTCAGGGAATGGGTTGGCCACATGACCTGTATATTGTTGTGGAACATGCATACGGGGTCCAGTGCAGTCCTCACATGTGTTTGTTGATCATTTCTATTGGTACTATTCCTTCCTACTTGTGGTCTCATGTTCGAGTTTTGCCTCTACGTGCAGAATGGTTGTTGATGTCCATGTGACAGTGGTCGGGAAATTTCTTGATTGTGCTGAGGTGCTTTTGGGTGTACTATATGGACATTGTTGGTTCCAGTTGCTATGACTGTGTTGGTGATTTGTGCACAGCTATGCAGACTAGGGGTGTATCGATGACTTTTGCTACCTTACAAATTGGCAAATACTCACTAGAAATTAAAATATGGACTACAAATTCTCCCTATACACAGTATAAAAAAGAGATGTGGAATCTTGCACCCTGCTTTCACAATCACAGCGACATGGATATGTTTGGCCCAGTAGTGCAAATAATACCACAGGAAGACAATAGTATTTTGCCCGCCTGATTGGAAGAAGTAAACATGCAGCTTTTGATGGGCATGAATAACTAGGTACTAGGAAAGAAATGTTACCAAGTGAATGCAGTTTTTCAGTTTTTCAGTTACAGCATATTTGTACTTGCTTATTAATTTCTCTCAATTGGGAATTGGACTTACATTTTGAATGCCTCCAAAATCAAAGTACTCCCAATTTTGAAAAATAGGAGTACAATACTCCCACTTAAAAATCTTATCTGGGGCACTGTTATTGTTTTATGTGTAATGGACACACACAAATTGCCTCTCCCAGACACACGTTATCAGGGTGTTCTTATGGGCCCGGAGGATAGGCCGCAATTCATCATTGAATGGCACATCGGATGTGGGCTCACTGTGTGTGTTCCACGTGGGCAGGTTGTTATGTGAAGTATGCTGGCACCAGCTGGGTGCATGCAGCCTTATGGCATGTCCTTTGGCCAACCAAGGGCAGGTGTGGTTCCTGTGGGTGTGGGTGGTGTCCCCCACTGCATTTCCACTGGTATGCCATGTGCAGTACACATGCAGTCACTATGATTTTACATACTACAGATGGTGCATATAGCAACACCCCACCAGAGTGGTCAAGGGAGTGGAACCGTGACTTCAGTACTCTGAATGTGCGGCGCACAATGGCCCTAGTGGCTTCATGTTCTGTATTGTATCTCACCTCAGCTGGTGTTGCAGGATTCTGTATGGGTGTCATCATGAATGGTGACATCGGGTAGGCACTGTCCCCTGAAAATGTGTTCATGGCTGTTAATGGCATTTTTTGTCAGGGTCTGTTGTTCAGTTAGTCATGTGGATGCATGTGCGTGACAGTTCATAATCACTAATGAGCCATGCGTTGCAATGTTTCCCAGATGCTAGGGACCGGTGCAGTGGTGACTGACCGCTTCCTGGTTCCCACCAATCCTGCCTCCCGACCCACCTCTGTGCCCTGATTGGTCCCGCTGCACCCTTCGCCGTAACCTAGTCCTTGCCACAACATCCGCGTCCCCCTCTGTGCAGCTGATTTTCCCATCGGTGAGTCTGCCCCACTTGTGCTCCATTTTACTTGATTTAAGGCGCCCCTTCCCCAAAGCACAACCCGACAGCCCCAGGCCCCAAAATCCACCCTCGCCACCTCCCGCTTCCTGGTTCCCACCAATCCCGCCTCCCGACCCGACTCTGTTCCCTGATTGGTCCCACTGCGCCCTACAACATAACCTAGTCCTTGCCACATAATCAACGTCCCACCTTTGTGCAGCTGATTTTCCCATCGGTGAGTCTGCCCCACTTGTGCTCCATTTTACTTGATTTAAGGCGCCCCTGCCCAAAGCGCAACATGACAGCCTCAGGCCCCGAAATCCGCCCTCGCCACCTCCCGCTTCCTGGTTCTCCACCAATCCCGCCTCCCGACCCGCCTCTGTGCCCTGATTGGCCCCGCTTCACCCTTCGCCGTAACCTAGTCTTTGCCACAACATCCGCGTCCCCCTTTGTGCAGCTGATTTTCCTATCGGTGAGTCTGCCCCACTTGTGCTCCATTTTACTTGATTTAAGGCGCCTCTGCCCCAAAGCGCAACCCAACAGCCTCAGGCCCCAAAATCCGCCCTCGCCACCTCCCGCTTCCTGGTTCCAACCAATCCCGACCCGCCTCTGCACCCTGATTGGTCCTGCTGCACCCTTCGCCGTAACCTAGTCTTTGCCACAACATCTGCGTCCCCCTTTGTGCAGCTGATTTTCCCATCGGTGAGTCTGTCCCACTTGTGCTCCATTTTACTTGATTTAAGGCGCCCTTGCTCCAAAGCGCAACCCGACAACCTCAGGCACTGAAATCCGCCCTCGCCACCTCCCGCTTCCTGGTTCCCACCAATCCTGCCTCCTGACTCGCCTCTGCGCCCTGATTGGTCCCGCTGCACCCTTCGCCGTAACCTAGTCCTTGCCACAACATCCACGTCCCCCTTTGTGCAGCTGATTTTACCATAGGTGAGTCTGCCCCAATTGTGCTCCATTTTACTTGATTTAAGGCGCTCCTGCCCCAAAGCGCAACCCGACAGCCTCAGGCCCCGAAATCCGCCCCTGCCACCTCCCTCTTCCTGGTTCCCACCAATCCCTCCTCCCGACCCGCCTCTGCGCCCTGATTGGTCCCGACAAGAAGATCAGCATTCATTTCCAGTCCTCCCTGGGCAGCCCTCTGCCCGGCAGCCCCACCGGCTAAGGACCCGAGGCAAAGGACGGCACATACAGTAGACAGCTCCTGATCGTATCTGCAGGTATCCGCAGGAGAAGCAAGAAGCCAACAACAAGTAAGTGTGGCAAGGGCGGGGCCAGAAGCAACTACTTCAGCCCATACTACCCTACCACTCATCTAACAAAGCATCACCACTGTAAATTCATTATATCTGCATTCAGAAACTCTGTCCTTTACATGTGAAAGTTTGTTTGTTTGTTTGTTTTATTTATTTGTAGAGCGCTGCGGACCCGTGGGTAGAAGGGCGCTTAAGAAGGCGGTTACAGGCATAACATATATATTACATTTACAAAGTACAATAATTTACAAAGCAAGGGTTTACATACAACAATTTACATATAATACAAGTATGGTTGCAGCTGTAGCTTATTAGAGGTGGGGGTAAATGCTACTCTTTGTTCAGTAACCAGTCAATAGCAAGTTTCCTAAAGATCGGGAAGGATTCAGTGGTTTTAATTTTGAGTGGTATGGTGTTCCAAAGTTGGGAGGCTAGCACAGTGAAGCGAGTGCCTCCTGCTCTTTTTAAGGCAAATCTGGGCACTAACAGGCATAAGGAGTTGGAAGATCTAGTGGTTCTAGATGTAGGTTTTAAGGTGAATTTGTTGGAGAGGTACGGTGGGGCTAGATTGTTTAAGGCCTTGTAAGTGAGGCAGATAGTTTTGAGGTCAATTTTTTGCTGTATGGAGAGCCATTTGCACGCTTTCCTGGTTGTGGAGATGTGCTCACGCCTTGGGATGTTGAGTGCTGCGCGTGGAGCATTGTTCTGGAGAACCTGGAGTTTGTTAGTTACGGCTTGGTTGGCTCCTAGGTACAAGCTGTTGCAATAGTCTAGTTTGGATTGAATGAGTGCTCTGGCCAGAATGAGGTAGCTGTCGGGGGATAGGAAGGGTCTGCTAGTCCTGATTAGCTTACCCGTATAGGCAGTGGCCGAGGCGGTTGAGTTGATTTGTTTGGCGAGGTTGGTGTTGGCATCAAGGTGGAAGCCTAAGGTTTTCACACTTTTAGCAATAGGGATGGTGTTACCGTCTATGATAATGTTCTTGTAGCTGGGACTGAGTTTGGACAGGTTATTGGGAGAGCCGACCAGTAGAAGCTCCGTCTTCTCATCATTCAGGCAGAGGCCGTGGGTGGCCATCCATGCCTGAATGATGGAGAAGATTTCGTTGATCCGTATGACGTCCGCATTGTAGTTGCCTGAGATGGTGAGGAGAATCTGGGTGTCATCTGCATAGTTGGTGTAGGTGACACCCAGACGGTCCAATTTGTCAAATAGAGGCTTCGTAAATATATTATACAGGGTGGGGGAGACACAGGAGCCTTGTGGGACTCCGCAGGTGATGGGGATCGGGTCAGCAGCAGCTGTAGTGGAGAAAACTCGCACGGTTCTATTTGCTAGGAAGGATTGTATCCATGCAGTCAGCATCTAGAAGTGTACCCAATAGTCTATGTGTGTATTTAGAAGTTGTGCCCAATAGCCTCTCTGAGAAAAGTCACATTTAGAAGTGAACCCAATAGTCTATGTGTGTATTTAGAAGTTGTGCCCAATAGCCTCTCTGAGAAAAGTTGCATTTAGAAGTGTACCCAATAGCCTATGTGTGTATTTAGAAGTTGTGCCCAATAGCATCTCTGAGAAAAGCTGCAATTAGAAGTTGTGCCCAATAGCCGCTCTGAGAAAAGTTGCATTTAAAAGTGTACCCAATAGCCTCTCTGAGGAAAAGTTGCATTTAGAAGTTGTGCCCAATAGTGTATGTGTGTATTTCGAAGTTGTGCCCAATAGCCTCTCTGAGAAAAGTTGCATTTAGAAGTTGTGCCCAATAGTCTATGTTTGTATTTAGAAGTTGTGCCCAATAGCCTCTCTGAGGAAAAGTTGCATTTAGAAGTTGTGCCCAATAGTCTGTGTGTATTTAGAAGTTGTTCCCAATAGCCTCTCTGAGAAAAGTTGCATCTAGAAGTGTACCCAATAGCCTATGTGTGTATTTAGAAGTTGTGCCCAATAGCCTCTCTGTGGAAAAGTTGCATTTAGAGGTTGTGCCCAATAGCCTCTCTGAGGAAAGGTTGCATTTAGAAGTGTACCCAATAGCCTATGTGTGTATTTAGAAGTTGTGCCCAATAGCCTCTCTGAGAAAAGTTGCATCTAGAAGTTGTACCCAAAAGCCTCTCTGAGAAAGTTGCATCTAGAAGTTGTCCCCAATAGCTTCTCTGAGAAAGTTGCATCTAGAAGTATACCCAATAGCCTCTCTGAGGAAAAGTTGCATTTAGAAGTGTACCCAATAGCCTCTCTGTGGAAAAGTTGCATTTAGAAGTTGTGCCCAATAGCCTCTCTGAGGAAAAGTTGCATTTAGAAGTGTACCCAATAGCCTATGTGTGTATTTAGAAGTTGTGCCAAATAGCCTCTCTGAGAAAAGTTGCATCTAGAAGTTGTACCCAATAGCCTCTCTGAGAAAGTTGCATCTAGAAGTTGTCCCCAATAGCTACTCTGAGAAAGTTGCATCTAGAAGTATACCAAATAGCCTCTATGAGGAAAAGTTGCATTTAGAAGTGTACCCAATAGCCTCTCTGAGGAAAAGTTGCATTTAGAAGTGTACCCAATAGCCTATGTGTGTATTTAGAAGTTGTGCCCAATAGCCTCTCTGAGAAAATTTGCATCTAGAAGTTGTACCTCTCTGAGAAAGTTGCATCTAGAAGTGTACCCAATAGCCTCTCTGGTGAAAAGTTGCATTTAGAAGTGTAAACAATAGCCTCTCTGAGGAAAAGTTGCATTTAGAAGTGTACCCAATAGCCTAGGCGCGGAGTCCCGTAGAGTCCCAGTCTGCCCAGGATTTTATGCTCAGAGGAGCTGCTGCTACTGTGAGCTTTACTTTTCATTAACTTGACTGGCCCTTTAAACTGGTTGACTCCACCTTTAAAAAGGTGTTGCTGGTGCGGAGCACCGCGCGGAGTCCCGTAGAGTCCCAGTCTGCCCAGGATTTTCTGCTGAGAGGAGCTGCTGCTACTGTGTTCTTTACTTTTCATTAACTTGACTGGCCCTTTAAACTGGTTGACTCCACCTTTAAAAAGGTGTTGCTGGCGCGGAGCGCCGCGCATAGTCCCGTAGAGTCCAAGTCTGCCCAGTCCGCCTCAAGCCCGCTTCAAGACGGCTAGAGGTCTTGTGAAAACGAAGAAAAGTGCTATCAGTGGAAAAATGGCTGTGCCAGGCCCCCAAACACGGCTAAAGACGCTGTTTGAGCGCCGACAGTCGTAAATGCAGAAAGTTTTCAACCCTGTGCCATCGTCTAAGACAAATGGTGAGGTAAGCGTTGAATTGTCATTACCATCTTGCATTCAGCTAACTGTGCCTACCTTACAGACACTTGCCTCAGCGCACCTACATAGGATATCAGAAATCTTGACTGTAACACAGGCTCAGGAACCCTTGACTTTGCAATCGCTACAATCGTTACAGGTTGATGTACCCGAAACTCTAACTGGACCAAGATCTGCAAGCAGAACCCATGAACCCTTCTCTTCTATTCTGTACGATAATGGGAGCGCTTTGCGTCATGGGTTTCCACACAATATAATTATTGACCCCACGCCATTCCAATCTCCATTTGATGTTACAGACGTCTAACTAATGGAAATACAAATTCCAGCAAGCTCCTTCCAGCAAAGGGACGTGTTGTTTGATTCCCAGTTGAAAGACGATCAGAAGAAGTGCATTATGGGCTTGGAAGTGCCTTGTTTGTATTAGTCGACGGAACCAGTGGTTGGAGCTCATTTAGCGATCAGATTGGAGTCGGCTGACTACGGCATTGCGGTTCAATCAGCAACTCCAACGTTGCTTCGCACATGCGTGAGCAAACATTCGCCATCGCAGTTTAAAGAAACGGCTTTTGCTTTCCCATTTGGCCGAGATGACGCAGGCTCAATTAATCACGCAGCTGTCAATTCTAATGCTGAAGTCAGCTCAAATGGTTCAATGGATGATTTTCAAAAGTCTGTGAATCACGGAACTGTTTGCCTACATAGAGCCAGTACTACTATACCTAACAGAGAGGTACCTTATCGCCCAAAAATCGACGCACGGATTGCCAACTCTAAAGTTCTTGATGCCACTCAATCAAGTTCATCTGACCAACTAAATTGAGTTTTGATGTTGTTGAGCGAGAAGCTCGTTTGTCTAAACGATTAACTGAAGATTATTTACAAATAAAAGACAAACTGGTTAAAAGCTTTTCGCATCCAGACAAAAGAAAATTTGGTAAGGACCACGTGGAGTCAAACCCACCGTTAAAAAGTTTAAGCACTGCTGAGGCTCGTGGCCCAATAAGCAATAGAGAAAGTACAAGCACCCTGCATCTAAACAACAAGAGAACAATAGTAAATATTCATGGCGCCAGAGGTGCAGCGAACCTGTCTGTGAACCAACATTGCGATGATCTATCCTCTGAGAAGTCACAAAACATTGGAGATGACTCAGTAGTCTCCAATGAAGACCCTCTATCCCAACCACAAAAAGTTCAATCACCAAAAGTGCAAGACCAGCAAAATGAAATGAAGGCCAACATATCAGTGGCAGCCTCAATCCAGATACACAACAATATGTTAGCTGCTACGTCTGTGGCCTTGCTACCCTTTGTAAAACTCTATGAATAATTAAGTGATTCAATAAGAGATCAAGGAGCACTGATGACTAACCCTAGCAATGTAAGATCATACAAACTCTGCTAACCTCATGGATGCTATTCTTGAATGTATGAAATGGTTTCGCCATCTAGATTCTAATCGGCTGACAATTCCTGCTCCTTATTCCAATCCACTTGGGTGTCGGACGCCAGGGACAGAGTAAAATCTGCTAAAACAGCCACCAAACAAGAACAGATGAGTGCCACTGTTCCGCTGGCATCTTCGTCTGCTCAAGCTATTGTGGCGAAGTCAGCAGTTACAGTGGTGATATCTGAAGCTCCTGATAAGATGAAAGAAAAACCTCTGGATCTAACTCTCTCTAGTGTGATAGTGGAGATTGGTACTACTCCAGTGCCACCGCCAGTGAACGCGGAAAAAATCTCAAGAGAAAACCATTGCAATACCTTTGGCATCTTTATGGGAACTGCAAAGACTTTAGATCTATCTGTGAAAACAATTGACACAAACAACAAGCCCAAGGTAGCGGCCAACAAACATCGGCGAAAGCAGAATCCCGCAAAAACGAAGCAGTTTATACGAAACCTGTCAACACCACACAAACTAGGCCTCTTTCAGCGAGGCCCACTGCAAAGATCCAAACATCCACAGGCGATAAAGCCAACCAACAGGGAGAGCCGATGAAAGACAAACGGCCTATTGTTCAACAAGAAATAAACCCAAAAAAACATTTAAGGTTAGACTCAGAATCGAAAACAGCAGATCCGATAAGAGTCAATAGATGTGTGCGACTGGTCAACGTATTCGATCGATGCTGACGAGGATTTTTCAAGAGCGGAAATTGATGGTGACCGAGGTGCATCCTCGCGAGTAGTGTCTCCTGTGCCTGAATCAGCAAACCGATCGCCTTGCGGTTGCAGAGCGAAAAAAAACAATACAATGAAACAAACCACCGATGGAAGAGTGGATCAGACATCAGGCTCAAGAACTGAACTGAGAATTTTAAACACTCAGCCAAAGGGCGAATCTCATAGAAGAAACCAGTCAAATAAAACGCTGAATCCAAGATCAACCCAAGCGCAAAGGTCTAAACAAACTGATCAAGATCCTAAAGTGCGCTCTGAAAAAAATAACGTGGAAAAAAATTCGACTGGAAAAGTGCGGATTGAAAATATCTTTCCCGACGGAAACGAAGTAAATTTAAATAGAAGTAACGTGATGCGCTTACTTCATGTAATTCCATCATTCCGCACAATCACGTCTGAAGATATCCGAATAGTAGAATACCTTTCGGAGACCTGTTCTGATCAGGTACTACTACATATCCATTCAAAAGCAGTAGAAAAAACACTGCTTTCTGCGAAAGATGAACTTCTCTCCTATGGATTTGAGGTTTCACACCAAAAAGAAGATTACAGCAAACAGAGAACAGAGAGCACATCCTCGGTCAAAGACCTCCATACAACGAACGAAAAGCGGAGAGATATTTTAAAGGAGGTATTTAAAATCAAGCCTACAGTGATGGGAAATGTCCCTTCAGCTAAAGTGGGAGTAAAAATGGATACGCAGCGACGGAAGTAACTAGACCTGCAGAATGGAAAAGTGATTTGTGAGATAGTCTCATGGAGCACACAAGGCTTTAGCCATTTGTTTCAAGATCTACCCTTCTACCTGGATAACAACTTTGCACTATGCCTTCAAGAAACGTGGTTGCGTGTTCCACCAGCAAGAGATGGTTACTCCATACTATTAAATCCTGCAGGGAAAATCCAGTTTGGCCGCCCTTTCTCGGGGCTATTAATAATGCTCAAGAATTCATATGGATGGGAAACAAGTAAAACATACATGCCCAACTTATTTGTCCAAGGAATTCTGATGGAATTCAAGCCAACAATCTTTGAGGAGCCAAAAACATTACTCTTGATTAATACCTATTAGAATCCAAAGATGATCTTAGCTAGTGACAACTTGGAAGCAATTACATCTGTCATAGATGACTGTCTGCTGAACTGTCATAAACTACAGATAATCATATGTGGCGATTTAAACTGCTTATGGTTTGATGGTAGTCAGCAGGCATATGGGTTCACAGAAGACCTGGTTGATACTAATGGGGAGAGAAGATCGCAATGGCAGGGGGCTATGGATACCCGCGACTGTGAAATGATAAATGGGATGACCAAAAGTGACAATCCACCAAAGTCGACTTGGCATTGTGGTCCTATGCACAAAACCTTAGACTACATGTGAATCTCAAACAATGTGTGGCCCGACATTGAAGATCTTGAAATTAAAATGTGCACCACTAGTGACCACGATCCCCGGCATTTATCTTGGAAGTGTGACAAATATACGCCTGAAAGAACATACAATACCGCAGTCACAATTAATCACGGTGGGAATAGTTTTAGTATTAATGCAACACAATTAACCAAATTCTCCCGAAATTTTAGGATGGGAAACCTGTCCCCAAGAAGCAAAATAAACTTTGCGCCATTGCTATCAGAATTTCGTATCAAAAACAAAATAAAAGCAACTTTGACTAAAGAACAGAAACATGTCTTTAGCCGCACAGTGCACACCGAAAAAAAGCCAGTTTTTCTGCGTAAAGACCTTAGACTGCTCATGCGTCAACAAGGACCTAATATAGAATCTCAAATTAAAATAAGGAAGCTGAGATACAGAAACTGGTTATAATCCTTTGTTTTCTTGAGGGATCAGGAAAGAGGAGAACAGATGTTAAAGCTGATCCTAAGTCATAACTCAGGAGAAACTTGGAAGATTCTAAACCAAGGTACATTAAATCAAGACTCGATGCAGTCAAATGGAATTTTGAGAATGAAATGGGAAGATCACTTTTCCAATTTATTTGGATCAACACCAGCGGGCGCACCTTTGCAGTTAGCGGTATGCAGTGATTCCTTGGACGTGATAGAGAACATTGATGACATCGCTGTCATAATTCAACACCTAAAAACTCAAGAGCGGCTGGGCCTGATGGCATAACAAACAACATGCTAAAGGCAAAAAAGAAAATTGGTCCTGCTTCATCGCCTACCTGTTTGAACTGATTGCAACAGTAAAAAAAATTCCTGATTCATGGAGAACAGCGGTTGTAGTACCGGTGTTTAAGAAGGGCAGTCGGGACGATCCTGCAAATTATCGCCCGATTACCCTCCTGGACACTACTGCCAAAATCTTTTCAACTTGTTTACAGCTTAAATTAACTAGATGGGCCAATGGTATGAATTTGTTGGACTGCAGACAAACCGGTTTCACCAAAGGTGTGGGGACTGAGGTGAACCTCTTAATATTAAATCTTCTAAAACTGGACACGCTAAAGAAAAAGTCAAAGCTTTTTCTTGCATTTATCGACATGCGTCAAGCGTTTGACTCAATAAACCGAGCCAAACTATGGGGAAAGCTAGATAAGTGGAAATGTCCATTATCATTATTACAGCCAGTGATAACCTTACATTCAAATACCACAATGCGAGTACGCATGAATGCCCTAGGCGAGTTAACAAATGAAATATCTACAAATAGAGGCATTAAACAGGGCTGCCCATTGGCAGCCTTACTGTTTAAATTATACATCTCTGACATTTCAACAGCACTCAAGGATGTCTTATGTTTTCCGCCAAAGGTGAATGGGCAATATCTGAGTTGGGCAATCTACACTGACGACATTGTGTTAGTGGACCTTACACAAATTGGCCTACAAAGGCTCCTGGTTCGATTTCAAGCATACTGTGATGATAATGATCTAACAATAAATGAAAAAAAGCAAAGATTCTAACAATTGACAAGGTACTAACCAAGAAAGATCGTTCATTTAAGTGGTCCATTGGTCACGAGAATATAGGAATTGTTACCTCGATTCGATATTTAGGAACTCTCTTTAACAACTCAATAATAGAAATAGATTGGTTGATCGATCTAAAAAATCGGATGGACGGCTTTTGTCTACAGGGAGCTTGCATACACATGGAGTATGGCAAATTTACATCAATACCTGTGTTGACATTCTATAAATAGAAAGTCATCCCAGCAATTACCTTCGGCGCTGAAGCAGGTTGGAACCTAAGTTCGCTTTGCTGGGACACCCTTGAGGGGAAGTTTTGGAGACGTGTCCTCAAGCTCCCGTCATGTCTCAATAAAAGCTATTAGACACAAACTTGGTCTTGATTCCTTATATGCTACGGTGCTATGGAGATCAATTTCAACCATTAGGAAAATACATCTGAATGATCCGGCGCCTGCCTATAGAATCTTGTCAACAACCACGTAATTACCGCATGAAGGTCTGCTCGAATGTTGGGTCAACAAAATTAAAATAATTGTCGAAGCAGCTGACATCAAGTGGGAATTAGTGATGGCTACACCACAAGTAGCGAGCAAAAAAACTATGCCAGTGGAGTTGCATACAGGACGCAGCAAACCGAGCTGAGATGAAGACTTCATTGGACTTAGGGTTAGCGACAAACAGCTTAGATAATCTACCTAAATATCTAAAGCAATTTCCGTCCAGTTACCATCATAACAAATTCTTGAGATTACGCTTAAATGCCTACCACATCAAAGATGTTGCTTTGGACCAGACATGACATTAACACAACGGATAATATCTGCAGATTCTGCCTGATCACCGAAGGGACTCTGAAATATCTAATAACTGAATGTGAGGAGCTAGTAAATGAGAGATCCTTGTTTTTAGGCAAATATGCTCCTCTCAACAGCAATTCTGTGGAATGGTGGTTTAAGATACTATCAAGCATTAATGTCCAGCTAACGTGTGCGGTGATTAATTTTTTAGATAAAATTCTTCCTAATGATGAAATGTCGTGAAAAGTCACCGAAACTGGAAGGAATTGTGGCTGGTTTGACTTCTACCATCGTTGCTGTTTCCGTTTTTTTATGGATCTTATTGCTGCTTTCTGTTTTGCGCTCTGTTTTGCGTTCTGTTTTGCGTTCTGCTTTGTAAAAAGATTGTAATAAAAAGTTATATTAAACTAAAAAAAAAAAAAGCCTATGTGTGTATTTAGAAGTTGTGCCCAATAGGCTCTCTGAGAAAAGTTACATTTAGAAGTTGTACCCAATACCCTCTCTGAGAAAAAGTTGCATTTAGAAGTTGTGCCCAATAGTCTATGTGTGTATTTAGAAGTTGTGCCCAATACCCTCTCTGAGAAAAGTCTCATTTAGAAGTGTACCCAATAGTCTGTGTGTATTTAGAAGTTGTGCCCAATAGCGTCTCTGAGAAAAGTTGCATTTAGAAGTGTACCCAATAGCCTATGTGTGTATTTATAGGTTGTGCCCAATAGCTTCTGTGAGAAAATTGCATTTAGCAGTGTGCCCAATAGCCTCCCTGTGGAAAGTTGAATTTAGAAGTATCCCAATAGCCTCTCTGTGAATTTAGAAGTGTACCCGATTGCCTATGTGTGTATTTAGAAATTGTGCCCAATAGCCTCTCTGAGAAAAGTTGCATTTAGAAGTGTACCCAATAGCCTCTCTGAGGAAAAGTCGCTTTTAGAAGTATACCCAATAGCCTATGTGTGTATTTAGAAGTTGTGCCCAATAGCATCTCTGAGAAAAGCTGCAATTAGAAGTTGTACCCAATAGCCGCTCTGAGAAAAGTTGAATTTAGAAGTGTACCCAATAGCCTCTCTGAGGAAAAATTGCATTTAGAAGTTGTGCCCAATAGTCTATGTGTGTATTTAGAGGTTGTGCCCAATACCCTCTCTGAGAAAAGTCGCATTTAGAAGTGTACCCAATAGTCTGTGTGTATTTAGAAGTTGTGCCCAATAGCCTCTCTGAGAAAAGTTGCATTTAGAAGTGTACCCAATAGCCTATGTGTGTATTTATAAGTTGTGCCCAATAGCCTCTCTGAGAAAAGCTGCAATTAGAAGTTGTGCCCAATAGCCGCTCTGAGAAAAGCTGCATTTAGTAGTGTACCCAATAGCCTCTCTGAGGAAAGGTTGCATTTAGAAGTTGTGCCCAATAGTCTATGTGTGTATTTAGAAGTTGTGCCCAATAGTCTCTCTGAGAAAAGTTGCATCTAGAAGTTGTGCCCAATAGTCTATGTGTTTATTTAGAAGTTTTGCCCAATAGCCTCTCTGAGAAAAGCTGCATTTAGAAGTGTACCCAATAGCCTATCTGAGGAAAAGTTGCATTTAGAAGTTGTGCCCAATAGTCTATGTGTGTATTTAGAAGTTGTGCCCAATAGCCTCTCTGAGAAAAGTTGCATTTAGAAGTTGTGCCCAATAGTCTATGTGTGTATTTAGAAGTTGTGCCCAATAGCCTCTCTGAGAAAAGTTGCATTTAGAAGTGTGCCCAATAGTCTCCCTGGGAAAAGTTTAATTTAGAAGTGTGCCCAATATCCTAATAGTCTAATATCATCTGTATAATGTAGAATCTAGTACTGTGCCTAATAGGCTAAAATCCCTTTATTCAAAACGTAAACTAGAGATAGACCTAATACCACCTCCTGTGTACAGTCAAATCTAGAAGTGTACCTAACAGTACCTAATAGTCTAATATCATTTCTGTGCAAATGGAACTTGGAAGTGTGCCTAATAGCGTGCCCCCACTGAATTTAGAACTACAATTAGAAAGCCCTCCTAAACTCCACCTAAAAGTCCAACTAAAACCATACCTGGAGTGCTGCTACTTTCAACTTCTCCTTAAATAGCTTACCCATATTCCAGCTTACTAGAAGAATGCCAGCCTACTAGAAGAAGCTACCAACAGCGTAACTGTACTGTAGCTACAACTAAATAGACTGCCTAACTACAGAGCCTAGGGTCTAGCTACACCTCAAAATGGCCTAATATCTGCAAACTAGTACAACCCTGAAATCAAGACTACTCATAGCCAGTGGTATAGCCAAACATATAAAGTTCAATAAACTTAGGTTTCTATTGAGAACACACCTAACAGCTCGTACTAAGCATGAGTGCACCCACTCCAACAGAGTCTATCGGAAATGACCACTGTGGACCGCCCTCGCCTCCTGGTGTGCCTTCCGCCCCGTACCCCCTTCCCAAATCACCCCACCCTCCTTTGCACTCCCCACCCTTCCCCTCTCCAAGCACCAAGCCAGAGGGGCACAATGGCGAGCCAACCACCTAAGACCACTCCTCCCCCGAGCCCCACCACCGGCCAGCCCACGTTAACCATGCCCGCTCCCCTCACTATCATAGCGGGCACCCGTTGCCCTGCAAGCATCCACCCCCCGCCTTGCCCACAAACCCCCACCACCTTCCCACCCCGAACCCACCCTTTCCCGTCCCTAAAAACTGCACGCCTAGCCCTAGCAAGAACCAAAGCCGCATCCCTTTTCAACCTCTAATCCCCCCTCCCTCTCTCATACTCCAATCGCAACAAGGAAAGTAAAGAGGAATCACACCTGGTCCCCCTCAATCTCTCAGCACTCCTCGCCTCCCCTGTCGCGACCCACCACCTCATTCCCCAATCACCTCTGTCCCCCGTAGCTTCGCCTTTCCTGAAACCCCTCTCCCTCAACTTCTCATCAGCTGTAATGGAAACTCCTAACCGCCTACACCCCACCTTCAAATCCCCCGATCCAAACCCGATCATCCGAACACACGCAGCCACCCAATCCCGCCCGAAGCCTGCCAGTTCTTCTGCTCGCCCACTCTTCCCACCAATCGTCACCCACCCCCTCCCTCCCCAGCTTCCTCTCTCTCCACCACTACCCCCCTCTGCCCCAACCCCGAGACCAACCTCACATGCCGATGTGAACTGCATCCTATTTAATGCCCGATCCGTAGCAAAAAACAGATTCTCCATCTTTGACCTCCTCACCTCTGACAATCCAGACCTGTTTTTGATCACCAAAACTTGGTTCTCTGACGACTTCACTCCAATCGCCAGTGAAGCCTTCCCCCCGGACTACTCCCTCATCCCACTGAACCGTCCCTCTAGAGGAGGGGGAGTCGCATTTGTCTACAAGTCCCTCTTCCACGCCTCAATCATCAACAACCAACCTTCCATTCCCTCCTGCGAATCACTCCCCGTTCAACAATCCCTCTCCCCGTCGCTCTCGCACAGCTTCCTAATAATCTACAGGCCCCCAGGTTACGATAGACAATTCGCAAACAACCTCTGCGACTCAATTGCCACCCTTCAACTAAACCATCCCAACCTCACCCTTCTTGGAGACTTCATCATATGGCTCGACATCCCCACCAACCCTATGACACACTCTCTGGTTGATGGTTTAGACGCAATTAACCTTCAACCCCACATAAATGGCCCGACTCACTATAAAGGACATACTCTTGATGCTATCTTTAGCTCCAACACCCGGATTCATTTAAACCCCCCAAACCCCATCATCTGGTCCGATCACTTCATTCTCTCTTTCGCCATTCACTCACCCGACCCCACTCCCATACTCGAATCTGAACCACCAAATCTACGCAAATGCTGGAAAAAACTAAATAATCGTCCCGGACCTAGCCAACGCACTCCTCCAATCTCCACCACCTACCTGCCAACTGACTAATCAACTAACCCCTGATGCCTTTGACTCATGGCTCAACGCATCTCTGATGCGGCTCACACCCCCCTTGTAAACCATCATCCCGCCGTGTCCTTTTCCCCAGATGGTTCACTCCTGAGTTGAAGGCCACTAAACAACTATATAAATACCTAGAACGCAAATGGCAGAAAGACAAAACCAAGGAGAACAGGGCCATCTTGGCCCGTCACCTATATCAGTACAAGGCCGAATTCCGGAAAGCAAAAAAAGCCCACTACAACTCCCGAATCCTAAACTGCAAAAACCCAAGCAAGGAACTCCACAAAATCATCTCTGAATTCACCAAACCGGCATGCACCGCGAAAGTCCCAACCCCCTCACAATCACTGTGCAACTCACTCTCCCTCCACTTTTACACCACGGCTCTCGAAAGAACAAATACTCTGGCCACCATACTGGCTCTCTTACATCCACCAGGCAATACTCCCCCCTTAGAGGCCAGCCCACCAGCTGCGACCACCACGCAACCAACGTTCGAATCCTTTAGTCCAATATCACCAGATCAATTTCTCAAACTTCTATCTGCCCGCAAACCATCTGGCTCCCCGCTGGACCCCTGCCCGGCCACAACCCTCAAAGAAATGTTCGCTTCCACATGCGCAGGAGAACACGCAAGATCCATCATAAATGCCTCCCTTTCCTCTGGTATCTTTCCCGACGCATTCAAAACGGTTCATGTCAAACCACTAATTAAAAAACCTTCCCTCGACCCTCTCCAGCCCAAAAACTACCGTCCAATCTGAAACACCAGATTCCTTGCAAAACTCATTGACCGAACGCCTACTCCCAACTAAATGCCTTTGTCGAAGCCAACAATCTCCTAGACCCTGCACAATCAGGTTTCAGAGCCTGTCACGGAACCAAAACCACCCTAACCTCAATATGGGATAACCTTAAAATGATGGCAGACTCCGCGGCACTATTTATTTATTTATTTATTTCACATTTATAAAGTGCTTACACAGCCCGCAGGCATCGAGGCGCTGTTACAGGAATTGTTTGTTTTTCTTAGTTGCGTAATTATGTTTTTTTTTTGTCTTAGTTACGTATTTATAATGCGCTTAAACACCCGGAGGTTTCTAAGCGCAGACCCGGGGGATCAAACCTGTTGTTGCTTCGTGTCGTCTTGCTTCCAAGACGTGCATGCTGCCGCTGAGCTATCCTCCCGGGACACTAATCAACCTATCCGCCGCCTTTGACACAATCAATCACTCAATCCTCCTAGACCGCTTCCACTCCCTAGGAATTCGTGGAACCGCTCTTAAATGGATAGCTTCATTCCTCAAAGATAGGTACCAAATAACAATACTCTCCACCTATACCTCCCAAGCCCGACCAGTCGACACGGGAGTCCCACAAGGAGCATGCCTATCTGCCCTCCTGTTCAATCTCTACTTTATCACCCTCCCTCCAATAGCTTGTTCACACAACATCCTGTGTTACAACTACGCTGACGACACTCAACTAATTCTAAAACTAATGAACTCAAACCCCAACTCCCGACCTGACCTGGCCTCCTGCCTCCTCGCCATAGAGCTCTGGATGACCCAAAGCCACCTCCTGTTAAACCCCTCCAAAACGGAAATCATGGTATGTGGCAATTCTGAGCTTCTTCCGCAACCACTACCCTGGCCACCCGCCATGGGCAGCTCACCGACCCCCTGTAAATCAGTGAACAATCTTGGATGCATCCTTGACTCTGACCTAACACTCTCGCGCCAAGTCAACGACGTCTCAAAATCCTGCCACTACCACCTTAAAACCCTTAGGTGCATCTTTCCAAATCTCTCCTTTCCTAACAGACTCTCCGTGGTCCAATCAATAGTTATGTCAAGACTGAACTATGCAAACCCTTTATACCTCGGAATCCACGCGTACCAACTGAATAAACTCCAAAGGGCACAAAACACAGCAGCCAAATTGCTACTTGCGCTCGGCCCAAGGGACCACATCTCCCCAGCCCTTAAGACGCTGCACTGGCTTCCAGTAGCCCGAAGGGTGACTTTCAAAACCTTATGTATCTCCCATCGAGCACTGCATAAAACCGGACCTCAATATCTTCAAAACAAACTAAAACCCTATCACCCCCCTCGCACACCAAGATCAAGCTCAGCCAGCCTCCTAGTCATACCTAAGACAAACTAAGTCAGATTAGGCGGATCATCATTCTCAGCCTTGGCCCCCACCCTGTGGAACTCACTCCCACCCCACATCCGCCAAACTGAGGATTTAACATCTTTCCGCAAACTGCTGAAAGCCTGGCTCTTCCCCTAAAACCAACCGGTAACCAAAATAACCCATACCGACAAACAGCATCTCAACGACACCAACCCAACAACTACCTGAGGCGAGAAATGGACAGCTAATAACTCCGGATATAAACTAGAAAGACAAACAAAATTAAACGAGTAAAGCAGATCAAAACAGTGAAGTGGATAATAAGAATAAATCATAATGAAACAGTAAGGAGTTGTAAACTGCTGAAATTCACATAATGCATGAGTAGGGAACGAAGTGAATGGCGTCGATGAATTAGTTAGAATGGATGAAGCGTGTTGAAACAGATGAATGCACTGAATGAAATGAATGCATGAGTGGAAGAACAGATGACTATATAGATTGAATAAGTGTGTATATCGAATGAGTACGTACATCGGATAAGTGTATAGAATGGATGAACATGTTAAGCGGCTGAGTGTGTAGAGTGGTTGAGTGTAAACAGTTGAATGCACTGAGTGGAAGAATGCATGAGTGGAGGAACAGATGACTACATAGATGGAATGAGTGTGTAAATTGAATGAGTATGTAGATCGGATGAAGGTATAGAATGAATGAACATATTAAGCGAATGAGCGTGTAGAGTGTTTGGGTATGTTGATCAGACGAGTGCGTATGGCGGATGAGGGCATAAATACAGAGAAGCGAATGTAGAACTGATTGTACAGAACGTATGAGCGTGTAGAGTGGAGGAGCGTGTAGAGTGGAGGATCGTGTAGAGCGGATGAGCGTGTACAGCGGATGAGGCCATAGTGTGGATGAGGTCATAGAGCGGACGAGGTTAGAGAGCGGACGAGGTTAGAGAGCGGACGAGGTTAGAGAGCGGATGAGGTTAGAGAGCGGATGAGGTTAGAGAGCGGATGAGTGTAGAGAGCAAATGAGTGTAGAGAACAAATGAGTGTAGAGAGCTAATGAGTGTAGAGAGCAAATTAATTTATAGAACAGGATTACTGCGTATTAACGAATGACTCTAAGGGGTTGATGAGTGCATACTAATGTTGAATGCGGGGAAAGCATGAGTGCATAGAGCGGATGAGTGTGCGGAGCTGGTGAGTGCAGGGAGCTGGTGAGTGCGGGGAGTGGGAGAATGCGGGGAGCGGGTGACTGCGCACGGTGGGTGAATTTGAAGTACAGGTGCAGACAGGGTGCATGCGAGGGGCAGACTGGAGTGCATGCGTGGGCAGTCTGGAGCGTGCGGGGCGGATTGGAATGCATGAGTGCGTCGAGCAGACCGGAGGGTGTAGCGCTGACGGGGACGCATGGAATGAATAAAAGTCCATAGAACGGACTGGAGCGCATATAACTGTGCGACGTACATAGTATGGTCTGGAACGCAGAGAATGTTTGAAAGAGCATGTAACCCATCATATCACACCCCACGCTTACTCTCTTCTTTACACCACCACTCAACTAGAACACAGAGATACTATGACACCATTTGGTATAACTCTTCTCATACCAACACCTCCCGCTCACTCCCCATCACTCTAAGTAAACACTGCTGGTTACACACCCCCCAGCCAGGCGTTCTCCTCAGGCCTAACGCATCCACAGTCGGTCTGGATAAATCCTGCCAGAACAAACACATACCCCTGATCTCAACCACCACACCTACCGCTAAGAAGCAGCTATTTAACGAATACCGCACCAGCTGCACACATATCCGGTGCACACACGCGCCGTTGACCCTCCCTACTCTCTCTAGTGACCTGAACTTCAGTTCCCAATGGCGTTCAACCTACCAGCACCTTCAGACCATACCAATGGTATATAAGGCGCTATATAAGTGCAAAATAACATAGCATAACATAACATAACTGACGGAAGATGTAGCTATCATGTGTGCTGGCCAGAAAATTGGCATACACTTCAATGATAATTCCATTAGCATCACACACTACCTGCATGTTAATAGAGTTGTGTTATGTTATATTGAGGAAATGTATAGCGTGCGCATTCACCAAAGGTATCTTGGCACGAGGACAGCAGGGGAGGGTGATATCTGAAAAGTAGAGTCTTGAGAGAGTGCCTGAAAGCCAGATGGCTCTCAGTACCCCTACATGCTGGTGGCAGCTTGTGCCACTGTTTACCAGCTGCCACCGAGGATGCCCGGCGAAAGCTGGAGATAAGTGTAAAATTAGCATTGCTGGAGCGTAGGGTATGATCAGGGATATAATGTAGACATGTATACAGTAGATAGTCCATGCCTTGGTGGTAAAAGGCACAGTGAGTTAGACAAAGAGATTTTAATTTGATCCGTTTGGACACAGGGAGCCAGTACAGGGCCCTCAGCAGCGGGCTTATATGCGGGCCATTGGGAGTCACAGTGGCTACCCAGGCGGCCATATTCTACAGAAGCCGGGCAATCAGACCATGAGGTTGTGCCAAATATAAAGAGTTGCAATTGTCAATCCCAATATTTATAAGGGAGAACACCACCAGAGGACGCAGGTGCTTGTGGAGAAAAGGCCGCATCTTATGAAGTGTTCTGAGAAGAAAGTGACCTGTCTTGCACACCTCACTAATCTGTGGGCCATGGATAGTGACGCTGACAGAATGACTCCCAGGTTCTTAACTTCCCTCACCGGATCGGGGAAAGTAGCCAGTGATAGAGGTCAAAAGGCAGGAGACGAGGTAATAGGGTTAGATGAAGAACCCACCACCAAAACCTCTGTCAATTCCGGTCCATCCAGCCCTTCACGTCCTCCAGACAAGTGCACAGATCCGTGCCAGTGCTTTCGATTCCGGTAGATGTGCTCCATCAATCGGGGTGGGGGGCCTGGCGCTACATGTGTGAAGTCAATGGCACCTACTAAACGGGGGAATTGTGCCACTGTATAGAATTCCTGGATCACTGCCTGCCTTTCTGACAGTGTTTGGGGCATATATATGTGCCTGCCCACACATACACACGCCGTTATTTATGCATGACAATGCCTGGTGCATACAGTGGGATTGTGTGGCCTGGGATATCCCACCAACTATTGCCACGGTTCACTGGAAAGAACCAGTCAGCATTTTTTCTAGGGGGTTAGGGCCTGGGAGCAGATGGTGGGTGATGCTGGGTCATCTTCCCACTCCCTGACGAGGACCAAGATTACATGGAGGGAGCCTGTACCTAGCATATGCCTGGTCATCCAGCATCCCAAGCAGCGTGGTGCATTGTGGGAAGATCCGGCGCCTGTGCATCCGCCTCCTCCTGTAGTGGCTGTGCACAGTAGCTCCTGCTATTGCTGTATTCGTTGTGGCTGTAGACGCGCACGGTAGCTCCTGCTATTGCTGTATTCGTTGTGGCTGTAGACGCGCACGGTAGCTCCTGCTATTGCTGTATTCGTTGTGGCTGTAGTCGCGCACGGTAGCTCCTGCTATTGCTGTATTCGATGTGGCTGTAGACGCGCACGGTAGCTCCTGCTATTGCTGTATTCATTGTGGCTGTAGACGCGCACGGTAGCTCCTGCTATTGCTGTATTCGTTGTGGCTGTAGTCGCGCACGGTAGCTCCTGCTATTGCTGTATTCGATGTGGCTGTAGACGCGCACGGTAGCTCCTGCTATTGCTGTATTCGTTGTGGCTGTAGACGCGCACGGTAGCTCCTGCTATTGCTGTATTAGTTGTGGCTGTAGACGCGCACGGTAGATCCTGCTATTGCTGTATTCGTTGTGGCTGTAGACGCGCACGGTAGCTCCTGCTATTGCTGTATTCGTTGTGGCTGTAGTCGCGCACGGTAGCTCCTGCTATTGCTGTATTCGTTGTGGCTGTAGACGCGCACGGTAGCTCCTGCTATTGCTGTATTCGTTGTGGCTGTAGTCGCGCACGGTAGCTCCTGCTATTGCTGTATTCGATGTGGCTGTAGACGCGCACGGTAGCTCCTGCTATTGCTGTATTCGTTGTGGCTGTAGACGCGCACGGTAGCTCCTGCTATTGCTGTATTCGTTGTGGCTGTAGACGCGCACGGTAGCTCCTGCTATTGCTGTATTCGATGTGGCTGTAGACGCGCACGGTAGCTCCTGCTATTGCTGTATTCGTTGTGGCTGTAGACGCGCACGGTAGCTCCTGCTATTGCTGTATTCGTTGTGGCTGTAGACGCGCACGGTAGATCCTGCTATTGCTGTATTCGTTGTGGCTGTAGACGCGCACGGTAGCTCCTGCTATTGCTGTATTCGTTGTGGCTGTAGACGCGCACGGTAGCTCCTGCTATTGCTGTATTCGTTGTGGCTGTAGACGCGCACGGTAGATCCTGCTATTGCTGTATTCGTTGTGGCTGTAGACGCGCACGGTAGCTCCTGCTATTGCTGTATTCGTTGTGGCTGTAGACGCGCACGGTAGCTCCTGCTATTGCTGTATTCGTTGTGGCTGTAGACGCGCACGGTAGATCCTGCTATTGCTGTATTCGTTGTGGCTGTAGACGCGCACGGTAGCTCGTACCTTTTCCCGACGCAAGGTTGCGTGTTATAATCCATGAATAGGTTTGGGTTTGTGCAGGAATGGGCATGCGTTTGCTTAGCCGTCGACCGTCCCTCAACACGCCCAAATGTAGACTTTTTTTTCCTCATTCTGCGTGTCCTGCTACCTATTTGGGTCTCTGCGTAGGCGCGGACCACCCTCTGTGAAGAGTCTCGCGCAAGGTGCTCGGCTGCTCGCAGAGACATGCTGAGCCTGCGCAAAATTCCTGCAAATCCCGGAAAAGTCCCCCATAGTGGGGTTTTGCGTGCAGGATGGCGCGCAAAGTCCCGAGTTTCCCTGCAATAAATGTAATGAATCAGGGCCTAAATGCTTTAGATTAGTAATTGCTTGGCAGGCACCATCTAATGTCTGTGCCCTGACATGTCCTGTCCTGCCACGGCTCTGTAGGCCAGCCAGGGCAAGTCAACATTACCCAACATTTCCGGGTTGGTCGCTATGCCACTAGGAAGAGTACAGTCAGATAGGAGTAACACAGAGTTACCAATAGTAGTACCTATCTTCTCAATCAGTTCCATAGACATTTAGGAGCACGGAAAGCCAGACAGGGTCACCGGTGATTGGGCGGATGGCTGAAGAGATACATGAATGGATGGGTAGATTATAGAAGACGTAGGGGGAATTGGTGGAGTCAGGGGGCATGGGAGTCAGTCGCCCCTTCAGGCTCCTCCCTGGTTTGGCGCCATGCCTCTGGCAGGGCTGGTGCTCAGTCAGGGCTTGCACTGAATATTAAAATAAACCCTTTGGGTGGCAGGGCATGTGCAGGGCACCAGCCCTGATATTTAAAACAAAAAAGTACCCTGTGAGTCGCGTGTTGAGTTGTGCTGAGCAGTGAGAGACTCACAAGATTGCAGAGGCAACCGAGCGCCAGAGTGCCCTGGGGATTCGCAGCCCTTTCGGGGTGTGTCAGTGCTGTGGGCCTCAATTGGTGCCAGTATGGTTCTTGGGCATGCCCCTGCCCTGCCCCTCTGAAGACCTTCAGTAAGTGTGTATGTGTTTATTGTGATTGTGTTATGTGTACGTATTTATGTTTGCATGTGTGTTACAATGTAATGCATTCTTTTCGGTTGGGTGTGTTTGTGTTTGTGCATGGCTAGTTCGGTCTGTTGCTGTGCGTGCATGCCTGTGATCAAAACATGTCTGTGCGTATCTCTGGGCCTGTGTGTCTGTGTGCATGTGTGTGTATCACTTCTACAAGAGATTTACAGTGACCAACAATGCAATCTGTATGTTTGTTCTCTGTAAATCTCTCGCAGTGTCTGCTGGCATAGATGTGCTGTCCTCCCACATCTTCACGTGTGTTTATACAGTGCATTTTGTGTATTGAATTGAAGTGTTCATGGTTGAAGCCCTTTTCGAAGAAATGGTACAAAATCAGAGAACAGCAATACGCACTGGTTTCTTCCTATTCCACTGGCGTCCTTCCTGTGTTCAAGAATGTGTGTAGGATGGACATTGCAATGAATGTGTGATTGTATCCGATTCATCGAGTGCTATTCCAATAACATTGTGCATTTCGTGTGCATGTCGGCATTGTAGCCCCTCCCCACTGTTGGTTGCTTCTCTGTGTTGATGACTGGTATTGTCTGTGGTTATTATGGTCCCACAAGCAACGTATGCCGGAATGATCAGGTTTAATCGTGTGCACGAGGCGCTTCAGCCTTCGTGCATGCGATCTCAAATGGCCACTGCTGGCATAGAGGGGGGCCTTTGTGCATTCAATCCTTTGCGCGCATATCATTGGGCTCCAGGATGTGGGCGAGTCTCACGTGCTTTAGTGGGGTGCTGTTGCAGTTAGACGGCAATCTTGGGGTCCGCTTCTTCCAGGCATGGCAGCAAGGAGCTGCATCTAACACTGACATCAAGTAAGGGTCACATTGGTGGAGTTCCCCCGGATGAGCTCATACTCGGTGAATCGTGGTGCAGACAAACGTTGGGTCTTTTCTTTGTTTTGGGCAACATGCAGTTACTGCATGGGACAGTGGTACACTGAGGGACGGCGGCCAACACCAACACTTGCGAACACTGCACTGCTAGTGTGACTGCCAGTACTGACTGCAAACGGGGCGCAACTCATTGGCTTCCATGCATATGTCATGCCTGAGTCCCCATCACTCTGGCATAGCTGGGCTTCAGGGCATCCTTTGATGAGTGATACCATGGGGTGAGTAGTCTTTCCTCATGGCAGCGGTGTAGCCCGAGTGTACTTGCAGTGCAAGGGTGGCTGCGGAGACAGTGTACACTGGCATGTGCAGCTCACTGCTTCTTCTTACCGACCCGCTGCTGCTCCACCAGTGGGCAATGCCATCTCTGCTGCCCCTCCACTGCCTCTTATTAAACGATAATATTCTCAGCGACGCACTGGTCACACCTGCCCATTTCTGTCCAATCAGAGTGAGGGGGGGAGGGGGCTGTGCCTCGCTGGTCACACCTGCCCATTTCTGTCCAATGAGAGTGAGAGGGGGGGGGGGCTGTGCCTCACTGGTCACACCTGCCCATTTCTGTCCAATCAGAGTGAGGGGGAGGGGTCTGTGCCTCGGTGGTCGCACCTGCCAATTTCTGTCCAATGAGAGTGAGAGGGGGGGGCTGTGCCTCACTGTTCGCACCTGCCCATTTCTGTCCAATGAGAGTGAGGGGGGGCTGTGCCTCACTGGTCACACCTGCCCATTTCTGTCCAATGAGAGTGAGGGGGGGCTGTGCCTCACTGGTCACACCTGCCCATTTCTGTCCAATGAGAGTGAGAGGGGGGGGGGCTGTGCCTCACTGTTCGCACCTGCCTATTTCTGTCCAATCAGAGTGTGGGGGGGAGAGGGCTGTGGCCTCGCTGGTCACACCTGCCCATTTCTGTCCAATGAGAGTGAGGGGGGGGGGTGGGCTGTGCCTCACTGGTCACAGCTGCCCATTTCTGTCCAATAAGAATGAGAGCGGGGGGGGGGGTGCCTCACTGGTCACACCTGCCCATTTCTGTCCAATGAGAGTGAGGGGGGGGGCTGTGCCTCACTGGTCACAGCTGCCCATTTCTGTCAAATGAGAGTGAGAGCGGTGGGGGATTGGGGGGGGGGTGCTGTGCTGAGGGGGTAATGCACAGTGGAGTAGATCAGGTGTTGGAATGGGGCCCCCATGCCCCATCAAGAGAGGTGGGGCTGAACCTTATTGAGGGCCATGGCCTTAATATGAACTCCTGGGTTTAATGCCCACCTTTGCTTGGGCCTCCTCTCATGGTGCTCCCCTTTCCTGGAGTCCAGAGGGGGCAGGCCCCACTTGCCTGCAGCCATGAACTAGGGGCACGCAGGAGACCTTCTTGGAATCGGCCTGCTTGCCCTCTGCCCCGAGGCCTCGCTTGGCAACACCAGTACCTGGTGGTCTTCCAGCTGAAAGCTTGCACTCATCTCAGCTGTGAAAAATGAGAGTGTCTGCTTGTGCCAATGACAGCAAAGGTGCACACATAACTTAACCTGAAATACTGTAGTGGGTGTAGCAGAGGTGGAAGGTGGGCTGCGCGGGGACGACCGCTCCTTATAAGGGGCCCCTGTTCTCTGTTGGGAGAACCAAGTGCACTCTAGCACCTACCACACTTCTAGGCGCTATGCTGCCTCTTTTCCCACACACCCAAACATATCCTGAGCCCCCACAGGAACACATAGAACGGTTTGAAACAGCGGGGCCTGTTAGCTTCCTTAACATGCCTCTATATGTGCCGGCGTATATGTCTTGAGAGATCCCCTATTTTGGTCCACACCACCCTGTCCTGCTCGAACCCCCCGCCCCCACTACGGCTGGAGCACCTGCTAGTTGTGATATGTGTGCATTGTACACATAGTAGCGTGTTGCTGCTGCTCACTCTTGTGATTACACATCATCTGCTTCTACTCCCTCATCGTGACGTCATGCTTTTTATATGAAGCAACCTGCATGGACCCCCGTAAAGCACCCATCAAGTGGACCACTCTGACTGTCAGGGCGCCCCCTGCCCGGCACTTCTGGGTGAAGTATTCGCCAATGAAAAACAAAACTTTTCGAGAATTACAAATTCCTCAAGAGTTGACACCGCACCGGCTGAATGATTCCTGAAGTGGCGGTCCTGGTGTGTGGGAAATAAAGCGGACTAGAGACAGGCAAAGCTGGAGACCAGGTAGATTAGGCCTCCCAAAAGTAGGCAGAGAATGGGCAAAATAATAGGCTCCAAGGCGCAGCTCCTGCAGGAATGTGTGCTTTCGATGTGCAGGACCTAAGGCGCAGCTCCTGCAGGAATGTGTGCTCTCCAGGTGCAGGACCTAAGGTGCAGCTCCTGCAGGAATGCGTGCTTTCGATGTGCAGGACCTAAGGTGCAGCTCCTGCAGGAATGAGTGCTCTCCAAGTGCAGGCCCTAAGGTGCAGCTCCTGCAGGAATGTGTGCTTTCTATGTGCAGGCCCTAAGGTGCATCTCCTGCAAGCATGTGTGCTGTCTAGGTGCAGGACCTAAGGCGCAGCTCCTGCAGGAATGTGTGCTTTCGATGTGCAGGACCTAAGGTGCAGCTCCTGCAGGAATGAGTGCTCTCCAGGTGCAGGCCCTAAGGTGCAGCTCCTGCAGGAATTAGTGCTCTCCAAGTGCAGGCCCTAAGGTGCAACTCCTGCAGGAATGTGAGCTCTCCAGGTGCAGGCACGAAGGTGCAGCTCCTGAAGGAGTGTGTACTCTCCAGGTGCAGGCTCTAGGTACAGCTCCTGCAGGAAAGTGTGCTCTCCAGGTGCAGGCCCTAAGGTGCAGCTCCTGCAGGAATGTGTACTCTCCGGGTGCAGACACGAAGGTGCAGCTCCTGCAGGAATGAGTGCTCTCCAGGTGCAGGCATAAAGGTGCAGCTCCTGCAGGAATGAGTGCTCTCCAGGTGCAGGCATGAAGGTGCAGCTCCTGCAGGAAAGTGTGCCCTCCATGTGCAGGACCTAAGGCGCAGCTCCTGCAGGAAAGTGTGCTCTCCATGTGCAGGACCTAAGGTGCAGCTCCGGCAGGAATGTGTGCTCTCTATGTGCAGGACCTAAGGTGCAGCTCCTGCAGGAATGCGTTCTCTCTATTTGCAGGACCTAAGGTGCAGCTCCAGCAGGAATGTGTGCTCTCCATGTGCAGGACCTAAGGTGCAGCTCCGGCAGGAATGTGTGCTCTCTAGGTGCAGGCCCTAAGGTGCAGCTCCTGCGGGAATGTGTGCTCTCTATGTGCAGGACCTAAGGTGCAGCTCCTGCGGGAATGTGTGCTCTCCATGTGCAGGACCCCAGGTGCAGCTCCTGCAGGAATGTGTGCTCTCTATGTGCAGGACCTAAGGTGCAGCTCCTGCAGGAATGCGTTCTCTCTATTTGCAGGACCTAAGGTGCAGCTCCAGCAGGAATGTGTGCTCTCCATGTGCAGGACCTAAGGTGCAGCTCCGGCAGGAATGTGTGCTCTCTAGGTGCAGGCCCTAAGGTGCAGCTCCTGCGGGAATGTGTGCTCTCTATGTGCAGGACCTAAGGTGCAGCTCCTGCGGGAATGTGTGCTCTCCATGTGCAGGACCTAAGGTGCAGCTCCGGCAGGAATGTGTGCTCTCTAGGTGCAGGCCCTATGGTGCAGCTCCTGCGAGAATGTGTGCTCTCTACGTGCATGACCTAAGGTGCAGCTCCTGCAGGAAGGTGTGCTCTCTATGTGCAGGACCCAAGGTGCAGCTCCGGCGGGAATGTGTGCTCTCCAGGTGCAGGACCCAAGGTGCAGCTCCGGCAGGAATGTGTGCTCTACAGGTGCAGGCCCTAAGGTGCATCTCCTGCAGGCATGTGTGCTGTCTAGGTGCAGGACCTAAGGTGCAGCTCCGACAGGAATGTGTGCTCTCCATGTGCAGGACCTAAAGTGCAGCTCCTGCGGGAACGTGTGTTCTCTAGATGCAGGACCTAAGGTGCAACTCCTGCGGGAATGTGTGATCTCTAGGTGCAGGCCCTAAGGTGCAGCTCCTGCAGGAATTTGTGCTCTCTACGTGCATGACCTAAGGTGCAGCTCCTGCAGGAAGGTGTGCTCTCTATGTGCAGGACCCAAGGTGCAGCTCCGGCGGGAATGTGTGCTCTCCAGGTACAGGACCCAAGGTGCAGCTCCGGCAGGAATGTGTGCTCTACAGGTGCAGGCCCTAAGGTGCATCTCCTGCAGGCATGTGTGCTGTCTAGGTGCAGGACCTAAGGTGCAGCTCCGACAGGAATGTGTGCTCTCCATGTGCAGGACCTAAGGTGCAGCTCCGGCAGGAATGTGTGCTCTCCATGTGCAGGACCTAAGGTGCAGCTCCTGCAGAAATATATGCTCTCTAGGTGCCGGCCCTAAGGTGCAGCTCCTGCAGGAATGTGTGCTCTCTACATGCAGGACCTAAGGTGCAGCTCCTGCAGGAATGTGTGCTCTACAGGTGCAGGACCTAAGGTGCAGCTCCTGCAGGAATGTGTGCTCTCTACATGCAGGACCCAAGGTGCAGCTCCGGCAGGAATGTGTGCTCTACAGGTGCAGGACCTAAGGTGTAGCTCCTGCAGGAATGTGTGCTGTCTAGGTACAGGACCTTAGGTGCAACTCCAGCGGGAATGTGTGCTCTCCATGTGCAGGACCTAAGGCGCAGCTCCGGCAGGAATATGTGCTCTCCATGTGCAGGACCTAAGGTGCAGCTCCTGCAGCTCCAGGACAGACAGCCCACATCTCGGAAGGGTCTGGGGTCTATAGCATCACTTGCTCTCACAAAGGACTCTCTGTGGTTCACAGGGGAAGCTTCAAGATCACGAGTCACTTGCGTGGCATCCAGCTGCCCCGGGCAGACTGTCATGCCATGATAAAGGATGATGGTCTCCCACCGGTCCATTGACATGTGAAGGAGAGTCATGTGTGCAACCCTGTGGCATACTACTCTAAAGAGCAAAGATAAGGATGGTTTGTGCTAAAGAAACTGTACAATTGCGCTAAGGGGCAGGGCACGTATGCTGAACTAATTTCTGTATAAAGTTTTGTTTTCTTTTGCCCACTATCTTACCGCTTAACCACCCACCGGGAGACTTACTGTACACCAGATGGCAAAGGCACTTTATTGTTTTAAAATGAGATTAAAATGTCCCAGGGATTTGCCCCATTGATTATTTCCAGGGTCTCGGACCATAAGGGCCCGGGCGATTTCAGTCATGTGACTCGACTCATTAAAGGGCGAGATAAGAGCAGTATCTTGAGATCAACGTTTTTGCTTTAATGATATCCTTAATGGAACCCTTGAGGGACAAACTGTAGAGGAGCAGCTGCATTCCTCTGCAGGAAATCCCACCCCCTACCTCCTGTATGTTAGAAGCCTGAGATTGCACCATGCTTGACACCAGCAGTTGTGACCATACCACAGCGAATATTCGAAAGAAGGTACCGACTGAGAAAATGTTATCAAATTTATCACTGAAGAGATGATAATCTGATGGAGGAACTCCCTGAAGGAATATGAGAATGAGTGAAAGAGGAGGTGGTGACGTACAAGAGATGAACGTGACACCCTGAGAATACAGGCTGAAGAAAATGTATGGACCTTATAGAAGCTGATGACGAAGTTAAGAATCGAGTAAATGTTCATATGCGAGAATAAGATTGCACGTGTGTGACGCTATGCAGAAAATGCAAGCGGTTCAATAACTGTACAGATGCAACAACGCAAGTAGACCGAGTCATCTTATATGCTGGCTATATGTAGTGACTAGACTTCAGGCGGAGCCACCATTGTATAGAAGCTGGACATTGGTGTCACAAATTTTAGTAAACCCGGACCCATGGACAGGAAAGGCTGAGAACTCTGTTGCAGCAAGAATAAGCTGAGATCGTGGAAATGAATGGCGAGGCTGTCTGGCCTGGTGTCAAAGCTGAGGCAGCCAAGGCTGGTTATCTATTCTCAGAGGCAGTAAACGTGAGAAGCGGAATCGTCCCTTGTTAAGGTGTGAAGAAAGAGCATCATGCGTGCCAAGTTTTATACATTTAGACAATTAAATACTGTAAAATGGTCCAAATCGTGGTCTCCTGTCACGTGAACCAAGGATGGAAATAGAGTTGAGAGAGGAGTCCTAAAATACCGATAGTGAGTGCTTGCACTCCCTTCTATTCCCAGAGACAAGAATACTTTGCAAGGCCAAGTTCAAAGACACTCTGCATGCCAGAAGGCATGGGTGATGAGAGATGTTGGGCTAATTGAGTGGGGAGATAAAGTCAAGTCCACCTCCTGGCACCTGGATATGAGCTTACGTGCTGCTAAGTGAACCAAATGTTCCAGACATGGCACGAGCGTGCCAGACAATTGTAGAAGGCTATATAACAAAAGCCCTTATAGTTTGAGAGCCAATGATATACCGTGTACTTAATAGTGTTGAGGAAGACATGTTTTAGAGGTAGGCATAAGTTGTCCACCTGACAGTAAAATAGCCAACCACAATCCCACCCATTATAGAAAGTATACTTAGATGTTCTCCTTGAGCCTATCACAACCCTTTGTAGGTTTTTCTCATTTGCCACGTAGTATGATGTCACCTATGACACATGTTTAGTATATAAATGTGTTTTTCTGTGAATTTCACCGAGAACATGAGCAAACTTCCGTTGATGTCAGTTGTAGCTCCCTGTTTTAGACAACTGATAATAAAACAGCAAACTTTGCCATCTTGCTGAGTTGGTTTGATTATTTGGTGTCAGAGTTATTCTGCATCCCATCCTTTGCATGCACGATACCCAAAGGGCTCTATGTTCACGTGGTAGCACTGCAGATGGTTCAATATACAGAAAATATGGCACCTAGAGTCTTAGCTCAAGGGAGTTCAGAAGGAGACAGCACAAACTCCAATGGGAATACAGTGAAATATATAACGCCTGAAAAGGTTCACGTAAGGTGATGTCTCAAAGCCTGTATAGGGTATAAGTAAAGGCGAGAGACGAAAAGGTGATCACAGTGTTTATTAATGTGTAAAGTCGACAAGTCTGTATATTGTTTGTTGAGTAGAAATATCGAAGTGATAGAAGTTGTGAAGTCATTGGAAAAAGTTGAGGAGCTATAGTGACTACCATAGAGAAGTGGTTGGTACCAATCCAAAGGTAGAGACAGCTAATTAAGAAATAAGAGGCTTGAGCGGCGATTGATGGTGCATGTTCATATTTGTTGTTTTAAAGAGTTGAAAAAGTGGTGATTTACGCAAAGGTATACAGGTATTTTATAAGTCTGGCAAGTATTGAGAGTCAATTGAGACTTGTCATTATGGGAGACACTCCACTTATGCACTTATGCAAGATATTGCCAAAGCACATGCCTAAGCGCAAACGGTATAGTGTGGAATGGGTGAAAGGCACAGCAGATAAAATGCACATGCCGTGGCCACAGGGGGATCGCTGTGAATAGCGGTATTGCAACACATGACCACATATTTACCCGCTACGTACGTGGGAAAAATATGAGAAGATATTAGCAATTCTAGAGCTCTGGAAAAAGTATCAGGAAGAGAGGGAAGGTTCACCACCTGAGGAATGGATGCTTAGTCAGAGAAAGGAGGAAGGTGTTGAGCCCTCAGCTATCCTTACCTCACCTGAAGAAAAAGGCGCTAGTATGGAAGAAATAGGGTCAAAAAATCTAAAGGAGGGTCGTGGAGATTTTCTACAAAATATGAGACCGATTAACCACATTGGTGACTATGAGCATCCCGGTAGAAGCTCGATGTTTCACAGTGATCGGTTTGAAAAATGCATTTTTCTCGATCATGTTGCACAAGGATTTGCAAGACTTGATGTCCTTTACGTCCTTTACGTTCTGCCAAACTCGACTGAAGCATATTTGTTTGCCGCAGGGGTACTGTGAGTCCCCATCGATCTTTCATAGAGTCCTACAGATGGATTTAGGTAATATTGATCTTAAGAGTGTGGTGATACAATACGTAGATGACATTTTAATTTGTAGCACCATGGAGGATGAGTACAGACAAGATTCTATTCAGTTAATTACTATTTTAACAGACAGTGGATATAAAGTAGACAAAGAGAAGTTACAATACTGTCAAGAAGATGTGTTATACATAGGGCAGTTGATTTCACACGAAGGAAAGAAGGTGACACCTGAAAAAGCTGAGGCAATTATGAAAACCTGTGCTGGTGGGTTGGTCTTGACCATAGCTTCCCACCAATTAGCATTTCATCTATCATCACCTCTTGTGGTCTGCATATCAATTGAGGCTTTGAATGCGGCCTTGGACATGTTCCTTGCTCTGGAGAATATGAGGGAGTATAGCATGCTCTGTCTCCTTGCGTAGGTGTGGTTCATCACGATTGCTGATTTTCAGCCATTCACGTGACTGTAGACCATGATTTTGAGCTCTGGGGTATTTAAAATACTACTTTTTAATGAGCATCTGACATCTTCATTGTTTTCATGTCCGTCATCTGAACAGGAGTTTGTTCTTTTACACGTTATCAATCCAGCATAGAGCGGCCGTGGGTTCTTGAGGCTGATCCAGACTCGCCCGTCTTGATTCATCTCTGTAATTCCTTTGCTTTTCAGCTGCGACGCACTGGAAAAGCCTTCCTTTTTCTGGTCCAGCTCTGCTAAAATGCGTAGTGGAATCAAGTGGCAGGGAGGGTTAGAGCTACCCCTGTCTGGCTGGAACCATTTTGGCATCCAGGTGCCGGGCCACCTTTGGACTGGGGCCTGCCATGTCCTCCTGGGGCTGTGGCAGGTGTTTCACCACCACTTCCCAAACCACCTGGGGCTAGGGCAGTTGTTTCAACAATACTCCCCTGACCACCAGGGGGTGGGGCAGGTGTTTCACCACCATCAACCCCACCCAACCCCCTTTGCCCCTTTTTCCGTCTGGGGCCTCTCCAACGATGTCACAGGTGTAATGGATGAACGGGAGGCACACCAAGTTATTGTCCTGGGCATTGTGAGTTAGGGAACAGTCTATATGATGTACGACATAGATGTTTGGTCCAGCAATGCTCAAATGTACCCCAAGTGGGAAAAATAAGTGGTACATGATACGCAGTGGCACCCAATAAAACAAAAAGCGTATACGCGACACCTGGAAAGCTTCGACAATGAAAAAAGAGGTACGCTATTCGCAGTGGCAACCACAAACTGAAAAAGTGCATACGCGACAGACCGCATGCCTCAAAATAAGGGAAAGAAAAAATTAGCGTATTCCCAGAGATACAAGTCCCCCAAAAAAGAACAGTACGCTACCTGAAGGGAATGATTGCGTGCCCCCCAAAATACGTGGAAACACCAATACTCTGTCTTTGTTCCTTCACGCGCACAGCCAGTGATGCGTTTACTCGTCCTTATGTATCCCCGTCAATGCCGTGAGCTGTGTCGGTGTGCTGCGTGCAGCGCGTTCACCTAACTTATGCGCTAAGGGCCTTTATATTTGGTTTTCAGCTGCCTTTCGAGCTACACACGGAAGACCCACTCTCCTACCACTGTGCAACATTACCTACCTCCTCCTTCCCCTGTGCTGCCTCCAAAGTAGCCATCTACTGCTACCTGACCAGTGTGAGTGCCTGCCCACCTGTCTGCTTTCCAGAAATTGACTGTGCTCCTGTCTCCACCCCTGTGACCACCTCAACTGATGTGCGAGACTCCCACCTTCACCAACCACCACCACCACTCCACAGCCCATCTCCAGGACCAGCCTACCCACCCACACCTGCCTTGGGGGTTGCAATGTCCACACCATCTGCCTCTGCGGCAAGGATGGACGTCTCCAGATCTGAGAGGACATAACGGCTGCCATCAATGTGGAGCGAGTGGCAGTCTGCAGCTACAAGACCGTCCACAAGAACCGGTGTGGACCCGAAATCCAGGACCCACGTCAAGGCCGGTCCTTCCTGAAGGCCGGTGCAACTGCACAGGTGCCCCATGCACACAGGTGCCAGTTGTCCAACAGCAACATGTGGGTCCTGGCGAGGTTCTACCCGGAGCTGCATGCCCAGTTGCAATGATGTCTGGAGTCAGATGGTGAGTAGGCATGTGTTGTACTGCTCTACGGTGCATTTGTGCTGTGCATGTGCTAGCATGTTTGCAGTGACCCCCTTTTGCGGCATGTATTTCTCAGTGACCAACATCTGCATGCAGGCCCCAGACAATGCTCCCCATGTGGGACATCAGACCTGTGCAGATTCGAAATGCATTGTAATTTGCATTGTGTGTTGTAGTACATTTTTGCAAACTGTGCACATGCAATGTTTTTGTGTCTGAGACGTGCCTTGATGGCAAGTGCAACAGTTGAGGGAGTGTTGACCATGTCATGTGCATTCATCCTGCTCATGTGATTGTGGCAACAATAGCAATGTGTGACTATGCATCACTTATGTCTGGAGGTCACATATGCATTTGGATGTTTGGCCTAGTCATGTTTGGGCATTGCAGTTTGTGGGACTGTGATGTGATTGGTCATGATGCTGCCTGTGCACTCTGAGTGATGTGTGCATGCCATGTGAATGTGCTTGGGTCTGTGGCATCCAACGTGTGCCTGTGCAGTTGATGCATGTATGTGTTGTATGTGTGCAGGATGGGTTGTGGCGAAGGCATGTTGTTTGATGTGATGATGTGCCAAGGCAGGTGTCCGTATGGCCATGCCGTGAGCGGTTTGAGTATGGTTGTCCACTGGTGGCCAGGATTCCACTGCGTCTTGCCCACAATGTGTCCACGGCTTTGGGCCTCCACATCTGTCTTCACATGCTTTACGTGATTGTACGTCATACCAGTTTGTTCCCTGCCCACCCCTGTGCCCATGTGGCATGTCTCCTGTGGATGTGCATCAGGTTGCAGTTGGGTAAAGTTGACCTTCCCTAGGGTCATGTGATTCATCTTGGTATTTGTCTGTGCACTGGCAACATTGTGCTGCGTTTACATGTGGATTTGTCATGGAAGTGTTACACATCGTGCCTGGGTTTTTGTGTCTGTTTGGATGTGGATTGGGCTCACTGTGGAGGGGTGCCATGGTCAGGTTACTTGCACATTTGTTTGTCAGTGCTGTGTCAAACCCATGTCATGCGAACACGCCCACCGGGCACACACGGACTGGTCTCATGTCTTGCTCCACCTTTGCAACTTGAATGCATTTGCGAGCCATGTTTGCTCTTCCTGTGTGGCAGCACACATTTCCTGTCTCAGTGAGTCATGCACTCTCTGACTATACTCCCATCACCCATGGGCCTGTCATGTTCTGGTCCCTGACAGGGACCTTGCCATTCCTTCCACCCAGGTCACTTGTGCTCAGGTTGTGATGCGCCTGGTCATTATTTGTGGATCTGATCTGGCCGATGTATGAATAGGTTTACTTCTGTCCTCAGCACACATTCAGTTGCTGTGCTTTGATACCATTGCAATGACCGATGGCCAACAGTCACTTTGCATTGCACTCACTTGTCACATGTTGATGGGGGGGGCACAGTGTTATTGATGCAAAGTGTTATCCTTCGCCACTGGAGTCTTCCCATCCCCCCTTAAACACCCCCTTGTGCACCCTCTTCTTAAGAAATCCTCTTCCGACCCCTCCTGCCCAGCTAACTATCGCCCAATCTCCATCACTCCCTTCCTGGGCAAGCTCCTGGAGAAACTGACCATCTCCCAGCTTAATCTCCACACTGAATCTGTGGGTTGTCTTCATGACCATCAGTCTGGCTTCAGAGTGGCCAGAAGCACGGAAACTGCTCTCCTGAACATCTGTGAAGACCTGCTCTCCAACCTTGACTCTAACACTCTGTGTGTTCTCATCTTGCTTGATCTCTCTTCTGCCTTTCACACTGTCAACCATGCCATCCTGCTCAACCGTCTCTATGATAACCTGGGTATCACTGGCCAGGCTCTGGTGTGGCTGACTTATTTCCTCTCCAATCGACCCTTCCAGGTCCAACTTGGGCCCTTCCTCTCTGACATCTTTTTCTCTACCTGTGGTATCCCACAGGGATCTAACCTCTCTCCCTGGCTGTTCAACCAATATCTGGCACTCCTTGCCCACCGCATCGCCGCTCTCTGCCCCAACTTTCAGTGCTATGCAGATGATACCCAACTCATTTTCAGGCTACCCTCGGCCTCCTCCTCTCCTTCCCTTATCTCTGACTGTCTGTCTGCTATCCAGGAGTGGTGTGCTGCCAATGACCTCTGCCTTAATGCCAGTAAGACTGAGATTCTACTCATCGGCAGACCCACTCCCTCCTTTCCTGCAGCTCTCTGGCTGGCCTCCCTAGCCCCTCTCCCTGCTCCTACCTGCAAGGCAAAATACCTCGGGGTCACCTTCGACTCCACACTCTCCTTCTCTCCTCACATTTCTGATGTCTCTAAGAAGTCACACTACCAGCTGCACCTCCTTAGAGGTATTCTTACTTTCCTCTCCTTCCCCCAGAAGCTCACTGTCTCCAGTGCCCTTATTCTCTCTAAGCTGGACTACTGTAACAGCCTCTATCTAAATCTGCCTGCCTCTACTCTCCGCCCTCTGCAACTCATCCAGAACAGGACTGCGAGACTTGTTCTTGTCCTCAAGCCCAGGGACCGTATCTCTCCAGGACTGAAATCTCTTCACTGGCTCCCAGTGGCTGCGAGGATTAAGTTAAAACCCTCTGCATTGTCCACAAGGCCTTCTGGGGCCTGGGGCCGAAATACCTTCAACTCTCCCTTCCTAAATATCTTCCTTCTCGAGCTCTTCGCTCATCCGCCTCCAACTCCCTCAGGGTCAGCCGCTTCTCCAAGCAATGAGTTGGTGGTAGATCTCTCTCCGCAGCAGGGGCCTCCCTCCAGAACAGCCTCCCCTCCTCCCTGAAACTTGAGGAAAACCATCTCCGGTTCCGGAAGCACCTCAAAACCTTCCTCTTTGCTTCTGCTTTCTCTCCCCATCTCCCCTGCTAAAATCCGGATTGAAACTGCACTGAATCGGCACCGGGCCACTCTCACTGATCTCAGTCCCTTGCCCAGCCACCTGCCCCTGGCACTGCCTCCCTGGCAACCACTGCACCGCGGGACTGTTTCTGTATCCCTACAGCCCCCCTCCGAGCACTTGTTCTGCACTTACCTTGCACTTGCCACCAGCTGGCCCCTTATTTATTTATCTTATTTTCCACTATCCCCTGTACTGCACTTTCCCCTCTCCCTTGCCCCTAGCACTTTCCCTTTCCCCCCTTCCCATGTACTTGCACGATCTGAATGACACCTGGCCTAGTAAGATCGTTGTCTGTCTTCCCCATGTCCGCCCTCCCTGCCTCGTCGCGCCTTGAAACACTTGTGTAAAGGCGCGTTATAAATGCCATATCATATCATATCATATCAATGTAGTGCTGTCTAGGTGATGTGCTGCAGATCCAGTCTGGCAGAGAGTGACAGTGGATGCTCCTGTGCAGGATTGGTATCCATTGCTTCCTGTTCATCGTGTTGGCAGTGGACATGTTGTGGGTGTGCTTCATGGTGGAGGCAGACCGCAAAAGTTCCGGTGAGTTGCAGCCATACATTAGACTGCATACATGGGAGACTCTCAGGGAGCTGCCTCGGGTGGTGTTGGAGGTGAGGGCAGTGTGGGGAGGGGAGTGTACTATCGGGGGGCTGATTGGGGTAGTGTCGGAGCTGAAGGGGGCTGGTGGGTGGTGTCTGGATTTGAGGGGGCTGCCTGGGTTGGTGTCGGAGGTGAGGGCAGTGTGGGGAGGGGAGTGTACTATCGGGGGGCTGATTGGGGTAGTGTCGGAGCTGAAGGGGGCTGGTGGGTGGTGTCTGGATTTGAGGGGGCTGTCTGGGTTGGTGTCGGTGAGGGCAGTGTGGGGAGGGGTGTGTACTATCAGGGGGCTTCCTGGGGTAGTGTCAGAAGTGAAGGGGGATGATGGGTGGTGTCTGCACTTGAGAGGGCTTTCTGGGCTAGTAATCGCAGGTGAAGGGGGCTGGTGGGTGGTGTCTGGATTTGAGGGGGCTGCATGGGTTGGTGTCGGAGATGAGGGCAGTGTGGGGAGGGGTGTGTACTATGGGGGGATGCCTGGGGTAGTGTTGGAAGTGAAGGCAGCTGGTTGGTGGGGTCTGGACTTGAGGGGTTGATGTGCAGCAGGGGTACATGCCGGCAGATTGGGTGCCTAGGGTGTAGGTGGGTGGACTTGCAGTTTTGCTGGCGTGTCTTCACAAGCGAGGGAGCCCACGTGTTTTTGTTGTGGATGCCGTCTTAGCTTACAAGGGAGCCCACTCATTTTAGTTGGGAGGTGCAGCCTCAACTTATGAGGAGGCTGTCACATTTTCACAGGGGTGCCGCATTAATAGTTTTCCATGTGGGTAATTGTATTGTTATTGGTTATTTATAACGTACTTAATACTCAGAGGTTCCCAAGGGTGGACCTGGGGATCGTACCTGTGTTGCTCTGTGTGGTTTTGCTTCTAAGGCAAGCGCGTTGCTCCTGAGCTATCCTCTGAGATGTCTTAGCTTATGAGGGGGCCTGCACGTTTTTGCAGGGGTGTTGCATGCTTATGAGGGGGCCTGCACGTTTCTGCAGGGGTGTTGCATGCTTATGAGGGGGCCTGCACGTTTTTGCAGGGGTGTTGCATGCTTATGAGGGGGCCTGCACGTTTCTGCAGGGGTGTTGCATGCTTATGAGGGGGCCTGCACGTTTCTGCAGGGGTGTTGCATGCTTATGAGGGGGCCTGCACGTTTCTGCAGGGGTGTTGCCTGCTTATGAGGGGCCTGCACGTTTTTGCAGGGGTGTTGCATGCTTATGAGGGGGCCTGCACGTTTCTGCAGGGGTGTTGCATGCTTATGAGGGGGCCTGCACGTTTTTGCAGGGGTGTTGCCTGCTTATGAGGGGCCTGCACGTTTTTGCAGGGGTGTTGCATGCTTATGAGGGGGTCTGCACGTTTCTGCAGGGGTGCTGGATGGTGGCTCAAGGGTGGAAGCCGGGGCGTGCGCTTGGGTTGGGATATGGCTGGGTTTTGGGTGGCACGGGGGCGTGTTGTGGGCGTTCCTCATGCAGCTCCATTCCCTTTGTGTGTCTGCTGGAATTGTGAACATGCCGAGTGCACAGATGTACTTAATTGCGGAGGCTCACACAGTGGCCTTCCGGTGCACGGCCCTTGTGGGATTTCTGCACGCATTTCCATGAATTGGCCCAGAGTCTTTTGGATTCCATGGAGGGTTGGGGGGGGGGGGTATGAGTGGCAATGTGGTGGTCTGAGGCCCCATTCATAGTGTTTAGGTCTCCATGGGGCGTGGGGGGGATTCTGAGTGACAGCATGGAAGTATTAGTCCCCGTTCATAGAGTCCTTGGTACTTTGCAGGGGGGTCCAAAAATTGGTGGTAATTATATTACCGCAATAAAATTGTTGGTAAAGAAAGTACTGCTAAGGATGTACCGCACTAGTGAACTCGTAATGAAGGACTGTGGCATCAGCTGCTGCGCGTGTACTAAGACTTCCCGAGCTACCTGCAAGCTGCCCCTTCTCACAGCGCAAAGACAGACAGAGGTCACTGTGTGCCTGGACAAGGCGTGCACATTAACTATCGGAGGTCAGGGGTCACCTTTCACTTGACCATTACCTGTCAATGATCACATAGCGCCTTGCGAGGCTGAACTCTCCTCCTCAGCAGTCGCACACGCGTTCTCGCTTTGAAGAATGCCGCTACACGAGCTCATTTCAGTTTACATCTGACCACTGGAAGTAAATGAGTCCCTCCATAGGGTCAGGGGAGGGCACTGTGGATGCATTCGTTTCCAGGCTGTGGCCAATCGTTGCTCTTTCCTAACTCCGGCGCGTGCTCCAGGAACGGGGCCCGTTTCTAGGGATGTTTTAGCTTCAGGCGCCCTGGTTTTCAATTAGAAAACTCCGCTTTTGAGAAGTGCGTTCACCTCTCCTAGGTCAAAGGTGTCATTATCACCCATGTTGACGGTATCCGAGTCGTGGGAACGAGCAAAGGCAGAGTTCTCCCTGCCTGGATTCAAACGTGCAAGCCCCAGGATGACGATCCTACCGCAAGCGCACACCTCACTGAGCTATCTGACTAACATAGCCCATATATGCGGTGCACTACAAAATGGACGTGTGTCCGCCAGTTGTCTTCAGCAAGAACACCCCCAGAAAGATTCACCTGGCACCGTGGAGGGGGAGGGGAAACCAGCCTACACCTATTGCACTAGCATGGTAAATCAGGGTGTGAAAGCACGCCCGAATGCATTTACAACCTGATTACATCTCCTCCCCATTTTCCGGCACTGACAAGGTGGAGTGGTAAGGAGCACAGATAAAGGCCAGTCTGGAAATAAGGGTGCGGTAACAACGTACCAACAACCTTTCTGGACTGCCATACCACAACGATGCCAGTAGCAGCCACAGATGCCTGCCCTGCCGGAAGTTCAGGCCCCTACCAGCATGGTTGTCATGGCAGCACTGGCACCTTAGCAATGGTGCCGCTGCTTCTGTGTGCCCATTTCCATGGAGTCCTATGGAAATGGGCAGTAATCGTTACCGAGGTGGCATGGGGATATCAGGCGGCACTATTGGTTTAAAGGGGTTGCAGGCAACCTGCCAGTAGCAGGGGCGGGTTACCGCCAACCTCGTAATGAGTCCCAAGGTCTGTGCTGTGCTGTGCAGTGCTGACCGCCTCCGTCATATTATGCAGGCATAAAAGAAATGAATTCCTGCGTATTCCGCATGGTTTTGCACCTGCTCAAGAGCAGGCAGATTTCATGCGACTCCACTAATACACGCCGCTGGCAAAGCATTGTTTGCAGGCTGCATTTACGCGTTCACGAGAAAGAGAGGAACATGAGAGTGAATCCGGGTTTGCGTGACTTCACTCTTTCCTTTTCGCCTCCGCCTTCTGAACCTTCAGAATTGCTTGCAAGGGACTGAACAGCACATACATGTTCACCTCGATGGTCCCAAGCATGGCATGTATGTTTTTTGTTACCCTACACTTACATGGACAGGAGGGGTGCCTTGCCTTGTTCTGGGGTCTGGCAAGTTCGGAACTCAGGGGACTGGGTGTCACCACAAACGCGTTGATGTTGGGGCGGGTTTTGGAATAGGTAGTCTACCCCACTCCCCCCAATTGCGCCCCTGACACATGGCAGGGGCCAGCCGCAGCATCACACATCAGGCCAGTCCTGGGAGGGTAGATCTTCACCACTCCCCTAGCCCATCCTGACAGATCGGCTAGCCAAATCCCTGCTGAGACCCAGCCGGGCAATATTAGGAGGCCTCCTCCCCGGGTGAGAGAGCCTGGACCTCCCTCCAAGGCGTCCCAAACTCAGAACAGTGGAAGATTGAGCTTTCCTTTAAGAAAGAGGGTTCTCTAACCAGCTCCCTGCCAGATCAATGGCCTCTTCTCTGCGAGTTCCTGGGACCCAGGGGGGACTCTCTGGAATAGCAGATGCAATGCTTTGAGTTTGTAACTTTGCAGGCTGAAGACTTTCAGTCACATTCTTCCCTGCAAACAGATTCTCTCATTCCGGACACAATGTCCATATGTCTCTAAATGCTCTTTGAACCTTATCCAGTGTGTTCGCAGACAGTAAAACCCTCGCTGGAAACACTCAAGAGCTCATTACAGCCCAGAAAGCCCAGAGAAGGGTATTGGGAATAGGAACAAAAGCAAAAAGGGTGGCATTGCCAACTAGAAACGTGGTCCTTCCCCTTGATGCCAAAGCCGCCTGGAGTGCCCAAAAGGAGTTCAAACAACCACCCGTGAAGACCCTCACTAAAGACCCCCCACCAACCCACCCCACCCCCCCCCTCCCAGGAGGAGGGAGTGCACTATAAAAGCCCCCAGCTACAGTTGCTCAATGTGGCTTTAAGGAGCGGGAAGCTTTTGTTTTGAAAGGGCTGGAGAGACAGAGGAAAGTAGTACGGTGGCAGCAGTGGAGAGCAGAAATAGCTGGTGAGATCAAGGAGGGTCCAGGAAGAGGCAGCAACACCTGGTGGTGAGATCAAGGAGGGTCCAGGAAGAGGCAGCAACACCTGGTGGTGAGATCAAGGAGGGTCCAGGAAGAGGCAGCAACACCTGGTGGTGAGATCAAGGAGGGTCCAGGAATAGGTAGCAACATCTTGTGGTGAGAGATAATAGGGTCAAGGAATAGGCAGCAACATCTGGCAGTGAGATCTAAGAGGGCCAAGGAATAGGCAGAAACATCTGGCAGTGAGATCTAAGAGGGTCAAGGAATAGGCAGCAACATCTGGTGGTGAGAAATAGGAGGGTCAAGGAATAGGTAGCAACATCTGGTGGTGAGAGATAAGAGGGTCAAGGAATAGGCTGCGACATCTGGTGGTGAGAGATAAGAGAGTCAAGGAATAGGCAGCAACATCTGGTGGTGAGAGATAAGAGAGTCAAGGAATAGGCAGCAACATCTGGTGGTGAAAGATAAGAGGGTCAAGGAATAGGCAGCAACATCTGGCAGTGAGATCTAAGAGGGTCAAGGAATAGGCAGCAACATCTGGTGGTGAGAGATAAGAGGGTCAAGGAATAGGCTGCGACATCTGGTGGTGAGAGATAAGAGGGTCAAGGAATAGGCTGCGACATCTGGTGGTGAGAGATAAGAGAGTCAAGGAATAGGCAGCAACATCTGGTGGTTAGAGATAAGAGGATCAAGGAATAGGCAGCAACATCTGCTGGAGAGAGATAAGAGGGTCAAGAAATAGGTATCAACATCTCATGGTGAGAGATAAGAGGGCCAAGGAAGAGGCAGCAACATCTGGTGGTGAGAGATAAGAGGGTCAAGGAATAGGCAGCAACATCTGGCAGTGAGATCTAAGAGGGTCAAGGAATAGGCAGCAACATCTGGTGGTGAGAGATAAGCGGGTCAAGGAATAGGCAGAAACATCTGGTGGTGAGAGATAAGAGGGTCAAGGAATAGGCAACAACATCTGGCAGTGAGAGATAAGAGGGTAAAGGAATAGGCAAGAACATCTGGCGGTGAGAGATAAGAGGGTAAAGGAATAGGCAGCAACATTTGGTGGTGAGATCTAAGAGGGTCAAGGGATAGGCAGCAACATCTGGTGGTGAAACATAAGTTGGTTAAGGAATAGCTAGCAACATCTGGTGGTGAGAGATAAGAGTGTCAAGGAATAGGCAGCAGCATCTGGTGGTGAGAGATAAGAGTGTCAAGGAATAGGCAGCAGCATCTGGTGGTGAGAGATAAGAGTGTCAAGGAATAGGCAGCAGCATCTGGTGGTGAGAGATAAGAGGGTCAAAGAATAGGCAGCAACATCTGGTGGTGAGAGATAAGAGGGTCAAGGAATAGGCAACAACATCTGGCAGTGAGAGATAAGAGGGTAAAGGAATAGGCAAGAACATCTGGCGGTGAGAGATAAGAGGGTAAAGGAATAGGCAGCAACATTTGGTGGTGAGAGATAAGAGGGTCAAGGAATAGGCAGCAACATCTGGTGGTGAGAGATAAGAGTGTCAAGGAATAGGCAGCAGCATCTGGTGGTGAGAGATAAGAGTGTCAAGGAATAGGCAGCAGCATCTGGTGGTGAGAGATAAGAGGGTCAAAGAATAGGCAGCAACATCTGGTGGTGAGAGATAAGAGGGTCAAGGAATAGGCAGCAACATCTGGTGGTGAGAGATAAGAGTGTCAAGGAATAGGCAGCAGCATCTGGTGGTGAGAGATAAGAGTGTCAAGGAATAGGCAGCAGCATCTGGTGGTGAGAGATAAGAGGGTCAAAGAATAGGCAGCAACATCTGGTGGTGAGAGATAAGAGGGTCAAGGAATAGGCAACAACATCTAGTGGTGAGAGATAAGAGGGTCAAGGAATAGGCAGCAACATCTGGCGGTGAGAGATAAGAGGGTAAAGGAATAGGCAAGAACATCTGGCGGTGAGAGATAAGAGGGTAAAGGAATAGGCAGCAACATTTGGTGGTGAGAAATAAGAGCGTCAAAGAATAGGTAGCAACATCTGGTGGTGAGAGATAAGAGGGTCAAGGAATAGGCAGCAACATCTGCTGGTGAGAGATAAGAGGGTGAAGGAGGTGAAAAAAAAGGAGATGATGGGAGTTGAGAAGGTGAACAAGGGGGTGATGCCGATGCCGGTCCCCTGCAAAGGCCCACTTCCAGAGCCAGCACAAGTGAACCCTGTCTGGCCCTGTCAGGCCACTGGATGCCACCTGCCTCCTTCCACATCACCAGAGTGCTTGGGGCCCACATGCCACAAATGACTCGTGAATCATAACATCCCTCATTACCTACCCCTCCATATGCCTGTATCACCTTCCCGCTTCCTTTCCAATGCCTTTCTCAGCTTTCCCATTGTAGGATCCCTACTGCGTAATGCTAAAGCCTGTGAATACCACTTGAGAAACATGCGCCTACACATGCCTAGTACCCTACGTGATCTATGCCTCACTATACCATTACCAAGTTATAGGAGAAATCAACGCCTTCGTTCTAGAGGCACAGCGCCTTCAGAATACATGGTGCAATACCTTTTCCAACCCTAGCCTACAAACTACACACCGGCCTGGCAACAGCAGTGCTCAAATCCTGTCCACTTCACTCATGACTCCAAGACCTGTGGCCAGACACAGATCAATGACCGTCTCTGCTATAAAAACTGTAACTGGGCATCACAAAAAAGAGCTTTGAGCATCACTCGCTTGACTTCACTCCACCACACTCTGCCAACCAAAATGCTTGTGCCTCCCATACCTGCAATACGGCAACCGCTGCCACTGTTACTAATAAGGGCACAACGTCCTTTCATCGCTGGATGTGTTTCACATGGTTTTTTACCGCACATTTTTTGCTGAAAAAAACTCATCGAATTTCTTTTGGGGGGGTTAGAAAAATATATAAATTGGGTGTGCGTGTTCGGGAATATATAAAGAATTAAAGGGAATGGGGTATTGGGGTGGGAACCCCTCCAAAAATAAAAAAAATAAAAAATTAGATGATTTTTTTCATTAAAAAATCTGCAGTAAATAACCCTGCAAAAAACATCTTGAGGTGAAATGACATGGAACCCTAATAGGGCCATTGAATCTTCTGCTGCCAAAACTGTGCCTATTGATTCCAAAAGCACCAACAGCATGATTGCCTACTTTGTCAATGTACTGGCTGACTGTGCTCCTAATCAGACATTCCCCACACTACCCGCGCAATTGCTTCCAATACCCATTCTACTACTATTGCACCCTGCTCCACCGCTAATATAAATGCTGTTATTACCTGTGCAATTGAAACTGTGCCTAATGCCACACCCGGGACCTACAAACCTGTCCTTTCTGCTAATGGAATGGACCTGGTGACACCATTAAACCATTATCTGACCACATTACTACTGGAAATTCCTTTCCCAATACCAATGAGCCTATCCCTCCTGTTTGGCGAGAATCTGCTCTTGCTAAAGGAAAAAGAGCTTCCACTTGGGATAATTATATCCACACTACAGACACTGGTCTTGCCCCCCCCCAATTACAATACACAAAGCACGCAAAGCCTCCACTACACAGACAACCCCTTCCCATGCAACTCCTCTTCCACTCTAAGGAGCACTTCTCAATGCTAGATCAATGAAAGCTCACACCTTGGACATCTCTGATCTCATTAGTGCTAACAATCTCGAGTTTTTTTGCTATCACAGAAACGTGGCTGCACACAGCAGCAGGCCCATTCCTCTCTCTTGCTTTCCCAGAAAGTTCTACAATCCTGAGGAACGACAGACAGGACTCCAAAGTGTGGGGACTAGCCAACATCACCAAAAATGCACTATCCATTAGAGAAGTGAACAATCCCGCCTTTCTATCTGGAGATCTGATAACTATTAAACAGACTCTCTCCCACAGGGTCACTCTAACACTTCATCTTATCTACAGACCACCAGGCCCACCAGTAACATTTGAGGAGGATATCTCCCAACACCTCTTATAAGAGACCAAACCCTCTTCCAAAATCATCCCCATGCACGATGTAAACTTAGGCCTCAACGACCATTGCACTAACCAACTCTATTGAATCCTTGGGCTTCACTCAATGTATCACATGCCCTACACACAACAAAAGTCACACTCTAGGCTGGCTGGCAGACCTTAATTCTAATATTAGCATCTCATCCAATGAGCCCTGCCCCTGGTCAGACCACAATGTTATCTCCTTCACCATTCCTATAAATAACCAATTACCTGCCGCCTTACAACAATTACCAGGCACCCACTCAAGAAATTCCAGGAACGTCCCACCAGCCAACATGCTCCTGTTGCTGACGCCTCTGACAGACTAACAACCCACAAAGAGTGATCCTTCCACATTGGTTGAATTCTACACCCAATCACTTCTACTCTCTGTCGAGAAGGTAGCACTCATGCGCAAATGCAAACCTATACCGAATACAATCTTAACCTCGAACCCTTCCGCTCCTCCAAGCAAGCGGCCGAGACTACTTAGAAAAAGTGTCCATCAACTGCTAACAAAGATCACTTCACCTTCCTGTCTAAAAATTACAAACAGGCCATATTCCTAGCAAAAAAGCTCAACCTGCAATGAACGAATTGAAAAAGCAAATTCAGGCACTTGAGAACGCGTTGCCATTTTGTGGGAACTCAAATCACCAGTGCCCCCTCCTTGAGCCAGCTGTCTTAAAGACACTCTCTGGTGCTCCAATATACAAAATGCCTTACGGGACAAAATCACACTGCTACAAACAAAAATCACTACAAAGGAAAATAAACTAATGGCCACAGAGGCACCACTTGACCCCATGCCTCCACCTTCTCCACTGGACACACACCTGTTTGATTTTGCATCAATATCTGAGACAGAAGTTGTCAAAATTATAAAAGGCCTCAAGGCTTATAGATGTCAAGGAGACATCTGCTCAGCCTCGCTCATCAAAGATTGTGCAACAGAGCTTGCTCCATTCATTTTGGCACTCATAAAGACATCCTTCTCGTCCAGTAGCGTGCCAACAAACCTAAAAGACGCGTGTGTCCTCCTATTCCTCAAAAAGCCTACCCTAGACCCTAACATTCCTACCAATTACCGCCCTATTACGACAGTCCCTTTCTTACTCAAAATACCGCAATGAGCAGATTATCTACAAATCCAAAAGCATGAGGAAGACAATAACCTCCTTGAGCTGCATCAATCTGAATTCCATCTCAGTCTCGAAACAGAATCAGCTCTCTTAGACTTAAAAATCCAAATGGATGAAATCAAAGACAAAGAAAAACCTGCACTCTTGCTCGACCTCTCAGCTGCCTTTGATTTAGTGGACCATACAATTCTCTGCCAACACCTTTCCTCAGCAGGTCATTTCTCCACTAAAGCAACTGTCTGGATTTCGTCCTTTCTTTCCAAAAGAACTATGAGGGTCTTCTCCTCCGCATCAGCCCCGACAGCCCAGTCACTTCCAGAGTACCACAAGGCTCATGTGTCTCTCCCACCTTGTATAATGTCTTTACAAAGCCTCTCTTTGACCTTTTCTACTCCTTGGGTATCTCCTACACTAACTATGTGGACGATACCCAAATCTTCCTACCGATCTCAGGCACCTATGACTCTGACTCCAGTTTACTAGCTAAAGTCTACCAAACCATCCAAGCTTGGATGGCATTTCATTCACTATGCCTAACCGACAACAAGACTGAGTTGCTCCTTATTGGATCACAAACACTCTTAAACAAACTTGACGGAACAGACAAATGGCTCATCATCGATGGGATCAGAATCCCAGTCTCTAAAGAAGTTAAAACGCTAGGGGTCTGCTTGGACTCATCCCGCTCTCTAGCTAGACAGGTTAATGCACCTACATCATCCGTGGCATACACACTAAATGTATCGACACCTGCAGACCTTTTCTCAGCCCGAACAACTGCATCATTATTGCAGGGGCCCTCATTGTCGCCAGATTAGACCTTTGCAATGCTTTATTCACAAGCTCCACCACCAGCAACATCAAAAAATATCAAAATAATGCACTAAGAGCAACCTTGAATATTCCTAATAAAGGCCATATATCCTCGGCCATAAGAAGAGTGCATTGGTTGCCCATTTGTGAGTGGATACTGTTCAAAACTCTTACACTAACCCACAAATGCCAATCAAACCAGATACCTATCCACTAAATACACACAATCTCAATGGAACAGACTTAGCCGTGCCTCCCACTCACACCTCCTTGCTATCCCCAGATTCAAACTTGAAGGGTTAGGAGGTTCAGTACCATCCTTCTGGACCTTCCGAAAATGTCTCAAAAAAAGTCTTTTCTTGCAGAATTACAAGTCTTTTCCCAGTGAATCTCTCACAGCCATCATGAGCCCCAATCCCTCAACTGCTCAGCCCTAGAACCTCATATGTCTACCACTTCCAAATGTTACTACACGGATGAGATCCCTGTAACCAATGTATCCTATGTTGTCAAGAGATACAATAAATGTAACCAGCATTTTATGCCGTTATTTTTGCCCTATGTTTCACAAAGATGTCTGTACTGCAACCAATGCCTTGATGGATCTGGGTTTGGTGCGCTTTACAATTGACAAAATAAATAAATAAATAACATCAGAGGGGGAGAGTGGACAGCAGGAGGCTGTAACCAGAGAGGAGGTAAGAACAACAGAGGTAGAAAGAGAGAAGGTGGGAGTGGTGGAGGAGAGGATATCACAAAGCCAGGAGAGTGGACTTCAAGTGGAGGCGGTAGGAGCCCATGAGCAAGTGGAGGTGAAAAGACCGAAGAGGAAGGAACAAGTGGTGCCACTAGGCAAGAACATCATGAGGAGTAGCAGGCAGGGTAATACAGGGGGTGTAGAGGAGACAGGGGAATGCCATCAGGAAGAGGAGGAAAGACCAACGCAAGAACATCAGGCAGCAAGAAGAGGAATCATGAGGAGGAGAGAGCCCAGAACCAGCTAGGAAGAGCAGGTACGTTATGGCAGGTTATGGTTGACACTACGCAGGACCAGGGAGTAGGAAGTGGTACCATGTGGGGACTGGCAGAGAATTGTGAGTTGAGCGAGATGGGAAGGAAAGATCATAAGGATTCCAGGTGGACCTCCGGGAGGGACACCTCTCTGGTTCGTCCTGCGAGATAGATTTACCCTCATGCTCACCAAAATATATAATAGCGTGATTTGTTGCATATGGGACTGCGTAAAGCTCGCATCTCGATCAGACCAAGAAGAAAGGTTTCTGTCACCCCTAAAGCCCGTAACACCAAAGAGCGGTGGGGTAACTCCTCTTGAACTGATTAAACTGGAACATTTGCTTCAGAAAGTGGGAGGTCCTAGTGTTCCACCTCCCTCAAAACAGATCTTCTCCCCATAGTGGCTGCACAGGAGAACGTGGCCGATCACTGTTAAAGAGGAAGCCGCAATGTGTATTTTCTTTGTGATTTCCATTGGCTTAAAGTCCTCTAACACTGCATTCTAATAGGTCATGCAAGGCCTGGGCGTTTTACTTCCCCAAGTCTTGTGGGGTCCGTTGGGCATGCATGCTGGGGTATTGAAGGTCCAGAGTTTCCTCAGCGGTGTGCCTCTGTATTTCCACAAGTCAGGAGGGTTGGTGATGGCCAGTTGGTGGCCCTCCAGCTTTGTCATGCAAGGGACCCCCCTCTGCGTTCTGCCTGTGGCGGGTATGGGAGCTCGATGGCCACATGCAGCATCGTAGGAGGTGGCAAGGGGAGTCCTCTGCCATGGAGGCCCTGAGGCTTCCTGCAGTAAGGAAAAAAAATACTTTGTATATGTACTAGGGACGAGCAAGCCTGGATTGGCTGCTCAAAAAGTGCAAAGAGAGGCTTAAATCGGCTTAAGTCATTTCGGCCTCCAGAGAAATGGCTTGCACGTATGAATGAACCATTTTGTCAAATGCTTGAATCAGTTCGATCTACTTCGAGCCAAGAGATCACTATGGTACAAATTGAATGAAAGATTTTTAGAACCGGCTACTGTGCATACTGGAGTGATTGTGTCCAGAAGGGCAATGTCTAGGGCTTGAAATGTTTGTTTGCAGTAGTTTATTTTTATGATGAATGTGTATGTTGTGGATTTGTGTTCAGTGAAACTGATTGTCAAACACTCAAGAACACAATAATGGGGAAGGTGTGTCAACACTCTCTCCCCGAACCACAGAAGCCGAATGAAGTCCACCCTCCAGTGGTTGGCACAGGTACCTGATATACAAACAACCGGATACCACGTGGTGGCCAGTGGGGGGAAGAGGGTTAGGAAGAGGTTGTGGACGGGTAGGGGAAGGTAGGAACATCAGAGAGAGGTTTAGGGAAAAAACCTAATGTGGACAGGAACAGGAAAAAATCCTACACTGTAATAACTTGACAACCTAACATAGATCATAAACACCAATTCCAGCACAACAACAATCCCCTTGATACAGGCCTTGCTGTACTGTTTTCATGACCACTTACACCCCTAGTACCCCTTGATACAGGCACAAATGAACATACAATGGACTGGATCACATATAAGCAAGCAGGATGAAACATACATATGGGAGATATTCCCAACATGAAAAAACATAACACATGACCCACTGGGCAAGCATTGGCACACTTACAAAACATGCAACCTAAGCGTTTTTAAACATGGAGCAAACACAGCCCTTGGACTGTCGTTGTTTGCCTCACTCTGCATACCCCCAATTCACTTCACTGTGACTTGAGTAAGGCAATGCGCCCAGTGAGCGCCTCACGTGCCGAAGCACCTACACTCCAGAAAACCTAAGTGGTGAAAGATACTTTTCCTTTTCTAAGTAAGGTTGCATATAAGCTGTCTCCAGAGTCCCCATTAAATGCCAGCCAAATTTATTGCCCCCGCATCATGAAAAGGACACAAGGACGCAAGCAACAGGGTTACCCACATAACATGTAAGTTCAACACTTATCTTTCGTCCGGGAAGCTCGCAAGCCTTCCCGGATGTAATCTTACGTAGCCCGTAGCAGCAGCGCGTGTCCTCCCTCCGCCGCTGCAAGAGAATCGTGTTCGCTCAACCGGACCGAACACCTGACATGGAAGCCTCACGTATCATTTGTCCGCTACTTCTGGATTCCTGGATAAGAAAAATGCATGCAGGCGCTGGCGGTCTCCTAATCCTCCGGCATGGCTTCGCCCCGTGAACAAAATAAGCCACACCTGCCGTGCACCGTTGGCCCTTGATAAGCGGTTGCTCATTAGTGTCAGCTGGCCACACACGCACCTGGCAAAAACTACCAAATGTCCCAAAGCCTACTGGGAAATGTAGTTTTTTCCCACATATAGCCGTTTCTAGTCTTTCCGAAGTCCAAGACATCTTTTCCCCCCCCCCCGATTCCAACCCATATTCCTGACATTGATCCATTACATTTTGTGATGTATGTGTGGGGATGCCAGAGAGGAGCAAGGAGCAAGGAAGGTTAGTGATTTGTACAGTGTGTTTGTTTTATTGTTGGTTCCAGAGTCCCTATTGTCATTGGATTATCTTGGGTCCTAGGTGATATTGCTGGCAGTGCCTGGTTTATACTAATCATTGTGAGTTGAATAATCAGGTTTTCTGTCATTTTCTGAAGGTGAGGTGGTCTTCTGCTGTACTTATTTGCTTCAGGATTGAGATCCATAGATTGACAATTAGACTTGACAATGCGGTTATGCCAAATTTCCTTTTTTTCATATTGTTTTGTTTCAATTTGGAGGTTCTTGCTTGATCTTAGGTGTCTTCCTGGTTGGTAGCGGTTGATTTTGACCTAGAGGAATTCCGCTCCTTGTCCGTGCAGTGGTTTGTGGCTAAAACGGAGGGCTTTGAAATTAATGTATTTTGTTACTGGGAGCCATTATAGGCTTTGCTGCAGTGTTCTGAATGTGTTGGAGTTTTTTGGTGAACTGTTCTGGCATACCAAAGTAGAGGCAGTTCACTTAGTTGTTTATTAATAATATTAGAGAGATGATTGCGAGGAATCTGTGTGGGAAGGAGAGGTAGGGGAGGATCCACCTAAATAGTCGCAGGAGGTAGAAGCATTTCTCTGCTGTAGCGTTGTCATGCCTGCTGGACATATCTCTGGACCAGGAACGACCTCTCCATACAAAATGAGTTACGCCCATAGAACCACTAGACCATTCTACTCAAAATGGAGGTTGTTCGATGCATTGCCCGGAAAACGACGTCTGCATTTTTCACGTCGTTAAATTTCACGTGACTTAGATCCGTCACGTGTATCACGGCAGTGCATACATAAGCAGCGTGGAAACTCCGATCGCTGCTTCTGATTAAGTCAATTTTGGCGTTTTGGTAGCTGAACTCCGGACCTGCGTTCTCGCATTCCCTTCAGCAACTTCTTTGGCCTATTTTGAGCGTGTTTCCTCCACACGCTAATTCCTGAGCTGCTTGTATCCTGTTCGCATGTCAAGTCTCCACGCGGACGCTGTCTGCAAGCGTGGCTGTCCTTAGCTGCGTGTATCCTGTTCGCGTGCCAAGTCTCCACGCGGACGCTGTCTGCAAGCGCGGCTGTCCTGAGCTGCGTGTATCCTGTTCGCGTGTCAAGTCTCCACGTGGACGCTGTCTGCAAGCGCGGCTGTCCTGAGCTGCGTGTATCCTGTTCACGTGTAAAATCTCCACGCGGACGCTGTCTGCAAGCGCGGCTGTCCTGAGCTGCGTGAATCCTGTTTGCGTGTCAAATCTCCACACGGACGCTGTCTGCAAGCGCGGCTGTCCTGAGCTGCGTGAATCCTGTTCGCGTGTCAAAACTCCACGTGGACGCTGTCTACAAGCACGGCTGTCCTGAGCTGTGTGTGTCCTGTTCGCGTGCTAAATCTCTACACGCGGACGCTGTTTTCAAGTGCGGCTGTCCTGGGCTGCATGTATCCAGTTCGCGTGCTAAATCTTCATGCGGAAACACTGTCTCCAAGCGCGGCTGGCCTGGCAGTGTGTATGCTATCGCGTGCAATCCTGCACGTGGTTTTCTGAACTACTTTGAACCTTTGGTACCTGTGACAGTTAACAGGTGAAATTCTAATTTTGTTCTTCGTGGGAAAGGAAGTATTTCATGAACTATTGGAAGGTGATTGTGCACAGTACTTTGGACGCTATCCTGTGGTGCACCAACCCGGTATCTAGCGAGAGCCTCATGCCGTTTGGGATAAGTCTCCCTTACTAATCTTCCCTTCCTTTGTCGTTTGTTCAACTCCTGGTTTTCTTCAAGAAACTTTTGTGGATTACGTCAGTTTTGCCATAAGGTCAGTGTCTGAATTAATGCTAATATTGTGTTATCTTAGTAATTTGATTGGGACAGTTTCTTATCATACTTTATTTATCCTAGGCATATTTCCGACACAATTCCCACGCCCTTTCCAGTGATCAATCTCTCTGCCTGTTTCATTCAGTCAGAGAGTTGTATCATTTGGAAGGTCTAATTTGACCTACCTACAATCAAGTCGTGTGAAAATAGGATCCGGAAGAGCCCTACCAAATTGTATCTTTTTTGGTTACCGTATCCTTTCAGTTGATACATTGGTGATTTATGACAAGCGTTGACTTGTGTTTCCAATGAGAGTCTATTGAGCAAGAGTACTCCCAGGTTTTTTATCATGGCCGATGCTTCCGGTTGGGTTCCCATGCCAGTTGGCCAATTCAGTTGCGTTGTCCTCCGGGGGTGAGATCATTATATCTGTTTTGGTTGGGTTTAGCTTAAGGTTGTTGGTTGTCATCCACCTCTACATGTCGGTGAGGCAATTTTTGAGGGTATTTTTGGGGTCTTGGGTTGTGGCTATCTTGACAATGAGTTGAGTATCATGTGCATATTTGTAGGTTGTCAGTCCGTGGTTTTGAATCATTTTCATTAAGGGAGACATACTGATGTGGAAGAGGAGTGGGGAGAGGCGGGACTCTTGTGATACGCCACAGGAGATGTTTTTGGTGTTAGAGGTAAATGGTGGTAGTTAAGTTCTTTCAGTTCTGTTAGTGATTAAATCATTTAGCCATTGTAGAACAGTCTTTTACACCATATTCCTCCAGTCTCTCTATTAGTGTTGTGTCTGATTGTGTCAAACACAGCTGATATGTCCAGTACTATGAGGGCAGATCATGTACTGTTGACTGGATTTATTTTTAGGTCGTCCCATATGGATAGAAGTGCTGATTCTATTCCTCTCATGGGTCTGAAGCAGACTTGCAAGTGGTCGAGTATTCCGTTTGTTTCCATGGGGTTGAGTACGATTTTATATATGTGGTTCTCCAGTAGCTTTGCCGGATAGGGTAAATAGATACAGGTCTGTAGTTGGTGGGGTCTTCCGCGCTTCCTGTTTTGTTTCTTAGGAGTGGCTTGATGTAAACTGATTATTCCTGTGCTTAGGGATAGGTGCATCAGTAGCCGGAAGTAAGATGCTCTGGTTCAGGATTTCTTTGTAGATGAATGGTGGGGGCATGGCTCGCTCGGGGATCCAGCGAGGTTGGTGTCATTTATTAGTTTTAGAAAACGTCTTCATCTATCAGTTCAAATAAGTCGTTTGTTGCTGTGGTTGGTGGCACGCCAGTTGTTGGTGGCTCTGTAGTTGTAATTGTCTCTATAGTTTCATGGACTGCTTCAATGGTTTGCTGGATTGCTTCTATTTTTGTTCTTAGGTAGTTGTGGATGTTGTCACATAATGATTGTGATGGAATGACGCCTTTGTTGCAGGATGACAGGTTTCTAATTTCTCTGATGATTTTGAAGAGCTCTTTTTTGGACATGTTGCCGATTGGATTCTCGTGATGTAGTATTTTGTTTTGCTTTGAGGACTGTTGCTTTGTATATTCTGAGTTGTTATAGCTATTTTGTTTTCTCAGATTTATGTTAATGGTTTCTCCATAGTTCTTCCAGTTTGTGGTTTGTTTTTCTGAGTTCCTTCAGTTCCTCCGTGAACCATCTTGCTGCCATTTTGTTTTGTAGTGGCCTTGAAAGATTCTGCTGGTGCTAATTGGTCTAGGGCCTCAGTGATCCTGGCATCGGGTTTTATTCCGCTGAGTCTGGGGTCATTCTGTTCAGCTCGGCGATGTTTGGTTGACTTGATTCCAGCAGTTCTTTAAGGATTCCGGGTCAAGACTCTTCCAGTTTCTTTTGTTAATAGCATGCAGTATTGTTTAGTATTGTTTTTCTGGGCAGTATGCGGGTAGGGAGTTTGACAGAGAATGGTATCAGGTGGAGACCACTCCATATCATTGGTACCGGTTGGACAGTGGTAGAGAATCCGTCTCCATATCATTGGTACCGGTGGGGCAGTGGCAGAGAGTCCGTCTCTGCAGAAGATTGCGTCCAAGCTGTGTCCAGCATTGTAAGTGGATGTGTTTACTATTGTCTTGAAGTGGAGTGTTTCCATAAGGGCGCCGAGTGAGTTTGCTGTGGTTTTGTTCTCTCTTTCGAATCAGATGTTGAAAGCTCCCATGGCGATTACGTTATCATAATAGGTGCAGAGGTTGGCAATGGAGTCAGTGAGTTTCGTTGCAAAGTTGGGGTTGTAGGATGGAGGATGGCCTGTCTGTACATTGGCTTGGTCATTGAGCTTGATCTTGTGGAGAGATTTGCAGTCTTCTATGTCCGTTTTAATTGTTTTAATTGTTTAATAGATTTTTGTATAACATATCTAATACCATAGTGAGCTTGGTTTCTAAGCTCTGATCTGGGATTTGAAACTCTCTTGCTCTGTGTGGTCTTGCTCCCAAGACCAGCATGTTTACCCTGTGCTATCCTCCGTTCACCGTTGAGGGGAGTGCTGTGGCACAGATGTGATCTTTGTGCGCCATTGCGATTCTGCCTCCACTTCGGTTTTCTTTGTTGGCGTGCATTAGTTTGAAATTGTCTGGTATGGCTTTTGTGGGCTGTTGTCTTGTAGTTGCCTGATAACTATGTTTCTGTTCTATGAAGAAGAGAGCATCATTGCCGCCCTTGCTTAGGAGGTCGTAAATGTCTGTTTTGTGTTTCACCATGGATCTTACGTTGAGCAAGGAGCAGTGCTATGGGTATGTTTTTCCTTATACATTGATGCCTATCCTTTCATGAATCCCTGCCGGAGTGGCATTTGTTGGGTTTTCATTGCCTGGAAAAACTACTTACTTAGCTTTAAAATGAGTTGAAAAATAAATGAACTGAAAGCAGTAAAAATGCCTTTTATGAACAATGTTCTGAAATTCGCTTTGATATGTCAGAAAAAGGTTTTAGCGGCTTGCTTACTGGGCTTTGTCTAGCTGGAACAGATCCTAATGTCTTTTCTTTCTGGTTTGGACAAGTTCTCTTCTGGTTTTTCTGGTCTGTGCCATGTTCTCTGGAATTCCTTTGTTGGGGCAGGGCATGAAATCAAAAGTACCCTCTGCATGTACCTGAGCAGCTTCAATGGAAGACAACAGCACTTCCTCCGGTAGGAAATGCGGCAGGAGATGCCTGAAGGAATCCCCCTTGATATCGTCATCAAGCAGGAGAAATCCATGGGACATTCTCCTACTGTACCCAGACGGAGGATGTGAGGAAACATGGAAGCCATGCTTCATCCATGCCTTTCTACTCCCTCAGCCGGGAAGGACCATAGTATGCCAGAGTGGACCCTGCCACCGTCGCATGGGTGCTTCACTGTCCATTTAATTGGTTCACTCAAAATGAGAGAATGAAAACCAATAAAGCGAGATCCCAATCATCTATAGACTTAACACCATACTTCCAGGTTCCACTTTGCTCTAAACCTACTATCCTTCTAGAAGGAAAGGGGTGCGGAGGATGGTTAGGGGACAGTTTGAAGCACGGGCCGGCCATTCTATGCATTATCACTCCTGGTGGGGAAAGGTGGCCGAGCAAAGAGCCCAACCTTTCAGGAATGGAGAACCCGTCCCAGACCCATTCGGTGGGCCCAGGTACCTTCCTGCTGTCACAGCGAGAGGTCCTCTTGAAGCTCTATTTCAATACGGCAGATGGCAGAAAAATGATTAAAAAGCCTAGCCTTCTCTTTCTTGGCATCCGTTGATAGTTGGTGAAGACCCCACACATGGACACTGCCAGCAACTGTATGTGGAATATCCGTTCACATGTGGATAACCCACATGTAGTGAACATGCATGCATATTCAGAATATAATGTCCTGACATGGTCCATGAGTGTGGTCGCAATATAAACTCGCACTTTGCAGTCACTGACCAGTGAGTGTCAGGCGCGTGATGTACTAATGTATGCACTCTTTGCGTAGTAATGATCATGATGTATCTGAAGTCATGTGAGTGATCACAGGAGGATGTCCTGGAATAGGGTCAACCTGTAGTTCCTGGAAGGATGGGCCAGTCAGATTGTATACACAGGATAGCTTGTAGTTCACAGTCCCTCCCTACAGACCCTCTCACATGCTGGCATGTCCTCACTTGCGTGTCCTCCTGCCTGACCGAACTGCCCTTTTTCATTTCCTGGCACTAAGTGTCCCCTTCCTGCCACCTCTCCCAGTAGAGGTCCTGCAATGGTCCATTCTTTACCCTCTTCTCTTCACACTCTGCACATTTCTCTAAGCAGGCTCATCACCCCCTGCAGAGTTGCATATCTTCTGTTTGATATCTGCTCCCCATTCCCCTTCTTTACGCCTGGGCTGTCCTCTCGCATCACTCACATCTTATCCTCTATCTGTGATTGGATGGCAATGTGTTAACATGCAACTCTGTCTTCCTTCTTCCTTAACCTCTTTACTTCACCCCTTAAGGCTCACCATCTGGGGTTTCTCTTTGACCATTGACATGGAATTTGAATATTTTATCACCTCCACTGCTTTGTCTGCCATGCTAACTTTCTGCACATCTGTAAAAATTGGTCATCATCCCTCCTTTCGCTCGCTAAGCCTAAACAGGCAGGATTACCAACCCTAGCTCGCTAAGCCTAAACAGGCAGAGTTACCAACCCTCTCTTGCTAAGCCTAAGCAGGCAGGATTACCAACCCTCGCTCGCTAAGCCTAAACAGGCAGGATTACCAACCCTACCTCGCTAAGCCTAAACAGGCAGAGTTACCAACCCTCTCTTGCTAAGCCTAAACAGGCAGGATTACCAACCCTCGCTCGCTAAGCCTAAACAGGCAGGATTACCAACCCTAGCTCGCTAAGCCTAAACAGGCAGAGTTACCAACCCTCTCTTGCTAAACCTAAACAGGCAGGATTACCAACCCTCGCTCGCTATGCCTAAACAGTCAGGATAACCAACCCTCGCTCGCTAAGCGCAAGCAGGAAGGATTACCAACACTCGCACTCTAAATCTAAACAGGCAGGATTACCAACTCTCACTCGCTAAACGTAAGCAAGCAGGATTACCAACTCTCGCACTCTAAATCTAAACAGGCAGGATTACCAACTCTCGCTCGCTAAACCTAAACTGGCAGGATTACCAACCCTCGCTCGCTAAACCTAAGCAGGCAGGAAAACCAACCCTCGCTCACTAAGCCTAAGCAGGCAGGATAACCAGCCCTCGCTTGCTTAACCTAAGCAGACAGGATTACCAACCATCACTCGCTAAACCGAAGCAGGCAGGATTACCAAACCTTGCTAGCTAAACCTAAACAGGCAGGATTACCAAACCTTGCTAGCTAAATCTAAACAGGCAGGATTACCAACCCTCACTCGCTAAGCCTAAACAGACAGGATAACCAACCCTCGCTCGCTAAACGTAAGCAAGCAGGATTACCAACTCTCGCTCGCTAAACCTAAACTGGCAGGATTACCAACCCTCGCTCGCTAAACCTAAGCAGGCAGGAAAACCAACCCTCGCTCACTAAGCCTAAGGAGGCAGGATTACCAGCCCTCGCTTGCTTAACCTAAGCAGGCAGGATTACCAACCCTCACTCGCCAAACCAAAGCAGGCAGGATTACCAAACCTTGCTAGCTAAATCTAAGCAGACAGGATTACCACCCAGCGTCACAATGGAACTCCACCTTTCCTCCTTTGCTCCTCTCAGCAAAGCATTGGACTTCACTGCTCATAACCTCTGCTTCCTCCCAAGATTCCTGAGCACTGCCTTACACCACATTCACTCAGAGTGGCAATGCAGGTGAAATCGCTCCATATAAATCTTTTTAGGTTTCTCTATAAGGTGGCACTTTAGTGCCAAAAGTGCCACCTATATGCCAAAACTAGTGCATTCCAGTATAGCTAAGGACAAATGGGATATGAGTAGGGATACAATGCTATAGGTGTTGATTAGTTATTTAGCCAGCCATTGACTGCCCATGCCATCATGAACCCTATGGCCATTCCAACCCATTTCCTTCCGCACTCCTCCGAAAACACACCCGACTGAGATCTCTTTCAGCTACCTTTACCAACCCTTAAAATCACACTTTGCACTTGCAGTGGCTAGCAGAGTTTTTTTAAAGCAGTCTTCCGAAAGCTATTGAAGATGCAAATGCACCACTGATGTAATACAAGTCTCTTCTCCAGGTCTGCCTTCAGCCACTCGGTTTGTAGGCAGTATGCATGTCCTGCTCAGATGTCCTGCTAAAAGTAAGCATTCCCAAAGCCAACAGTTGTGACGGTATGTACATCATTTTCCGGCTTCTACCATAAATGGTCAGCCAGCACCATTACGGCAATGCCTGGCAAATACATGTTCCATGTATACACCAAAGCCAAAACAGTTGAACTTGCTAATGCTTGTTTATTCATGTGTCTAAATCCATCCATGACTGTCACCCTTACAGGATGTATGTATCTCCTAATGCTTGCTCCCTCAGGCTCTACGCTCACAAGCTCTCCTCAACTCAACCATCCCCGTCCACGCTCTCCTGTGTCCTGGTTTCCCATCACTGGAACACTCCACACAATGCATTGCAGCAGTGACAAGATTCAAGATCATACTTAAGAATTACATTCTCTCCCCTGGATCTTCCTGCCCCTCCTCCCCAGCATCCACCAGTTTCCTTAATGTGTTAACTACTGTTGCATCAAACATACTTGTTCTGGTGAGATTAGATCAGTAAATCTTTAATAGCAGACCTGCATACTGAAAACAGACATGGAAAACACACTCTCCCCAAGCAACCTAAGACTGCGTTACCCTGCCCCTTTATCCACAACTGTTATGGGTTTTCAGTACATTGACTTCAATAGAGCGAGGGGAAGATTCTAGAACTTCAGTCCTCCCAATTAGTGCTTTGGTCTTCTATGTGGAGACCGCAAGGCATAGCCTTGCAAAGTCACTTCCTAGTCTTCAAGAGAAAACCAACACTGATGTGCTCTCTTAGTACAGTTAGGAGTCACAATCTGTGTCATCATTTGTTTGAAATAACTATTGTTGGTGAGACATGAGTATATTTTTGGCAGTGCAAGCCTATTTCTAAATAATTTGGCTAAACCAGCAGAAAACAACACATGTCAGTAAATACAACATTATTTGTCAAGTTTCATCTCTCCATCCTGACTGCAAGAATGTAATATAAAATGGAGTCTCTCGCTAAGCTACATTAGGCCTAGGGCCTGATTCACAGGAGTGTTTCATGCTGGCAAAGCCCCATTGGAAAAGGCTCTGGTAATTAGGGTCCTAGTGCGTAATGTGGAGGCCTGGTTTCCCCCGAATCAGTAGGCTCATTGAAATTCAATTTGAATTCACTGGCAATTCCAATTTCTATTTTTTTTATGTCATTTGCATATTGCTGAATTTATTCTCGACTGATCCTCTGAGGCCAATTAGCACTAGCCTCACTCCTTGAACCTCGCTGAATAATGAACTCAATGTAACTGGGCTCATTCCTACATGCTTCTTCATATGTATGATCCATTCTTGGACCTTCACAGTATTACGAGCTTTCTTCTCCAAATAATGAAAACACATCTGATCAGCAAATACAAACAAGGCATTGCCAAAGGGATGGCAAAAAACAACCGGATCCAATGAATTAAAGACGCTTCTAAAGACCCAATGGGAATAGGTAACCAAAATGAAAGGGTTCACCCATGTGTGCATTTTCAGTGTGTAATATGGCCACGCATTTTCTAATTGAAGTAATAATGTTGGTGAGGCTGCCCTCATAATTTGGGATAGATGCAAAGCATTCTGATCCCACAAGAGCGTAAACACCTCCCTTTGAGGCCAGGATAGTCATGTGAAGTCATTTGATTATGTAGTGCCATAGTGAGCAGAGCCATTTGCTCACGCCTAATCAGTAAGTGTGAGGCTGAAGTGCCCTTTGCACTTTCTCTAGTAGAAGGGACACTTTGTGTTGTCTCAAGTGAGTTTAATGCCCACTCCTGGGATCAAGAAGCCCTTACCTTCAGCATGGGTCTCCACGCTAGATTCCGTATCTTCTGGAGATGATGGTAGTTTATGAAAGTGTTTACTAGCAGGTAGCACATACCCCATGCAATAACTTCCATCCCAATTCATGAGTAAAGAGTTATGGTCTGAGAGTTCACGAATAAAGCAGGTCTCTTGGTAGGTGGCCTAGCCAGAGTTAGTAAAAGAAAATCCTCTATCATAAGAGACAGAAATAGTCTTTATAGTACCATTGTGGGAGGTGGATAGAGACTATTTGCATTTACTAATATACAGGAAATCATGAGTAGTGCAGCAGTAAAGGTCTGTGGCTGGATTAGAGCTCCGATTTCTTGTGAAGTTGATCTCAATTACTGCTATTTGATTTAATTAAACACTGTGTCATTACCCCTTCTGGACTTTACAGACTTGCTCACTCCACCCCATATAGGCTTTTGCCCTCATATTTGTCCAACACTTGGCATCTGCAAATGTCCCTGTCTCTCCTAATCTTAGCAGACATATAGCTCATGCATATGGTCTATTCATTCCACTCCCTTTGTGCCTCCCACCCAGCTCTCAAAATAGTCTCCTGCACTTCAAGCCAACGTACGCCTTAATTTGGACAAGAAAACAGCTTCTTCATTATTTCTTCAATTTGCAATCCTAGGCTTGTATTTTGAGGTATCTGGGTTTAGTCTTTAACACAAACCATCGTCCATTTTATTTCAATGGCCATCCTAATCGTAGTGTACATATCTCGCTTGTTCTACCTTGTGTTACAGAGTGTTTACGGTTAATGGTCAGCAAGTTACTTCATTTTTAGATACATGATTCTCTTCATGCTTCAGTTACATCGTCAGTCGTAAGTATTTTCATATCGTTTCAATATAGGTTTATATATCTTCTTCTTTATTACATCATTCTGTTGCCCTCTGACTTTTACTTAGCATTCATCGATGATTCCCATATCTGCATTTTGGCACTTTGGCAGTGGGCATACTTCTTGGTGACTTCCTTCCACTGTCTCAACATGAGGATATCTTCTGAATGTTTGTCTGAGTGCATATCGTCTTTCATCCAATCGACGCAGTATGGACATGTCACATACATTTGTGCATGGATTCCCAATTATAGCTCTTCATCTGCTACTCCAATAGGATGGTGGTGAGGGGGTGGGACCTAGAGAAGAGGCATCCACCTGATCCTCTACATTCTCCTCTATGGTTGAGTATTCAACCATATCCTTCTTTTCCTCTTCTGCAATTCCTGCTTCATCTTCCTCTATCATCTCATCATATTTTCTTTTCTTTGGGACCCATATCTTCGTCACCCACCTTAGGTGACCCGCATTCTTTATGCATTCATCCACACTCCATGTCATATATATCTACAATTCTGTGCTGGTGAACAGAATATCCATCGTCCCACATATCTCTTCCGATCTTAGGGATAGTAAAACTTTGTTCCTGGAGGTGCAAGAGAACTCTTCTTGATGGTCTCTCAAGCATTTTCTTCAGTCTGCATTTTCTCCCAAGTGCCACTGTTAAAGTCAATCATTATCTTCATTCCTCATTCCAATAGCTTTCTTGGTTGTTGTCCCAAGATGATCCTTAAGAGACAGAATCCTAGCAACACTGACACTAGTTTTGCTCTAAGTAATTTGAAAGCATTCGTCAACCAAGATGGAATCCATGAAAACAGTGATGAGAACCAATTGTATCCTGCTGTCTCATGAGCTTTGTCTTCCCTTTTGGTATGCAAGGTTGTTAACATAGTTATTACTTCTATCAGAGTTCTATTTCTCCATCATAAGATGGTGTAAACATACAGCAAGATGGCCCGACCTTGGCACCTTACATTGCTGTTATCAGATCCAGAACATAACTGTTCTGGAGAGTCATCAGCCTGATGGCTCTCAATCCTTCTTTGATTGCATTGAATCCTATTATCGTCAAATTAATTGTCTGCGGTTGTTCCCACCTAGTGACCTGTAACCACTTGGTGTTTACTGCAGCTTGAAGTCCCGGTATAGATATAGATGTCATTATCATGGAGGTCTTGCTGAATGGCCTGTGCTAATCAGGAATGTCTTCATAAGCCTTTATTGATTTTGATGAGAAATCATTTTCTTTTTAGTCGACCAAGATGACATTTTATCTTCATTCTGTTGTATTCATTCATTTTTCATTTCATTCATTTTTAGGAACTCCTCAATATGTAGGTCACTTTGGGAAATCACCAGCACTGGGATGGATACATTTACAATGGAGCACATTCCTCCCCAATCTTTAGGCAACTGCACTTGATCTAACTGAAGAGGTGCTCATAAATAACCCTGATAAGTTTAAGAACTAGATAAGACGAGCAGACTGGATTGATACTATAAAAAAAAAAGTATGCGCAGGCTGTCAATGCATCTGGCTTGTGAACAGAGATCGATAAGGCAACTTCCTAGGTATCGTGTGACATTCCCAAGTTCCAGATATAGAGATGTCTTCATGAAGCTAAGATTAAACATTCTGCCAATGGGAGAGGTCCTCAGTGTGAGAAGGCAATTAGAGGACAAGACTCTGTTTTGTAGATTCTGCAAGAGGCAGGATATGATTGAGACAACAAAACACCTGTTGGCAGAGTGCAGTGAGTTGGTAATATTGGGAAAGAAATACATGAGTGAGGTGCCAGTTCCATGTAAATCATTAACATTGGAGGAGTTGTGGGAAATGTTCATAATTTTGGAAAATGTTTCAATGATTTTGGCCGCAATGACATTTTTCGAGGAAGTGTTAGACCTTTTGTCTGTGTGAGGAGGTTTTATTTGGAGTGCGCCTAATGAAGAGTGCAAAGGGAAATGGAGAGAGGTGTTCTTCTTTAAAAAAAAATGTTTTACAGTTTGAAGGAATGGAATGAAGTGTAATTATGAAAAGTTTGTAATAAACCAACCATATTAAATAAATAATCAAATTAATTATTCTAGGTAGAGCACATCTTTTTCGTGGAGCTTACCTCTTGATGCATTTCCATTTCTCTGATTATGGTTTACATATACCAAATGTGTCAATTATTGATGATTTGTGAATTTATAGCACAAAATGCAAAATGATTGCTAGTATAATTCTCAAAACAATAGTGCTATTTTTAGGATTTCCAAGAAATGTCACTATATCAGTGTGTCCTCTTATGAAAGCTGGATAAGACTGTTAAATGTATGAAAACACCACAACTAAGAACATGTGTACAAAGAAAATAAAGTATTCTCCTTTTCTTCTGACTTCTACTGCTTCTGTACCATTGTTTCTTTTTTCATAGTCTAGGGAGGGTGTTCCAAGATCACTGCAAGTCCATCAGTGCTTAAGAAACCCTAACTTAAAAGTTTTTTTTTCTACTTCCTTTGTCTTGTCTTGCTTTTGGTCCTGGATCTTGCATGTATTCACTGAAATTCTTCACTTACTTTGGTAGGAGTAGCTGCAGGAGAGGTCAAGGTTTCTCCTTTGTAGGATTTGACATTGTGTAGGTGTATCCATGCTCTTTGACCTTTTAACTTTAGCACAGTAGGGCTTACTTCCTTTACCTTGTGAGGACCTTCAAAACAAGGGCACTCTGGGTGCACACAAATTTATACACCGGCACCTGGTCCACTGGGTATAAACTAAGAGGCTTCACCGTCTCTTCCAGATCAATGGGCTGATTATATTTTTTGTTTTCCCTTGACCCCTCCCATCAATTCTGGAGCTACTGGGACATAAAGGAAACATTTCAGTCATTGTTTTCAAATAATCATGTCTTTTCATCGCCTGAAGGCCTCACTATACTATGGCACCTGTATTTGCCCTTGTTGGGGTAGTGAGAGGAGTTCTCATGTGGCGTCCAGTCACCAACTCGTGGGGCATCAGACGATGATTTGAGCCTGGCAGGTTCCATAGAGCATATAGCGCAAGGGGTAGGCAATGAAGCCATCCCTTCTTTAAAGTGGCTTTTAGTTTTGCATAACCTTTCTTTAAAAAGCCATTTAAATTCTCACAAATTACATTTGCTTGTGAATGATAAGCTGAGGCAAACTTGTGTTTAATGCCCAATAGCAGAACTATATTTTCAAATAGCTCATTTACAAAGTGTGGTCCATTGGCGGATCACAAAACTTCACACACCCCCATCTTGGAAATACTTTGCGCACAAGGAATTTGGCAGGACATGCAGCATCAGGGTGTGTGCATGGATCTACCTCATTCCATCTTGAAAATGTACCTACTACGACCAGTGGAGTAACTTTTCTGAAAATGTTGGAGGGGACATGACATCTAAAGAAAAGGTGCCCCAATGAATGGGGACAGAATGGTGTGCCATGAAAGTTGGTGGGGGCAAACACCCCTGTCCCCCTAAAATTATGCCCATGACTACAACTAGCATATATTTACAACCATTGCAAGTCTGCAGCATGTCTACATATTAAAGTGGAGATGTTGGAATGGTCCATTTGGTCTGGGAATTACTCCTCTCACTGTTCACATTTCTGACACACAATACAGTCTATAATGAACTGTGCCACGTGTTCATATAGGTTCAGTACAAACCATTCTTCTGCAATTGTAGCAGCTAGACTTTCTCTCGAGTCACATGAGTGGGATAGTGGAGCTGCTCCAGTGCTACCCTCAATAATACTAGAGGCATAACTGGTTTTCCAGTGCAGTTCTGTATCCAAATTGCCTCAGTAGGGCATACAAAACATACGTGTTTTTTCCATAACTCTTTTTTCTTTCTGCGATGATCGTCCTTGTATTTCAATTAACTGCACAATGGCTATCATATTAAATCCTTCCTTAACCAACATGCATCTCCCTGTTGCCTGATTTATATTCTTTTCTTCACTCTCAAATATGGTTGAGCAATAGGCTGCTTTGTTGGCCTCTGAATCTGCAGTTTCGTTTCCATGAGAGATTATATCTGTTCTCTTTCAATGGGCTGCACACACTATGGTTTCTGGCAAACTGAACACTTCAATATGTTTTTCTAAAATGCATGCATGTTGCACATGAGTGCTGTCTGCGCGGATGAAACCCATCCTTTTCCAATGTGACAAGCATGTGTGTACAGTTGACATAACATGGGTGGAGTCAGAATACACTGTCACTTCCTCATTCTCAAAGCTTTTCAGCGTGTCAATAGGTGCAGCACATTCTGCAGCCTGTACTGAATAATTTGGGGATAATTTCCTACTAATCATTTTCTCAAATGTACCCTCTGGATTCAGCTTTACCAATGCCAATCCTGAATGCCTCACCCCAGTCTTTTCATCAATTCTAGATGACCCATCAATGAAGACCATTTCCCCCCACCCTAGAGCATTTTCTCTTACTTGAGGAATATCACCATAACACTCAGTATGCATTGTACAATCAGGCATATAATCATCTTCTCCCACTGGTTCAGCTAGAAACATTGCTGGATTCACTGTGCCACACCTGACAATTTTAATTGCAGGGTTTGTGATAATTACCTCATATCCTGACGCTCTTTGTGTGGTCAATGTGCTTTTGGGGTTTTCCAGAATTGTGAATAATGCATGTTCCACAAACAATGTTGCTGAACACCCCATGGTCATGCTCAAGACTTTTTTGATTGCAAAGGCAGCTGCTGCCAGTGATTGCTCACATGGATAATGTCCTTTCATCACTGGATCCAAGATCCCACTATAATAAGCCAATGGTGTACATGAAAATGAATATATGCCCCTGATGAAGAGTGATAGAAACTCGAAATGTGTTGACCCTTCTTACATCATTTGTACAAATAAAAAATGGTGTATTCAAAACTAATCCAAAAACTGTCAAGTATAATTTATGGTCTTTCTGCCTTGAATCTAATACAATAGAAATGTCTAAAGCATAACATGTCTAACAGTTAGTAAATAGAAGGTTGTCCTATTTGGTGGCTCCCCCAGTCAGACCCTCCAGCTTATAGCGATTTTGCAATCCCGCAAAATGCTGCGAAAATGGCAGTTTTGCACAAAATGCCACAAAAACGGCCGTTTTGTGCAAAAACAGTATCTTTTAAAAAAATATATTTATATTTTTACTTTTTTTTAAAAGTAATCTGCAAAAATTACTGTTTCAAAAAAAATAATACTTAGGGTGCCAGGTTCTCAACTTTTATTTTTTACACAAGAAATGAAATGCGCTAACACATCTTATCACTTGCGCCCCAAAAAAGTGCAGCCCAATCCACAAGGGACAAATGAATGGGTACATTTTACATGCGCGCCCATTCAGATGGCCTTTCTCACCTCCTTGATCAAATAAAGTGGCGTTTCTGTCAATTTAAAAGCGCATCCCTCATTTCCAAGCAAGATGCACTTTTAAATGTGCATAAATTGTAGGCAATCCTACGCGCACGGGATGTGGGGCTGCCACTACATGACAGGATCTTTCCTGACCCTGCCATGCATTTCTTTTAAGGTATGAACCGCTGCCGTGTCGCTTGAATTTCCGTTCCTCAAACAGGATAAAAATGCATTTTTTGGGTCGCATTTTACAGTGGCAGGCACCTGGAGGGCCTGTCCCTGTGAAAGGCGCTGGGAGCTTGCAGAACACTGTCGGGAGAGTGATTCTATTCAAAGTACTGCCCATTTTGATGACAAAAATCGATCAAATGTTACAATTTGACCTATTTCGTCCAGTACTATTCGATTGATTTTTATAAATACTGAACATGTGTTGCGGGGGTGTCACCTACTCCCCATGTTCAGTATTTTTGGTCTAGGGTGGTTGCAGACGTGTTTTCCCCTTTTTCCTCAATATTGGAGGCGGGGACAGAAAAAAAATAAAATAACGAAAAAGGGACCCTGCGGAGTCGGATCCGACCCGTGTTAGAGGGACGGATCTGTCACTGCGAGGTTGCAGGGGAAGCGGCAGCGACAAAGCAGTTAAGTAGGGAAGGGGGTGAGGTGGTGGTGATATGTACATTTTGGGTTGTTTGGCTGAAGTACAAATCAATTAGCAGCAAAATTGACTACGGTCAATTCCGCCGCAAATAATTACACTTCGGTCAAACAACCCAGTACACCATTCAAGACAGCTGGCCAGCGCACAATTTGCACTACAGCTCAAGCCTGCGGAAATGCGCCAGTCACCTTTGAGAATAAGGTGACCTGCTTATTTCCAAAAATGGGTTGCCTAAAAATAGCATATCCTCCATTTTTAAATGCCCCATTTTTTGAGAAACTCAGTCAAAATCTACATTTAAAAAAAAAAAATGTTACACTATGAGAGAGAGGGAGAGTGGTGGGTGAGATGTGAAGTGATAGGCAAGAAAGCAGAGGGAGAGCAGTGGGTCAGAGGAGGAAGCGCTGCACAAGAGAGCAGAGGAAACAGTGATGAGGTGGGCCAGAAATCTGAGAGCGCGCAGAGGTACAGAAAGTAGAGGGAGCATGTGGTGAGTGAGCCAGAAAGCAGAGAGGAAGCGGTTGGCCAGAAAGAGGCAGTGAGCTGCAGATTGGGAAAAAGGATGAGGGAAGAGTGCGATAGAATGGGAGAAAGGATGCAAGATGCAGAAGCAGCACAAAAGAATGAAGGACTGTATATTGCGGGAGGAATTGTAGAGTGTAAGGTGTGAGTTGGGAGTATGTTTTGGAGTGTGGCAGGGCTGGGCAGTGCAAATTCTGACTTGACAGTGTGACATAGCACGTGAGTATTTGTATGACAGAGTGAGAGGTTAAGGAATGCAAGTTGTGATGGAGAGTTGGTGAGATGTGTGTTGGTGAGAGAGGTGTGTGGGTGTTTGAGGGATTGGAGAACATAGAAGGGGAATATTTTCAGCATTACAACTGATAATGTTCAATTTAGTTAATACTATTAAATAGGCATGAACATTAAACCAGAAATGTAGCCAAATCAAACACTGTTCTGCCAAGTCAGAGACATCTGGGACCCTTCTTATTAAATTAATACAAACGATACATAATAATGATAGCCTGCCTCTCTTGTAGCCTTGCACTCTGCCTATTTCCTGCAATGTGGAAATCTTACACCCTCCAGTTAATACAAAATGTTCCGCAAAAATGCCGCAAAAAATAAAGGTTTGTGCCGCAAAATCTGCCATTTCATGCTGCAAAATTTACCATTTCATGCTGCAAAATCCTGCAAGGGCTGCCCAGTGGGGCTCCCGAACAGTTGACCATCGTTCAAACTCTAAAAACATTTAGGCCTAGGACTTGTTGACAGTGTGCAGGTGACGCAGGTTTCCTATTTAGGAAATCATCATTTCTTTGACCAATTTCCCAGCCTAGATACCAAGGCTGAGCACTTCTCCCCTGCACCTCTAAAAATCTTACCAATGGACCTAATTATCTTACCTACTTTGAAATCAAATTAAGAACATTGTTTAAAACGGTGTGCTTGGTGCATTGTTTACTCATTCCTACAAACAAACCTGTTAATGTCAGGGTGCAGGGTGTTATAAGGGGCAAACAGGGCTCTGTGAAAGGCCCCAGGTTAAAGACAACAGGGAAAAGAACAAGACAAGACCAAAGGAAAAGACTCAAGCCTTATCTGAGGCTTCCTTGTCCATATTGCAGGCAAAAGGACCTGCGAACCACAAGTCCCAGCAGCCTCAAGGCCGGGAACTACTTTTTCACTCCCATGTTGTGAGGGGCTCGTGTATGCGCACGTGCACAATACCAAGGCACGGGGCTTGTGCTTAAGCACCCGACCAGTGCAGACGCATCTTCCAGAGCTCCTGCCGAGGGGGATCACGCGAGGGGCCCGCTGAAATCTAATGCGCTGCAACAGGGAGGTAGCACGGAAACAGGAGGTAAGCATTTGAGCTCCAAAACCACAGAGGGGCACACGCAGGGGGCACAGCCCGGCTACATCATGTCCCCTGCTTATGGCAAAGCTGAGTGCTTAACAGCGTTTCGCTGCATTTAAAGACAGCGACTTTTACTCTCATGATTGCATGAAAACTAATGCGAGCAGCGCTTTTAAATAACACCACTTCAGCCACGTTCGGCAAACTTTGGCAGCACAGTGTGCTCTTTTCATTACCGAGCCACGTGCGGACAACTTTGGCAGCACGTAGCGCTTTCCGGTTTCAAGCCACGTGCGGCAAAACTTTGGCAACTCAATGGATATTCTCATTTCTTAGCCAAGTGCGGCACACTTGGGCCACATGTTTGATTACCAATAACTATCCACGTGCGGCAAGTACAGCTGCACATTTCTTGTTGGGCATTGACAGGCTGCGTGAGCAAATTAACACTCCCAGTGCATGTGTCCGCACTAACCAATCCCTGGGGCGGGGTGTCACTAGATGATGTGGCTGTTCTCTTGTATTTTACCCGATGTGAACCAGACACAGATCATTAATGCTAAACTCTCTTGCAGCATTCAAACTGCTCCAAGTACCGGACCTGAGAGTGCGCAGGCAGGAGGCCAGCACTCACCCCCAGAACTAAGTGCCTCTTTCTGTATCAAAAGTTGTATGTGATCACTGTGTGTGTGTTTGGGGTCATAGTGAGTATGTACTGTTGTTATTTTCACCCCTATGTTCCCTTGCCTGTCCACATCCCCTTTCCTAAGCCTCATTCCGGTTACCCTCTGCTCGAAACCTATCCAACCATCATGATCCTAACCCACTTACCCTGCTGGGGTCTCGGAGGCCCACGTAAGTACTGTCTTGCGGGTGCCCAGACCATAGTGTGGGTGGTTGGTTCGTGCCACTCCTGCGCTTTGAATCCGGAGCTGTGACAGAAGCACAGGCCTTTGTTATTTCCTACCTCACTGGAGATGCGGCGGCTTGGGCAAATCCTTTGATACAAAGGGACGATGGGGTACTGTATAATTGGGCTGAATTCCAATCAGAATTGGGCAAAATATGTAACCGCAGAGCTGCGGCTATGTGCAAGGACAGGGAGTTGCTCACTCTGCATCAGGGAAATAAGGAGTTAGTCACATATGTGTCTCATTTTAACAAGCTGGTGGCAGAAGCAGAGTGGCCTCGGAATAAAAGAATGTCCCTCTTTTTATCAAGCTCTACGTGACGAACTAAAGGACCTTATCGCACAGGTCAACTCTCAACCCCAAGACTGCCCTGCTATGATTGACTTGGCACTACGCCTTGATCATCGTCAGGCGGAATGACGAGAGATAAAAAACTAAGGGACTTACGCCCAATAGACAGGTTAGATCAAACACACGTAACTTGTGCCTCGGAAAAATCAGTCAGGGACGAGCCCATGCAGATTGGGTTGACCCGGGGCCCACTCACCAAGGATGAAAAAGAACGGCGGCATAAGGAAGGCCTGTGTTTATACTGCGGAACCACAGGACGCTTCGTTAAGGAATGCCCCACGAAACCCAAAGCGCAGGGAAACGCCTCGACTTGGCGGTTGTAGGGGTACTACAGCCGAGCCAAGTGATTAAAGTTACCCCAGTTATAGACTTTGTAAACTATGCCCCTCATATCAATTTGCCTGGGTCATTGCAATTCCTGGGACAGGAGGTTAGGGTTGCCCTACTCCTAGATACCGGTGCACGGGTAACTTTATGGACACAACCTACGCCACTAAGTTGGGAGTGCCCTTGTGTACGAAGAAAAAAACCGAACCAGTGAGGGATGTTGATGGAACTGCTTTGTGCTCTTGCCCCATAACCCACTGCATTCAAACATTGATGCTATGTTGTCAACAAAACCACAGAGAAAAAATCAGGTTTGACCTAATAGCGGCACCGCAATTTGGCATTATCTTGGGGTTGCCATGGTTTTCTAAACACATTCCTCACGTGAACTGGTTCAAGGGTATTCTATCTTTGTCCTCATCATACTGTCTCGCTCACTATGTATCTGTGGTACAGACCATGTCCTTGGTTCAGGGAGCTACGCCAGAACCTACCGTCACATCTGTAGAGGCATCAGATCTGTGTGATCTACCATACCGAGTACCAAGAGTATAAAGAGTATAAAGATGTGTTCAGCAAACAGGCAGCAGAAACATTGCCCCTCCCATCGGCCATTCGATTTCTGTATTGATCTCGAACCAGGTTCAGTGCTGCCCTGTAGTTGTGTGTATGCCCGAACCGAAGCCAGGACAGAACACCTAAAGAATTACATAGATACAAACCTACAAAGTTGGTTTATCCGACACTCTAACTCGCCAGTCTCGTCACCACTTTTCTTCGTACCAAAGAAGACTGGCTATTTGAGAACTTGTATAGATTACCAAGGAATTAATCATGTTACGGTTAAAAACCGGTATCCCTTACCACTGATTCCAGTATTGCTGGATCAAGTGTGAGATGCAGCTGTATACACGAAATTAGATCTTCCGGGGGCCTATCACCTGGTACGAGTGCGGGCTGGAGATGGGTAGAAAACAGCATTCAGAACCAAATTTGGCCTGTACGAGTACCAGGTGATGCCGTTTGGGTTATGTAACGTCCCGGCAGCTTTTCAGCACTTCCTAGACGAAGTGCTACGCGAATACTTGGACATCTTCACGGTAGTCTATATCGATGACATATTGATATACTCTCCGAATATGCAGGAGCACGTCAAACACATCAAGGCAGTGCTGCAACGGCTCCGAGAGCATTACCTATTTGCCAAGCTCGAGAAATGCGAATTTCACCGCACCACAGTGGAGTTCTTGGGGTACTTTCTGACTCCATCTGGGGTACAGATGGATCAGAAAAAGGTAGAGGCAATAATAGAATGGCCAGCTCCCACATCCGTGAAGGAAGTCTAGTCCTTTTTAGGTTTCACCAACTTTTATCAGCATTTTATAAAGAACTTTTCTGAATTAGTGACGCCCATAACAACATTACTCAAAAAAGGGAAAGCATTCTTATGGGATGAATCGGCAGAACAAGGTTTTCAGCGGTTTAAATCAGCTTTTACATCTGCACCAGTGCTACGACATCCCGACCTAAGTCAACCATTCTTGGTTGAAACTGATGCCTCGAGTTATGCGTTAGGGGCAGTGCTGACCCAGTGAGACCCAAGACGGGATTACTACATCCTGTACATATTATTTCCAAAAACTACTTCCCGCGGAAGTCAACTGCACCATAGCCGACCGAGAACTATTGGCTGTAAAGGCAGCATTTGACAAATGGCGACACTAACTGTTAGGAGCTCACGATATGATCACTGTCATGACGGATCATCGGAATCTACAGTTTATAAAAACCGCAAAGACACTTAGCCCCCGCCAACTTCGGTGGGCGTTGTTCTTTTCAAGTTTTGACTTCCTAATCACGTATCGTCCGGGAACAAGCAATATGAAGGCTGATATCTTGTCACGATATCCAGAGCCCGAGGACAAAAGCACAGGTGAAGCTCGTCCGATAGTTCCAGCTACCCAGATAATTGGTCTAGTAGGCAGACCTAGCATCTTTGATGATGTGTTGAAGGCCATGCCCACTTGAGAATTGCAGGAATGGTGTTCTCGGGGGTCGCAGCATACCTTGGTAGACGGTGTTCCGTACTATGCTAAGACCTTATACTTACCTACACCAGCACTAAGAAAGGAAGTAATACATTGGTGCCACGATACCACTCTAGCCGGGCATCCCGGTATAACAAAAACCCAGCAAAATGGAGCAAGGCTTTTCTGGTGGCCCACGTTGCTTCGGGATGTACGGGTTTATGTGTTAGAATGAAGCATTTGCAGCAGACAAAAGGCTAGCCATCTGAAACCAGTGGGTTTACTTCAGCCATTGCCAACTCCACCAACCCCATGGCATACAGTTACTATGGATTTGATTGTGGATTTACCACCAGTGCAGAAGTACTCTTCCATCCTAGTTGTTGTAGACTCGCTTTCTAAAATGAGCCACTTAATTCTGTGTATTGGTGTTCCAACTGCTGGTGAGTTAGCAGAATTGTTTTTGCACAATGTGGTACGTCTACACGGATTACCCATGCGTGTTATTTCAGATAGAGGCCCACAATTTACCTCTCGATTTTGTCGAGCATTTTGTCGATTAATCAGGATGGAGGTCAGTCTATCGTCCGATTATCACCCGGAGACGGACAGTCAAACGGAAAGGGTAAATCAGGGTCTGGAACAGTACCTATGCTGCTACACGGCTAATGCCGAGACATCATGGGTACAATACGTTTGGCTGGCAGAGATAGCCTATAACAACACGGTACATAAGCATACTCCATTTTTTGCTGCATATGGGTTCCATCCCCGAGTATTGCCCACAACACTGAATAATCATCCATCAAATCTACCCACCCTATTAGGGCATCAGGCACATGCACAGCAAGTATGGAGGGATATTCAGGCAAATTTAGAAGCCGGTAAAAGATCCTATAAATATTATGCAGACAAAAAAAGAGGTACAAACCCCCAGTACAAACAGGGCGACAGAGTCTGGATATCAACCCAAAACATTAAATGATCCGGACGTCATAAATTACAGCCTAGGTTCTTAGGCCCTTTTACTATCTCCGATATAGTCAATCCAGTGGCAGTGCGGCTGGCATTACCCCACCAAATGAAAATCCACCCCACTTTCCATGTGTCCTCGTGAAAACCAGTCTGACCTTCTATTCGCAAGCAGAGACCACCACCCATAATTGTACAAGGGCATGCAGAGTATGAAGTCCAAGCCATTTTAAATTCACAACAACATACAGATGTGCTATATTACTTGGTTGACTGGGTGGGATATGGTCCTGAGGAACGATCATGGGAACCTGCGCACAATGTTCAAGCCCCTAGATTGGTGAAAGCATTTCATGTGAATCATCCTGGAAAACCTAAACCTGAGCCCTTCTGTGCAGGGGGGGTACTGTCAGGGTGCATGGTGTTATAAGGGGCAAACAGGGCTCTGTGAAAGGCCCCAGGCACAAGACAACAGGGAAAAGTACAAGACAAGACCAAAGGAAAATACTCCAGCCTTATTGGAGGCTTGTTTGTCCATATTGCAGGCAAAAGGACCCGCAAACCACAAGTCCCAGCAGCCTCCGGGTCGGGAACTACTTTTTCACTCCCATGTTGGGAGGGGCACGTGCACGCGCGCAAGACCAAGGCACGGGGCTTGTGCTTAAGCACCCGACCAGAGCAGACGCATCTTCCGGAGCTCCTGCCGAGGGGGATCACGCAAGCGACTACCCCCAAGGAAGAAGCATTCCGGCCCCTCGCTCATGCCAGATAAGTACAGCAAGAGCCTAGCGAAAGAATCCATGCTGAAATCTAACCCGCTGCAACAGGGCGGTAGCACGGAAACAGGAGGGAAGCATTTGAGCTCCAAAACCACAGTGGGGCACAAGCAGGAGGCACAGCCCGGCCACAGCACGTCCCCTGCTTATGGCAAAGCTAAGTGCTTAACAGCGTTTTGCTGCATTTAAAGACAGCAACTTTTACCCGCATGATTGCATGAAAACGAATGCGAGCAGCACTTTTAAATAACACCATTTCAGTCACATGCAGCAAACTTTGGCAGCACGGTGTGCTCTTTTCATTACCAAACCACATGCGGCAAACTTTGGCAACATGATGGGTATTCTCATTTCTTCGCCATGTGGTGCGAACTTGGGCCACATGTTTGAATACCAATAACTAGTCACGTGCGGCGGGTACAGCTGCACATCTCTTGTTGGGCATTGACAGGCTGCGTGAGCAAATTAACACACCCAGTGCATGTGTCCGCACTAACCAATCCCTGGGGTGGGGTGTCACTAGATGATATGGCTGTTCTCTTGTATTTTACCCGATGTGAACCAGACACAGATCATTAATGCTAAACTCTCTTGCAGCATTCGAACTGCTCTGAGTACCGGACCTGAGAGTTCCCAGGCAGTAGGCTGGCACTCACCCCCAGAGCTAAGTGTCTCTTTCTGTATCAAAAGTTGTATGTGATCACTGTGTGTGTGTTTGGGGTCATAGTGTGTATGTACTGTTGTTATTTCACCCCTAAGTTCCCTTGCCTGTCCACATCCCCTTTCCTAAACCTCATTCCGGTTACCCTCTGCTTGAAACCTATCCAACCATCGTGATCCTAACCCACTTTCCCTGCTGAGGTCTCGGAGGCCCGCGTAAACACTGTCTTGCGGACGCCCAGACCGTAGTGGGGGTGGTTGGTTCGTGCCACTCCTGCGCCTGGAATCCGGAGCTGTGACAGTTAAACTCTGCTGTACAATTTGGCAGTTGCGTCTGTTAGGGATATAGAGCGATAACGTGCCAGGTGCATCCAGTTTCCCTTCTGAAAGATAGTGGGTTCTTCCTGCACTAGGCGAGCTCTCGGGGAATCAATTTCCTGTATTCATTATGTTGAGAACCCTTGCTAAACAAGGACTGTCAAAGCCAACATAGATTGGGTTCTTGTGTAGGTGTGGCACAGCTGTATGTGCGGTTAGAACTGCCAGACTAAACTATATATATGGAGGGGCTGACTGATGTCAAATCTCCCTGGAAACGGAAAGTCTGGAACAAAATGGAGGACGGTGTCCATAGCAAGAATGGTACCTTGTTCTGGAAGATAGTAGCACATGTTTAAAATGCTACACGAAGTAATCATGAAAGTTCTCTCTCATCCAATGAGTTGGTGAATCATTCTTCTGCTCTGTACAACTGTCCTCCGGAAGCGTATTTCTTGCCCATGAACTATCCATCGGCTTGGTCTATCACAACCTGCACAGACGCTGAGCGCATTGTGTTTACTTCCCCAGAGCTCCGGCAAGCTCTACTGTCCTTGGCTGACAGTAAAGATCCTGGGAGTGACATGGTACGGATGGATATTTTAAAGTAGAATTCAGCAATTTGGGTTCCAGTACTCAACACGCTCTTTAATGTATTTAGCAGAAACCATTGGAAGCAGGCTATCACTGTAAAATTATTCAAGAAGGGTATAGGGAGGACACTTGTTATCACCCTACCCCCTGATTGATCCTTCAGCCAATTGGTTTGGAAGACTACTTTATAATCGACTACATGATCTAGGAGTCGTACGGCGTTCGTACGGGAGTTGGGACTATTGAACAGGTGCTGAATTTCAGGTTTATTCTGGATACATTCGCGTTAGGGCATCGTACTCCATTAAAACTGCATTTTACGGACATTAGCTCAGCTTTCCATAATGTTAATTGCGGGAGCTGTGGAGAATGCTCTTGAGATAAGGTCTTTCCAAACCCATACTTGCCATCTTGGTGTCATTATATGAACATTTGACTTGACTTGAAGCATGGGTTTGACATTTGCCTGCTACTGATACAGAGGTACCTTCAGGCCATAAGATTGCCAGAGCTGGTAAATGATGTGATTAGCAAATACGGAGAAACAACATTCACGGTTTCTGTGATGTTGTCGCACATGATGTGACATGCATTAGGCGTCAAGTTTTCACAACAATAAAAGCACATTCATAATGGTGAGCGCAGTAGAAACACGCAGGTCACCATGCACGTCACTAAGTCGGGAAAACACAGGTATCCAACAAGAAGACAAAAAGGTATCCTTGAGCATGGGAGTAGAGCTCACATATTGAGGGTTTACACTAGATAAATCCACAATATTATACACAAATTGTATATTAAGTATTTGGTCTTTCACAGAAATGTCATTTGCCAAGTCAACAGGACTAGGAATGCTCAACCTTTCGGTACCTATGTACTGTTGTGCCTACACGAACCAGTAAGCAAATCCAAGCCTATGAGGTCATAGGGTTTAAGATTAATTAGCCCAATTATACTAATCACTATGAAAATGCTGAAAGGAAACAGGCATGTTTTAGTTCTTTCCCTATTAGAAAACAGAACTTCAAATTAAGTCACATGGCCTGAACAACCCAACCTTAAGGAACTTCACTTCAGTGTGAGATATTCAAATCAAACTATTTGGAGAGGTGAGGGTGTACTTCATATACGTTCAATGTTTAGCTTACAACGGGATCATTGAATGTGTCTAATGGATTATTGTATATTTTTCCCCTTTCTCTTCCCCTTTTTTGTTTATGTTTTTCATGTTATTTCCATTTGTGATTGATTACTTCTTCAAAATATTTGCCCATTGTAATGGAATAATTGTGCCTTTAACTGTCAGAAATTCAGGTGGTACCTCCAGTACTCGGTCACATTCTCTCTTGATTAAGCATTCCAGTGTCCCAAACCCATGCAGGCAATCATGTTTACTGCCTCTTCACAATCAGATCAAATATGGTTCACCGCGATATAGGAGTCATTGCTCGACACTTACATCAGTAGGAAAACATATGCCCTTTTCTGCGCGGTGGCGGTTGCCATGGATATTGAGGCATAAAGATTAATGCTTCTCGACGTCACACGCCGTTTAGTCATGTGACTTCACAGCTCTTAAGCTCCTCCTTGCCGAGTCATCAGCGCTTCTGATTTTGGCTGAAGTTTGTTACCTCCTGTGTTTCCGATTCACTGTGTTTCCTGATTCTTGGCTTGTTCTTTGGAATACGTCTCTTCCTACTCCTTTCCTGTTTAGAGTCACTTTGGGTTTGTTGCTGCCTTTGAAAACTTGTTAACCTTGCTTTGTTCAAACCACGACGTTGCTTCTGTCTATCCCCTTCATGATACATGTTTGCACGCCCAATTGCCGACCCGGAACTCTCTATGGACTGCCTCTCTTTCTTCCTTTGGATTCTACTAGACCTCCCGTTGCCAACACAGAACTCATTACAGATTGCTTTTGCCTCCCTTTTGGATATTTAACTGTCCATCCTGTTGCCGACCCGGATTGCTCAGTGGACTGCTGTTTCATGTGGATCCTTACCTGCTGCACACGCTACTTTGTAAGTCCAGAAGCCACTCTCTATCACCCCTGTACGGACAAGAGACTTCCTGTGTACCTTGAGGGTTGATTAGGGAGCGTCCTCGTTTTGTCAGGTACTGCAAAGAACTTCCTGGCCTCTAGGCTTTCACATTTCCTCAGGAATAATCCTGTCACCTTGTCTGTGCTTCCAGACCTTATGTGTAGCGTCTCCATGCTGCTGCTGCATTATAGAAGCTGTCCCATTTCAGCACACACTAAGGATCCTCTGACATTTCTTCTTACTATTCTGGTTCTGTTCAACATTACCTTATCTTGTCTATATATTCCTTGTCATTCTACAGATGCTTCAGAGCTCCCTTTACACCTGTTGATTCTGTCCTGTATTGCCAGCCAGTGCAGTGTTATCCATTGCTAGCTATTTCACAGTCGAGGTTGGTGTCATTTATACATCATCTTTTGTTATTGTCTAAGAAAGGGCTGTTACTAATTTGACTTTCCTTTCCGGTTCTAGGAGATCTGCTGCACGCGCCTGGGTCCATTCTTCCAAATAATCACTCCCTTGGTATTGGTTTTCTATCCATACACAGGGTTATATTGTTGGGTAGAAATTGTGGTCTACACGCTGTGGGAAAAATACGAGGCCTTCTTGACATAATCAGAAGCCTTCTCATGGACCCAAATGAATCCTTAGCTCAGATCATGCAAATGGTTATGTGCAAATATGACTGCTGCTCATGCTTTCACATAGCAGCGTATTGATGAGTTACAGGCTGGTATGCAACCAGCTGGACCACAGGCCCCCGATCCGGCACAGCCCTCGGGTTCTGGTTTGGCCATGCCCAGGCAGGATTCAGGGCCTGTGTACATGACAGCCCAGTTTCCTTTGGCACAACCAGAGAGGTTCAGCGGGGATCTCCGGACCTACCGCACCTTTTTGAACCAGTGTCGTCTCATTTTCTCTGCAGACCTTCCTCCTTTCCTGATTCTGCGACTAAGGCTGCCTTTTTATTGTCTCATTTAGGCGGCACAGCAGCATCATGGGATAAACCTTTACTGGAACAGGGGAGCCCGTTGTAGTTCGACTGTGATGCCCTAATCAAAGCCATGAGTCGAGTATTCGATACTCGGTACAAGACCCAAGCAACGGATCTTGAACTTTTGGGGTTACATCAAGGTGACTCTCCATTGTTAGCATATCTGCCTAAATGTAACTAACTCGTAGCTGAGACAGGTTGGCCTGTAGATAAAAAGGCATCACTGTTTTACAAAGGATTGTCTGATTCCTTAAAGGACACTCTAGCAATGGTTGCTATTGTACCTACCACTTTCCCTGAACTCCTCGATATGGTGCAGATATGTGCAGTATGGGGTCCTTTGACCGCCGAAGAAAGGGAGTCCAGAAAAAGGAACAATTTATGTTTCTATTGTGGTTCCTCAGAACATCTGTTGAAGGCTTGCAATAAGAAGCCAAAGTGACAGGGAAATGTTAAAGCTCGGCAGTATAGGGGGTCAAACTGTCAAGCTCAGCACCTCTTGACTCCTTGGTTTCGAAACCATTTATCATTTCCACCCGCTGCTCTTGTCCTCCAAACCATGATTAGTTTATAGATGCTACATTCAGGAGCCACCGGCAACTATATTGACAATGCTTTTGCCCGGAAGTTGGGCATTCCTGTGATATCCAAGTGTGGACGGTACCACATTGCTTTCTGGCTTAGTTACGGAACAAACAGTCGGTCTGACTTGGATCAATAACAATGGCCACACAGAAACCATATGTTTTGATCTCATTGCTGCCCCACAATACTGGTTGGTCTTGGGGTTACCCTGGTCAAAACGCCACAATCCAGTAGTGGACTGGAGGTCTGGTGAGGTGGACTTTGTGTCTTCTCACTGTAAGGCATTCTGTTTATCTTCATTACAGACCCACGCACACCTTGTCAACCGCTGTTGCATGTTCCATCCTCTGTAGGGGCAATCACGGCCGCTACTTTGCCAAAAGAATACACTAGCTTTCTGGATGTATTTGATGCTAAAGGAGAAAAGACTCTTCCACCTCACAGACCGTACGACTGACCCATCGACTTGGTGCTTGGAGCCAAGATACCTGCAGGTCGTATATATACTCACTTACACAGAAGGAAGATGTGATTCTCAAAGAATACATTGATAAATCATTGCAATCTGGTTTCATCCGTCCTTCGCATTCTCCAGCTGCTTCCCCACTGTTTTTATTGTACCAAAGAAGGAAGGGGATTTACGGCCTTGCATCAACTATCGTGCTATGAAGGCCATTACCATTCGTAATCAGTACCCTATTCCCCTAATTTCAGTACTCCTGGACCAGCTAGGTTCATCAAAAATGTTCACCAAGCTGGACTTATGAGGGGCCTATAATCTGGTGAGAATTAGAGAGGGGGACAAGCGGAAGATGACGTTCAAGACCAAGGACGGCCTCTTCGAGTATTGTGTAGTGCCGTTTGGCCTATGCAATGCCCCTCCAACTTTTTAATATTTTGTTAATGACATTTTCAGGGACATGATGGATCGGTTTCTCATCTATCTAGATGATATATTGATCTATTCTGATTCATATGAACTCCATGTACAACATGTCTGTCTAGTCTTTCAGCGCTTATGGGAATACGCCTACTACGCTAAGTTGGAGAAGTGCATATTCCATGTTGCTTCCGTTGAATTCCTTGGATATGATATTACTGACCGAGGAATACGAATGAGCTCTGCCAAGGTTAGGGCTGTTCTTGATTGGCCAGCCACTAAGAATCTGAAATCCTTACAGTTGCTCCTTGACTTCGCCAACTTTTACAGGTACTCTCTGTGGTCTTTTTCTGAGATTGCAGTTCCTCTTACGGCTATTATCAGCAGCAAAAATACTTTTTATTGTGATTCTGTAGCTAAGAAAGCTTTTAAAGCACTCAAACTAGCATTTACAACTGCCCCAGTATTACTGCCAAGGTTAGGGCTGTTCTTGATTGGCCAGCCACTAAGAATCTGAAATCCTTACAGTTGCTCCTTGACTTCGCCAACTTTTACAGGTACTCTCTGTGGTCTTTTTCTGAGATTGCAGTACCTCTTACGGCTATTATCAGCAGCAAAAATACTTTTTATTGTGATTCTGCAGCTAAGAAAGCTTTTAAAGCACTCAAACTAGCATTTACAACTACCCCAGTATTACAACATCCGGATGCAACACAGCCTTTTGTGGTTGAGGCTGATGCATCTGATACTGGCTTGGGTGCTGTCTTATCACAACACTTCCAAGACACGCAGGCACTTCATCCAGTAGCTTATCACTCAAGAAAGCTCAACCGCCATGAAGGGAATTACACCATCACCGAAAGGGAGCTTTTAGACGTTCGGATGCCTTTGTGGTCTGGCGACATCACTTGCTTGGTACTACAATACCGGTCCAGGTATATACTGATCATCACAATTTAGTAGCCTTGCAGTCTGAGAAATGTACCACGGCCAGACTTGCATGTTGGCACACATTTTTCTCGGCATTGAATTTCACAATTACTTGCCGTCCTGGGTCTTGGCACACTAAAGCAGACGCACTGTCACGCATACCGGGGGATAATGCTCTGCATGCTACTGTACTGTTGTACTGTAAAGTCATCTTTGAGGTCGCATCTGCTTACTTGGGTGTATCAGAATCCACAGACCATCAAGGACGAAGGTATCCGCATTATTCAGTCCCTGCCCTATGTCCAAGATCAGGTTTATTTACCCAATGATGCTACCGTACCATGGCCTTGCAGTGGTGTCATGACTCCAAGTTCTCAGCACACCCGGGTACTAGGGAAACTCTGGAATTACTATGCAGATGGGGTTGATGGCCGCACATGATTGCTGATACAACTCGATACATCTCATCCTTTGCAGTTTGTGCTCAGGGTAAGGTCTTGCATGCCAAACCTCTGGGGATGCTGCATCCGTTACCTGTTCCTAAGATACCATGGACCATGATATCTATGGATTTCATTGTGGAACTGCCACCGGTTCAGGGATATGATAACATTTGGGTTCTTGTAGACTATCTGTCTGCTTTGTTTGTTCCCTGTCGGGGTTTACCAACTGCCCCAGTTTTGGACGAATTGTTCATCAATCATGTCTTCAGGCGTTTTGGTCTACTTAGTATTATTATAAGGGATCGTGGTTCCTAGTTCACGTCACGTTTTTGGAGCGTTGTGACTTCTGCTTTGGGCATTGAAGATAGGTATTCAAGTGCCTATCAGCCACAAACTGATGGGCAGACTGAGCGAGTTAACACCACCTTGGAACAGTATTTGAGATGTCTTTTGCTTCACCATCAGCGGTCTTGGTTATCATTGTTAGCCATGGCTGAGTTTGTCTACAACAACTCTTTACACACTGCTACAGGTGCCACACCCTTTTTTGCTGTATATGAGTATCATCCTCGCACTCTGCCTCTGCCACTCATAACATCATCTAGTAACCCTGCTGCCCAGTCTTGTGTCCAGTCACTTGCCAAGTTACAAACTGGTATTAGGCAACATCTCTTGGATGCCCAGCGTTGTACTAAAACCTATGCCGATGCTCATAGGTTGAAGTCACCCTTGTATAAGAAGGGTATGAAAGTTTGGTTGTCCACCAAACACCTACGTCTGCCTGGTCGTAAGTCCTTGTTGCTGCGTTTTACTGTTCCTTTTGTTGTCTCTGATGTGGTCAACCCGGTGGCCGTTCGTCTGCAACTCCCGGCTTCCTGGAACATTAATTCTGTCTTCCACGTTTCCCTTCTCAAGCCTTTGCAGGGGGGTACTAGGTTCACGGCTCCAAAACATCCTCTACCCGTGGTGGGGTCGGATGAATATGAAGTCCAGCAGGTCCTCAATACCAAGGTGTGCAGCTTTTTCTTGTTGACTAGAAGGGCTAGGGTCCGGAAGATCGGACCTGGGAACGTCTTGCCCACATACATGCCCCTGCTTTGTTGCATGATTTCTGGTCTTCACACCGGGGCCGCATTTTTTGAGGAAGAGTACTGTCAGGAATTCAGGTGGTACCGCCAGTCCTCCATCACATTCTCTCTTGATTAAGCATTCCAGTGTCCCAAAACCATGCACGCAATCACGTTTACTGCCTCTTTGCAATCGGATCACATATGGTTCACCACGATAAAGGGGTCATTACTCGACACTTACAGCAGTAGGAAAACATATGCCCTTTTCTACATGGTGGCGGTTGCCATAGAGATTGGGGCATAAACATTAATGCATCTCGACGTCACACGCATGTTTAGTCATGTGACTTCACGGCTCTTAAGCTCCTCTTTGCCGAGTAGACAGCGCTTCTGATTTTGGCTGAAGTGTGTTACGTCCCGTGTTTCCGATTTACTGTGCTTCCTGGTTTCCTGATTCTTGGCTTGTTCTTTGGACTCCACATCTTCCTGCTCCTTGCCTGTTTAGAATCACTTTGGGTTTGTTGCTGCTCTTGAAAACTTGTTAACCTTGCTTTGTTCAAACCACGACTTTGCTTCTGACTTGCCCCTTCATGATACATGTTTGCCTGCCCAATTGCCGACCTGGAACTCTCTACGGACTGCCTCTTTCTTCCTTTGGATTATACTAGATCTCCCGTTGCCAACACGGAACTCATTACGGATTGCTTTTGCCTCCCTTTTGGATATTTAACTGTCGGTCCTGTTGCTGACCCGGATTGCTCAATGGACTGCTGGTTCATGTGGATCCTTACCTGCTGCACACGCTACCTTGTAAGTCCGGAAGCCACTCTCCACTCTCTATCATCCCGGTACGGACAAGAGACTTCCTGTGTACCCTGAGGGTTGCTTAGGGAGCACCCTCGTTTTGTCGGGTACTGCAAAGGACTTTCTGGCCTCTAGGCATTCGCCTTTCATCAGGAATAGTCCTGTCACCTTCTCTGTGCTTCCAGACCTTATGTGTAGCGTCTCCTCTCGAAGCTGTCCAATCTGAGCACACAGTAAGGATCATCTGACATTTCTTCTTACTCTTCTGGTCCTGTTCAACATTACGTTATCTTGTCTACATATTCCTTGTCATTCAACAGATGCTTCAGATCCCCCTTTACACCTGTTGATTCTGTCCTGTATTTCCAGCCAGTGCAGTGTTATCCATTGCTAGCTATATAAAAGTCGAGGTTGGTTTCATTTATACATCAATCATCTTTTGTTATTGTCTAAGAAAGGGCTGTTGCTAATTTGCCTTTCCTTTCCAGTTCTAGGAGATCTGCTGCACGCGTTTGGGTCCATTCTTCCAAATAATCGATCCGTTGGTATTGGTTTTCTATCCATACACAGGGTTATATTGCTGGGTAGAATTCGTCGTCTACACAACGTGGGCAAAATACAAGGCCTTCCTGACATTAACATTGTATGTTGACTTATACAAATGATGGACAATGTACATCATTTTTAACTGTATTACCAGTGGATGGATACATACAGCCTTGAAACTGACCGTAATGGTCGAAACACATGTTGGCAAGGCTGAAACAGAGCATGAGAGTTGCATATGCACAATTTTAAATATTGGAATTAAACCATTTAATGTACTAATTGAAATAGTGTCAATAGAATTTGCAAACTGGTTCATTGGAATCAAGAATTGACGACAAATCAGAAACAAATTCAGTTATTGTTGGTTGCTTGCTGATTACCTAAAGAGCAGCACATGACTTGCAGATACAATCAAAATGTATGTGTCCATATTTGGTTACGGGTATAGCCAAAGGTTGCTGCTACTCAAGCAACAGCTCTCATTTCTAACAAATAAATGGTCAAGGTGCGGAAAGCACTAGATATTGCCCACACCATAAATGTTTTGATACAGCCAACTGTATATTTGCAACCCACGCTCACAACATGTCAGAATATAAGTTCAAGACATATGATGATCTCAGGGCACTTTTCTCCAGTACCAATAATGCTTTTTGAACATCAACTCACAACCAAGAAACATTAAGACAACAATTCCTTAGACTAAAAAGATTGTCCAAAAAAGAAATAAAAAGTACTGGGAAAAAAAGGTACTATGAAGAGTTAACTGGAGTAAAGCAAATTCTCAAGAGGTCTTAGAATCCTAATTTTCCCCGACTTCAATAACACAGGAGACCTGGACTGAGTCAAGAAATGGGAAGAGAACCTAGACTGCAGTTCCAAAGTAATGATAGAACTCCTTACGGAACATGCAAAATGAGAACATACTAGAATTGAAGCTCAAATTGAATTTCTAAATAAAGAAACATAAGACATGGAAGCCCCACAAAGCACTAAACAAAAAACTACAAATCTTGATATAAAATCTTAAAACTCCATCAGGTTGAAGTTAACCTCAGAAACTATATAAAATGATGTTTCTCTGATAGAGTCTACAGAGAGGATAGAGTATATATGTTTCAATCTAAATATGATGGTGCCAGTAGATCTAACTCATGAGACAGCACACCAGTCTCATCACCAGCTACCTCAAATCCGGAGAGTGATCAAGAGAAAAAAAAAGAAACTACATCAGGGCCATTAGTATCGCAGGTAATCCAAACAATACGATTATGTTTAGACCCGATAAAAAAGGTACACAAGGCGAAACAGAAGTACAACCAAAAAACATGTACACTTGCAAGTTCCAATACAGCAGGATATATTAACCAGAGGAGAGAAGGGAGAGGCTGATGAGGGAGAAGAAACAGAAAGACAAGAATGAGTACAAGAGAGAAGAACAAGTACAAGATCAGTTAATTATCAATAGAGGATATCAGACATGTAAAGGTTTAAGATCGCTGCAAGGAGACCAGGATTTCCCCGACATTATGTTGTTGGCAGAACTTAACATACATCAGAATAACTTTGCAACAATTGTCAAACAAGTCCTCATTAATGCCCTCATTATCCCAGGATAAGGCCATTGACATTTTCCATAGAGCAGTAATTATGGACTTACACAAACACACTGACAACAACTTTATCAGACCTAAAGATAGAAAACGTAACCCAAACATGCCAGAAAGAAGAGCATTGAACTACTTAGTAAAGAGGCAGATAAAGGTTGTAACGTGGTAATTCTGAATATCCGTATGGCAGAAAAAACATTTGGACAACCAGGACCAAGGGGAAAAAAATTCTGGGTGTCGTCTTATTCCTTGCAATTAATGCTGCAAGTTATAAACATATGATTAGAGTAATATATAACAACAGTCTTCTGAAACAGTCTGTATATGTAGAAATAGAATCTTTAATTAGGAGAAAAACTGGGAAGTGTCCAATGCATTTTGGACCAAACAGAGTCCTTCTTCAGGAACCATGACTTCAACAATACACTGATTTTTAGCAAGAAACATGTAGACAAAGACAAGAGGGAAAACATAAGAAAATGCCTCACATTAGCTTTAAGCATCACTGTTAGTAATCATTAGTTATTTGGTATGTAAAAGAAATTATAAAAGGTATGTTACCCATCTCCTTTCTTTAAGTCTCAAATTCAAATGTGGAGGACACGGCCTGCAACTCTGTTAAAAAGTTGAATACGCCAAAATGAGGAAGGATCAAAGATAATATTAAGCATTATTTCTTTTATTTTTAACAACCTTTATTTTGTTTTGTGATAGACAAGAGGCAGCACAGTGCCAAAGTAGACAGGATTGGCTTTGTGCATTAGGAAAAGCAGAAAATAGCCGGCCAATGACAGCTCAGTTCAATAATACTCCATATCCAATTGGATAAAGCATAGAAGATCCTTGAGATCCTTAAACAAGTGTTACTGTAAGGGTGAGTGCTCGTACAGGATCAGTCTATGCCCCCCAAATTAGGAATCCTGTATATAATTGATAACAGGAAACCAGGTTGAGACATATGACCAGTGCAGTGATTTTCTCAGAGGCTATTATTTCCCAGAGTTTACTCCACGACATCGCCATGATAGGGCTGGCTGGGGATTTCCAGTTACGAGCTAGAGAGATTTTGGCAGCCAATAAGTGGTGAGTAATCAGTTTAGATGTATTGCCTGTCAGCAGATAAATCCCATCCCCTTGGTCCCCATGAAAATAATCAGAGAGTTGACGGGTAGCATCACCTTCAACATTGCTTTAATTTGGCAAAGCACCACTTTTCAAAATGTTTGAGCTTTGTTGCAGAGCCATTATATGTGGTGTGAGAAACCTGAGGACATCCTCCAATCTTTCTCCCTTGGATCTTCTCTGCAAGTGGCAATGGAAAGGCATCACTTTTGGGTCTTGACCATGGAGGTGCAGAAATGAGGCAGAATCACCTGGGTGCAGGGTTCTTGGGGAGAAGGAAGGAAATGTCCTCAGGTGAGACACAGTGTTTTCCCCTTCACCTCCACGATGAAACCCTAATCCCAGACGCTTTCATGGGATATTGTTATCCCATTCCCTTTGATCAAAACAGCATCAGGAAACAAGACAAACATTGAAAACCTAGAAGGAGGGTGAGACAAAGTGGGATGCCTTTGGGCGAGACATGGTATGCCCCGTTTCCTAGTGATAACCAGCCCAACCCTTCTCCAATCCTCACAGGCTATTGTAAGAGAGCTCCCCTCATTTCTCCACAATTGACACTTGACAGTTTTGAGACAAGGAAGAAGCAACCAAGAGAAGTGAAGACTATGTTCTTTTAGCACTCTAGTACTGGGACGGGGAAGATGTCTGCTAAGAGCAGTGAAGGTCATGCATGTCCCTTTAATGGGGGTCAGGCAAGGCTGATTGGTCATCCACATAAGGAAAACACTAAGGTCCACTTTGCTGTAAAAAGTACATTCATTGTTTAAATTACTTTAAAACGGTGGGTATCACTAGGATATCACAGTATGAATCGTGCCTCTTAAATGCTGAAATCAATCAAAAAGATAATATTTTATGAGTTTGCAGACTTATTTTAGTTAAAAGAAGAAAATGTGGAAAAAAGTCCATTTTTTAAATAATGAAAATACATATATGAATTAACAGTAAAATCCAAAAAATCAAAACACAATTGTTCAAAAAGACACACACCATTTTTTTCAAAAAAGGTTAAACAATTCAAGAAGGTAAGAATGAATCAGAAAAGTAGGTAAAATCTTGAGGAAAGAATCAACAGAACAAACTACTTTAAATAAAAAAGAAAGGAGGAAAAAATTGGCACATATAATAATTCTTAATGTACCACTTAATCTATTTTTGAACAACTTTGTCAATTTTGTTGAACAAACTTAGTTGATCAAAAAGCAGGTCTGCCAATGTGTTTGTGTCAGTAATAATGGTTCAATTCGAAGATTTTTGGGGAGCTGACATCTTGAACACGTTTTGATGGGAAACGCCACCTGCTGGGGGGTAAATTCTAATGAATGCCTTCCTCGGGGCAAAAAGAAACAACTGGGCTCTGTGGGGAAGCAGACACGAAAAAAGAGGAATTTCAAGGGATTGTTTTCAGAATAGTTGCAGGCTGTTCTGCTATTTTAAATTATTTTAGACTGCATTATTGCTTCAAGTCTGTAAATAAAAGTATGCTTACCCAGAAGGGGGGGCGCTATCTCTGGGGATATAGCTATGGGTGCCACGAAGGGTAATGTATCAAACACAACAGCTCTTTCCGCGATGATTTCTGAAGGAAACGGGGCCTAATGTCAGGCGTAATTCGAAGCTTTTTTAACATGAACATAAATTAGTCACTTCACTAAAGATGAATATTAAAGCATGGAGTGAAATGTGACAACTGATGGCAAACATTTCTCATGCATATCCTTGGTGAGAGACATAACCAACATATTGTAAAAAGGGGTACCTTGTGCGTTAGGCAGTTGAGAAAGTTGTGTTAGCTGCTTCAAATCTCGTGCTAGGGCGCTTGGCACGCTTGGACGGGCGAAAACTGAAAGTGATTACTGTTACATCCGCCCTGCATCCCGCTACGCAGTGACGCAGGGTGCGTTAATAAAAGCCCCACCCCCGAACACGGGAGTGCAGTTCCGGGCAGACCAGCAACCTGTGTGCCGTGCGTTTCTTTCGCTCCTGCCGGGGCTGCGACACACGGGCCACGCAGCCCTGCATTACATCATCCTGTCTCACCGCGCGCAGAGCCGCGGAGCCAGGATACAACAATGGCGACGAGGAGAACTGAACGAAGCACACGCACTCGACGCTCAACATGCTGTTGATGGCCCACGGCCATATAAAAAAAAATTGACACTCGGTCACTCGGTGGGGGAGGGGGGGCACACAAGAAACCCCCCACCCACAAAAAAAAAAAATAACAATATAAACTAAATAGGAAAAAAACATATCCTCAGCAAGCATCAACCTGGTCTCATGACCAAAAGGGCTTACCACCAACACGTGGAAGCGCCACAACTCTCTCTGCCTCCCATGAGTCAGAGGCACCAAGAAACATCGGTGGCCCACTGCTGATCCAAATCCATGAGATCAGCACGGCTGCACGTGGTGAGTGCCTGATTTTGACACTACTGCCCATCTGGAAAAATAAAAGGGATCGCCCAGGGACCAGCACCAAGGTGAGGCAAGTGAACCCCAGCAATGGCAACCGGCACACCCACCCTTAGACCCGGCACGCCTTCAAGACTGGCGGCAAATCTATCGATGTCATCACCACAGGCTCGCCCGCAGGGGAACTCCTCGGTAATGATCCAGCCTTTTGATCCATTTACAGACCCGTCATCAGTTGGCCCCAGATGGCAGCTATGGATCCAAAAATTCGAAATGGCGATGGACTGCAAGGACATAACCACTGCCAGGAAGATGAGGTCGCACCTGCTGTTAAACGTGGGGGACAAGGTACTACGCCTATTTAACTCGTTAACCATTGTTGATGGCCAGGACATCTACCAACAAGCAAAAGATGCCGTGACGGCGCACTTCCTCCCACAACTGAACCCGGACTATGAAACCTTCATATTCTGCACCACTATTCAGGCAGAAGAAGAAACTTTGGACGCCTAACATACATGGCTCAGGAAGTTAGCAATATCATGTGAATTCACAAATGTCGAAAAAGAAATCCGGAGGCAACTCATCAACGGCATCCAATCGGAGAAACTGAGACGGATGGTACTCGGTGAGAAAGGCATCTCCCTAACACGAATCCTCGAACTTGGTCGACAAAGAGAACTGGCACACACCAGGGCTGCCAACATGGGGGCAATGCTACAAAAACTACAGCCTTCCCTCATGACAGCCAAAACAGGTGGCAGCCACGTGTCCCGGGTCCCACGGAGTGTGGATGGTGTGGTGGACCGAGACATGGATGGCGAAACTGCCCCGTGCAAGGAACAACATGCGGGGCATGTGGTAGAAAGGACCACTTTGCAAAAGTATGCCGATCAGGGGGCACCCCGGTACAGCCTCCACAAAACCCTCAAGAAAAGAGCAAAGCCAAAAAGAAGAAGCAGGCCAACGCAAGGCGAGTCGAAACCGCTAACTCATCGACCAAGGAAGAAGGAGATGATGTCACAGGAACACCACATGAATCTGGAAAGGAACAATGGAAAAAAGGGAGGAAGGTCTACCTAGTGTCTGCATTGGAGCAAGGGCAGGCAACACAGAGAAAGAGTCGCAGGAGGCGGAAATGCCTGGTCACCCTTCAAAATCAGCAAGTATGGATGAGCATCGACATGGGAGCCTCCGTAAACGTCATGCCCACAAGCACGTTCCAGACGCTGCAACCACAACCAGATCTGAAGGACAAAGACACACTGCTGTTTGCGTACGGCAGCAGGAAGCCCTTACCGGTCATCGGCAGATTCCACACCACCAACAGCCACGGTGAAAACAGACTATGGTCAAAAATCTATGTCGTGAAGGCGGGGATCGAATGCCTTCTAAGTGGGGACACGGCTGAAGATCTGGGGGTGGTCAAGTTTGTCTGTCAAGTGGATGAAGTGCAAGAAGTCGAAAAGATTTTGGAACACTACCCCAACCTGCAAAAGGGGATAGGGTGCTTGAAAGGAAAGACAATCAGGCTACACATAGATGAATCGGTACAACCGAAGGCAGTGAGACACAAGAGGACACCATTCCACATGCGAGAGCAGGTAGAAAGAGAACTCAAAGCGCTGGAAGAAGCCGGAATAATAGAGGGAGTGACTGGGCCGACACCATGGGTCTCTCCGATGGTAGTAACAAGAAAGCCCAAACAGCCCGGCAAAGTCCGGATTTGCATAGACATGCGTCTTCCAAACACTGCTATCAAGTGGGAGAGGCACATCACACCCACGCTTGACGAAATCATGGCCGACCTCATCGGGTCGCGAGTGTTCTCCAAGGTTGATCTGAAAGCAGGATACCACCAGCTAAAGCTTCACAGAGACTCTCGCTACATAACGACCTTCTCAACACACCTGGGGCTACGGAGATAAAAGTGCCTGAGTTTCAGGATATCATCGGCGGCCGAAGTTTTCCAACAAACAATTCAGGAGGTCATTCGAGACAAAGCAAAAACAAAGAGGTGATGGCTGGAAGGTTTAGAATGAATCCTAACCACTGGCATTGCTCTGGGCAACCCTCCAGACCACCGTTCTTCGCCTGCCAAGCCATTACAGAAGGGGAAAGACCATATGCAAATCAGGCTTGGCCCCACCCCAAAAGGGGCAGTCCAGTCCGAACTGCTAGGTCACATCCCTTCTGCACGAGACCACAAGCATCCCCAAACATGTTTCGCCCTTGTTGGGGCTCATCAGTGAGGAGTAGCTTGGGTCTCTAGGCCCAGCAGGCACGGGACCCACGTCTGGGCATACCCGTCCCACTCGGGGTGACAAAGCAAAAACAAAGAGGTGATGGCTGGAAGGTTTAGAATGAATCCTAACCACTGGCATTGCTCTGGGCAACCCTCCAGACCACCGTTCTTCGCCTGCCAAGCCATTACAGAAGGGGAAAGACCATATGCAAATCAGGCTTGGCCCCACCCCAAAAGGGGCAGTCCAGTCCGAACTGCTAGGTCACATCCCTTCTGCACGAGACCAAAAGCATCCCCAAACATGTTTCACCCTTGTTGGGGCTCATCAGTGAGGAGTAGCTTGGGTCTCTAGGCCCAGCAGGCACGGGACCCACGTCTGGGCATACCCGTCCCACTCGGGGTGACAAAGCAAAAACAAAGAGGTGATGGCTGGAAGGTTTAGAATGAATCCTAACCACTGGCATTGCTCTGGGCAACCCTCCAGACCACCGTTCTTCGGCTGCCAAGCCATTACAGAAGGGGAAAGACCATATGCAAATCAGGCTTGGCCCCACCCCAAAAGGGGCAGTCCAGTCCGAACTGCTAGGTCACATCCCTTCTGCACGAGACCACAAGCATCCCCAAACATGTTTCACCCTTGTTGGGGCTCATCAGTGAGGATTAGCTTGGGTCTCTAGGCCCAGCAGGCACGGGACCCACGTCTGGGCATACCCGTCCCACTCGGGGTGACAAAGCAAAAACAAAGAGGTGATGGCTGGAAGGTTTAGAATGAATCCTAACCACTGGCATTGCTCTGGGCAACCCTCCAGACCACCGTTCTTCGCCTGCCAAGCCATTACAGAAGGGGAAAGACCATATGCAAATCAGGCTTGGCCCCACCCCAAAAGGGGCAGTCCAGTCCGAACTGCTAGGTCACATCCCTTCTGCACGAGACCACAAGCATCCCCAAACATGTTTCACCCTTGTTGGGGCTCATCAGTGAGGAGTAGCTTGGGTCTCTAGGCCCAGCAGGCACGGGACCCACGTCTGGGCATACCCGTCCCACTCGGGGTGACAAAGCAAAAACAAAGAGGTGATGGCTGGAAGGTTTAGAATGAATCCTAACCACTGGCATTGCTCTGGGCAACCCTCCAGACCACCGTTCTTCGCCTGCCAAGCCATTACAGAAGGGGAAAGACCATATGCAAATCAGGCTTGGCCCCACCCCAAAAGGGGCAGTCCAGTCCGAACTGCTAGGTCACATCCCTTCTGCACGAGACCACAAGCATCCCCAAACATGTTTCACCCTTGTTGGGGCTCATCAGTGAGGAGTAGCTTGGGTCTCTAGGCCCAGCAGGCACGGGACCCACGTCTGGGCATACCCGTCCCACTCGGGGTGACAAAGCAAAAACAAAGAGGTGATGGCTGGAAGGTTTAGAATGAATCCTAACCACTGGCATTGCTCTGGGCAACCCTCCAGACCACCGTTCTTCGCCTGCCAAGCCATTACAGAAGGGGAAAGACCATATGCAAATCAGGCTTGGCACCACCCCAAAAGGGGCAGTCCAGTCCGAACTGCTAGGTCACATCCCTTCTGCACGAGACCACAAGCATCCCCAAACATGTTTCACCCTTGTTGGGGCTCATCAGTGAGGAGTAGCTTGGGTCTCTAGGCCCAGCAGGCACGGGACCCACGTCTGGGCATACCCGTCCCACTCGGGGTGACAAAGCAAAAACAAAGAGGTGATGGCTGGAAGGTTTAGAATGAATCCTAACCACTGGCATTGCTCTGGGCAACCCTCCAGACCACCGTTCTTCGCCTGCCAAGCCATTACAGAAGGGGAAAGACCATATGCAAATCAGGCTTGGCCCCACCCCAAAAGGGGCAGTCCAGTCCGAACTGCTAGGTCACATCCCTTCTGCACGAGACCACAAGCATCCCCAAACATGTTTCACCCTTGTTGGGGCTCATCAGTGAGGAGTAGCTTGGGTCTCTAGGCCCAGCATGCACGGGACCCACGTCTGGGCATACCCGTCCCACTCGGGGTGACAAAGCAAAAACAAAGAGGTGATGGCTGGAAGGTTTAGAATGAATCCTAACCACTGGCATTGCTCTGGGCAACCCTCCAGACCACCGTTCTTCGCCTGCCAAGCCATTACAGAAGGGGAAAGACCATATGCAAATCAGGCTTGGCCCCACCCCAAAAGGGGCAGTCCAGTCCGAACTGCTAGGTCACATCCCTTCTGCACGAGACCACAAGCATCCCCAAACATGTTTCACCCTTGTTGGGGCTCATCAGTGAGGAGGCTGAAACATGTCTGGGGATGCTTGTGGTCTCGTGCAAAAGGGATGTGACCTAGCAGTTCGGGCTGGACTACCCTTTTGGGGGTGGGAACAAGCCTGATTTGCATATGGTTTTTCCCCTTTTGTAATGGCTTGGCAGGCGAAGAAAGATGGTCTGGAGGGTTGCCCAGAGCAATGCCAGAGGTCAAGATTTATTCTAAACCTTCCAGCCATCAACTCTTTTGTTTTGCTATTGTCACCCCGAGTGGGAAGGGTATGCCCAGACGTGGGTCCCTTGCCTGCTGGGCCTAGAGACCCAAGCTACTCCTCACTGATGACGCCCAACAAGGCTGAAACATTTCTGGGGATGCTTGTGGTCTCGTGCAAAAGGGATGTGACCTAGCAGTTCGGGCTGGACTACCCTTTTGGGGGTGGGACCAAGCCTGATTTGCATATGGTTTTTCCCCTTTTGTAATGGCTTGGCAGGCGAAGAAAGATGGTCTGGAGGGTTGCCCAGAGCAATGCCAGAGGTCAAGATTTATTCTAAACCTTCCAGCCATCAACTCTTTTGTTTTGCTATGGTCATTCGAGACATACCTGGTGTCCTCAATGTGTGCGACGACATCCTGATCCACACTCATGACAGGGTAGAACATCTTAAGATGCTCAAAACGCTAGTGGGCAGGCTAGAAGACGCTGGATTTACAATACATAAAGAGAAATGCAAATCTTTCAAGTCGGAAATCATGTTCTTTGGTTACAAATTCATCAGTACGGGCATTTCCCCTGACCCCCAGAAGGTTGCCGACATTCAAGCCGCGAGCCCGCCAGTAACACGTACTGAAGTGCGCAGCTCCCTGGGCATGGCCACATACTGTGGGAGGTTCATCCGCAATCTGGCCACTCTCTCGGAACCCCTACGCGAGCTGACCAAACTAAGCACCAAATGGGAATGGGGCAAGAGTGTCAGGAGGCGTTCGAAAACATTAAGGAGTCCCTATCTGTGGACACAAATATGGTGTACAACGACACCGAGCTCCCGACGGAGTTATTCGTGGACGCGAGCCCCGTCGGTCTAGGGGCCATCCTCATGCAGGTCACCAAAGAAGGGGAGAAGAGGCCCATCGCATACGCATCAAGAGCTCTCACAATGACAGAACAACGATACTCCCACATTGAGGCCATTGCCGTGCTATGGGGTTGTCGTCATTTTCACCTATACCTCTACGGACGGAGATTCACGGCAGTCACCGATCACAAACCCCTATTACCCATCTTCATGGGCACGTCTTCACACCCGCCGGCAAGGATAACCAAATGGCTGCTGCACCTCCAGCAGTACACTTTTGAACTGGCCTACCAGCCGGGAAGGGAAACCCGGCGGACTTCCTCTCAAGGCACCCTCGAGCGGCAACCCAACAAGAAGTTCAAGTAGCCGAAGAGACCGAGGAGCACATATGCCAGGTACATGAGGCCAAGGGCCATCAGCATCGAGGACATTGAGTCAGAGACCCACAAGGGCCCCTGTTGCAACCTGGTGAAGGACGCCATCATCTCAGGCGACTGGAAGTCCTTCATGAAGAACACCCACAACAGGACAGTGGACGCAAAGGCGTTTCTCTCGGGGATATTCACCATAAAACAAGACCTGTCGGTCACAGAGCGTGGACTGCTGCTAAGGGGTAATCGCATCGGCATCCCACCGAGCATCCAGGACAGAATAGTGGCATTGGCCCATGAAGGACACCAAGGGATGGCTTGGACCAAAGCTTGAATCAGGCACCGGGTGTGGTTCCCACAGATCGACGAGAAAGTCGAAAGACTGATAAACACCTGCCTACCCTGCCAGATAACCAGAGCTCCGCCAGAACCAGAACCCATTCAGTCAGCGGAACGTGGTCGTGGCTGGTGGGATGCCATCAGCATCGACTTCTGCACGCTAAAAAAAGGCTGCTACCTTCTAGTGGCCATCGATGATCACTCCCGATACCCTGAGGTCGTGATAGTGGAATCCACAGCAACGGAGGTGGTTATCCCTGCCATTGAGAAGATGTTTGCAACACATGGTCTACCCACCACCATCAAGAGCGACAATGGTTCCCCCTTTCAAGGGGAAGAATTCAAACAGTACCTGCACGAACTAAATATTAAGTACCATCACATCATGCTGAGATGGCCCCAGGCGAACGGCGATGTGGTACGGTTCATGAGGACCCTTAACAAAGTGCTGAGAGTGTCAAAGGCAAATGCCAGCCCGTGAAAAGTTGACCTGTACCGGTTTCTGTGGAACTACCGGGTCACCCCTCACAGCACGACGGGTGTCCCGCCAGCCGACCTCATGTATGGCACCGTAATAAAGTCCTCGATCCCACATCACCCCAGCAGGACCCCGGACAAAATCGACAAGGAGCGCACTGAGAGAAGGAGAATGAGTGCCAACGCACACATGAGTGCCAAGAGAAGGTCGAGGCCGTCCGACCACCAGGTGGGCGACCAGGTGGTCATGCTGCGAAACCCGAAAAGGTCAAAACTGGACACCAGATATGAAGAGTTCCCATGGACCGTCAGTGGGAAACAAGGGACCATGGTGACGGTAACGAGAGGACGCCGACAGGTGACACGAAATGCGTCATGGTTCAAGGCGGTGCCACGCAACCTGTGGACTGATGGCGAAGGCCACCAAGAAGATGAAGAAGCCCAGTGCAACGAAGGAGACCCCGCTCACCTCCAAGACGAGGTAGAAGTGGGTGACAGGACGTGGGAGCAGTGGAGCGAGCCGGTCATGGGTGAGCCGGACATGGAAGGTGAGACACCCAGTGAGACAATGGGGATGAGCCCCAGAGGCGGGCGATATTGCTTAAGAACCGCCCCTAGACCGCCCGCCAGGCTCCAAGACTATGTGTGGTAGCCAGCCTCCTGTAGACTGTAATTAAGGAGGATCCCTGGATGTCTAGTAGTTTAAATTGTTTGAATCATAGCCCACGACATGTTGTTGTTTGATGTTAATCTCATTTGAAATAAAGGAGGAATGTTACATCCGCCCTGTGTCCCGCGGTGATGCAGGGCGCGTTAATAAAAGCCCTGCCCCCGAGCACGGGAGGGCAGTTCCGGGCAGACCAGCAACCTGTGTTTTGGAGCCAACATTGCTTAGTACATGTAGGAATAAAGTCAGGGTAGCAAATGGTACTCGAAGGTCAGGAGAACAGAACGCGGCATGGTAGGCTGGAGTCCTCTGCATAAGGAAACCTCCCACCCCTGCTGTCAGCACGTCCTGCAGCGCTTGCACAGCGGAGACACAGATTGCTGCAAACCAGTGTCTCTTATGACGTTGCATGTTTGGTCAGCTGCGCTGGGTGAGCCTCTCAATTTGATTGGACAATGCATAAAGAGCCACTGCCGGCGTGGCTCCTTTGCCACAGTGTTCCAGATGAATACTGCCGTCTGATTGGTTGATACTGTGTCGAGCCCCTAAATTTGTAAAAGGTTTGCTTGCATACCCGTGCACCAGGGTCTAACAGGCATTTATGAGGCAACGCCTGCAACAGTACTCCCACTAATATTGCCATTGGTACGTAAACCAACGAGATCTGGTTAAGTCTGGGTTAAAAAAAGAAAAAACCAAGACGCCACTGAATGTGAAGTGCATCTGATTAAAGAGGCACAGAATTGAAACTGTATTTTATTAAAGTACCATATCGAATCATGAGCCAGAAATCAGATTAAAGCTGCTTGATGCTGGTACACGTGGCATTTTTTATTTTTTATTTCAATAAGGTGTCAAGTCTAGTTGTAATCAGAACGCAATTGAATATAAAATACATCCGATTAAAAAGGCATAGATTTGAAACTGCATTTCGGTAAAATGCTGAAGCTGGCAATGAGCCAAAATTCAACTTAAAGCTGTTTAATGCTGGTACGCGTGGCACTTTTTATTTCAGTAAAGTGTCAAGGCTGGGCATAAACTGGAAATTCAGAATTGGAGCACGGCATGCACTCGTTACTTGTTAATATCAGTTACGTCTGAAAGACAAATGCTGTTAGTAAACTACGTTGCCGGAAAAACGTAGGTATTCAGAGATGGATGTTACTAACTCTGATTGCAAGGTGTATAATGGAACGGGCAATGAAACCCCTTGAAATTAAAGTTGGAAAGGGAAAACATCAGACCTATGTGTCTCAGAAGGCATGTCCTTCTTACCAAATATTTCTTTGGTCCGATGCAAATCTCAAGTAAGAGATTCAGAAGGAAAGGTTATTCAAGCAAGGGATGCAAATTCCTCATTGAGACCATGAGTGTGGGTTGACAATCTGTGAATCCATCTCGCCTCTTTCTGTAGTAGGCCATGTGATACATTTGAAGAGATCTTAACAACATCTTCGATCCACCACTTGATGTCATTTACAGTATGGTGTGTTTCTATGTAGTGGTTCACTAAAGGTGCAGATGTTGTTTTACACCTGATCCTGGAGCGGTGTTCTGAAATTGTAATGTGGGCAGGCCGGCTGGTCTGGCCAACATAGCGTAAACTGCATGGACATTCAATACATTCAATGCAATAAATGACTTGTTTAGTTTTGCAGTCGGTGAGGGTGCCCAGAGACCAAGTTTTTGGGCCAATTTTGAATTCTTTAATTTTCTTGATAAATTGGCAAACTGAGCAGGAACCGCATGGAAAATGGCCAACAGTTGATCTTAGCTCCCAGCGGCCCATTCTTGGTGCTGGCCTTTTGAAATTGGAATGCACTAGTTTATCCTGTATGTTTTTCGCTCTTTTAAAGGCAAATCTGCGCAATGGACTGTCCGGGAGACTCAGTTTAGCAATTAGCCAATATATGGAAATTCGTTTTTTCATTTGAAAAGTCTGTGGTCCATGAGGGATCAAACAAGTCATCTTGTCTTGCTCTATGGTTTTGTTAGACATGGTATCTGGAGCCAAAGGGATATCTCAATCTGTAAAACAAGCTCTTTTTCTTGCTTTGGTGATGAGCTTGTTCGGATACCCTCTTTCAGTTAGGCGAATGGCTAATTCATGGGACTGATCATAGAAGTCACATATGTTAGTACAATTCCTTCTGAGACGAACAAATTGGCCATATGGCAGATTTTCCTTCAAATGGCGTGGATGGTTGCTTGGAAAGTGCAAGAAAGTATTTCCAGCGGTGGTTTTACAATATAGGCAACATTTTAGTCTTCCGGCTTCATTTTTTATTTTAAGGTCTAAAAACGCAATTTCCTTGTCACTTTGTTCCATCGTGAATTGAATATTTCTGTCAATGTTATTGAGCCAAATCAGAAATAACTCCAATTGTGACACAGAACCATTCCATATAAAGATGATATCATCTATGTGGCGTCTCCAATTTATTATAAACTTTTTGTATGGGTTTATGTGAGATAGAATATTTTCTGATTCATAGTTTGACATGTACAGAATGGCGAGACTTGGGGCAAATTGGTAATCCACACCTGCATTCTGTTAAAGGGTTTCAGGTGTATAAATGGAGCCCAACCCAGTGGAAGGGGCAAACGACAGTAGAAGGAGCAGGAGGCAGGTGCATGCAGCTAAGGAACCTACAGTATGGTGTGGGAGTAGTGACTCCCAGGACCAGACTAGGAAACGTCAGGGGAATCGTGCAGGAAGGCTGCCGCTTCCACTTCTACTCAATGTGCTTGTTCCCCTGTGGTGGAGGACCACCCCAGGAGTTTCTGAGCGGCATGAACTAGTGCCCTGATATTTAAGAAAGAAGGCTGTGTCATCCGCAAACTTTTAAAAGCGACCTGTGAGTTTCTAGTGCTTGGGAAACCCAGCGCGTGTGTGTGAGCTATTTATTTCTTGAATATTGTGTATCAGAGTTGTTGCGTGCTTAGGAACAGCACATTTTCGAAAAAGTCTCTGATCCCTTTCATCTTCAATCAGCCAACCAATGGGGATATTTTGTATCATAGTGGTCGTGCGCTTCAGAAGAGCACATTTTTTTAAAGTCTCCAATCCTATTCATTTTCAATTAGCAAACAGATGAGAACACCTAGCAGTGGAGTGGTCGCGTGCGATAGAAAACATGTTTTTGAACGTCTCCAAAAAATAAACCCAGCCATTAAAGCAAAATTAACAAATACTGAACTATAAATATATAGTGCTACAATTAAAGCAACATTAACAAATACTGAAATAAGAAGAAAGTGAAAATGGACCATAAGCAAGAAGCCAATTATTGAACATCGAAGTGAATTTAAAACCATGCTACCAAACAGAAGTAGAACTTTTGAATCCCAGACAGGGGTAGAAGACTTTAAATCCAAGCAAAACATTACATGTTGAAGTGTCAAAAGACTATTACCAACAAACCATTATATGTTGAAGGGTTAAAGGACCATTACACCAAACCAATATATATTGAACTGTTAAAGTACTATTAGTAGCCAACCATTACATGATGAAGTGCCAAAAAAGGAATATAACTCAAACCAAACCACAGTATGCTGAAATCCTAATTAAAAGTGAAATGTTAAACCTGCATGCAAGCTGCAAGGTTTCTGAACAATTATGTAAGCCAACATTAACTGAATTGCAGAGACAAGGATATTTTGTGTGTTTCTTTTGCACTGTACAACTTGAAACTTGGGGAAGGGAAGTCTGAGTCCTAATCAGGAACATCCCATTTCAAGGTTGTTTGAACTGTGTAACTTGGAACCTGGAGAAAGGAAGCCCGAGTCCTGACTTGGGGAAAGGAATCACTGAGACCCGAAGACGACTATTGCATTCTATGTTTATGCAGGAAAACTTTGAGACTTCCTTTGTTTAAACGGTTTTATATTTGGGAAAGGGAGCAGCAAGGACGCTGCAAGCTGGAACAAGCTCAGACCTTTATGTTAAACACTGTTTTCTTTTGGTTGATGACATCCCTACACACTGAATAGATTCATTTTGAGGGCAAGCATGGGTTTTGGACGCAGACATATTCCAAAGTTGAACTCTTTGACTCAGACTTTCCTTAGTTTTATTCAGGTAGGGAAATCGCACTTTGGCATAGGGCAAGTTAGTCCTTTTTGCCATGCTGACATTTAGGTTAGTAAAATTACCTGTCTTGAATCTAAAATCTGTTGTCTGTGCCCTCCTTCATGATGCCTTCACAGTGGTAGCAGATCCCTTTATACAACACTCCCTGCACCCCATCTCTGGATAGGAAGGATTAAAGCGGCAGAGTCTCTAAGGGGAGAAAAGCCACCCATAGCAGTGTTTGCGCTTGCAATCCTTACCTGTAGAGCATATAGCGGCCATGTGATTATGTTACATAATCCTGAGCCATGACTCTTCCCCAATCTGGACTCCTAAGTCTCGCTCCCAGCACGACATGTGTGCAGTAGCACCTGGAGCATTCTTATGTGCAGAATGGAATTACCGTAACAAATGATTTTGTACCCAACTAACCGGACAGACTCAAAGAATATGGCAAAACACTTCTTTATTATCTGTCCAAATAAAGTAGGAAAACCTGGTGAACATATTGCAGCTCACACATTTTTGGTTGCATTTCCGTTACACAAAGACTTTAAACCTAGATGTGCATCATCGATGATGTCATCCTAGGTGGCAAATAATAAAACCTATCGGACGGAGGGATTGGTTAGAGGAACATATCTAGTTATAGCTTCTTTAGGCGTTAGTAACATTATTGGCTGCTCCATATCTAGTAGGCACGCCTTGAACTTCCCTCTTGCTATGTATAATACAGATTGTAGCAGCATAACAGCAGCTGATTGGCCATATCAATAGTGTATGCTCACCATTGCATAGGCCCTTTGATAGGTTGGCATGCCCTCCCAACCTTGTATACTTGGCTCGTTAGCAGAACATAAACAAAATAAAACCCAGGTGCGGAAAACAATGTCAGGTTACTGCCCACTTGCCAAATTAGTGTACCATCTTTCATCGGCCAAGTCTTCAGCCAAGGCTTCTCATTTGTACTTGACCTTGCATGATGTTCTCTTCTCTGGAAGTTTAAGGGGAGTTAAGGCACATCGTTACCTTTGCCTGAGGCTTATGAATAGGCCTTGCTTCCTGGTCTTACACCACATGTGAAGAGACCATGATTTTTTCCATATAATCTTCTATTTAGTGCTATTTTATTAAATTATCCCGGATGTCATTACCTTCTTCGGCCTCTGGAGACTTGGTTGCTCCATATCATATATGGTTTTCTGCATCTTTTATTGCCAATACTTGGCACTCATAAATGTTCGCTCATTTACTCAATCTAAGATAAATATGTCCTACTTACATGCCTTATCCTTGTTGACTCCCCTTGTACCCATCATTTGCTTCTCGCCGTGGCATCCTTGATCTATGGCTAACAAATATTCTTTTTTTGTGGACGATTCTCTGTTTCCAGCCTCTAACAGCTCTACAGTCCTGGCCTTTCTCCTTAGAGCCCTGAGCTTACTATTATTCAAAGCCAACATCTATCTTTTTAACATGGACGCCTTACCTGTGTTATGTTTTCTACTGCAGCAAGCTTCTAAATGGCTCATCTACCTTGCGTTTCTGCATATATACATTCACTACTCATCTAGTTACTTATCTCCTTTGTATATATGGTTACTTTGTTTCTTCAGTTACATCTTGATTCTTTAATTATTTTTTATATTGTTTCAATGCGTCATCATCTCTTCTCCTTGTAACATCAATTTACTCTTGTCGGGTTTTCTTTACAGCTCCTCGATATTCAGTAGTACCTGTTGTTCTCCTGCTACCACTTCATTTCGAGGGTACATTCGGTAGGGTTGTCTGAGTGCATAACGTCTCTCATATACTCAATGCAATATTGGAATTATACCCGGTGTTGTGCATAGTGCCTTCGGGTTCTTCATCCAGTATGACAGAGGTGAGGGGCGGGTTCTTCCAATGACGTATACGTCTGATTCTCTACACATGTACGGTAAGTGTTCCTTGGGTCCATATCGGTCAAGCAGAATGTAAAGCCTTGAAAGCAACCCCTGGAATGACCCGCTAAAAAAGTGTTAAGGTCGGAAGTGCCCCTTTGTTTTATCATAGAGAGACTCGCCCAGTGACGCAGCTGTGAATACCTAAACCTCTGTCCTTCCTGCAATGAAAATTAATGTTTGCCCTCTTCAAAGGTGAGGGGGGACACCACCTTGTAGTGTTGTCTGAGTTTCTGCAACCGACCCATGATCCAAGAAGAGAGGAACAGTTTTTGCATTCCTGGTGACCATTTGCGATTACAGACAATGGGCGAGAATGGGCCTAGGCCAGGTGGAGTACCCCATATCTTAGTCGCTGTGTGCAAGCTTGCTAGTGTGTGTGTTGTCGATGAGGGGAATGATTGTCCCATTGGGCTCTGGGTACATTAGGTGAATACAGTTGTTGCAATGGGATCTGAGATGCAACTATTTCTATTTATGTCCAGATGGGCGATTCCACAGAAGGCGCCCACGAGAAAATGTGTGAGAGTTGGGAGGCTAAGTAATAACGGTATACATCTGGGACCATAAAGCTACCTAAGGTTTCACTTCTCAGTATGACCCTCTTTGCTATTCTAGGTTTCTGGTGTTTTCAGATAAATGTAAGAATGTTCCCCTGTAGTGAATGCAGTTTATGTATCGGGACCTGAGTCTGGAAGGCCGAGAAATAGTATATGCGTTTCATAATGGTAGTCATTTTTATCGCCATGACTCACCCTAGCCACAAAATCATCTGTTTGTCCCAGCGCTTGAGATCAGAACTAGAGATCCTATTAGCTAGTATAGTAGTACTGCTTGACCTCTACCGGGGCCTGAGATGTTCTCCCCGTCAAGTTGACCTCAAGTTCAGATGCCTGCCCGAAAAGAACCCAAGTGTTTATGGGCAGTCTCCCGCGTCTTATTCTCCTCCTTTAGTTCCACCCGTAAGCGAGTTCTGTCTTTAGTATAGGATGAGGTTAGGCTTATGGTGACTTCTGTAACCACTGCCTTCATCACATCCCAGACCGTGTAAGGTGGCACCTCCTCTGTGAGGTTTTTCTCAAAGTATGAGGTGATTGCCATTTTAATCTCCTGGTGGATTACTAAATCCTTGAGTATTTGGGTATGTAGTGTCCAGGGCCTGAGAGAAGGGGGAGGAGGGCCTTTACCGAGAGTGAAAGCGAAGCGGGGTAGTGATCTGAGAGGGCAATGATATGTATAGTTGAATCCTGGATAGTGGGAACCAAAGAGGAAGAGGTGAAAAGCATGCCAATATGTGAGAAGCCCCTGTGAAAATAGCAAGAGTGAGTGAAGTCCTTGCAAGGTGAATCCTTAGCCTCTGTATTGTAAAAGCAAGGCATTATCGAGGCTGAGTACCACAAAAGGAAATAAACCAAACATGGGCTTATAAAGATTCACAGATCTTCATTCTACTGCGCAGTTCACAAAGAAACAAAATCAGATAGCTATCTGTCCCTCAGTACATCACAGTGAGTACCAGCCCTTCAGTGTGATGAGTGAGAAGTACTGGACATCTGGACATTCGCTTATTTATACAGTTCCATAATAATGTCCAGTCCCTCTGCAAGTTAATAATCTGTGGTCTAGAGTTTGTGCCGAGTTTATTTATGACTCATACAACAATATGCACAAGGATTACATTTGGTTTACATTACAAAGAATTTACAATGGCAAAGTGTATTCCTGGATTTAGGAGTAAGCCTTAGCACATATCCCTTCACAATGCGTTACAGTCAGTATCCACACTCGACATTTGTATTACATTGTCCCCGATGTATGTTCGTGGATGAGGCTTGTTAGTGCAGACAATCCTAAGACCTCAAGTCATGTATGGGACAAGCTCTCATTACCCAGTCTAAACATTCGGCCGTGGACAGTCTAACCATTAACGAGGTGCAGAGGTCGGGAAGGCTCGGTTACAAGTTGGAAACACAGTCCACCATTTTAGGACACAGAATTACATATGAACAGAAATCAAAATGACGGATGATCCTAAAATGGCGGCGAAGTCGATCTAAAATTGGAACTTTGCAACACGGTTTTCTTCGCAGAGCGACTGGGCTTAGGCCAATATATATTAGAAAGGAGGCACAATATGATTTCCCGTTTAACAAACCCTCCTTTTGGCCTAAGGCAAGCGCTAAACTACTTTTAGTCACTTTACGAGTAACTCCACGTCTCAATGTCCATACACCCTGAATCACAATCATCAGAGATATCGATCGCCATAAGGTCAGTAACAGAAATTTCTTTCAAGACAAATTCGTTTGTCATTCTTTCCGGGGCGCGTACCTTGTGTCCTAATGTTCCCATCATCTGTGCACAACATCCTCCTTATACTGAACATATGACAGGAAGGCATTGTATACAGCAACAGCAGAACAACAGAATACCCAGAATACTCAACAAGACCAAGAGTAGATTTCATCCCCAAGATCGTAAGAAGTCCCAGAACCAAGCGCCAAGATCCCAATTTTCCTCGGGAACATGCACGTCTGAACTAAGGACATGCAGATTTTGTATAGCCTTAAAGATGGTTGGGGAGGAATCTGGCACGAAAACGCAACAAGTGGACCCCACTAATATACATACTCCACCACGCTCAGCCAAGATGACGTCTAATGCCATCCGGTTCTGTGGGGCCACTAACCTTATCGCTTTCTGTTCTAAATTCATGTTATGGAGTATGTCAGTGGTCCGGTTGATGGTCCTCTCCAGTACTCTCGCTAGTCTTCTGATATCCTCAGAGTTCAATATTTGTCCCCAAAAAGGTACAAAGGATTTAGCTACGTCACCCAGAACTTGTGATGGAGTATCGCCATTGTCATCCCGCCTTGGACGAACCTTAGAGATTTCTGTGGTGCTTGCTTTGTATACCCCGGGCAACAGAACTCTTAAATAATAGGTTCCCTGCCAGTCCCTAGGTATCCATGGGAAAGCCTCATTATTGCAAACAAAATGGTCAGGTTTGCCTACATACAAAGGTCTGTGCTCACTCGTCAAGTTTGCAACATTTGTGCAGCCCTTGAAATCGCCCATTGACTGAGTACCATTCCTCTGTATGCAGAAAGAAACTGAATCCGGGCTGTGGTTAACAGTATAGGAAGGTGGCATAGCATCCCTATTGCCTATAGGAGCCATCTTGAAAGAGATCAAAGATTGAAAAGGACGAGACAGTCTATCAGATGGCCTAATAGAAGCAACATTAAGCTTGCTCCTATTCGCGAAAAGCGAGCATCGCAGGGGCGTTAGAACTTGTTTCTCAAAATAATTCAAATTTGTTCCATCAAAGTTCCCCGAGATGCTTTCATTCCATTGGCCAAAGAGCCCTTAAAGAAGCATAACATGCAGTGGTCAAAGCCAAAGGATGTATATACCAGCTCAACCCCTTATCTCCATGTTGTGGTAAATATGAGCAGACCCAACAATTAGACCTATTGAAAATGGCGTGTGTTGCATTCATGATAAGTAGTAAAGAATTATTGTGGTAACTCTGTCTGTGCTGAGAGTCTCTAGGAGATAGAGTGTGCAGATGCACGAAAGGCGTAGAAGCAGTAGGTACATTTTCTGTGGGCAAAATAATTTCAAGCGGATGTACTTCTTCCAAATACCAAAATCTTAAGGCAATTACTATTGTGAAGCCGGTTAACATAATTACAAGACAACAATACGTTTTAAGAGACCATACATTCAATTGTCCATTCTTTCGATTGGTCACACAGTCACTTATTTGTTCCGTACGAGTGAGAGCGATTGCAGGCATTGTTTCTTCAAACAAAATACTCCAGAGTTTATTTGCTGGCGATCTCCTGATCGCACGTCTTCTTAGTCCTTCCCTATTCCTAGCCAACAGATTTCCTTGCGTGCAAAAGAATAGGGCCAAAAGACAAGCCCTATGTTGATTTTTCATGGTGGCACAGCTGAACCGTGCAGTAAGTCTAGCTCCGTGGACGCAGATCGTACCTTGTGACTCCTGGTACGGCGTGATCTGCGAACAATGTGTCGTTGCTTCCTGATGGAAGTGGTGGATTTGGGACAGAACCTAGCAATGGTGAAAAAGGATCTGTAGGAGAGTGTGGATACAAAGCAGCTGTTTCCCCAGGCCCCACGGGCTCAGGGAGAGTCTCCGAAGCACTCTCGATGCTGCTGAATGCTGCGTGATCGCTGGGAGCAGAGCAGGTAGGAATATCTGTATCTTCTGTATCGTGTGGCAAAGGGAAGGGAAGGGAATCCTCTTGATATGCGACGCGTGGATCCAATGTTTTCGTCTGGTCACTCGTATGGCCAAGAGGACCTAATGAGGGCCCCTCCAATGCGGTGCGATACAGGATGCTCTTTCGAATGCTTTTATCAACACCCAGCTACCAGGCCGAATGCTGTGACCTGGGCACTCGTACTTGACTGGGAGGACTTCTCGCACCTGTTGATATATCAAATACAGATTTTTAGTTAACCGGTCACAGTAGTCTGAAAGAAGTAGATGTTCAATGTCCTGCAGGGATTTTGGCTTCAGTAAATTCTAAATGTTAGCTGCCCTACCCATAACCACCTCAAAAGGGGAGAGCCCAGTCCTAGTCTGTGGAGTTGTCCTCATTGATAATAACACGATCGGTAAGGCGTCCGGCCATTTCAATTTGGTGCCGGCACACGTCTTAGCAAGTTTGTTCTTTATGATTCCATTGTCTCTCTCTCTACCAATCCAGCACTTTGAGCATGTCTAGCCGAATGGAACCGTTTATCGATCTGTAATCCCGCGCATTTCTGCAGAAAACAGCAGTGATAAAATGTGGACCATTGTCCGACCAGATGACCTTTGGCAAACCAAACCTGGGAAAATATTCCTTAAGCATGGTTTTCGCCGTTGTCATTGCTGTAGCATCTTTAACAGGAAATGCTTCAACCCATTTACTAAAGGCACAGATAACAACTAGTACATACTTATAGTTATTGCAACGCTCCATTTCAATGAAATCAAAGTGGATGACTTCAAAGGGGACAGAAGGTGGACCAAAACTACCCCTAGGTGTCGATGTGCCCTTTCCCATATTATGCTGTAGACAGATCATACAACTCTGAACAAAATGTTCAGCTGTTTTTGAGATTTTATCATTCACCCAGACATTTTGTAACATTTTGGAAACTTTCCTCGCACAGATGTGGGTGGGCCCATGAGCCATTGCGACCATCATTGTAATGTACACATCTGGCAGCAACCATTTTCCTTCTAACTTGCCCACCAAACACCCGTCATCATCCATCCTTTCCAAACCCTCAGCCTATTGCTTAGATTCTTCTAATGTGGCATCAGCTTGAATACTCTTTACAGATTTGATACCCTCATCCATAGTACAAACATTTGTGGCTTCCCTTGAAGTATACATTTCTGAATAGAGATCAGTGGCAGTTTGTTTGGCTATCTGCTCTGCGAAAGCGTTCCCTTTTCCCATATCATCTATGCAGTCATGTGACGCTTCTTCACTGCAAGTATCTTGCGGCAAAGGTAAAAGTTCAGCCGGATTCAATACACAACACCTCTGAATTTTGATGTGCGGTACGAACAAGATCAATTTGTATCTCGTTAATCATGCAGAGGTGAGGTGTTGTGTTTGTGTTCTGTTTAATACAACATCTACAGAGTGATGTACCATCAGGTTTAAAGCATGGCCTAGGACCATACCCTCACTCTGTTTCACAGATGCAGCAGCAGCGACAGCTCTCAAACATCTTGGCAAAGCGCATGCAACAGGATCAAGTGCGGATGAAAAGTAGCCGCACTGCCTATTCTTCCCTCCATGTTCCTGCGTTAATACAGCCAAAGCACATCCATCACGTTCATGCACATACAAAACAAAGGCCTTTTCATAATTTGGTGTGCCCAAAACTGGTGCTGAACACAGTGAAGTCTTCAGCAGATCAAACGCTTGCTGGTGTTCCAAGTTGCACTGCAATTATAAGGAAATGCCCTTCTTTGTCAAAGCCAACATTGATTTAATCGTTAACGAGAAGTTCGGGATCCACTGCCTACAGTAAGAAGCCATTCCTATCAAGGCTCTGACTTCCTTCTGTGTATTTGGGACAGACATGCTAGAAATGATTTTAATCCCTTCAGGTGTCAACCTTCTTCCCTCCTTTGACAGGAGATAGCCTAAATAGGTGACCTCCTGTCGACAATATTGACATTTTTTGAGTGAACCTTTATGTCCATGTTTTGCTAGATGAATAAGCAACAACACGGTGCCCTCCTTACAGGCACTTTCTGAGTCAGCAGCTAAAAGTAGATCCTCTATGTATTGAAGCAGTGTACAAGTGGTAGGGAACTCGAGTGTGTCAAGCTGCTCTTTCAAATCCCTACTATAGATGCTCAGATTTTCTGTGTAACCTTGCGGCGCACGGGTGAATGTAAATGAACATCCCCCTAAGCTGAACGCGAACAGGTATCTGCTATCCTTGTGTATAGGAATGCTAAAGAAAGCATCCTTAAGGTCTACAACACTAAAGTGAGTAGCAAAGCCGGGATCATGGTTAGTATTGTCGTCACATCAGGCACAATAGGAAATTGTGGAGCAACAATCTTATTGATGGCGCGTAAGTCAATGATAAAACGAAAAGGAATTGCGTTATCACCTTTCTTATACACAGGCAAAATCGGACTATTGCACAAACTACCTGCAATTTCCTCAATTACCCCACGATGTACAAAATCAGAGACTATGGACTTCAAAGCTTGCTCACCATCAACCGAAATCTTATACTGAGCAATATGTGGCAACTTTACTCCATGTTTTAAAATGATCTTAACAAGCTCCATTTGTAGAACACCGACATTATTGTCATCAATTGCCCACAAACACTCCGGAACATCACTAAATTCCAGCGGCAAAGGTCTAGTCAAGAACTGAGAGACCGAAAGTTGCTGTGGTGAAATCGTCAAACGCACTCCATCTGAAGAACAATGAATTTCCGCATTTAATTCCTTCAACAGAGTCAACCCCAACAAATTCTCTCCACAGTTCGTAGTCAAAAGAAATGGACAATGGTCCATGAATGGACCCAATGTAATCGCTACCGGCGAAGAGACCGGACAAACTACTGGCATACCAGAAAACCCTACAGAAACATTGGTTTGCCCTGACAGTGGAATGTTTGGAACCCGTGGATGGTCAATGGAACACTTCTGTGCTCCTGTATCTATCAAGAATAGAGGTTTCCTATTTCCCACTAACATTTCAACGTAGGGATCTTTCTGATTAACGGGAATAGGCGTCGGTTCCAAACCCTGCTTCGGGCAATCCTACCAAAACATCGAAAGGAAGGTCTTCAGAGAGATATGCAGCAGAAGGATGATCAAAAATGTTTCTATTATCCACAATCAGTGCCTGATTATCCTGTGAAAAAGGTTGTGAATTTTGAAAAAAACTGACTTCTAACAGGACCCCCTGCCCCAGGGCAGCCTCTGGATCATCTACCCATGTTACCAAATGTGTTATTCGACCTCTGTTGGAGGATCGGGCATTGTGCTCGCCAATGACCCTCTTGTCTGCAATAAGCACATTGGTTCGTGTGTACAGGACCCAATGGCACATTTATCTGTGGAGCATATTGTCCCCTAAATTGTGAAGTACCCCTTCTAGGGCCTCTAATCGTTTGTTGTAATGGAACTTTAGTTTTCAAGTCTCCCTTTCTCTTTTCAATTCTCTATTTCTCATTATTGACTCGGTTCTCATAGTACTGAGCCATATGCAATACTTCAGACTGAGATTTAGCTTGCCAAGCGCTCTCAGAAGACATAATTTGCGACTGAATGTCAGGCAACAATCCACACCCAAATTTGTCTACGAATAGTCTCTTCCCAGACTCTGTGCTCAAATCTTGTCCACTGAAATCCGAAAATACTTGCTCAAACCGATTAAAGAATTCGGTAGCACCCTCGGACTTCCCTTGGACACAAGCAGTAAGTTTGTCCCAAATGATCCTTCTCTCAGGAATTATAGTTTTTAATTTCATGGCTATTCTATCAGTCAGAGTCAGAATTACCTGTGGCGGTCACTCGCCAGCTGTCCTTTCTCTATCTAGTCTAGCTATATTATCCCATGTGTCCCCTAACACTGGTACATCGTCTACAGTCCTAATCTGTTTCCACAAATCAATGGGTAGGAGCACAGGAAATAACAAATCTATATCACTTAGAGTAAATACTGACGACTGCAAGACAGATTCTATCTTTTTATAGAACCCTGTCGGATTCTTCCTAATATCTAGGATGGATTGGCTAATGGTGTTCACTTCCTGTCTTGAGAACGGGACGTGATCAAACTGTGATACATAATGAGCAGGAATGTCATAGGCAGCTGTGACTGCCACGGCATTAGCTGGAACCTCGACTTTTGGGACAAATGTCAGCGGAACCTCTCTCATAGGCAACTGAGAGATAGGAAACTCTGAACGTTTACTGAGCAACAGAGGTAAATCGAACGCTAAAGCAGCTGAAGGAGTGTGAGACGAAAAGGCTCTCTTATAGATATTCAATAATTCTGCGGGACAACAAATCTTTCTTTTTATACATTCATCCTGCAGGTATTCTACCATTACCTGTATCACTTTCCTCTGCATTTCTGGCGTATACTGACTATATGTGTCATATACTTCTACGGGAGATATTGACATGTCCAAAATCCATCTAATCGCATTCTTCGTGCAAATTTGTGTTTCCTCACTTATCAGTTTACAACAAGGAAGGAACCGTTTCTGTACAAAAATAGCGCTCAAACTTTTGACATCAATTTCTTCATTCCGTAAGCTTTCTAACTCCCTTCTATACTCAAAAACCCTCTTGACGTACTCATATACTTTCTCCGCAGTATCTCTTGAATATGCTAAAACATTCAGATCCCTCAACCCTTGTGGGAGACGTATATCATCCAGTCTATTCAACATTACACATAAATGAATTCCTAACCCTTCGATAAAAATATTTTTCTCAGGAAAACTTTCTAGATTAGAGAGTGTGGCAAAAACATCAGATTGTTCACCCTTCTCCATGCATTGTCTAGCCCATGCAGTCAAATTGCGCTTTCTCTCTTTAGACACAGTGGGGGTCATTATGAGTTTGGAGGTAACCATGGCGCTATTAGCGCCATGGCTGCCTCCAAACCCATACCGACTCCGCCCTGGTGAATGGAGGTATTACCGCCCCATTCCAAGGTTGGCGGGGGCGGTAATTCCCCATTCACCAGGGCCCTTCCCCATTCCCATTTGAGCCTCCATAGGGCTCAATCAGAATGGGGAAGGCGGTAATTGCGGTACCGTTATTATCTTCAAAGTCCCTTTGCGGGTCCCGTCCTTAATGCCGGGTAAAATCAGGCGTTAAGGGAGGACCCGCAAAGGGACCTCGTAATAGTGCAGTAAGGGATTACCGGTACCGGTGACCTTACCGGTACCAGTAATTCCTTACCGCCCGGCTCGTAATGACCCCCAGTATTACGAGTTACAATCTTTGCTTCCGCTCCCTTATCAACTACAAGTGGGACAGAATCACTCGGAAGAGAAAGAGCAGACAAATCGTGTACATTCGGTAACGAAGGTGCTATCACTGGTGCAGAAGTCAGATCTATCAGACCCGTAACAGTAGGCAAAGGCGGAGGTGCAGGTGGAGGAGCAACGATAGGAGGAGTAACAACAGCTGGAGGAAGAGGAACAATAGAAGGAGCGATAGGAGGAGCAGGAATTACTACGGGAGGAGGAACGACAGCAGGAAGAGGTAAAGCAGCAGGGATAGGTACATACGGAAGTGGTGCAGTGGTACCAGGCCTTTGTTCATTTAGAGGTTTGTCAATGAACTCATCAGATACATGAAAGTCTTTAGACGGATACATTTTCTGAATACCAATCTGAAAAGCCCTATCCATATTTCTAACTGACTCAGACTGTTTATTTTGATCATACAACACCGCTTTTTCGGCGTTGGACATGTGACGGCGCACATGTTTCTCTCTACTTTTAAGTTGCTGCATAGCTTCTTTCTTCCAATTCTGTAATACATCAAATGCTGCAGGTCTCACCTTTTTCTTTAACAATATAGACTCTAAATATTCTATATGAGGAATTTCAAAACTACCATTGGTTGGCCACTGAAGTTCGGAAGCATGTCTAGTTTGTCTGTGCCAAATATCATTAAACACTATACTACCAACGCGTGCTTACAGTACATAGTACACCCCGGAGACCCCTCCTGTGGCGTAGGTTGGCCAAATTCTAAAGATTGTCTGTCCTTGCGGAATAATGCCCTGAAACAGGCAGACAATTTCTCAGGCATATCAGATTCCTGATGTTTCCTGGTCAATTGTACTTGCAAGAACAATACACCAAAACAAATTATCAGGATACTTAAGAATCGGGTCATGACTCACCTGATCAAAGGACAAAGGAGGTTCGATCAGATATCTAAGGACAACAAAGGACCCACGTGGTAGGTGATTTCGGCAAAACTGCCCGCCTCGATATATGGACCCTCGTTAAGATGCCGTCTCAGACTGCGGGCCCACCGTCCAGGGATCGGGTTGTGCAGTACTGTTGAGGTATCGCTTCTCATCCAAGAAAGGGGCCCCCTTTTTCAACGTCCGATCCCGGTCCGATAGCCGCATCAACCTTCAACGAGATGGCATCAATCTTGAGGGTCCCTATCCGGGCACCATCTGTAAAAGCAAGGAAATATCGAGGCTGAGTACCACAAAAGGAAATACACCAAACACGGGCTTATAAAGATTCACAGATCTTCATTCTACTGCACAGTTTACAAAGAAACAAAATCAGATAGCTATCTGGCATTCAGTACATCACAGTGAGTACCAGCCCTTCAGTGTGAGGAGTGAGAGGTACTGGACATCTGGATATTCGCTTATTTATACAGTTTCGTAATATTGTCCAGCCCCTCTGCAAGTTAATAATCTGTGGTCTAGAGTTCATGCCGAGTTCACTTATGGTTTATACAACAATATGCACATGGATTACATTTGGTTTACATTACAAACAGGTTACAATGGCAAAGTGTATTTCTGGATTAAGCAGTAAGCCTTAGCACATATCCCTTCACAATGCGTTACAGCCAGTGTCCACGCTCGACATTTGTATTACATTGTCCTCGATGTATGTTCGTGGATGAGGCTTGTTGGTGCAGAAAATCCTAAGACCACAAGTCATGTATGGGACAAGGTATCATTACTCAGTCTAAACATTCGGCCCGCTGACAGTCTAACCATTAACTAGGTACAGAAGTCGGGAAGGCTAGGTTACAAGTTGGAAACACAGTCCACCATTTTAGGACACAGAATTACATATGAACAGAAATCAAAATGGTGGATGATCCTAAAATGGCGGCGAAGTCGATCTAAAATCGGAATTTGCAATGCGGTTTTCTTCGCAGAGCGACTGGGCTTAGGCCAATATATATTAGAAAGGAGGCACAATATGATTTCCCGTTTAACAGTATGTCCAACAGATTTAGTTCTCAGAGAACCTTCATAAGAGCTAAAGAATTCCTATGGTCCTCATTGGTAGCGGGTATGTTCTTGTCGGCGCTAGGGTTGGGTGCAAGATTGAAGTCTCCCCCAATGATAACAGAGCCTTCCACAAAGGTCTGGAGTCTGCTGAGGAGGTCCTCAAGGAAGAGATCCTGCATGCCATGTCGTTGGGGGTACAGACTGAGTCAAAAGTGAATGTGTTTCCCAGAAATAGGCATCTAACCCATAAGAACCTCCCATTAGGATCCCTGATAATACCCAATTTCTGAAAGGGAGTCATTCTTGTAAAGACTGGTAGGGGGTGGTCTGTACTTCTGCTCTCTATATGGTAGAGGGGAGGCACAGAGGACCCCAGCCTAGATTCTCTATTCGGTAGCTATGGTCGAGCAATCAAGGTCTAGCTTCTCAGGAGGTGATGCAGGCTGGTTCATAAGTACAGTGTAGTCCCCCAGCCCCCACAAAGGAATGTCCACACACTGTATTGGTTAGAACACAGTCTTTATATAATCAATATTCAAGGTTATGTACACTTATCATAATAACTCACTTTGTACTTAGGAAAATCAACAATGGCAAATATATACAATTCTAAAGTGGTACCACCCTTTGTATTAGATCTCATTAAAGTGCATCAACAATACTGTAACAATGTCACACAGATCAATAGAGTGAAACCAGCAATAGAGAGAGGAGAGCAAATAAGATGGTTGAGCAATAGGCAGAATACTGGCCCCTACCACTAGACACAGTTCTGTGTGGAGATCCCCCCACCTGGGCAACCTGTAAAATAAAGATATAGCACAAGCCCAGTCCATACATTGTTCTGCAAGTCTTATTCCCTCCTATAATGTTTTTACCCCCCAATGTAACTGGTGGAGTCGAGTTCTTCGAAGAGGCGTCGACAGATCCTTCTTGAGCGACCCCCTTTCAAGCGGGAGTCACGGATCGTCGAGAGGCGTCGAGAAGCGTCGAGGAACTCGGCGTTCGGCGGTGGGGAATCGACGACCCTTCTGGAATGCCTTCCCTTTCAAGCGGGAGACACGGGGCGCCGAACGTCCGTCGAGGAACTCGGCGTTCGGCGTCGGGGAATAGATGGCCCTTCTTGAATGCCTTCCCTTTCAAGCGGGAGACACGGGGCGTCGAACGTCCGACAACAAACAGGGTAGAACGGCGTCGATGAGGCGGCAGCTTCGATCCAAGCGGTGCTCGTCGACGACGGAGCGTTGGCGTCCTGCAAGGCAGAGGCGTGCGGGGCACCTCGATGACAATTGTTCTGGACCGCAAAGATTGTGGAGACGGGGGCCCAGCAAGGGCGTCGAGTCGTTCGAGTCTTTGTGGTCTTCGGGTGGCGGGAAACCCACCGGCAGGTTTCTCCTCAGCGCGTTGGTCGTCCTCGACTTTCTCTGGCAGGATAAAGCGGTCGATGGTGCGGACGAGGGAGTCCTTCGATTCAAATGTTCTTAGGCAAGGAGCGGACGGCTCCGGTCGTCGGCGGCACGGCTTCAAGTGGTTCCCACGGCTGGGCAACACAACTTCGACGGGCCTCCAGTGGTTACACAGACCTGCAAACCCTGGTCGACGGCAATGGACTTCGACGGCGGCGATGTCCGGGTGCTTCACTTCGATCTCCTCGGCGGTCCCGTCTCGGGTCGGCAGCCTTTCGAGGGTCTGACTTCCAGGGCGCTTCGGCGAAGATGTAGCGGTGCTCGATGATCCCTCGGAGCACGGGAAGAGGGCGCCTTACCAGGTCCTCTCTCGGGTTAGTCTTCGACGATTTCGGCAGCCTTCGGATCGGTCGAAGCAAATGCAGCAGCAAGTCTTCTTCTTCCAGCTGGGCGTCGAGGATCAGCAGTTCCAGTTACTCTTAGAGTGGAGACTCAGCTCCTGAACGCTTCTGAACAATTACCAGTGGTGAGAGGTCCCCAGATATACTATTCTGTCTCTCATCCACACTGCTGGCACACACTCAGCAGCCAATCATACAGAAGGGCATTCATGCAGTCAGTCAGCCAATCAGGCACACAGTGCATTCAGGCCACACTCCTCCCTTTCAGACACTCACAACAAGGAATGTGGATTGGGACAAGTACCCAGCCATTCAACACTACACACTGCATTCAGGCCAGTTTCGGGCAGGGCTGTCTCAGTCTTTGGGCCTCATTACACTCAAGGCGGTGAGCCATGGCGCTATTAGCGCCATGGCTCATGCCGGTAAAATTCCGGCACTGCCTTGGCGGAAAGGGGATTTACCGCCCCATTCCAAGGTTGGAGGGGTGGTAAATCCCCCTTCCGCCATTGCCCTTCCCCATTCCCATTTCTGCCCCATAGGGCTCTATGGGAATGGGGAAGGCGCTAATTACGGCACCGCAATTTTGCGGTGCCATAATTAGCTCTGAGGTCCCTTAGCGGGTTGGTTTTTAACGCCTGCAAAAAGCAGGCGTTAAAGCACCAACCCGCTAAGGGACCTCGTAGTAAGGCGGTAATGGTTAACGGTCACCATTACCATTAACGGTGGCCGTTAACCATTACCGCCTTCCGTGTAATGAGGCCCTTTGTCTCTCATGCCAGAAACCATACAACCACAACAAGGAGTGTATATTGGTCACACACTCCATTCACCCAGGTCCCACCCACAGGAGGTACCCACAACATACAGTCACTGGGAAGGCTCCAGTCAGTCTAGCTGGGCCTTCACAACAACACCATATATGGAACTTCCACCCAACAGCCAGTCAGGGGAAGGGACAGAGTCAGGGCTTCCCAGGACTTTGGGAAAACAAGGTAACAGGCAATAGAGAGCAAGAGGCCACAGGGGCCATCTTGTTTCCTATCAGGAATCAACTGATCCCAATGGCAGGGCCTGGGTATCCCAAAATGGAGGACACCCAGAGCACCTGTCAAATTCAGCATGGAGCTGCCACCAGCCCATACCCTGCTCTGTGGCCCCCCACAGGTGCCCAAAAACATACACTAGGGGTACAGGGTTGTACCCCTACCCATGGGTGCCATAAGGGTATCCCATGGGTCTGTTCACCAAACCAAAAGAGAGAGCTGCACTGCCAGGAGTCCCACATGGACTCCTGGGCAGAAAACACGACAGGACACGCGATAAAAAGCAGTAAAGGACAAGGATTCAGAGGCCCTGTCCCTCTGATGCATTTCCAGCATCACAGCCCCCCCCCCCAGACTGAGGTGGAGGGTGTCTAATCTCCCACGGGATAGACACCCTCATCCAGACGGTCAACATACCTTCTGGAAAGGCCATCTGCATTATCGTGACTCTTCCCTGGTCTGTGCTCTATGGTGAAGTCTAGCCCTTGCAGGCTAATGGACCACCTGAGCAATTTCGGATTCTCACCCTTCATTTGCATAAGCCACTTCAGGGGCTTATGATCTGTTTGGACCTTGAAGGTAGATCCCGTAAGGTAGGGCCTAAAACGCCTCAAGCTCCAAACTATGCTAAAACACTCCTTTTCAACAGTAGCCCACCTAAGTTCTCTACCCTTGAGTTGTCTACTGATGAATATGGTAGGATGTCCTCTCCCTTTGTCATCTAACTGGGACAAGACAGCTCCAATTCCGGTGTCACAGGCAACCGTCTGGACGATAAAGGGTCGGCTGTAGTCAGGCGCACACAACACAGGTGCCCTACACAGACTTTCTTTCAAGCCATCAAAGCCCCTCTGACAGTCTTCGGTCCAATTAACCTTCCTAGGCTGTTTGGGTGAAGTTAGAGCTGTCAGGGGTGCAGCTATGGTTCCATAGTCTGCCATGAAATTGCGATAGTACCCAGTGAGGCCCAAAAAGGCTCTCACCTGGGTTTGAGTAGTGGGAGTCTCCCAGTTCTGTACATTCTGTACTTTACTGGAGAGAGGTTGGATTTGACCCCCTCCTACCTCATGACCAAGATAGGTAACTTTCCCCTGAGCTATCTGGCACTTGGTGGCCTTGATAGTGAGGTTAGCCCTTTTCAAGGCCTGCAACACCTTATCCAGATGTGTCAAATGCTCTTCCCAGGTGTGCGTCAGTTTTGGTGACGGCATTGACTCCTCGGTAGTCCACACAGAAACTCCAATCCTTGGTACCCGCCTGGGAACTTGCCTTGGGGACAAGGACCACTGGACTGGACCAGGGACTGGTTGAGGGTTCAATAACACCCAGATCCAACATCTTGGCAACCTCAGCCTGGATGTGGTTCTTGACGGTATCTGACATACGGTAGCACCTGCTTTTGACAGGCACACTGTCACCAGTGTCAATTTCATGCCTACACCACGGTGTAAGGCCTGGCGTCAGTGAAAAGAGAGAGGCATACTGTTGAAGCAAAGCCCTGCAGGCCCTCTGTTGCTCTGTTGTCAAATCCGGAGAGAGATGTACTCCCTCCACTGAGCCATCCTGAGGGTTGCTATGCAGCAAATCAGGAAGGGGCTCACTCTCATCCTCTTCTTGCCCTGAAGCTAGCAAGAGACATGAGACTTCTGCTCGCCGGTGGAAAGGCTTGAGCCTGTTGACATGGAATACCTGAGGGGCTACCCCAGAGGATCCCATGTCAACCAGATAACTGACTTTGCCCATCTTGGAGATGATCCTGAAGGGTCCAGTCCACTTGTCTGCCAATGCTCTAGGCTTGGTAGGCTCCATCACAAGGATTTCCTGTCCCGGAGTCCAATCCACTTGCAAGGCTTTAAGGTCATGCCAGTACTTATTCAATTCCTGGCTGGCCTTGAGATTTGCTGTTGCCTGACCCATCATCTGTGTCATCCTCCGTCTGAGGCCTAACACATAGTCCCCCACTTGCTTGGCGGGACCTGGAAGGGTGGCTTCCAAGCCTTCTCTGATCAAGGCGAGGGGCCCCCTCACGGGATGTCCAAAGAGTAACTCAAAGGGGCTGAAACCAACACCCTCTTGAGGTACCTCTCTGTAAGCAAACAGCAGGCATGGCAGGAGGAGATCCCATTTCCTCCTTAGGGGTTCTTCCAAAGCCCCTAGCATGCCCTTGAAAGTTTTATTAAATCTCTCAACCAGACCATTGGTCTGGGGGTGGTAAGAGGTGGAGAACTTGTAGGTTACCCCGCACTCTTTCCACATGGTTTTCATGTAACTAGACATGAAGTTGGATCCTCTGTCAGAGACAACCTCCTTCGGGAATCCAACACGGGTGAAAATGCCCAGGAGAGCCCTGGCAACCACCTTGGCAGTAACAGTCCGAAGGGGTATTGCCTCAGGGTAGCTGGTGGCATGATCTACCAAGACCAGGATGAACCGATGTCCACCTGAAGTGGGAGGGTCAAGAGGACCGACGATGTCGATGCCCACCCTCTCAAATGGTGTGCCAACCACTGGCAATGGCTGCAGTGGGGCAATGACACTGCCTCCAGTCTTGCCAGACAACTGACAAGTTGGGCAGGTCCTGCAGTGGGACTCCACCTCTACTCCCATCCGTGGCCAGTAGAAATGGGCAGAGAGCCTCTGCTTAGTCTTCTTGGTCACAAGATGACCAGCCAAGGGCACCTCATGCGCCAACTGCAGTAGGAAGGGCCTGTAAACTTGGGGTACCACCAACCTCTTGAGGGCACCAGGTTCAGGCTTAGTGGGCTCACTAACAAGGAGCTCACCCTCCCAATAAATCTGGAATGTCCTAGGCACTTCTCCTTGTGCCTGGGACAGGGCCTGTTTCCTCAGTCCCTCGAGAGAGTGGCACTCTCTCTGTCCCTTACAGAAGTCTGCCCGGGAGGGTCCCCCTTCAGCTAACAAGCATTGAAGGTCGGGATGATCCTCCGGGTTGAGAACCTCTCCCACAGGAGAGTCTTCTGTCTCTTCTCCCACAGGAGTTGAGTTTGGGTTTTCCACTGGACCCAGCCCGTCCGGAGCATGGATCCCAATGGGTGCTGTCGGAACAGCAGGAAGAGAAGGTGTTCCCTCCACAGAGGTGGCCTTCTTGGTCTTCCTTCTTCTTGCCTTAGGCCTCGCCTTTGGCTCGGGTACCTGACTCACAGCCAGACCCGGTGTCACCTGTGACCTAGTGATTGCAGCAGCAGTCATGGGAAGACCATCCGAGATCAACCCCAGCTCTACTAGATCATTTCCTAACAGAATGTTAGCAGGGACATTGTCCTGAACCAGGACAGGAAGCTTTGCTGTCTTGTCTCCAAGCATGAGTGTGACTAAGGCTACAGGCGATAATTTGGGAGGCCCACCAGCTAACCTGGTGGTTCTCAGAGGAGCACCTACATAGTCCTCTGGCTTGAGCAGGGTCCTGTCCACCACTGTCATGCTTGCCCCAGTGTCTCTCAAACCAGTAGAAGGCTGGCCATTCAAGAGGACACTTCTCAAAAACCTACGGGTGTTCTGTGGGATAGTCGCCAGTACTTCTGCATACTGGTCCCAGGCCCCAAGGGACACTAAGGAAATCTCTACCGGAGCACCAAATGTGATCCCGGTAGAGGAGGGGAGGACAGTGGCCTCCACCTCAGACACGGGGTAAGGGTAGGTCAGGCTGACAGCCTGTACTCCAAGTGCCTTACCTTTACACTTGGAGTCACCCCTTCTGTGATCCAGAGCCCCACAGTCCCAACAAGTGCCAGGAGTGCGGGGTACGGTAATGGAACCACTGGGAGCCTGCTTTGCAGCAGGTGGACCACTACTCTTATTCCCACCCACAGATGACTTATCCCCACTAGATTTGTGGGTCTTGGGAGAGGAAGGTTTAGGTTTACCCGACTGTGACTGCTTGTGGGACTCCTCAGCTTTCTGAGAGGCCCCCTTTTCTTTGTCCTTGTCCTTCCCACTGGAGTCCTTAGGGGACACCCGGTGGGAGACCCACTTGTCAGCCAACCTAGCCAGCTTAAAGGGGTCCAAAATGTTCTGGTCAGCCACATACTGACACAGCTCTGGTGAACAGGCTTCAGAAAAATGCTCAAAAAACAAGAGGTGGGACAATTCAACAAAAGTCTTAACCTTGTATCCATCAATCCACCCCATCATGTTCATGTGCGCAGCACTCACCCAGTCAACCCAAGACACATTCTCTCTTTTCTTAAAATCCCTGAACCTTTTAAGGTATTGGGTAGGTGTTTTGCCAAACTTGGCAATCAAAGCAGACTTCAGACACTCATACTGACCCCTTTCTTCCACACTCAGCTTCAGAATACAGTCATATCCAGTTTGAGGCACTCTGCTTAACAAACACTTAGCCCAATCTCTTTTATCAACATCATGAATCGCACAAGCCATTTCAAACGCTTCAATCCATTGGAGGATATCTGAACCCTCCACAAATACACCAACCAAATCTTTCATAAACTTGGTGGCTGGGGACCTGACACTCTCACTGGTTTTAGCTGAAGTCTCCACTCTAGCTTTCTCTAGCTGGATTCTCTGACATTCAGTGTCCTGGCTCTTGAGTTCAAGGTCCTTACTTCTGAGTTTAAGATCCCTATTCTTGAGCTCCACTTGTTGAGCCAACTCCTCTTTCTTAAGTTCAGCATCTTTTTGCAACTTGCGGTATTCAAAGGCCAATTTCATCCTTAATAACTCAAACTCCAAGGAATTGCTGGGGTTTGGAACAGAGGCAGCAGGAATGGCGGCATTCCCAGAAACAGATTCAGCAGAAACCCCAGGGGCAGAGTCCTCATTGGTTGCATTCCCCCCCTCATCAAGAGTTTCACCATCAGTCTGGTAGTCCACCAGGGCAGCTATCAGCTTGGCCCTAGACTTATCCACAAAGTCTAACTCCCTGGCTTCACAAGCACTCTGGAGAGCCTCCAAGCTCATCCAAGTCAATTTGCCATTTGCAATAGACTCCATTGTTTGTAATGCAGTTATCTTGTACACAACTAAACCTTAATTTAATAAAGTGCAGATATTTTGTAAGTGGCACGGTTATACACTGATTCTTAAAACCATAAGCATCCCACCTCTGCCACCAGCTGTAAAGACTGGTAGGGGGTGGTCTGTACTTCTGCTCTCTATATGGTAGAGGGGAGGCACAGAGGACCCCAGCCTAGATTCTCTATTCGGTAGCTATGGTCGAGCAATCAAGGCCTAGCTTCTCAGGAGGTGATGCAGGCTGGTTATTAAGTACAGTGTAGTCCCCCAGCCCCCACAAAGGAATGTCCACACACTGTATTGGTTAGAACACAGTCTTTATATAATCAATATTCAAGGTTATGTACACTTATCATAATAACTCACTTTGTACTTAGGAAAATCAACAATGGCAAATATATACAATTCTAAAGTGGTACCACCCTTTCTATTAGATCTCATTAAAGTGCATCAACAATACTGTAACAATGTCACACAGATCAATAGAGTGAAACCAGCAATAGAGAGAGAAGAGCAAATAAGATGGTTGAGCAATAGGCAAAATACTGGCCCCTACCACTAGACACAGTTCTGTGTGGAGATCCCCCCCACCTGGGCAACCTGTAAAATAAAGATATAGCACAAGCCCAGTCCATATATTGTTCTGCAAGTCTTATTCCCTCCTATAATGTTTTTACCCCCCCAATGTACCTGGTGGAGTCGAGTTCTTCGAAGAGGCGTCGACAGATCCTTCTTGAGCGACCCCCTTTCAAGCGGGAGTCACGAATCATCGAGAGGCGTCGAGAAGCGTCAAGGAACTTGGCGTTCAGCGGCGGGGAATCGGCAACCCTTCTGAAATGCCTTCCCTTTCAAGCGGGAGACACGGGGCGTCGAACGTCCGTCGAGGAACTCGACGTTCGGCGTCGGGGAATCGACGGCCCTTCTTGAATGCCTTCCCTTTCAAGTGGGAGACACGGGGCGTCGAACGTCCGACAACAAACAGGGTAGAACGGCGTCGATGAGGCGGCAGCTTCGATCCAAGCGGTGCTCGTCGACGACGGAGCGTTGGCGTCCTGCAAGGCAGAGGCGTGCGGGGCACCTCGATGACAATTGTTCTGGACCGCAAAGATTGTGGAGACGGGGGCCCAGCAAGGGCGTCGAGTCGTTCGAGTTTTTGTGGTCTTCGGGTGGCGGGAAACCCACCGGCAGGTTTCTGCTCGGCGCATTGGTCGTCCTCGACTTTCTCCGGCAGGATAAAGCGGTCGACGGTGCGGACGAGGGAGTCCTTCGATTCAAATGTTCTTAGGCAAGGAGCGGACGGCTCCGGTCGTCGGCGGCACGGCGTCAAGTGGTTCCCACGGCTGGGCAACACAACTTCGACGGGCCTCCAGCGGTTACACAGACCTGCGAACCCTGGTCGACGGCAATGGACTTCGACGGCGGCGATGTCCGGGTGCTTCACTTTGATCTCCTCGGCGGTCGCGTCTCGGGTCGGCAGCCTTTCGAGGGTCTGACTTCCAGGGCGCTTCGGCGAAGATGTAGCGGTGCTCGATGATCCCTCGGAGCACGGGAAGAGGGCGCCTTACCAGGTCCTCTCTCGGGTCAGTCTTCGACGATTTCGGCAGTCTTCGGATCGGTCAAAGCAAATGCAGCAGCAAGTCTTCTTCTTCCAGCTGGGCGTCGAGGATCAGCAGTTCCAGTTACTCTTAGAGTGGAGACTCAGCTCCTGAACGCTTCTGAACAATTACCAGTGGTGAGAGGTCCCCAGATATACTATTCTGTCTCTCATCCACACTGCTGGCACACACTCAGCAGCCAATCATACAGAAGGGCATTCATGCAGTCAGTCAGCCAATCAGGCACACAGTGCATTCAGGCCACACTCCTCCCTTTCAGACACTCACAACAAGGAATGTGGATTGGGACAAGTACCCAGCCATTCAACACTACACACTGCATTCAGGCCAGTTTCGGGCAGGGCTGTCTCAGTCTTTGTCTCTCATGCCAGAAACCAGACAACCACAACAAGGAGTGTATATTGGTCACACACTCCATTCACCCAGGTCCCACCCACAGGAGGTACCCACAACATACAGTCACTGGGAAGGCTCCAGTCAGTCTAGCTGGGCCTTCACAACAACACCATATATGGAACTTCCACCCAACAGCCAGTCAGGGGGAAGGGACAGAGTCAGGGCTTCCCAGGACTTTGGGAAAACAAGGTAACAGGCAATAGAGAGCAAGAGGCCACAGGGGCCATCTTGTTTCCTATCAGGAATCAACTGATCCCAATGGCAGGGCCTGGGTATCCCAAAATGGAGGACACCCAGAGCACCTGTCAAATTCAGCATGGAGCTGCCACCAGCCCATACCCTGCTCTGTGGGCCACCCACAGGTGCCCAAAAACATACACTAGGGGTACAGTGTTGTACCCCTACCCATGGGTGCCATAAGGGTATCCCATGGGTCTGTTCACCAAACCAAAAGAGAGAGCTGCACTGCCAGGAGTCCCATATGGACTCCTGGGCAGAAAACACGATAGGACACACGATAAAAAGCAGTAAAGGACAAGGATTCAGAGGCCCTGTCCCTCTGATGCATTTCCAGCATCACAATTCTATCAAACAGGATCATGACACTTCTTCATTTATTTCCACTAGAGACAAAGAACTCAGGTGAGAAACGTTTGTGTGTAAGTCTCCCCTCGTCCTCCTTCAGCGGGTTGGCCTCTTGTAAGAACACAACTGACGGTGAGAAATTAATATGCTTAGTCAGCACAGACTGCCACTTGACTGGTGAATTTAAGCCTTGAACATTCCATGAAAAAAAAGGCAGTGTTCAATCTGGAGTAGTTCTGTCAAGTGCAACATCGAGGCTGGGATTGTATGACAATGCAACCAAGTAGGTCCAAGCTTGTTCTGCTATCAAGTCATCTCTGGTTGATGCCACAGTTTATCCATCCCAAATTTTAACCCCACAAATAATAGTCCCACCCCCAACCCATCCCCAAACAGGGAATGCGTAACTGCCACTGCTGACATCAAACACAGACGAGGTCCTAAAATGACCAAACAACAATGACAGCGTAACCTGTGACAGAGAGTACCAGGCCAATGAATAGTTAGTGAAGATTGAAAGTGCCTCCAAACAAGTGAGGAAACTCAGTACATCAGCATTGCCAGAAAGGAGTTCCATGCTTTGGCCCAAGTTGGCTTTAGAAAGGTGAAGTGAAGGGGCAGTGGAGAAGCCCTATCTACAGTGGACGATCTTCTCCCAAAGCCATTCCGTGAGAGGTTGAAAGGATTTACGTTTCAACAGGATGACGCCAGCCATGTCTTGATAAAGGGCCATAGCAGAACCCCAGGAAAGCATCTCCTCAAGGTGTTTAGCACAAGCCAGAATCCTATCCTTGAGCTTGTAGACATTGTCCCAGGTAAGGACATCAGGGACCAAACCCTGTCACACCGGTCCAGTCAAGCGGTCTCTGTGCATCCAGTTGAGCTCAAGCTGGTCTTCTGGCCTGCCGTCTAGGATCGGTAGAAAAGGCCAGAGACGTAGCCCTCTCATTCCCAGTCCGGCACTTCAAGTGGCACCCCTCTGATATGTATGTTGTTGCAGCAAGACTGGTTCTCAGAGTCCTCATGCTTAATTTCCAGGTGATTCACTCTTTCCTCCAGGACTGCTATGCGCTGGGTCCATTCACTGAGCTCATAGGACTCCTCACACAGGGTCGTCTCCACGTCCTCAACCTGGTGTTCACTCTTATCTAAGTGCTTGTCCACGGAATAGATCTTTCCTGCCATTTTGGATAAGCCAACCTGTAAGTGTCCCTTGATTTCCGAGAGCCATTGGTGCAGGTTATCCTTCGTGGCCCATTGGGGGCCAGACGTCTGAGATCTATTATCATGCTTCTGGGTGACCGTGGTAAGTTCCCTCTTGCCCCATCTTGTATCTGTAGCAGTGAGGTGACGTCTGACGACTTCTGGGCCTTACCAGACTTTGCCATTGTATCTACTGTGCACCCAGGTCAGCCACAGGGAAAGGAAACGCCATCTGGCGAAAAGTCTCCAGCGGTGAGCAAGATTTAGTGTGGGCTCAGTGCCAAAGAGGTTGAATAAAGCTCCCAGTGAGCCCCTTGGGCAGGGAGCCACTCCACCAAGGTGTCGCCATGGAATTACGGGGAGGGGGGACATCCAGGTCAAGTCAGCAATGGTGACTCCCGCTGGGCGCTGTGTCTGGCCCATGTGCTGCACTAGGTAATGCCCCCTCACCCACCCCGCAGCTCAAGATGTTTTTGGATCTTCTTATCTCCCCTACTGTATCAGGGGTGGATAATTCCCCAGCTTCAGGCTTCAGGGCCTCATACGACCCTCCTCTGAGGCCCGCCCCCACCGATCTGTGGGTCAAAGCAGCCGGCAATGTTGCTGCCAGGACTGCTCCCAGATGGCTTGGGCCAACAGTGTTTCCCAGGCATACAGGTCGACATGCCGGCTGGAGCAGCCTGATGTAGCCCGACCGAGTAGCGACTGGCTCAATGCCACAGGGGCAACCCTTGAGTCCACCGGGGTTGCAGGCAACGTCGCTCGGGTTTGTCCATGCCACCAATCGAGGCGCCCTCCAGTGTCATACCTTGGGAGGGACCGCTGTGTTAGCTCATGAGTTGGTTCCGCTGGAGGAAGCAGGTGGGTGGCAGACACTGCAAAGCCAGGCAGCGGGAAGACCATCTGTGGCCTCAGGGTGAGCTCACAGGCTTCTCAAAGGGCCGGGTCTGCCTCTGCAGCTTAACCGCCGACCAGCAAGCCCAATCTTCGCTGGGAGCCTCTCTGGGCATTATTCTGCCTGGTGCGTCCATTTAGGAGGCCGTCGCCAATGTCTCACTGGGCTGTACCATGCTTCAACTCCCCGGTGCCGCAGGAGCTCTCAGGCGGCCATCCTTTCTCCTCAGGTGCCAGGTCCCAACTTAAATAAAAAAGTATTTCCATACAGACCTAGAAAACATCAAGAATTATGTTAAATGTTAAAGATATTTATACTGTGCACCGTCGCCAACAGAAATGGTCCCCTGACGGATCTGCAAACAAGAGGGGGGTGGGTTAGGTTTGTAGGGTAAAGGAAGAGTAGGAAAGTGAGAAAAGCGGTTCGGTTTTCACTGTGTGCTGAGCTTTAGTGTGAGTGTTGGGCCGATGAGAAACCTTGAGTGCTGTTGGCAGGTTTATGTGTTGGTTGATTCTTGTTGTTGCATTGTGGTGAAGTGCGTGTGGTTTGCTGGGCGAGAGGTGGTTGTGTGGATTTTTGGGTGAGTTAGGTATGCAGAGATTCGAGTTTGGGTTAGTAGGTCGTTGCAGGACATGTTCTGTTTAACTGGCATTCCTGTAGGGAAGCTTATTGCCACTTTTCTTTCTTGTCCATCGTATTGGTGTGGGGAATGGCGTGGCACGTTATCCCTACAAGTTCTAAGCAGTGCAGTTCTGAACACACCGTATGGGACGGTGCTACTCTATGATGAGCATATGAAGGGGATCCTATTGCCAGTTACTGAGCCCCTAAGGTATGTCCTAAGTTTAAGCCCCTGGAAGGTGGACGCTAAGCTGCCCAAGCACCACATGGATTCAATGCAACATCACCCCCGTGAATGGCCAAGAATCTCTTAACTGAATGGCTAGGGGCCTGCGGAACATTGCTGTTTATAGCTCATATTCCCACTCGGAGGATGAAAACAAAACATCACAGCCCTATAAGGTGCGCAGGTACAAGAACAACGACGTCCCTCTACATAACGCCTCGGAAAGGAGCGTAGGCGTGGAAGCCGGCGGCTGCCTGCCAGGAAGGTGTGTAGCGCCCTCAAGGAAAAGCGCAGTGACGTCACTGTGACGTCACGACCGGTGCAGTGACGTCGAGGGCGTGCCCGCAACATGCCAGATACTACAGTTCATGTAAAAGAGTCTTCTTTTGCTGGGAAGCTGCATGAGCCAACACTAACACGTGCCACCAGCATGTGGGCAGAGTGTTGTGGAACTGACCCACGTGCGTAGTTAGTTTACAGAGACACTACACGTTCATAGTAATGTTTTACATAGCGCCTCTTACAGGACTCCTCCAGTCCATAAGCTCTACACTCGCTATCACCATTCTTTCACAATCATGGCCCTCAATGCAGTCACTTGGATATGAAGAAGCGCCAGACTGCCCCCACAGGGTATCGAACCCCTGTCTCTGGGCATCATATTAATAAGTAATGTGTTGTTATATCGCACTTTAATCTAAAGCGCTTTGCATAGAACCTATGTAGATACATTCCTATTAATGCATGCACCAGTGAGAGCATTCTGCTTGGGGGAGCAGCTACCTTGCTGCTGTAATAGTACACACAGTGTTACACTTTATAACACTGAAGGAATCCCCTATTACCCAAGACTGAGAGACTTTGAAGATCATTAATAGATTCAACACATGGAAACAATTCCAACCCCACCCCTAAGGACCAACACAATGTTCACAGCTCTCGAGACAGACCACCAGAAGCCCTGACCATCCCCAAGGACCAGCACAATGGTCACAGCTCCAGAGACAGACCACCAGCAGCCCTGACCATCCCCAAGGACCAGCACAATGGTCACAGCTCCCGAGACAGACCACCAGCAACCCTGACCATCCCCAAGGATCAACACAGTGCTCACAGCTCCCGAGACAGACCACCAGCAGCTCTGGCCACCCCAAGGACCAGCACAATGTTCACAGCTCCCGAGACAGACCACCAGCAGCCCTGGCCACCTCCAAGGACCAGCACAGTGCTCACAGCTCCCGAGACAGACCACCAGCAGCCCTGGCAACACCCAAGGACCAGCACAATGGTCACAGCTCCCGAGACAGACCACCAGCAGCCCTGGCCACCTCCAAGGACCAACACAATGCTCACAGCTCCCGTGATGGACCCCCAGCAGCCCTGCCCCCCCCAAGGACCTACCCAATGTTCACAGCTCCCGAGAAGGACCACCAGCAGCCCTGTCCACCCCAAAGGACCAACACAATGTTCACAGCTCCCGAGACAGACCACCAGCAGCCCTGGCCACCCCAAGGACCAACACAATGCTCACAGCTCCCGTGACGGACCACCAGCAGCCCTGGCCACCCCAAGGACCTACACAATGTTCACAGCTCCCGAGAAGGACCACAAGCAGCCCTGGCCACCCCCAAGGACCAACACGATGTTCACAGCTCCCGAGACAGACCACCAGCAGCCCTGGCCACCCCAAGGACCAGCACAATGTTCACAGCTCCCGTGACAGACCACCAGCAGCCCTGGCCACCCCAAGGACCAGCACAATTTTCACAGCTCCCGAGACAGACCACCAGCAGCCCTGGCCACCCCCAAGGATCAACACAGTGCTCACAGCTCCCGAGACAGACCACCAGCAGCCCTGGCCAGCCCAAGGACCAACACAATGCTCACAGATCCCGTGACGGACCACCAGCAGCCCTGGCCACACCCAAGGACCTACACAATGTTCACAGCTCCCGAGAAGGACCACCAGCAGCCCTGGCCACCCCAAGGACCAACACAATGCACACAGATCCCGAGAAGGACCACCAGCAGCCCTGGCCACCCCAAGGACCAACACAATGCACACAGATCCCGTGACGGACCACCAGCAGCCCTGGCCAAGGACCAACACAATGTTCACAGCTCCCGAGAAGGACCACCAGCAACCCTGGCCACCCCAAGGACCAACACAATGCTCAAAGCTCCCGTGACGGACCACCAGCAGCCCTGGCCACCCCAAGGAACTACACAATGTTCACAGCTCCCGAGAAGGACCACCAGCAGCCCTGGCCACCTCCAAGGCCCAACACAATGTTCACAGCTCCCGAGACAGACCACCAGCAGCCCTGGCCACCCCAAGGACCAACACAATGCTCACAGCTCCCGAGACAGACCACAAGCAGCCCTGGCCACCCCCAGCACCAGCACAATGTTCACAGCTCCCGAGACAGACCACCAGCAGCCCTGGCCACCCCCAAGGATCAACACATTGTTCACAGCTCCCGAGACAGACCACCAGCAGCTCTGGCCACACCCAAGGACCAACACAATGTTCACAGCTCCCGAGAAGGACCACCAGCAGCCCTGGCCTCCCCCAAGGACCAAGACAACGTTCACAGCTCCCGAGACAGACCACCAGCACCCCTGGCCACCCCAAGGTCCAGCACAATGTTCACAGCTCCCGAGACAGACCACCAGCAGCCCTGGCCACCCCCAAGGACCTACACAATGTTCACAGCTCCCAAGACAGACCACCAGCAGTCCGGGCCACCCCCAAGGACCAACACAATGATCACAGCTCCCGAGACAGACCACCAGCAGCCCTAGCCACCCAAAAGGACCAACACAATGTTCACATCTCCCGAGACAGACCACCAGCAGTCCTGGCCACCCAAAAGGACCAACACAATGTTCACATCTCCCGAGACAGACCACCAGCAGTCCTGGCCACCCCAAGGACCAACACAATGCTCACAGCTCCCGAGACAGACCACCAGCAGCCCAGGCCTCCCCAAGGACCAACACAATGTCCACAGCTCTCGAGAAGGACCACCAGCAGCCCTGGCCACCCCCAAGGACCAACACAATGTTCACAGCTCCCAAGACAGACCACCAGCACCCCTGGCCACCCCAAGGACCAGCACAATGTTCACAGCTCCAGAGACAGACCACCAGCAGCCATGGCCACCCCCAAGGACCTACACAATGTTCACAGCTTCTGAGACAGACCACCAGCAGCCCTGGCCAGCCCAAGGACCAGCACAATGTTCACAGCTTCCGAGACAGACCACCAGCAGCCCTGGCCACCCCCAAGGACCAGCACAATGTTCACAGCTCCTGAGACAGACCACCAGCAGCCCTGGCTACCCCACGGACCAGCACAATGTTCACAGCTCCCGAGACAGACCACCAGCAGCCCTGGTCACCCCCAAGGACCTACACAATATTCACAGCTCCCGAGACAGACCACCAGCAGTCCTGGCCACCCCCAAGGACCAACACAATGCTCACAGCTCCCGAGACAGACCACCAGCATCCCTGGCCACCCCAAGGACCTGCACAATGTTCACAGCTCCCGAGACAGACCGCCAGCAGCCCTGGCCACCCCCAAGGACCAACACAATGTTCACAGCTCCCGAGAAGGACCACCAGCAGCCCTGGCCACCCCAAGGACCAACACAATGCTCACAGCTCCCGTGACGGACCACCAGCAGCCCTGCCCACCCCAAGGAACTACACCATGTTCACAGCTCCCGAGAAGGACCACCAGCAGCCCTGGCCACCTCCAAGGACCAACACAATGTTCACAGATCCCGAGACAGACCACCAGCAGCCCTGGCCACCCCAAGGACCAACACAATGCCCACAGCTCCAGAGACAGACCACAAGCAGCCCTGGCCACCCCAAGCACCAGCACAATGTTCACAGCTCCCGAGACAGACCACCAGCAGCCCTGCACACCCCCAAGGATCAACACAGTGTTCACAGCTCCCGAGACAGACCACCAGCAGCCCTGGCCACACCCAAGGACCAACACAATGTTCACAGCTCCCGAGAAGGACCACCAGCAGCCCTAGCCACCCCCAAGGACCAAGACAATGTTCACAGCTCCCGAGACAGACCACCAGCACCCCTGGCCACCCCAAGGTCCAGCACAATGTTCACAGCTCCCGAGACAGACCACCAGCAGCCCTGGCCACCCCCAAGGACCTACACAATGTTCACAGCTCCCAAGACAGACCACCAGCAGTCCGGGCCACCCCCAAGGACCAACACAATGATCACAGCTCCCGAGACAGACCACCAGCAGCCCTGGCCACCCAAAAGGACCAACACAATGTTCACAGCTCCCGAGACAGACCACCAGCAGTCCTGGCCACCCCCAAGGACCTACAAAATGTTCACAGCTCCAAAGACAGACCGCCAGCAGTCCTGGCCACCCCCAAGGACCAACACAATGCTCACAGCTCCCGAGACAGACCACCAGCAGCCCAGGCCACCCCAAGGACCAACACAATGTCCACAGCTCCCGAGAAGGACCACCAGCAGCCCTGGCCACCCCCAAGGACCAACACAATGTTCACAGCTCCCAAGACAGACCACCAGCACCCCTGGCCACCCCTAGGACCAGCACAATGTTCACAGCTCCCGAGACAGACCACCAGCAGCCCTGGCCACCCCCAAGGACCTACACAATGTTCACAGTCCTGGCCACCCCCAAGGACCAACACAATGCTCACAGCTTCTGAGACAGACCACCAGCAGCCCTGGCCAGCCCAAGGACCAGCACAATGTTCACAGCTCCCGAGACAGACCACCAGCAGCCCTGGCCACCCCCAAGGACCAGCACAATGTTCACAGCTCCTGAGACAGACCACCAGCAGCCCTGGCCACCCCACAGACCAGCACAATGTTCACAGCTCCCGAGACAGACCACCAGCAGCCCTGGTCACCCCCAAGGACCTACACAATATTCACAGCTCCCGAGACAGACCACCAGCAGCCCTGGCCACCCCAATGGCCAACACAATGTTCACAGCTCCCGAGACAGAACACCAGCAGCCCTTGTTAAACGGGATATCATATTATGCCTCCTTTATTGTATATATTGGCCTAAGCCCAGTCGCTCCGCGAAGAAATCCGCGTTGCAAAGTTCCGACCTTAGATCGAGCTAGCTGCCATTTTGGGAACATCCGCCATTTTGATTTCCACCTCAAAGTCACTCTGTATTCTAAAATGGTGGACAGTGTTCTCCCACTTGTAACCTTAGCCGTCCTGACCTTTACACAGGTTAATGCCTTAACTGCCTGTAGGCTAAATGTTTGGGTCGTGTAATAAGATCATGTCCTATGTTTGACCTGAAGATCAAAGGATTACTCGCGCCAACAAGTCTGATCCGCGGGCATACATTGAATACAATGTTGTTTAAATACTGAATATGAGCACTTGTTGAACTGCATTGTATAAGACATGTACTAAGGCTTAATGTCAAATTCTAAGATACAATGTTGTCATTGTGACTTGTTGTTTTTTAAACTAGACGTAATCCACATGCATATAGTTGTCTAACTAGAGGCGAACTTGGCACTAACCCTAGACTGAGAATAATTAACTTGCAGGGGGCTGGACATTGCGATTGAGAATTGGATAAAAGATGAGAATATATAGACGTCCAGTACCTCTCACTTCTCACACCGAAAGGGCTGGTATTCTTTGTGATGTACTGAGGGCCAGATAGCTATCTGATACTTTGTTTCTTTGTAAACTGTACAGTTATTTGAATAAAGATCTGAGAATCTTTATACTCCTGTGTTTGGTGTATATCCTTTTGTGGTACTCAGCCTCAATATTTCTCTTTTGCTTTTACAGATGGCGCCTGAATAGGGACCCTCAAGATTGATGCCAGCTCATTGAAGGTTGACGCGGCTATTGGACCGGGATCGGACGGTGTAAAAGGGGCCCCTTTTCTTGGATGAGATGCGACACCTCAGCAGCTCTGCACAAACCGATCCCTGGACGGTGACCCTGCGGTCTGAGTCGGCATCTTGACGAGGGTCCATATATCGAGGCGGGCAGATTTGACGAAATCACCAACCACAAGGCACCTTAGTTAGAAAAATGTGTATTCCTATCGGACCTCCTTAGGATTTGATCAGGTGAGTCATGACCCAATTCTTAAGTATCCTGATAATTTGTTTTGGCGCATTACACTTGCAAGTGCAATTTTTGACCAGGTAACACCCGTATTCTGATATGCCTGGAAATTGTCTGCCTGTTTCAGGGCGTTATTCCGCAGTGACAGACAATCTTTGGAATTTGGCCAACCGGCACCAATGGAGCGGTCACCGGCGTGTACTATGTACTGTAAGCACGGCATTAGTAGTATAGTATTTAATGATATTTGGCACAGACAAACTAGACATGCTTCCAAACTTCAGTGGCCAATTAATGGTAGTTTAGAAATCCCTCGTATTAAATACTTAGAATCTATATTATTGAAGAAAAAGGCTAGACCTACAGCATTCGATGTATTACAAAATTGGAAGAAAGAAGCTATGAAGCAGCTTAAGAGTAGAGAAAAGCATGTGCGACGTCATATGACGAACGCCGAAAAAGCATTGTTATATGACCAGAGTAAACAGTCTGAGTCAGTTAGGAATATGGATAGGGCTTTCTCACTTGGTATCCAGAAAATGTATCCTTCTAAAAACTTTCAGTATCTGATGAACTTATCGATAAACTGTTAAATGAAACAAGGCCTGGTGCCACTGCACCACCTCCGTATGTTCCTCTTCCTGCTGTTATTCCTCCTCCCGTTGCTCCTCCTGCTCCTCCTATTGCTCCTCTTAATGTTCCTCTTCCTCCCGTTGTTCCTCCTCTTGTCGCCACTCCTCCACCTATTCCTCCACCTTTGCCTACTGTTACGGGCAAAGAAACAGAACAGACTGACTACCCCTCTCTCTAAGGTCTTTCGACAACACAGATTCAGGTGCTTAGGATATGTTGCATGAATCTACAGTGAGTTTTTCTAAAACTCTCTGTATCCGGATGTTTAAAATGTGCTTACTCTCCCTCTTCCAAGTGGTTCTACACCACTTGTAGTAGATCAGGGAGCGGGATCGAGGGTTGTAACTCGTAATACTGTATCTTCAGAGAAAAAGTTAACTGCTTGGGCTAAGCATTGCATGGAGAAGGGTGACCAAGACGATACTCTTGCCACACTTTATAATTTAGACAATTTTCCTGAGAAAAACGTTTTTATTGAGGGATTAGGAATTCATTTATGTGTAATGTGGAACAGACTAAGTAATACAGATCTCCCACAAGGGTTAACGGATCTGAATACTTTAGTGTTTTCTGAAGATACTGCGGAGAAGGTACAAGAGCACGTTGAGAGGATTTTTGGGTATAGAAAGGAATTGGAAGGGCTAAAGAATGAAGATGTAGATGGTGATAGCTTGGATGTTATGTTCATACAGAAAAATTTTTCTCCTTGTTGAAAATCGAGAACTGAGGAAACACGAATTTGTACGAAAGATGCGATTAGGTGAATCTCAGATACATCGATACCTCCCGTTGAAGTGTATGACATGTATAGTCAGTATACGCCAGAAATGCAGACAAAAGTGATACAGGTAATGGTAGAGTACCTACAGGATGAGTGCGTAAAAAGAAAGATTTGTTGTCCCGCAGAGTTATTGAGAATTTATAAGAGGGCTTTTTTGTTTGACACTTCTTCAGCTGCTTTAGCGCTTGATTAAGCTCTGTTGCTTAGTAAGCGTTCGGAGTTGCCTACTTCTCAGTTGCCAATGAGAGAGGTTCCTCCGACATTTGTCCCAAAAGAAGAGATTCCAGCTAATGCTGCAGCAGGTACTGCTGCTCAAGAAATTCCTGCACATTATGTGTCGCAGTTCGTTCACGTCCCGTTCTCGAGACAGGAAGTGAACATCATTAAAAAGTGTATTCCCGATATTAGAAAGAATCCGACAGGGTTCAACAAAGAAATGGAGTCTGTTTTACAATCCTCAATATTCACCTTAAGTGATATTGATCTGTTGTTTCCCGTACTCCTGCCCGTTGATTTGTGGAAACAGATTAGGACTGTAGATGATGTACCAGGGTTAGGAGATTCATGGGATACTCTGGCTAAACTCGATAGAGAAAGACCAGCTGGTGAGAGACCTCCACAGGTAATACTAACTTTACCTGATAGAATAGTTACAAAATTGAACACTATAATTCCTGAAAGAAGGATTATTTGGGACAAGCTTACGGCCTGTGTCCAAGGGAACTCTGAGGGTGCTACCGAGTTCTTCAAATGGTTTGAACAAGTATTTTCAGATTACAGGGTACAAGACTTAAGCACAGAGTCTGGGAAAAGGTTATTTGTGGACACATTTGTGCGTGGATCATGTCCTCCGAGAGCGCTTGGCAAGCGAAGTCTCAGTCAGAAGTACTGCACATGGCTCAGTACTACGATAATTGTGTCAATAACAAAAAGGAAAGAGTTGAAAAGAGAAAAGGTGACTTAAAGACAAAAGTACTATTGCAGCAAATTGTTAGAGGCCCTAGAGGGGGTATTTCACAATTTAGAGGTTAGTACGTTCCACAAGGAAATGTGCCCTTGGGTCCTGTAAACATTAACCAGTGTGCATATTGCAGACAAGAGGGTCATTGGGTGCACAATGCCCGATCCTCCAGCAGAGGTCAAATAACACATTTGGGAATATGGGTGGATGATCCAGAGGCCGCCCAGGGGTAGGGGGCCCTGGTAGAGGTCAGTTTTCACAAGATTCACAGCAACCTTTTTTGCAGGACAATCAGGCATCAAGTGTGGATAAAAGAAACATTTTTGACCATCCTTCTGCTGCTTACCTCTCTGAATAACTTCCTTTCAACGACATTCTGTTTCTCTAGGATTGTCCAAAGCAGGGTTTGGAACAAACTCCTATTCCCTTAAATCATAAAGGTCCCTACGTTGAAATGTTAGTGGGTAATAGGAAATATCTATTCTTGATAGATGCAGGGGCACAGAAGTGTTCCATTGACCATTCACGGGTTCCAAACTTTCCACTGTCAGGGCAAACCAATGTTCTGTAGGGTTTTCTGGCACACCAGTCGCCTATCCGGTTTCTTCGCCGGTACCTATTTCTTTGGGTCCATTTACAGACCACTGTCCATTCCTTTTGACCACGAATTGTGGAGAGAATTTGTTGGGGTAGAATCTGCTGAAGGAATTGAATGTGGTAATTCATTGTTCTTCTGACGGAGTGCGTTTGACGATTTCACCACAGCAACTTTTTGTCTCTCAATTCTTGACCAGACCATTGCCGCCGGAATTTAGAGATGTTCCGGAGTGTTTGTGGGCGATTGACGACAATGATGTCGGTGTTTTGCAAATTGAGCCCGTTAAGATTGTTTTGAAACATGGAGTGAAGTTGCCACGTATTCCCCAGTATAAGATCTCGGTCGATGGTGAGCAAGCTTCGAAATGCCTCGTCTCCGATTTTGTGCATCGAGGGGTGATTGAGGAAATTGCAGGCAGTTTGTGCAATAGTCCGATTTTGCCCGTGTACAAAAAAGGCGATAATGCAATTCCCTTCGCTTTTATTATTGATCTACGTGCCATTAATAAGATCGTTGCTCCACAATTTCATATTGTGCCTGATGTGACGACAATATTGATCATGATCCCGGCTTCAGCTACTTACTTTAGTGTTGTGGATCTAAAGAACACCTTTTTTAGTATCCCTATACATGAGGACAGTAGATACTTGTTCGCGTTCACCTTAGGGGGACACTCGTTTACTTTTACCTGTGCACCGCAAGGTTACACAGAAGTCTTAGCATCTATAGTAGGGCTTTGAAAGAGCAGCTCGATACCCTTGAGTTGCCCTCTACTTGTACACTGCTTCAATATGTTGATGACCTGCTTTTAGCTGCTGACTCAGAGAGCGCTTGTAAGGAGGGCACTGTGTTGTTGCTTATTCATCTAGCTCAACAATGACACAAAGCCTTGCTTAAAAAATGTCAATATTGACAACAGGAGGTCGCCTATTTAGGCTATCCTCTGTCAAAGGAGGGAAGAAGGTTGACGCCTGAATGCATAAAAATCATTTCTAGCATGTCTGTCCCAAATACACAGAAGAAAGTTAGAGCCTTGATAGCTATGGCTTCTTACTGTAGGCAGTGGATCCCGCATTTCTCCTTAGTGATTAAACCAATGTTGGCTTTGACGAAGAAGGGCATTTCTTTGCCAATGTCATGGAACTTGGAACACCAGCAATCATTTGATCTGCTCAAGACTGCATTGTGCTCAGCACCAGTTTTGGGCACACCAAACTATGAAAAGGCCTTCATGTTGTATGTGCATGAATGTGATGGATGTGCTTTGGCTGTATTAATGCAGGAACATGGAGGGAAGAATAGGCCGTGCAGCTACTTTTCTTCCGCCCTTGATCCTGTTACATGCGCTTTGCCAAGATGTTTGAGAGCTGTCGCTGCTGCTGCTGCGTCTGTTAAACAGAGCGAGGGAATGGTCCTAGGCCATGCTCTAACCCTGATGGTACCTCACTCTGTAGATATTCTATTAAACAGAACACAAACGCAACACCTCACCTCTGCACGATTAACGAGATACAAATTGATCTTGTTTGCACCGCACATTTAAATTAAGAGGTGTTGTGTCCTTAATCCGGCTGAACTTCTACCTTTCCCGCAAGGTACTGCTTGGTGGGACTAAGAGTCACATGACTGTCTTTACACCACAGAACAAGAGACTAAAGGCAGAATTGACCTAAAGGACACTTCTTTGAATAATCCGCTGGGGGAGCTGTTTTGTGATGCTCCTGTTTCAAACTTCAGGATGGTACATCCACAGCTGCTTACGCAATCACCACATTGAGCACGATCGTGGAGACCAAAAGAATCATGCATAACTCTGCGCAGGCAGCAGAGATTATAGCATTGACCCGAGCTTGTGAACTTTCCAAAGGGCTTACAGTAAATATATACTGACAGTCAGTATGCCTTTGGGGTGGTTCACAACTTCGGCTGACTTTGGGCAGAAAGAGGTTTCTTGACTTCACATGGTACTAAAATCCAACATGGCTCCTTGATAGTACGGTTACTCTCAGCACTTGCACTCCCTACTCAGCTGGCTATCATGAAATGCGCAGCACATCAGAAGGTCATAGACAATGTAGGAAAAGGTAATGCTTTCGCTGACCAGATAGCCAAACAGACTGCCACTGATCCCTCTTAAGAAATGTATACTTCAAGGGAAGCCACAAATACCTGTACTTTGGACGAGGGTATTGATTCCGTAAAGAATATTCAAGCCAATGCCACAGTAGAAGAATCTAGGAAATGGGCTGAGGGCTTGGGAAAACTGGATGATGATGGGTGCTGGGTGGACAAAGTTGAAGGGAAATGGCTATTGCCTGACGCATATGTTATGATGATGGTTGTTATGGCTCATGGTCCCACTGATATTTGTGCTCGTAAGGTCACTAAAATGTTGCAAAATGTGTGGGTAAATGATAAAATCTCTAAAGTAGCTGAACAATTGGTTCAGGGATGTATGATTTGTATACAGCACAATGTGGGAAAGGGCACATCAACTCCTAGGGGTAGTTTTGGTCCACCTTCTGTCCCCTTTGAGGTGATTCATTTTGACTTTATCGAAATGGACCGTTGCCATAATTTTAAGTATGTATTAGTTGTCATCTGTGCTTTAGCAAATGGGTTGAAGCTTTTCCCGTCAAATGTGCCACAGCCATGACCACGGCAAAGACCATGCTAAAGGAATATTTTCCAAGATTTGGTTTGCCAAGAGTCATCTGGTCGGACAATGGTCCACATTTTATCGCTGCTGTAATTCTGCAGATATGCGCGGGATTACAGATCGATAAACGATTCCATTCGGCCAGACACGCACAGAGTGCTGGACTATTAGAAAGACACAACGGTATCATCAAAAACAAGCTCGCTAAGACGTGTGCCGGCACCAAACTAAAATGGCCGGACACCTTACCGATCGTATTATTGTCCATGAGGACGACCCCTCAAACTAAGACTGGGCTCTCTCCCTTTGAGGTGGTCATGGGTAGGCCAGCTAAAATTTGGAATGTCCCCAGGCCCCGTTCTTTGCGCCAGGTCAATAATGTACTTCTTTCTGACTATTGTGGCCAGTTAACAAAAAATCTGTATTTGATTTATCGCCACGCTCGAGAGGTTTTACCTGTGAAATACCAGGGCCCCGGTCACAGCATACAGCTGGGTGACTGGGTCCTTACGAAAGCATTCGAGTGATCCTCTTGCCTTGCACCTCGTTGGCGGGGCCCGTATCAGGTCCTCCTGGTCACACAGACGGCGGTGCGGGTAGCAGGAAAGAATAATTGGAGCCATGTGTCACATATCAAAAGGATTCCCCACCCTGTGCCACACGCTACAGAAGATACAGAACCCCTCACCAGTACTGCAACCAATGATCACGAAGCAGCAAACAGCATCGAGAGTGCATCAGAGACTCTCCCTTAGCCCGTGAGGCCTGGGGAAACAGCCATTTCACCTCCACACTCTCCAATAGCTTCGTCTTTTGAATTTGTTCCGGATGTTGCATCAGATCCTGTTTTGGATTTGTCGCTTCCAACGGGAAGTGACGACACGTTGTTCAGAGATCATTCAGTACCAGGGATCACAAGGTACAATCTGCGTCCGAGGAAATAGACCTATTGCACGGTTCGGCTGTGCCTTCGAAGAAAAGTCATCAAGGGCTTGTCTTTTTGGCCCGATCATTTTTGTAGAAGGGGATTCTGTCGGCCAGGGTTTGTGAAAGGACTAAGAAGACGCTTGGCCTGGAGGTCGCCAGCAAAAAAAACAGTGGTCTAAATCGTTCGAAGAACAATGCCTGCAACCGCTTCCCCTCGTACGGAAAAGATAAGAGATTGTGTGACCAGCTACCGAAATTAACATTCAAATGCGTGGGCCCCGAAAACGTGTTGTTGCTTAGTGATAATGTTGATTGGTTTTACAATAGTCATTGCCTTAGGAGTTTGGTATCTGGAAGAAGTACATCCGCTCGAAAATGTGTTACCCACTGAAAATGTACCCACTGTTCCTACTCCTTTTGTACATCTGCATACTTTATCTCAGAGAGACTCGCAGCACAGACAGAGTTATCACAACAACACTCTATTGCTCATTATGAACGCTACACATATCATTCTTAATAGGTCTAACTGTTGGGTTTGTTTGCATTTACCGCAACACGGGGATAAGGGGCTGGGGTTGGTATATTCATCCTTTACCTCTGACAACTGCTTGCTAACCTTCTCTTAGAGCACTATTCTTTGGCCGATGGAACGATAACATCTCAGGGAACTTTGATGGGACGAACTTGAACGACTTTGAAAGATGTGTTCTGACGCCCCTGGGATGCTCACTTTTTGCGAATAGGAGCAAGCCAAATGTTGCTTCTATTAGGCCTTCTGACAGACTGTCCCATCCTTTCCAATCTTTGATTTCTTTTAAGATGGCTCCTATAGGCAAAAGGGATGCCACGCCACCTTCTTACACTGTTAACCACAGCCCTGATTCAGTTTCTTTTTGCATACAGAGGAATGGTACCCAGTCAATGGGTGATTTTAAAGGTTGCGCCAACATTGCAAATTTGACTAGTGAGAACAGACCTTTGTATGTAGGCGAACCTGTCTACTTTGTTTGCGGTAATGTAGCATTTCCATGGTTACCCAGGAATTGCCAGGGAACTTGTTATTTAGGGATTCTGTTACCCAGGGTATTCATTGCCAGCACTGTAGAAATTTCAAAGGCTCGTCCACGGCGGGACAAGAATGGCGATACTTCAGCACAAGTTCTGTCTGATGTAGCTAAAACCTTTGTGCCATTTTGGGGGCAAATACTGAACTCAGAAGACATCAGGAGACTAGCAAGAGTACTGGAGAGGACCATCAACCGGACCACTGACATACTCTATAATATGACGTTAGAACAGAAAGCAATAAGGTTAGTGGCACTTCAGAACCGCATGGCATTAGATGTCATCCTGGCTGAACGTGGTGAGGTATGTAAATTAGTGGTGTCCGCTTGCTGCGTTTTCGTGCCAGATTCCTCCCCAACAATCTTTAGGGCGATCCAAAATCTGCACATCCTTAGTTCAGAAGTGCATGTTCCAGAGGGAAACTGGGGAGTTAGCGCTTGATTCTGGGACCTCCTACGATCTTGGGGATGAAAGTTACTTTCGGTCTTGATGATTATTTTAGGTATTCTGTTGTTTCTTTGTTGCTGTATACAATGTCTTCCTGGTACATGTTCGATTTTAGAAGGATGTTGTGCACAAGCGATGGGTGCATTAGGGCACAAAGTATACACCCCAGAGAAGATCTCCAATGAATTTGCGCTGAAAGAAATCTTAGTATCCGACCTCATGGCAATTGATATTGATAGTGATTCAGGATATATGGACATTGAGACGTGGAGTTACTCGTAAAGTGACTAGAAGTGGTTTAGCGCTTGGCTTAGGCCAAAAGGAGGGTTTGTTAAACGTGATATCATATTATGCCTCCTTTATTGTATATATTGGCCTAAGCCCAGTCGCTCTGCGTAGAAATCCGCGTTGCAAGGTTCTGACCTTAGATCGACCTAGCCGCCATTTTGGGAACATCCGCCATTTTGATTTCCACCTCAAAGTCAACCTGTATTCTAAGATGGTGGACAGTGTTTTCCTGCTCGTAACCTTAGCCGTCCTGACCTTTACACAGGTTAATGCCTAATCTGAAGATCAAAGGATTACTCGCGCCAACAAGTCTGATCCGCGGGCATACATTTGATACAATGTTGTTTAAATACTGAATGTGACATTTGTTGAACTGCATTGTATAAGACATGTACTAAGGCTTAATGTCAAATTCTAAGATACGCTGTTGCCATTGTCACTTGTTGTTTTATTTACTAGACGTAATCCACATGCATATAGTTGGACTAACTAGAGCCAAACTTGGCACGAATCCTAGTCCGAGAATAATTAACTTGCAGAGGAGCTGGACATTGCGATTGAGAATTGTATAAAAGATGAGAATATGTAGACCTCCAGTACCTCTCACTTCTCACACCGAAAGGGCTGGTATTTGTTGTGATGTACTGAGGGCCAGATAGCTATCTGATACTTTGTTTCTTTGTAAACTGTACAGTTATTTGAATAAAGATCTGAGAATCTTTATAAGCCTGTGTTTGGTGTATTTCCTTTTGTAGTACTCAGCCTCAATATTTCTCTTTTGCTTTTACACCCTGACCACCCCCAAGGACAAACACAATGCTCACAGCTCCCGAGACAGACCACCAGTAGCCCTGGCCACCCCCAAGGACCAAAACAATGTTCACAGCTCCCGAGACAGACCACCAGCAGCCCTGGCCACCCCCAAGGACCAGAACAATGGTCACAGCTCCCGAGACAGACCACCAGCAGCCCTGGCCACCCTAAGGACCAGCATAATGTTCACAGCTCCCGAGACAGACCACCAGCAGCCCTGGCTACCCCCAAGGACCAGCACAATGCTCACAGCTCCCGAGACAGACCACCAGCAGCCCTGGTCACCCCCAAGGACCAACACAATGCTCACAGCTCCGAGACAGACCACCAGCAGCCCTGGCCACCCCCAAGGACCAACACAATGCTCACAACTCCCGGGACAGACCACCAGCAGCCCTGGCCACTCCCAAGGACCAACACAATGTTCTCAGCTCCCGAGACAGACCACCAGCAGCCCTGGCCACCCCCAAGGACCAATGCTCACAGCTCCTGAGACAGACCACCAGCAGCCCTGACCACCCCCAAGGACCAACACAATGCTCACAGCTCCTGAGACAGACCACGAGCAGCCCTGGCCACCCCCGAGGGCTGCCGAGAGAGCATAAAAACAAACGGGCAACTCTGAAAACAGCAGAAAGAGTGCAAGGGAGGGGGCAGGCCTTCCCTGGATTCATAGGGAGACCACTACCTGGTACAGCAGTTACTCTGGCCAAGGTACACCAGAGACCCGACCCCCACAAAGCTATGGTAAATGGAGGACATAGAATGGGGGTCCCAGAGCCAAGCAGTGAAACGAGAGGAAGACAGAAGACAAGAGACTTCATTCAGACTTGTAAGAGGGTCCCCTGGAAGGAGGGTACATAATATTGGCACTGTGAAAAGGTGACAACAGTTAGTGGGGCGGAGACATTTCCATTTTTGCTTTAAGTGTATGCTGGGAAGCCCAAGGTCTGGGAGAGATCCACAACTGAATGAGAAAACCAAGGAAGGGAGGGACCTAAAGTCAATGCTAAGAACCTCTAGGTGTGGGAGTGACCTAATGTGAATGCTAAGATCCCCCAGGTGTGGGAGGGACCTAAAGCGAATGCTAAGAACCCCCAGGTGTGGGAGTGACCTAATGTGAATGCTAAGAACCCCCAAGTGTGGGAGGGACCTAATGTGAATGCTAAGAACCCACAGGTGTGGGAGTGATCAAAAGTGAATGCTAAAAAAGTACAGGTGTTGGAGTGACCTACAGTGAATGCTAAGAACCCCAGGTGTGGGAGGGACCTAAAGTGAACGCTAAGAACCCCCAGGTGTGGGAGTGACCTAATGTGAATGCTATGAAATCCCAGGTGTGGGAGTGACCTAAAGTGAATGCGAAGAAACCCCAGGTGTGGGAGTGAACTAAAGTGAATGCTAAAAAACAGATGTGGGAGTGACCTAAAGTGAATGCTAAGAACACCCAGGTGTGGGAGTGATCCAAAGTGAATGCTAAGAACCCCCAGGTGTGGGAGTGACCTAATGTGAATGCTAAGAACCCCCAGGTGTGCGAGCGACCTATTGTGAATGCAAAGAACCCCCAGGTGTGGGAATGACCTAGTGTGAATGCTAAGAACCCCCATATGTGGGAGTGACCTAATGTGATTGCTAAGAACCCCCAGGTGTGGGAGCGACCTATTGTGAATGCAAAGAACCCCCAGGTGTGGGAGTGACCCAATGTGAATGCTAAGAACCCCCAGGTGTGGGAGTAACATCAAGTCAATGTTAAGAACCCCCAGGTGTGGGAGTGACCTAATGTCAATGCTAAGAACCCACAGGTGTTTGAGTGATCAAAAGTGAATGCTAAAAAAGTACAGGTGTTGGAGTGACCTACAGTGACTGCTAAGAACCCCAGGTGTGGGAGGGACCTAAAGTGAACGCTAAGAACACCCAGGTGTGGGAGTGACCTAATGTGAATGCTATGAAATCCCAGGTGTGGGAGTGACCTAAAGTGAATGCGAAGAAACCCCAGGTGTGGGAGTGACCTAAAGTGAATGCTAAAAAACAGGTGTGGGAGTGACCTTAAGTGAATGCTAAGAACACCCAGGTGTGGGAGTGATCCAAAGTGAATGCTAAGAACACCCAGGTGTGGGAGTGACCTAATGTGAATGCTAAGAATCCCCAGGTGTGGGAGCGACCTATTGTGAATGCAAAGAACCCCCAGGTGTGGGAATGACCTAGTGTGAATGCTAAGAACCCCCATATGTGGGAGTGACCTAATGTGAATGCTAAGAACCCCCAGGTGTGGGAGCGACCTATTGTGAATGCAAAGAACCCCCAGGTGTTGGAGTGACCTACAGTGAATGCTAAGAACCCCAGGTGTGGGAGGGACCTAAAGTGAACGCTAAGAACACCCAGGTGTGGGAGTGACCTAATGTGAATGCTATGAAATCCCAGGTGTGGGAGTGACCTAAAGTGAATGCGAAGAAACCCCAGGTGTGGGAGTGACCTAAAGTGAATGCTAAAAAACAGGTGTGGGAGTGACCTAAAGTGAATGCTAAGAACAACCAGGTGTGGGAGTGATCCAAAGTGAATGCTAAGTACCCCCAGGTGTGGGAGTGACCTAATGTGAATGCTAAGAACCCCCAGGTGTGGGAGTGACCTAATGTGAATGCTAAGAACCATCAGGTGTGGGAGTGACCTAAAGTCAATGCTAAGAACCCCCAGGTGTGGGAGTGACCTAATGTGAATGCTACAAAAACAGGTGTGGGAGTGACCTAAAGTGAATGCTAAGAGCCCTCAGGCGTGGGAGTGATCTAAAGTGAATGCTAAGAACCCCGAGAGTGGGAGCGACCTAATGCGAATGCTAAGAACCCCAGGTGTGGGAGGGACCAAAAGTGAATGCTAAGAACCTCCAGGTGTGGGAGTGACCTAATGTGAATGCTAAGAACACCCAGGTGTGGGAGTGACTTAAAGTGAATTCTAAGAACCCCCAGGTGTGGGAGTGACCTATTGTGAATGCAAAGAACCCCCAGGTGTGGAAGTGACCTAAAGTGAATGCTAAAAAATTACAGGTGTGGGAGTGACCTAAATTGAATGCAAAGAACCCACAGGTATGGGAGTGACCTAAAGTGAATGTCAAGAACCCCAGGTGTGGGAGTGATCTAAAGTGAATGCTAAGAACCCCATGTGTGGGAGTGGCCTAAAGTCAATGATAAGAACCCCCAGGTGTGGGAGTCACCTAAAGTGAATGCTAAGAACACCCAGGTGTGGGAGTGACCTAACGTCAATGCTAAGAACCCCCAGGTGTGGGAGTGACTTAAAGTGAACGCTAAGAACCCCCAGGTGTGGGAATGACCTAGTGTCAATGAAAAGAACCCCCATATGTGGGAGTGACCTAATGTGAATGCTAAGAACCCCCAGGTGTGGGAGCGACCTATTGTGAATGCAAAGAACCCCCAGGTGTGGGAGTGACCTAATGTGAATGCTAAGAACCCCCAGGTGTGGGAGTAACATCAAGTCAATGCTAAGAACCCCCAGGTGTGGGAGTGACCTAATGTCAATGCTAAGAACCCACAGGTGTGGGAGTGATCAAAAGTGAATGCTAAAAAAGTACAGGTGTTGGAGTGACCTACAGTGAATGCTAAGAACCCCAGGTGTGGGAGTGACCTAATGTGAATGCTAAGAACCCCCAGGTGTGGGAGTAACATCAAGTCAATGCTAAGAACCCCCAGGTGTGGGAGTGACCTAATGTCAATGCTAAGAACCCACAGGTGTGGGAGTGATCAAAAGTGAATGCTAAAAAAGTACAGGTGTTGGAGTGACCTACAGTGAATGCTAAGAACCCCAGGTGTGGGAGGGACCTAAAGTGAACGCTAAGAACACCCAGGTGTGGGAGTGACCTAATGTGAATGCTATGAAATCCCAGGTGTGGGAGTGATCTAAAGTGAATGCGAAGAAACCCAGGTGTGGGAGTGACCTAAAGTGAATGCTAAAAAACAGGTGTGGGAGTGACCTTAATTGAATGCTAAGAACACCCAGGTGTGGGAGTGATCCAAAGTGAATGCTAAGAACACCCAGGTGTGGGAGTGATCCAAAGTGAATGCTAAGTACCCCCAGGTGTGGGAGTGACCTAATGTGAATGCTAAGAACCCCCAGGTGTGGGAGTGACCTAATGTGAATGCTAAGAACCATCAGGTGTGGGAGTGACCTAAAGTCAATGCTAAGAACCCCCAGGTGTGGGAGTGACCTAATGTGAATGCTACAAAAACAGGTGTGGGAGTGACCTAAAGTGAATGCTAAGAGCCCTCAGGCGTGGGAGTGATCTAAAGTGAATGCTAAGAACCCCGAGAGTGGGAGCGACCTAATGCGAATGCTAAGAACCCCAGGTGTGGGAGGGACCAAAAGTGAATGCTAAGAACCCCGAGGTGTGGGAGTGACCTAATGTGAATGCTAAGAACACCCAGGTGTGGGAGTGACTTAAAGTGAATTCTAAGAACCCCCAGGTGTGGGAGTGACCTATTGTGAATGCAAAGAACCCCCAGGTGTGGAAGTGACCTAAAGTGAATGCTAAAAAAGTACAGGTGTGGGATTGACCTAAATTGAATGCAAAGAACCCACAGGTTTGGGAGTGACCTAAAGTGAATGTTAAGAACCCCCAGGTGTGGGAGTGATCTAAAGTGAATGCTAAGAACCCCATGTGTGGGAGTGGCCTAACGTCAATGATAAGAACCCCCAGGTGTGGGAGTCACCTAAAGTGAATGCTAAGAACACCCAGGTGTGGGAGTGACCTAACGTCAATGCTAAGAACCCCCAGGTGTGGGAGTGACTTAAAGTGAACGCTAAGAACCCCCAGGTGTGGGAATGACCTAGTGTGAATGCTAAGAACCCCCATATGTGGGAGTGACCTAATGTGAATGCTAAGAACCCCCAGGTGTGGGAGTGACCTATTGTGAATGCAAAGAACCCCCAGTTCTGGGAGTGACCTAAAGTGAATGCTAAAAACGTACAGGTGTAGGAGTGACCTAAAGTGAATGCAAGAACCCCCAGGCGTGGGAGTGACCTAATGTGAATGCTAAGAACCCCCGGGTGTGGGAGTAACATCAAGTCAATGCTAAGAACCCCCAGGTGTGGGAGTGACCTAATGTCAATGCTAAAGAAACGGGTGTGGGAGTGACCTAAAGTGAATGCTAACAACCCCAGGTGTGGGGGTGACCTACAGTGAATGCTAATAACCCCCAGGTGTGGGAGTGACCTATTGTGAATGCTAACAACCCCCAGTGACATAAAGGGAATACTAAGAACTCCTTGCATGGGAGTAACCTAAAGTCAATGCTAAGAACCCCCCGGTGTGGGAGTGACCTAATGTGAATGCTAAAAAAAAAAACAGGTGTGAGAGTGACCTAAAGTGAATGCTAAGAACCCCCAGGCATGAGAGTGATCAGAAGTGAATGCTAAGAACTCCCAGGTGTAGGAGCGACCTAATGTGAATGCTAAGAACCCCCAGGTTTGACAGTGACCTAATGTGAATGCTAAAAAAACATGTGTGGGAGTGACCTAAAGGGAATGCCAAGAACCCCCAGGTGTGGGAATGACCTTAAGTGAATGCTAAGAACGCCCAGGTGTGGAAGTGACCTAAAGTCAATGTTAAGAACCCCCAGGTGTGGGAGTGACCTAAAGTGAATGGTAAGAACCCCCAGGTGTGGGAGTGACCTAACGTCAATGCTAAGAACCCCCAGGTGTGGGAGTCACCTAAAGTGAATGCTAAAAACCCCCAGGTGTGGGAGTGACCTTAAGTGAATGCTAAGAACGCCCAGGTGTGGAAGTGACCTAAAGTCAATGTTAAGAACCCCCAGGTGTGGGAGTGACCTAAAGTGAATGGTAAGAACCCCCAGGTGTGGGAGTGACCTAACGTCAATGCTAAGAACCCCCAGGTGTGGGAGTCACCTAAAGTGAATGCTAAAAACCCCCAGGTGTGGGAGTGACCTAATATCAATGCTAAGAACCACCAGGTGTGGGAGTAACTTTAAATGAACGCTAAGAACCCCCAGGTGTGGTAGTGATCTAAAGTCAATGCTAAGAAGGCCCAGGTGTGGGAGTGATCAAAGGTGAATGCTAAGAACCTCTAGGTGTGGAGTGACCTAAAGTGAACGCTAAGAACCCCCAGGTGTGGGAGTGACCTAAAGTCAATGCTAAGAACCCTCAGGTGTTGGAGTGACCTAAAGTCAATGTTAAGAACCCCCAGGTGTGGGAGTGACCTAAAGTGAATGCTAAGAATCCCCAGGTGTGGGAGTGAGCTAACGTCAATGTTAAGAACCCCATGGTGCGGGAGTGACATAAAGTGAATGCTAAGAACCCACAGGTGTGGGAGTGACCTAACGTCAATGCTAAGAACCCCAGGTGTGGCAGTGACATAAAGTGAATGCTAAGAACCCCCAGGTGTGGGAGTGACCTAAAGTGAACGCTAAGAACCCCCAGGTGTGGGAGTGACCTAGTGTGAATGCTAAGAACCTCCAGGTGTGGGACTGACCTAATGTGAACGGTAAGAACCCCCAGGTGTGGTAGTGATCTAAAGTCAATGCTAAGAACCCCCAGGAGTGGGAGTGATCTAAAGTGAATGATAAGAACCCCCAGGGGTGGGAGTGACCTAAAGTGAACGATAAGAACCCCCAGGTGTGGGAGTGACCTAAAGTGAATGCTAAGAACCCCCGGGTGTGGGAGTGACTTAAAGTGAATGCTAAGAACCCCCAGGTGTGGGAGCACCTACAGTGAATGCTAAGAATCACCAGGTGTGGGAGTGACCTAAAGTGAATGCTAAGAACCCCCAGGTGTGTGAGTGACCTAAAGTCAATGCTAAGAGCCCCCAGGTGTGGGAGTGACCTAAAGTGAATGCTAAGAACCCCCAGGTGTGTGAGTGACCTAATATGAATGCTAAGAACCCCCCGGTGTGGGAGTGACCTAATGTGAATTCTAAAAAAAACAGGTGTGGGTGTGACCTAAAGTGAATGCTAAGAACCCCCAGGTGTGAGCGACCTAAAGTGAATGATAAGAACCCCCAAGTGTGTGAATGACCTAAAGTGAATGCTAAGAACCCCCAGGTGTGTGAGTGACCTTAAGTCAATGCTAAGAACCCCCAGGTGTGTGAATGACCTTAAGTCAATGCTAAGACCCCCCAGGTGTGGGAGTGACCTAAAGTGAATGCTAAGACCCCCCAGGTGTGGGAGTGACCTAATGTGAATGCTAAAAAATAAAACAGGTGTGAGAGTGACCTAAAGTGAATGCTAAGAACCCCCAGGCATGAGAGTGATCAGAAGTGAATGCTAAGAACTCCCAGGTGTAGGAGCGATCTAATGTGAATGCTAAGAACCCACAGGTATGGGAGTGACCTAAAGTGAATGTTAAGAACCCCAGGTGTGGGAGTGATCTAAAGTGAATGCTAGGACCCCATGTGTGGGAGTGGCCTAACGTCAATGATAAGAACCCCCAGGTGTGGGAGTCACCTAAAGTGAATGCTAAGAACACCCAGGTGTGGGAGTGACCTAACGTCAATGCTAAGAACCCCCAGGTGTGGGAGTGACTTAAAGTGAACGCTAAGAACCCCCAGGTGTGGGAATGACCTTGTGTGAATGCTAAGAACCCCCATATGTGGGAGTGACCTAATGTGAATGCTAAGAACCCCCAGGTGTGGGAGCGACCTATTGTGAATGCAAAGAACCCCCAGGTGTGGGAGTGACCTAATGTGAATGCTAAGAACCCCCAGGTGTGGGAGTAACATCAAGTCAATGCTAAGAACCCCCAGGTGTGGGAGTGACCTAATGTCAATGCTAAGAACCCACAGGTGTGGGAGTAACATCAAGTCAATGCTAAGAACCCCCAGGTGTGGGAGTGACCTAATGTCAATGCTAAGAACCCCCAGGTGTGGGAATGATCTAGTGTGAATGCTAAGAACCCCCATATGTGGGAGTGACCTAATGTGAATGCTAAGAACCCCCAGGTGTGGGAGCGACCTATTGTGAATGCAAAGAACCCCCAGGTGTGGGAGTGACCTAATGTGAATGCTAAGAACCCCCAGGTGTGGGAGTAACATCAAGTCAATGCTAAGAACCCCCAGGTGTGGGAGTGACCTAATGTCAATGCTAAGAACCCCCAGGTGTGGGAGTGACCTAATGTCAATGCTAAGAACCCACAGGTGTGGGAGTGATCAAAAGTGAATGCTAAAAAAGTACAGGTGTTGGAGTGACCTACAGTGAATGCTAAGAACCCCAGGTGTGGGAGGGACCTAAAGTGAACGCTAAGAACACCCAGGTGTGGGAGTGACCTAATGTGAATGCTATGAAATCCCAGGTGTGGGAGTGACCTAAAGTGAATGCGAAGAAACCCCAGGTGTGGGAGTGACCTAAAGTGAATGCTAAAAAACAGGTGTGGGAGTGACCTTAAGTGAATGCTAAGAACACCCAGGTGTGGGAGTGATCCAAAGTGAATGCTAAGAACACCCAGGTGTGGGAGTGATCCAAAGTGAATGCTAAGTACCCCCAGGTGTGGGAGTGACCTAATGTGAATGCTAAGAACCCCCAGGTGTGGGAGTGACCTAATGTGAATGCTAAGAACCATCAGGTGTGGGAGTGACCTAAAGTCAATGCTAAGAACCCCCAGGTGTGGGAGTGACCTAATGTGAATGCTAAAAAAACAGGTGTGGGAGTGACCTAAAGTGAATGCTAAGAGCCCTCAGGCGTGGGAGTGATCTAAAGTGAATGCTAAATACCCGAGAGTGGGAGCGACCTAATGCGAATGCTAAGAACCCCAGGTGTGGGAGGGACCAAAAGTGAATGCTAAGAACCCCGAGGTGTGGGAGTGACCTAATGTGAATGCTAAGAACACCCAGGTGTGGGAGTGACTTAAAGTGAATGCTAAGAACCCCGAGAGTGGGAGCGACCTAATGCGAATGCTAAGAACCCCAGGTGTGGGAGGGACCAAAAGTGAATGCTAAGAACCCCGAGGTGTGGGAGTGACCTAATGTGAATGCTAAGAACCCCCAGGTGTGGGAATGACCTAGTGTGAATGCTAAGAACCCCCATATGTGGGAGTGACCTAATGTGAATGCTAAGAACCCCCAGGTGTGGGAGCGACCTATTGTGAATGCAAAGAACCCCCAGGTGTGGGAGTGACCTAATGTGAATGCTAAGAACCCCAAGGTGTGGGAGTAACATCAAGTCAATGCCTAGAACCCCCAGGTGTGGGAGTGACCTAATGTCAATGCTAAGAACCCCCAGGTGTGGGAGTGACCTAATGTCAATGCTAAGAACCCACAGGTGTGGGAGTGATCAAAAGTGAATGCTAAAAAAGTACAGGTGTTGGAGTGACCTACAGTGAATGCTAAGAACCCCAGGAGTGGGAGGGACCTAAAGTGAACGCTAAGAACACCCAGGTGTGGGAGTGACCTAATGTGAATGCTATGAAATCCCAGGTGTGGGAGTGACCTAAAGTGAATGCGAAGAAACCCCAGGTGTGGGAGTGACCTAAAGTGAATGCTAAAAAACAGGTGTGGGAGTGACCTTAAGTGAATGCTAAGAACACCCAGGTGTGGGAGTGATCCAAAGTGAATGCTAAGAACACCCAGGTGTGGGAGTGATCCAAAGTGAATGCTAAGTACCCCCAGGTGTGGGAGGGACCTAATGTGAATGCTAAGAACCTCCAGGTGTGGGAGTGACCTAATGTGAATGCTAAGAACCATCAGGTGTGGGAGTGACCTAAAGTCAATGCTAAGAACCCCCAGGTGTGGGAGTGACCTAATGTGAATGCTAAAAAAACAGGTGTGGGAGTGACCTAAAGTGAATGCTAAGAGCCCTCAGGCGTGGGAGTGATCTAAAGTGAATGCTAAGAACCCCGAGAGTGGGAGCGACCTAATGCGAATGCTAAGAACCCCAGGTGTGGGAGGGACCAAAAGTGAATGCTAAGAACCCCGAGGTGTGGGAGTGACCTAATGTGAATGCTAAGAACCCCGAGGTGTGGGAGTGACCTAATGTGAATGCTAAGAACACCCAGGTGTGGGAGTGACTTAAAGTGAATTCTAAGAACCCCCAGGTGTGGGAGTGACCTATTGTGAATGCAAAGAACCCCCAGGTGTGGAAGTGACCTAAAGTGAATGCTAAAAAAGTACAGGTGTGGGAGTGACCTAAATTGAATGCAAAGAACCCACAGGTTTGGGAGTGACCTAAAGTGAATGTTAAGAACCCCCAGGTGTGGGAGTGATCTAAAGTGAATGCTAAGAACCCCATGTGTGGGAGTGGCCTAACGTCAATGATAAGAACCCCCAGGTGTGGGAGTCACCTAAAGTGAATGCTAAGAACACCCAGGTATGGGAGTGACCTAACGTCAATGCTAAGAACCCCCAGGTGTGGGAGTGACTTAAAGTGAACGCTAAGAACCCCCAGGTGTGGGAATGACCTAGTGTGAATGCTAAGAACCCCCATATGTGGGAGTGACCTAATGTGAATGCTAAGAACCCCCAGGTGTGGGAGTGACCTATTGTGAATGCAAAGAACCCCCAGGTCTGGGAGTGACCTAAAGTGAATGCTAAAAACGTACAGGTGTAGGAGTGACCTAAAGTGAATGCAAGAACCCCCAGGCGTGGGAGTGACCTAATGTGAATGCTAAGAACCCCCAGGTCTGGGAGTGACCTAAAGTGAATGCTAAAAACGTACAGGTGTAGGAGTGACCTAAAGTGAATGCAAGAACCCCCAGGCGTGGGAGTGACCTAATGTGAATGCTAAGAACCCCCGGGTGTGGGAGTAACATCAAGTCAATGCTAAGAACCCCCAGGTGTGGGAGTGACCTAATGTCAATGCTAAAGAAACGGGTGTGGGAGTGACCTAAAATGAATGCTAACAACCCCAGGTGTGGGGGTGACCTACAGTGAATGCTAATAACCCCCAGGTGTGGGAGTGACCTATTGTGAATGCTAACAACCCCCAGTGACCTAAAGGGAATACTAAGAACTCCTGGCATGGGAGTAACCTAAAGTCAATGCTAAGAACCCCCCGGTGTGGGAGTGACCTAATGCGAATGCTAAAAAATAAACAGGTGTGAGAGTGACCTAAAGTGAATGCTAAGAACCCCCAGGCATGAGAGTGATCAGAAGTGAATGCTTAGAACTCCCAGGTGTAGGAGCGACCTAATGTGAATGCTAAGAACCCCCAGGTTTGGCAGTGACCTAATGTGAATGCTAAAAAAAACATGTGTGGGAGTGACCTAAAGGGAATGCTAAGAACTCCTGGCATGGGAGTAACCTAAAGTCAATGCCAAGAACCCCCAGGTGTGGGAATGACCTTAAGTGAATGCTAAGAACGCCCAGGTGTGGAAGTGACCTAAAGTCAATGTTAAGAACCCTCAGGTGTGGGAGTGACCTAAAGTGAATGGCAAGAACCCCCAGGTGTGGGAGTGACCTAACGTCAATGCTAAGAAGGCCCAGGTGTGGGAGTGATCAAAAGTGAATGCTAAGAACCTCTAGGTGTGGAGTGACCTAAAGTGAACGCTAAGAACCCCCAGGTGTGGGAGTGACCTAAAGTCAATGCTAAGAACCCTCAGGTGTTGGAGTGACCTAAAGTCAATGTTAAGAACCCCCAGGTGTGGGAGTGACCTAAAGTGAATGCTAAGAATCCCCAGGTGTGGGAGTGACCTAACGTCAATGCTAAGAACCCCCTTTTGCGGGAGTGACATAAAGTGAATGCTAAGAGCCCACAGGTGTGGGAGTGACCTAACGTCAATGCTAAGAACCCCAGGTGTGGCAGTGACATAAAGTGAATGCTAAGAACCCCCAGGTGTGGGAGTGACCTAAAGTGAACGCTAAGAACCCCCAGGTGTGGTAGTGACCTAGTGTGAATGCTAAGAACCTCCAGGTGTGGGAGTGACCTAATGTGAACGGTAAGAACCCCCAGGTGTGGTAGTGATCTAAAGTCAATGCTAAGAACCCCCAGGAGTGGGAGTGATCTAAAGTGAATGATAAGAACTCCCAGGTGTGGGAGTGACCTAAAGTGAACGTTAAGAACCCCCAGGTGTGGGAGTGACCTTAAGTGAATGCTAAGAACCCCCGGGTGTGGGAGTGACTTAAAGTGAATGCTAAGAACCCCCAGGTGTGGGAGCAACCTACAGTGAATGCTAAGAACCGCCAGGTGTGGGAGTGACCTAAAGTGAATGCTAAGAACCCCCAGGTGTGTGAGTGACCTAAAGTCAATGCTAAGAGCCCCCAGGTGTGGGAGTGACCTAAAGTGAATGCTAAGAACCCCCAGGTGTGTGAGTGACCTAATATGAATGCTAAGAACCCCCCGATGTGGGAGTGACCTAATGTGAATTCTAAAAAAAACAGGTGTGGGGGTGACCTAAAGTGAATGCTAAGAACCCCCAGGTGTGAGCGACCTAAAGTGAATGATAAGAACCCCCAAGTGTGTGAATGACCTAAAGTGAATGCTAAGAACCCCCAGGTGTGTGAGTGACCTAAGGTCAATGCTAAGAGCCCCCAGGTGTGTGAGTGACCTAAAGTCAATGCTAAGACCCCCCAGGTGTGGGAGTGACCTAAAGTGAATGCTAAGAACCCCCAGGTGTGGGAGTGACCTAATGTGAATTCTAAAAAAATCAGGTGTAGGGGTGACCTAAAGTGAATGCTAAGAACCCCCAGGCGTGGGAGTGACCTAAAGGGAATGCTAAGAACCCCCAGGTGTGGGAGCGACCTAAAGTGAATGCTAAGAACCCCCAGGTGTGGGAGTAACCTAACGTCATTGCTAAGAACCCCCAGGTGTGGGAGTGACCTTAAGTGACTGCTAAGAACCCCCAGGTGTGGGAGTGACCTAAAGTGAATGCTAAGAACCCTCAGGTGTGGGAGTGACCTAATGTGAATGCTAACAAAAAAAGGTGGTGTGGGAGTGACCTAAAGTGAATGCTAAGAACCCCCAGGTGTGGGAGTGACCGAATGTGAATGCTGGGAAACCACAGATGTGGGAGGGACCTAATGTGAATGCTAAGAACCCCCAGGTGTGGGAGTGACCTAATGTGAATGCTAACAACCCCCAGGTGTGGGAGTGACCTAATGTGAATGCTAACAAAAAAAGGTGGTGTGGGAGTGACCTAAAGTGAATGCTAAGAACCCCCAGGTGTGGGAGTGACCTAATGTGAATGCTGGGAACCCTCAGATGTAGGAGGGACCTAATGTGAATGCTAAGAACCCCCAGGTGTGGGAGTGACCTAATGTGAATGCTAACAACCCCCAGGTGTGGGGGTGACCTAATGTGAATGCTAACAACCCCCAGGTGTGGGAGTGACTAATGTGAATGCTAACAACCCCCAGGTGTGGGAGTGACCTAATGTGAATGCTGGGAAACCACGGGTGTGGGAGTGACTTCTTGGAGGAGAGTGTGCATCTCAACGGGCGTGGCAAAGGCTCTGAGCTGTGCTGCTCCTCTCTTCTTGTTAGAGTAGGGGGTAAATAGGGAATAACTGTATGATATGATAGGTTATTTATAACGTGCTTAATACCCAGAGGTTTCTAAGCGTGGAGCCGGGGACCGTGTTGCTTCCAAGGCGAGCACGTTGCCCCAGAGCTATCTTCCCGAGACCTATGTCCCATATGACTCCATATATTCCATGAGTCTCCTGCGAACACTTACTTGAAAAGATCACTCTTTGGAATGATGGGTGCCAGAAAATAATCAGATATTGTTAAGGAAATAAAGCTGTTAAATTAACATTAACACATATTTGGTAAGGGTTTCACTCTGGTGATGCAAATAATGGCAATTAACCCTTTCACTGTCCTTGGAAGACACACACATGCCTCGGCAGTAAAAGGTAAATGGATTGATTACACTGTATATGACCGTGGGCCTGATTTAGAGGCTGGCATTATTTGCTGCTGTTCCTGCACCCAGGAAGCATAAGAACTATATGATATGATATTTTATTTGTATCGCGCTCATACACAAGTGTTTCGGAGCGTGACTAGGCAAAGGGAGGGGAGCAGGGGAGAACAAACCAATGATCTTACCATGGGTTGTATACTAATTGTTCGTTTTACAAATGTTTGAATTACAATTGACCTTTTTACAATTGACCGAATTGTGAAGGTCAATTGTAACATATATGTGGAAAACCCCCCACAACGCCAAACCCCCCAAAATCCATATATATATATATATATATATATATATACGTGATCAAGCGCTCGGTGTAGCGCGAAACGCGTTGTTTGCAGGTCGCATACCATGGCATCCTGTTTGTCTGTGTTTTGTTGCATGTTTGTACCACATGTTTGTGTGTACAAGTATATTTTTTCTTGTTGAAAATTAAAGGTATCCGTATTATATACACGGCATGCTTTTTTTGTTTACATCCAGAATTTTGGAGTTTTGCAACCTATGCCTGGCTCGCGGGAGTGCGGTTCATCTTTCCTCCTTTTTGTTCAATATATATATATATATATATATATATATATATATATATATATATATATATATATATATATATGGTCAGTTTTGAAAAGGTCAATTGTGACCCTTTAAATTCGGTCAATTGTTCATTCGAACAATTGTAAATGAACAATTTGGGTAATACCCTTACCTTGCGCAGTGACATTGAGAGCGCGCAAGAGCACTGGAGAGGGAAGGGAGAAATGGCAAGTGCTGAGCACAGTATACCAAAAACACAAAAGGTAGTGCAGCCAGCAAGGTGGCAAATGCAGGTATTGAGCTCAGACAAGGGGTGAATGGTAAGGGCAGGTAAAGGGACTGGGGGTGGTGTATGGAAGGGGCTTGCAGGATTAAGAGGCATGTGGACCATTCAGTCATTCCTCATTCCGTAGTCCCATTTTACTCCACTGGGGACTGCATATTACCACATGCAATATTTACCACGTGCTGGAAATGCACATGTGGTAATGGATTTATGTGGAGGAAATTACCACCACAGTAAAGATGTTGGTTTTGGAGAGTTTCAGTTTGGAAACTAAGGGCTCAATTCATGGAAAAGAGTGCATGAATCCTGCAATAGCCACGCACCAAGAACGATACTGTGCGAACCTGTACACATAGGTAAATCTGCGTCCTGCTCATATTCATGGATCCAAACGCGCAAATGAAAACAAGCTGATCGAGGAACGCCCACAACACACCCCCATGCTAACCAAACAGCCAGCCATATCCCAACCTAAGTGCCAACCTCTGCATCCACCCCTGACCCACCATCCAGCACCCCTGCAAAAACATGCGGGCTCCTGTTCTGATCTTGATGGTCCTGCAGATTATTGTACCTGCGACCCGAAGTACTGCACAGACAGAAAGGATACACTGTCCATGCAATCTTTGAGGCCACAGGTGTGTTGAGCTGTCAACCAGGTAGCAGGAACGCCGGAAGGACCCCCTGACCGCTGCAAGGCAATGGTTGATGGTTAAACAGGAGCAGTGCAATTGGTACAGGTAGCAATCAGTATTAACAAGGCTTACCCAGGAGTGCTGTAGGTGGGGTCTTAAACGTGGCGAGAGCCACAGACTGCTGATGGTGGTGAAAGAGGCGTTCTACACGGCTCGTGGGTGAGTCGCACCTGGGTCTGATGTAGATGGACCAGTAAGACAAGAAGATCAAAACTAAGTTCCAAGGTTCAAGGTTCAGAGAGGATAATCCAAAGGCAGTCCAAGAGAGAGTTCCAAGGTCAAGGAGCCGGGGAAACAAGGCGGTATCCAAGAGGCAGAAATCCGAGGGGCAGGCAAGACAAGTCCGAAGAACAGTCCGAGGTCGCAAAGTCTGTGATCAAAAGCAGGTAAACCAGAGCGCTAAACAATCCTCAAGAGATCAGCTGTGAAGCGCTGTACACACGTTGCCAAGATGCTTTTAAACTGATTAAGCAGTCACGTGATGTGTCCCATGGACGTGCGAGATGTGACATGATCACGTGGTCACGAGACGCCGGATGTTCGGGGTTGCCGTGGGAGTCTCCATGGGCGCGACCAGCCGTGACTGCGCCTCCATGGCAACTGCCAGCGAAACGAAGGACGGTAGACGCCGGGGCTACAGGCTGGTGTCCTCCTACGCCAGGCAAACTGCTGGTTCTTTCTGTGTGCAGGAACTGCTCTTGTGGTTAGGTGTGGTATGAGGTGTGGTGTGGGGCGTGTGATCGTGTGATTCCTAATGGGGCGAGCAACGGGAGATGTGACAGCTCCCTTGTAAATCGAGGCTGCACCCCCTGCAAAAATGCGAGAGATCTCTCGTAAATCGAGGCTGCACCCCCTATGAAAACACACAGGCTCCCTTGTCAACAGACGCTGCACCCCTGCGAAAAAGCACAGCCTTCCTCGTAAGTCAATGCAGCACCCCAGAGAAAACACAAGAACGCCCTCGTAAATCGAGGTTTCACCCCCTACAACAATGTGCAGGCTTGTTCATGAACCGAGGCTGCACCCCTGCGAAAATGCACAGCCGTCATCGGAAGACAATGCAGTACAACCTGCGAAAACACAAGAGCTCCCTCGTAAGTCGAGGCTGCACCCTATACGAAAAAAAGTGCAAGCCCCTCATAAATCAAGACGGCACCCCTGCAAAACTGCAAGTCCACCCCCCTACACCCAAGGTACCCAATCTGCCCGCAAATACCCCTACTGCACCTCAACACCTCAAGTCCAGACACCACCCACTAGCCCCCCTCACTTCCAACACTAGACCAGGCAGCCCCCTAAAGTTCAGACACCACCCCCATGCCTCCCTAACCTCCAACACTACCCCAGGAGAACCCAGACAGTACTCCCCCCTCCCCACACCGCCCTCACCCCACACACTACCACCAGGCAGCCCCCTTAAGTCAGACAGCACCCACCAGCGCTCTCCCCTCTGACACTTCCCCATGCAGCCCCCTCAAGTCCAGACACTGCCCACCAAACTCCCTCACCTCCAACACTATCACAGGCAGAACCCTGACAGTACTCCCCCTCCCCACACCGCCATCACCCCAGACACTACTCCCAGGCAGCCTTATTAAGTCCAGACACCAACCTCCAGCCACCCTCACCTCCGACACTACCCAGGGCAGCACCCTGACAGTCCATACCCCTTCCCCCACTGCCCTCACCCCAGACACTACCCCAGGCTGTGCCCTGTAGTACAGACACCATTCACAAGCGCACCTCATCCCAAAACAGTACCCCAGGTAGCACCCTGACCGAACTCCCTGTTAAGCAGAATCACCTGCAGTACCTTTTGGGAACACTACAGGCAATTAGGACTATAAGTGTAAACACAATTTCACCTTTGGCACAAGCCTGTACTACACAGTAAAGTGGGAGCGATGGCTTAGGAGCCAGACCTATCTCAAGAGTTTAAGTGAGCAGTGAACAAGTTATACAAAGGACCAACAAATACAGTGATTCAAATATACACTTACTCAAGGCTTCTTGGTAAAAGAATATACATTTATTTACTCAGTAAGTTAGAAAACATTACACTACCATAAGCAGCTCCATATCACACACTAACAAACCACAAAAAATACAACCGGTAAGTAAATGAACAAGTTTAGCTCCAAATGAAGTGGGAGCAAAATGGCACTTCAGATACTTAATAAAGGGGTAAAAAGGCAACGTTATAAGTATAGACACCCCAAATACATTCATAGGCAGGGAAAAGGGTTTCAGTTAAATACAACCATCAATTCCTTTCACTAGGCCTGAGCCAAAGTCAATGGTTCAGAATATTTTGTATAGATAGCACAGTTCTGGTAGAAAACGGTTAAGTCTTTGCCACAGAGATTAGAAGAATTTGGCTAGGCGAAAAGTTTGACGAATATTAAGGGAAGGACAATCCTTCACAGTTGAGGATAGTTTCATGCACTTTCTCGATGGCCAAAAAGATTTCCGGACCGCGTTTGCACAGTACCTTGTAAATGAAGAAGAGCTGTAGCTGAAGAGGTTGTTCCTGGCAGTTCGAGCAGATCTCGCTGTTCCTGGGCTTCAGTCAAGTGGACAAGGAGGACGCCAGGAGGTTCCTGCACTGCCCAGGGATGATGCCAAAAGCTTTAGCAAGACTTTGGTTTAAGGTGTGAGTGCCGTAAAGTCCACAAGCTGGTTTCCTTCCCTCTGGCTATCTGGTTTTCAACAGCACTCTGATGAAAATTCAACCAGATGGGGACGGTGTCCAGGTGCCCTGCGAGTTGGTTGTTCCCACCAAACTCAAGGGAAGAAGTTAACCTTGAAGGGCTTCTCTGCTGATGGCGTTTCAGGCAATTCGGACTTGCAGCAGGGCTTTACCGGTCGTCCAGGAGTTGCAGCAGTCCGCTTCCTTCAACTCGTCTTCGGTTCTCTCGTTCCAGTGGTCGACTCTGCTTTCCAAGTCCCAGAGACCTGCTTTTAAACAGTTTTCCCCCATTCATTCGAGCTTGGCTATCACTCACACAGAAAGGTGGCTGTCCTTGCCGGACAGCCAGCCGGCCAATCACGCCAGAGTGCATTCAGGTCTCCTAGGAGACTAAGCACAGGGAGTTTCGGGCACCTCCCTCACATCCTGTCCACCCCAGACACCCTTGCATCAGAGGAGGGCTTCAGCATTGAAGCCCGCCAAAGGCCAATGAACTAAAGGGACCAAACATGGTTTGGCATGCAGAGACGAACACAAGAAGGACCTTTCCTAAAATAAATTGTGAAAAAAGATGACCGGAGTCTATTTTTACAGACAGGTCTTGGGCGCCATATTGCAAAACATGGCTGAACCGATTTTTAGCTACGATTGTTAGCAGCCGGGAAAAATCATGGTAGTTTGATCTAGACCACTGCCACCAGCCATTTAAATTAGAAAAAGGTAACATTTTACTGAGTGTTTTGACTCAGGGGAAGCTAGGCAACCCTCTTGCACTCTATAGGAAGATAGTGTATGCTGGGTCAGTACATTTAAAGAGACTACTAAAGTCAATTTAACTTAATTTAACTTTACATGCTCTGGGAGACGGTAGTCAGTCTGAAAGCCATCCCCGTGCCACTGCACTGAAGGTGCTGTTTGACACACAGAAAAAGATGATGCAATTGGAGTTGTTTTAAAACCCCATAACAAAAGAACACACAAGTAAAACACACATCAAAATACATGGAAGATTGGGAAAAAAGGCTCTCACTATTCCCAGGTAAAAAATCAAATCCCAGAAATCCAGCAAAGTTGCTGAGGGTCTCAAAAGGTAAGGGAAATTAGCACATATTGATAATTCTCCCTAACACCCCCCCCTCCCAGACAAATGGACAGAAGGATTTAATCCACTCCTGGATGATTCTCCTTACAGTCGGTCAAACATCCTGGAGAGACCATCAGCATTTTGGTGGTGACACCCAGACCTGTGTTCAAAGGGAAAATCAAACCCTTGCAGGCTGATTGACAATCTCAGTAGTTTTGGGTTTTCCTCTTTCATTTGCATCAACTATCTGAAGGGTTGGTGGTCAGTCTGAATCACAAAAGTAGATCCATACAAGTATGGCCTAAACTTCTTCAGTGACCACACAATAGCAAAGCACTTATGCTCTACAGTTGCCAAACTTGTTTTTGGTTCCTTCAGCTTCCTGCTGATGAAGCAAATGGGGTGCTCCCTACCTTTCTTGTCCAGTTGACTAAGGACTGCACCTACACCTGTATTTGAAGCATCTGTCTGCACAATGAAGGTTTGGTTATAGTCAGGAGTTCTTAGGAGTGGAGCTTGGCAAAGGGCTTTCTTTAGGCCTTCAAATGCTTGAGTGCACTCCTCATTCTACCTGACCTTTTAGGGGAATTTGGGAGAGGAGATCACATTCAAGGGAGAGGCTATGGTTCCATGGTTCTCAATGAAGTTCTTATAGTACCCAGCGAGGCCAAGGAAGGCTCTCACTTGGGTTTGGGTACTAGGGGTGGCTCTGTTTTGTACAGCATGCACTTTGCTAGGCAATGGCCTGATTTCACATTCTCCTACCTCAAGTCCAAGGTAGACCACTTTACTCTGACCAATTTGACATTTACTAGCCTTTATGGTCAGGTGGGCCTGCTCAAGAGCCAGCAAAACATATCCTAAGTGGTCAACATGGTCTTTCCAAGTAGGGCTGAACACTGCAATGTTATCCAAGTATGCCATGCAGAAGTCCTCCATCCCATTCAGAACTATCCTTTGGAATGTAGCAGGTGCATTCTTTAGTCCAAAAGGAATCATCTTAAACTGGTAAAGGCCTGCTGGGGTGGAGAATGCAGTTTTCTCCTTGGCATGGTCTGTCAGTGCTATTTGCCAATAGCCTGAAGTTAGATCAAATGTTCTGAGGTACTTGGCTGAACCAAGTTTATGCACCAGTTCATCTGTCCTTGGTAAAGGGTGGGCATCAGTCTTGGTGACTTTAAGAGCTCTATAGTGCACACAGAATCTCAACTCCTTGGATCATGCATTTGGAACTAGAACGTGATCTGAATGACACCTGGCCTTGTTAAATCGTTGTCTGTCTTCCCTCTGTTCCCCCTCCCTTGCCTTGTCGCGCCTTGAAACACTTGTGTATAGGTGCGTTATAAATGCCATATCATATCATATCATAACAACTGGACTAGACCATGGACTGGTCGAGGGCTATATTACCCCGAGATCAAGCACCTTGTTGACCTCCTACTTTATGTGGGATCTTACATGATCTGACATCCTGTAAACTCTGTTATTAACAGATAAACAGTCACCAGTTTGAATATCATGCTGGCCCCAAGGGGTCAAGCCTTGTGGTAGTGAAAACAGGGAGGCAAATTGATTTAACAGAAACTTGCATTCCTCCTGTTGTTCAGGTGTCAAATTAGAAGAGAGATTAACTCCTTCTATTTTCTCATCTAAGGCTGGCCTCTGAGTAGGTCAGGTAGAGGTTCACTCTCCTCCTCCTCTTGAGCTGAAGCGAAAAGCAAAGCTCCCACTTCTAGTCTTGAGGTATAAGCTTTTAAACGTTTGGTCAGAAAGACTCTGGGAGCCTCTTTAGGATTGTCTAAGTCCACCAGATAGTTGACCTCTACAAGTTTACCCACATCCTTGAAGGGTCCTATCCATTTGTCCTGTAAGGCCCTCTACCTTGTAGGTACCATAACTAGAACTAGCTGGTCTTGAGTAAACTCAACCATGTTGGCCTTCTGGTCATGACAATGCTTCACCAGAGCCTGACCTGCTTTCAAGCTGTCTGATGCTTGTGCCATCATGTGTGACATTCTCATCCGGAGACCTATCACATAGTCAGTGACTTTCACTGGCTTGGGGGAAAGAACACTCGCCAAACCCTCCTTAATTAGGGCCAGGGGGTCTCTAACTGGATGGCCATAAAGAAGTTCAAAGGGACTAAATCAAAATCCCTCCTGAGGGACTTCTCTATATGCAAAGAGAAGGCATGGCAGTAGAAGGTCCCACTTTCTTCTAAGGGGTTCCTCTAAAGCACCTATCATGCTCTTCATTGTACGGTTGAACCTCTCTACCGATCCATTTTTCTGAGGATGGTAGGCAGTTGCAAACTTGTAAATTACTTGACAGACATGGCCTGCATGTAGTGGGACATAAAATTGGATCCCCTGTCAGAGATAACTTCCTTAGGAAAACCGACCCTGGTAAAAATACCAAGTTGGGCCTAAGCAACAGCCTGAGCTGTAACAATTATCATAAGTATTGCTTCAGGATACCTAGGAGCATGGTCCACTACAACCAGGATTAACCTGTTTCTGTCACGATCCCTACCCCCAACCCTCATAGGCAAGTCAGCTTACCCATTGGACCCAGGTTAGGGTCTCCTATTATGTCCTCAAAGGCCTTGCCATCTCGCCAAAGACTCTCCTGGAGTCAGTCCTGGCGCCTCTGGCTCCAGGCTCATAATCAATGTGAAGGTAACATGAGGGCCAGGACTTTGTAATGGGCTTGGCCCAACATGGAGACTCCCATATAGCTCAGTTCAAAGAACTGAGCTATGCTGTCTAGTTTTTTGGGTGTGGTCAGGCCTTGGAATACCTGAGGCTATATAAGCCACTCCCAAACAGAGGAACACGTTTCGCGTTACTCTGTGGTTAGCAGTGTGATGCTCACCGTGTTCAGCTCGGTCTCCTGAGTTCCTTTCCTGCCTTCCTGGAGTCGCGAACCTGAAAGAACAATAAGTTTAGTATGACACTTACCTGTGAGTAGTATCCTGTTTGCAATTCATCGCTCACCCGGTCCAGTGAACACAGCATCTCGGCACTGCATCGATCTCCGGAACGCCACAACCTGGAAAGAAGGGAACGAAAAACAACATTAGCAAGTGTTTCCATATTTAAATTCAGAAATAACCATCAGACGCTTACCTGAATTGGAGTCGCTCTTGGTCAGCACCCGTTCCGGAACCTCACAACGACCTACAAAAGAGAGAAAACACAGATTAGCACACAAAAGTCAAGAAGGTGCTGCGTATCGCGCATTCCCTCACCGCTTAGTGCTCTCTCAGTCAGCATCCATTCTGGGACATTACAGCGGCCTACAAGAAAGAGGGAAGACATAGGTCAGCACAAGAAAAGACGAATAGCGCCGCGCATCGTGCATTCACTCACCGCCTCGTGTTCAACCGCAATCAGCACGACAATAACCTCTCCTGCACCTAGGGCAAGAAACAGAGACATTATCAAGGGTCAGGAAAAAGAGAGAAGGACTGATTATCAAGACTGTAAAAACAGCGCACTTACCTTAACGAACTGGAGTCACAGCAGGTCTGAACTTGAACAGGGCCCGCACCAGTGAAGCAACTAGGTGGCGACACGCCCACACCAGCTACGTGCCCATGCACCGAGAAGCAGGACGGAGAGCGCATCATACAAAAAGCAAGATGAGGAGAAGACTTAAGGGGAAGGTTTGGTCCTCAAGGGAGGTGGGAGCCAAGCAACAAGAGACAATAGGGTTTTAATCCGATATTCCTGTATTGCAGGCCCAATCCTTGGCCGAACAATTCCAACGGAGGGGTTCGAGAGTGTGAGTGGTCCAACCAGAGCTGAGTGGCATCCCTGTGGATATCAGGTGAGCGTTACAGAATTCACAAAGCCTTCATATCACAAGCCACCTGGACGTCATGGAAACATCAGAATCCTACCAGTTAGCTCAGATGCTGGGGCAGTTACGTGCTGAAGTACATTCAGCCAGGCAGGAGACCAATGCCCTGAGGAGGGAACTGATAATTGCTAAAGAACACACCAACGAATTGAGCAGGCAACTTCTCCAATCACAGGCGGGACAGGCACCGCTGCCTGGTAGCATTTCATCAGTGCAAACATCATCAGTCAATCCTGTACAGATAACCCTTCCTGGGGCAATTCCTTTGGCCCCACCTGAACGATTCACAGGAGATCCCAAGAAGTATGCAAAGTTTATGAACCAATGTCGCCTTCATTTCCTTTGTAGGCCTGGGGCCTTCTCTAACGACCAGTCACGGGTAGCCTTTGTTCTATCTTATGTGAGTGGCAGTGCTGCAGACTGGTCTGTACTATTCGTCAGTCAGGATGATCCTCTGCTACATGACTTGAGGGGTTTCTAGCAAGAGATGGAGAAGCTCTTCGATCGTCATACCCATGGACAGGCATTAGACAATGAAGTTTTGTCCCTCCGTCAAGGAAACCAAAACTTATTAACATGTATAGCAATCTTCAACAGACTCGTGGTTGAAGCAGGGTGGCCTGAAGAGAAAAGAACCACGTTATTCCATCGGGGCCTGTGGAGGGAGCTAAAAGACATTCTTGCTCAAATGGTTGATCCACCAAAAAACTGTGCAGAGTTTATTAATTTTGTTGTTCAGCTGGATCATAGGTTGCAAGACCGAAGAGCAGATCGGATTAGACTAGACACCCGTGCTATGTATGTTCAATCAAAGGACAATGTCCCACGTTCAACAGAAAGTACGGTGCAACCAATGCAGGTCGGAGGGGTAAGGGCCCCTTTAACTCAGGCTGAAAGAGACAAGAGAAGGCAACATCAGTTATGTTTATACTGCGGAAAACCAGGCCATTACCTTAAAGAATGTCCAGTGAAACTGTCAGGAAGAACCGTTGGGGCCACAAAGAAAGAAGATACTCACGGAGTCGGAAAACTACCAAGTCCGGCAAGTGAAGAGGTCCGTTTGTCGAGCGAAGAAAGTGAACTACAGACCTCCCATTTTGCGTTGCCAGTGATCTTGATCAACCACCAGCAACCGTCTCGGATGCATGCCATCGAAGTATACATAGACAGCGGAGCAGTTGGAAACTATATGGATCAAGATCTTGCAGCAAAGATGGAGCTTCCCTTATGCCCAAAGTCGACCACTGAAACGCTCACCACCGTTGATGGTATGGAAATAGCTTCCGGTCCAGTTTCCCAATGTACAGCAGTCTTAACCCTTCTGTGCCAGGATGGATACCGGGAATCTATTGCTTTCGACCTCATTAAGGCACCTCAGTTTAGGCTAATCTTAGGGTTTCCGTGGTTCGTAGCTCACAATCCTCGAATAGATTGGTGTGCAAAGAAGTTGACCTTTTCCGAAAGTTGTGCTCTCACTTGTTACCACAGAGAAAAGCAGCTAAAAGTAGATCGGCTCATGGAACAGCGGCAATAATTCTGGGTGTAACCGGTACCCTACCAAGTGAATACCAGGACTTTCAAGATGTATTTCAGAAAGAACAATCTAATACCTTAATGCCACACAGGCCATATGACTGTCAGATCGACCTGGTACCCGGTGCACAAATCCCTTGTGGTCGTATCTATGCATTCACTGAACCAGAAAACCAGCATTTGAAGTCTTATTTTAGATCAATACCTGGCAAATGGTTTTATCCGCCCATCTAAGTCACCAACAGCCTCTCCTCTATTCTTCGTGCCGAAGAAGGAAGATTTGAGAACTTGCATCGACTACCACGCATTAAACCAAATCACTGTAAAGAATCGCTGCCCACTCCCACTTATTCCGGAACTGTTAGATCAAGTCAAAGACGAACAAATCTATACTAAACTGGACCTTAGAGAAGCGTACCATCTTGTTTGAGTAAAAAAAGGCAACGAATGGAAAACCGCCTTTCATACCAAATATGGCCTATACGAATACCAGGTAATGCCCTTTGGGCTTTGCAATGCTCCCGCTGCATTCCAGTACTTCATGAACAGCGTTTTAACAGAATGAATCGACGTTTGTGCCCTAGTCTACATTGATGATATCCTAGTGTATTCAGCTTCAAAACAGGACCATGTCAAGCATTTTCGCTCTGTTCTTACAAAACTCCGCCGACATCAACTGCCAAACTCGAAAAATGCTCATTTCATGTCACTGAAGTGGAGTTCCTCAGTTTCGTCCTCACCTCAAAAGCAATCCGAATAGATGTGCACAAAGTAGATGCCATTCTTAATTGGCCGTCACCAAATTCGTTCAAAGGAATCCAGAGCATGCTGGGTTTTGCAAACTTTTACCGCCGATTCATCCCGGGATTTTCTCAGATAATCCATCCGATCACATCATTATTAAGGAAAAACAATAAGAAATTCCAATGGACAGAAGAAGCAGAGAAGGCCTTCCAAGAACTCAAGGTGAGGTTCACTTCTGCCCCGATTCTACGACATCCTCGTCCGAATCTTCCTTACGTGGTGGAAACAGATGCCTCAAACATGGCAATGGGAGCTGTTCTCTCACAAAGGAACCCTGAAACTGGTCAATTGCACCCTGTAGCCTTCTGGTCACGTAAGCTTTCACCACCTTTCTTGGGCCTGGGTCCAAAATACCTTCAGCTATCCCTCCGCAAATACCTCCCCTCTCGAGCTCTTTGCTCCTCTACCTCCAACTCACTCAGGGTCAGTTGTTTTTCTAAGAAACGAGCTGGGGGTAGATCTCTGTCTTCGGCTGGGGCCTCCCTCTGGAACAGCCTCCCTGCCACTCTAAAACTTGAGGAGAACCATCTCCGGTTCCGGAAGCACCCCAAGACCTTCCTCTTTTCTTCTGCCTTCGCTCCTCCTCTCCCCTGCTGATCTGTTCTCTCTTGGCACCGTGCACCTGGTCACCCTCTGCCCTTTGGGCCCAGGTACCTGCTCATCCTGCCACCCTCCCGCACTGCCTCCGGGCCACCCCTTGCACTGGGGTCTGTATCTGTACCCATACAGCCCCCCTCCCCTTTTTCTTCCTGCACTTATCAGACCTACCCTGTCTGCTGCCTTAAGCCTAGCCCTTGCAAATTGCTGGCTGCATTACCACTGTCTTTGCCTTTATTATTTATTTATGGTTATTTATCTGTTTCTCCTCTGCTTTGCACTTTCCACCTCTCACCCCTTCCATGCACTTTTCCCCTCCCGCCTCTCTCATGCACTTGCACGTTCTCAATGTCACTGGGCCTAGTAAGATCGCTGTTTTGTTCTCCCCTGTTCCCCTCCCTTGCCTTGTCGCGCTCTGAAACACTTGTGTACGAGCGCGATAGAAATAAAATATCAATCAATCATTCAATCACCCAAACTCAACTACGCTATCACGGGTAAAGAACGTCTAGCCATCAAGTCAGCCTTTAAGGCCTTGTGACATTATCTCCTAGGTGCCAGGCATACAATCACCATAATAACTGACCATCGAAACCTACAATACCTGAAAACAGCGAAGGCTCAGTCTTCACGTCAACTACGCTGGGCCCTCTTCTTCGCGGAATACGATTATGTGATAACGTTTCGACCGGGAGTCAGAAACGGAAAGGCCGATGCCCTTTCCCGTATGGGTACTGATGAGAAGGTATACATGACCTCAGATCCAGTGGCCATCATTCCAAGTGACAAACTCCTGGGCCTTACAGCAACAATGACTCAGAGGAAACTGCAGGAGAAGATTCAACACTTGATGAGTCCTAAGCTATTACAAGAGTGGAGTACACAAGGAGAATACCATACAATTAAAGACCAACTACCGTATTTCAGAAACATTTATACCTACCAAGTAAAGAATTTCAATAACAAACCATCTCTGGCTATCACGACTCCTTAATTGAGGGTCATCCTGGAATTGCTAAAACTCTAGCCAAGGTAAGACGAAGCTACTGGTGGCACACTTGGCGCAAGGATGTTATTCAATTTATCCCATCCTGCAGAGTGTGTGCACAAAATAAATCACCAAAGCAAAAACCAGCTGGACTCCTTCGACCATTGGAAATTCCACCGGCACCCTGGCATACATTGTCTCTTGATTTCATCATTGACTTACCTCCCAGTGAAGGATTCAACACCATTCTAGTGGTCGTGGACTTATTTTAGAAAATGGCACATTTAGTTCCTTTTAAAGGTCTCCCAAATGCATCTAGCATGGCAAAGGTATTTCTTGACCATATCGTGAGGCTACATGGGTTTCCTTCGGTGCTGATCTCAGACTGAAGTACTCAGTTTGTGTCCAACTTCTGGAGGAAGTGCTATTCTATTGCCCAAATCGATATACGATTATCCACTAGTCACCATCCCCAAACGGAGGGTCAAACAGAAAGAACAAACCAAACACTCAAACAATATCTACGCTGTATGCTACATCAAGTGGAAGGAAGTTGGAAGGACTTGTTATGGATAGCAGAATATGCCTATAATAATTATTTACACACCAGTACTGGGCAGACTCCGTTCTATACCATATATGGCAGACATCCACGCACTTCCGAATTAGATGTTCCAACTACCCTGGAAATGCTAGCAATTAAAACCTTACACACAATCATTTCTCAAACCTTCAAAAAGGCAGCTGAACATTTACTCCAAGCCAAGAACCGACAAAAGAAATTTGCTGACCAGCATCGTCGAGAAGCTCCCAATTACCAAGTTGGAGACCAAGTCTGGTTAGCTTCAAAATATGTGCCCATAAAAGGAACCTGGACCTATCGCCCACGATATCTAGGCCCTTTTACCATCAAACCTGTAATAAATCCAGTGGTTGTTAAGCTAGCCTTACCATCCAATATGCAGATTCATCCTGTGTTCCACATATCTCTTCTGAAACCTGTCCAACCTGGGACTCGTGTTATAACACCACAAAGTTGTTCCACACACTCAGCCTCAGCTGGTGGAGGAGTCATAGGTGTGATTTTGGACAGTCCTCGCGGGGATGTCCTGGTTGGTAGCACAGGATTGCTGGCTGGTTTATTCCTGGAGGTTTTAGGTTGCCCCTTTTCCTCCTTCTTCTTAGAAATTGCCATCCATAAGTCCTGTGGACTGGGAGTTATAGTTTCCTCTATAATCTCTTCTGGAGAGCCCCTTAAGGTACTCTCTCTGGCCTTCCTAGTCTGCTCCTGTTTCCTTTTGCTGGGAGGCCTGGGGTGCTTGATACAACTCCAAGAGTTTTTAAGTCATTCCCCAACAGGACTCTCCCTGGTACTTCACTCTGCACACTTACAGGTACCTTGACAGTCATGTCATTGCACTGGATGAGAGCTGGTAACTGTGTGAGCATTTGGACAGGGTCTCCAGCAAGCTTAGTTAGGAATGTGGGTGCCTTAGCAACATGCTCTTCCTTGAAAAATGATTCATCAACTAAAATTATGCTGGCACCAATGTCTCTAATGGCAGGAGTCTCCTGACCATTCACAAGAACACTGTCTTTGTAATACTCTTTAGTATTGTCTGGAATAGAATTATACACATCTAAGTTATATTGTTTCCACAGACCCAGGGATACTAAAGAAACACTGGCTGAGACTGTCATGGGTTCCTCAGCCAGCAAGTGAAAGTTTCCACTTGCCATTGGTATTTCATCCACTGGGGAGAACGGAAAGGAGACAGTGTGGACCCCTGAAGGTTTACCCTTACACCTGGGATCCCCTTTCATATGGTCAGTTGACCCACAAGCATAACATTTACCAAATGTCTTTATGAATGGGGGTTTGTTCTGACCTCCGTCTGGTTTGTCTCCAGGAGGTACACTCACCTGATTTGGTTTCTCTTGTGGCTTATCATTGTTATGTCTGTGACCCTCTTTTGGAGTGGAAGTATTAGAATTCTCTTTGGTATCTTTCTTGTGCTGCTTCCCCTCATCCTTCTTCCGAGTTACCCCAGAATCTTTGTGAATAGCCCTGTTGGCAACCCACAAGTCAGCAGTCCTTGCTAACTTCTTGGGATCAATTTCCTTAGAGTCAGCCAAGTGCTGTATCAGCTCAGGAGAGCAGGCATCATAAATATATTCCAACATAAACAGATTTCTCAAACCTTCATAAGTGTTCACTCTGTAACCCTTAACCCATCCATCTAAGTTTTTCAAACATTCAGTTACCCAGGTAGCCCATGGGGTACCATCATGCGTTTTGAGGGTTCTAAACCTCTTAAGATACTGAGAAGGGGTCTTCCCAAAACTAGCTATCAACTGATTCCCTGTAATGTCTTGAATCCTGTGGTTATATTCAAAAGCAGCCAACCAATCCAAAATATCAAGCGTAACCTCATACATACTTACTGCATCTTTGGGCATGCAAGGCCTCTTAGGACTGGAAGACCTAGAGGACTCTGGGAGAGAACCAGTTTCAAGAGACAACTTTTTCATGTCAAGTCCATGAAGCAATTCCATTTCTCTGAGTCTAAGCTCTTGATGTTTGCTTTCAGTTTGAACTTGGATTCTTTTAAATTCTAGCTCAAGTCTCAATTCTTCTAAAGAGACACATTCAGGATATAGATTTGGACCTGATGGGGTCCCTGTGGTCAAAGGTTGCGGCCTATGAGCAGGTAGAGGGAAGACAAGGCCTACATTCTGAGACTCTTCTGCCTCATCTAACTCATCCACAATATTAGAGCTGGGCTCTGACATATTATCATCCTCATCAACATTTTCTACCTTTACTTCAGGTGTGGGGGGTTCAGACCCACTCCTCAGACTTTGGTATTCTAACAACTTTTCTGTCAATTCAACCTTTTTGCCTTTTACAGTGAGATTCCTAGCTTTACACATATCTCTCAATTGATCAACAGTTAAAGTCACTAGGGTCTTCTGTCTGTAGCTTTCCATATCAGTCATGATAAAACAATTGCTTTACTAGTGTTGCTTTGCCCTGGGAGGATTATTTGAACAAAAGTTAAAGTAGCACTCTAAATATAACAAGTATACTTTAACCTCACCGCTGGACACCAGTGTTAGGCAGAATCACCTGCAGTACTCTTTGGGAACAGTACAGGCAATTAGGACTACACGTGTTAGCACAATTTCACCTTTGATACAAGCCTGTACTACACAGTAAAGTGGTAGCGTTGGCTGAGCAGCCAGGCTCATCTCAAGAGTTTAAGTGAGCAGTAGAACAAGTTACACAAAGGACCAACAAATACAGTGATTCAAATATACACTTACTCAAGGTTTCTTGGTAAAAGAATAAACATGCATTGACTCAGTCAGGTTGAAAACATTACACTAGCATAAGCAGCTCAATATCACACTCTAATAAACCACAAAAATACAACCGGTAAGTAAATGAACAAGTTTAGCTTCAAATGAAGTGGGAGCAAAATGGCACTTCAGATACTTAATAAAGGGGCGAAAAGACACGGTTATAAGAATAGACAGCCCAAACACATTCATAGGCAGGGCAAAGGGTTTCAGTTAAATACAACCAGCAATTCTTCTCAATAGGCCTGGGCCAAAGTCAATGGTGCAGAGTCTTTTGTATAGGATAGCACAGTTCTGGTAGATAACAGTTAAGTCTTTGCCACAGAGATTAGAAGAATTTGGCTAGTCGAAAAGTTTGACAAATGTTAAGGGAAGGAAAAGCCTTCGTAGTTGAGGAAAGTTTCACAAACTTTCTCGATGGCCGAAAAGATTTCCGGACCGCATTTGCACAGTACCTTGTAAATTCACAAGAGCTGTAGCTGAGGCAATTGTTCCTGGCAGTTCGAGCACATCTCGCTGTTCCTGAGCTTCAGTCATGGGGACAAGTAGGAGGATGTCGGGAGATTTCTGCACTGCCCAGGGATGAGGCCAAAAGCTTTAGCAAGATGTCGGTTTAAGGTGTGAATGCCTTAAAGTCCACAAGCTGGTTTCCTTCCCTCTGGCTATCCGGTTTTCAACAGCACTCTGATGAAAATTCGACCAGATGGGGACGGTGTCCAGTTGCCTTGCGAGTTGGTTGTTCCCACCAAACTCACGGGAAGAAGTTGCCCTTGAAGGGCTTCTCTGTCGATTGAGTTTCAGGCATTTCGGACCTGCAGCAGAGCTTCACTGGTTGTCCAGGAGTTGCAGCAGTCCTCTTCCTTCAGCTCATCTTCGGTTCTTTCGTTCCAATGGACGACTCTGCTTTCCAAGTCCCAGAGACCTGCTTTTAAACAGTTTTCCCCAATTCATTCCAACCTGGCTGTCACTCACACAGCAGGGTGTCTGTCCTTGCCGGACAGCCAGCCAGCCAATCACGCCAGAGTGCATTCATGTCTCCTAGGAGACTAAGCACAGGGAGTATCAGGCACCTCCCTCACATCCTGTCCACCACAGACACTCAAGAACCAGAGAAGAGCTTTAGCACTGAAGCCCGCCAAAGGCCAACGAACATAGGGACCAAATCTGGTTTGGCGCGCAGAGACAAACACAAGAAGGACCTTTCCTAAAAGAAATGGGGAAAAAAGATGACCGGAGTCTGTTTTTATTGAAAAACATGGCTGACCCGATTTTTAGCTACTGTTGTTCGCGGTCGGGAAATATCATGGTAGTTTGATCTAGACCACTGCCACCAGCCATTTAAAGTAGGAAAAGGTAACATTTTATTGTTACATGAGTGTTTTGACTCAGGGGACGCTAGTCAACCCCTCCAGCACTCTAGCTCTATAGGAAGATAGTGTGTGCTGGGTCAGTAAATTTAAAGAGACTAGTAAAGTCAATTTAACTGTACATGCTCTGGGAGACGGTAGTCAGTCCCACAGAAGGTGTTTAAATCTTGGGAAGTCTGAAAGACATCCCTGTGCCACTGCACTGAAGGTGCTGTGTGACACACAGAAAAAGATGATGCCTATGGAGTTATTTTAAAACCCCATAACCAAAGAACACTAAAGTAAAACACACATCAAAATACATGGAAGAGTGGGAAAAAAGGCTCTCACTATTCCCAGGTAAAAAAAAAATCAAATCCCAGAAATCCAGCAAAGTTGCTGGGGGTCTCAAAAGGTAAGGGAAATTAGCACATATTGAGAATTCTCCCTAACAATCCCCCTACCCACACTGCCCTCAACTACCACCAGGCAGCCTTATGAAGTACAGACACCAATCACAAGCCCCCCTCACCTTCAACACTACCCAGACAGCACCCTGACAATACTCCCCCTGCCCACATTGCCCTCACCCCAGACACTACCACCAGGCAGCCCCCTCAGGTCCAGACACCACCCACCAGCCCCCCTCACCTCCGACACTACCCCAGGCAGCACACTGACAGTACTCCCTCTTCCCCACACTTTCTTCTAAGTCAGCGGTCTGCAACCTTTGCCTCTACAAAAGTTGTGGACTACAAATCACAACAGTCCTAGCCAGCATAGTCAGTGGTGCAGGATCATGGGAGTCATAGTCCAAAGCATCTAGAGAGCCACAGATTCCAGATCCCTATTCTAGGGAGAAAGGTCAATTGAATTACATTTCTATATTTTATTTTAAGATATGTTCACTTACTGAGTGATGTGAGAGAGCAGTACCCACCCAGGTAACGGATACAGCCACCATCACTGCTATAATGTGGTTGCCAATTTAAAAAAAAATGTATTTATGGTTATTTGTAATGCACCTACACACAATGTGTTTCAAGGTGCAAAATGAGTCACCCGACAGAAATATAACCAGGTGGGTCATGGGGCTAATATGCAAAACAACCATTAAGGCCATAGGACAGGTAGATGCTGCTGTCAAACAATGGGCCTCATCACAAGGTTGCCGGTACTGTTTCCTCCACCTGACATCCCTGTGTTACCGGGATATCACAGGCGGTGGCGGTATTGTACGTTTCCATTCCCATGGAGTCCAATAGGACTCATGGGAATGGGAGGGAATCCTGAAGTAATGGTGCCGGTGCTTTACTGAAAACATTGCCGGTAAGGTCGTGAACTAACAGCATATTCGGAGTGACCCAGTCTGGAAATAAAGGTGCCAGTTTTGTTACTGGCAGTTTTATTGTCAGACCGGGTCACTCATGAAGAGAGATAGTGTGTGTGTGTGCGTGTGCGTGCGTGTGTGCATGCGTGTTTGTGCACCTGCATGTGTGTGTGCACATGCGTGCGTGTATGCGTGTGTGTGTATGTGTGCCTGCGTTTGTGCGTGCGTGCATGTGTGCGCGTGTGTGTGTCCTTTCTTACCCATTGATGAAAGTGAGATTGATAGCTGGGGTTTATGCTGTGGCACCAGGGGAAAGTTTGTAGTCAGCCAGGTATACTGGGACTGTTTACTACCAGCCAGTGATGTTATGTTAATGTCTTTTTTCCTTTGCAGCAGACAAATCATATTTACGACTGCATTTGGGAAGGTTGCCATCATGCATTCAGAATAGTAGTCACTGGATTGAAGAAGCACAACGGTAGACATCTGAATTCACCCAAGGTAAGTCCAGACTTGTTCACTTGACCCAGCACGTGCCCCGCTTGCTGCATTATCTTTTGTTATCTACATTACTGCACGGCAGCTCTTCTCTAGCCATAAAAGATAGGAGCAAAATAGTGTACTTTAGTGGATTCATGTGTCATCAAAACGTAACATTATGTGGTTAGCTGAGGTCGACTGATTCTTTTTAAAATTTTAATTAATGTTATTTATTTCATTATTTATAGAAACCACTGGGAAAGCAATGCATTTTTGGTACAAAAACGCTTAAAACATTTTAAGGAGCGCAGGACATACGTCCTTAACAATGGGTTGAGAGAATATGACTTGAAGACCAGTTGTTTCGGGGAAAGTACTGGGACCGAATCTGAAGGACAAAGTTAGTGTCATGCTTCGTGTAAGTTTAAGCAGTCGTCTTTTATAAATGTTCCAATAAGCTTCTCTGACATTGAGCAACGCCCTGCAAAACCAAGACCCTGAGGATTATGCATCGGAACACAACTATTTTAAGTAGAAGAACACAATGGAAATAAATGGTTAATTTGCAAGGCTTGCAGAGTAACAATTTCATTAGTAAATGGAAAGGCTCCAGGCCGATTTGCTGAGCATGTTTCTCAAAGGCCAACCTAAGGTTGAAAGATCCAGCCAAAATCTGAAAGTGGTGTGCGCCAAAAAGAAAATACGATAAGGAAAACGATGTGGCACATGAATGTGCACGTGCCTTAGTGCAGGCAGGAACCAGCTTGAACCAGGCATATGGCACAGTTGGTAATCTTTTCTGCAGACGGGCCCCAGCAGCCACAACATTGCCCACATTCACTGGAATGTACTAGAAATACCTACCTGAGGTATGCACAACAGACATTGGCCAAGGCAATGTAAACCTTTCAATCACCGTCGATGAAACATCTGAGATGCATGGCGATCCAGCAGTGACAGTCCTCTTCACTTTTTGTGACCCAAAAAGTAGGTGGGTGCAACGTACTAGTAAGGCAAATTTAGAGGTTGTTGGAACTTGCACTGCAGTTTCAGTTGCGGAATTACTCCAGAAAGTCCTGAGCAAGTTTGGGAAGGATTGGAGTGATGCAGTGTGCATGCATTTGCAGTGATTCTGCAAGTTATATGAAAAAGTTCTGCAATGCTCTATCAATGCCAATGTCAAGGCCTTCCCCATGCAAGACCCCTACCACTTACTTGCTGTAGTTTTAAAAGCAGCTTTAAAGTACTCATATTTGATTAGGGATGCAGTTGACTTTGTGGTGCATTCTGGTGCTCTATTTATATATGAATGTGAACTGAAACGCAACTAAAATTTTGCACTTTGTATGGCATGAAAGAAAAGCGTATTCTAGCTGTCTCCTTCAGCAGGTGGTTCTCTGTATTAGAGGAAGTGAACGCCATACTATTGATTTGTCACCCTTTTACCTATTTTCTCCTTAGTGATGATGCCTCAGGCAAAATATGTGAGGATTGAGGGCACACATTGATAGTGAGGTGAAGAAAAGTACAGTTTACTGTGTCTTTAGAGTTTTGCAAGAGAACACAACGGCTGTAGTTGATATAATGAAGAAGATGGAATCTGAAAACACATATATTTACCAAGTGTACAATGTCATTGGTGTGGAGGTCAAACTCTTATTTGAAAGGAAGCTGGGTGACACTTTCAGTGACATTGGCCCTGTAACATGTGAACTACTGGAATGCCTGCCGCTTGGCAAACAAAGGACTGTTGATGAGACGTTTTGGATATTCTACTCAACAATGCATGAAAAATGGCAAGCAATTGCTGTGTAGAAACATCCCATCAGCCACCCTGTCATTCGAAGTGAGTGAAGCCTATTTGTGGTACGCCGTGCAAGTATTTGATCCCTTCCGCAAGAAAGAATTTAGTCAAGACCTTGAAAAATATGCAGTTATTTTTGACCATTTTTAATGACACTGAGACTGTGTGCACCTAGTTTAATGCCCATTTGGCAGAGCCTGTGCTCAAGAGTCTGCATTTCCAGGTACTTGAGTATTGGGTGGAAAAATGCCAACTGTGGGCAGATTCATCCGTTTGTGTGTTGGATATTTTGGCCTTGCCCGTATCCAGTGCCAATGTGGAAAGGGTGTTTTCCCAAATTAAAGTATTTATGGGAAGAAAAGAAATGGCAATGATGAGCTGAAGAGTCCCTGAAACCGTATTGCATGATTCATTACAATACTTTTGACTTGCTAGAGATAACTGTATTAACATGAAGGTGTTTATAACATCTTGTGCTGAAAGATATTACCCTACTTAGGCACGCAATGAAACAATAAAAGAACATTTCTGTGTTCAAACTAGAAGAAACAGTTATCCGATATTTTTTGAAAGGGGCAAAACACTGATAAACACAGATTCTGAACATTGTTGAAAACACTGGAAAAACACCTCCAGAAGTAAAAAAAAAAAAAAGTAAACCCTGAAAACAGGAAAACCTATCTATGGGATGGATGGATGCGTTCGATAGAATAGCCTCATAACGCTACACTCGCTGTGTCATCAAAGGCTGCATGCATAGTAATGGTCAAAGACTTTTGAATTGCAAAAGCTGCTGCCTCTAAAGCTTGCTCACAAGGGAACCATCCCTGGAGATTTGTGTCTACAAGTCCATTATAGTATGCTAAAGGTTTATGACCTAGAGGTGTTTGCTGGGCCAGGACCACTGTTACCACCTGCTTGTTTAGTAAGAAAACAGATAAAATGGTTTCTTGTCATTCGGGGTCACCAAGATTGCAGCCTTGGGTTCCCAAAAGCAAGCACCATTTCTTCATACCATTCTTTCAGACACTTCACCTCCTGCACTTCCTCAAGTCCCTGCATTAAGGGCCTCATGTAACTAGAGTAGCCAAAGATCCATGATCTACAATAGGTACATAGCTCCAATAACTACTGCATATGTTTCACCGTGACTGGCTGAGGCATATTCTGAACTGCAGTGGCTCTCTCTGGCATTACCCTCCTTCCTGCGGACGCTATCACTTTCCCCAAATATACTATCTCTGTCTGGCAGGATTGCAATTTTTCTTTGTCCACTTTGTACCCCTTCTCCTCAAACAGTGAGAAGACTTATTGAATCTCCTTAACACTGCTCTTCTAAAGTGCTACAAACTAGTACGTCATCCAAGTACTGAATTACTGTACTGGGCACATGTAAATTCCCCAAATCCATTTGAACCACCCTGTTGACAACATTCAGAGATTCACAGTAACCCATTTGCTTGAATCTCTGACCACAATAGGTAAACGCTTGAGGTAATGTGGATCGGGGCGTAAGGGGACAGAGAAGAATGCATTCTTTAAATCAATCACTGTGAAGTGGGTCGACCCAGTAGGGATGTTACAGAGAATAGTAACAGTATACGGTACCACTGATCATTTCACCTCAACAATATGATTGAGGGGGCAAAATTCCTGGATCATCCTCCAAATGGACCCCTTCGCTTTCTTCACATGGTAGATGACCATGTTACATGGGGACACAGAAGGTTGTATTATGCCTTGCTTCAACAACGCCATAATGGTCTCATGAGTCCCTGTGTCTGCCTCTCTAAACACGCGGTACTGCCTAACCCATGGTAATATCGCATCAGGTTTCAATTTTATCTGCACTGCTCCAACACTCTTTAACAGCCCCACATTATGAGGAAAAATGGTCCATAAATTGTCCGGCACCTTTTCCAAACCCTCCTTCAAATATGTCAATGTACTTCTAATGAGCATAGTCTGTGGAACTTCCATTTGCTCTATCAGTATCTGGCAAGGCACCCCAATCTCAGAAATCATCTCTCCTGTGTCATCGGTGTCTTTGAACAATTGCTTGTCAAACATGTCCCTTAGTGATCAGGTCAGATCGATGCACAAACTGTGTGCCACTCTCCGCCTACCACACCAGTGCCTGAGGAGAACCACTTTGTCTTTCTTGATGACTACTGATTCTAGAAGAATCATGACAATGGTTCCTGGTGTTACTTCCTGTGGCACAGCAGGCCAAAACAAAAACTCAATCGGTACTCGCCATTCCTGATCTTTGATTCCCGGGAACCAACTCAACAAAACCATTACCCCATAAAGAAACCAAGCTGTATGTACAGGTACTTCTCTTTTCGTGCTGTCACTACAGTATGCAGGCAAACATGCTGCTTCTCTTACTGGATACAAATCTGGAGTTGAGTATACTATAGCCTTCTATGTGAAAGCAATCAACATGTCAAGTCGACTGAGGAGATCCATGCCCAGGAGTTTTGCCAGGGTATCTGTGCAATACAACAAAGGAGCAGATATGTGTATCTACCTTTATACGTAGATATTCAGTGTACAGAACCAACATGATATACCCAGAGAATCCCTGTGTGGCCATCATTTTGCCTGACAAGGGAAAATCATCTTTCTTGATGAAGATTTTGTAGCCAGTGTATCAACCATGAATGAAAACATTTGGCCACCTACCTACACACCTATTTGGGTTCCTCATTCAGATTGGTGGTAAAGACAGGACAGAGATCCCTTTGGGCTGTCCTAATCTTGGTACATATTAGCACTGGGAAGCGAGAAGAGAATCCCTCAAAAAAACACTTGCTCCAGTGTAATGAGTGACCGTTCCTTGGGGTAAAGGATTGTTCTGCCATGTCTGTATCGGTGCCTATGCTGGCATGGTTGGTTGAATCACATAGGTATTTGAAGCCTCAGTCACTGGGTTCTGTTCAACACGTACCTGCTGTGATTGCATAGAGCCTGGGCCATACAGCATGGTCAGGGGTTGCATTTTTTGAGCTCCTACGTTAAAATACTGTGGCGTGTTTTGGCAATCTCATGGCACATGTCCCATCCTTCCGTATGACCAACACTAATTTTGACCTTTGTCTTGCTGCATGCATGCAAATCTTAAATGTATCAACTTAAATACAATGTAAAACGTAAAGTAACACACATCCCTTTTAATTAACTAAGCTGGATACATATTAAATTGCAACATCGCGCCAACTTTGCCTCTGCCCCAGTCACAAATATGTTTCATAATGCGCATGCGAGGAAGGGGGTTTGTCACGAAGAACCCACTGTGAGGAAGACATGGTAGTTATTAAACATGCATGCACTGAAATATATACATGGGGAATTTACACATCTATATCCAATGTGCTCTTTTAATAAATTGGTTAAAATCTGCAGTCAGGGTTTGCAAGGTAAATTCTGAGTGACTGGGTATATCTGGTTTTGCAGGGTTTGGAGGCCAAAGGAATGGTAATGAGTAACCACAACATTAAGCAGATGGTCAGCCAGCAGGCCAGCCCGGGGCTTTTTTAGCTTGACAGTATTGCAGAAAGAAAGTGCAATCTTTTAAGTGCATGGGAGCTTGTTATTTATTGTTCAGAGTGTTCGGCAGAATCCTGGGCAGTGCCCTTAGGGACCACTACACACAATTAAGACTACAAGTGGTAATACACGTTCACCTTTGGTACAAGCCTGTACTACTATGTTAAAGCGGTAGCAGTAGCGGAGCAGCCAGACTTATCTCAAGAGTATATGAGTAGTAGCAGAGATTACACAAAGGGACCACAATTACTGTGACTCAAGCAAACACTGACTCAAGGTTTCAGGTAAAAAATATATGTACATTTATTTTTAAACCATTTGTTATAAACACAATACTTCTATTAATTCTAAATCACACTTAAAATATACTACAACCAACCAATTCACTTTGGTACACGCTAACTCAAGGTAAGTATCCTATGTTTTAACGGACTGGTGTTGTGAAACAAAAGACGTTACCGGGAATACTTATGCTATCACTTTTTGACAGTAATGACAGTTCGGTCTTACTAAAGATACACTTATCCGCGACAAGAAATGTTGCCGGGGCAAAAACACACTTAGCACCAGAGAGAGTTGGGGGCAAAAATCATAGGAAATACTTTTGTAAGGCAGACAGAATCAGAGAACACTCGTTGACAGAAATTCAAGAATCAATAGGCCAGAGCCAGTGTCAAGTGGAACCGGGTTCTGCTGTCGAGGGTCACACAGTCGGACAGTTCAAGATTCAACGTTGCCAGGAGTACTTAGATTTTGTCAACAGAGGAAGCACAAGTTATAAGAAGGAGGAAAGACAAGGGCAAGCCTTCGAGGCGAAGAAAAGGGGTTCACCCTAATTCTTCAAGCAGAATACAGTACCTTATTCAATGAAGAAGCTAGTGTCACAGCAGTTGTTCCTGGTAGTTTCCTGCAGACCCACGGTTCCTGGAGCTTTGGTGTGAAGGAGGACGTGTGGCGGGGTCTGCACCAGACAGGGATAGGCCGGCAGCAGCGACGATGAATAAAATGTGTGCTCCTTAAAAACAGGAGAGGCTCTTCAGATGGCTATCCAGACCACTACAGCAGTGTGCAGCGATTCCGACCAAGAAGGGGATCCTCTGGCTGTGGAAGATGGTGGCCCCACCAGGCTCAAGGGAAGAAGAGTCCGGACTGGATCTTCTCTGGTCGTCGAAGGGTAGATAGCTCAGGACTGCAGCAGGGCTTCACCGGGATGGGGAAGTTGCAGCAGACGTCTTCTTCTCCGCTTCTCTTCGGTTCCTTGTAGTTCCAGTGGGGACTCTGACTTCTAGCCCAAGAGACCTGCCTTTTATGTGAAAATCCCCCATTCACACAGCCTGGCTGTCAATCACGCAGCAGGGGTGTTGTCCCGCCCAGACAACCACCTCAGCCAATCATGGCAAAGTGCGACTTGGGTTTCCTAGGATACCCTGTGCAGGGGGTGACTACAGCCCTCCCTCCCATTCAGCCCACCTAGACACCCAGGCGCCTACAGGAGGGCTTCTTCAAAAGACAGTAAACAAAGAAGGCAAACCTGGTTTGCCGTGCAAAGTAAAACACAAGAAGGACTTTAACAAAATGAAATGGCGAATAAACCCGACCGGAGCCAAAAGAAAGAGTATTTGGTCAAGCGGGTTTATGTTCGAGGCTAATATAATAGCCTAAAACAATACCATGTTTATATAATATAATTGCGGTAGAAAAGTTAGGGTAGACACCACTGCCACCAGCCAAGTCTAAATGTTAAAAGAGTGAAACCATGCTCTAGGAGGTACAGATAAAAAGGGCTAAGGATTAACCCTTTCCAGTACTCCATGTAAGATGTGGTCTACTGGATCTGTGGTTAAATGACTAGGTAAAGTTAATGGCAACTTTACCTTCTTCTGGGGGACAGTAGTCAGCCTCAGAGAACCCTCTGTCACTGCACTGAAGGTGATGTGTAACACACAAAAGAAGGGGGCTACTGTAACGCTCACCTGATTCCCGCAGAGGCGCCGGTCTTGGCTGGGTGAATGCCGTATCTTCAAAGGTGATGTGTAACACACGGTTGGCTCTTTGGGCTGGACCTCTGTGCACTGTATGTCTGACTCGAAGAGTAAGATGTCTGCAGATAGAAAATATGGGATTAATGAACTGGGGTTATTGGGTGCCTCTCTCCTCTTCCCTTTCTCTTCTCCTGTAGAACCCCAAAGGTTAACACCCTCACCTTAGGTAAGTGAACGCCGAGCTCTCCATCTGCCTCGGGGCAGGGTGCCGTAACCAGTTTCTTCACTGGATAAGGGTGCAGGCCTCTTGACCTCAGAGGACTGCTGTCCGTCGTTAACTGCACGAACGGTAAGTTCTGGGCACTTCAAATGTCTTAAAAGTCTTTTGTAATGATATCTCTTGTTTTGCAGGGTTCCGGCGATGGCGGATGGCGAGCTGATGAGAGTTGAGGATCGAACCCGCGTGAGGAATAGAAGCGCCTGGAAGCACGTAAGTAAGCGCTTGTAGCCTGCTTCACGATGCGCACTAACTGTCCCTTTTATCTTGCAGGTACAAGTTCGGAGCTTTAGAGAAGCTGAAGGGTGCTGGAATACCCACTGGATTCGGCGTGGGAAGGAGTAATGGCACGTGAGTAATAAAGTTGCCCAATGTCTTTAAACGCACCTTCTTTTGTCTTTCAGATGCGGGATGCAGCGCCGAAGGCCTCCGGAGCGTGCAAAGAGCTGGTAAGCTTTTGTCTTTCAGATGCCGGCATGCATTGCGAAGACCTCCGGAGCATGTGAAGAGTAGGTAAGCCTTTGTCTTTCAGATGCCGGAATGCAGCGCGAGGCGTTGGTGACAGCCGATGGACCAGGTAAGAGATGCGCTGCCACTGAAGACCGTAGTGCTAACCTGTTCTTTCTTTGTCTTTACAGGTGCTGCTGAAGACTGGATTCCAGGATGGTAAGCCTTTGTTCCCTTAGGCCCAGGATCAGAAGCAGAAGACACGATGAGCGTTCTGCTGCAGAGAATGCAGAATAACGCAAAGCAAGATTCATCCATCGGGTGTGGATTAAATAGCCTCCTGTAGTGCTTAGGTGTCTCCTTCCACAGCCACGCCTAGGTAAGAAAAGAGTTCCTGCTTTCCAGAAGAGTTCCAGTGTTCTGAACCTAAGGAGTGGCTCCTGCCCCACCCAACAGGAAAAGTAGTCCCAAACAGAAGAGGATCAGGGGTTCAACTGGCAGGTAAGTAAGCAGCATGGTCTGCTGCAGGTAAGTCCACCCAAGCATTATGAGCCCGGCGCTTCCAGCGCTGGGACTGGGCATCCTTATGAGCCTGGTGCCACTGGCGCCAGGACAGGGTCCAAAAGGTCCCAATTGGGACTGGCTGGCACTCGGAACCGGGGTTATGGGTCTGCTTCCAAGGGAGTCGGGCAAGTCCTGATCTTTTGGAAGCAGAGATCATGACAGCTACTGAAGTGGTGTACTCCAGAGTCCACAATCATAAAAGCAGATGAAATACACATGGCAAAAACACAGGTAAGAGTGGGAAAAAGAGGCACACTCTTAGCAAGTGAAAATAATAACTCCAGAAATCCAGCAAAGCTGCTGGGGAACTCACTAGGTAAGGGAAATTGGCCATAAAATGAGAATTCTCCCTAACACAGAGGAATTCATCCATTTGCTTTTGACCAGCAATAATCCTGCTGTGAAGGGATACTTGAGGCCATAGTTGACCGATGCTTCATGGGTTTCTATTGTCTTATCAGGATGTGACCAGAGGCCAAGCATGTTGAATTGGAAGTCATTTAGATTAGCATGATCTGAAGATGCCAGCAAGTCAGGGTGGGTGAGATTGGTATCGCCAGTTCAAAGGGAACCTGTTTATTCTTCCTATCCTCATATTGTTTGAAGTAAAACATGTGTACCAAGAGACTCCCTTGGCAGGTTTAGGTACAAGTTCAGTAATTAACTATTATTATCAATAAGGGGGGGGGAATATACCCTGTTTCAGGATGGTTAATCAGATGAGATAGTGAATTGATCACTATAGTTCCCAAGCAGCCTGAAACTGCCGTGGCAGCAGCTTTCACAGTAAAGAAGCCGGTAAACGTTGGCTGTGCTTCATGTCAACATTTCAGTAAAGAAGCCGGTAAACGTTGGCTGTGCTTCATGTCAACATTTCAGTAAAGAAGCCGGTAAACGTTGGCTGTGCTTCATGACAACATTTCAGTAAAGAAGCCGGTAAACGTTGGCTGTGCTTCATGTCAACATTTCAGTAAAGAAGCCGGTAAACGTTGGCTGTGCTTCATGTCAACATTTCAGTAAAGAAGCCGGTAAACGTTGGCTGTGCTTCATGACAACATTTCAGTAAAGAAGCCGGTAAACGTTGGCTGTGCTTCATGTCAACATTTCAGTAAAGAAGCCGGTAAACGTTGGCTGTGCTTCATGTCAACATTTCAGTAAAGAAGCCGGTAAACGTTGGCTGTGCTTCATGTCAACATTTCAGTAAAGAAGCCGGTAAACGTTGGCTGTGCTTCATGTCAACATTTCAGTAAAGAAGCCGGTAAACGTTGGCTGTGCTTCATGTCAACATTTCAGCGTTATCCCTTTTCTCTTTGCTTACGACAGGGTCCCGTTTTTCCGGGGAGAAGGGAAGAGGCCCAGGCTCGGTTGTCCCTTATTAGCCCTCCTGCTCCTCCTTAAGGTGTGTGACTGTGTTTTGCCGGCTTCATGGTAGCAGCTTTTTGTGATAACCGTAATAAGAAACACATCAATGTATGATGAAGTATCACACGTTTCACTCACCAAATGTGCGCAGCAATCCTGTCAACTAGGTTATAAGATCCTTTTTTAATGAAAGCAACTCCTACCACAGACTGTGACAGACTGTAGTGATGCTCTCACTACTGGCTCACTACGGGCGCTCCACTCACTGCGCTCTGTGCTGTGCCAGGATTTCAAAAGCACAGTCTGTAGCCGAAATTATGATCCCATTAACACAGTCCAACTGCAGAGGAGTTAGTTAGTTCGTGCTGTATTCCCCATGCATCTCTATTCTCTCTGGTTAATCGGCAACAGACTGTAGTAAAGCTCTTCCTAACAGAGCTCCACTGAACTTGCTCCACACTGACCTGGTGTTTTAAATGCACAGTGAAATTATGTGAAATTATGAAATTACCGGAAATTATGATCGGCAGGAACACAGTACAACTGCAGGGGAGTTTGTCAGTTCGTCCTGCATACCATACAGAGCTCTATTCGCTCTGTTTAATCTGCAAAAGTATGTAGTGACCCTCTCCCAACCGGCACTCCACTCACTGTGCTCCGTGCTGAGCCCGCGTTTTAAAAGGAGTGTGCAGCTGGCAATTATGAACTCCAGCAACACAGTCCAACTGCAGTGGGGTTCTTCAATACGAGCTATATTCCACAAGCAGTTCCTAGTCACTGTGGTTAATCTGCTACAGACTGCAGCCCACCGGTGCTCCATTCACCACGCTCTGTGCTGAGCCGTCATTTTAAAAGCACAGTGTGCAGCCAGAAATGATGCTTCCCGGCAACACAGTCCAATTGCATGGACATTCCTCAGTTTGTGCTGCATTCAAAATGAAGCTCTATTCACTCTGGTTAATCTGCAACAGACTGTAGTGACGCTCTCCCAACCGGCGCTCCACTCACTGCGCTCCGTGCTGAGCCGTCATTTTAAAAACACAGTGTGTAGATTGGAATTATGATCTGCAGCAACACAATTCAACTGCAGGGGAGTTCCTCAGGTTCTGCTGTATTCCACAAGCAGCTCTGTTCTTTAATTTGCAACAGACTGTGTTGACACTTTCCCTACTGGCATTCAACTCACCCTGCTGCGCTCTGAGTTGGTATTTTAAAAGCACAGAATGTAGCTGGAAATTATGATCCCCGGCAACAAAGTGTAGAGGAGGTCCCAAGTACGGCCCACAATCCAACCGTCCATTTTGAAGTACCAGGAACGTTCACGCCAAAGTATATGACGTACGATGACCAAATAAACCAGCAGACAACCACAGTGGGGCTCTGTCCAGTACCTATCAAAAGAATAGCACCTAGTGAAGTACCGACACCAAAGAAAACCTGGACAGTAAGGTACCCATTGAGAAAACCATATCAACAAATGAAACGGAATGAAGATGGTCTGAGTACAATCCCTGAAGCAGCCAAACAGGTCTTAATGGAAGACAAATGGTGATGCCACAAGAACCCAGACTGACTCACATATAGAAGATATGATGACCTGAGAATGACTTAAAGAGACGAAACACTGTGGGCAAGTGACATCATGAACCTTAGATGAAAGGACAATGTCAAATGTAAGAAGCTTATGCTTTGAGCATGACGAAGATATTCGACTAGTTTATGCATGTACGTATGCTGGAACCGCAAGAAAGCTAAGAAAATCGTGCAGCTTGCTATGCTTGGTATTAAGATAGATTGCGGCAAGCGCCCCTATTACATATCTACCTCAAAAGAAGCATGTTATATAAGTATACTTCCACTATGCACAAGAAGCAGAATCAACCAAAGGTAACTAGGGGCCACACGAGGAGAGCTCATATTTAACAAATCAAGAATAAAAGGCAGAAACGAAACTCAGCAGAGGCAAATTGTGCCAAAAAGCCAAGGTCGTATCAGCTAAAATAGACTAACAGTAGCTACAATTAATGAAGCAAGGAACAGAATATCCTGCCCAGAAAGGTCAAGATAAGAAACCGAAGGCAGGTGGTGGGCAAAACGAAAATCAAATACACAAATTTCATGGAGAAGAAGGCGTTTTCACGGTGTCTGAATCACGTGAGCAGCCGAGCGAGAAGAAGTGAGACTTTCAGACCTACGCATGGCAGTGGGCCAGGCGAAGATATCAGAACATTTCCAGACAGGAGATGCAGTCTCGTGGCCACCCACAGTGAAATAATTGACACATGGCCAATAAAGTGATGATTGATTGTAACAATAATTGGAGGAAGGCCGGGGCAGCTAAGGGGCACTCTGCACCTGGACAACCATTCCGCATGCTGCTAGGCAAAGTGGAAAAGTATGAGTGGGGTCGGTGCCAACCCAATCATAGTGGACCAAGTAATCTAGGATCCTATAGTTAGTAGAACCAATGTGACATTGTAGTTTTAATGATGTCAACAGTAGCCATTTTGAAGGAAGGGCTTATATGCCCCACCTGACAGTGTTTACCCAATCCCCTTATTCCGTTACCATATACTATATCTGTAGCTATATTTAGTTACCTTCCTAGAACCAATAGAATTGTATACCAACTTTTAAGCGTTAAACGTTAGTGATGACGAGTTTTTATTATAAATGTTGTGTTTCTTATGAAGTTCTTTGGAGTTGTGAAGCTAGAGGAAAGATCACGCATCTGCTGATATTCATGAAACTCCCTGTTTTTTGTACTTTTCATCAAACAGACTCCCTTTGCCAAACCGTTGAGTTGTTATTATTGATTTGATGCTTGAGTATTAATCTGCATCCCATCCATCTCACGGGTGCTGCTATTCCATTTTAAAGTGCTATTGGGCAAACCCCAGCTCTATGGGCCGTTTGCGGGTCCTGGTGCACACTTGGTAGCAGAGGATGTTTTTTTGATTATCAATTAGATAAGACACCCATTGACTGTCGACATAAAGTAACTCTAGGTCCTCGGCAATATCACAAGTCCTTTGTCATCCAGCTAAATAGACCGTGAAGCTCCCCGTAGAAAGTGGCTAGAATAAAGAGCAAAACCTGCAGGCAAATGTCTGAAGGGACCTGTTTCTCCCACAAAACCCCTTCCAACTTCTACGAGCGGCTGAGCATGTGAATGGCAGGAGAGGCAGTGACGAAGGCGGTGATTCCGAGCATCCAGAGTGGAAACATGCGAACGGTGAGTGAAAAAGACTAAATGCTTTGGCAAAAAGTGCATGCCATAGAACAATTAAGGGAAGGTAACGGAGGGAGGCAGGAAAAAAAAATACAGTGAGAAGTAGAGTAGAAAGTATATATATATATATATATATATAAGGGGAAGGAAATAGTGACTCAAAGGGTGACTGAGTAGTAAAAAAGAATACCGGGGAGGATACCTGAGAAGAGGAGGATACCAGGAGGATACCTGAGAAGAGATAGGATACCGGGGGGACACCCAAGAAGAGAGGATACGCCCAAATTCCTACGCTTAATATAGCAGTTAGAAGAAGCCTGCATCCATAGTCCTGAATAAAATAGGAAAAAATAGAAAACCACAGCGGTTAAAGACGCTTGCGAAAGGGATGGGCTTACACCCCATGTCGGGGTAACATTTAGGGGCAGAGATCTGTGTAGCCAGCTAGAGTTTGTTTAGTCTGTTAATGTTTGTCTTATTTGTTGTTTGTTGTGACGTCATAGGATAACATTTTTCCTTTGAGGAACTAGCATAAAAATTACGCGATTGAGTAACTGAGATATTGTAAAATTCAAATTGATGTTTGTTGATTGAAAAAGGAGGTATACATTTTTGTGAAACAACGGGATTGGAGCTAGCGACGATTGGTGCGCGCTGATATTGTTGAAGTTGTTTGAAATATATAAAGAGAAAGTGAACAGATTTAAACATGGAAAACATGACTCCATTAGTACACCTGTGCAAACAGTTGCCAAAACATGCACCTAAACTGAATAAGTACAGTGCAGAATGGGTTAAAGGAACCGCAAAAGAAAATGAAATGCCACCGCCACAGGGTGCATCGCTATCTAAAACGGTCCTACAGCACATGACGACATATTTGCACGCCACATACAAAGGCTAAAAGTTAGACAAGCTGAGCTAGTTTAGAGCTTTGAAAGATGTATCAAGAGGATAAGTAGGAGGAGCCACCATTAGATTGGATACTTAATGTATGCACAGAGGGGGGGGGCGCCTTCCGTGCCACCCGCCCCATCTGAAATGAAAAATGAAGTCGGTAAGGATGAAGGGTTATACCCGCTAAGAGAACTTAAAGCAGCCACGGGGCATAGCAACCCGGCATATGAGTCACCTACGCAAAGTAGTGAAGAAAACCCAGACAAAGACAGAGATATAGATATCATCTCCAAAGTCCTGAGGGACAAGGAGGGACGCAAGAACGAGAAAAACGACCAGGCACAAGCAAGTACATCTCTCGATACAGAGAGGGAGGGCAAAAGATGGAAAGGAAATGAGGATAGAACTGATGAGATAGCATTCACACGGAACGAATGGATGGGAGGTCAGATTTTATTGAAACTCGATGGTAAAGGCATTGATGACATGAAACAAAAAGGGAAGCTAGACAATTTACAGAGAAAGGAGAAGGAAAGGAAAAAGGATTGAGAGATGAAAGAATCAGGAAAAAAGACAGGCAGAGATGAGAGCAGTTATATTGCGAATAGCAAGAAAGACTTTACGATCATAAGCAGAGAGAAGCTAATGATCAGGACAGACAGGAGCAGCGGAGAATAGAAAAAGAGCAACGGATACGAGAGAAAAGAATAAAGAGACAAAGGGATGAGGAAATTACAAAGGGCAAATGAACGTAGAGATGCAAAGAAAGAGGAAGAAGATAGAGTCAGAGAGAAAGCGAGGAAGCGCAGAGAATTCAATGACGACGTACAACGTAAGTGAAGACAGAGAGCACGCAATCTCGAATATCTGAAAAGAGAGGTTAAAAAACCTGATCCAGTAGTAGATTGGGAAGACATAGAAGAATTCTTTCCTGAGTACGATTCAGTACCAGGTACGTCTAGGGCAGATAACGAGGATGTCTTCGACATCAGAAGCATCGGAAATGCAATCGTTAGAATATATGATGAAATGGGGCTAGAACAAGTACCTCAAGGGGAGGGGGAGGATGAGCGCTTGGAGACCACTCAGCTTTACAATGCTGAGGACGTCTCCCGAAGTAGTAGAAATAGAGAGCTGTCCCTAGATAGGTTGGAAATCAGTAAGAACAAAGAGGATGTGAGAAGTTGCACGAGTCGGGCACAGACAATGTCAGACACCGAAAGAGAGGAGCATGAGGAAAAGGAGGAAGAGAGGAGATGTGAAAAACAATTCTCAGGAGGAAAAGGGATAAGGTGGTCAGATTCTAGTGGGTCTGCACCGAGGGCACCAGAGTCAGCCACACAGTCAGACTGACGCAAAGAAGTATCTCACGGTCAGAGAGGGGTGTCTCCACTGCCTATGTGAGCCAGCTAAGGACATTGCCAGGTAGGCGGTGATGCGGGAATATTACTCATGGAATAGACAGAAAAACAATGAGAGAAGAGAGAGAGGGATATGCATCCCAATTCCCATTGCTCGAGAAAGGAGGAACAAGAGCACAGTATATTCTATGGCCACACATGGATCGAGAAAACCTGAAAAATAAGCTTCCAATGCTGATATCGGGAGCCGGAAAATGGATACACGAGCTAGAAAAAAGGACGGGAGGGAAAACGTTAGCTATAGGGGATATCAAGGGTCTTTTAATCGCCATACTTGGTGATAGAGCAGACGATGTGTGGACACGGGCAGGTTACACTGGTGTGACCACAGTTAATACGGCGCATGACTGAGCTCCATTTAACAATTGCAGAGCCACCGTATGGAAAGCATTATGATTGCTATATCTGGATACTTCTGACATGGTAGCTATAATGACACGTAAAATGAAGGAGTCAGGGGATCCTTTGCTTTGCATCCAGAATTTCCAAGACACATGGGTGCTGGAAACACGTTAATCTTGGGGGAAATCCATACCCATGTGTTGCCATATATTATCCTAAGGGCTGCCAGATCAAGTACAGAAGCAGCTCAAGAAATTGGTAGGAATAGAGGCCAAACCGTGGTCTGAAATACAGTTGACCATAGCGCACTATTGCAGGCTGCTGCAAGAAAAGAATTGCAAAAAAGAGGTTTCACGAAAAGGCGAAGAAGCAAAACTAGTGCAGAAGTAATTGTCAAAATATGCCATTGAAGGGGCAATGATAACCAGCACAGATGCACCGAGCATGCAGTAGGTCAATATTCCACAACAGAGTAATCAGGGCAATAATGGGTTTCACCCCAGAGGGAGAGGATTTAGAGGAAGAGGATGGCAGAGTAATCAGGGAGGTTTTCAGAGTAATCAGGGAGGCTTTCAAAACATGAAAAATGGCAATCAAGATATGTGAAATGGGCAAATAATTAGACCACTGCCAATATGTTGGTTGTGTGGGATGACAGGACCTCTAGCACGCACATGCAGAAGTCAAGGCATGATGCAAAACGACCAAGGAACAAGAGCAAGTATGGTGAATCCGCCTGTGTTTTTACACCAGCGAGGAAATAGAGTTGCACAAAATCACACGGTGCAACAGCAAACGCCAGGAGCACAGCAAAGCTTGCAACCTCAGAATTTGATGAGTTTTCAACAAGGACAGTCTCAACAGTTGCCGATTCAACTGTCACAGAGAGTAAGTGCAGGACTGGCTGTGAACTCTGGAATGAGAGGTAACACTGGTCATGGGAGATATCCATTCACACAAAATGGGACAAAGTTGTATATGGACTAGGACAGCTCACTGGGAACCCTGTTGTGTTCTATCCTATCAGTGACACCAGACCCTCACCAGGAACCAAGGGTGCATGTTGTTATAGGGGAGAAAGAATATTCTTTCTTAGTTGAAACAGGTACAACACGCTCGTGTATACGTGAAGGCAAGTCTTCCTTGTCCGGCGATGCAATAAATACTAAGAACTTCACAGGAGCTACAAGTTGTGTTCCTTTTACAGAAGCACTTCCAGTCTCTATACGAGAATGTGATATGAATGTACCACAATTATATTCAAGACAAACCCCAGTAAATATCTCGGGACAAGTTAAACATGATAATCTCGTTCACAGAGAAAGGCATAGTATGTTCAACTCCAGGAATGCACTATTTGAATGCATGCAAGATGATTAGAGCATACGCAGGGCACACAGCTATTAGAGCTATCCCATTAGAACCAGAAATATGTGCGTAAGGAGTACGTGTGCTAATGGCATGGCTGCTAGGCCTTGCAGACAAAACCATGAGGACTCAATATAAATTTCTCTTTAGGCCAAGAATACCTATGCACATGGAAAAGGGTCAAGTATTTCCCTTGGTGATACACACCGACAAAATACGAGGGGAAATGGCTTTGATCAATGGTTGTGATGATGAAGGCCGACAATGGTTCACAGTAATCACCATTGAAGAAGGGTACAGATTGATGGACGTCACTGATGACAAACTGTTTGACGAGCAAGCAGATGGGGAACAAACAACAGTTGAGGTAAATCTCACTCTTTGGGTGAAAATTATCAAAATAGAAGTGCCCCAGAGAATGATGTAGGCACAGAACCATCCTGAATATTTTGAGGACGACATGGCCTAGGTGCCTGTCTTAGTATGGACCACATGCCCCAATGACGTAGGCTTATTGAAAAGAGTCGGAGAAGTAAAAATGAAACTGAAACCAGGAGCAATTTTACCAAAAGCACGACAGTATCCCATGTCTAGGGAGGCAGATGAAGCAATGTTCAAGACAATTTTCGCTATGAAGGAACAGGGCATCTTAGTGACGTCAGAGTCATCATGCAACACCGCAGTTTATCCGATTAAAAAATCAAAGAGAGGGTCTTGGAGTCTTTTTCAATATTTACGCCCGATAAATTATATTGTAGAGGCCGAGTTCCCGTTAGTCCCTAACCCGGCTACAATCCTATGTAATATACCTGTTGAAGCAAAATATTTCATGATGATTGACTTGAAAAATGCATTTTTCTCAATCCCATTGCACCGAGACTCACAAGATCTGACATCATTTACATTCAGACAGATGCATCTGAAAAGCACAAGGCTAACCCAAGGGTACTGTGAGTCTCCTTCAATTTTCAAGAGAGTCCTGCAGATGGACCTAAGCAATATTGCATTAGAGAGTGTTGTCTTGAAGTATGTGGATGCCATCTTAATTTGCAGCACAACAGAGGAAAGATGCAGACGCAATTCTATACAGCTATTGACTATATTAGCTGAAAGGGAATATAAAGTTGACAAAGAAAAGTTACAAAAGTGCTATACATAGGGCAGCTGATCTCACATGAGAGGAAAAGGGTTACCACAGAAAGGGCTGAAGCCATACTGAACACAGCCAAGCCGCACACGATAAAACAGATGCAGAGCTTTTTAGGTCTTTGCAATTATGTCAGAGCATGGGTCTTTGACTACATTTCATATACCAAGCCCTTGTTGCAGGCCCTAAAGAAGGCACAGGTGAAGAATGAAAAAATTGAATGGTCTGACACCATGGAAGAAGGGTTTATTGAACTAAAGAGAGCCATTTGCACAGCACCAGTTTTAGGGATTCCCATTTATGCAGAGGAATTCTACTTGTTCTCACACACGAATGGCAGTGTTATGACGGCAGTGTTCACACAGAGAACCACGTTGGGGTGCAAGCCCCTGGCCCATTAGAGTGGAAATTTAGACTCAGTGATGAGAGGCCATTTCCCTTGCAAACAAAGTTTAGCTGCTGCAGCGTTCGCCATAGAGAAGGCTACAACCATTGTGATGGATGCTCCATGTCGTTGTACGTCGAGCACACGCTATTTGCTATTCTAAAGAAACCAAAGGGCACATTGACATCGCAGAGAGCTTCTGCCTATGAAGTGATCATATCAAATCCATCGATTAAGATAGTCCAATGCAAGATAGTGAACCCACCTATGTTCATAGCCGAGCCAGTCACTGAAGGAGAACCGATCCATGACTGTGTAAATTATTAAGAATTCTATCATGAAATTCCTAGAGTAAAAGAAAATGCACTGGCAGAAGGAGAAATTGTCTTCGTTGACGGTTCCTCGAGGATCGATCAAAAGGATGCGCAAAGTTATACAGGCGCTGTTAAGAGGGATTTCTGGACTCTGACCTGGAGGGGCAGAGGTTCAGAAGGCCAACCTAGTTTCATGGAACAGGGAAACCTCTGTACAAGCCAGACCAATCAGGGTAGCTATGGCAGGCGGTCAAGACTAAGGGCCTCATTACACGGAAGGCGGTGAGCCATGGCGCTATTAGCGCCATGGCTCATGCCGGTAAAATACCGGCACCGCCTTGGCGGAAAGGGGATTTACCGCCCCATTCCAAGGTTGGTGGGGCGGTAAATCCCCCTTCCGCCATTGCCCTTCCCCATTCCCATTTCTGCCCCATAGGGCTCTATGGGAATGGGGAAGGCGCTAATTACAGCACCGTAATTTTGCAGTGCCGTAATTAGCTCCGAGGTCCCTTAGCGGGTTGGTTTTTAACGCCTGCAAAAAGCAGGCGTTAAAGCACCAACCCGCTAAGGGACCTCGTAGTAAGGCGGTAATGGTTAACGGTCACCGTTACCATTAACGGTGGCCGTTAACCATTACCGCATTCCGTGTAATGAGGCCCTAAGTCTCAAGAGGGGTGAGGGTGACTGAAAGACCTCAATGAGCACACAAAGCAAGGACACTTACAAATTACTCCAGAAAGGTGTTATATTAAAAATATAGACACATTTATTACAAGGCCTTTGTAACATAACCATAGCAAAGAATCACAATAAAACTAAAGTAAAACAAAACATCACAATCAACACAATATATGTACAAGACCAGAGGGGTCTAATGGATTAAAAGGCATGAAATGTGTAGACCACCTAGATGGGGAGGAAAACAGTCAGTGCAAGTAATCTTTAGACCCAGTTCCACATCAAGAATACACCTATTTAAGAGGCAGTTCAAGCCCTACGAAGAGAGGAGCCTAATGCTCAATAGTACATGCACGTGCTTGTGCCAAGGGACAAAATAGGGTCTCTTTGAGGGTCAGTAGCAGCTCAGGAAGGTGGATAAAGTTGATGAAGAAAAAGTCCCCACTATTCAAGCAGGACCTCAACTTGCAGGCAGAGGCAGGTTGAGAGTGCGGGATGAAGTCGCTATTTTGCAATAGCTGTGGAAAGGAAAGGGGCCCTCGGGGGCCACTTTGTGCGTAAAAATGGGCTCCTGCGCTAGGGGCCACCAGTTGGGGAATGGACTACTCACTGTTCCCCGACACAGGCAGACCCACACTTCGCCAGTACAGTCCACTTCGCTGGCAGGTTCAAATGCGACAATCAGGACGTCTCGACATCGTGTAGTTTCCGTGGTACAGCATGGATTCCCAAACGGGACCGGGGCGATTTCTTCACTCCGGGTGGAGGAATCAGCCTAATTCCACTGCAGCAGGCTTCGGGGTTAAGGGGGTCACAAGTGCAGCGAACTTGCACAGGTCGTTGCTACCGCAGGGCAACACGGTAACTGTGTTTACTCCGGTCCGGGCGCACTCTTCTCACTTCAGACATGGGAATGCCAAGTGTACGAAATTAGGTGTAAGGGTGCCGTGGACACAGAGCAAGCAGTCCACCAAGTTTCGAGGTCTTCCGTGAAACCGCAGCGGTAACAGAGCAAATGTCCCGCGTAAGCTTGTCAGGCACTGGTTGGCCCAGGGACACTTCCGAAGAGGCTTACATGCAGGGTTTGATGAAGGTTCCGGGAATAGTTGGCACCACTATTCCAATGGGTCGAATCCTCTTCGCAGACCTTCTAGGACGATCAGATGCAGAGGGGTCTCACCGGACGACAGTGGGCTCAGGGTGCCAAACCTTGCAGCGGGTCATCAGCGGTTCCTCGACTCGGCTTCTTGTTGCAGGATACTTGGCTCCTTATCCTTTGTTCGTGTGTACTCAGGAGACCGACATGGTAGTGGTGTTCTCGGCCTCCTCTTATCCAAAGTTCCCTTTGCGCCAAAACGGATAGGACCCAATGGGAGATCTGCTCACAAACACTCACTCCATACGTGGACCAATCACGGACCATGGTGGTCTCAGGCATTCAGGACACTGCAGACTTTCTGGCACCCAGGGTGTGTATTGGGAACAGACATCCCAGCCCACATCCTGGAGCCACACATACAAGGAATGCAGAAGCCTGCGAAAGCTTTGGGTTTCATGCGAAAGTGCATGACCAAATAAGGACTGACCCGGGTCGGCTCGACCTGGGGAAGGTGAAGGGGCAAGATGGCCAAAGGACAAGACAAAGAACCTTGTGGCATGGCCATTTTGGAGCCAGGCCACCTATTCGTGCCAAACGCAGTAAGCGCGGATAACATGGCAAGAAAGGGTTCAAAACATAAGATAAACGATAGCTGCCACCAGTCCTGTCTGTGAAACATCTGCACAGTTCATATAAAGTCCAGCGAGCGTTTGTAGGGCCTTTGGAATGACTAGAGACCCAAGGGTGCGGTAAAGTAAGTTACATGGCACTCTTGTTACATGTTGCACAAAAGCTGCAACATGAGGAAGGGATTAAGGGAAACAAAGTCTCCCAGTACTGACTGTCTTAAGGGCATGTCAGTTTCCCCATAAGAAGTGAGTGAAAGACCAGAGGAGTGTGTCTCAGGGCTGCGCTTCTCTGGCAAAGGTTAGATCAGGGTGTAAAATAGCAGCAAAAGGTTTGGGGGTTGACACATGGAGGGAAAATGACATTCTAATATGAAATCTTTCCTAACACTCACCCTTCCCAGACCAAGGACAGGGGGTACTAATCCACCCCTGGATGAGTTTCTTGTTCAGGTCGGTTAAACATTCTGGACAACCCATTAGCATTGCTATGTTGGACACCTGGCCTATGCTCAATAGTGAAGTCAAAGCCTTGCAGACTTATGGACCACCTAAGCAACTTTGGATTATCTCCCTTCATGTTCATTAGCCACTTTAAGGGTTTACGGTCAGTTTGCACAGTGAAGTGGGTCCCATAGAGGTAGGGCCTCAGCTTCCGTAGGGCCCACACAACAGAGAAACATTCTTTCTCTACTGTGGACCATCTGAGCTCTCTGTCCTTAAGCTGGCGACTAATGAAGCCAATAGGGTGTTCCTTACCCTTCTCATCTACTTGTGATAGTACAGCTCCTATCCCAGTGTCAGAGGCATCTGTCTGCACAAAAAAGTTATTTGGTAATCAGGGGCCCTGAGCACAGGGGCCTGGCACAAGGAGTCTTTTAAGCCATTGAAGGCCTTCTCACACTCTTCAGTCCATGTTACCTTCTTGGGTTTCTTTTGAGTAGTGAGAGCAGCCAGAGGGGCAGCTATGGTACCATAGTCTGCCATGAAATTTCTGTAATACCCAGTGAGTCTTCAGAAGGCTCTCACTTGGGTCTGTGTAGTGGGGGTAGGCCAGTCTTGTACTGCTTGTACTTTACTGGGTAGAGGCTGTATCCTCCCTCCACCTACTTCATGTCCAAGGTAAACCACTGAGCCTTGTCCGATCTAGCACTTACTGGCCTTTATGGTCAAGTGGGCCTTCTGAAGAGCCTGTAACACAATCCCAAGGTGTTTCACATGGTCTTCCCAGGTAGCACTGAAAACTGCTATATCATCCAGTTATGCAAGACAGAATTCGTCCAACCCATTCAGCACATGATTCACAAGCCCCTGGAAGGTGGCAGATGCATTCTTCAACCCAAAAGGCATTACCCTGAACTGGTAAAGGCCCTCTGGAGTTGAGAAAGCTGTCTTCTCCTTAGCATGTTCTGGAAGGGCTATTTGCCAAAAGCCTGCAGTGAGGTCAATACGTGCTGAGGTACTTGGAGGCACCCAAGGTATCCACCAGCTCATCTGTTCTAGGCAAGGGGTGTGCATCTGTCTTGGTGATAGCATTCAGAGCACTGTAATCCACACAGAACCTCAATTCAGAAGTACCTGCTTTTGGAACCAAAACCACAGGGCTGGACCAAGGACTACTAGAGGGTTCAATCACCCCAAGATCCAACATTTTGTTGACCTCTGCCTTAATGTAAGACCGTACTTTGTCTGACATTCTGTATCCCCTACCTTTGGTAGGTACACTGTCTCCTGTGTCTATGTTATGTTTGCACCAAGGTGTCAAACCAGGGGACTGTGAAAACAGGGGGGAAAATTGCCTAAGCAAACTTTTCACCTCAGCCTGCTGATCAGAAGTCAGGTGAGGGGCCACTCGGACACCCTCACAGGAGCTTTCTGAAGGGCTGCTTCAGAATAGGTCAGGAAGAGGTTCAGACTCCTTTTCCTCAACATCTGAAGCCAATAGCAGTGCTGCGATTTCAACACTTGGGATGAAAGCCTTCAGCCTATTTACATGGAACACTTTTGGAGCCTGTCCAGGCCTTCCAAGGTCCACTAAATAGTTGGCCTCATCCAGTGACTCCACCACTGTGTAAGGGCCTGACCATTTATCCTGTAAAGCTTTAGGCCTTATGGGATTGATGATCAGGACTTTCTGACCAGGTGTAAAGTTGATGAGAGAAGCTTTCTGGTCATACCAATGTTTCACCAGAGCTTGTCCTGCCTTCAACTTGTCACTAGCCAGACCCATCAGGAGTACCATCCTTTTTCTGAGCCCTAACACATAGTCTACTACGCTGGTAGTAATGGGGGGAGTGGGCATCTCCCATCCCTCCTTAACTATGGCTAAGGGTCCCCGTACAGGGTAACCAAACAGAAGTTCAAAGGGGCTGAAGCCAACACTCTCTTGTGGTACCTCTCTGTAGGCAAACAGTAAGCATGGTAAAGGAAGATCCCATTTTCTTCTTTGAGGTTCTTCCAGAGCCCCAATCATACTTTCCAAGGTCCTATTAAACCTTTCCACCAGACCATTGTTCTGAGGGTGGTATGCAGAAGAAAACTTATAGGTGACCCCACATCCCTTCCACATAGCCTGCATATACTGTGACATAATGTTGCTGCCTCTGTCAGACACAATTTATTTAGCGAAGCCAACCCTAGTAAAGATGCCAAGTAAAGCTTTTGCAACTGACTTGGCAGTCACAGTTTTCAATGGAATGGCCTCAGGAAACCTGGTGGCATGGTCGACCAGCACCAGGATAAACCTATTGCCTGAGGATGTTTGGGGGTGAAGGGGACCAACACTGTTGATCCCTACCCTCTCAAATTGTACCCCCACAACTGGGAGTGGTACCAATGGAGCTTGGATTGTTGAACCACTCTTACCAGATAAATGGCAGGAGGCACAACTCCTGCAGTGACTTTCTACTTGCACTCCCATCTTGAGCCAGTAGAAATGCATGGATAACCTTTGCTTGGTCCTCTTAATACCAAGGTGACCAGAAAGGGGCACTTCATGTGCCAGCTGCAGGAGGAAGGGTCTTACAGCAAGGGGAACCACCAACCTCCTATGGTCTCCTTCTGTAGACTCTGTGGGCTCACTATACAGGAGACCACTTTCCCAATAAATCCAATGCTTCCCAGGAGGTTCACCCTCAAGCAGGGAGCAAGCCTGTCTCCTTAGGCCTTCCAGAGATGGGCACTCACGTTGGCTTTTACTGAATTCTTCCCTGTCAGGACCACCTTCTACTAACAAATCGTTTAGTTCAGGATGGTCATTGGGGTCAAATACTTCAGGCATCACCACCTCCTCATCTGGTCCTGGTGATTGACCAAGTGGTAGGTGAGTTAGGGGGAATATTTTCTTTCCCTCTTTTTACTTTTCTGACTCCTTTAGCCTTGGGTTTCCCCTTTGGCTGGGGCAGGGCATTGGTCTTGGCCAGTGCTGCCCTTGTTTGAGACCTGGTGCAGGGTCTGTCAGCAATGTCTCCCACAAGCCCTAAAGCTCGGAGATCATTGCCCAACAAGACCTTTCCTGGGACACTCCTCTGAATGCTCACTGGAATTCTGACTGCTGTACCATTGATAGTAAGATTTACAGATATTACTGGGAACATGAGAGGTGGGCCATCAGCCAACTTAGTGGGCATCAGAGTAGCTCTGGCAACTTCCTCTGGGTCTACCAAGGTAGAATCCACTACAGGTTGACTACATCCACTATCCCTACGAGCTGGAGTATCTACTCCATTGATCAGCACACTGTCTTTAAAGAAGTGCTTGATGTTATCTGGAATCCTAGCTTAAGCCTCTGAGACTTTAGGCTCCCAGGAACCCAGGGAAACTAAAACTACCTCAGCTTCTATCCCACAGGGGAAGGAGTCTGAGGAGAAGGATGCTCCGGTAATCTCTTCTTCCTCGTAGGAGGAGAAGGCCAGATTAGCAGAGTGGACCCCCAAGGTTTTGACCTTACATCTGGGATCGCCCTTCATGTGGTCAGTTGCTCCACAAGCAAAACAAGATCCATTGGGTCTGTTCACATAGGGAGGCTTACTATAACCAGAGTTCTGTTTCGGAGGCTGAACTCCACTACCCTGTGAGTTCTCTTGTGGCTTACCCTTATTTTTCTTTTTGTGGCCCTTTTGGGAAGAAGATTTATCAGTTTCCCCACCCTCCTTATCTTAGGACTTTTTCCCTTCCTCCTGCTTACCAGGATGAGTCTTGTCCTTATGGGACACTCGATGTGACACCCACAAATCTGCTGCAATGGCTAGCATCTTAGGATCTATCTCCTTTGAATCTGCCAAATGCTGCTTAACCTCAGGGGAAGAAGATGCAAAAATATGTTCCAGCATGACAAGACTTATCATACCTTCAAAGGTAGAAACCTTATAACCTTCAACCAAGCCAGTCAAGTTTTTTAAGGATTCACTTACATAAGATACCCAAGTACAACCTTCTTTTTTCTTATACTCTCTGAATCTTTTTAAGTATTGGACAGGAGTCTTTCCAAACTTTAAGATGAGAGTTTGCTTCAACATTGCAAAATCTGCTCTCTCAGCTTTCAAAATTTCTATAATGGCACTGCAGCCAGAATGGGGCAGTCTGCTAAGTAACAAGGCAATTTTATCAGCGTTGTCAACTTGTTGAACTTCACATGCATACTCAAATGTATTCAGCCAGTCCATAATGTCATTCTTTTCCTCATGCACACTGAGCAGATCTTTTGGAAACCTTGGATGAGAAGAGGCCCCAGACCCATCTCTAGGACCCTTGGATCTATTGGCAACTTGAAGCTTGGCCAGTTCCAACTAGTGATCCCTGTCTTTTTGTTTTTCTGCCTGCTCTATGTTTAGTTTGGCCATATTGAACTCAAGCTCCTTCTGCCTAAACAGTAGCTCTTGCTTCTTGAATTCAAGTATGGCCTCCCAATCAGCACTGGCAGAGGAAACATTCGACATTACATCCTCCATGTCCTCACGGTCGCTGTGGATCAGTGCAGCGGTAGAATCATCAATTCTACCAGTGAAAGCAGCCCCACCTGCTTCTGCACTGTCCTCGGAAGCTATAGCTCTAAGCTGAGCTTCTTGCCAGTCCATGATTCTCTGGATCATTTCTACTTTTGTGCCTTGAGAAGAAACACCTCTCTCAGCACACATCTTTCTTAATGTGTCGGATTACGAAGCATTTAAAGTTAACAAGGTACTTGTTTCCATACAGTTAGATAGGACTATGGCCTTTTAAAAGTTATACTACGACAATTCACCATGTGTCCTAGTAGGAATAACTCGAAATGCTTTCACTCGTGTGCAACACTGGATTCCTTCAGTCCTATCCCACCACTGCCACTAATTTGGTAAGAGGGATTTCTGAACTATGACCTGTAGGGGTAGAGGTTCAGAAGGCTAACCTAGTTTCTTGGAACAGGGTAACCTCTGGACAAGCTAGATCAATCAGGGTAGCTATGGCAGGCGGTCAAGACTAAGTTTCAAGAGGGGTGAGGGTGACTGAAAGACCTCAATGAGCACACAAAGCAAGGACACTTACAAATTACTCCAGACAGATGTTATATTAAAAATATACACACACTTATACAAGGCCTTTGTAATATAGACCATAGCAAAGAATCACAATAATACAAAAGTAAACCAACACATCACAATCAACACAACATATATACAAGACAAGAGGGGTCTAATGGATTAAAAGACACAAATGTGTAGACCACCTAGATGGGGAGGAAAACAGGTGGTGCAAGTAATCTTTAGACCCAGTTCCACATCAAGAATACACCTAACTAAGAGGCAGTCCAAGCCCTACGAAGAGAGGAGCCTTACGCTCAATAGTACATGCACGCGCTTGTGCCATGGGACAAAATAGGGTCTCTTCGAGGGTCAGTAGCAGCTCAGGAATGTGGATAAGGCCGATGAAGAACAAGTCCCCACTATTCAAGCAGGACCTCCACTTGAAGGCAGAGGCAGGTTGAGAGTGCGGGATGAAGTCACTATTTTGCAATAGCTGTGGAAAGGAAAGGGGCCCTTGGGCCACTTTGTGCGTAAAAATGGGCTCCTGCGCTAGGGGCCAGCGGTTGGGGTATGGACTACTCACCGGTCCCCGACGCAGGCAGACCAAGACTTTGCCAGTACAGTCCGCTTCGCTGGCAGGTTCGAATGCGACAATCAGGACGTCTCGACATTGTGTAGTTTCTGCAGTACAGCGGGGATTCACAAATGGGACTGTGGCGATTTCTCCGCTCCGGGTGGAGGAATCAGCCCAATTCCACTGCAGCAGGCTTCAGAGTCAAGGGGGTCACAAGTGCAGCGAACTTGCACATGTCGTTGCCACCGCAGGGCAACACGTTAACCGTGTTTACTGCGGTCCGGGCGCACTTGTCTCAATTCATATTTGGAACGCCAAGTGTACGAAATTCGGTGTGAGGGAGCCGTGGTCACAGAGCAAGCAGTATACCCGGTTTTGAGGACTTCCTCGAAACCACAGCGGTAACAGAGCAAACGTCCCATGTAAGCTGGTCAGCCCACTGGTTGGCCCAGGGATAATTCTGAAGAGGCTTACTTGCAGGGTTTGATGAAGGTGCTGAGAATAGTTGGCCCCACTATTCCAATGGGTCGAAGCCTCTTCGCAGACCTTCTAGGACGATCAGATGCAGAGGGGTCTCGCTGGACGACATGGGCTCAGGGTGCCAAACCTTCCAGCAGGTCATCAGCGGTTCCTCGACTCTGCTTCTTGTTGCAGGATACTTGGCTCCTTATTGTTTGTTCGTGTAAACTCAGGAGATCGACATAGTAGTGGTGTTCTCGGCCTCCTCTTATCCAAAGTTCCCTTCGCGCCAAAACGGAGAGGACACAATGGGAGATCTGCTCACAAACATTCACTCCATACGTGGACCAATCACGGACCACGGTGGTCCCAGGCATTCAGGACACTCCAGACTCTCTGGCACCCAGGGTGTGTATTGGGAACAGACATCCCAGCCCACATCCTGGAGACACACACACAAGGCATGCAGAAGCCCGCAAAAGCTTTGGGTTTCATTGGAAAGTGCATGACCAAATAAGGTCTGACCTGGGTCGGCTCGACCTGGGGAAGGTGGAGGGGCAGGATGGCCAAAGGACAGTAGAAAGAACCTTGTGGCATGGCCATTTTGGAGCCAGGCCACCTATTTGTGCCAAACGTGGTAAACACGGATAACATGGCAAGAAAGAGTTAAAAACATAAGATAAACAATAGCTGCCACCAGTCCTGTCCGTGACACATCTGTACAGTTCATTAAAAGTCCAGTGAGAGTTTCTAGGGCCTTTGGAATGACTAGAGACCCAAGGGTGCGGTAAAGTAAGTTACATGGCACTCTTGTTACATGTTGCACAAAAGCTGCAACATGAGGAAAGGACTAAGGGAAACAAAGTCTCCTAGTGCTGACTGTCTTAAGGGCATGTCAGTTTCCCCATAAGAAGTGAGCGAAAGCCCAGAGGATTGCGGCTCAGAGCTGCGCTTCTCTGGCAAAGGTTATATCAGGGTGTAAAACAGCAGCAAAAAGTTTGGGGGTTGACACATGGTGGGAAAATTACATTCTAATATGAAATCTTTCCTAACAGGCGCTGCTGTGATGAAGCACACAGCAAATGGAGAATTTTGAGTACTCATTAGTGCGCGATGTCCATCTCACTATTCAGCACAAGCTGCAGAATTATTGGCGTTGATACTCGCAATTGAGAATCACGCAGACCAGGAAGTAATGGTGTACAGTGACTCTGCCTATGTGACATCAACAGTACACTTAGGCTTAGCATGCTGGAAAAGGAGGGGCTACCTCTGAGCGGAAGGCACACCAGTACAGCAGGCAGCCCTAGTGGAAAGGCTCATTAAAGCACTACAGCTCCCAGTTGGCATAGCAGTCATGAAATGCGCCGCCCACACGAAGGGGACAGATTTTATCTCACGAGGGAATCAAGCAGCAGACGCAGCAGCAAAGCGTATGGCATCCAAGGGCGAGACCATCATGGATGTGGAAATCACTGATGTGAACAAAAAAGTGATTTTTGCACAAAGTGAACCTGAAAGCTACAATAAAATGGGGCAAACCCAGTTAATGGATCTACAAGGGGAGGGACCACAGAAGGAGAAGAATCTTTGGAAGTGGCAAGGGTGTTCTTTAAACCCCTCTGAAATCTTGTAGTGACAAGACAGCATTGGTAAACCATTAATGCCTATAGCCCTGTTAAAAATATCATTGGAACAGTCACACTATCCAGCGCACATGACAAAAGAGAATGTCGCGGCAACGCTCGCTGAAGACTAGTTTATACCAAACTTAGCAGATCACGTTGCATATGGTGAACTGTATAATCTGCCAGCAGTTCGCGGCTGGGCACACACTAAAAGTAATTAGAGGAGCTATCCCAGGGCCATATGGACCTTTTCAGAACTTCCCTGTCGATTACGTCAATATGATTCAAGTATGTTAGGGGTACAGGTATCTAATTATTGTGGTATGTCCATTCTCTAGATGGATAGAAGCAGGTCCATGTACACACCTAGACTCTACCTGTGTGGCCACATTTCTAGTGAGAGAGGTATTTCCCAGATGGGGAGTATGTGAAGTCATGAGATCAGATAATGGGGCTCATTTTGTCAATTAAGTTTTTGAACAAATTAGCTTGTTGCTTGGTATAAAGCACAAGTTCTCGTCGGCATATCACCTGCAAGGTAAAGAGATATGTGAGAAGCTCAACAGCTTGTTAAAGGAAAGGATAGCCAAGTTGAAGCTTACTCTAAGAAAGGGATGGTTACACTGCGTTCCACTGGCACTGTATGCACTCAGAAACCAGCCTGGTTCTGACCATCATCTTACACCGCACACAATAGCAACAGGGAGAAGGATGCACACTCCCCTGACACCCCGAGACAGAGCTAGATGTGATGCCCAGCTGACAAGAGAAATCTTGGGGTCTGAAATGCAAAATTACTTGAATTGCATGACATCTTGCCTTACTGTAATTTCAGGCCAGCTGCAGCGACGACGAAAAGGGTGCAGGGCAGCACAGAACACAGAAGGAGATACTACTGCAGACACAGCTCAGAGTGTATGTGTTCCATCAATCTTCACTGGAGACACCGTCCTTGTGAAGAATCACACGAGAAAGAAGTGGGACGAGCCAAAGGTTTAATGGTCCCTTTACAGTGGAGACGTTACTCCCTCTGCAGTAAAGCTACAAGGAAGAAGAGCTTAGAGACTACAGACGACAGGGAAGAACCACAGCATATGCAGACGAGATCCATGATGAGGAAGAAGGATGCATGACCAGCAGCAAAGCAAAGACAAGAAACTTTGTGCAAAGTTGTGGCTTCCTTTTGGACATTCCTCTGAACAAAAGAGAGGATAAGGAGATAAAAACGGACACTCTGGGCATCTTAGTTGCAGGGTGAAGAAGGAAAGTGCACGTATAAGCCACAACATAGTCTGTTGACTTGGAACTTTGGACTGAGGCACACTGAAGCCTTGACAAGAAAAGAATATGCCACATTTTGATCGAGGATACATAAATTGGAAGAAAATACAGTATCCAGATTCTTTCAACACAGAGGGCCTCATTACGACCCAGGCGGTAAGTTACCACCTGGGTCGTACCTTTACCACCATGGCGTAAACTACGTTTACGCCATGGTGGTTGGCGGACTTACCGCCCCATTCCGAGGTTGGCGGGGCGGTAAGTCCCCAATCCCCATTTACCCTTCCCCATTCCCATTTTGCCCCATAGGGCATAATGGGAGTGGGGAAGGCGTTAATTACGCCACCGTAAATTACGGTGGCGTAATTAACATCAAGGTCCCTTAGTGCCATGGATTTTAACACCTGCTAAAAGCAGGTGTGAAAACCTCCATGGCGCTAAGGGACCTTGGAATCAGGCGGTAAGGGTCGGCGCTGTTTACGCCGCCGTAAACCCCTTACCGCCTGAGTCGTAATGAGGCCCAGAGACTTTGTTCAGAATCACTTATGGTGTCCCACTGTAGTGACATCACTAAGGATGTGTGTCAAGACCACTGTGAGGGGGCATAGGTTGTGCCACAAGCAGGCTCCCACCAGAACCCTGAGGGCCTTAAAACCACTGCAAAACGGCTCCTGGAGCCAGTCCTGACACCTTTGGCACCAGGCTCATTTGTAGGAAGGAAGGGTGTTCAAACTTTATGTACATGGGCCTTTAAATCCAACATGGAAGCACCCACACAGTCTAGTTCGAAGAACCAAGCCATGCGGTCTAGTGTTTTGGGTGTGGCAGGTCTGGAACTACTTTCCCTGGTACTACTTTACCTGGTCTATATAAACAACACTCTGACTGCAGAACACGCTTCGTGTTATTCTGCAACCAGCAGTGTGATGCTCACTGTGTCCAGCTCCTGGTCTTCAGCATCTTCCTGCAATCCTGCAAGAACAAGAACAAGATTATTCTGTCTTACCTGAGAAAACACCATCCAGCACTCAGCATCTCAACCGGGCTGCAATCTATGGAAACCGAGAGAAGAAGAAACATCACTCACCTGTGAGTACTAGCGTAAGGCCTTCCGGCGAACTGCTACCATAGCTGCTGTTCGAACATTGCGACCTGCAATAACGAGAAAGGGAAAAACAATATTAGAATGTGCGCTTCCAAAACATCCAATTCCATCAGTCTTACCTGAATTCCATCACGCTACGCCACGCTTCCATTCAGAGCACCACAGCAACATCTGCAAAGGAAAAGAGACATATTCAGGTTTGCTTTCAATATTAAACAACCGCACAGCGCTGTACTTACCTTAACGGAATCCGGGGGCCTGTTTTTCATCGCGCTCTCATCCACTTGCAGCACCACAGTGGCCTGTGAGGAAAATAAGAAGAAAACACAGGTTAGCTTTAAAAGACAATAAAGGCACGGCGCTTTGCGCTTTCTCTTATCTAGAAAGGCGCCTCTCCATCCGGCACGCCAGCATCAAGACCTTCGTACCTGAAAAGAAGGAAATAAAGACATTAACAAATTTGCAACATAAACAGAACAAAGAATTACAATTAAAAACCTACCTGCCTACCATCAAACTCAGGGTCACAGCAGGCCTTGGCCCAAGGAAGGCGTACTGCACCAGTGTAGCAACTCGGGCAGCTCGCCAACAAACGTCAAGCACCCCTGCACAAGAAAGGCAGGACGGATAGCTCACCCTACAAATAACTAAGGTGAGAAAAGAACCCAGTGGGAAGGGAATCGGTCAGAGGGAGGAGGGAGATTCACCCATTAGAGACAGTTATCACAAATCCTCCCTTCTGTAATTGCAGATTCATTATTCAGCACTGGGCAACTACGCATCCAGGGTTCCAGATCTCAGAGCCTTCCAGACGCCCCCAGGGATATCAGGTGAGCGTAACATGTGTTAATATATTTCACGCTAGTACTTAGATCATTGCCGTCATTGATGGGGAGACTCACCAGCATCACTGAATTTCTTCATGATGCTGAAAATGAAAAGACAATAAGGAGGCTGCTCACTGTGATTGCCGAGCAGTTCCTCCTGCTACCGGAATACACAGAGGAAAAAACAAATGTCCCAAGAAGAGGAAGAAGCAAATAGGCTTATCAACATACTGTTCTTTCGCCTAATCGAAGACTGTCCAGATCTTGTCGGGAGAACCACAGACATTTTGACATTTCTTCGAGATCCAGCAAACACAGAACGTTCAAGTATAATCCTGAACGGAAGTATCATCCAAGTTGCTCTCCACACACACCGAAATTTCAGAAACTGCTCACAGTGAGTAAGGGCCAAACAGTTCCAAACTTCAGCAAAGCAGGACAAATGTCCCTGTCACCAGAAGATAGCAGATTGGCAAATAATGTTTTTTTTCGCCTAATCAAGGATTTCCCAGAACTTGTGGAGAGACCCGCCGGTGTTGACGTCCTCACATTCATCAGAGACCCAGCTAATTCCACACAGATGAGCATGCTCTTGCATTGTATCGTGATGCAAGTCAAACTTTCTTACCATCAACAAAACTATCTGAGGAGATTTTAAACTTTCCGCCGAGGGACAGATCGACAGGGTATTGCCAGAGACTTCACTTGTGTTATACTGACAGGAACGGCATGTCTTCTGGAGTGAAGCAAATAAGAGGCACCCATTGGGAACCTGTGTGCTTTGAACATGCACAGTAAAGAGACTTGCTGAATTATTACTCGTTTTTGACATTTCCTCATACATAGAAAAAGAAACGAGAGATAAAAAGTATCGAGAGATAATAGACAATCCATTGTTCAGGCAAAGAGGGACAATTGTTTTAGTACCTGCAACTCACAAGCAGAACCTGCAGAATCCAGAAGTAATATTGTCTAAGAGTGTATTAAAATTGAGTATCTTTCAACAGATGATCGAGATAGGGGTTCAAAGTAGCAACCTTGTCCTCCCTCAGGAGGAGAGACGCTCATGTTTTTCTGGAACTAAATGCTGTAGATTAACCTATAGGGATATCATGTATTTATGTATTGTATTCATCATTGTTTTACTGTCACTGACGATTAGAACTGCATTCTTTATTGGTGCACAAAGCGTTCCTATCATAGTGCACCCACCTAATGATGCATGCATGAAACCTACAAAGACGCCCAGACCTTACATAGGGCCTCATTACACGGAAGGCGGTAATGGTTAACGGCCACCGTTAATGGTAACGGTGACCGTTAACCATTACCGCCTTACTACGAGGTCCCTTAGCGGGTTGGTGCTTTAACGCCTGCTTTTTGCAGGCGTTGAAAACCAACCCGCTAAGGGACCACAGAGCTAATTACGGCACCGCAAAATTACGGTGCCATAATTAGCGCCTTCCCCATTCCCATAGAGCCCTATGGGGCAGAAATGGGAATGGGGAAGGGCAATGGCGGAAGGGGGATTTACCGCCCCACCAACCTTGGAATGGGTCGGTAAATCCCCTTTCCGCCAAGGCGGTGCCGGTAATTTACTGGCATGGTCCAGGGTGCTAATAGCACCCTGGATCACCGCCTTCCGTGTAATGAAGCCCATAGTCATTCCAGCCCCTAGGAGGTCTGATAGCGGAATGAGTGAACTTGAAATGGACGTGATTAGCAATGACACACACACATTTATGGTGACAAGCCAAATGAAAAGCCAGAGACAGGGTCGGCAGAGTATGAATGAAAAAAGGTTACTGACAACCATACACATGCAAACGATGAATGCGCATAAACCAGGCCCAGTGTCAATAATTACAGAACCACAGGCCAAAGAAGAAAGGGAGGTTGGACAGCCAACAATGAGAAGCTCTACGATCAGCAGAATTAAGAGCCTTATGAAAGAAGCTGAGCTCTTGAAGATAAAAAAGGAGTTGGAGAGGAAACCAACTGAAACAACATTAATGAACACCCCTGATACAGCACTGATGGAGACAAAGGCAGGCCCAGAGAAAATCTCACAGGCACACATGATAGCAGAATGATTAAGGTTGTTCAAAACCAGAGCCAAGAAAATAAAGGTGTGGAGAAAGCCCACCAAGGGCCAGTTCCCGCTCTGACTACCGAGTCGCAGTGTCAGTGTCCTTTCTTTGTGCGTCCTGAGCATGGCGCCACACCTGCCTGGTTAGGTCTGCCCCTCACCCCGGGCCAGGCATCACACTGGCGACGAAGGTAGGATACACATGCCCACCCAATATGGCCCCCACCACAGATCAAGCCAGTTTCGCATGCACCGTGCTCCAGGCACCCACTGGGCCCACTGACTCAGGTCGCTCCCATCCCCTGAGGTGCCAGAGCTGTAGCAACACATCAGCTGACAGCATAGGCGCTGAAAATCCCCATGCACCATTGCCGCACCCCAAGCACCCCCAGGGCTCGCTGATTGAATCGCATCCTACAGCTAGGTGCCTGGGCATTGGCGGTGAGCTGCCAGAAAAAAAATAATACATGGAGCTCGATCCCAGAAGGGCAGGTTTTGCGCCGCGCGGGCAGCTGAGAGAAAGAAAAAACAACTATCTTGAGTGCCAGCCCTCAGCCCAAAGGCCCAACTCCAAGGCCCAGCAGGCTCATGATCCACAAGAGCACTGTGTACATGGTGACACACAGGGGGAGAGCACCTGGGGACCCAAAGGAGCACACAAAGAGAAAACATAGCGCCCCTGACCAGGTATCCACACGAAAACAGCAGGACACATTAGCTGAAGCACAAAAAGACCATGAAGAGCGCTCCAGAGCTAGTCCAAAACACAGCAAACACTCACACAGTGGGTGGCTGACTCAGGGCTAGTAGGATAAGCGCCCCAACATGCGTCCACAGTTGGAAGGAAGCCCAGCACATGCCATCCACATGACAAGTGCCACGCAAGAGAGCTGCAGCCCAGCTGCTCTGCTAGTTATGAGAGCACAAGCAAGGGGACAAAGCAAACACAGCCCAGACACATCACAGCATGCTAGACGACCCAATGACAATGAAACAGATGCAACAAGGTCGGAACCCTGATAGCAGCACATGGCTAGACACCAGGCAGGGGACCTTCATGCAGCCTTTTCAACCCTTCGGACCCCGCACAGGACTCCATAGGGAGCTCTGGATCCAGCAGTTCGTACTGTGCATCCTGACACGAGACATCACAAGTGAGGAGAAGAACAGAGCCTTCCTCATGCTCAACCTAGGCACCATGGCCCTTCGACTGTTCAATGCACTCCCAAACCGAGGCACAGTAGATGACTACAAGACTGCAAAGGACGTCCTCACCAAGAAGTTGAAGCCCAAAGTCAGCCCTGATTTTGAAAGGTTCAAAATGAGCCAGGCCAGGCAGCGCCCACAGGAAAACATCAACGATTTACACAGCCGACTGCGGGAGAATGCCCTTGGCTGCGACTTCCCGAGCAAAGAGTTATGAGTGAGGCAACAAGTGATACATGGACTATTCTCAGACAAGCTCTGGCGGGCCATCATATCAGAGACCAACCTACCACTAGACACCATCCTGTCCATGGGGGAACTGCCAGAAAGGACGGAGAAACATGTGACAGATATGGAGCAGATGACAAGCCGTCTGCCGCTAGACACCGAAACACTGCACAAGAACATGTCCGCAATCAATGCCCTGCAGCAGCAAAAAACCAGACAAGGACAGCCAGCCACCCGGCCCAAAGGCTGCTTGTGGTGTGGCGGACAACAACACAGGGGTGAACCATGCCCAGCATAGGCCACGACGTGTCATAAGTGCGGGAAGGTGAACCATTATGCATCGGTGTGTCTGAGCTCTCGAAAAGCCAGGGATCACTCACCCCGGAGAAACACCACAGACTGGAGGAATGACATAAAACCGCACAGCACCCCACCAGCCCACCCAAGACAGCATGACCACTGACAGAAGAGGTATCCAGGCAGAGCATGTGAAAGCAGGAGAGGACAAGCACGAGCTATAGAAGGAGAAGACACCGACAGCAACAGTAGCGACGATGGGCAATCCAGCAGGAAACAGTCCCCAAACTGCCCACATGATATCGGCTGTCAAACCCAGGCATGGCAAGCAAACCTGCAAAAACAAGTCACGCTGCTGCACCATAACAGTAGGAGACATCCTAGTGACTATATGATCGACACAGGGGCGATGGTAAATGTCATGCCAACCACCAGGTTTGACAGACTCGATCCCAAACCCACCCTTCGCTGATGGTGTGTACTGCTCTATGCCTACGGCTGCAAAAACCCCTGTGCTGAGGTACTTCAAGACTGTTCTCGCACATCACGGAATCAGCTGCAAAACCTGCATATAAGTTGTGGATGCCGTAATAGAAACCCTGCTCAGCTGCCCAACGGCGGAACAACTAGAAGTTATCCATTTCAACTTTGTGACCCAATCCAAGGACATTGAGCACCTGCTAGCGAAACACAAGAAACAATTCAAAGGAATTGGATGTCTCAAGGGCAGATCAGTGAAACTACACATTGACCCCACAATAGAACCACGAGCAGTACGGAACAGGAGAGTACATTTCCATATGAGGGCAGCAGTAGAAGCTGAACTGAGCAAACTGGAAGAACTACGGATCATTGAAAAGACCACCGGCCACACCCCATGTGTATCGCCAATAGTGGTTACAGCCAAACCCAAACAACCGCAGGCAGTGCACATATGTATTGACATGCTCTTCCCGGACGTGGCAATAGGGTGAGAGAGACACATTACTCCCATGATAGACGAGCTGATTGCAGATCTGACTGGCGCAAACGTATTTAACAAGTTGGATTTACGATCAGGCTACCATCAAATTCTCCTGTCCAAAGAATCATGATACATCATGACATTTTCTTCACACCTGGGGATGAGACGGTACGCCGCCTCAATTTTGGAATTTCATTGGCTGCCAAAGTCTTCCAGCACGAGATACGCAAGGTCCTCCAAGACCTGCCACGTGTCACAAATGTCAGCGATGACATCCTGGTATACGGCAAATCAGAGGAAGAACACAACAGCCGGCTAGCAGTCATCCTACAGCGGTTGGCGGAATCAGAACTAACACTTCAAAAGGAAAAGTGCACATTTGGGAAACACACACTGAGCTTATTTGGCTACATCTTTAACAAGAAGGGCGTGTCACCTGATCCAGGGAAGGTGGAAGACATCAAGAACACACAGGCCCCAACCACAGCAACCGAAGTGTGAAGTTTCTTGGGCATGGCGACATACTGCTGACGTTTCATCCCCGATTTAGCCACCATCACCACCCCCCTGTGGGAACTCACAAAAACAAAAACACCCTAGGAATGGGAAGAAACCCAAGAACACGCATTCCGAAAGATCAAAGACTCCCTCTCCAGTGACGCCACAATGGTATTCTTCGACACAACACGCACAACAGAGCTACTGGTGGACACCAGCCCAGTAGGGTTAGGGGCTGTGCTCACACAAATAGACAAAGAAGGAACTGTCTTGCCCATCGCTTTTGCAAGCAGGGCGCTAGCACCGACTGAACTGAACTACGCCCACATCGAGAAAGAGGCATTAGCGATCATATGGGGGTGCAAAAACTTCCACGTGTACATTCTAGGACACCCAGTGAAGGTGCTGAAAGACCACAAGCCACTGGTCCCCATATTCAGAGGCTCAGCACCATATCCCCCAGCCAGGATTGAGCGCTGGCTACTCCAATTACAACAATTCAATCTTGAAGTCCAGTATCGGGCAGGGGCCGACCACCCAGCAGACTTCCTGTCACAGCACCCCCGACCGACTACCGCCACAGAACGTGAAGCAGACAAGAAGATGGAGGAACATGTGTGCCAGGTTATTTTCTGTGCCAGGCCCAAGACCATGAAGATCGATGAAAGTAACAAAGAAACAGACAATGACCCCTGCCTCCAGCTAGCCTAGAAAGTGGTCCTGACGGTAGAATGGGAGTCGTTCCTCACAGAGGTTGCCCAGACGACACCCCAAGTGCAGGAGATGATACAGGCACTTTTTGGAATATGCCATGAGCTATCAGTATCACTCGAAGGCCTCCTCAAAGGCCATTGGATGGTGCTGCCCAACACTCTCCACGAGAGAGCCCTCAAACTGGGACACGAAGGCCACCAAGGGATAGTAAAGACACAGGTATTTCTCAAATCCTGCATATGGATACTGCAAATGCAACAAAAAGTCATGGCACACATCGAAACATACACCACCTGTCTAGCCACACGCCGACCAGGACCACCGGAACCCATGGAATGTCCCCCCAGAAGTGAACGCCGCTGGGATGCCATAAGCATTGACTTATGCACCATCGCGAACGAGGCATACATCCTCGTGGCCATTGACGAGCACACCCGGTAACCGGAAGTGGAGCCAGTGACTCCAGTGGCATCCCCTCCTCCATAGAAAGTGACAATGGCCCACACTCCACGAGCAGAGACTTCAAAAACTTTGTCGACAGCCTGGGGATCCGGCATCACCACATCACCCTATACTGCCTGCAAGCCAACGGGGACGCTGAAAGGTTTATGGCCTTCATAAACAAGTCAGTAATGATCGCAAAAGACAAAGGCCGACCCTGGCTACCGGATCGTTATAGGTTCCTCCGAGCATATCGGTTGGCCCCCCACTCAGCAAATCAAGCCAGCCCCTCTTAGGGAGAATTCTCAATATGTGCTAATTGCCTTAGCTTTTGAGACCCCCAGCAGCTTTGCAGGATTTCTAGGATTTGATTTGTTTACCTGTGAAGAGTGAGAGCCTTTTTTCCCACTCTTCCATGTATTTTGATGTGTGTTTTACTTTTGTGTTCTTTGGTTATGGAGTTTTAAAACAACTCCAAAGGCATCATCTTTTTCAGTTTGTCACACAGCACCCCATTGCTGTTGCACAGGGGTGTCTTTCAGTCTCCCCAAGGTTTAAATACCTTCTCGGGGACCGACTACTGTCTCCCAGAGCATGTAAAGTTACATTGACTTTACTAGTCTTTTTAAATTAATGACCCAGCACACCCTATCTTACTATAGAGTGCTGGAGGGGTTGCTTAGCTTCCCCTGAGTCAAAACACTCATGTAACAGTCAAATGTTACCCTTTACTACTTTAAATGGCTGGTGGCAGTGGTTTAGATCAAACTACCATTATTTTTCCTGACCGCGAACAACGGTAGCTAAAAATCGAGTCAGCCATGTTTTTCAATATGGTGGCCAAGACCTATCTGTAAAAACAGACTCTGGTCGACTTTTTTTTGCCATTTCTTATAGGAAAGGTCCTTCTTGTGTTTGTCTCTGCATGCCAAACCAGATTTGGTCCCTTTGTTCATTGGCCTTTGGCGGGCTTCACTGCTGAAGCCATCCTCTGGCGCCAGGGTGTCTGGGGTGGACAGGATGTGAGGGAGGTGCCCGAAACTCCCTGTGCTTAGTCTCCTAGGAGACCTGAATGCACTCTGGCGTGATTGGCTGGCTGTCCGGCAAGGACAGCCACCCTGCTGTGTGAGTGACAGCCAGGCTGGAATTAATGGGGGGAAACTGTTTAAAAGCAGGTCTCTGGGACTTGGAAAGCAGAGTCGACCACTGGAACGAAAGAACTAAAGACGAGCTGAAGGAAGAGGACTGCTGCAGCTCCTGGACGACCGGTAAAGCCCTGCTGCAGGTCCGAATTGCCTGAACCTCCATCGACAGAGAAGCCCTTCAAGGTTAACTTCTTCCCTTTGGTGGGAACAACCAACTCGCAAGCCACCTGGACATCGTCCCCATCTGGTTGAATTTTCTACAGCGTGCTGTTGAAAACAGGATAGCCAGAGGGAAGGAAACCAGCTTGTGGACTTTAAGGCACTCACACCTTCAACCGACGTTTAGCCAAGCTTGTGGCCTCATCCCTGGGTAGTGCAGGAACCTCCCAACGTCCTCCTTCTTGTCCACACGATTGAAGCTCAGGAACAGCAAAATCTGCTCAAACTGCCAGGAAAAACTGCCTCACCTACAGCTCTTCTTCACTAAGGAGGTACTGTGCAAATGCGGTCCGGAAATCTTTTCAGCCAATAGCGAAAGTTTGTGGAAACTTTCTCAACTTCGAAGCCTTGCCCTTCCCTAAACATTTGTCAAACTTTTCGCCTAGCCAAATTCTTTTAAACTCTGTGGCAAAGACTTAACCGTTATCTACCAGAACTGTGCTATCCTATACAAAGACTCTGAACCATTGACTTTGGCCCAGGCCTATTGAGAAGAATTGCTGGTTGTATTTAACTGAAACCCTTCGTCCTACCTATTAATGTATTTGGGCTGCCTTTCTTATAACCTTGTCTTTTTATCCCCTTTGTGTAACTTGTTCTACTGCTCACTCAACTCTTGAGATAAGCCTGGCTGCTCAGCCACTGCTACCACATAACGGTGTAGTACAGGCTTGTTCCAAAGGTGAAATTGTACTGGCATTTGCAACCTTAATTGCATGTAGTGTTCCCAAAGGGCACTGCTTGTGATTCTGCCTAACAGCCTGTGAAAACATAAAAATAATATGAGGCCGGGAAGCCCAAAAGAAACACACCAACACAGGTTACAAAGAACATACAAGTGCTTTATTTAAAAGCTACAGCAGTTACCAAGTCAATTGACAAACGGATAGCTATTCGGCTCTCAGAGTAACGTAACGAACTTCAACGAAGGTTCGATGCATTAGTAAGAGAGACCGTACATTGGAATACTTGGGTCTTTTATATGATTTGTCCAGCCCTTGGCCAACCCTCTCGCGGGTTAACCATTCTTGGGATCGGGCCTGGGGTTCCTTGCCAGGTCAATCCTATAATTTATGCATTTTGATCAGTTTCGCTGATATAGTTGTGCATTTACACATAGGTCAGCAATAGGACAAGGTCTCAGTTCGCGACCCCGACAAGTGGCCTGCAGGCATATTAATTATTCGTGTGTGTGGAGGTCACAGCGGCCAGAATCTTACTCAGAATGTCATTCGGCCTCCATTTTGATGTTCAGGGTGACTTCCACATTACAATAGAACCTAAAATAGCGGCTTAATCCAAGATGGCGACTTAAATTACTTTCTCTAAGGTCAAGACCTTGCCGCAGAGTTTTATTCGCATGATATTTTAGACAACTTGGCGTAGGCCAATACACATACAATTGCTGCGATAGGAGGCATAATATTATTTCAATTCCGACAGACCCTCCTTTTGGCCTATGCCAAGTGCTAGTATCATTTCTAATACTTTTGCAAATAACTCCATGCATTGTCGTCCATACATCCTGAATGATTATCTGTAATGTCTATAGCCATTAGGTCGTTCATCAGAACCTCTTGTAACACAAAACTCTTTAGATGCTGTATCTGGGGCATACATTCTGTGCCCTACTGTGCTCACTGCTTGAGCACAACATCCCCCTAGCATTACACATATACTAGGTAGACATTGGAAACAGCAACAAAGGAATAGCAGGATCCCTAAAGTAGCCAGAATGACAGAAAGCACCTTCCAACCCCAAGATCGTAGAGAATCCCAAAACCAGGCGCTAATATTCCAATCTCCTACAGGAACATGCACTTCAGAACTAAGGATATGCAAGTTCTGTATTGCTTTAAAAATTGTCGGCGAGGAATCTGGTACGAACACACAACAAGCGAACCCCACTAATTTGCATACTCCACCACGTTCTGCCAGAATGACATCTAATGCCATCCGATTTTGGAGTGCTACCAATGTTATTGCTTTTTGTTCTAGTGCCATATTGTAGAGTATGTCCGTGGTCCGGTTGATAGTTCTCTCCAGTACTCTTGCTAGTCCCCTAATGTTTTCAGAGTTTGCTATCTGTCCCCAAAAGGGCACAACTGATTTTGCTATATCTCCCAATACTTGCCCAGGGGTATCTCCATTCTCGTCCCACCGTGGGCGAGCCTTAGAAACCTCCGATGTACTAGCTACAAATACCCCATGTAACAGGATTCCTAAATAACAGGTTCCCTGCCAATCCTTGGGCAACCAGGGAAATGCTGAACTACCACAAACAAAATAAACAGGCCCCCCTACATACAGAGGCCTGTTCTCTCCAGTCAAATTTACAATGTTCATACAACCTTCAAAATCTCCCATTGGCCGAGTGCCATTTCTTTGTACACAAAAGGGGACTGAATCAGGGCTATGATTTATAGAGTAGGAAGGAGGCATGGCATCCTTATTGCCTATCGGAGCCATTTTAAAGGAAATTAGAGTTTGAAAGGGAAGAGATAGTTTATCAGACGGCCTAATAGAAGCAACATTAGGTTTACTTCTATTTGCAAAAAGCGAGCATCCCAGGGGAGTTAATTCACATTTCTCAAAATCATTTAAATTAGTTCCATCAAAGTTCCCTGAGATGCTATCATTCCAACGGCCAAAGAATAGTGCTCTAAGAGAGGCATAGCAAGCAGTCGTTAAAGGTAAAGGGTGAATATACCATCCTAGCCCCTTGTTCCCATGTTGCGGTAAATGAGTGCAAATCCAACAATTACTCTTATTAAAAATGGCATGCGTTGCATTCATTACTATCATTAAAGTGTTAATATGATACTTTCGTCTATGCTGGGAGTCTCTAGGTGACAGAGTGTGAAGGTGTACAGAGGGAGTCAAAGCAGTAGGTACAATCTCAATTGGCAGTAGAGGTTTTAGAGGGTACATTTCTTCGAAGTACCAAAGTCCTACAGCAGTAATCACACAAATACCAATTATTATTAACAAGACACAGCAATACGTTTTCGGGGCCCAGGCACATTGTTCGTTGTCCGAGTTGGTCACCCCCCTATTTACAAGTCCATTGCAGGGAGCAGCGGTGGAGGTGGCAGGCATTGCAGTTTCTCCATCGACGACCCCAATGTTCGTTGCTGGTGACTCTACGGTCGCGCGACTTCTTAGTCCTTCCCAACCCTAGCCAGCAGAATCCCCTTTTTTTCCCTTTTGTTCGAAAAGGAACTTTCTTTTACAAGAGAAAACGTTCAATCACTTCTTCTTCTCACAATGCACGGAAAGACCCGTGCCGTAGTTCTATTTTCTTCGTCGAAGGTCGTACCTGGCGGTACCCAAAACTGTTTGATCCGAAAACAAGGCGTCGTCAATCCCTGAGGAAAGCGACGTATCGGAGGCGACGGAAGTCACAGAACTTGAAACAGTGTTTTCCGGAAGTGACTTTTCAAAAGAGTGCAGAGACGAAATGGACTGTTCCCCAAGATCCACGGGCTCAGAGAAATTCTCCGGCGCACTCACAGCGCTGTTTGCTACTCCAAGATCAGAGATTGTAGCATCAGCGAGGGGTTCTGCTTCTTCTGTAACGTGTGGCGTTGGGTGAGGAAGTTTCTTGACATGCATCGTGTGGATCCAGTGTTTTTTCCCAGCCACCCGCACTGCTGTCCGGGTGACCAACAGCACCTGGTAGGGTCCCCTCCAGCGAGGAGCGAGACAGGGAGACCTTTCGTAGGCCTTCACTAGGACCCAACTTCCAGGCTGAATATTGTGTCCTGGGCCCATGAACCGTACAGGTAAAGCCGAGTAAACCTGATGATAAATGAAATACAGGTTTTTAGTCAACTGGTTGCAGTAGTCTACAAGCAATACATTTTCCACCTCCCTCAGGGCTTTAGGCTTTGGGAGACCCCAAATGTTAGCAGGTCTCCCCATCACTACCTCAAATGGAGAAAGCCCAGTCTTAGTTTGAGGTGTGGTATGCATGGCTAATAATACAATAGGTAAGGCATCTGGCCATTTCAGTTTGGTATCGGCACATGTTTTTGCAAGCTTATTCTTTAAGATGCCATTATGCCTCTCTACCAACCCAGCACTTTGTGGATGTCTAGCTGAGTGAAATCGTTTCTCAATATGTAACGCTGTGCATATCTTCAAAATTACTGCTGCAACAAAATGGGGACCATTGTCCGACCAAATTACCCTTGGGAGCCCAAATCGTGGAAAGAATTCTTTTACCATAGTCTTTGCAGTGGTCATGGCAGTAGCATCTTTAACGGGGAAAGCCTCGACCCATTTACTAAAAGCACAAATAATCACAAGAACATATTTTAGATTGCTACACCGTTCCATCTCAATAAAATCAAAGTGGATGACCTCGAAGGGAACAGAAGGGGGCCCAAAGCTTCCCCTTGGAGTTACTGTCCCCTTCCCCACATTGTGCTGTAAGCAAATCATACAATTCTGAATATATCGTTGTGCAGTCTTCAGAAATTTGTCATTCACCCAAACTTGTTCTAACATTTTCGTGATCTGCTGAGCACACACATGCGTAGGACCGTGTGCCATCGTAACCATTGCCAGTACATATGAATCAGGAAGCAACCATTTTCCTTCAGATGCATCCACCCAACACCCATCATCATCCAGTTTCCCCATTCCTTCGGCCCACTTTTTTAGACTCTTCTATTGTGGCATCAGTCTGGATATCTCGCACAGACCCGATACCCTCATCCATTACATAGGCATCTTTTGTTTCCCTTAGAGCATACATGTCCGTGCTAAGGTCTGTGGCCGTTTGCCTGGCTATCTGGTCAGCGAAAGCGTTCCCTTTTCCCACATCATCTATGACCTTACGATGTGCTGCACATTTCATGATCGCTAGCTGCCTAGGGAGCGAAAGTGCCTAGAGCAATTGCACTATCAGGGGACCATGCTGGATCTTGGTCCCATGTGAGGTCAGGAACCCTCTTTCTGACCAGAGCCTCCCGAAGTTGTGAGCCACCCCAAAGGCGTACTGGCTATCAGTATATATGTTTACTATACGCCCTTCGGAGAGTTCACAAGCTCGGGTCAACGCTATAATCTCTGCGGCCTGTGCGGAGTTATACGAAATTTTCTTAGTTTCAACAACTGTACTCAACGTAGTAACTGCGTAAGCAGCTGTAGATGTACCATCTGGAAGTTTGAAGCAGGAGCCATCACAAAACAGCTCCCCTTCTGCATTGTCCAAAGGAGTATCTATAAGATCTATCCTGCCCTTCATTTCCTGTTCAGTGGTATACAGGCAGTCATGTAATTCTTTGTCCCCGCAAACAGTATTTTGCGGGAAAGGTAGGAGTTCAGCCGGATAAAGAACACAACACCTCTTAATTTGAATGTGAGGGGCAAACAGAATTAATTCATACCTTGTTAGCCGTGCAGAGGTGAGGTGTTGCGTTTGGGTTTTGTTCAATAGGATATCTACAGAGTGAGGTACCATCAAAATCATATCATGGCCTAGGACCATTCCCTCACTCTGTTTTACAGACGCGGCAGCAGCAGCGACAGCTCGCAAACATCTTGGCAAAGCGCATGCGACAGGATCAAGGGCGGAGGAGCAGTAGCCGCACGGCCTATTCTTCCCTCCGTGTTCCTGTGTTAACACAGCCAAAGCACATCCATCACATTCATGCACAAACAACACAAAGGCCTTGTCATAATTTGGAGTACCCAGAACCGGTGCAGAGCATAACGCAGTTTTGAGAAGCTCAAATGATCGTTGATGTTCCGATTTCCATGGCAGTGGCAGAGAAATGCCCTTCTTCGTCAAAGCCAACATCGGTTTTATCACTAGTGAAAAGTTCGGGATCCACAACCTACAGTAAGAAGCCATACCTATTAAGGCTCTGACTTCCTTCTGCGTATTTGGAACAGACATGCCAGAAATGTGTTTTATTCTTTCAGGTGTCAATCTTCTCCCCTCCTTTGACAGGAGGTAGCCTAAATAGGCGACCTCCTGGCAACAATATTGAAATTTTTTGAGCGAAGCTTTATGACCATTTTTAGCTAGATGAACAAGCAACAGTACAGCGCCTTCTTTACAAGCACTTTCAGAATCTGCAGCCAAAAGCAAATCATCGACATACTGAAGCAGTGTACAAGTAGGTGGCAATTCAAGGGTGTCGAGCTGCTCTTTCAAAGCTCTACTATAAATGCTTGGACTTTCAGTATACCCTTGAGGTGCCCTAGTAAATGTAAATGAGCGTCCCCCCAAGGTGAACGCAAACAAATATCTACTTTCCTTATGTATAGGGATGCTAAAGAAAGCATTTTTTAAATCCACAACGCTGAAGTGCGTAGCCGTAGCAGGGATCATTGTCAGTATCGTTGTTACATCAGGCACAATTGGAAATTGTGGGGCGACAACTCTGTTAATAGCACGAAGATCAATTATGAACCGGTATGGGATTGCATTGTCGCCTTTCTTGTAAACAGGCAAAATCGGGCTGTTACATAAACTACCTGCAATCTCCGCGATCACCCCACGATGCACAAAATCGGAGACAATGCACTTCAAAGCACGCTCGCCCTCAACTGATATTTTATACTGCGGAATGCGTGGTAATTTAACTCCATGTTTCAAAACTATTTTAACAGGCTCAATCTGTAGTACCCCGACATCATTGTCGTCAATGGCCCATAAACATTCCGGGACGATGCTAAACTCAGGAGGCAATGGTCGAGTCAAAAACTGAGAATTGGGAAGTTGCTGTGGTGAAACCGTCAGTCGTACTCCATCAGAGGAACAATGAATTACTGCATTCAATTTCTTTAACAAATTTAACCCCAGCAAATTCTCTCCACAGTTCGAAGTCAGAAGGAAAGGGCAATGGTCCGTAAAGGGACCCAAAGAAACAGACACCGGCGAAGAAACCGGACAGACAATTGGTATACCAGAAAACCCTACAGAAACATTTGTTTGCCCTGACAGTGGAATGTTTGGAACCCGGGAATGATCAATGGAGCACTTCTGTGCTCCAGTGTCTATCAAAAACTGGTGTTTCCTATTCCCCACTAACAATTCAACGTAGGGGCCTTTCTAATTAACGGGAATAGATGAAGGTTCCAAACCCTGCTTCGGGCAGTCCTAATGAAATAGAGTATCGTCGGAAGGAAGCTCTTCAGAAAGGTAGGCAGCAGAAGGGTGATCAAATATGTTCCTCAAGTCCACAGTCGAAGTCTGATTTCCCGTGAAAAAGGTTGCTGAAGATCTTGTAAAAACTGACCTCTATCAGGGCCCCCTGCTCCAGGGCGACCTCTAGGTCGTCTAGCCATACTCCCAAACGCATTGTTTGACCTTTGTCGAAGGACGGGGCACTGTGCTCGCCAATGACCTTCCTGGCGGCAATAGGCACATTGATTAATATTCACAGAACCCAAAGGAGCATTTCCTTTTGGGACATACTGACCTCTGGTCTGTGTCGTGCCTCCTCTGGAGTTTCTAACAATTTGTTGTAATAATACTTTAGTTTTCAGATCTCCTTTCCTCTTCTCTATTTTTTCCTTCTCATTATTAACATGGTTCTCATAATACTGAGCCATGTGCAAAACCTCAGATTGAGATTTTGCCTGCCAAGCGCTCTCAGAGGACATAATCTGTGACTGGATGTCAGGCAAAAATCCACATACAAATTTGTCCACAAACAACCTTTTCCCAGACTCTGTACCCAAGTCCTGTCCACTGAAGTCGGAAAATACCTGTTCGAATCTATTAAGGAATTCGGTGGCGCCTTCAGTTTTTCCTTGAACACAGGCCGTAAGCTTGTCCCAAATAATTCTTTTCTCTGGAATTATAGTTTTTAATTTTGCGACAATTCTATCAGGTAAAGTGAGTATTACCTTAGGTGGTTTCTAACCAGCTGGCCTTTTCCCATCAACCCTAATCATATTAGCCCACGTATCTCCCAACCCTGGCACATCGTCTATTGTCCGAACCTGCTTCCATACATCTACGGGTAGGAGTACAGGGAATAGCAAGTCAATATCACTTACGGTGAACACAGAGGACTGCAAAACGGACTCTATCTCTTTGTAAAACCCTGTCGGGTTTTTCCTGATATCGGGAACTGATTGTTTAATTGTGTTCACTTGCTGTCGTGAAAACGGGACGTGAACAAATTGCGATACATAATGCATAGGGATATCCACAGCGGGTGCACCATTCCCAGCGTTAGCGGGAATCTCAACCTTTGGGACAAATGTCGGAGGAACCTCTCTCATAGGCAACTGAGAAATAGGTAACTCCGACCGCTTACTAAGCAACAGAGCCAGGTCGAGCGCTAAGGCAGTCGAAGTAGTGTCGGGCCAAAAAGCCCTTTTACAAATCCCCAATAACTCTATAGGGCAATTAACCTTTTTCCTTATACATTCTTCCTGCAGGTACTGTACCATTACCTGAATCACCTTCCTTTGCATTTCTACTGTATACTGACTATACGTGTCATATACTTCATCTGGCGGAATCGATGAATCCAAGATCCATCGAATCGCATCTTTGGTACAAATTCGTACTTCCTCAGGTGCCGATCTACGACACGGAAGGAACCGTTTCTGTACATACATACTGTCGTCTTCATCATCCTCATCTCGTGACTTTTCGAAGTCCCTCCTATACTCAAACAATCTTTCAACATGACCATGTACTTTCTTCTCTGTATCCCTCGAAAGTGCTAAAGCATTTAGATCCCTCACCCCTTGTGGGAGATCCGAATTTTGTAATCTACCCCACATCACACATAAATGAGTCCCCAAACCTTCGATAAAAACATTTTTCTCGGAAAACTTTTCAAATTAGATAATGTGGAAAAAACATTAACTTGATCACCTTTCTCCATACAGTGCTTAGCCCATGCAAACAATTGCCGTTTCTTGTCTGCAGAAACAGTATTACGAGTGACAATCTTTGACCCTGCACCTTGATCAACTTCAGTCAATACGGAACCACTCGGGAGCAGAGGTGTGGGCAAATTCAATAAGGGTGCAACTATCGGCGCGGGAGGAAGGGGTGGTGCGATAGGTGGAGGAACAACAGCTAGAGGAATAGGAACAATAGGTTGTACAGGGGGAACAGGAATAACAGCAGGGACAACAGCAGGAATGGGCAGAGCACCCAGGAGAGGATCATACGGGGGTGGCGCAGAAGCACCAGGCCTGCGTTTGTTTAACAATTTTTCAAAAGATTCTTCAGAAACATGGAAATCTTTAGAGGGATAAAAGCCCTATCCATATTTTTAACTGACTCTGAATGTTTTTCCTTATCATATAACAACACCTTTTCGGCATTTGTTTTATGACGGCGTGCATGTTTATCCCTATTTTTAAGCTGCTGCAATGCTTCTTTTTTCCAATTCTGCAAAACATCAAAGGCTGCAGGTCTGGCCTTCTTTTTTTAGCAAGACCGATTCTAGGTATTCAATACGGGGGATCTCAAAACTACCATTGATTGGCCACTGAAATTCGGAGGCATGTCTGGTCTGTCTGTGCCCAATATCATTAAATACTATACTTCCAATGCCATACTTACAGTACATAGTACATGTCGGCGACCCCTTCTGTGGTGCCGGGCGGCTAAATTCCAAAGATTGTCGATCGCTGCGGAACAGAGCCCTAAAGCAGCTAGACAATTTCCCAGGCATTTCACAAAAAATTGGTGTTACCTGGTCAATAATTGTGTCTGCTGATACAATACGCCAAATTCAAATTGTCAGGGTTAAATTAAGAACCGGGTCACGACTGCACCTGACCAAACCTAAGGAGGACCGTACGGTTTACCAAAGAACTTACCTAACTAATTTTACCGTGTGTTTGGTGGTTTCGACAAATCTGCCCGCCTCAAAAATGGACCCTCGTCAAGATGCCGTGTCAGACCACACGACTATCGTCCAAGGATCGGATTGTGCAGCGCTGCCGAGGTATTGCGTCTCGTTCGGTCGGGCCCGCAGTATCACACCGTCCGATCCCGGTTCGATAGTCTCCGTCAACCTTCAATGATCCGGCATCAATCTTGAGGGTCCCTATTCGAGCGCCAACTGTGAAAACATAAAAATAATATGAGGCCGGGAAGCCCAAAAGAAACACACCAACACAGGTTACAAAGAACATACAAGTGCTTTATTTAAAAGCTACAACAGTTACCAAGTCAATTGACAAATGGATAGCTATTCGGCTCTCAGAGTAACGTAACGAACTTCAACAAAGGTTCGATGCATTAGTAAGAGAGACCGTACATTGGAATACTTGGGTCTTTTATATGATTTGTCCAGCCCTTGGCCAACCCTCTCGCGGGTTAACCATTCTTGGGATCGGGCCTGGGGTTCCTTGCCAGGTCAATCTTATAATTTATGCATTTTGATCAGTTTCGCTGATATAGTTGTGCATTTACACATAGGTCAGCAATAGGACAAGGTCTCAGTTCGCGACCTCGACAAGTGGCCTGCAGGTATATTAATTATTCGTGTGTGTGGAGGTCACAACGGCCAGAATCTTACTCAGAATGTCATTCGGCCTCCATTTTGATGTTCAGGGTGACTTCCACATTTACAAGAGAACCTAAAATGGCGGCTAAATCCAAGATGGCGACTTACATTACTTTCTCTAAGGTCAAGACCTTGCCGCAGAGTTTTATTCGCATGATATTTTAGACAACTTGGCGTAGGCCAATACACATACAATTGCTGCGATAGGAGGAATAATATTGTTTCGATTCCGACAAGCCCTGCAGCCATGATGTTCGGGGTACCTATCCAAGGGAGCCTACCACTGCACCACTTGTGGAAACCCCCACCTGTAGACTTGGAACAAGTAGAGTGCAGAAGACAAGACAGAGTCAGGAAGGCCGTACCAAGCACCCTCCAAGTAGGGGACACAGCTCTTGTGAAGAACAGAGCACAGAAACGGAAGATGACCCTCCCCTACAAATCAGTCCCCTGGACCATAACCCAAAGAAAACATGGGCTTGCCACCACCACACGAGGGCGTGAGACCGTGACCTGAAATGTGTCTCACTTCCAAGGGACCGCTCCCACCCTATGGGAAGAGTCAAAAGAGAACACACGCCCCAGGGAGACCTGCCCCACACAGGAGGACAGCACGCCACCAAGAAAAGAACATGAAGATCAAATTCAAAGCCGCCCAGCACCATGTGAAGTGGACGAGAGTCTGGTCAGTTCACACACCCCACAGAGAGAGCGAGGAGAAGGTTATTCACTCTGGAAACTTCTAGCACCCTCGACAAGGCTACAAGGATACACCTTGAATGGCATCTACACCCACATGCCAAGCTGAAGGTCCAGGACTGGGTGTGGAGAAACGGTCTAGTGAACGAACCACAAGAAGGACAGGAGCAACAACTGTTCTATTCATCCAAGGTTGGGAAGGGATGTGGTGTCCACGGGACTCCTGTCACGTGGGCAAATGAATAAAGGTGCAGGAGAAAGCCCACCAAGGGCCTGTTCCCGCTCTGACCACCGAGCTGCAGTGTCAGTGTCCTTTCATTGCACGTCCTGCAGCATGGCGCCACACCTGCCTGGTCAGGTCTGCCCATCACCCAGGGTTAATCTGCAACAGACTGTAGTGCCACTCTCCCCACTGGTGCTCCACTCCCTGTGCAGGCAAGCAGGCATTTTAAAAGCACAGTGTGTAGCCGGAAATTATAATCCCTGGCAACACAGTGCAACTGCAGGGGTCCGGAGTTCCTCAGTGTGTGTTGCATTCCACACACTGCTCTCTTCGCTCTGGTCAATCTGCAACATACGGTAGTGACCCCCCCTCCTCCGGCTCTCTGCTCCACTTGAAGGATAATTATTTGGGAGAATGACTGAATGAATGAATGCACGGTCGATATATTGTGTTGTTGAATGGATGGTTGATTGAATAATTGGTTAATTCACTGATTAGTTGAATGATTGGTTTGCTTAGTTTGTCGAGTTATTGATTGATTGGTGTGTTGGCTGGATTATTGAAGGACTGATTGGTTGAAAGACTGATTCAATGAATGAATGCATGAATGAATGGTCGATTCAAGGTTTTTGTTGAATGGATGGTTGATTTATTTGGTGCCTGGATGATTGAAGGGTTAATTTGTTGAAAGACTGGATGAATGGATAAATGAATGGTTGCTTGAGTTATTGATTGATGGACTGTATGGCTGATTGACTGTTTAGTTGAAGATGTGGTTGCTGTGTTGCTTCATTCATTGAACTATTGATTCGTTGGTTTGGTAACTGGATGAAAGAAGGATCGATTGCTTGAAAGGCTGGTTGAATCACCAATTGATCAGGTGAATGAGTGGGTGAATGATCTGTTCGCTGAATGATTAATCTGCTGAAGACTGGTTGGATGAATGAACGAACGAACGAACGAACGAACGATTGTTTGGTCGATTGAGAGATATTGGGCGACGCGCCTCTGTGCTATGATAGCCACCCGTGAGTGCACCCCCAGTGAGGTCTGACTCGGGGCGTAATCCCGGCTCTGGGGCAGGCGCACCGGGCTGTGCTTGGAAGTGTTGCGCACGACCTCATCGCGGGTACGTGTTCTGTGCGCACCTGTGGCGACCGTGCACGAGGCCATTGCTACACCGTGCCAGGCTGTTCTCTGGGCACTGTAGACTTCCAGAAGGTGAGGTGCTTTTCCAACAACAGGTGCTGCGGGTCTTCTGCGAATTGCATAATCCCGCCTGTGTGTAAGTGTGCAGAAAGCAGGCGGTATTTGTGGCTTCGTGGTCAATGCAAACACCGCGTTATGTGGGTCCATTGTGGCGGAAAGGCTCGGGGCAGCAGCCAGCCCTCCCGATGTGCTCATCAAAGCTCCCTTGTGTGTGGAGGGCAGGGCAGGGGAGGCTAGGAGCTCCCAGGAAGCCGTAGGAGTCACACCAGCACTGCACAAGATTACTCCAGAGCCGTGCCTTCGCTCACCGGGCCAGCCCCCAAACCTGTTCCCCCCGCCTCCTGTTAGGCACCGGTGAGCACGCACAATGAAGTTCTGGCCACTCGGTCACTGATTGAATTAGCAGCCCCCGCCCCCCTATCCCACACCCCAGTGCACGCCAGAGCCGCCCAGAGGACTGCGGTGTCCAGCCAGCAGAGCAGGTCCTGATGGAGAGCAGCCGCGACGCGCAACATGCGCTCCTCAATGAAGGCGAGGAGGGGGCTATGGTAGGACTCCCCGTTTGCTTTTCATTTTCCTGCACTGCTTTCCGGTCCATTCGTGTGTAATAGGGAAAAGTTTAACATGCGTGTCATTTGTGTGCCCTCTTCCAAGTTCATTCCCCCTGGCAGCTGTCCTGGAAGGCCCGAGCCGATGCCCGCGCAGCGCACTGTGTAACAATAACTCGCAGAATGTCCTTGCTCCGAAAGCTCGAGGAGTCCGTGTTCCCGAGCCGGGCACGGGCTGCCCCACGAGTGCCCTCACACTTATTGTCTCCTGTTGGGGTCACGGGACTGGGGGGGGGGCAGAGTCGCCAGTCTCTGGGGTGACCGCTCCTGGCACACATGAACAAGTGACCCCTTTTTATGTGTTTCTCGTTGTTGCAGATGTCACATTGCACCCCCTTTCATCCCAGGAATGTGTTATATATTGAATAGGGGGCATTCGTCTCTGCGGGCCTAACATATAGCATCTGTGGAACTCCTGAGTAATACAACGCCATAATGTTATTGCCTACTCCCCTCTCCAGTGCAGACATTACAGATAGCGCTTCGACGCCATAACGAATGGCAGGAGGCGCTCTACAAATAACATATTCCGCCACGCGGTTTAGTTTAGTTTAGTTTATTTATTTATATGGCCCGGAGGCATCTGGGCACATTTCTTACAAGGTTAAAGTTACTGAAGGAAGTATTTCTCACATAATACAGATGGAATACTTGTTACAGTAAACGCGCAGGTACTCAAGGATACAGAGCATAGGCAAGCACGCGTAATGAGCGGGGTGCCTCTGTGTCCAGGCCAGAGAGCCATTTTTGAGTTTTGTGTTTGAAGGCTCTGAGTTGGGTGGGGAGGGTGTTCCAGAGTTTGGCAGCTAGTTCCTGCTGTTTGTAGCTTGACTGGTGATATTTAAGGACGGGGCAGTGCTGGCCTGGCCCCCGAATGATAATTACGCATTGTCTTGAAAGATTTGAACCCCCCGCTTCCCCCGGCCTAAAGTGCATGTTTGCTGGTATCCTGCGGTGGCCCGAGGGCCGCTATCCCCGTTTTGCCTGGGGTGTGGGAGGCGGGCGGGGGTGCGGATTGCGAGGGGGGGGGGGTGGAGCTCTGGCTGGCATCGCCGTGCAAGGATTGCACCTCTTCTGACTCTGGAGAACTTTGAAGATGCCCCCTTTGAATCTCCCTCCTGGAGAGTCCTGCTGTCTATCTTCACCCTCATCTTCCGTCTCCTGACCCCTTTTCTTACCGACTCCTGAGGGTGGGAGGGGCCTGACGACCTCCCTCACCCCTCATCGTGTAACTGCCACTCCCAGCCAGGGAGGATGGCCCCGCCATTGTCTCAGCCACAGACTTATCTAAAATACACACTAAAGGATAACCTCAAATAAAGAAGGCATGCAGACATCCAACAGCTGGGGGCTTCCTGGCACCAGCTGCAGCCCCCACACCGCGCCGCGCTCCGTGCGCCCGGCCTCCATCACTCCCATGCACCCGGCCTCCATCACTCCCATGCACCCGGCCTCCATCACTCCCATATACGCCCGGCCTCCATCACTCGCCTGGCCTCCATCACTCTCATGCGCTCAGCCTCCATCACTTCCATATGCGCCTGGCCTCCATCACTTGCCAGGCCTCCATCACTCCCATGCGCCTGGCCACCATCACTCGCCCAGCCTCCATCACTCCCATGCGCCTGTCCTCCATCACTCACCCTGCTTCCATCACTCCCATGCGCCTGGCCTCCATCAAACGTCCGCCTACATCACTCCCATGCACCCGCCTCCATTACTGGCCCAGCCTCCATCACTCCCATGCGCCCGGCCTCCAACACTCACCCGGCCTCCATCACTCCCATGCGCCTGGCCTCCATCACTCCCATGCACCCAGCCTCCATCACTCCCATGCGCCCGGCCTCCATCATTCCCATGCACCCGGCCTCCATCACTCGTCCGCCTCCATCACTCCCATGCACCCGGCCTCCATTACTCGCCCGGCCTCCATCACTCCCATGCGCCCGGCCTCCAACACTCACCCGACCTCCATCACTCCCATGTGCCTGGCCTCCATCACTCCCATATGCCCGACCTCCATCACTCGTCTGCCTGATCACTCCCATGCGCCTCCATCACTCACCCGGCCTCCATCACTCCAATGCGCCTAGCCTCCATCGCTCCCATATGCGCCTGGTCTCCATCACTTGCCAGGCCTCCATCACTCCCATGCACCCGGCCTCCATCACTCGCCCGGCCTCCATCACTCCCATGCACCTGTCCTCCATCACTCCCATAAGCGCCTGGCCTCCATAACTCGCCCAGCCTCCATCACTCCCATGCACCCAGCCTCCATCACTTGCCAGGCCTCCATCACTCCCATTCGCCTAGCCTCCATCACTCCCATGCACCTGTCCTCCATCACTCCCATAAGCGCCTGGCCTCCATAACTCGCCCAGCCTCCATCACTCCCATGCACCCAGCCTCCATCACTTGCCAGGCCTCCATCACTCCCATTCGCCTAGCCTCCATCACTCCCATGTGCCCGGGTCCATCACTCACCCGCCTCCGTCACTTCCATGCGCCCGGCCTCCATCACTTGTCTGCCTCCATCACTCCCATGCACCCGGCCTCCATCACTCGCCTGGCCTCCATCACTGCAATGCGCACAGCCTCCATCGCTCCCATATGCGCCCGGCCTCCATCATTTGCCAGGCCTCCATCACTCCCATGCTCCCGAACCTCCATCACTCGCCCGGCCTCCATCACTCCCAGGCACCCTGCCTCCATCACTTGCCCGGCCTCCATCACTCCCATGCGCCTGGCCTCCATAACTCCCATGTGCCTGGCCTCCATCCCTCCCATGCACCTGGCCTCCATCACTCGTCCACCTCCATAACTACCATGCACCCGGCCTCCATCACTCGCCCAGCCTCCATCACTCCCATGCGCCCGGCCTACATCACTTGCCAGGCATCCATCACTCCCATGCGCCCGGCCTCCATCACTTGCCTGGCCTCCATCACTCTCATGCGCCTGGCCTCCATCACTCCCATGCGCCCGGCCTACATCACTCCCATGCACCCGGCCTCCATTACTCGCCCAGCCTCCATCACTCACCCAGCCTCCATCACTCCCATGCGCCTGGCCTCCATCACTCCCAAGCACCCGGCCTCCATCACTCCCATGCACCCGGCCTCCAAAACTCGCCCAGCCTCCATCACTCTCATCTGTCTGGCCTCCATCACTCCCATGCGCCCGACCTCCATCACTTGTCCACCTCCATCACTCCCATGCGTCCAGCCTCCATCACTCGCCCGGCCTCCATCATTCCCATGTGCCTGGCCTCCATCACTCCCATGCGCCTGGCCTCCATCACTCCCTTGCGCCCGGGCTCCATCACTCGTCTGCCTCCATCACTCCCATGCACCCGGCCTCCATCACTCATCCGGCCTCCATCACTCCCATGCACCCTGCCTCCATCACTCCCATGTGCCTGGCCTCCATCACTCCCATGCGCCTGGCCTCCATCACTCCCTTGCGCCCGGCCTCCATCACTCGTCTGCCTCCATCACTCCCATGCACCTGGCCTCCATCACTCATCCGGCCTCCATCACTCCCATGCACCCTGCCTCCATCACTCCCATGTGCCTGGCCTCAATCACTCCCATGAGCCTGGCCTCCATCACTCGTCCACCTCCATCACTCCCATGCGCCCGGCCTCCATCACTTGCCCAGCGTCCATCACTCCCATGGGCCTGGCCTACATCACTCGCCCGGTCTCCATCACTCCCATGCGCCCGATCTCCATCACTCGTCTGCCTCCATCACTCCCATGCACCCTGCCTCCATCACTTGCCCGGCCTCCATCACTCCCATGCGCCTGGCCTCCATCACTCCCATGTGCCTGGCCTCCATCACTCCCATGCACCTGGCCTCCATCACTCGTCCACCTCCATAACTCCCATGCACCCGGCCTCCATCACTCGCCCAGCCTCCATCACTCCCATGTGCCCGGCCTACATCACTTGCCAGGCATCAATCACTCCCATGCGCCTGGCCTCCATCACTTGCCTGGCCTCCATCACTCTCATGCGCCTGGCCTCCATCACTCCCATGCGCCCGGCCTCCATCATTCCCATGCACCCGGCCTCCATTACTCGCCCATCCTCCATCACTCCCATGCACCTGGCCTCCATAACTCTCCCAGCCTCCATCACTCTCATCTGCCTGGCCTCCATCACTCCCATGCGCCCGACCTCCATCACTTGTCCAACTCCATCACTCCCATGCGTCCAGCCTCCATCACTCGCCTGGCCTCCATCACTCCCATGCGCCTGGCCTCCATCACTCCCATGCGCCTGGCCTCCATCACTCCCTTGCGCCTGGCCTCCATCACTCGTCTGCCTCCATCACTCCCATGCACCCGGCCTCCATCACTCATCCGGCCTCCATCACTCCCATGCACCCTGCCTCCATCACTCCCATGTGCCTGGCCTCAATCACTCCCATGCGCCTGGCCTCCATCACTCGTCCACCTCCATCACTCCCATGCGCCCGGCCTCCATATGATATGATATGGTATTTGTAACGCGCCTATACACAAGTGTTTCAAGGCGCGACGAGGCAGGGAGGGGGGGAAACAAGGGGAAGACAGACAAACGATCCTACTAGGCCAGGTGTCATTCAGATCGCGCAAGTGCAGAGGTAAGGGGAAAAGGAGAAAGTGCAGGGGGAGGAGGTGGGGGGGAAAGTGCAGTACAAGGTAAGTAGCGTAATAAAATAATAAATAATAATAAAAGGGCCAGCTGGTGGCAAGTGCGAGGTAAGTGCAGAGCAAGTGCTGGGAAGGGGGCTGTAGGGATGCAGTGACAGTCCCACAGTACAGGGGGAGCCAGGGAGGCAGTGCAAGTGGAGAGTGGCTGGGCCTTGGACCGAGGTCACAGAGTGGCCCAGATGCAGGTTTAGTGCAAACTTCAGTGGGGAGTTTAGCAGGTTTAGCAGGGGAGAGGGAGAGAGAAGGCAGAAGCGAAGAGGAAGGTTTTGAGGTGCTTCCGGAACCAGAGATGGTTCTCCTCAAGTTTCAGGGAGGCAGGAAGGCTGTTCCAGAGGGAGGCCCCTGCTGCGGAGAGAGATCTACCCCCAGCTCGTTGCTTCGAGAAGCGGCTGACCATGAGGGAGTTGGAGACGGATGAGCGAAGGGCTCGTGAAGGCAGATATTTAGGAAGAGAGAGTTGAAGGTATTGTGGCCCCAGGCCCCAGAAGGCCTTGTGGACAATGCAGAGGGTTTTGAACTTAATCCTCGCAGCCACTGGGAGCCAGTGAAGAGATTTCAGTCCTGGAGAGATACGGTCCCTGGGCTTGAGGCCAAGGACAAGTCTCGCAGTTCTGTTCTGGATAAGTTGCAGAGGGCGGAGAGTGGAGGCAGGCAGATTAAGATAGAGGCTGTTACAGTAGTCCAGCCTTGAGAGAACCAGGGCTCGGGAGACAGTGAGCTTCTGGGGGAAGGAGAGGAAGGGAAGAATACCTCTGAGGAGGTGCAGCTGGTAGTGTGACTTCTTAGAGACGTCAGAAATATGAGGAGAGAAGGAGAGTGTGGAGTCGAAGATGACCCCGAGGTTTTTAGCTTTGCAGGTAGGGGCAGGAAGAGGGCCAAGGGAGGCCGGCCAGAGAGCTGCAGGAAAGGAGGGAGTGGGTGTGCCGATGAGTAGAATCTCAGTCTTACTGGCGTTAAGGCAGAGGTCATTGGCGGCACACCATTCCTGGATAGCAGACAGACAGTCGGAGATGAGGGAAGGAGAGGAGGAGGCCGAGGGTAGCCTGAAAATGAGCTGGGTATCGTCCGCATAGCACTGAAAGTGGGGGCAGAGAGCGGGGATGCGGTGGGCAAGGAGTGCCAGATACTGATTGAAAAGCCAGGGAGAGAGGTTGGATCCCTGGGGGACACCACAGGTGGAGAAAAAGATGTCAGAGAGGAAGGAGCCCATTTGGACCTGGGAGGGTCGACCGGAAAGGAAAGAGGTCAGCCATGCCAGAGCCTGACCAGTGATACCCAGGTTATCACGGAGACGGTTGAGCAGGATGGCATGGTTGACAGTGTCAAAGGCAGAGGAGAGATCGAGCAGAATGAGAACACAGGGAGTGTTGGAATCGAGGTTCAGGAGCAGGTCCTCACGGATGTTCAGGAGAGCAGTTTCCGTGCTTCTGGCCGCTCTGAAGCCGGATTGATGGTCATGAAGATTACCAACATATTCAGCATGGAGGTTAAGCTGGGAGATGGCCAGTTTCTCCAGGAGCTTGCCCAGGAAGGGAGTAATGGAGATTGGGCGATAGTTGGCCGGGCAGGAGGGGTCGGAAGAGGGTTTCTTGAGGAGGGGGTGCACAAGGGAGTGCTTGAGGGGGGATGGGAAGACTCCAGAGGCGAATGAGTGGTTGCAAAAGTCAGCTAGGGCAGGAGCCAGGGAGTCGATGTGGTCCTTGATGGTTTTGGAGGAACAGGGGTGAACCTGTTTAGACGAGGTTTTCATAGATCGGACTTGTCTGGAAACCTCATCAGCAGAAAAAGGTGGAAAAGCAGAGAAGGAGGGCGGAGGGGCGGATTCTCATGACGGGGGCAAGGATATCGAGAGTATCAGATATAGAGGAATAGAGCATGGAGAGGGCTGCGTCAGGGTGGGAGTCAGCCGAGGGGGGAGAAGGGACTGAGAAGGTAGCAGCGAAAGCCTCAGCTGACACGCGCTTCATGGGTCGGATGACCGAGAAGGTGGGTGGCAGTGAAGAGGGTGGCTTTGCCTGTGGGGTAGGGAGGGAGAGGTGGGAGGATAGGAGAAAGTGATCGCTCCAAGAGAGAGGAGTGGAGAGAGGGAGGGAGAGGGGAAGGTCAGAAGAGATCAGAGCATCAAGAGTGTGCCCTGCAGAGTGAGTAGGCCCAGACGGGAGAATAGAGAGTGAGAGAGAGTTGCAGAGTTCGCGGAAGAGACCAGTGGGGGGACAGGAGGCATCGAGGTGGATGTTGAAGTCACCGAGAAAGAGGAGTTGGGTGGTTGAGGAAAGGAGTGAGGAGGAGAGGTCAGCCCACTCAGAGAGGAAGGAGGAAATTTGACCAGGTGGCCGATAGATAGTAGCCACGGTAAGGGAATGGCTAGGAGAGAGAGAAAGTCGGCAGACAAGACATTCAAAAGAGGAGTAGGTCTGCGTAGGAGTGACAGTGGCAGGAATCCACTCAGGGAAGATAAGGGCAACACCACCCCCTGCACGGTTGGGCCTGGGCACGGAGAGGATCTTGTAGCCGTCAGGTAGGAGTGTGTCAAAGCTGGTGGCAGAGCTGGCTGTGAACCATGTCTCAGTGAGACAAAGGACGTCGAGGTCCAGTTCCTCAAGAAGGTGACAGATATCGGAGGAGTGCTTGATGGCAGAGCGAGTGTTTAGAGTGGCAATGTGGAGAAGGCTGCCATCCTTGAAGAACTTCCGGGGAGGGGTACAGATCAGAGGTACGCCCTGCGGAGGTATTGAAGAAGGAGGTGAAGAAGGAGCACGAGAGGGGGCAGGGAGGGAGGGTAGAGGCAAGGTAGCCAAGGATAGAGGAGGGGGGACAGCGGGAGCGGAGAGGAAGTTGATGAGGCATGGGAAGCGTCTATCAAAGAGGTGAAGGTTGGCCTGAGGGCCTTGGACCAAGACGGTCCCGTTAGCATAGACATTAATGATGGCTTTAGAGGAGTGGAAAGGGGCCAAGAGGACATCCCAACGGGTGCCACCATTTATGGGAGAGGTGGAGAAAGGAGAGAGCACAGCGACCATGTGAAGGGTCCAAAGGTCAGGTGAAGGCACGAAAAAGAGAATGTCAGTGAGAGTTTCCTTGGAGCAGGCGCTCGTGTAGGTGTCAGCGATAGGGAGGCCTGGGTTGGAGACCAGGATGTCCTTTTTAAACTTTTTCCTACCGGATTTAGTGAGGAGAGCAGGATAGTCAATGGAGAAGCAGTTCGAGTAGATAGGCGAGATAGAGAGCACCATGGAGTAGGTTGGGAGGCGGACGACACGAGTATGCAGACAGGAAATGAGTGGAGGGCACTAGTTTACCACAATGCAGAGCAAACAGTAATGCGTAGTAGGTCAGGGCCACCTAAGTTTGAGAATCCTGCGAGGGGAGAAAAACACCCTAGTTTACGACAATGCAGAGCAAACAGTAATGCGTTATAGGTCAGGGCCACCTAAGTTTGAGAATCCTGCGAGGGGAGAAAAACACCCTAGTTTACCACAATGCAGAGCAAACAGTAATGCGTAGTAGGTCAGGGCCACCTAAGTTTGAGAATCCTGCGAGGGGAGAAAAACACCCTAGTTTACCACAATGCAGAGCAAACAGTAATGCGTTATAGGTCAGGGCCACCTAAGTTTGAGAATCCTGCGAGGGGAGAAAAACACCCTAGTTTACCACAATGCAGAGCAAACAGTAATGCGTTATAGGTCAGGGCCACCTAAGTTTGAGAATCCTGCGAGGGGAGAAAAACACCCTAGTTTTTCCACAATGCAGAGCAAACAGTAATGCGTTATAGGTCAGGGCCACCTAAGTTTGAGAATCCTGCGAGGGGAGAAAAACACCCTAGTTTACCACAATGCAGAGCAAACAGTAATGCGTTATAGGTCAGGGCCACCTAAGTTTGAGAATCCTGCGAGGGGAGAAAAACACCCTAGTTTACCACAATGCAGAGCAAACAGTAATGCGTTATAGGTCAGGGCCACCTAAGTTTGAGAAACCTGCGAGGGGAGAAAAAAAACACCCTAGTTTACCAAACAATTGGAATAGGGGGGGGGGGCGAGGCATCATGTGGATGAGGTGAGCAAGGTGAGGAGGGGGGGGGGCCAGAGAGCGGAGAGCAGGTGGAACTGGCGCCTGGCGTCCCCTGCGGACACCTGCAGACACACAAGGGAGCCGCAGTCGTAGGAGCCGCCCTTTGCCTAAGGGGCCCTTGGCCTAGGGGGCTGCCGGGCAGGGGGGCTGCCCAGAGGGAGTGGGATAAAAAGCAGAGGGAGAGGAAGGGGAGGGGGGGGTGGGCGGGAAGGGAGGCGGGAATGGAGAGGGGAGAAGGAGGACCAGGAAGTGAGGAGGAGGGAGGGGGCAGGGGGCAGCACACAGACGCGCACGGAGCGCTGGCAGCAAGAAAACAAAAACGATTCAAAAAATAATATAACTGGAGGCTTAACTGGAGCCCAACGGGGCTCGGGAGGCAGCCTCAGCAGCAAGCCACACGGGGCTACGGCGACCGCTCCAACCCGCTCAGGCTCAACAAGGAAGCGAGCCCAGCCTCCATCACTCCCATGCGCCTGGCCTACATCACTCGCCCGGTCTCCATCACTCCCATGCACCCGATCTCCATCACTCGTCTGCCTCCATCACTCCCATGCACCTGCCTCCATTACTCGCCCGGCCTCCATCACTCCCATGCGCCCGGCCTCCAACACTCACCCAGCCTCCATCACGCCCATGCGCCTGGCCTCCATCACTCCCATGCGCCCGTCCTCCATCACTCGCCCGGCCTCCATCACTCCTATGCGCCTGGCCTCCATCACTCATCCACCTCCATCGCTCCCATGCGCCCGTCCTCCATCACTCGCCCTGCCTCCATCACTCCCATGCGCCCAGCCTCCATCACTCCCATGTGCCCGGCTTCCATCACTCCCATGCGCCCAGCCTCCATTACACGCCTAGCCTCCATCACTCCCATGCACCCGGCCTCCATCACTCGCTAGGCCTCCATCACTCCCATGTGCCTGGCCTCCATCACTCCCATGCACCCGGCCTCCATCACTCTCTTGTGCCCGGCCTCCATCACTCCCATGCGCCCGGCCTCCATCACTCATCTACCTCCATCACTCCAATGCGCCTGGCCTCCATCACTCGCCTGGCCTCCATCACTCCCTTGCACCCAGCCTCCATCACTCACCCAGCCTCCATCACTCCCATGCGCATGGCCTCCATCACTCTCATGTTCCTGGCCTGCATGATTCCCATGCGCCCAGCCTCCATCACTCGTCCACCTCCATCACTCTCATGCGCCTGGCCTCCATCACTCGCCCGGCCTCCATCACTCCCATGCGCCCAGCCTCCATCACTTGCCAGGCCTCCATCACTCCCATGCGCCCGGCCTCCATCACTCGCCCAGGCCTCCATCACTCCAATGTGCCTGGCCTCCATCACTCCCATGTGCCCGGCCTCCATCACTCCCATGCACCCAGCCTCCATTACTCGCCCAGACTCCATCACTCCCATGCACCTGGCCTCCTTCACTCGCCCGGCCTCCATCACTCGCCCAGCCTGCATCGCTCCCATATACGCCCGGCCTCATCACTCACCAGGCCTCCTTCACTCCCATGCGCCTGGCCTCCATTGCTCCCATGCACCTGGGCTCCATCACTCGCCCAGCCTCCATCACTCCCATGCGCCCGGCCTCCATCACTCGTCCACCTCCATCACTCCCATGCGCCCGACCTCCATCACTCACCTGCCTCCATCACTCCCATGCACAGGGCCTCCATCACTCGGCCGCCTCCATCGCTCACATGTGCCTGGCCTCCATCGTTCCCATGTGCTCGGCCTCCATCACTCGCACGGCCTCCATCACTCCCATGTGTTCGGCCTCCATCACTCCTATGCGCCTGGCCTCCATCACTCCTATGCGCCCGACCTCCATCACTCGCCCAGCCTCCATCGCTCCCTTGTGCCCGGCCTCCATCACTTGCCCAGCCACCATCGCTCCCATATGTGCCCGGCCTCCATCACTTGCCAGGCCTCCATCAATCCCATGCGCCTGGCCTCCATCACTCATCCGCCTTCATCACTCCCAAGCGCCCGTCCTCCATCACTCGCCCGGCCTCCATCACTCCCATACGCCCGGCCTCCATCACTCGCCCGCCTCCATCGCTCCCATGCGCCTTGCCTCCATCGCTCCTATGCGCCTGGCCTCCATCCTAGCCCAGCCTCCATCGTCCCATGCGCCCGGCCTCCATCACTTGCCCAGCCACCATCCCTCCCATTAGTGTCCGGCCTCCATCACTTGCCAGGCCTCCATCAATCCCATGCGCCCGGCCTCCATCACCCATCCACCTCCTTCACTCCCATGCACCCGGCCTCCATCACTCGCCCGGCCTCCATCACTCCCATGCACCTGGCCTCATCACTCCCATAAGCGCCTGGCCTCCATAACTCACCCAGCCTTCATCACTCCCATGCGCCCAGCCTCCATCGCTCCCATATGCGCCCAGCCTCCATCACTTGCCAGGCCTCCATCACTCTCATGCGCCCGGCCTCCATCACTCCCATGCGCCTGGCCTCCATCACTCCCAGGCGCCCGGCCTCCATCACTCCCATGTGCCTGGCCTCCATCACTCCCATGCGCCTGGCCTCCATCACTCGTCCAACTCCATCACTCCCATGCACCCGGCCTCCATCACTCAACCGGCCTCCTTCACTCCCATGCACCCAGCCTCCATCACTCCCATGTGACCGGTTTACATCACTTGCCAGGCATCCATCACTCCCAGGCGCCCGGCCTCCATCACTTGCCGGCCTCCATCACTCCCATGCGCCCTGCCTACATCACTCGTCTGCCTCCATCACTCCCATGCACCCGGCCTCATTCACTCGCCCGGCCTCCATCACTTGCCCGGCCTCCATCACTCCCATGCGCCTGGCCTCCATCACTCCCCTGTGTCTGGCCTCCATCACTCCCATGCGCCTGGCCTCCATCACTCGTGCACCTCCATCACTCCCATGCACCCGGCCTCCATCACTCAACTGGCATCCATCACTCCCAGGCGCCGGGCCTCCATCACTCCCATGTGCCTGGCCTCCATCACTCCCATGCGCCTGGCCTCCATCACTCGTCCACCTCCATCACTCCCATGCACCCGGCCTCCATCACTCAACCGGCCTCCTTCACTCCCATACGCCCAGCCTCCATCACTCCCATGTGACCGGCCTACATCACTTGCCAGGCATCCATCACTCCCATGCGCCTGGCCTCCATCACTTGCCCGGCCTCCATCACTCAACCGGCCTCCATCACTCCCATGCGCCCAGCCTCCATCACTCCCATGCGCCCGGCCTACATCACTTGCCAGGCATGCATCACTCCCATGCGCCCGACCTCCATCACTTGCCCGGCCTCCATCACTCCCATGCACCTGGCCTCCATTACTCGCCCAGCCTCCATCACTCCCATGCGCCTCGCCTCCATCACTCACTCGGCCTCCATCACTCGCCCAGCCTCCATCGCTCCCATATGCGCCTGGCCTCCATCACTTGCTAGGCCTCCATCACTCCGATGCACCCAGCCTCCATCACTCGCCTGGCCTCCATCACTCCCATGCGCCTGGCCTCCATCACTCGCCCAGCCTACATCACTCCCATGCGCGCGGCCTCCATCACTCTCATGTTCCTGGCCTCCATGATTCCCATGTGCCCGGCCTCCATCACTCGTCCACCTCCATCACTCTCATGCGCCTGGCCTCCATCACTCGCCCGGCCTCCATCACTCCCATGCGCCCAGCCTCCATCACTTGCCAGGCCTCCATCACTCCCATGCGCCCGGCCTCCATCACTCGCCCAGGCCTCCATCACTCCAATGCGCCTGGCCTCCATCACTCCCATGTGCCCGGCCTCCATCACTCCCATGCACCCAGCCTCCATTACTCGCCCAGCCTCCATCTGTCAGAATGCACCAAAGTATCAACCGAAAAGGATACAATATTCAAAAGGATACAGGAGGTAGGGTCTTCCGGATCCCTGTTCACCCGACTTGATAGTCGTGAAGTCAACAAAGACCTTCCAAATGATACAACCCTCTGGCTGATAAAACAGGCAGAGCGATGGATCACTGGAAAGGGCGTGGGTAAGGTATAGTAATCCAGCCTAGGACAAATTAAAGTATCATGAATAACTGCTCCAACCTGAGTATGATGAGTTAGATAATGACAGGAATGATCACACTGACCTGTATCTCTGGGTAGAACAATCCAGAAGTCTCTTGATGGATTTGAAATGAAGAACAAAACGACAGGGAAGGGAAAATTAGTAAGGGAGACTTATCCCGGACGGAACGAGGCTCACGCTAGATACGGGTTGTATTCACCACAGGATAGCGTCCAAAGTTCAGTTCAAAGTCACTTCCAATAATCCTTGAAAGGCTTCCTTCCCACTTAGTGATCAATCCTTCTGTTAATTCCACAGATGCAGGAGTTAGAAGAAAATAGTGTTTGAAGACAACGTGAGCGTGTGGATTTACACGTGGGCAGGAATCGCGCAGCCTGGGCCAGCCGCGTGTGAAGACAACGTGCGCGTGTGGATTTACACGCGGGCAGGGTTCGCGCAGCCTTGGCCAGCCGCACTTGAAGACGAAGAGCACGTGTGGATTTTACACGCGGGCAGGATTCACGCAGCCTGGGCCAGCCGCACTTGAAGACGAAGAGCGCGTGTGGAAGTTACACACGGGCAGGATTTACGCAGCCTTGGCCAGCCGCGTATGAAGACAAAGAGCGCGTGTGGACTTTACACGCGGGCAGGATTCACGCAGCCTGGGCCGGCCGCACTTGAAGACGAAGAGCGCGTGTGGATGTTACACGCGGGCAGGTTTTACGCAGCCTTGGCCAGCCGCGTATGAAGACAAAGAGCGCGTGTGGACTTTACACGCGGGCAGGATTCACGCAGCCTGGGCCGGCCGCACTTGAAGACGAAGAGTGCGTGTGGATGTTACACGCGGGCAGGTTTTACGCAGCCTTGGCCAGCCGCGTATGAAGACAAAGAGCGCGTGTGGATTCTACACGCGGGCAGGATTCACGCAGCCTGGGCCGGCCGCACTTGCAGACGAAGAGCGCGTGTGGAATAGCACGCGAAGGGATAGCTCCAGGAATCAGCGTGTGGCGGAACACACGCTATCGAAGGTCCAAAAGTAGCTGTAGGAATATACCAGGATGTAGATCAGAGGTTCAGCTACACGACGCCAATAGAGACGATCAGAAGCAGCGAGTGAAGTTTCTACGCTGCTTAAATACGTGATACCGTAGTTCACGTGACGAAGCAAAAGTCACGTGAAGTTAGCGACGTGAAAAGTGTAAACGTCGTTTTCCCGGTAACGTATCGAATAGCCTCCATTTGGAGTAGAACGGTCTAGCTGTTCTACGAGCGTAGCGTCCAGCATGCATGACAGTGCCATCCCCCAAAGGGACAACCTCTCCCCTTCTTGTGTGGAAGCGCTTCAATAAAGCAGGAGCATGAATGTTGGAAAGAGGTTCCCAGGACCTATCTTCGGGTCCATAGCCCTTCCAGTCCACCAGATAAAATGGTCTACCAGAACGGAGTTTCATATCCAGTATGTCTTGTACCTCGTATTCATCAGACCCCCGCACAGAAATAGCCACAGGCCGTACCGGCAGTCTAGTAGTGTCAGAGAAAGGCTTGATGAGCGAGACGTGGAATACAGGATGCACCCGCCATCGTTGTGGCAAAGCCAGACGTACAGCAGCAGGATTAAGAACATGGAGCACAACATACGGACCGATGAATCTAGGCAACAATTTCTTTTTGCCCGGAATTTTTAAGTTCTTAGTGGATAGCCAGACTTTCATCCCAGCCTTATAGACAGGTGCGGACACCCTATGAGCATCGGCATAGAACTTGTCACGTCGTTTGGCCTGCTCCAAATGCTGCTTCACCTTTCTTTGTAATCTCTTCAGATCACGAAGCGTACGGCCTGCGGCAGGCGTGTCCAGGGATAGACCGGAATCTAGAGGTATTGATCGGGGGTGTTGTCCATAGAGAGCATAGAACGGTGAAGTGCCTATGGCACTATGATAAGAGTTGTTATAGGCGAATTCAGCCGCCGGCAGTACCGTGAGCCAATCCGATTGGTATTGCAAACACAGACACCGCAGATATTGTTCCATAGTACAGTTGACCCTTTCGGTCTGTCCGTCGGTTTGAGGATGATAAGCGCTGGACATTCTATCATCAATTAGTAATGCAGATGTTAAGGCTCTCCAAAAGCGTGACGCAAACTGCGAGCCCCTGTCAGTAATGATTACTGATGGTAGACCAAAGAAACGGAATATATGTTGGATGAATAGATCAGCCAGAACAGTAGCAGTTGGTAAACCAATACAAGGAATAAATAGGGCCAATTTAGTGAAATAATCCACTACGACCCATAGGGTATCATATCCTTGATTTGGGGGGAGTTCCACCACAAAGTCCATAGATATCATGTCCCATGGTTTGGTAGGGACAGGCAGGGATTGGAGTAAGCCCACTGGTTTACCAGGAGTATTTTTACATTGGATACATACAGAACAAGAAGATACGTAGTTTATAACGTCTTTTGCCATGGATGGCCACCAGCACCACCTTTTGAGCAGGTCCAGTGTTTTCTTCTGTCCAGGATGGGCTGCAATCAAGGAATCATGATTCCAATTGAGGGCCTTATCCCGCATTGAAGGAGTTGATAGATAAAGCACCCCCTGTGTGAATGGTAAACCGTTATGCACGTCTAGATTCATATCCTGGACTACTTGTGGATTATTTTTTACCCACTCTTGTATTTCGGTCTTTAAGGATGGTTGAACCGAACAACCACAAATCACATGATCTGCCAACAGCTGGATCTGTACTTGTTTTTCTTCCTGCGCCTCTTTACTCATACGGGACAAAGCGTCCGACTTAACATGTTCTCGGGCAGGACGATAGGTGACCTGGAAATCGTATTGGGCAAAAAAGACATGCCATCTGGCCTGACGGGCCGTAAGGCATTTCATGGATTTGAATGCTTGGAGATTTCTATGGTCAGAGTACACCAACACCTGTTGTTTGGCCCCAAGAAGATGATGACGCCATTCTCGGAAGGCATCTTTGATAGCCAGTAGTTCCCGTTCAGTAACGGTGTAGTTCCGTTCATATGAGGTGAGTTTACGAGAGAAGAAAGCCACTGGGTGTTCCTCCTTGGTTTCTGTGCAGACTTGTGAGAGCACTGCGCCAATAGCGACACTGGATGCATCCGCTTCAACGACAAACTGGCGATCAGGATCCGGATGTTGAAGCACGGGTGCAGTGGTAAATGCTTCCTTCAGTTTTTCGAATGCTGCTTGGGCATGTTGGTTCCAACAGAAAGGTACTTTGGAACTTGTTAAAGCCGTCAAAGGAGCTACTGTTTTGGAAAAGGAATGGATGAATCTGCGATAGAAATTCGCAAAGCCCAAGAAAGACTGTAGCGATTTGACGTTATGTGGAATTGGCCAATTCAAGACGGCCTTTACCTTGGAACGACTCATTCGAGCACCTAGATTGGTAATGTCGTAACCAAGGAATTCCACTTCCTGCGAATGAAAGACACATTTTTCGGCTTTCACATAGAGGTGGTTCTCCCTAAGTCTTTGTAGGACTGTAGAAACATGTCTGACGTGTTCCGATAGAGATGAGGAGTAAATCAAAATGTCGTCCAGATAGACAACCACAAAACGGTCCATGATGTCTCTGAATATATCATTCATGAAGAATTGAAATGTGGCGGGAGCATTGCACAGACCAAAAGGCATCACCAAATATTCGTAAAGACCATACCGTGTCTTAAAAGCGGTCTTCCATTCGTCGCCTTCACGAATGCGAACCAAATTGTATGCACCTCGCAAGTCCAGTTTGGTGAAGTAGCTGGAAGTGCCTAACTGATCCAACAGCACGTTTATTAGCGGTAAGGGGTATTGGTTTTTGATGGTGATATCATTAAGTGCCCTGTAATCAATGCAGGGTCTGAGGTCTCCCTCTTTCTTAGGAACAAAGAATAGAGGAGATGCAGCAGGAGATTGCGAGGGTCGTATAAAGCCCATGGCTAGCGCCTTGTCAATGTATTCCTTTAACACGACATCTTCTTTAGGTGTTAATGAATAAACACGGCCTGTAGGAATTTTGGCACCCGGAATCAGTTCGATAGGACAGTCGTACTGTCGATGAGGAGGTAATTGTTCTGCCTGGCCTTTATCAAAGACATCAGCATAATCAGCGTATTCGCATGGTATGATATTGTCGCATCGATGTACAACGCTGATAGCAGAATCCTCCACCACAGAGGCCAATATGTGTTGTTTATTTGACACCTCCTGACTGGTAAAGCAATGTTCGTTGCAATGAGTCGAAGGATATTGGAGCGATCCCGAAACCCAGTCAACAGTAGGATTGTGAAGGGTTAACCATGCAAGACCAAGTATGATCTCGTACTGCGGAGCAGCAATAACATCGAAGACGATTTCTTCTGAATGGTTATTTCATAACGTCATCCGAACAGGTACCGTCTCCTGGGTTACCATACCAGAAGTTAACACAGATCCGTCCACGGTATTCACCGTTTCAGGTTTTTTTTTGTTTACTAGGGGTAAGGAACGGTTCTTGGCATAGGTGATGTCTATATAATTGCTGGTGGCGCCAGAATCAACCATGGCCTTGGAAACCACTTCTCGCTCATCACAAAATGTAACGTCACCTGTACTATTACAGGTGCATGTTTAGGAATGGTACTGGAGTCCGATGAAACACTCGACATAGGGACTCCTGCTAATGTCGAGTTTTGGCGTTTCCCGCACGCTTGACGGGTTTTTTAGGACATGTTGCCAATAAATGCTCGGAAGAACCACAATACATACATAAGTGGTTTTTTCTTCGGTTCTCCCGTTCTGTATTGGACAATCGGCCTCTCACGGCGCCTATTTGCATGGGTTCAGGGTCGTTAGAGATGACTGCTGGTGTCTCTGACCGCCCCGAGACTGGCATGAAGGGCTTTTTCTCTCCCTTTCGAGCATTCCTTCGGGCGTCGATTTGTAGAACCAAATCAAGCAGCTCTGGGAAACCCGTAGGAACCACAGGAACAGTAGATAAGGCGTCTTTCAGTTCTTCAGAAAGACCCTTGTAAAAAACAGCCGTTTTCTTGCTGTCAGGCCATTGGGTTTCCGCCGTCAGTTGATTGAACCGGGCGACGTAAGACATAAGGGGTTGGCTGCCTTGTTGTAGGTTAAGCAACTCCAAATCTGTGGCTTGAGTAGAGTAACGCATGTCAAAGACTTTACTCATAGCAGTCAAGAGATCGTCACAATCGTACAACAAAGGGCTATTAGTTTCCAACAAAGGGTTAGCCCAAGCAGCAGCCGTGCCCCCTAAATGGGAAAGCACGAAGGCTGCTTTTGTGGTTAGGTCAGGAAAAGACGTAGGACGGCAAAGGAAATGGAGTCGGCACTGGTTTACAAAGGTTCTGTAGGTTTTGGGATCACCCGTGAACCTTTCTGGAGGGGCCAAGGGAAACTGAGTGGGCATAACCACGTTAATAGTCTCCTGTGGGGGTGCCGTAGTCCCAGATCCGGATGCGGTAGCCATCGGCGCTTGTGTTCCCTGAGGACTACCATGTAGGGCGTCTTGCATAACGTCCATACGGTGCCGTAACATGTCCTGTGCAGTAACCATTTCGTTTCTCAAATCGTGGATCAACTGCGTCAAAACAGTTAAAGGATCCGTACCCTCCATGGCTTCTGATTCTGTCAGAATGCACCAAAGTATCAACCGAAAAGGATACAATATTCAAAAGGATACAGGAGGTAGGGTCTTCCGGATCCCTGTTCACCCGACTTGATAGTCATGAAGTCAACAAAGACCTTCCAAATGATACAACCCTCTGGCTGATAAAACAGGCAGAGCGATGGATCACTGGAAAGGGCGTGGGTAAGGTATAGTAATCCAGCCTAGGACAAATTAAAGTATCATGAATAACTGCTCCAACCTGAGTATGATGAGTTAGATAATGACAGGAATGATCACACTGACCTGTATCTCTGGGTAGAACAATCCAGAAGTCTCTTGATGGATTTGAAATGAAGAACAAAACGACAGGGAAGGGAAAATTAGTAAGGGAGACTTATCCCGGACGGAACGAGGCTCACGCTAGATACGGGTTGTATTCACCACAGGATAGCGTCCAAAGTTCAGTTCAAAGTCACTTCCAATAATCCTTGAAAGGCTTCCTTCCCACTTAGTGATCAATCCTTCTGTTAATTCCACAGATGCAGGAGTTAGAAGAAAATAGTGTTTGAAGACAACGTGAGCGTGTGGATTTACACGTGGGCAGGAATCGCGCAGCCTGGGCCAGCCGCGTGTGAAGACAACGTGCGCGTGTGGATTTACACGCGGGCAGGGTTCGCGCAGCCTTGGCCAGCCGCACTTGAAGACGAAGAGCACGTGTGGATTTTACACGCGGGCAGGATTCACGCAGCCTGGGCCAGCCGCACTTGAAGACGAAGAGCGCGTGTGGAAGTTACACGCGGGCAGGATTTACGCAGCCTTGGCCAGCCGCGTATGAAGACAAAGAGCGCGTGTGGACTTTACACGTGGGCAGGATTCACGCAGCCTGGGCCGGCCGCACTTGAAGACGAAGAGCGCGTGTGGATGTTACACGCGGGCAGGTTTTACGCAGCCTTGGCCAGCCGCGTATGAAGACAAAGAGCGCGTGTGGACTTTACACGCGGGCAGGATTCACGCAGCCTGGGCCGGCCGCACTTGAAGACGAAGAGTGCGTGTGGATGTTACACGCGGGCAGGTTTTACGCAGCCTTGGCCAGCCGCGTATGAAGACAAAGAGCGCGTGTGGATTCTACACGCGGGCAGGATTCACGCAGCCTGGGCCGGCCGCACTTGCAGACGAAGAGCGCGTGTGGAATAGCACGCGAAGGGATAGCTCCAGGAATCAGCGTGTGGCGGAACACACGCTATCGAAGGTCCAAAAGTAGCTGTAGGAATATACCAGGATGTAGATCAGAGGTTCAGCTACACGACGCCAATAGAGACGATCAGAAGCAGCGAGTGAAGTTTCTACGCTGCTTAAATACGTGATACCGTAGTTCACGTGACGAAGCAAAAGTCACGTGAAGTTAGCGACGTGAAAAGTGTAAACGTCGTTTTCCCGGTAACGTATCGAATAGCCTCCATTTGGAGTAGAACGGTCTAGCTGTTCTACGAGCGTAGCGTCCAGCATGCATGACACCATCACTCCCATGCGCCTGGCCTCCTTCACTCGCCCGGCCTCCATCACTCGCCCAGCCTGCATCGCTCCCATATGCGCCCGGCCTCCATCACTCACCAGGCCTCCTTCACTCCCATGCGCCTGGCCTCCATTGCTCCCATGCGCCCGGGCTCCATCACTCGCCCAGCCTCCATCACTCCCATGCGCCCGGCCTCCATCACTCGTCCGCCTCCATCACTCCCATGCGCCCGACCTCCATCACTCACCTGCCTCCATCACTCCCATGCACAGGGCCTCCATCACTCGGCCGCCTCCATCGCTCACATGTGCCTGGCCTCCATCGTTCCCATGTGCTCGGCCTCCATCACTCGCCCGGCCTCCATCACTCCCATGTGTCCGGCCTCCATCACTCCTATGCGCCTTGCCTTCTTCACTCCTATGCGCCCGACCTCCATCACTCGCCCAGCCTCCATCGCTCCCTTGTGCCCGGCCTCCATCACTTGCCCAGCCACCATCGCTCCCATATGTGCCCGGCCTCCATCACTTGCCAGGCCTCCATCAATCCCATGCGCCTGGCCTCCATCACTCATCCGCCTTCATCACTCCCAAGCACCCGTCCTCCATCACTCGCCCGGCCTCCATCACTCCCATACGCCCGGCCTCCATCACTCGCCCGCCTCCATCGCTCCCATGCGCCTTGCCTCCATCGCTCCTATGCGCCTGGCCTCCATCCTAGCCCAGCCTCCATCGTCCCATGCGCCCGGCCTCCATCACTTGCCCAGCCACCATCCCTCCCATTAGTGTCCGGCCTCCATCACTTGCCAGGCCTCCATCAATCCCATGCGCCCGGCCTCCATCACCCATCCACCTCCTTCACTCCCATGCACCCCGCCTCCATCACTCGCCCGGTCTCCATCACTCCCATGCACCTGGCCTCATCACTCCCATAAGCGCCTGGCCTCCATAACTCACCCAGCCTTCATCACTCCCATGCGCCCAGCCTCCATCGCTCCCATATGCGCCCAGCCTCCATCACTTGCCAGGCCTCCATCACTCTCATGCGCCCGGCCTCCATCACTCCCATGCGCCTGGCCTCCATCACTCCCATGTGCCTGGCCTCCATCACTCATCCACCTCCATCACTCCCATGCACCCGGCCTCCATCACTCAACCAGCCTCCTTCACTCCCATGCACCCAGCCTCCATCACTCCCATGTGACCAGCTTACATCACTTGCCAGGCATCCATCACTCCCATGCGCCCGGCCTCCATCACTCGTCCACCTCCATCACTTCCATGCACCCGGCCTCCATCACTCAACTGGCCTCCTTCACTGCCATGCACCCAGCCTTGATCACTCCCATGTGACCGGCTTACATCACTTGCCAGGCATCCATCACTCCCATGCGCCCGGCCTCCATCACTTGCCCGGCCTCCATCACTCCCATGCGCCCTGCCTACATCACTTGTCTGCCTCCATCACTCCCATGCGCCCGGCCTCATTTACTCACCCGGCCTCCATCACTCGCCCGGCCTCCATCACTCCCATGTGCCTGGCCTCCATCACTCCCCTGTGCCTGGCCTCCATCACTCCCATGCGCCTGGCCTCCATCACTCGTGCACCTCCATCACTCCCATGCACCCGGCCTCCATCACTCCCAGGCGCCCGGCCTCCATCACTCCCATGTGCCTGGCCTCCATCACTCCCATGCGCCTGGCCTCCATCACTCGTCCACTTCCATCACTCCCATGCACCCGGCCTCCATCACTCAACCGGCCTCCTTCACTCCCATGCGCCCAGCCTCCATCACTCCCATGTGACCGGCCTACATCACTGGCCAGGCATCCATCACTCCCATGCGCCTGGCCTCCATCACTTGCCCGGCCTCCATCACTCCCATGCGCCCTGCCTACATCACTCGTCCGCCTCCATCACTCCCATGCGCCCGGCCTCCATCACTCGCCAGGCCTCCATCACTCGCCTGGCCTCCATCACTCCCATGTGCCTGGCCTCCATCACTCCCACGCGCCTGGCCTCCATCACTCGTCCACCTCCATCACTCCCATGCACCCGGCCTCCATCACTCAACCGGTCTCCATCACTCCCATGCGCCCAGCCTCCATCACTCCCATGCGCCCGGCCTACATCACTTGCCAAGCATGCATCACTCCCATGCACCCGACCTCCATCACTTGCCCGGCCTCCATCACTCCCATGCGCCTGGCCTCCATTACTCCCATGCGCCCGGTCTCCATCACTCCCATGCACCCGGCCTCCATCACTCGCCCGGCCTCCATCAGTCCAATGCGCCTGGCCTCCATCACTCCCATGCGCCCAGCCTCCATCACTCGTCCACCTCCATCACTCTCATGCACCCGGCTTCCATCACTCGCCCAGCCTCCTTCACTCTCATGTGCCTGGCCTCCATCACTCCCGTGTGCCCGGCCTCCATCACTCGTCCACCTCCATCACTCCCATGCGCCCGGCCTCCATCACTCGCCTCCATCACTCCCATGCACCCGGCCTCCATCACTCGCCCAGCCTCCATCACTCTCATGTGCCTGGCCTCCATCACTCCCATGCACCCGGCTTCCATCACTCGTCCACCTGCATCACTCCCATGAGCCCGGCCTCCATCTCTCTCATGTGCCTGGCCCCCATCACTCCCATGCACCCAGACTCCATCACTCCCATGCGCCCGGCCTCCATCACTCGCCCGGCCTCCATCACTCCCATGTGCCTGGCCTACAACACTCCCATGCGCCTGGCCTCCATCACTCCCTTGCGCCCGGCCTCCATCACTCGACCGCCTCCATCACTCCCATGCACCCGGCCTCCATCACTCGCCCTGCCTCCATCACTCCCATGCGCCCAGCCTCCATCACTCCCATGTGCCTGGCCTCAATCACTCCCATGCGCCTGGCCTCCATCACTCATCCACCACCATCTCTCCCATGCGCTCGGCCTCCATCACTCGCCCGGCCTCCATCACTCCCATGCGCCTGGCCTACATCACTTGCCAGGCCTCCATCACTCCCATGCGCCTGGCCTCCATCACTCATCCATCTCCATCACTCCCATGCGCCCGGCCTCCATCACTCTCATGTGCCCGGCCTCCATCACTCCCATGCGCCCAGCCTCCATCACTCCCTTGCGCCCGGCCTCCATCACTCCCATGCGCCCGGCCTCCATTACACGCCCAGCCTCCATCACTCCCATGTACCCGGCCTCCATCACTCGCCCGGCCTCCATCACTCCCATGCACCGGGCCTCCATCACTCCCATGTGCCTGGCCTCCATTACACACCCAGCCTCCATCACTCCCATGCACCCGGCCTCCATCACTCGCTTGGCCTCCATCACTCCCATGCGCCTGTCCTCCATCACTCCCATGCCCCCGGCCTCCATCACTCCCATGCGCCCGGCCTCCATCACTCTCATGTGCCTGGCCTCCATCACTCCCATGCGCCCGGCCTCCATCACTCGTCCACCTCCATCACTCCCATGCGCCTGGCCTCCATCACTCGCCTGGCCTCCATCACTCCCATGCACCCAGCCTCCATCACTCCCATGCGCCCAGCTTCCATCACTTGCCAGGCTTCCATCACTCCCATGCGCCTAGCCTCCATCACTTGCCCGGCCTCCATCACTCCCATGGGCCTGGTCTCCATCACTCCCATGCACCCGGCCTCCATCACTCCCATGCACCCGGCCTCCATTACTTGCCCAGCCTCCATCACTCCCATGCGCCAGGCCTCCATCACTCACCAGGCCTCCATCACTCACCCAGCCTCCATCGCTCCCATATGCACCCGGCCTCCATCACTTGCTAGGCCTCCATCACTCCGATGCGCCCAGCCTCCGTCACTCACCTGGCCTCCATCACTCCCATGCACCTGGCCTCCATCACTCACATGCGCCCAGCCTCCATCACTCACCCAGCCTCCATCACTCCCATGCACCCGGCCTCCATCACTCTCATGTGCCTGGCCTCCATCACTCCCATGCGCCCGGCCTCCATCACTCATCTACCTCCATCACTCCCATGCGCCCGGCCTCCATCACTCGCCCGGCCTCCATCACTCCCATGCACCTGGCCTCCATCACTCCCATGCGGCCAGCCTCCATCACTCGCCCAGCCTCCATCACTTCCATGCGCCCGGCTTCCATCACTCGCCCAGGCCTCCATCACTCCCATGCGCCTGGCCTCCATCACTCCCATGCACCCAGCCTCCATTACTCGCCCAGCCTCCATCACTCTCATGCACCTGGCCTCCTTCACTCGCCCGGCCTCCATCACTCGCCCAGCCTCCATCGCTCCCATATGTGCCCGGCCTCCATCACTTGCTAGGCCTCCATCACTCACATGCACCTGGCCTCCAGCACTCCCATGCGCCTGGCCTCCATCACTCGTCTTTCTCCATCACTCCCATGTGCCCGGCCTCTATCGCTCCCATATGCGCCCGGCCTCCATCACTCACCAGGCCTCCATCACTCCCATGCACCTGGCCTCCATTACTCCCATGCGCCTGGCCTCCATCATTTGCCCAGCCTCCATCACTCCCATGCGCCCGTCCTCCATCACTCCTATGCGCCCAGCCTCCATCACTCGTCCGCCTCCATCGCTCCCATGTGCCCGGCCTCTATCGCTCCCATATGCGCCCGGCCTCCATCACTCACCAGGCCTCCATCACTCCCATGCACCTGGCCTCCATTACTCCCATGCGCCTGGCCTCCATCATTTGCCCAGCCTCCATCACTCCCATGCGCCCGTCCTCCATCACTCCTATGCGCCCAGCCTCCATCACTCGTCCGCCTCCATCACTCCCATGTGCCCGGCCTCTATCGCTCCCATATGCGCCCGGCCTCCATCACTCACCAGGCCTCCATCACTCCCATGCACCTGGCCTCCATTGCTCCCATGCGCCCGGCCTCCCCATCACTCACCTGCCTCCATCGCTCCCATGCACAGGGCCTCCATCACTCGGCCGCCTCCATCACTCACATGTGCCTGGCCTCCATCGTTCCCATGTGCCCGGCCTCCATCACTCGCCCGGCCGCCATCACTCCCATGTGTTCGGCCTCCATCACTCCTATGTGCCCGGCCTCCATCACTCCTATGCGCCCAGCCTCCATTACTCGCCCAGCCTCCATCGATCCCATGCGCCCAACCTCCATCACTTGCCCAGCCACCATCGCTCCCATATGTGCCCGGCCTCCATCACTTGCCAGGCCTCCATCAATCCCATGCACCCAGCCTCCATCACTCATCCGCATCCATCACTCCCATGCGCCCGTCCTCCATCACTCGGCCAGCCTCCATCACTCCCATGCGCCCGGCCTCCATGACTCACCCGCCTCCATCGTTCCCATGCGCCTTGCCTCCATCGCTCCCATGCAACCGGCCTCCATCACTCGTCCGCCTCCATCACTCCCATGCGCCCAGCCTCCATCGCTCCCATATGCGCCCAGCTTCCATCACTTGCCAGGCCTCCATCACTCCCATGCGTCCAGCCTCCATCACTCTCCCAGCCTCCATCACTCCCATGCGCCCGGCCTCCATCACTCGCCCGGCCTCCATCACTCCTATGCGCCCGGCCTCTATCACTCCCATGAGCCCGGCCTCCATCACTCCAAGCATTCGAGATGTTGTGTGTGTCAGTCCACGCGCAGCATGTGTGGCGGCACAGAACCGTCACATCATAACAGTGAACAGTCACTTACAATCTTCTGCTGATCACACACAGGTGTAGGTGCACCTCAGCCAGAATCAATAGCTGGACAAGACAGGAAACAGCCAATGAAGACCGCGCCACGTCAAGGACGCCTATTTATATTGGCCACGCGGAGGCGTATCCCAAATGAACGAGGGCAAAGCAGCCCAAAGTCACAATGGTGCATTTCCACAGAGCAAAGTTCCTGAAAAGTCAGATACAAATTAAAGCCATTTAAATGCAAATCTGCAGGAAAGACCTTCAGTACTCTTATCGTGCCAGTTCTACTATTGACGTGTAGTCAGATCACAGCGGTGACATCGGAAGTGCCAGAATATAACAGAATTACCTGCAAGGTGCTGCCATCAAAATGCCAAGTTAATTCAAAGTATACCTTCCTGTGGCTCAAATGGTAATAGAGTATGCTATGGAGCCTGGCTGCAGAGGATAACAAAAAACAGGAAAACTCCAACAACCTTTGATATGCCCTTTGTCAACCTAAAGCCAGCTCCTGCACTCTGTATCAAGGGTCAAGGGCAGTGAAGTGTCATGTCTGGTACATGTGCTTACGGTAGTCAACCCCTGCAACCACTCCCTCCTTCAAAGGGTAGGAGTATTTGATTTGATGGAGACAGGAAGTCTGTTCTCTCTGCAACTTCAAGGGAGACCTGCCTTTAATCAGGAACCACAGAGAGCTCAATTAACCAGAGAAACCTTTTGATCCACAACAGACAGGAAGATGGGTGGGACTTGGGAGTACATGTTTAAACCCCTTTTCCTTTCCTGTTGCAACGCAATCTGGTTATGACCTCACGCATAACAGAAGATTGTTGGTGGGGACCAAGGATTGGTTCATTTAGGTAGGCTTAGCTTATACCAATCACTGGGGCCCATTTGCCTTTAAAAGAGGTTCGAGCCCCCCCTTTTGGCAGATCATCTGAAGTCTTAGTAAGGAGTAACAAGAAGAACTCATTTGGACCCTGGCTGAAGGTACAGTCTGCCTTACATCTTCTGCCAGTGAAGGGAGGCCAGGATTTCCAATAAGGGAATGAAGATCCCTCCACTAAACATCTCCCAGGAAACCGAGGGAGATACTGAATCCAGAGGCCCCTCCAGCAGCTCCAGAACTAATACCCAGCCAGCACACAGCATGCTCTGCTAGGCTCTGCAACCAAGCTTCCTAGGTGGGAAGTGCCAGAGAGTCTCTGAACCAAACCAAGGACAAGGCCGTTGCCTGTAACACTCACCTCAGCTTTGTGCCGTTCTCCTTAAAGGATGACATGATGAGCCCAGCGAAGAAGCTAGGAGGAGTGCACCGACAAGCATCAACCAGCATCTGCCTTAAAGGACATTTTCGAGGCAGTCAAGCCCCACGAGCTGCAACCGACTGAGACAACGATTCCTGACTCCGAGCCGCCGTGTTGGCCAGCCTGCAGCCGTCAGTCCAGCGTCGCTTGCTGAACTGCCTGCCACCTGATATCCGCAGCTGTCTCCTGTCTTCAACTCTGTCGCAGAAGCTGCAAAGCGCCCTGAAACCGACTCGACCCTGTCAAGCACCAATAACTTCTTCAAGCACAAGGTACATTGTGGTTTTGTCCCACTGCTCCTTCTCCGAAGGCCCTTAGTGACATTCTATCCCCCAACGCTCCCTTTTTGCTGAAACCAAGTATCCTTGAACTATTGAGATTAATTACTTTACCAACTACCCTCCTTTCAGTACCCAGAGTGCATCCCTTTTCCTCCTTTGAAACTGTCTGTCCTCTGCATTCGTTTATATTTTGTAGTGTAGCTAGAACTGTCTATTGTAGTAATAATAAAGTAGATATTTGTATACAACATTGACTGGACAGTCCCTTTTATCATTGGGTAATAATTGTATTTTCACTGTGGTGTAACTAACCACTTATCCAAAATCTTGTGGAGATAAGCCTTCTGTTCCGTACAAGTTACCAAAATTGGACAAGGAGGTTTATAATTTAATTGTGTTTCCAATCAGTTCGGATCCCTTCTGGTGTACTGGAGGTGTGGGGCTGATTGATGGTTTTGAAACCAATATTCATCCCTGGACCACTGGTGCCCCAGAAGTTGATTCGTCACACAAGCCCATTCCTAAAATCCTAAACTGCACTAGTCAGACCACAAGCCCACAAGCCCCATTCTTGGCATTCTACCCCCCACCATCCAGAGGACAAGCCCCATGCCTGGTATCCTGCCCCTCACCAACAAGAGCACAAGCTCAACTCCTGGCATCCAACCACGCACCACTCAGAGCACAAGTCCCATACTGCCATCCTTCCACCTTATCACACATAATACAAGCCCCCATACCTGGCATTATGCCCCCACATTATGCCCCCCACCAGCCAGAGCACAAGCCCCATATCCCACACCCAGGCAGAGTCCCTATACTACCATCCTGCCCCCACCACCCTTAATATAACATTCATACCTGACCCCTGCCTCCTACCCCAGGCCAGAAGCCCAAACCAGCCAGGCCCTGGCCTGCTGCACATCACTCACTGCCCCACAAACAAACCTTTTACCTGGGCAGGGCCCACACCTCGTGGTGCATGGTGTGGGCAAGACGGAACAGAGCGAGTGTGACGGGCCGCCAGTAACGGAAGAACGGTCGAGCTGTGGTGCGGGCGATGCAGGTAAGTGTGGGGGGTGCAGGCAAGTGCGGGGGTCGAGCAGGGCCGAGGCCAAGGACCACAGCAGCAGCAGGATCCAAAAACTACTGCAGTTCAAATGGAGGCGTGCCCGCGGCAGGGGAGACCGACATATTCAAGGGCAAGGTGGTGTCTACCTCTGCCGGCCCCACAATGCTTTGCAAGGGGCCATGCAGTACTAGGCAGCGCCAACCCCACATCTTCATCGATACTTAAGGCCATCAAAGCGCACATAAGACATCTCTTATACACTGCAGCAATGGCTCAAATTGTCAAACAAACCTCCAAGCATGGCAGCGTCTGCCATGAGCACACCGCCAGGCGCAGCCTGAAGTCAGCAGTCAGTCAGAGTGGCCAAAGGTACGAGCAACAGGCCCCCATTAATGGCGCCCTCCGATCTGATCCACAATGGGACTGCATTGGCTCCAGACAGGGATGGATAGTGACACCTAGTTCCTATGAGGGAGGACTACTCATTATGGGGTGTGGGGAGAGGCCCTTATTCTGGCCCCCTGCTAAAAAGTGTCCACAAACATTCTTTGTATGATGGGGGGCGTTTTTCACTCATTTCATAATGCACAAGTAGTCTTTGCACTGGTAAACAATCAGGAGCAATTTAGATTTTTTGCAAATACTAGGACTTGTGCTGTTCCAATGCCCCCCTCAGCACTGTCCATGGAACAGGCCCAGCGACACAGACGCCCATGCACAGCGTCTTGCCATCCACAGCACTGCCCATGGAACAGGCCCAGCGACACAGACACCCATGCACTACTTCATGCCATACACAGCCTCAATTTGTGTTGTGCCTTATAGTCGCCAATAGACTACAATTGACCTGTGCCTCAATCTGTGCTGTACCCTATGGTTGCCATTAGACTTTACCTGATTTGTGCCTCAATTTGTGTTGTGCCTTATAGTCGCCAATAGACTAGAATTGACCTGTGCCTCAATCTGTGCTGTGCCCTATGGTTGCCATCAGACTTTACCTGATTTGTGCCTCACTTTGTGTTGTGCCTTATAGTCGCCAATAGACTACAGTTGACCTTTGCCTTAATCTGTGCTGCTGCAGATAGTACTTCACCTGATTTGTGCCCTGACTTGTGCCCCTGCCCTATGGTTGTCATTAGGTATAACACTGCCATAGCCACTTTATATACTTCAATGTGCTTCTAGTCGCCCTAACACACTTAGGTGACACACTACCTAGCTAGCCTTCTACACTTGCCTATTTTGCCACTGCTTTGCCCACATAGAACCTAGCCTGGTTCTCGCCTAGATCACCTAACTGCCAATATACAGGTCTCTTTACAGACTGCTCAGACCTCTCTGGCACCGAACCACTAGCTACACGCCCTTGCATGCAACCTAGTCCACGCCCATAGTTTGAACTTGGACTTGCCCACCCACTCATCCCTGCCCACAACCAGAATGAAAATCACCCATTACCAATCTCTACACATTGCTCTGAGCCTCCTTACCACCATGGCATTTGCAATCGCGGACTCACACCCTGCTAAAGACAGAAACATGAGACTGAGGCAAGACTGTCCTGTCTTCATGAACCATCTTCCTACCACAATCACAGAGGATATATCGATCTAGCAAACAAACGTTCGCAATACCCCAAACCTACCACCCCTCGCCCTGTTCCTATATCTACTAACCAGCCACCGTCACAAAGAGTTGCCCCCACTAAAAATAAACAACCTCCCTCGACTCAACCAACTAGTACCTTATCAATAATTGGATCTCTCATTAATGCAAGATCCATGGTCGCCCATGCTACTGAGATCTCGGACACCCTAACTAATGAAAACTTAGACCTATTAGTCATAACCGAAACATGGCTCCATGACGCGGCTGGCCCTGCCATCATGCTAGCTATACCAGACGGCTACCAACTACTAAGAGTCGATAGACCTAACACTAAAGGTGGCGGCCTAGCCATCATTCATAAAGCTACCTTACCTATCAAACTAGCTACTACCCTGATATTCTCATCTTGTGAACTCCTTACTGCCAAATTGCACCTCTCTTGCAACCGGACTCTCACCTTGCATGTTATCTACAGACCTCCTGGACCATTGGGAACCTTTGAAGACGACATAACCAGTATCATAACCAACAATACTAAAGACCATGCTCAAATACTATTACTGGGAGACTTTAACCTGGGCTTTAATGACAGCAACGACAAACATGCCCTATCTGTCGCCTCACTCCTGAATGACTACGCCCTATCTCAAAAAGTCTCCTCTCCTACTCATGCCAAAGGTAGAACCCTAGACTGGGTTGCTGATCGGAACTGTAACATCAGCATTACCAACATAATACCACAATCCTGGACTGACCACCACTTAATTGTATTCAATGCCTCACTAGACCTTATCCGGCCCAAACCTATACTCATGGCCCCGCCACTTCCCACCAGAAGTAAAAAAGACATCACATCAGAACAACTCCTACCCCACCTTCTCCCTACTCTCAATAACTTAGACAACATCACAGACCCTACGTCGCTTGTAGAAGCTTACAACAGCTCTATGATCAAGGCACTTGACTCGATTGCCCCTACCAAGCTGCGCAAAAGCAAACAACTCTGTCACCTTAACAACTGGTTCACGCCATACCTGAAAGACCTTAGAATCCAAAAAAGAAAGCTGCAGTCTATCTGGCAACACTCACCCACTGAGGAGAACAAAACCAAATTAGCCACCCTCGCCAAACAGTATAAAAAGGAAATCATAAGCACTAAAAGAAACACCTTCAATGACAGAATCTCCAAAGCCAAATCAGACACTAAGGAGCTATTTTCCATCCTCCGTGAAATGGAAACACCCATAACCCCACCTGACAACATTCCTAAAAACAAGCCCTGGTGCACTAATATACAAAATGCCCTGGCGGGTAAAATCAGCCTGCTCCAATCTAAAATTGCTAACAAAAAAGCTTCCTTGCTCCTGCCTACAGAACCCATATTGCAACCTCAGCTCCTCCCAAACCAATCTAACACCCCTCACCCATTTAGCTTCAGAAAAATATCCATATTGGAGACAGAAAAAATCATACTATCTCTAAAACCCTCCAACTGTAAAGGTGACAAATGTCCGGCCCAAATTATAAAAGATGCAGCTCGAGACCTAGCACCCTTCATTTTGAAACTCATTAATGCATCCTTTAAGTCTAATCTTGTACCTAACAACCTCAAACAATCCTGGGTGCTTCCCTTGCTAAAAAAACAAACACTTGACCCTGCTATACCAACTAACTACAGACCCATCACTACTGTCCCTTTCTTACTTAAAATTATAGACAGAGTAGCATACCTGCAAATCCAGGACTACTTAGAAACTAACAATTTACTAGGATCACGGCAATCTGGCTTCCGTCCCCTTCATGGCACTGAAACAGCCTTGATTGACCTCAAGACCCAAATTGACGAGTTGAAGGACAATGGTAAAACAGCGATGCTACTCCTCCTTGACCTATCTGCGGCCTTCGACTTGGTAGATCATGCAGTCTTATGCAATCACCTAAGCTCGCCGCTCATTTCTCAAGTGATGCCATAACCTGGGTACAATCCTTCCTTGCAAACCGGACAATGAGAGTCTTCTCCCCCTCAGCAGCCGCTGATCCCATACAAGTTTCATGCGGTGTCCCCCAAGGATCATGTGTTTCTCCGACGATGTATAACATCTTTACTAAGCCCCTGTTTGATAAGCTGGACAGACTGGGTGTTGTCTACACTAATTACGCAGATGACACTCAGATTCTAATCCCCCTTTCGGGTAACTTCTTGGAAGACACGGACTTAGTAAATAAGATGTATCTCCTCATTCAGGCTTGGATGGCATCCCATGGCCTCTGCCTGAACGACGACAAGACTGAGCTACTGATCATTGGCTCAGCGTTGGCTATCAAAAAACTTGACCCTAACTATGCCTCATTTAACATCGACAATAACATCATCAAAGTGATACCTGCAGTCAAAACCCTCGGGGTTTATCTTGACTCAACGCTCACCTTCAAAAAACAAACAAACTCTCTAGCATCCTCCACGGCATATACTTGCAAATTGATCCGAGCATGTAGACCTTTTCTAACTAAGACTAGCTGCATCACATTAGCCAATGCTCTCATCATATCCAAGCTGGATTACTGCAAAGCCCTCTATGCAGGCTCTAACAAGTATATCCTTGACAAACTACAAACTCTCCAAAATAACGCTATCAGAGTAGCTTTAAATATTCCTAACAGAGCCCACATCTCCACCTTTAGGAAAAATATCCATTGGCTAAAAATCAAAGACAGGATCACCCTCAAAATACTCTCCCTCACATCCAAATGTCTTAACAACATTGCCCCCCCTTATCTGGCCAATAGAATCCACAGGAGAACCTCAAACCGTCCCACTAGACTGACCAACACCTTCACCTTAGTGATGCCTAGATACAAAAAGAGTACAGCCGGCGGCTCTAGTTTCCCAATCATAGCTGCGCAAACTTGGAACAAACTCCCTTTGGATCTCAGAATGGACCAACCTTACTCTAGTTTCAGGCGAAAAGTCCTCACTTGGATCCATGCCAATGACACTTAGCTTGACCTTCCCCTCCCACATAGACACTAGATGCCTGCAACCAGCTGAATGACATCCGATCAACTAGACTGAACCGTAGTTCCGCATTTTTTCTTCTTTTCCTTCTGCTTTCCTTCTATACTTACCTTTTGATCTAACGTGAACTGTATAAACTGCACTTTTCTTGATTTAACTGCGAACTGCATAAATTGTATTTCTCCTGTAACTAAGTTCTTAAGTAATCTTGTACTGCGTGCGCCCAGCTACCCCTTCGGGTTTGGTTCTGCGCTATACCAAATAAACAAACAAACAAACAAACAGCACTGCCCATGGAACAGGCCCAGCGACACAGACTCCCATGCACAGCTTCATGCCATACACAGCACTGTCCATGGAACAGGCCCAGCGACACAGACACCCATGTACAGCTTCATGCCATACACAGCACTGTCCATGGAACAGGCCCAGCGACACAGACAGCCATGCACTACTTCATGCCATACACAGCACTGTACATGGAACAGGCCCAGCGACACAGACACCCATGCACAGCTTCATGCCATACACAGCACTGTCCATGGAACAGCCCCAGCGACACAGACACCCATGCACTACTTCATGCCATACACAGCACTGTACATGGAACAGGCCCAGCGACACAGACGCCCATGCACTGCTCCATGCCATACACAGCACTGTCCATGGAACAGGCCCAGCGACACAAGCGCCCATGCACAGCTCCATGCCATACACAGCACTGTCCATGGAACAGGCCCAGCGACACAGACGCCCATGCACAGCTTCATGCCATACACAGCACTGTCCATGGAACAGGCCCAGCGACACAGACACCCATGCACTACTTCATGCCATACACAGCACTGTACATGGAACAGGCCCAGCGACACAGACGCCCATGCACTGCTCCATGCCATACACAGCACTGTACATGGAACAGGCCCAGCGACACAGGCGCCCATGCACTACTTCATGCCATACACAGCACTGTACATGGAACAGGCACAGCGACACAGACGCCCATGCACTGCTCCATGCCATAGAGAGCACTGTACATGGAACAGGCCCAGCGACACAGACGCCATTGCACTGCTCCATGCCATACACAGCACTGTCCATGGAACAGGCCCAGCGACACAGACGCCCATGCACAGCTTCATGCCTTACACAACGCTGTCCATGCAACAGGCCCACCGACGCAGACTCTCATGCACTGTGTCATGCCATACACACCACTGTCCATGGAAAAGACCCAGCGACACAGACGCTCATGAACTGCTTCATGCCATACACAGCACTGTCCATGGAACAGGTCCAGCTACACAGACGCTCATGCACTCTTTCATGCCATGCACAGCACTGCCCATGGAAAAGGCCCAGGGACACAGACACCCATGCACAGCGTCATGCCATACAAAGCATTGCACATGGAAAAGGCACAGCGACACAGACGCTCATGCACTGCTTCATGACATAAACAGCACTGTCTGTGAAACAGGGTCGGTGACACAGACGCTCATGCACTGCTTCATGCCATACACAGCACTGCCCATGGAACAGGACCAGTGACACAGACGCCCATGCACTGCTTCATGCCATACACAGCACTGCCCATGTAACAGGCCCAGCGACACATAACCTCATGCTCTGCTTAATGCCATACACAGCACTGTCAATGGAAAAGGCCCAGCGACACAGACGCTCATGCACTGCTTCATGCCATCCACAGCTCTGCACTGCTTCATGACATACACAGCACTGTCCATGGAACAGGCCCAGCGACTCAGACACCCACGCAAAACTTCATGCCATGCACAGCACTGCCCATGGAACAGGCCCAGCGACGCAGACAGTCATGCACTGCTTCATGTCATACACAGCACTGTGCATGGAACAGGAACAGCAACACAGATGCCCATGCAATGATTCATGCCATGCACAGCACTGCCCATGGAGCAGGCCCACTGGCACAGACGCCCATGCACTGCTCCATGCCATACACAGCACTGTCCATGGAACAGGCCCAGCGACACAGGCGCCCATGCACAGCTCCATGCCATACACAGCACTGTCCATGGAACAGGCCCAGCGACACAGACGCCCATGCACAGCTTCATGCCATACACAGCACTGTCCATGGAACAGGCCCAGCGACACAGACACCCATGCACTACTTCATGCCATACACAGCACTGTACATGGAACAGGCCCAGCGACACAGATGCCCATGCACTGCTCCATGCCATACACAGCACTGTACATGGAACAGGCCCAGCGACACAGGTGCCCATGCACTACTTCATGCCATACACAGCACTGTACATGGAACAGGCCCAGCGACACAGAGGCCCATCCACTGCTCCATGCCATACAGAGCACTGTCCATGGAACAGGCCCAGCGACACAGACACTCATGCACTGCTTCATGTCATACACAGCACTGTGCATGGAACAGGCCCAGCAACACAGACATTCATGCACTGCTTCATGCCTTACACAACGCTGTCCATGCAACAGGCCCACCGACGCAGACTCTCATGCACTGTATCATGCCATACACACCACTGTCCATGGAAAAGACCCAGCGACACAGACACTCATGCACTGCTTCATGCCATGCACAGCACTGCCCATGGAAAAGGCCCAGGGACACAGACACTCATGCACTGCTTCATGACATACACAGCACTGTTGATGGAACAGGCCCAGCGACACAGACGCTCATGCACTGCTTCATGTGGTACACAGCACTGTCCATGGAACAGGCCCAGCAACACAGATGCTCCAGCACAGCTTCATGCCATTCACAGCACTGTCCATGGAATAGGCCCAGCAACACAGACGCCCATGCACCATTTCATGCCATACACAGCACTGTTCATGGAACAGGTCCAGCGACGCAGACACCCATGCAAAACTTCATGCCATACACAGCACTGTCTGTGGAACAGGCCCAGTGACACAGACGCTCATGCACTGCTTCATGACATACACAACGCTGTCCATGCAAAAGGCCCACCGACGCAGACTCTCATGCACTGTGTCATGCCATACACACCACTATCCATGGAAAAGACCCAGCGACACAGACACTCATGCACTGCTTCATGACATACACAGCACTATCCATGGAACAGGGCCGTTGACACAGACGTTCATGCACTGCTTCATGTCATACACAGCACTGTCCATGGAACAGGCCCAGCAACACAGATGCTCCAGCACAGCTTCATGCCATTCACAGCACTGTCCATGGAATAGGCCCAGAGACACAGACACCCATGCACAGCATCATGCCATACACAGCATTGTACATGGAAAAGGCACAGCGACACAGACGCTCATGCACTGCTTCATGACATAAACAGCACTGTCTGTGAAACAGGGCCGGTGACACAGACGCTCATGCACTGCTTCATGCCGTACAGAGCACTGCCCATGGAACAGGACCAGTGACACAGATGCCCATGCACTGCTTCATGCCATACACAGCACTGTCCTTGGAGCAGGTCCAGCTACACAGACGCTCATGCACTCTTTCATGCCATGTACAGCACTGCCCATGGAAAAGGCCCAGGAACACAGACACTCATGCACTGCTTCATGACATACACAGCACTGTTGATGGAACAGGCCCAGCGACACAGACGCTCATGCACTGCTTCATGTCATACACAGCACTGTCCATGGAACAGGCCCAGCAACACAGATGCTCCAGCACAGCTTCATGCCATTCACAGCACTGACCATGGAACAGGCCCAGCAACACAGAAACGTATGCACTGCTTCATGATATACACAGCACTGTTGATGGAACAGGCCCAGCGACACAGACGCTCATGCACTGCTTCATGTCATACACAGCACTGTCCATGGAACAGGCCCAGCAACACAGATGCTCCAGCACAGCTTCATGCCATTCACAGTCCATGGAATAGGCCCAGAGACACAGACACCCATGCACAGCGTCATGCCATACACAGCATTGTACATGGAAAAGGCACAGCGACACAGACGCTCATGCACTGCTTCATGACATAAACAGCACTGTCTGTGAAACAGGGCCGGTAACACAGACGCTCATGCACTGCTTCATGCCATACACAGCACTGCCCATGGAACAGGCCCAGCAACACATAACCTCATGCTCTGCTTCATGCCATACACAGCACTGTCCATGGAAAAGGCCCAGCGACACAGACGCTCATGCACTGCTTCATGCCATCCACATCTCTGTACTGCTTCATGACATGCACAGCACTGCCCATGGAACAGGTCCAGCGACACAGACTCTCATGCACTGCTTCATGCCATACACAGCACTGTCCATGAAACAGGGCCAGTGACACAGATGCTCATGCACTGCTCCATGCCATACACAGCACTGTCCATACAATAAGCCCAGCGACACAGACACCCATGCACAACTTAATGCCTTACACAGCGCTATCCATGGAACAGGCCCAGCAATACAGACGCCCATGCACCATTTCATGCCATACACAGCACTGTCCATGGAACAGGTCCAGCGACACGTATGCTCATGCAGTGTTTCATGCCATGCACAGCACTGCCCATGGAACAGGCCCAGCGACACAGACCCTCATGCACTGCTTCATGACATACACAGCACTGTCTCTGAAACAGGGCTGGTGACACAGACGCTCATGCACTTCTTCATGTCATACACAGCACTGTCCATTGAACAGGACAAGCAACACAGACGCCCATGCAATGCTTCATGCCATACACAGCACTGTCCATGGAACAGGCCCAGCGACACAGACGCCCATGCACAGCTTCATGCCATACACAGCACTGTCCATGGAACAGGCCCGGCGACACAGACGTTCATGCACTGCTTCATGCCTTACACAACGCTGTCCATGCAACAGGCCCACCGACGCAGACTCTCATGCACTGTGTCATGCCATACACACCACTGTCCATGGAAAAGACCCAGCGACACAGACACTCATGCACTGCTTCATGCCATACACAGCACTGTCCATGGAACAGGTCCAGCTACACAGACGCTCATGCACTCTTTCATGCCATGCACAGCACTGCCCATGGAAAAGGCCCAGGGACACAGACACTCATGCACTGCTTCATGACATACACAGCACTGTTGATGGAACAGGCCCAGCGACACAGACGCCCATGCACCATTTCATGCTATACACAGAACTGTCCATGGAACAGGTCCAGCGACGCAGACACCCATGCAAAACCTCATGCCATACACAGCACTGTCTGTGGAACAGGCCCAGCGACACAGATGCTCATGCACTGCTTCATGACATACACAACGCTGTCCATGCAAAAGACCCACTGACGCAGACTCTCATGCACTGTGTCATGCCATAAACACCACTATCCATGGAAAAGACCCAGCGACACAGACACTCATGCACTGCTTCATGACATACACAGCACTATCCATGGAACAGGGCTGGTGACACAGACGTTCATGCACTGCTTCATGTCATACACAGCACTGTCCATGCAACAGGCCCAGCAACACAGATGCTCCAGCACAGCTTCATGCCATTCACAGCACTGTCCATGGAATAGGCCCAGAGACACAGACACCCATGCACAGCATCATGCCATACACAGCATTTTACATGGAAAAGGCACAGCGACACAGACGCTCATGCACTGCTTCATGACATAAACAGCACTGTCTGTGAAACAGGGCCGGTGACACAGACGCTCATGCACTGCTTCATGCCGTACAGAGCACTGCCCATGGCACAGGACCAGTGACACAGATGCCCATGCACTGCTTCATGCCATACACAGCAATGTCCTTGGAGCAGGTCCAGCTACACAGACGCTCATGCACTCTTTCATGCCATGTACAGCACTGCCCATGGAAAAGGCCCCGGAACACAGACACTCATGCACTGCTTCATGACATACACAGCACTGCTGATGGAACAGGCCCAGCGACACAGACACTCATGCACTGCTTCATGTCATACACAGCACTGTCCAAGGAACAGGCCCAGCAACACAGATGCTCCAGCACAGCTTCATGCCATTCACAGCACTGACCATGGAACAGGCCCAGCAACACAGAAACTTATACACTGCTTCATGTCATACACAGCACTGTCCATGGAACAGGCCCAGCAACACAGATGCTCCAGCACAGCTTCATGCCATTCACAGCACTGTCCATGGAATAGGCCCAGAGACACAGAAACCCATGCACAGCGTCATGCCATACACAGCATTGTACATGGAAAAGGCACAGCGACACAGACACTCATGCACTGCTTCTTGACATAAACAGCACAGTCTGTGAAACAGGGCCGGTAACACAGACGCTCATGCACTGCTTCATGCCATACACAGCACTGTCCATGGAAAAGGCCCAGCGACATAGACACTCATGCACTGCTTCATGCCATCCACATCTCTGCACTGCTTCATGACATACACAGCACTGTCCATGAAACAGGGCCAGTGACACAGATGCTCATGCACTGCTCCATGCCATACACAGCACTGTCCATACAATAAGCCCAGCGATACAGACACCCATGCACAACCTAATGCCATACACAGTGCTATCCATGGAACAGGCCCAGCAATACAGACGCCCATGCACCATTTCATGCCATACACAGCACTGTCCATGGAACAGGTCCAGCGACACATATGCTCATGCAGTGTTTCATGCCATGCACAGCACTGCCCATGGAACAGGCCCAGCAACACAGACCCTCATGCACTGCTTCATGACATACACAGCACTGTCTGTGAAACAGGGCTGGTGACACAGACGCTCATGCACTTCTTCATGTCATACACAGCACTGTCCATGGAACAGGACAAGCAACACAGACGCCCATGCAATGCTTCATGCCATACACAACACTGTCCATGGAACAGGCCCAGCGACACAGACGCCCATGCACAGCTTCATGCCATACACAGCACTGTCCATGGAACAGGCCCGGCGACACAGACGTTCATGCACTGCTTCATACCATACACAGCACTGCTCATGGAACAGGCCAAGCGACACAGACGCTCATGCACTGCTTCATGCCATACAAGGCACTGCCCATGGAACAGGCCCAGCGACACAGACACCCATACAGTGCTTCATGCCATACACAGCACTGTCCATGCAACAAGCCCAGCGAGACAGGCGCTCATGCACTGCTTCATGCCATACACAGCATTGCCCATGGAACAGGTCCAGCAACACATATGCTCATGCAGTGTTTCATGCCATGCACAGCACTGCCCATGGAACAGGCCCAGCGACACAGAACCTCATGCACAGCTTCATGACATACACTGCACTGTCCATGGAATAGGCTTGGTGACACAGACACCATGCACCATGTCATGCCATACACAGCACTGTCCATGCAACAGGCCCAGCGAGACAGGCGCTCATGCATTGCTTCATGCCATACACAGCATTGCCCATGGAACAGGCCTAGCTACACAGACACCCATGCAAAACTTCATACCATACACAGAACTGTCCATGGAACAGGCCCAGCGACACAGACGCTTATGCACTGGTTCATGCCATACACAGCACTGTCCATGGAACAGTCCCTGCGACACAGACACCAATTGAAAACTTCATGACATAAACACCGCTGTCCATGGAACAGGCCCAGCAACACAGACGCACATGCATTGCTTCATGCCATACACAGCACTGTCCATGCAACAGGCCCGGTGACACAGACGCCCATGCACTGATTCATGCCATACACAGCACTGTCCATGGAACAGGCCCAGCGACACAGACGCTCATGCACTGCTTCATGCCATACACAGCACAGTCCATGGTACAGTGCCAGTGACACAGATGCTCATGCACTGCTTCATACAATACTCAGCACTGTCCATGCAACAGGACCAGCGACAAAGACATCCATGCACAGCTTCATGCCTTACACAGCACTGTCCATGGAACAGGCCCAGCGACACCGACACCCATGCACTACTTCATGCCATACACAGCACTGCTCATGCAACAGGCCCAGCGACACAGACACCCATGCACTGCTTCATGACATACACAGCACTGTCCATGGAACAGGCCCAGCGACACATACGCGCATGCACAGCTTCATGCCTTACACAGCACTGTCCATGGAACAGGCCCAGCGACACATACGCGCATGCACTGCTTCATGACATAAACAGAACTGTCTCTGAAACAGGGCTGGTGACAAAGACGCTCATGCACTGCTTCATGTCATACACAGCACTGTCCATGGAACATGCCCAGCGACACAGACACTCATGCACTGCTTCATGTCATACACAGCACTGTGCATGGCACAGGCCCAGCGATACAGACACCCATGCAAAACTTCATGCCATACACAGCACTGTCTGTGGAACAGGCCCAGCATTACAGACGTTCATGCACTGCTTCATCCCATACACATCGCTGTCCATGCAACAGGCCCACCGACGCAGACTATCATGCACTGTGTCATGCCATACATACCACTGTCCATGGAAAAGACCCAGCGACACAGACACTCATGCACTGCTTCATGCCATGCACAGCACTGTCCATGGAACAGGTCCAGCTACACAGACGCTCATGCACTCTTTCATGCCATGCACAGCACTGCCCATGGAAAAGGCCCAGGGACACAGACACTCATGCACTGCTTCATGACATACACAGCACTGTTGATGGAACAGGCCCAGCGACACAGACGCTCATGCACTGCTTCATGTGATACACAGCACTGTCCATGGAACAGGCCCAGCAACACAGATGCTCCAGCACAGCTTCATGCCATTCACAGCACTGTCCATGGAATAGGCCCAGAGACACAGACACCCATGCACAGCGTCATGCCATACAAAGCATTGCACATGGAAAAGGCACAGCGACACAGACGCTCATGCACTGCTTCATGACATAAACAGCACTGTCTGTGAAACAGGGTCGGTGACACAGACGCTCATGCACTGCTTCATGCCATACACAGCACTGCCCATGGAACAGGACCAGTGACACAGACGCCCATGCACTGCTTCATGCCATACACAGCACTGCCCATGTAACAGGCCCAGCGACACATAACCTCATGCTCTGCTTAATGCCATACACAGCACTGTCCATGGAAAAGGCCCAGCGACACAGACGCTCATGCACTGCTTCATGCCATCCACAGCTCTGCACTGCTTCATGACATACACAGCACTGTCCATGGAACAGGCCCAGCGACTCACACACCCACGCAAAACTTCATGCCATGCACAACACTGCCCATGGAACAGGCCCAGCGACGCAGTCAGTCATGCACTGCTTCATGTCATACACAGCACTGTGCATGGAACAGGAACAGCAACACAGATGCCCATGCAATGATTCATGCCATGCACAGCACTGCCCATGGAGCAGGCCCACTGGCACAGAAGCCCATGAACAGCTTCATGCCTTACACAGCACTGTCCATGGAACAGGCCCAGCGACACAGACATTCATGCACTGCTTCATGCCTTACACAACGCTGTCCATGCAACAGGCCCACCGACGCAGACTCTCATGCACTGTGTCATGCCATACACACCACTGTCCATGGAAAAGACCCAGCGACACAGACACTCATGCACTGCTTCATGCCATACACAGCACTGTCCATGGAACAGGTCCAGCTACACAGACGCTCATGCACTCTTTCATGCCATGCACAGCACTGCCCATGGAAAAGGCCCAGGGACACAGACACTCATGCACTGCTTCATGACATACACAGCACTGTTGATGGAACAGGCCCAGCGACACAGACGCTCATGCACTGCTTCATGTGGTACACAGCACTGTCCATGGAACAGGCCCAGCAACACAGATGCTCCAGCACAGCTTCATGCCATTCACAGCACTGTCCATGGAATAGGCCCAGCAACACAGACGCCCATGCACCATTTCAAGCCATACACAGCACTGTCCATGGAACAGGTCCAGCGACACAGACGCCCATGCACAGCTTCATGCCATACACAGCACTGTCCATGAAACAGGCCCGGCGACACAGACGTTCATGCACTGCTTCATGACATACACAACGCTGTCCATGCAACAGGTCCACTGACGCAGACTCTCATGCACTGTGTCATGCCATACACACCACTGTCCATGGAAAAGACCCAGCGACACAGACACTCATGCACTGCTTCATGCCATACACAGCACTGTCCATGGAACAGGTACAGCTACACAGACGCTCATGCACTCTTTCATGCCATGCACAGCACTGCCCATGGAAAAGGCCCAGGGACACAGACACTCATGCACTGCTTCATGACATACACAGCACTGTTGATGGAACAGGCCCAGCGAAACAGACGCTCATGCACTGCTTCATGTGGTACACAGCACTGTCCATAGAATAGGCCCAGCAACACAGACGCCCATGCACCATTTCATGCTATACACAGCACTGTCCATGGAACAGGCCCGGCGACACTGACGTTCATGCACTGCTTCATGCCTTACACAACGCTGTCCATGCAACAGGCCCACCGACGCAGACTCTCATGCACTGTGTCATGCCATACACACCACTGTCCATGGAAAAGACCCAGCGACACAGACACTCATGCACTGCTTCATGCCATACACAGCACTGTCCATGGAACAGGCCCAGCGACACAGACGCTCATGCACTGCTTCATGACATACACAACGCTGTCCATGCAAAAGGCCCACCTACGCAGACTCTCATGCACTGTGTCATGCCATACACACCACTATCCATGGAAAAGACCCAGCGACACAGACACTCATGCACTGCTTCATGACATACACAGCACTATCCATGGAACAGGGCGGTGAGACAGACGCTCATGCACTGCTTCATGTCATACACAGCACTGTCCATGCAACAGGCCCAGCAACACAGATGCTCCAGCACAGCTTCATGCCATTCACAGCACTGTCCATGGAATAGGCCCAGAGACGCAGACACCCATGCACAGCATCATGCCATACACAGCATTGTACATGGAAAAGGCACAGCGACACAGACGCTCATGCACTGCTTCATGACATAAACAGCACTGTCTGTGAAACAGGGCCGGTGACACAGACGCTCATGCACTGCTTCATGCCGTACAGAGCACTGCCCATGGAACAGGACCAGTGACACAGATGCCCATGCACTGCTTCATGCCATACACAGCACTGTCCTTGGAGCAGGTCCAGCTACACAGACGCTCATGCACTCTTTCATGCCATGTACAGCACTGCCCATGGAAAAGGCCCAGGAACACAGACACTCATGCACTGCTTCATGACATACACAGCACTGTTGATGGAACAGGCCCAGCGACACAGACACTCATGCACTGCTTCATGTGGTACACAGCACTGTCCATAGAATAGGCCCAGCAACACAGACGCCCATGCACCATTTCATGCTATACACAGCACTGTCCATGGAACAGGCCCGGCGACACTGACGTTCATGCACTGCTTCATGCCTTACACAACGCTGTCCATGCAACAGGCCCACCGACGCAGACTCTCATGCACTGTGTCATGCCATACACACCACTGTCCATGGAAAAGACCCAGCGACACAGACACTCATGCACTGCTTCATGCCATACACAGCACTGTCCATGGAACAGGCCCAGCGACACAGACGCTCATGCACTGCTTCATGACATACACAACGCTGTCCATGCAAAAGGCCCACCTACGCAGACTCTCATGCACTGTGTCATGCCATAAACACCACTATCCATGGAAAAGACCCAGCGACACAGACACTCATGCACTGCTTCATGACATACACAGCACTATCCATGGAACAGGGCGGTGACACAGACGCTCATGCACTGCTTCATGTCATACACAGCACTGTCCATGCAACAGGCCCAGCAACACAGATGCTCCAGCACAGCTTCATGCCATTCACAGCACTGTCCATGGAATAGGCCCAGAGACGCAGACACCCATGCACAGCATCATGCCATACACAGCATTGTACATGGAAAAGGCACAGCGACACAGACGCTCATGCACTGCTTCATGACATAAACAGCACTGTCTGTGAAACAGGGCCGGTGACACAGACGCTCATGCACTGCTTCATGCCGTACAGAGCACTGCCCATGGAACAGGACCAGTGACACAGATGCCCATGCACTGCTTCATGCCATACACAGCACTGTCCTTGGAGCAGGTCCAGCTACACAGACGCTCATGCACTCTTTCATGCCATGTACAGCACTGCCCATGGAAAAGGCCCAGGAACACAGACACTCATGCACTGCTTCATGACATACACAGCACTGTTGATGGAACAGGCCCAGCGACACAGACACTCATGCACTGCTTCATGTCATACACAGCACTGTCCAAGGAACAGGCCCAGCAACACAGATGCTCCAGCACAGCTTCATGCCATTCACAGCACTGACCATGGAACAGGCCCAGCAACACAGAAACTTATGCACTGCTTCATGTCATAAACAGCACTGTCCATGGAACAGGCCCAGCAACACAGATGCTCCAGCACAGCTTCATGCCATTCACAGCACTGTCCATGGAATAGGCCCAGAGACACAGACACCCATGCACAGCATCATGCCATACACAGCATTGTACATGGAAAAGGCACAGCGACACAGACACTCATGCACTGCTTCATGACATAAACAGCACTGTCTGTGAAACAGGGCCGGTAACACAGACGCTCATGCACTGCTTCATGCCATACACAGCACTGTCCATGGAAAAGGCCCAGCGACACAGACACTCATGCACTGCTTCATGCCATCCACATCTCTGCACTGCTTCATGACATACACAGCACTGCCCATGGAACAGGTCCAGCGACACAGACTCTCATGCACTGCTTCATGCCATACACAGCACTGTCCATGAAACAGGGCCAGTGACACAGATGCTCATGCACTGCTCCATGCCATACACAGCACTGTCCATACAATAAGCCCAGCGACACAGACACCCATGCACAACCTAATGCCATACACAGCGCTATCCATGGAACAGGCCCAGCAATACAGACGCCCATGCACCATTTCATGCCATACACAACACTGTCCATGGAACAGGTCAAGCGACACATATGCTCATGCAGTGTTTCATGCCATGCACAGCACTGCCCATGGAACAGGCCCAGCGACACAGACCCTCATGCACTGCTTCATGACATACACAGCACTGTCTGTGAAACAGGACTGGTGACACAGACGCTCATGCACTTCTTCATGTCATACACAGCACTGTCCATGGAACAGGACAAGCAACACAGACGCCCATGCAATGCTTCATGCCATACACAACACTGTCCATGGAACAGGCCCAGGAACACAGACACTCATGCACTGCTTCATGACATACACAGCACTGTTGATGGAACAGGCCCAGCGACACAGACACTCATGCACTGCTTCATGTGGTACACAGCACTGTCCATAGAATAGGCCCAGCAACACAGACGCCCATGCACCATTTCATGCTATACACAGCACTGTCCATGGAACAGGCCCGGCGACACTGACGTTCATGCACTGCTTCATGCCTTACACAACGCTGTCCATGCAACAGGCCCACCGACGCAGACTCTCATGCACTGTGTCATGCCATACACACCACTGTCCATGGAAAAGACCCAGCGACACAGACACTCATGCACTGCTTCATGCCATACACAGCACTGTCCATGGAACAGGCCCAGCGACACAGACGCTCATGCACTGCTTCATGACATACACAACGCTGTCCATGCAAAAGGCCCACCTACGCAGACTCTCATGCACTGTGTCATGCCATAAACACCACTATCCATGGAAAAGACCCAGCGACACAGACACTCATGCACTGCTTCATGACATACACAGCACTATCCATGGAACAGGGCGGTGACACAGACGCTCATGCACTGCTTCATGTCATACACAGCACTGTCCATGCAACAGGCCCAGCAACACAGATGCTCCAGCACAGCTTCATGCCATTCACAGCACTGTCCATGGAATAGGCCCAGAGACGCAGACACCCATGCACAGCATCATGCCATACACAGCATTGTACATGGAAAAGGCACAGCGACACAGACGCTCATGCACTGCTTCATGACATAAACAGCACTGTCTGTGAAACAGGGCCGGTGACACAGACGCTCATGCACTGCTTCATGCCGTACAGAGCACTGCCCATGGAACAGGACCAGTGACACAGATGCCCATGCACTGCTTCATGCCATACACAGCACTGTCCTTGGAGCAGGTCCAGCTACACAGACGCTCATGCACTCTTTCATGCCATGTACAGCACTGCCCATGGAAAAGGCCCAGGAACACAGACACTCATGCACTGCTTCATGACATACACAGCACTGTTGATGGAACAGGCCCAGCGACACAGACACTCATGCACTGCTTCATGTCATACACAGCACTGTCCAAGGAACAGGCCCAGCAACACAGATGCTCCAGCACAGCTTCATGCCATTCACAGCACTGACCATGGAACAGGCCCAGCAACACAGAAACTCATGCACTGCTTCATGTCATAAACAGCACTGTCCATGGAACAGGCCCAGCAACACAGATGCTCCAGCACAGCTTCATGCCATTCACAGCACTGTCCATGGAATAGGCCCAGAGACACAGACACCCATGCACAGCGTCATGCCATACACAGCATTGTACATGGAAAAGGCACAGCGACACAGACACTCATGCACTGCTTCATGACATAAACAGCACTGTCTGTGAAACAGGGCCGGTAACACAGACGCTCATGCACTGCTTCATGCCATACACAGCACTGTCCATGGAAAAGGCCCAGCGACACAGACACTCATGCACTGCTTCATGCCATCCACATCTCTGCACTGCTTCATGACATACACAGCACTGCCCATGGAACAGGTCCAGCGACACAGACTCTCATGCACTGCTTCATGCCATACACAGCACTGTCCATGAAACAGGGCCAGTGACACAGATGCTCATGCACTGCTCCATGCCATACACAGCACTGTCCATACAATAAGCCCAGCGACACAGACACCCATGCACAACCTAATGCCATACACAGCGCTATCCATGGAACAGGCCCAGCAATACAGACGCCCATGCACCATTTCATGCCATACACAACACTGTCCATGGAACAGGTCAAGCGACACATATGCTCATGCAGTGTTTCATGCCATGCACAGCACTGCCCATGGAACAGGCCCAGCGACACAGACCCTCATGCACTGCTTCATGACATACACAGCACTGTCTGTGAAACAGGACTGGTGACACAGACGCTCATGCACTTCTTCATGTCATACACAGCACTGTCCATGGAACAGGACAAGCAACACAGACGCCCATGCAATGCTTCATGCCATACACAACACTGTCCATGGAACAGGCCCAGCGACACAGACGCCCATGCACAGCTTCATGCCATACACAGCACTGTCCATGGAACAGGCCCGGCGACATAGACGTTCATGCACTGCTTCATACCATACACAGCACTGCTCATGGAACAGGCCAAGCGACACAGACGCTCATGCACTGCTTCATGCCATACAAGGCACTGCCCATGGAACAGGCCCAGCGACACAGACACCCATACAGTGCTTCATGCCATACACAGCACTGTCCATGCAACAAGCCCAGCGAGACAGGCGCTCAAGCACTGCTTCATGCCATACACAGCATTGCCCATGGAACAGGTCCAGCAACACATATGCTCATGCAGTGTTTCATGTCATGCACAGCACTGCCCATGGAACAGGCCCAGCGACACAGAACCTCATGCACAGCTTCATGACATACACTGCACTGTCCATGGAATAGGCTTGGTGACACAGACACCCATGCACCATGTCATGCCATACACAGCACTGTCCATGCAACAGGCCCAGCGAGACAGGCGCTCATGCATTGCTTCATGCCATACACAGCATTGCCCATGGAACAGGCCTAGCTACACAGACACCCATGCAAAACTTCATACCATACACAGCACTGTCCATGGAACAGGCCCAGCGACACAGACGCTTATGCACTGGTTCATGCCATACACAGCACTGTCCATGGAACAGTCCCTGCGACACAGACACCAATGCAAAACTTCATGACATACACACCGCTGTCCATGGAACAGGCCCAGCAACACAGACGCACATGCATTGCTTCATGCCATACACAGCACTGTCCATGCAATAAGCCCAGCGACACAGATACCCATCCAAAACTTCATGCCATACACAGCGCTGTCCGTGGAACAGGCCGGTGACACAGACGCCCATGCACTGATTGATGCCATACACAGCACTGTCCGTGGAACAGGCCCGGTGACACAGACGCCCATGCACTGATTCATGCCATACACAGCACTGTCCATGGAACAGGCCCAGCGACACAGACGCTCATGCACTGCTTCATGCCATACACAGCACAGTCCATGGTACAGGGCCAGTGACACAGATGCTCATGCACTGCTTCATACAATACTCAGCACTGTCCATGCAACAGGACCAGCGACAAAGACATCCATGCACAGCTTCATGCCTTACACAGCACTGTCCATGGAACAGGCCCAGCGACACCGACACCCATGCACTACTTCATGCCATACACAGCACTGCTCATGCAACAGGCCCAGCGACACATACGCGCATGCACAGCTGCATGCCTTACACAGCACTGTCCATGGAACAGGCCCAGCGACACATACGCGCATGCACTGCTTCATGACATAAACAGAACTGTCTCTGAAACAGGGCTGGTGACAAAGACGCTCATGCACTGCTTCATGTCATACACAGCACTGTCCATGGAACAGGACCAGCAACACAGACACCCATGCAGTGATTCATGCCATACACAGCACTGCCCATGGAGCAGGCCCACTGGCACAGAAGCCCATGAACAGCTTCATGCCTTACACAGCACTGTCCATGGAACAGGCCCAGCGACACAGACACTCATGCACTGCTTCATGTCATACACAGCACTGTGCATGGCACAGGCCCAGCGATACAGACACCCATGCAAAACTTCATGCCATACACAGCACTGTCTGTGGAACAGGCCCAGCAACACAGACGTTCATGCACTGCTTCATGCCATACACAGCGCTGTCCATGCAACAGGCCCACCGACGCAGACTCTCATGCACTGTGTCATGCCATACACACCACTGTCCATGGAAAAGACCCAGTGACACAGACACTCATGCACTGCTTCATGCCATGCACAGCACTGTCCATGGAACAGGTCCAGCTACACAGACGCTCATGCACTCTTTCATGCCATGCACAGCACTGCCCATGGAAAAGGCCCAGGGACACAGACACTCATGCACTGCTTCATGACATACACAGCACTGTTGATGGAACATGCCCAGCGACACAGACGCTCATGCACTGCTTCATGTGATACACAGCACTGTCCATGGAACAGGCCTGGCGACACAGACGTTCATGCACTGCTTCATACCATACACAGCACTGCTCATGGAACAGGCCAAGCGACACAGACGCTCATGCACTGCTTCATGCCATACAAGGCACTGCCCATGGAACAGGCCCAGCGACACAGACACCCATACAGTGCTTCATGCCATACACAGCACTGTCCATGCAACAAGCCCAGCGAGACAGGCGCTCATGCACTGCTTCATGCCATACACAGCATTGCCCATGGAACAGGTCCAGCAACACATATGCTCATGCAGTGTTTCATGCCATGCACAGCACTGCCCATGGAACAGGCCCAGCGACACAGAACCTCATGCACAGCTTCATGACATACACTGCACTGTCCATGGAATAGGCTTGGTGACACAGACACCCATGCACCATGTCATGCCATACACAGCACTGTCCATGCAACAGGCCCAGCGAGACAGGCGCTCATGCATTGCTTCATGCCATACACAACACTGTCCATGGAACAGGCCCAGCAACACAGACGCCCATGCACAGCTTCATGCCATACACAGCACTGTCCATGGAACAGGCCCGGCGACACAGACGTTCATGCACTGCTTCATACCATACACAGCACTGCTCATGGAACAGGCCAAGCGACACAGACGCTCATGCACTGCTTCATGCCATACAAGGCACTGCCCATGGAACAGGCCCAGCGACACAGACACCCATACAGTGCTTCATGCCATACACAGCACTGTCCATGCAACAAGCCCAGCGAGACAGGCGCTCATGCACTGCTTCATGCCATACACAGCATTGCCCATGGAACAGGTCCAGCAACACATATGCTCATGCAGTGTTTCATGCCATGCACAGCACTGCCCATGGAACAGGCCCAGCGACACAGAACCTCATGCACAGCTTCATGACATACACTGAACTGTCCATGGAATAGGCTTGGTGACACAGACACCCATGCACCATGTCATGCCATACACAGCACTGTCCATGCAACAGGCCCAGCGAGACAGGGGCTCATGCATTGCTTCATGCCATACACAGCATTGCCCATGGAACAGGCCTAGCTACACAGACACCCATGCAAAACTTCATACCATACACAGCACTGTCCATGGAACAGGCCCAGCGACACAGACGCTTATGCACTGGTTCATGCCATACACAGCACTGTCCATGGAACAGTCCCTGCGACACAGACACCAATGCAAAACTTCATGACATACACACCGCTGTCCATGGAACAGGCCCAGCAACACAGACGCACATGCATTGCTTCATGCCATACACAGCACTGTCCATGCAATAAGCCCAGCGACACAGATACCCATCCAAAACTTCATGCCATACACAGCGCTGTCCGTGGAACAGGCCCGGTGACACAGACGCCCACGCACTGATTGATGCCATACACAGCGCTGTCCGTGAAACAGGCCCGGTGACACAGACGCCCATGCACTGATTCATGCCATACACAGCACTGTCCATGGAACAGGCCCAGCGACACAGACGCTCATGCACTGCTTCATGCCATACACAGCACAGTCCATGGTACAGGGCCAGTGACACAGATGCTCATGCACTGCTTCATACAATACTCAGCACTGTCCATGCAACAGGACCAGCGACAAAGACATCCATGCACAGCTTCATGCCTTACACAGCACTGTCCATGGAACAGGCCCAGCGACACCGACACCCATGCACTACTTCATGCCATACACAGCACTGCTCATGCAACAGGCCCAGCGACACAGACACCCATGCACTGCTTCATGACATACACAGCACTGTCCATGGAACAGGCCCAGCGACACATACGCGCATGCACAGCTTCATGCCTTACACAGCACTGTCCATGGAACAGGCCCAGCGACACATACGCGCATGCACTGCTTCATGACATAAACAGAACTGTCTCTGAAACAGGGCTGGTGACAAAGACGCTCATGCACTGCTTCATGTCATACACAGCACTGTCCATGGAACAGGACCAGCAACACAGACACCCATGCAGTGCTTCATGCCATACACAGCACTCCCCATGGAACAGGCCCAGCGACACATACGCTCATGCACTGCTTCATGACATAAACAGAACTGTCTCTGAAACAGGGCTGGTGACACTGATGCTCATGAACTGCTTCATGTCATACACAGCACTCTCCATTGAACAGGACCAGCGACAAAGACGCCCATGCCCAGCTTCATGCCTTACACAGCACTGCTCATGCAACAGGCCCAACAACACAGATGCCCATGCCCAGCTTCATGCCTTACACAGCACTGCTCATGCAACAAGCCCAGCGACACATGCCCTCATGCACTGCTTCATGCCATACACAGCACTGTCCATGGAACAGGCCCAGCGACACAGACGATCATGCACTGCTAAATGCCACCCACAGCACTGCACTGCTTTATGACATACACAACACTTCCCATGGAACAGGCCTAGCTACACACACACCCATGCAAAACCTCATCCCATACACAGCACTGTCCTTGGAACAGGGCCAGTGACACAGACACTCATTCACTGCTTCATGACATACACAGCACTGTCAATGGAACAGTCCCAACGTCACAGATGTTCATGCACTGCTTCATGCCATACACAGCACTGTCCATGGAAAAGGCCCATTGTCACAGATGTTCATGCACTCCTTCATGCCATACACAACACTGTCAATGGAAGAGGCCCAGCGACACAGAGGCTCATGCACTGCTTCATGTCATACACAGCACTGTCCATGGAACAGTCCCAGCGACACAGACAACCATGCACTGATCATGCCATACACAGCACAGTCCATGCAATAAGCCCAGCAACACAAACACCCATGCAAAACTTCATACCATACACGGCACTGTTCATGGAACAGGTCCAGCGACACAGACACCCGTGCACAGCTTCTTGCTATCCACAGCACTGCCCATGGAACAGGGCCAGTGACACAGATGCTCATGCACTGTTTCATTCCATACACAGCACTGTCCAATGAACAGGCCAAGCGACACAGACGCTCATACAGTGCTTCATGCCATGCACAGCACAGTCCATGCAACAGGCCCGGCAAAACAGACGCTCATGCACTGATTCATGCCATACACAGCACTGTCATGCAACAGGCCCAGAGGCACAGTTTCTCAAACTGCTTCATGCCATACACAGCACAGTCCATGCAACAGGCCCAGCAACACAGACACTCATGCGCTGCTTCATGCCATACACAGCACTGTCCATGCAACAGGATAAGTGACACAGGCACCCATGCACAGCTTCATGACATACACAGCACTGTCCATGGAACAGGCCCAGCAACGCAGACTCTCATGCACAGCTTCATGACATACACAGCACTGACCATGGAACAGGCACAGCTAAACAGAAGCTCATGCACAGCTTCATGACATACACAGCACTGTCCATGGAACAGGCCCAGCGACGCAGATGTTCATGCACAGCTTCATGACATACACAGCACTGTCCATGGAACAGGCCGAGCAACGCAGACTCTCATGCACAGCTTCATGACATACACAGCACTGTCCATGGAACAGGTCCAGTGACGCAGACGCTCATGAACTGCTTCATGCCATACACAGCACTGTCCATGGAACAGGCTGAGCGACACAGATGCTCATGTACTGCTTTATGCCATGCACAACACTGTCCATGGAACAGGCCCAGCGACACAGACACTCATGCACTGCTTCGTGAAATACATAGCACTGTCCATGGAACAGGGCCAGCGATTCAGACGCTCATGCACTGCTTCATGCCATACACAGCACTGTCCATGGAACAGGGCTGGTGACACAGACGCTCATGCACTGCTTCATGACATACACAGCACGGCCCATGGAACAGTCCCAGCGACACAGATGCTTATGCACAGCTTCATGACATACACAGAACTGTCAATGGAACAGGCCCAGCGACGCAGATGCTCATGCACTGCTTCATGCCATACACAGCCCTGTCCATGGAACAGGCCCAGCGACAAGGACGCCCATGCATTGCTTCATGCCATAAACAGCACTGTCCATGGAACAGGTCCAGTGACGCAGACGCTCATGAACTGCTTCATGCCATACACAGCACTGTCCATGGAACAGGCTGAGCGACACAGATGCTCATGCACTGCTTCATGCCATACACAGCACTGTCCATGGAACAGGGCTGGTGACACAGATGCTCATGCACTGCTTCGTGCCATACACAGCACTGTCCATGAAACAGGCCCAGCGACACAGACACTCATGCACTGCTTCGTGACATACATAGCACTGTCCATGGAACAGGGAAAGCGACACAGACGCTCATGCACTGCTTCATGCCATACACAGCACTGTCCATGGAACAGGGCTGGTGACACAGACGCTCATGCACTGCTTCATGCCATGCACAACACTGTCCATGGAACAGGCCCAGCGACACAGACTCTCACGCACTGCTTCATGACATACACAGCACTGTCCATGGAACAGGCCCAACGACACAGACGCTCATGCACTGCTTCATGACATACACAGCACTGTCCATGGAACAGGCCCACCGACACAGACACTCATGCACTGCTTCATGACATACACAGCACTGTCCATGGAACAGGCCCAACGACACAGATGCTCATGCACTGCTTCATGCCATACACAGCACTGTCCTGGAACGGACCCAGCGACACAGACACCCATTCACTGCCTCAAGCCATACACAGCACTGTCCATGGAACAGGCAAAGCGACACAGACGCTCATGCACTGCTTCATGCCATACACCGCACAGTCCATGGAACAGGCCCAGTGACACAGACTCTCACGCACTGCTTCATGACATACACAGCACTGTCCATGGAACAGGCCCAATGACAGACGGTCATGCACTGCTTTATGCCATGCACAACACTGTCCATGGAACAGGCCCAGCGACACAGACTCTCACGCACTGCTTCATGACATACACAGCACTGTCCATGGAACAGGCCCAGTGACACAGACTCTCACGCACTGCTTCATGACATACACAGCACTGTCCATGGAACAGGCCGAACGACACAGACGCTCATGCACTGCTTCATGCCATGCACAGCACTGTCCATGGAACAGGCCCAGCGACACAGATGCTCATGCACTGCTAAATGCCACCCACAGCACTGCACTGCTTCATGACATACACAGCACTGTCCATGGAACAGGGCCAGTGACACAGACACCCATGCACTGCTTCATGACATACACAACACTTCCCATGGAACAGGACTAGCTACACACACACCCATGCAAAACGTCATCCCATACACAGCACTGTCCTTGGAACAGGGCCAGTGAAACAGACACTCATGCACTGCTTCATGACATACACAGTACTGTCAATGGAACAAGCCCAGCGACACAGACGCGCATGCACTGCTTCATGTCATACACAACACTGTCCATGGAACAGTCCCAACATCACAGAGTTTCATGCACTGCTTCATGCCATACACAGCACTGTCCATGAAAAAGTCCCAACATCACAGATGTTCATGCACTCCTTCATGCCATACACAGCACTGTCAATGGAAGAAGCCCAGCGACACAGACGCTCATGCACTGCTTCATTCCATACACAGCACTGTCCATGCAATAAGCCCACTAACACAAACACCCATGCAAATCTTCATACCATACACGGCACTGTCCATGGAACAGGCCCAAGGACACAGACACCCATGCACTGCTTCATGTCATGCACAGCACTGCCCATGGAACAGGCCAAGCGACACAGACGCTCATACACTGCTTCATGCCATGCACAACACTGTTCATGGAAGAGGCCCAGCGACACAGACGCTCATAAACTGCTTCATGCCATGCACAACACTGTCCATGGAACAGGCCCAACGACACAGACGCTCATGCACTGCTTCATGACATACACAGCACTGTCCATGGAACAGGCCCGTCGTCACAGACACCCATGCACTGCTTCATGCCATGCACAGCACTGCCCATTGAACAGGCCCAGCAAAACAGATGTTCATGCACTGCTTCATGACATACACAGCACTGTCCATGCAACAGGCCCAATGACGCAGACTCTCATGCACGTCTTCATGCCATCCACTGCATTGTCCATGGAACAGACCCAGAGACACAGACACCCCTGCACAGCGTCCTGCCATACACAGCAATGTCCACTGAACAGGCCCAGCGACACAGACACCCATGCACAGCCTCCTGCCATACACAGCACTGTCCATGGAACATGCCCAACGACACAGACACCCATGCAAAACTACAAGCCACACACAGCACTGTCCATGGAACAGGCCCAGCAACACAGACGCTCATGCACTACTTCATGCCATACTCCGCACTGTCCATGGAAGAGGCCCAGCGACACAGGCACCCATGCAAAACTTCATGCCATACACAGCACTGTCCATGCAACAGGCACAGCGACGCAGCCGCTCATGCATTGCTTCATGTCATACACAGCACTGTCCATGGAATAGGCCCAGAGATACAGACACCCATGCACAGCATCCTGCCATACACATCACTCCCCATGGAACAGGCCCAGCGACACAGACGCCCATGTACAGCTTCATGCCTTAAACATCACTGTCCATGGAATAGGACCAGCGACACTGACACCCATTCACAGCTTCTTGCCATACACAGCACTATCCATGGAACAAGCCCAGCAACACAGACGCTCATGCACTTCTTCATGCCATACACAGCACTGTCCATGGAACAGGCCCAGAGACGCAGATGCTCATGCACAGCTTCATGACATACACAGCACTGTCCATGGAACAGGCCGAGCAACGCAGACTCTCATGTACAGCTTCATGACATACACAGCACTGTCCATGGAACAGGTCCAGTGACGCAGACGCTCATGAACTGCTTCATGCCATACACAGCACTGTCCATGGAACAGGCTGAGCGACACAGATGCTCATGCACTGCTTCATGCCATGCACAACACTGTCCATGGAACAGGCCCAGCGACACAGACACTCATGCACTGCTTCGTGACATACATAGCACTGTCCATGGAACAGGGCCAGCGACACAGATGCTCATGCACTGCTTCATGCCATACACAGCACTGTCCATGGAACAGGGCTGGTGACACAGACGCTCATGCACTGCTTCATGACATACACAGCACGGCCCATGGAACAGTCCCAGCGACACATATGCTTATGCACAGCTTCATGACATACACAGCACTGTCCATGGAACAGGCCCAGCGACGCAGATGCTCATGCACTGCTTCATGCAATACACAGCACTGTCCATGCAACAGGCCCAGCGAGACAGATGCTCATGCAGTGCATCATGTCATACACAGCACTGTCCATGGAACAGGCCCAGTGACACAGACACCCATGCAAAACTTCATGACATACACAGCACTGTCCATGGAACAGTCCCAGCAACACAGACGCTCATGCACTGCTTCATGCCATACACAGCACTGTCCATGCAACAGGCCCACTGACGCAGACGCTCATGCACTGCGTCATGCCATACACACCACTGTCCATGGAACAGACCCAGAGACGCAGACACTCATGCACTGCTTCATGACATACACAGCACTGCCCATTGAACAGGCCCAGTGACACAGACGCTCATGCACTGCTTCATGACTTACACAGCACTGTCTGTGAAACAGGGCTGGTGACACAGACGCTCATGCACTGCTTCATGTCATACACAGCACTGTCCATGGAACAGGACCAGCGACACAGACGCCCATGCAAAACATCATACATACACAGCACTTTCCATGGAAGAGGCCAGTGACACAGAGGCCCATGCACAGCTTCTTGCCATCAACAGCACTGTCCATGGAACAGGCCCAGTGACGCAGAAGCTCATGCACTGCTTCATGACATACACAGCACTGTCCATGGAACAGGCCCAAGTACACAGACACCCATGCACTGCTTCATGCCATGCACAGCACTGCCCATTGAACAGGCCCAGCGGCACAGACTCTCACGCACTGCTTCATGACATACACAGCACTGTCCATGGAACAGGCCCAACGACACAGACGCTCATGCACTGCTTCATGACATACACAGCACTGTCCATGGAACAGGCCCAAGGACACAGATGCTCATGCACTGCTTCATGCCATGCACAACACTGTCCATGGAACAGGCCCAGCGACACAGACTCTCACACACTGCTTCATGACATACAGAGCACTGTCCATGGAACAGGCCCAACGACACAGACGCACATGCACTGCTTCATGACATACACAGCACTGTCCATGGATTAGGCCCGTCGTCACAGACACCCATGCACTGCTTCATGCCATGCACAACACTGCCCATTGAACAGGCCCAGCGACACAGACGCTCAGGCACTGCTTCATGACATACACAGCACTGTCCATGGAACAGGCCCAAGGACACAGATGCTCATGCACTGCTTCATGCCATGCACAACACTGTCCATGGAACAGGCCCAGCGACACAGAAGCTCATACACTGCTTCATGCCATGAACAACACTGTCCATGGAACAGGCCCAGCGACACAGAATCTCACGCACTGCTTCATGACATACCCAGCACTGTCCATGGAACAGGACCAACGATACAGGCGCTCATGCAATGTTTTATGACATACACAGCACTGTCCATGGAACAGGCCCGTCGTCACAGACGCCCATGCACTGCTTCATGCCATACACAACACTGTCCATGGAACAGGCCCAGCGACACAGACTCTCATACACTGCTTCATGCAATGCACAACACTGTCCATGGAACAGGCCCAGCGACACAGACTCTCACGCACTGCTTCATGACATACACAGCACTGTCCATGGAACAGGCCCAATGACACAGATGCTCATGCACTGCTTCATGACATACACATAACTGTCCATGGAACAGGCCCAAGGACACAGATGCTCATGCAATGCTTCATGCCATGCACAACACTGTCCATGGAACAGGCCCAGCGACACAGACTCTCACACACTGCTTCATGACATACAGAGCACTGTCCATGGAACAGGCCCAACGACACAGACGCACATGCACTGCTTCATGACATACACAGCACTGTCCATGGAACAGGCCCGTCGTCACAGACACCCATGCACTGCTTCATGCCATGCACAACACTGCTCATTGAACAGGCCCAGCGACACAGACGCTCATGCACTGCTTCATGACATACACAGCACTGTCCATGGAACAGGCCCAAGGACACAGATGCTCATGCACTGCTTCATACCATGCACAACACTGTCCATGGAACAGGCCCAGCGACACAGACGCTCATACACTGCTTCATGCCATGCACAACACTGTCCATGGAACAGGCCCAGCGACACAGACTCTCACGCACTGCTTCATGACATACACAGCACTGTCCATTGAACAGGCCCAGCGACACAGACGCTCATGCACTGCTTCATGACATACACAGCACTGTCCATGCAACAGGCCCAATGACGCAGGCTCTCATGCACTTCTTCATGCCATCCACTGCACTGTCCATGGAACAGACCCAGAGACACAGTCACCCATGCACAGCGTCCTGCTATACACAGCAATGTCCACTGAACAGGCCCAGAGACACAGACACCCATGCACAGCCTCCTGCCACACACAGCACTGTCCATGGAACAGGCCCAGCGACACAGACGCTCATGCACTACTTCATGCCATACTCAGCACTGTCCATGGAAGAGGCCCAGCAACACAGGCGACCATGCATTGCTTCATGTCATACACAGCACTGTCCATGGAATAGGCCCAGAGATACAGACACCCATGCACAGTATCCTGCCATACGCAGCACTGTCCATTGAACATGCCCAGCGACACAGACACCCATGCACAGCTTCCTGACAGACACAACGCTGTCCATGGAACAGGGCCGGTGACACAGACGCTCATGCACTGTTTCATGCCATACACAGCAGTGTCCATGGAACAGGTCCAGTGACACACACACTCATGCACTGTTTCATGCCATGCACAGCATTGCCCATGGAACAGTCCCAGTGATACAGACGCTCATGCACTGCATCCTGCCATACACAGCACTGTCCATGGAACAGGACCAGCGACACAGACACCCATGCACAGCATCCTGCCATACGCAGCACTGTCCATTGAACATGCCCAGCGACACAGACACCCATGCACAGCTTCATGACAGACACAACGCTGTCCATGGAACAGGGCCGGTGACACAGACGCTCATGCACTGTTTCATGCCATACACAGCACTGTCCATGGAACAGGACCAGCGACACTGCACCCATGCACTGCGTCATGCCATACACAGCACTGTCCATGGAACAGGCACAGCGACACAACTGCTCATGCACTGCTTCATGCCATCCACAGCACTGTACATGGAACAGGCCTAGCGACACAGATGGTCATGCACTGTTTCATGCCATGCACAGCACTGCCCATTGAACAGGCCCAGCGACACAGATGCTCAAGCACTGCTTCATGACTTACACAGCACTGTCTGTGAAACAGGGCTGGTGACACAGACGCTCATGCACTGCTTCAAGTCATACACAGCACTGTCCATGGAACAGGACCAGCGGCACAGACGCCCATGCAAAACTTCATACCATACACAGCTCTTTCCATGGAACAGGCCAGTGACACAGAGGCCCATGTACAGCTTCTTGCCATCAACAGCACTGTCCCTGGAACAGGCTCAGCGACACAGACGCTTATGCACTGCTTCATGCTATACACAGCACTGTCTATGGAACAGGGCCGGTGACACAGAAGCTCATGCACTGCTTCATGCCATACACAACACTGTCCATGAAACAGGCCTAGCGACACAGACCCTCATGCACTGCTTCATGTCATACACAGCACTGTCCATGGAAAAGACTCAGTGACACAGACACCCATGCAAAACTTCATGCCATACACAGCGCTGTCCATGGAACAGGCCCAGCAACACAGACACAAATGCACTGCTTCATGAAATACACAGCACTGTCCATGAAACAGGCCCAGTGACACAGACACTCATGCACTGCTTCGTGACATACATAGCACTGTCCATGGAACAGGGAAAGCGACACAGACGCTCATGCACTGCTTCATGCCATACACAGCACTGTCCATGGAACAGGGCTGGTGACACAGACGCTCATGCACTGCTTCATGCCATGCACAACACTGTCCATGGAACAGGCCCAGCGACACAGACTCTCACGCACTGCTTCATGACATACACAGCACTGTCCATGGAACAGGCCCAACGACACAGACGCTCATGCACTGCTTCATGACATACACAGCACTGTCCATGGAACAGGCCCACCGACACAGACACTCATGCACTGCTTCATGACATACACAGCACTGTCCATGGAACAGGCCCAACGACACAGATGCTCATGCACTGCTTCATGCCATACACAGCACTGTCCTGGAACGGACCCAGCGACACAGACACCCATTCACTGCCTCAAGCCATACACAGCACTGTCCATGGAACAGGCAAAGCGACACAGACGCTCATGCACTGCTTCATGCCATACACCGCACAGTCCATGGAACAGGCCCAGTGACACAGACTCTCACGCACTGCTTCATGACATACACAGCACTGTCCATGGAACAGGCCCAATGACAGACGGTCATGCACTGCTTCATGCCATGCACAACACTGTCCATGGAACAGGCCCAGCGACACAGACTCTCACGCACTGCTTCATGACATACACAGCACTGTCCATGGAACAGGCCCAGTGACACAGACTCTCACGCACTGCTTCATGACATACACAGCACTGTCCATGGAACAGGCCGAACGACACAGACGCTCATGCACTGCTTCATGCCATGCACAGCACTGTCCATGGAACAGGCCCAGCGACACAGATGCTCATGCACTGCTAAATGCCACCCACAGCACTGCACTGCTTCATGACATACACAGCACTGTCCATGGAACAGGGCCAGTGACACAGACACCCATGCACTGCTTCATGACATACACAACACTTCCCATGGAACAGGACTAGCTACACACACACCCATGCAAAACGTCATCCCATACACAGCACTGTCCTTGGAACAGGGCCAGTGAAACAGACACTCATGCACTGCTTCATGACATACACAGTACTGTCAATGGAACAAGCCCAGCGACACAGACGCGCATGCACTGCTTCATGTCATACACAACACTGTCCATGGAACAGTCCCAACATCACAGAGTTTCATGCACTGCTTCATGCCATACACAGCACTGTCCATGAAAAAGTCACAACATCACAGATGTTCATGCACTCCTTCATGCCATACACAGCACTGTCAATGGAAGAAGCCCAGCGACACAGACGCTCATGCACTGCTTCATGCCTTACACAGCACTGTCCATGCAATAAGCCCACTAACACAAACACCCATGCAAATCTTCATACCATACACGGCACTGTCCATGGAACAGGCCCAAGGACACAGACACCCATGCACTGCTTCATGTCATGCACAGCACTGCCCATGGAACAGGCCAAGCGACACAGACCCTCATACACTGCTTCATGCCATGCACAACACTGTTCATGGAAGAGGCCCAGCGACACAGACGCTCATAAACTGCTTCATGCCATGCACAACACTGTCCATGGAACAGGCCCAACGACACAGACGCTCATGCACTGCTTCATGACATACACAGCACTGTCCATGGAACAGGCCCGTCGTCACAGACACCCATGCACTGCTTCATGCCATGCACAGCACTGCCCATTGAACAGGCCCAGCAAAACAGATGTTCATGCACTGCTTCATGACATACACAGCACTGTCCATGCAACAGGCCCAATGACGCAGACTCTCATGCACGTCTTCATGCCATCCACTGCATTGTCCATGGAACAGACCCAGAGACACAGACACCCCTGCACAGCATCCTGCCATACACAGCAATGTCCACTGAACAGGCCCAGCGACACAGACACCCATGCACAGCCTCCTGCCATACACAGCACTGTCCATGGAACATGCCCAACGACACAGACACCCATGCAAAACTACAAGCCACACACAGCACTGTCCATGGAACAGGCCCAGCAACACAGATGCTCATGCACTACTTCATGCCATACTCCGCACTGTCCATGGAAGAGGCCCAGCGACACAGGCACCCATGCAAAACTTCATGCCATACACAGCACTGTCCATGCAACAGGCACAGCGACGCAGCCGCTCATGCATTGCTTCATGTCATACACAGCACTGTCCATGGAATAGGCCCAGAGATACAGACACCCATGCACAGCATCCTGCCATACACATCACTCCCCATGGAACAGGCCCAGCGACACAGACGCCCATGTACAGCTTCATGCCTTAAACATCACTGTCCATGGAATAGGACCAGCGACACTGACACCCATTCACAGCTTCTTGCCATACACAGCACTATCCATGGAACAAGCCCAGCAACACAGACGCTCATGCACTTCTTCATGCCATACACAGCACTGTCCATGGAACAGGCCCAGAGACGCAGATGCTCATGCACAGCTTCATGACATACACAGCACTGTCCATGGAACAGGCCGAGCAACGCAGACTCTCATGTACAGCTTCATGACATACACAGCACTGTCCATGGAACAGGTCCAGTGACGCAGACGCTCATGAACTGCTTCATGCCATACACAGCACTGTCCATGGAACAGGCTGAGCGACACAGATGCTCATGCACTGCTTCATGCCAGGCACAACACTGTCCATGAAACAGGCCCAGCGACACAGACACTCATGCACTGCTTCGTGACATACATAGCACTGTCCATGGAACAGGGCCAGCGACACAGTTGCTCATGCACTGCTTCATGCCATACACAGCACTGTCCATGGAACAGGGCTGGTGACACAGACGCTCATGCACTGCTTCATGACATACACAGCACGGCCCATGGAACAGTCCCAGCGACACATATGCTTATGCACAGCTTCATGACATACACAGCACTGTCCATGGAACAGGCCCAGCGACGCAGATGTTCATGCACTGCTTCATGCAATACACAGCACTGTCCATGCAACAGGCCCAGCGAGACAGATGCTCATGCAGTGCATCATGTCATACACAGCACTGTCCATGGAACAGGCCCAGTGACACAGACACCCATGCAAAACTTCATGACATACACAGCACTGTCCATGGAACAGTCCCAGCAACACAGACGCACATGCACTGCTTCATGGCATACACAGCACTGTCCATGCAACAGGCCCACTGACGCAGACGGTCATGCACTGCGTCATGCCATACACACCACTGTCCATGGAACAGACCCAGAGACGCAGACACTCATGCACTGTTTCATGACATACACAGCACTGCCCATTGAACAGGCCCAGCGACACAGACGCTCATGCACTGCTTCATGACTTACACAGCACTGTCTGTGAAACAGGGCTGGTGACACAGACGCTCATGCACTGCTTCATGTCATACACAGCACTGTCCATGGAACAGGACCAGCGACACAGACGCCCATGCAAAACATCATACATACACAGCACTTTCCATGGAAGAGGCCAGTGACACAGAGGCCCATGCACAGCTTCTTGCCATCAACAGCACTGTCCATGGAACAGGCCCAGTGACACAGAAGCTCATGCACTGCTTCATGACATACACAGCACTGTCCATGGAACAGGCCCAAGTACACAGACACCCATGCACTGCTTCATGCCATGCACAGCACTGCCCATTGAACAGGCCCAGCGGCACAGACTCTCACGCACTGCTTCATGACATACACAGCACTGTCCATGGAACAGGCCCAACGACACAGACGCTCATGCACTGCTTCATGACATACACAACACTGTCCATGGAACAGGCCCAAGGACACAGATGCTCATGCACTGCTTCATGCCATGCACAACACTGTCCATGGAACAGGCCCAGCGACACAGACTCTCACACACTGCTTCATGACATACAGAGCACTGTCCATGGAACAGGCCCAACGACACAGACGCACATGCACTGCTTCATGACATACACAGCACTGTCCATGGATTAGGCCCGTCGTCACAGACACCCATGCACTGCTTCATGCCATGCACAACACTGCCCATTGAACAGGCCCAGCGACACAGACGCTCATGCACTGCTTCATGACATACACAGCACTGTCCATGGAACAGGCCCAAGGACACAGATGCTCATGCACTGCTTCATGCCATGCACAACACTGTCCATGGAACAGGCCCAGCGACACAGAAGCTCATACACTGCTTCATGCCATGAACAACACTGTCCATGGAACAGGCCCAGCGACACAGAATCTCACGCACTGCTTCATGCAATGCACAACACTGTCCATGGAACAGGCCCAGCGACACAGACTCTCACGCACTGCTTCATGACATACACAGCACTGTCCATGGAACAGGCCCAATGACACAGATGCTCATGCACTGCTTCATGACATACACATAAATGTCCATGGAACAGGCCCAAGGACACAGATGCTGATGCAATGCTTCATGCCATGCACAACACTGTCCATGGAACAGGCCTAGCGACACAGACTCTCACACACTGCTTCATGACATACAGAGCACTGTCCATGGAACAGGCCCAACGACACAGACGCACATGCACTGCTTCATGACATACACAGCACTGTCCATGGAACAGGCCCGTCGTCACAGACACCCATGCACTGCTTCATGCCATGCACAACACTGCCCATTGAACAGGCCCAGCGACACAGACGCTCATGCACTGCTTCATGAGATACACAGCACTGTCCATGCAACAGGCCCAATGACGCAGACTCTCATGCACTTCTTCATGCCATCCACTGCACTGTCCATGGAACAGACCCAGAGACACAGTCACCCATGCACAGCGTCCTGCTATACACAGCAATGTCCACTGAACAGGCCCAGAGACACAGACACCCATGCACAGCCTCCTGCCACACACAGCACTGTCCATGGAACAGGCCCAGCGACACAGACGCTCATGCACTACTTCATGCCATACTCAGCACTGTCCATGGAAGAGGCCCAGCAACACGGGCGACCATGCAAAACCTCATGCCATACACAGCACTGTCCATGCAACAGGCACAGCGACGCAGCCACTCATGCATTACTTCATGTCATACACAGCACTGTCCATGGAATAGGCCCAGAGATACAGACACCCATGCACAGCATCCTGCCATACGCAGCACTGTCCATTGAACATGCCCAGCGACACAGACACCCATGCACAGCTTTATGACAGACACAACGCTGTCCATGGAACAGGGCCGGTGACACAGACGCTCATGCACTGTTTCATGCCATACACAGCAGTGTCCATGGAACAGGTCCAGTGACACACACACTCATGCACTGTTTCATGCCATGCACAGCATTGCCCATGGAACAGTCCCAGTGACACAGACGCTCATGCACTGCATCCTGCCATACACAGCACTGTCCATGGAACAGGACCAGCGACACAGACACCCATGCACTGCGTCATGCCATACACAGCACTGTCCATGGAACAGGCACAGCGACACAACTGCTCATGCACTGCTTCATGCCATCCACAGCACTGTACATGGAACAGGCCTAGCGACACAGATGGTCATGCACTGTTTCATGCCATGCACAGCACTGCCCATTGAACAGGCCCAGCGACACAGATGCTCAAGCACTGCTTCATGACTTACACAGCACTGTCTGTGAAACAGGGCTGGTGACACAGACGCTCATGCACTGCTTCAAGTCATACACAGCACTGTCCATGGAACAGGACCAGCGGCACAGACGCCCATGCAAAACTTCATACCATACACAGCTCTTTCCATGGAACAGGCCAGTGACACAGAGGCCCATGTACAGCTTCTTGCCATCAACAGCACTGTCCCTGGAACAGGCTCAGCGACACAGACGCTCATGCACTGCTTCATGCCATACACAGCACTGTCTATGGAACAGGGCCGGTGACACAGAAGCTCATGCACTGCTTCATGCCATACACAACACTGTCCATGAAACAGGCCTAGCGACACAGACCCTCATGCACTGCTTCATGTCATACACAGCACTGTCCATGGAAAAGACTCAGTGACACAGACACCCATGCAAAACTTCATGCCATACACAGCGCTGTCCATGGAACAGGCCCAGCAACACAGACACAAATGCACTGCTTCATGAAATACACAGCACTGTCCATGGAACAGGGCCGGTGACACAGAAGCTCATGCACTGCTTCATGCCATACACAACACTGTCCATGGAACAGGCCCAGCGACACAGACACCCATGCAAAACTTCATGTCATACACAGCACTGTCCATGAAACAGGCCCAGCGACACAGACGCTCATGCACTGCTTCATGTCATACACATCATTGTCCATGGAACAGGCCCGTCGTCACAGACACCCATGCAATGCTTCATGCCATGGACAACATTGCCCATTGAACAGGCCCAGCGACACAGACGCTCATGCACTGCTTCATGACACACACAGCACTATCCATGGAACAGGCCCAATGACACAGATGCTCATGCACTGCTTCATGCCATGCACAACACTGTCCATGGAACAGGCCCAGCGACACAGACGCTCATACACTGCTTTGTGAAATACATAGCACTGTCCATGGAACAGGGCCAGCGATTCAGACGCTCATGCACTGCTTCATGACACACACAGCACTATCCATGGAACAGGCCCAATGACACAGATGCTCATGCACTGCTTCATGCCATACACAGCACTGTCCATGGAACAGGCTGAGCGACACAGATGCTCATGTACTGCTTCATGCCATGCACAACACTGTCCATGGAACAGGCCCAGCGACACAGACACTCATGCACTGCTTCGTGAAATACATAGCACTGTCCATGGAACAGGGCCAGCGATTCAGACGCTCATGCACTGCTTCATGCCATACACAGCACTGTCCATGGAACAGGGCTGGTGACACAGACGCTCATGCACTGCTTCATGACATACACAGCACGGCCCATGGAACAGTCCCAGCGACACAGATGCTTATGCACAGCTTCATGACATACACAGCACTGTCCATGGAACAGGCCCAGCGACGCAGATGCTCATGCACTGCTTCATGCCATACACAGCCCTGTCCATGGAACAGGCCCAGCGACAAGGACGCCCATGCATTGCTTCATGCCATAAACAGCACTGTCCATGGAACAGGTCCAGTGACGCAGACGCTCACGAACTGCTTCATGCCATACACAGCACTGTCCATGGAACAGGCTGAGCGACACAGATGCTCATGCACTGCTTCATGCCATACACAGCACTGTCCATGGAACAGGGCTGGTGACACAGATGCTCATGCACTGCTTCATGCCATACACAGCACTGTCCATGAAACAGGTCCAGCGACACAGACACTCATGCACTGCTTCGTGACATACATAGCACTGTCCATGGAACAGGGAAAGCGACACAGACGCTCATGCACTGCTTCATGCCATACACAGCACTGTCCATGGAACAGGGCTGGTGACACAGACGCTCATGCACTGCTTCATGCCATGCACAACACTGTCCATGGAACAGGCCCAGCGACACAGACTCTCACGCACTGCTTCATGACATACACAGCACTGTCCATGGAACAGGCCCAACGACACAGACGCTCATGCACTGCTTCATGACATACACAGCACTGTCCATGGAACAGGCCCACCGACACAGACACTCATGCACTGCTTCATGACATACACAGCACTGTCCATGGAACAGGCCCAACGACACAGATGCTCATGCACTGCTTCATGCCATACACAGCACTGTCCTGGAACGGACCCAGCGACACAGACACCCATTCACTGCCTCAAGCCATACACAGCACTGTCCATGGAACAGGCAAAGCGACACAGACGCTCATGCACTGCTTCATGCCAGACACCGCACAGTCCATGGAACAGGCCCAGTGACACAGACTCTCACGCACTGCTTCATGACATACACAGCACTGTCCATGGAACAGGCCCAATGACAGACGGTCATGCACTGCTTCATGCCATGCACAACACTGTCCATGGAACAGGCCCAGCGACACAGACTCTCACGCACTGCTTCATGACATACACAGCACTGTCTATGGAACAGGCCCAGTGACACAGACTCTCACGCACTGCTTCATGACATACACAGCACTTTCCATGGAACAGGCCGAACGACACAGACGCTCATGCACTGCTTCATGCCATGCACAGCACTGTCCATGGAACAGGCCCAGCGACACAGATGCTCATGCACTGCTAAATGCCACCCACAGCACTGCACTGCTTCATGACATACACAGCACTGTCCATGGAACAGGGCCAGTGACACAGACACCCATGCACTGCTTAATGACATACACAACACTTCCCATGGAACAGGACTAGCTACACACACACCCATGCAAAACGTCATCCCATACACAGCACTGTCCTTGGAACAGGGCCAGTGAAACAGACACTCATGCACTGCTTCATGACATACACAGTACTGTCAATGGAACAAGCCCAGCGACACAGACGCGCATGCACTGCTTCATGTCATACACAACACTTTCCATGGAACAGTCCCAACATCACAGAGTTTCATGCACTGCTTCATGCCATACACAGCACTGTCCATGAAAAAGTCCCAACATCACAGATGTTCATGCACTCCTTCATGCCATACACAGCACTGTCAATGGAAGAAGCCCAGCGACACAGACGCTCATGCACTGCTTCATGCCATACACAGCACTGTCCATGCAATAAGCCCACTAACACAAACACCCATGCAAATCTTCATACCATACACGGCACTGTCCATGGAACAGGCCCAAGGACACAGACACCCATGCACTGCTTCATGTCATGCACAGCACTGCCCATGGAACAGGCCAAGCGACACAGACGCTCATACACTGCTTCATGCCATGCACAACACTGTTCATGGAAGAGGCCCAGCGACACAGACGCTCATAAACTGCTTCATGCCATGCACAACACTGTCCATGGAACAGGCCCAACGACACAGACGCTCATGCACTGCTTCATGACATACACAGCACTGTCCATGGAACAGGCCCGTCGTCACAGACACCCATGCACTGCTTCATGCCATGCACAGCACTGCCCATTGAACAGGCCCAGCAAAACAGATGTTCATGCACTGCTTCATGACATACACAGCACTGTCCATGCAACAGGCCCAATGACGCAGACTCTCATGCACGTCTTCATGCCATCCACTGCATTGTCCATGGAACAGACCCAGAGACACAGACACCCCTGCACAGCGTCCTGCCATACACAGCAATGTCCACTGAACAGGCCCAGCGACACAGACACCCATGCACAGCCTCCTGCCATACACAGCACTGTCCATGGAACATGCCCAACGACACAGACACCCATGCAAAACTACAAGCCACACACAGCACTGTCCATGGAACAGGCCCAACAACACAGACGCTCATGCACTACTTCATGCCATACTCCGCACTGTCCATGGAAGAGGCCCAGCGACACAGGCACCCATGAAAAACTTCATGCCATACACAGCACTGTCCATGCAACAGGCACAGCGACGCAGCCGCTCATGCATTCCTTCATGTCATACACAGCACTGTCCATGGAATAGGCCCAGAGATACAGACACCCATGCACAGCATCCTGCCATACACATCACTCCCCATGGAACAGGCCCAGCGACACAGACGCCCATGCACAGCTTCATGCCTTAAACATCACTGTCCATGGAATAGGACCAGCGACACTGACACCCATTCACAGCTTCTTGCCATACACAGCACTATCCATGGAACAAGCCCAGCAACACAGACGCTCATGCACTTCTTCATGCCATACACAGCACTGTCCATGGAACAGGCCCAGAGACGCAGATGCTCATGCACAGCTTCATGACATACACAGCACTGTCCATGGAACAGGCCGAGCAACGCAGACTCTCATGTACAGCTTCATGACATACACAGCACTGTCCATGGAACAGGTCCAGTGACACAGACGCTCATGAACTGCTTCATGCCATACACAGCACTGTCCATGGAACAGGCTGAGCGACACAGATGCTCATGCACTGCTTCATGCCATGCACAACACTGTCCATGGAACAGGCCCAGCGGCACAGACACTCATGCACTGCTTCGTGACATACATAGCACTGTCCATGGAACAGGGCCAGCGACACAGATGCTCATGCACTGCTTCATGCCATACACAGCACTGTCCATGGAACAGGGCTGGTGACACAGACGCTCATGCACTGCTTCATGACATACACAGCACGGCCCATGGAACAGTCCCAGCGACACATATGCTTATGCACAGCTTCATGACATACACAGCACTGTCCATGGAACAGGCCCAGCGACGCAGATGCTCATGCACTGCTTCATGCAATACACAGCACTGTCCATGCAACAGGCCCAGTGAGACAGATGCTCATGCAGTGCATCATGTCATACACAGCACTGTCCATGGAACAGGCCCAGTGACACAGACACCCATGCAAAACTTCATGACATACACAGCACTGTCCATGGAACAGTCCCCGCAACACAGACGCACATGCACTGCTTCATGCCATACACAGCACTGTCCATGCAACAGGCCCACTGACGCAGACGCTCATGCACTGCGTCATGCCATACACACCACTGTCCATGGAACAGACCCAGAGACGCAGACACTCATGCACTGCTTCATGACATACACAGCACTGCCCATTGAACAGGCCCAGCGACACAGACGCTCATGCACTGCTTCATGACTTACACAGCACTGTCTGTGAAACAGGGCTGGTGACACAGACATTCATGCACTGCTTCATGTCATACACAGCACTGTCCATGGAACAGGACCAGCGACACAGACGCCCATGCAAAACATCATACATACACAGCACTTTCCATGGAAGAGGCCAGTGACACAGAGGCCCATGCACAGCTTCTTGCCATCAACAGCACTGTCCATGGAACAGGCCCAGTGACACAGAAGCTCATGCACTGCTTCATGACATACACAGCACTGTCCATGGAACAGGCCCAAGTACACAGACACCCATGCACTGCTTCATGCCATGCACAGCACTGCCCATTGAACAGGCCCAGCGGCACAGACTCTCACGCACTGCTTCATGACATACACAGCACTGTCCATGGAACAGGCCCAACGACACAGACGCTCATGCACAGCTTCATGACATACACAGCACTGTCCATGGAACAGGCCCAAGGACACAGATGCTCATGCACTGCTTCATGCCATGCACAACACTGTCCATGGAACAGGTCCAGCAACACAGACTCTCACACACTGCTTCATGACATACAGAGCACTATCCATGGAACAGGCCCAACGACACAGACGCACATGCACTGCTTCATGACATACACAGCACTGTCCATGGATTAGGCCCGTCGTCACAGACACCCATGCACTGCTTCATGCCATGCACAACACTGCCCATTGAACAGGCCCAGCGACACAGACGCTCATGCACTGCTTCATGACATACACAGCACTGTCCATGGAACAGGCCCAAGGACACAGATGCTCATGCACTGCTTCATGCCATGCACAACACTGTCCATGGAACAGGCCCAGCGACACAGAAGCTCATACACTGCTTCATGCCATGCACAACACTGTCCATGGAACAGGCCCAGCGACACAGAATCTCACGCACTGCTTCATGACATACACAGCACTGTCCATGGAACAGGACCAACGATACAGGCGCTCATGCAATGTTTCATGACATACACAGCACTGTCCATGGAACAGGCCCGTCATCACAGACGCCCATGCACTGCTTCATGCCATACACAACACTGTCCATGGAACAGGCCCAGCGACACAGACTCTCATACACTGCTTCATGCAATGCACAACACTGTCCATGGAACAGGCCCAGCGACACAGACTCTCACGCACTGCTTCATGACATACACAGCACTGTCCATGGAACAGGCCCAATGACACAGATGCTCATGCACTGCTTCATGACATACACATAACTGTCCATGGAACAGGCCCAAGGACACAGATGCTCATGCAATGCTTCATGCCATGCACAACACTGTCCATGGAACAGGCCCAGCGACACAGACTCTCACACACTGCTTCATGACATACAGAGCACTGTCCATGGTACAGGCCCAACGACACAGACGCACATGCACTGCTTCATGACATACACAGCACTGTCCATGGAACAGGCTCGTCGTCACAGACACCCATGCACTGCTTCATGCCATGCACAACACTGCTCATTGAACAGGCCCAGCGACACAGACGCTCATGCACTGCTTCATGACATACACAGCACTGTCCATGGAACAGGCCCAAGGACACAGATGCTCATGCACTGCTTCATACCATGCACAACACTGTCCATGGAACAGGCCCAGCGACACAGACGCTCATACACTGCTTCATGCCATGCACAACACTGTCCATGGAACAGGCCCAGCGACACAGACTCTCACGCACTGCTTCATGACATACACAGCACTGTCCATTGAACAGGCCCAGCGACACAGACGCTCATGCACTGCTTCATGACATACACAGCACTGTCCATGCAACAGGCCCAATGACGCAGACTCTCATGCACTTCTTCATGCCATCCACTGCACTGTCCATGGAACAGACCAAGAGACACAGTCACCCATGCACAGCGTCCTGCTATGCACAGCAATGTCCACTGAACAGGCCCAGAGACACAGACACCCATGCACAGCCTCCTGCCACACACAGCACTGTCCATGGAACAGGCCCAGCGACACAGACGCTCATGCACTACTTCATGCCATACTCAGCACTGTCCATGGAAGAGGCCCAGCAACACAGGCGACCATGCAAAACTTCATGCCATACACAGCACTGTCCATGCAACAGGCACAGCGACGCAGCCACTCATGCATTGCTTCATGTCATACACAGCACTGTCCATGGAATAGGCCCAGAGATACAGACACCCATGCACAGCATCCTGCCATACGCAGCACTGTCCATTGAACATGCCCAGCGACACAGACACCCATGCACAGCTTCATGACAGACACAACGCTGTCCATGGAACAGGGCCGGTGACACAGACGCTCATGCACTGTTTCATGCCATACACAGCAGTGTCCATGGAACAGGTCCAGTGACACACACACTCATGCACTGTTTCATGCCATGCACAGCATTGCCCATGGAACAGTCCCAGTGACACAGACGCTCATGCACTGCATCCTGCCATACACAGCACTGTCCATGGAACAGGACCAGCGACACAGACACCCATGCACTGCGTCATGCCATACACAGCACTGTCCATGGAACAGGCACAGCGACACAACTGCTCATGCACTGCTTCATGCCATCCACAGCACTGTACATGGAACAGGCCTAGCGACACAGATGGTCATGCACTGTTTCATGCCATGCACAGCACTGCCCATTGAACAGGCCCAGCGACACAGATGCTCAAGCACTGCTTCATGACTTACACAGCACTGTCTGTGAAACAGGGCTGGTGACACAGACGCTCATGCACTGCTTCAAGTCATACACAGCATTGTCCATGGAACAGGACCAGCGGCACAGACGCCCATGCAAAACTTCATACCATACACAGCTCTTTCCATGGAACAGGCCAGTGACACAGAGGCCCATGTACAGCTTCTTGCCATCAACAGCACTGTCCCTGGAACAGGCTCAGCGACACAGACGCTCATGCACTGCTTCATGCCATACACAGCACTGTCTATGGAACAGGGCCGGTGACACAGAAGCTCATGCACTGCTTCATGCCATACACAACACTGTCCATGAAACAGGCCTAGCGACACAGACCCTCATGCACTGCTTCATGTCATACACAGCACTGTCCATGGAAAAGACTCAGTGACACAGACACCCATGCAAAACTTCATGCCATACACAGCGCTGTCCATGGAACAGGCCCAGCAACACAGACACAAATGCACTGCTTCATGAAATACACAGCACTGTCCATGGAACAGGGCCGGTGACACAGAAGCTCATGCACTGCTTCATGCCATACACAACACTGTCCATGGAACAGGCCCAGCGACACAGACACCCATGCAAAACTTCATGTCATACACAGCACTGTCCATGAAACAGGCCCAACGACACAGACGCTCATGCACTGCTTCATGACATACACAGCACTGTCCATGGAACAGGCCCAAGGACACAGATGCTCATGCACTGCTTCATGCCATGCACAACACTGTCCATGGAACAGGTCCAGCAACACAGACTCTCACACACTGCTTCATGACATACATAGCAATATCCATGGAACAGGCCCAACGACACAGACGCACATGCACTGCTTCATGACATACACAGCACTGTCCATGGATTAGGCCCGTCGTCACAGACACCCATGCACTGCTTCATGCCATGCACAACACTGCCCATTGAACAGGCCCAGCGACACAGACGCTCATGCACTGCTTCATGACATACACAGCACTGTCCATGGAACAGGCCCAAGGACACAGATGCTCATGCACTGCTTCATGCCATGCACAACACTGTCCATGGAACAGGCCCAGCGACACAGAAGCTCATACACTGCTTCATGCCATGCACAACACTGTCCATGGAACAGGCCCAGCGACACAGAATCTCACGCACTGCTTCATGACATACACAGCACTGTCCATGGAACAGGACCAACGATACAGGCGCTCATGCAATGTTTCATGACATACACAGCACTGTCCATGGAACAGGCCCGTCATCACAGACGCCCATGCACTGCTTCATGCCATACACAACACTGTCCATGGAACAGGCCCAGCGACACAGACTCTCATACACTGCTTCATGCAATGCACAACACTGTCCATGGAACAGGCCCAGCGACACAGACTCTCACGCACTGCTTCATGACATACACAGCACTGTCCATGGAACAGGCCCAATGACACAGATGCTCATGCACTGCTTCATGACATACACATAACTGTCACTGGAACAGGCCCAAGGACACAGATGCTCATGCAATGCTTCATGCCATGCACAACACTGTCCATGGAACAGGCCCAGCGACACAGACTCTCACACACTGCTTCATGACATACAGAGCACTGTCCATGGAACAGGCCCAACGACACAGACGCACATGCACTGCTTCATGACATACACAGCACTGTCCATGGAACAGGCTCGTCGTCACAGACACCCATGCACTGCTTCATGCCATGCACAACACTGCTCATTGAACAGGCCCAGCGACACAGACGCTCATGCACTGCTTCATGACATACACAGCACTGTCCATGGAACAGGCCCAAGGACACAGATGCTCATGCACTGCTTCATACCATGCACAACACTGTCCATGGAACAGGCCCAGCGACACAGACGCTCATACACTGCTTCATGCCATGCACAACACTGTCCATGGAACAGGCCCAGCGACACAGACTCTCACGCACTGCTTCATGACATACACAGCACTGTCCATTGAACAGGCCCAGCGACACAGACGCTCATGCACTGCTTCATGACATACACAGCACTGTCCATGCAACAGGCCCAATGACGCAGACTCTCATGCACTTCTTCATGCCATCCACTGCACTGTCCATGGAACAGACCCAGAGACACAGTCACCCATGCACAGCGTCCTGCTATGCACAGCAATGTCCACTGAACAGGCCCAGAGACACAGACACCCATGCACAGCCTCCTGCCACACACAGCACTGTCCATGGAACAGGCCCAGCGACACAGACGCTCATGCACTACTTCATGCCATACTCAGCACTGTCCATGGAAGAGGCCCAGCAACACAGGCGACCATGCAAAACTTCATGCCATACACAGCACTGTCCATGCAACAGGCACAGCGACGCAGCCACTCATGCATTGCTTCATGTCATACACAGCACTGTCCATGGAATAGGCCCAGAGATACAGACACCCATGCACAGCATCCTGCCATACGCAGCACTGTCCATTGAACATGCCCAGCGACACAGACACCCATGCACAGCTTCATGACAGACACAACGCTGTCCATGGAACAGGGCCGGTGACACAGACGCTCATGCACTGTTTCATGCCATACACAGCAGTGTCCATGGAACAGGTCCAGTGACACACACACTCATGCACTGTTTCATGCCATGCACAGCATTGCCCATGGAACAGTCCCAGTGACACAGACGCTCATGCACTGCATCCTGCCATACACAGCACTGTCCATGGAACAGGACCAGCGACACAGACACCCATGCACTGCGTCATGCCATACACAGCACTGTCCATGGAACAGGCACAGCGACACAACTGCTCATGCACTGCTTCATGCCATCCACAGCACTGTACATGGAACAGGCCTAGCGACACAGATGGTCATGCACTGTTTCATGCCATGCACAGCACTGCCCATTGAACAGGCCCAGCGACACAGATGCTCAAGCACTGCTTCATGACTTACACAGCACTGTCTGTGAAACAGGGCTGGTGACACAGACGCTCATGCACTGCTTCAAGTCATACACAGCATTGTCCATGGAACAGGACCAGCGGCACAGACGCCCATGCAAAACTTCCTACCATACACAGCTCTTTCCATGGAACAGGCCAGTGACACAGAGGCCCATGTACAGCTTCTTGCCATCAACAGCACTGTCCCTGGAACAGGCTCAGCGACACAGACGCTCATGCACTGCTTCATGCCATACACAGCACTGTCTATGGAACAGGGCCGGTGACACAGAAGCTCATGCACTGCTTCATGCCATACACAACACTGTCCATGAAACAGGCCTAGCGACACAGACCCTCATGCACTGCTTCATGTCATACACAGCACTGTCCATGGAAAAGACTCAGTGACACAGACACCCATGCAAAACTTCATGCCATACACAGCGCTGTCCATGGAACAGGCCCAGCAACACAGACACAAATGCACTGCTTCATGAAATACACAGCACTGTCCATGGAACAGGGCCGGTGACACAGAAGCTCATGCACTGCTTCATGCCATACACAACACTGTCCATGGAACAGGCCCAGCGACACAGACACCCATGCAAAACTTCATGTCATACACAGCACTGTCCATGAAACAGGCCCAGCGACACAGACGCTCATGCACTGCTTCATGTCATACACATCATTGTCCATGGAACAGGCCCGTCGTCACAGACACCCATGCAATGCTTCATGCCATGGACAACATTGCCCATTGAACAGGCCCAGCGACACAGACGCTCATGCACTGCTTCATGACACACACAGCACTATCCATGGAACAGGCCCAATGACACAGATGCTCATGCACTGCTTCATGCCATGCACAACACTGTCCATGGAACAGGCCCAGCGACACAGACGCTCATACACTGCTTCATGCCATGCACAACACTGTCCATGGAACAGGCCCAGCGACACAGACTCTCACACACTGCTTCATGACATAGACAGCACTGTCCATGGAACAGGACCAACGACACAGGCGCTCATGCACTGCTTCATGACATACACAGCACTGTCCATGGAACAGGCCCGTCATCACAGACACCCATGCACTGCTTCATGCCATGCACAGCACTCCCCATTGAACAGGCCCAGCGACACAGGCGCTCATGCACTGCTTCATGACATACATAGCACTGTCCATGCAACAGGCCCAATGACGCAGACTCTCATGCACTTCTTCATGCCATCCACTGCACTGTCCATGGTACAGACGCAGAGACACAGTCACCCATGCGCAGCGTCCTGCTATACACAGCAATGTCCACTGAACAGGCCCAGCGACACAGACACCCATGCTTAGCCTCCTGCCACACACAGCACTGTCCATGGAACAGGCCCAGCGACACAGACGCTCATGCACTACTTCATGCCATACTCAGCACTGTCCATGGAAGAGGCCCAGCAACACAGGCGACCATGCAAAACTTCATGTCATACACAGCACTGTCCATGCAACAGGCACAGCGACGCAGCCACTCATGCATTGCTTCATGTCATACACAGCACTGTCCATGGAATAGGCCCAGAGATACAGACACCCATGCACAGCATCCTGCTATACACAGCACTGTCCATTGAACATGCCCAGTGACACAGACACCCATGCACAGCTTCATGACAGACAGAACGCTGTCCATGGAACAGGGCCGGTGACACAGACGCTCATGCACTGTTTCATGCCATACACAGCACTGTCCATGGAACAGGTCCAGTGACACACACACTCATGCACTGTTTCATGCCATACACAGCATTGCCCATGGAACAGTCCCAGCGACACAGACGCTCATGCGCTGCATCCTGCCATACACAGCACTGTCCATGGAACAGGACCAGCGACACAGACACCCATGCACTGCGTCATGCCATACACAGCACAGTCCATGGAACAGGCCCAGCGACACAGCTGCTCATGCACTGCTTCATGCCATCCACAGCACTGTACATGGAACAGGCCTAGCGACACAGATGGCCATGCAGTTTCATGCCATGCAAAGCACTGCCCATTGAACAGGCCCAGCGACACAGACTCTCATGCACTGCTTCATGACTTACACAGCACTGTCTGTGAAACAGGGCTGGTGACACAGACGCTCATGCACTGCTTCAAGTCATACACAGCACTGTCCATGGAACAGGACCAGCGACACAGACGCCCATGAAAAACTTCATACCATACACAGCACTTTCCATGGAACAGGCCAGTGACACAGAGGCCCATGCACAGCTTCTTGCCATCAACAGCACTGTCCCTGGAACAGGCCCAGTGACACAGACGCTCATGCACTGCTTCATGCCATACACAGCACTGTCCATGGAACAGGGCCGGTGACACAGAAGTTCATGCACTGCTTCATGCCATACACAACACTGTCCATGGAACAGGCCCAGCGACACAGACACACATGCAAAACTTCATGCCATACACAGCACTGTCCATGAAACAGGCCCAGCAAAACAGACGCTCATGCACTGCTTCATGACATACACAGCACTGTCCATGCAACAGGCCCAATGACGCAGACTCTCATGCACTTCTTAATGCCATCCACAGCACTGTCCATGGAACAGACCCAGAGACACAGTCACCCATGCACAGCGTTCTGCTATACACAGCAATGTCCACTGAACAGGCCCAGCGACACAGACACCCATGCACAGCCTCCTGCCATACACAGCACTGTCCATGGAACAGGCCCAGCGGCACAGACACCCATGCAAAACTTCATGCCACACACAGCACTGTCCATGGAACAGGCCCAGCGACACAGACGCTCATGCACTACTTCATGCCATACTCAGCACTGTCCATGGAAGAGGCCCAGCAACACAGGCGACCATGCAAAACTTCATGCCATACACAGCACTGTCCATGCAACAGGCACAGCGACACAGCCACTCATGCATTGCTTCATGTCATACACAGCACTGTCCATAGAATAGGCCCAGAGATACAGACACCCATGCACAGCATCCTGCCATACACAGCACTGTCCATTGAACATGCCCAGCGACACAGACACCCATGCACAGCTTCATGACAGACACAACGCTGTCCATGGAACAGGGCCAGTGACACAGACGCTCATGCACTGTTTCATGCCATACACAGCAGTGTCCATGGAACAGGTCCAGTGACACACACACTCATGCACTGTTTCAAGCCATGCACAGCATTGCCCATGGAACAGTCCCAGCGACACAGACGCTCATGCACTGCATCCTGCCATACACAGCACTGTCCATGGAACAGGACCAGCGACACAGACACCCATGCACTGCTTCATGCCATGCACAGCACTGTCCATGGAACAGGCCCAGCGACACAGCTGCTCATGCACTGCTTCATGCCATCCACAGCACTGTACATGGAACAGGCCTAGCGACACAGACGCTCAAGCACTGCTTCATGACTTACAAAGCACTGTCTGTGAAACAGGGCTGGTGACACAGACGCTCATGCACTGCTTCAAGTCATACATAGCACTGTCCATGGAACAGGACCAGCGACACAGACGCCCATGCAAAACTTCATACCATACACAGCTCTTTCCATGGAACAGGCCAGTGACACAGAGGCCCATGCACAGCTTCTTGCCATCAACAGCACTGTCCCTGGAACAGGCCCAGCGACACAGACGCTCATGCACTGCTTCATGCCATACACAGCACTGTCCATGGAACAGGGCCGGTGACACAGAAGCTCATGCACTGCTTCATGCCATACACAACACTGTCCATGAAACAGGCCTAGCGACACAGACCCTCATGCACTGCTTCATGTCATACACAGCACTGTCCATGGAAAAGACTCAGTGACACAGACACCCATGCAAAACTTCATGCCATACACAGCGCTGTCCATGGAACAGGCCCAGCAACACAGACACAAATGCACTGCTTCATGACATACACAGCACTGTCCATGGAACAGGGCCGGTGACACAGAAGCTCATGCACTGCTTCATGCCATACACAACATTGTCCATGGAACAGGCCCAGCGACACAGACACCCATGCAAAACTTCATGTCATACACAGCACTGTCCATGAAACAGGCCCAGCGACACAGACGCTCATGCACTGCTTCATGTCATACACAGCATTGTCCATGGAACAGGCCCGTCGTCACAGACACCCATGCACTGCTTCATGCCATGGACAACATTGCCCATTGAACAGGCCCAGCGACACAGACGCTCATGCACTGCTTCATGACATACACAACACTGTCCATGGAACAGGCCCAATGACACAGATGCTCATGCACTCCTTCATGCTATGCACAACACTGTCCATGGAACAGGCCCAGCGACACAGACACTCATACACTGCTTCATGCCATGCACAACACTGTCCATGGAACAGGCCCAGCGACACAGACTCTCACGCACTGCTTCATGACATACACAGCACTGTCCATGGAACAGGACCAACGACACAGGCGCTCATGCACTGCTTCATGACATACACAGCACTGTCCATGGAACAGGCCCGTCGTCACAGACACCCATGCACTGCTTCATGCCATGCACACCACTGCCCAATGAACAGGCCCAGCGACACAGACGCTCATGCACTGCTTCATGACATACACAACAACGTCCATGCAACAGGCCCATTGACGCAGACTCTCATGCACTTCTTCATGCCATCCACTGCACTGTCCATGGTACAGACGCAGAGACACAGTCACCCATGCACAGCGTCCTGCTATACACAGCAATGTCCACTGAACAGGCCCAGCGACACAGACACCCATGCTTAGCCTCCTGCCACACACAGCACTGTCCATGCAACAGGCACAGCAACACAGCCACTCATGCATTGCTTCATGTCATACACAGCACTGTCCATGGAATAGGCCCAGAGATACAGACACCCATGCACAGCATCCTGCCATACACAGCACTGTCCATTGAACATGCCCAGCGACACAGACACCCATGCACAGCTTCATGACTGACACAACGCTGTCCATGGAACAGGGCCGGTGACACAGACGCTCATGCACTGTTTCATGCCATACACAGCACTGTCCATGGAACAGGTCCAGTGACACACACACACTCATGCACTGTTTCATGCCATGCACAGCATTGCCCATTGAACAGTCCCAGCGACACAGACGCTCATGCGCTGCATCCTGCCATACACAGCACTGTCCATGGAACAGGACCAGCGACACAGACACCCATGCACTGCGTCATGCCATACACAGCACTGTCCATGGAACAGGCTCAGCGACACAGCTGCTCATGCACTGCTTCATGCCATCCACAGCACTGTACGTGGAACAGGCCTAGCGACACAGATGGTCATGCACTGTTTCATGCCATGCACAGCACTGCCCATTGAACAGGCCCAGCGACACAGACGCTCATGCACTGCTTCATGACTTACACAGCACTGTCTGTGAAATAGAGCCGGTGACACAGACGCTCATGCACTGCTTCAAGTCATACACAGCACTGTCCATGGAACTGGACCAGCGACACAGGCGACCATGCAAAACATCATGCCATACACAGCACTGTCCATGCAACAGGCACAGCGACGCAGCCACTCATGCATTGCTTCATGTCATACACAGCACTGTCCATAGAATAGGCCCAGAGATACAGACACCCATGCACAGCATCCTGCCATACACAGCACTGTCCATTGAACATGCCCAGCGACACAGACACCCATGCACAGCTTCATGACAGACACAACGCTGTCCATGGAACAGGGCCGGTGACACAGACGCTCATGCACTGCATCCTGCCATACACAACAGTGTCCATGGAACAGGTCCAGTGACACAGACACCCATGCACTGCTTCATGCCATGCACAGCACTGTCCATGGAACAGGCCCAGCGACACAGCTGCTCATGCACTGCTTCATGCCATCCACAGCACTGTACATGGAACAGGCCTAGCGACACAGACGCTCAAGCACTGCTTCATGACTTACAAAGCACTGTCTGTGAAAAAGGGCTGGTGACACAGACGCTCATGCACTGCTTCAAGTCATACATAGCACTGTCCATGGAACAGGACCAGTGACACAGACGCCCATGCAAAACTTCATACCATACACAGCTCTTTCCATGGAACAGGCCAGTGACACAGAGGCCCATGCACAGCTTCTTGCCATCAACAGCACTGTCCCTGGAACAGGCCCAGCGACACAGACGCTCATGCACTGCTTCATGCCATACACAGCACTGTCCATGGAACAGGGCCGGTGACACAGAAGCTCATGCACTGCTTCATGCCATACACAACACTGTCCATGAAACAGGCCTAGCGACACAGACCCTCATGCACTGCTTCATGTCATACACAGCACTGTCCATGGAACAGACTCAGTGACACAGACACCCATGCAAAACTTCATGCCATACACAGCGCTGTCAATGGAACAGGCCCAGCAACACAGACACAAATGCACTGCTTCATTACATACACAGCACTGTCCATGGAACAGGGTCGGTGACACAGAAGCTCATGCACTGCTTCATGCCATACACAACACTGTCCATGGAACAGGCCCAGCGGCACAGACACCCATGCAAAACTTCATGTCATACACAGCACTGTCCATGAAACAGGCCCAGCGACACAGACGCTCATGCACTGCTTCATGTCATACACAGCATTGTCCATGGAACAGGCCCGTCGTCACAGACACCCATGCACTGCTTCATGCCATGGACAACATTGCCCATTGAACAGGCCCAGCGACACAGACGCTCATGCACTGCTTCATGACATACACAACTCTGTCCATGGAACAGGCCCAATGACACAGATGCTCATGCACTGCTTCATGCTATGCACAACACTGTCCATGGAACAGGCCCAGCGACACAGACCCTCATACACTGCTTCATGCCATGCACAACACTGTCCATGGAACAGGCCCAGCGACACAGACTCTCACGCACTGCTTCATGACATACACAGCACTGTCCATGGAACAGGACCAACGACACAGGCGCTCATGCACTGCTTCATGACATACACAGCACTGTCCATGGAACAGTCCCGTCGTCACAGACACCCATGCACTGCTTCATGCCATGCACACCACTGCCAATTGAACAGGCCCAGCGACACAGACGCTCATGCACTGCTTCATGACATACACAACAACGTCCATGCAACAGGCCCATTGACGAAGACTCTCATGCACTTCTTCATGCCATCCACTGCACTGTCCATGGTACAGACGCAGAGACACATTCACCCTTGCACAGCGTCCTGCTATACACAGCAATGTCCACTGAACAGGCCCAGCGACACAGACACCCATGCTTAGCCTCCTGCCACACACAGCACTGTCCATGCAACAGGCACAGCAACACAGCGACTCATGCATTGCTTCATGTCATACACAGCACTGTCCATGGAATAGGCCCAGAGATACAGACACCCATGCACAGCATCCTGCCATACACAGCACTGTCCATTGAACATGCCCAGCGACACAGACACCCATGCACAGCTTCATGACAGACACAACGCTGTCCATGGAACAGGGCCGGTGACACAGACGCTCATGCACTGTTTCATGCCATACACAGCACTGTCCATGGAACAGGTCCAGTGACACACACACACTCATGCACTGTTTCATGCCATGCACAGCATTGCCCATGGAACAGTCCCAGCGACACAGACTCTCATGCGCTGCATCCTGCCATACACAGCACTGTCCATGGAACAGGACCAGCGACACAGACACCCATGCACTGCGTCATGCCATACACAGCACTGTCCATGGAACAGGCCCAGCGACACAGCTGCTCATGCACTTCTTCATGCCATCCACAGCACTGTACATGGAACAGGCCTAGCGACACAGATGGTCATGCACTGTTTCATGCCATGCACAGCACTGCCCATTGAACAGGCCCAGCGACACAGACGCTCATGCACTGCTTCATGACTTACACAGCACTGTCTGTGAAATAGAGCCGGTGACACAGACGCTCATGCACTGCTTCAAGTCATACACAGCACTGTCCATGGAACTGGACCAGCGACACAGACCCCCATGCAAAACTTCATACCATACACAGCACTTTCCATGGAAAGGGCAGGGACACAGAGGCCCATGCACATCTTCTTGCCATCAACAGCACTGTCCCTGGAACAGGCCCAGCGACACAGACGCTCATGCACTGCTTCATGCCATACACAGCACTGTCCATGGAACAGGGCCGGTGACACAGAAGCTCATGCACTGCTTCATGCCATACACAACACTGTCCATGGAACAGGCCCAGCGACACAGACACCCATGCAAAACTTCATGCCATACACAGCACTGTCCATGAAACAGGCCCAGCGACACAGACGCTCATGCACTGCGTCATGTCATACACAGCACTGTCCATGGAACAGACTCAGCGACACAGACACCCATGCAAAACTTCATGCCATACACAGCGCTGTCCATGGAACAGGCCCAGCAACACAGACACAAATGCACTGCTTCAAGCCATACACAGCACTGTCCATGCAACAGGCCCACTGGTGCAGACTCACATGCACTGTGTCATGCCATACACACCACTGTCCATGGAACAGACCCAGTGACACAGACACTCATGCAATGCTTCATGACATACACAGCACTGTGCATTGAACAGGTCCAGCGACACAGACGCTCATGCACTGCTTCATGAAATACACAGCACTGTCCATGGAACAGGCCCAATGACACAGATGCTCAGGCACTGCTTCATGCCATGCACAACACTGTCCATGGAACAGGCCCAGCGACACAGACGCTCATACACTGCTTCATGCCATGCACAACACTGTCCATGGAACAGGCCTAGCGACACAGACTCTCACGCACTGCTTCATGACATACACAGCACTGTCAATGGAACAAGACCAACGACACAGGCGCTCATGCACTGCTTCATGACATACACAGCACTGTCCATGGAACATGCCCGTCGTCACAGACACCCATGCACTGCTTCATGCAATGCACAGCACTGCCCATTGAACAGGCCCATCGACACAGACGCTCATGCACTGTTTCATGACATACACAGCACTGTCCATGCAACAGGCCCAATGACGCACACTCTCATGCACTTATTCATGCCATCCACTGCACTGTCCATGGAACAGACCCATAGACACAGACACCCATTCACAGCGTCCTGCTATATACAGCAATGTCCACTGAACAGGCCCAGCGACACAGACACCCATGCACAGCCTCCTGCCATACACAGCACTGTCCATGGAACAGGCCCAGCGGCACAGACACCCATGCAAAACTTCATGCCACACACAGCACTGTCCATGGAACAGGCCCAGCGACACAGACGCTCATGCACTACTTCATGCCATACTCAGCACTGTCCATGGAAGAGGCCCAGCAACACAGGCGACCATGCAAAACTTCATGCCATACACAGCACTGTCCATGCAACAGGCACAGCGACGCAGCCACTCATGCATTGCTTCATGTCATACACAACACTGTCCATGCAATAAGCCCAGCAACACAAACACCCATGCAAAACTTCATACCATACACAGCACTGTCCATGGAACAGGCCCAAGGACACAGACACCCATGCACTGCTTCATGCCATGCACAGCACTGCCCATTGAACAGGCCCAGCGACACAGATGCTCATGCACTGCTTCATGACATACACAGCACTGTCCATGGAACAGGCCCAGCGACACAGACGCTCATACACTGCTTCATGCCATGCACAACACTGTCCATGGAACAGGCCCAGCGACACAGACGCTCATAAACTGCTTCATGCTATGCACAACACTGTCCAAGGAACAGGCCCAACGACACAGACGCTCATGCACTGCTTCATGACATACACAGCACTGTCCATGGAACAGGCCCGTCGTCACTGACACCCATGCACTGCTTCATGCCATGCACAGCACTGCCCATTGAACAGGCCCAGCAAAACAGACGCTCATGCACTGCTTCATGACATACACAGCACTGTCCATGCAACAGGCCCAATGACGCAGACTCTCATGCACGTCTTCATGCCATCCACTGCATTGTCCATGGAACAGACCCAGAGACACAGACACCCCTGCACAGCATCCTGCTATACACAGCAATGTCCACTGAACAGGCCCAGCGACACAGACACCCATGCACAGCCTCCTGCCATACACAGCACTGTCCATGGAACAGGCCCAGCGACACAGACACCCATGCAAAACTTCATGCCATACACAGCACTGTCCATGGAACAGGCCCAGCGACACAGATGCTCATGCAGTGCTTCATGTCATACACAGCACTGTCCATGGAACAGGCCCAGTGACACAGACACCCATGCAAAACTTCATACCATACACAGCACTGTCCGTGGAACAGGCCCAGCGACACAGATGCTCATGCAGTGCTTCATGTCATACACAGCACTGTCCATGGAACAGTCCCAGCAACACAGACGCACATGCACTGCTTCATGCCATACACAGCACTGTCCATGCAACAGGCCCACTGACGCAGACGCTCATGCACTGCGCCATGCCATACACACCACTGTACATGGAACGGACCCAGAGACACAGACGCCCATGCAAAACATCATACATACACAGCACTTTCCATGGAAGAGGCCAGTGACACAGAGGCCCATGCACAGCTTCTTGCCATCAACAGCACTGTCCATGGAACAGGCCCAGCGACACAGAAGCTCATGCACTGCTTCATGACATACACAGCACTGTCCATGGAACAGGCCCAAGGACACAGACACCCATGCACTGCTTCATGCCATGCACAGCACTGCCCATTGAACAGGCCCAGCGACACAGACTCTCATGCACTGCTTCATGACATACACAGCACTGTCCATGGAACAGGCCCAAGGACACAGATGCTCATGCACTGCTTCATGCCATGCACAACACTGTCCATGGAACAGGCCCAGCGACACAGACTCTCACACACTGCTTAATGACATACAGAGCACTGTCCATGGAACAGGCCCAACGACACAGACGCACATGCACTGCTTCATGACATACACAGCACTGTCTATGGAACAGGCCCGTCATCACAGACACCCATGCACTGCTTCATGCCATGCACAACACTGCCCATTGAACAGGCCCAGCGACACAGACGCTCATGCACTGCTTCATGACATACACAGCACCGTCCATGGAACAGGCCCAAGGACACAGATGCTCATGCACTGCTTCATGCCATGCACAACACTGTCCATGGAACAGGCCCAGCGACACAGACGCTCATACACTGCTTCATGCCATGCACAACACTATCCATGGAACAGGCCCAGCGACACAGAATCTCACGCACTGCTTCATGACATACACAGCACTGTCCATGGAACAGGAGCAACGACACAGGCGCTCATACACTGCTTCATGCAATGCACAACACTGTCCATGGAACAGGCCCAGCGACACAGACTCTCACGCACTGCTTCATGACATACACAGCACTGTCCATGGAACAGGCCCAACGACACAGATGCTCATGCACTGCTTCATGACATACACAGCACTGTCCATGGAACAGGCCCAAGGACACAGATGCTCATGCAATGCTTCATGCCATGCACAACACTGTCCATGGAACATGCCCAGCGACACAGACTCTCACACACTGCTTCATGACATACAGAGCACTGTCCATGGAACAGGCCCAACAACACAGACGCACATGCACTGCTTCATGACATACACAGCACTGTCCTTGGAACAGGCCCGTCGTCACAGACACCCATGCACTGCTTCATGCCATGCACAACACTGCTCATTGAACAGGCCCAGCGACACAGACGCTCATGCACTGCTTCATGACATACACAGCACTGTCCATGGAACAGGCCCAAGGACACAGATGCTCATGCACTGCTTCATGCCATGCACAACACTGTCCATGGAACAGGCCCAGCGACACAGACGCTCATACACTGCTTCATGCCATGCACAACACTGTCCATGGAACAGGCCCGGCGACACAGACTCTCACGCACTGCTTCATGACATACACAGCACTGTCCATTGAACAGGCCCAGCGACACAGACGCTCATGCACTGCTTCATGACATACATAGCACTGTCCATGCAACAGGCCCAATGACGCAGACTCTCATGCACTTCTTCATGCCATCCACTGCACTGTCCATGGAACAGACCCAGAGACACAGTCACCCATGCACAGCGTCCTGCTATACACAGCAATGTCCACTGAACAGGCCCAGCGACACAGACACCCATGCACAGCCTCCTGCCATACACAGCACTGTCCATGGAACAGGCCCAGCGGCACAGACACCCATGCAAAACTTCATGCCACACACAGCACTGTCCATGGAACAGGCCCAGCGACACAGACGCTCATGCACTACTTCATGCCATACTCAGCACTGTCCATGGAAGAGGCCCAGCAACACAGGCGACCATGCAAAACTTCATGCCATACACAGCACTGTCCATGCAACAGGCACATCGACGCAGCCACTCATGCATTGCTTCATGTCATACACAACACTGTCCATGGAATAGGCCCAGAGATACAGACACCCATGCACAGCATCCTGCCATACACAGCACTGTCCATTGAACATGCCCAGCGACACAGACACCCATGCACAGCTTCATGACAGACACAACGCTGTCCATGGAACAGGGCCGGTGACACAGACACTCATGCACTGTTTCATGCCATACACAGCAATGTCAATGGAACAGGTCCAGTGACACACACACACTCATGCACTGTTTCATGCCATGCACAGCATTGCCCATGGAACAGTCCCAGCGACACAGACGCTCATGCACTGCATCCTGCCATACACAGCACTGTCCATGGAACAGGACCAGCGACACAGACACCCATGCACTGTGTCATGCCATACACAGCACTGTCCATGGAACAGGCCCAGCGACACAGCTGCTCATGCACTGCTTCATGCCATCCACAGCACTGTACATGGAACAGGCCTAGCGACACAGATGGTCATGCACTGTTTCATGCCATGCACAGCACTGCCCATTGAACAGGCCCAGCGACACAGACGCTCAAGCACTGCTTCATGACTTACACAGCACTGTCTGTGAAACAGGGCTGGTGACACAGACGCTCATGCACTGCTTCAAGTCATACACAGCACTGTCCATGGAACAGGACCAGTGACACAGACGCCCGTGCAAAACTTCATACCATACACAGCTCTTTCCATGGAACAGGCCAGTGACACAGAGGCCCATGCACAGCTTCTTGCCATCAACAGCACTGTCCCTGGAACCGGCGCAGTGACACAGACGCTCATGCACTGCTTCATGCCATACACAGCACTGTCCATGGAACAGGGCCAGTGACACAGAAGCTCGTGCACTGCTTCATGCCATACACAACACTGTCCATGGAACAGGCCCAGCGACACAGACACCCATGCAAAACTTCATGCCATACACAGCACTGTCCATGAAACAGGCCTAGCGACACAGACCCTCATGCACTGCTTCATGTCATACACAGCACTGTCCATGGAAAAGACTCAGTGACACAGACACCCATGCAAAACTTCATGCCATACACAGCGCTGTCCATGGAACAGGCCCAGCAACACAGACACAAATGCACTGCTTCATGACATACACAGCACTGTCCATGGAACAGGGCCGGTGACACAGAAGCTCATGCATGCTTCATGCCATACACAACACTGTCCATGGAACAGGCCCAGCGACACAGACACCCATGCAAAACTTCATGTCATACACAGCACTGTCCATGAAACAGGCCCAGCGACACAGACGCTCATGCACTGCTTCATGTCATACACAGCACTGTCCATGGAACAGGCCCGTCGTCACAGACACCCATGCACTGCTTCATGCCATGGACAACATTGCCCATTGAACAGGCCCAGCGACACAGACGATCATGCACTGCTTCATGACATACAGAGCACTGTCCATGGAACAGGCCCAATGACACAGATGCTCATGCACTGCTTCATGCCATGCACAATACTGTCCATGGAACAGGCCCAGCGACACAGACGCTCATACACTGCTTCATGCCATGCACAACACTGTCCATGGAACAGGCCCAGCGACACAGACTCTTACGCACTGCTTCATGACATACACAGCACTGTCCATGGAACAGGACCAACGACACAGGCGGTCATGCACTGCTTCATGACATACACAGCACTGTCCATGGAACAGGTCCAGTGACACACACACACTCATGCACTGTTTCATGCCATGCACAGCATTGCCCATGGAACAGTCCCAGCGACACAGACGCTCATGCGCTGCATCCTGCCATACACAGCACTGTCCATGGAACAGACACAGAAACACAGACACCCCTGCACAGCATCCTGCTATACACAGCAATGTCCACTGAACAGGCCCAGCGACACAGACACCCATGCACAGCCTCCTGCCATACACAGCACTGTCCATGGAACAGGCCCAGCGACACAGACACCCATGCAAAACTTCATGCCATACACAGCACTGTCCATGGAACAGGCCCAGCGACACAGATGCTCATGCAGTGCTTCATGTCATACACAGCACTGTCCATGGAACAGGCCCAGTGACACAGACACCCATGCAAAACTTCATGCCATACACAGCACTGTCCATGGAACAGGCCCAGCGACACAGATGCTCATGCAGTGCTTCATGTCATACACAGCACTGTCCATGGAACAGTCCCAGCAACACAGATGCACATGCACTGCTTCATGCCATACACAGCACTGTCCATGCAACAGGCCCACTGACGCAGACGCTCATGCACTGCGTCATGCCATACACACCACTGTACATGGAACGGACCCAGAGACACAGACACTCATGCATTGCTTCATGGCATACACAGCACTGTACATGGAACAGGCCTAGCGACACAGATGCTCATGCACTGTTTCATGCCATGCACAGCACTGCCCATTGAACAGGCCCAGCGACACAGACGCTCATGCACTGCTTCATGACTTACAGAGCACTGTCTGTGAAACAGGGCTGGTGACACAGACGCTCATGCACTGCTTCATGTCATACACAGCACTGTCCATGGAACAGGAGCAGCGACACAGACGCCCATGCAAAACATCATACATACACAGCACTTTCCTTGGAAGAGGCCAGTGACACAGAGGCCCATGCACAGCTTCTTGCCATCAACAGCACTGTCCATGGAACAGGCCCAGCGACACAGAAGCTCATGCACTGCTTCATGACATACACAGCACTGTCCATGGAACAGGCCCAAGGACACAGACACCCATGCACTGCTTCATGCCATGCACAGCACTGCCCATTGAACAGGCCCAGCGACACAGACTCTCACGCACTGCTTCATGACATACACAGCACTGTCCATGGAACAGGCCCAACGACACAGACGCTCATGCACTGCTTCATGACATACACAGCACTGTCCATGGAACAGGCCCAAGGACACAGATGCTCATGCACTGCTTCATGCCATGCACAACACTGTCCATGGAACAGGCCCAGCGACACAGACTCTCACACACTGCTTCATGACATACAGAGCACTGTCCATGGAACAGGCCCAACGACACAGACGCACATGCACTGCTTCATGACATACACAGCACTGTCCATGGAACAGGCCCGTCATCACAGACACCCATGCACTGCTTCATGCCATGCACAACACTGCCCATTGAACAGGCCCAGCGACAAAGACGCTCATGCACTGCTTCATGACATACACAGCACCGTCCATGGAACAGGCCCAAGGACACAGATGCTCATGCACTGCTTCATGCCATGCACAACACTGTCCATGGAACAGGCCCAGCGACACAGACGCTCATACACTGCTTCATGCCATGCACAACACTGTCCATGGAACAGGCCCAGCGACACAGAATCTCACGCACTGCTTCATGACATACACAGCACTGTCCATGGAACAGGAGCAACGACACAGGCGCTCATGCAATGTTTCATGACATACACAGCACTGTTATGGAACAGGCCCGTCGTCACAGACACCCATGCACTGCTTCATGCCATGCACAACACTGTCCATGGAACAGGCCCAGCGACACAGACTCTCATACACTGCTTCATGCAATGCACAACACTGTCCATGGAACAGGCCCAGCGACACAGAATCTCACGCACTGCTTCATGACATACACAGCACTGTCCATGGAACAGGCCCAACGACACAGATGCTCATGCACTGCTTCATGACATACACAGCACTGTCCATGGAACAGGCCCAAGGACACAGATGCTCATGCAATGCTTCATGCCATGCACAACACTGTCCATGGAACAGGCCCAGCGACACAGACTCTCACACACTGCTTCATGACATACAGAGCACTGTCCATGGAACAGGCCGAACAACACAGACGCACATGCACTGCTTCATGACATACACAGCACTGTCCATGGAACAGGCCCGTCGTCACAGACACCCATGCACTGCTTCATGCCATGCACAACACTGCTCATTGAACAGGCCCAGTGACACAGACGCTCATGCACTGCTTCATGACATACACAGCACTGTCCATGGAACAGGCCCAAGGACACAGATGCTCATGCACTGCTTCATGCCATGCACAACACTGTCCATGGAACAGGCCCAGCGACACAGACGCTCATACACTGCTTCATGCCATGCACAACACTGTCCATGGAACAGGCCCGGCGACACAGACTCTCACGCACTGCTTCATGACATACACAGCACTGTCCATTGAACAGGCCCAGCGACACAGACGCTCATGCACTGCTTCATGACATACATAGCACTGTCCATTCAACAGGCCCAATGACGCAGACTCTCATGCACTTCTTCATGCCATCCACTGCACTGTCCATGGAACAGACCCAGAGACACAGTCACCCATGCACAGCGTCCTGCTATACACAGCAATGTCCACTGAACAGGCCCAGCGACACAGACACCCATGCACAGCCTCCTGCCATACACAGCACTGTCCATGGAACAGGCCCAGCGGCACAGACACCCATGCAAAACTTCATGCCACACACAGCACTGTCCATGGAACAGGCCCAGCGACACAGACGCTCATGCACTACTTCATGCCATACTCAGCACTGTCCATGGAAGAGGCCCAGCAACACAGGCGACCATGCAAAACTTCATGCCATACACAGCACTGTCCATGCAACAGGCAAATCGACGCAGCCACTCATGCATTGCTTCATGTCATACACAACACTGTCCATGGAATAGGCCCAGAGATACAGACACCCATGCACAGCATCCTGCCATACACAGCACTGTCCATTGAACATGCCCAGCGACACAGACACCCATGCACAGCTTCATGACAGACACAATGCTGTCCATGGAACAGGGCCGGTGACACAGACACTCATGCACTGTTTCATGCCATACACAGCAGTGTCAATGGAACAGGTCCAGTGACACACACACACTCATGCACTGTTTCATGCCATGCACAGCATTGCCCATGGAACAGTCCCAGCGACACAGACGCTCATGCACTGCATCCTGCCATACACAGCACTGTCCATGGAACAGGACCAGCAACACAGACACCCATGCACTGTGTCATGCCATACACAGCACTGTCCATGGAACAGGCCCAGCGACACAGCTGCTCATGCACTGCTTCATGCCATCCACAGCACTGTACATGGAACAGGCCTAGTGACACAGATGGTCATGCACTATTTCATGCCATGCACAGCACTGCCCATTGAACAGGCCCAGCGACACAGACGCTCAAGCACTGCTTCATGACTTACACAGCACTGTCTGTGAAACAGGGCTGGTGACACAGACGCTCATGCACTGCTTCAAGTCATACACAGCACTGTCCATGGAACAGGACCAGCGACACAGACGCCCATGCAAAACTTCATACCATACACAGCTCTTTCCATGGAACAGGCCAGTGACACAGAGGCCCATGCACAGCTTCTTGCCATCAACAGCACTGTCCCTGGAACAGGTGCAGTGACACAGACGCTCATGCACTGCTTCATGCCATACACAGCACTGTCCATGGAACAGGGCCAGTGACACAGAAGCTCGTGCACTGCTTCATGCCATACACAACACTGTCCATGGAACAGGCCCAGCGACACAGACACCCATGCAAAACTTCATGCCATACACAGCACTGTCCATGAAACAGGCCTAGCGACACAGACCCTCATGCACTGCTTCATGTCATACACAGCACTGTCCATGGAAAAGACTCAGTGACACAGACACCCATGCAAAACTTCATGCCATACACAGCGCTGTCCATGGAACAGGCCCAGCAACACAGACACAAATGCACTGCTTCATGACATACACAGCACTGTCCATGGAACAGGGCCGGTGACACAGAAGCTCATGCATGCTTCATGCCATACACAACACTGTCCATGGAACAGGCCCAGCAACACAGACACCCATGAAAAACTTCATGTCATACACAGCACTGTCCATGAAACAGGCCCAGCGACACAGACGCTCATGCACTGCTTCATGTCATACACAGCACTGTCCATGGAACAGGCCCGTCGTCACAGACACCCATGCACTGCTTCATGCCATGGACAACATTGCCCATTGAACAGGCCCAGCGACACAGACGATCATGCACTGCTTCATGACATACACAGCACTGTCCATGGAACAGGCTCAATGACACAGATGCTCATGCACTGCTTCATGCCATGCACAACACTGTCCATGGAACAGGCCTAGCGACACAGACGCTCATACACTGCTTCATGCCATGCACAACACTGTCCATGGAACAGGCCCAGCGACACAGACTCTTACGCACTGCTTCATGACATACACAGCACTGTCCATGGAACAGGACCAACGACACAGGCGCTCATGCACTGCTTCATGACATACACAGCACTGTCCATGGAACAGGTCCAGTGACACACACACACTCTTGCACTGTTTCATGCCATGCACAGAATTGCCCATGGAACAGTCCCAGCGACACAGACGCTCATGCGCTGCATCCTGCCATACACAGCACTGTCCATGGAACAGGACCAGCGACACAGACACCCATGCACTGCGTCATGCCATACACAGCACTGTCCATGGAACAGGCCCAGAGACACAGCTGCTCATGCACTGCTTCATGCCATCCACAGCACTGTACATGGAACAGGCCTAGCGACACAGATGGTCATGCACTGTTTCATGCCATGCACAGCACTGCCCATTGAACAGGTCCAGCGACACAGATGCTCATGCACTGCTTCATGACTTACACAGCACTGTCTGTGAAACAGAGCCGGTGACACAGACGCTCATGCACTGCTTCAAGTCATACACAGCACTGTCCATGGAACTGGACCAGCGACACAGACGCCCATGCAAAACTTCATACCATACACAGCACTTTCCATGGAACAGGCCAGTGACACAGAGGCCCATGCACAGCTTCTTGCCATCAACAGCGCTGTCCCTGGAACAGGCCCAGCGACACAGACGCTCATGCACTGCTTCATGCCATACACAGCACTGTCCATGGAACAGGGCCGGTGACACAGAAGCTCATGCACTGCTTCATGCCATACACAACACTGTCCATGGAACAGGCCCAGCGACACAGACACCCATGCAAAACTTCATGCCACACACAGCACTGTCCATGAAACAGGCAAAGAGACACAGACGCTCATGCACTGCTTCATGTCATACACAGCACTGTCCATGGAACAGACTCAGCGACACAGACACCCATGCAAAACTTCATGCCATACACAGCGCTGTCCATGGAACAGGCCCAGCAACACAGACACAAATGCACTGCTTCAAGCCATACACAGCACTGTCCATGCAACAGGCCCACTGGTGCAGACTCTCATGCACTGTGTCATGCCATACACACCACTGTCCATGGAACAGACCCAGTGACACAGACACTCATGCAATGCTTCATGACATACACAGCACTGTGCATTGAACAGGTCCAGCGACACAGACGCTCATGCACTGCTTCATGACATACACAGCACTGTCCATGGAACAGGCCCAATGACACAGATGCTCATGCACTGCTTCATGCCATTCACAACACTGTCCATGGAACAGGCCCAGCGACACAGACGCTCATACACTGCTTCATGCCATGCACAACACTGTCCATGGAACAGGCCCAGCGACACAGACTCTCACGCACTGCTTCATGACATACACAGCACTGTCCATGGAACATGCCCGTCGTCACAGACACCCATGCACTGCTTCATGCAATGCACAGCACTGCCCATTGAACAGGCCCAGCGACACAGACGCTCATGCGCTGTTTCATGACATACACAGCACTGTCCATGCAACAGGCCCAATGACGCACACTCTCATGCACTTATTCATGCCATCCACTGCACTGTCCATGGAACAGACCCATAGACACAGACACCCATTCACAGCGTCCTGCTATATACAGCAATGTCCACTGAACAGGCCCAGCGACACAGACACCCATGCAAAACTTCATGCCACACACAGCACTGTCCATGGAACAGATCTGTCATGATCTCTGCTTCCAAAAGGTCAGGGTTTTCCCAACTCCCTTGGAAGCAGATCCATAACCCAGGTTCCGAGTGCCAACCAGTCCCAATTGGGACCTTTTGGACCCAGTCCTGGTGCCAGTGGCACCAGGCTCATAAATATGCCCAGTCCCAGCGCTGGAAGCGCCAGGCTCATAATGCTTGGGTGGACTTACCTGCAGCAGACCATGCTGCTTACTTGCCTGCCAGTTGAGCCTCTGATCCTCTTCTGTTTGGAACTACTTTTCCTGTTGGGTGGGGCAGGAGCCACTCCCTAGATTCAGAACACTGGAACTCTTCTGGAAAGCAGGAACTCTTTTCTTACCTAGGCGTGGCTGTGGAAGGAGACACCTCAGCACTACAGGAGGCTATTTAAACCACACCCGGTGGATGAATCTTGCTTTGCGTTATTCTGCATCCTCTGCAGCAGAACGCTCATCGTGTCTTCTGCATCGGATCCTGGGCCTAAGGAAAAAAGGCTTACCATCTGGAATCCAGTCTTCAGCAACACCTATAAAGACAAGAAAGAACAGGTTAGCATTCCGGCATCTGAAAGACATAGGCTTACCTACTCTTCGTGCGCTCCGGAGGTCTTCACACTGCATTCCGGCATCTGAAAGACAAAAGCTTACCAACTCTTCGCACGCTCCGGAGGCCTTCGGCGCTGCATCCCGCATCTGAAAGACAAAACAAGGTGCGTTTAAAGACATTGGGGAACTTTAATACTCACGTGCCATTACTCCTTTCCACATCTAACCCAGTGGGTATTCCGGCACCCTGCAGCCGCTCCGAACTCGTACCTGCAAAATAAAAAGACAGTTAGAGCGCATCGTGAAGCAGGCAACAAGCGCTTACTTACGTGCTTCCAGGCGCTTCTATTCATCACACGGACTCCATCTTCAACTCACTTCAGCCCGTCATCCGCCATCGCCGGAACCCTGCAAAACAAGAGACATCATTACTAAAGACTTTAAAGACAATAGAATTACTCGAAACTTACCGTTCGTGCAGTAAACGACGGACAGCAGTCCTCTGAAGTCAAGAGGCCTGCGCTACCTACCCAGTGAAGAAACTGGTTACAGCACCCTGCCCCGAGGCAGATGGAGAGCTCGGCATTCACTTACCTAAGACATCTCACTCTTGAAGTCAGGCATACAGTGCACAGAGGTCCAGCCCAAAGAGCCAACCGGGTGCTACACATCACCTTTGAAGATACGGTAGTTGCCCAGTCAAGACTGGCGCCTCTGCGAGAATCAGGTGAGCGTTACAGAACGCAAAGCCTACCGCAAAACTCTCGCCCAGGCGCTATGGAAACCTCGGATACTGACCACCTGGCCCGGTTACTTGGGGAACTAAGGGCAGAAGTGCATGCAGCTCGTCAGGAAACGAATGCTCTAAGAAGGGAACTAATTATTTCCAAGGAGAGAACAGACGGTCTTGCTAGACAATTGCTACAGTCACAAGCCGGACAGACCCCGTTACCCGCATCAGGGGCAAATCTTCCTTCAACATCCTCTATGAATCCAGTGCAGATCAACCTACCTGGGAATGTACCTCTGGCTCCGCCCGAACGATTTTCTGGTGACCCAAAGAGGTTTGCAGTATTTATCAATCAGTGCCGTTTGCACTTCTTATGCCGGCCAGCAGCCTTTCCAACTGATCAAGCTAAAGTAGCTTTTGTACTTTCGTACCTTAGTGGCAATGCGGCAGACTGGTCGATCCCTCTAGTTAATCAAGATGATCCGGTTCTCCATGATTTTCAAGCCTTTCAGCTTAGTATGGAAAAACTGTTTGCAAGACATTCACAGGGGCAGGCCTTGGACAATGAGCTTCTTTCGTTGCGACAGGGTAATCAAGACCTTTTGGCTTATATTGCATCTTTCAATAGACTAATAGTGGAAACTCAATGGCCTGAGGACAAAAGGATTACGCTGTTTTATAGAGGTCTACGTGGAGAGCTCAAAGACGTTTTAGCCCAAGTAGTGAATCCCCCACAAGACTGTTCGGATTATATAGACTTGATCGTTCAAATAGATCATAGACTGCAGAACAGGAAGGCCGACCGTTCCAAGTTTGATGCTCGAGTATTTTCCAAGTCGCCAACTCCTTCCAAAGGAGTAGACTCCGGGGAACCCATGCAAATAGGGGGTCTGAAAGGTCCTCTAACACAAAAGGAGCGGGAAAGGAGAAAACAGTTGCAATTATGCCTATATTGCGGAAACTCAGGGCACTTTCTTCGAGACTGTCCGGTGAAACCTGCCAAGAAGGCAGTAGGAGCTGCAGTTACCAAAGTTACAAACTCTGAGCAGGGAAACGACCTCGCCCGACAAGAATAGAGGTCCTCTTGCCGAGCGTGAAAACCAGTTCCGTGACCTCGCATTTCGTGATACCTATGGTCCTCAGCCCTGATAATCCGGATCGATTACATGCAATTGAAGCTTACATCGACAGCGGTGCCATCGGCAATTATGTGGATCATGAAATGGTTTTGAGGATGAATCTAACTCTTTGTCCCAAGGCTGTAAAGGACGTCATTACTACAGTGGATGGTACGGAGATAGCCTCCGGGCCAGTAACGCATACCACTCAAGAGGTGACGCTAGTAAGTCAAGATGGACACCATGAGAAGATCGTGTTCGATGTGATCAAGGCCCCTCAGTTTCAGATTATTCTAGGAATACCTTGGTTAGAGAAACACAATCCTCTGATCGATTGGCGAGCAAGAACGGTCCAGTTTCCAGAATGTGGCTCTACTTGTCACCCTCCACCTGGTGTTGCACTGGCAGCAATTTCTTCAGAGACTCCCCAGTTACCTCCCGAATACCTAGGATACCAAGATGTTTTCCGGAAGGATCAGGCTAACTCTCTACCTCCTCATAGGTCTTATGACTGCCAGATAGACCTGATACCTGGATCTACTCCTCCTTGTAGTAGAATTTATGCCCTCACCGAGCCTGAGAACCTTCACCTTCGACAATACCTGGATCAATACCTGGCGAATGGGTTTATTCGTCCTTCCAAGTCCCCTGCTTCTTCAGCTTTGTTCTTCGTTCCAAAAAAGGAAGGAGACCTTAGAACTTGTATCGATTATCGCTCCCTGAACCAGATCACGGTTAAGAATAGATATCCGTTACCTTTGATCCCTGAACTCCTGGACCAAGTCAGAAAAGCATGCATATATACAAAGCTGGATCTTAGAGGAGCTTACCACTTGGTACGAGTAAAAGAGGGCGATGAATGGAAGACGGCCTTCCGCACCAAGTATGGGCTATTTGAATATCAGGTCATGCCCTTCGGACTTTGCAATGCCCCGGCCGCCTTTCAATATTTTATGAACGATGTCCTCAGAGAGCTCATAGATGTGTGTGTTGTTGTTTACATTGACGACATCCTCGTTTATTCTTCATCGGAATCTGAACATCGGAAACACGTGAAAATGGTCCTCGAAAGATTGCGTCAACACAAACTTTTCGCTAAGTTGGAAAAATGTGTTTTCAACGTGACTGAAGTTGAATTCTTGGGATTCATATTGTCACCTGGCGGAGTACGTATGGATTCAAAGAAGGTCGATGCAGTTCTCAAATGGCCATCACCATCCTCTGTAAAAGGTGTGCAAAGCATGTTAGGCTTCGCTAACTTTTACCGCAGGTTTATCACCGAATTCTCTCGAATAGTCCAGCCCCTCACTGCCTTGTTAAAGAAAAACAAACGTTTTGAATGGTCTACCGAGGCGGAACAAGCTTTCCAGGATTTGAAGACTAAATTTATCTCTGCACCAATCTTAAAACACCCTCGCCCCGAACTCCCCTACATCGTGGAAACTGATGCTTCAAGCCTTGCCATCGGGGCAGTTCTATCACAAAAGGACCCGGTAACCAATCAGTTGCATCCCGTGGCATTTTGGTCCCGTAAATTCTCGCCTCCTGAAATCAATTACACGATTACTGACAAGGAACTTCTGGCTATCAAGTCTGCCTTTAAGGCTTGGCGGCATTATCTGCTGGGGGCCCGACACACCGTTACTGTGATTACGGATCACCGAAACCTGCAATATTTGAAGACCGCAAAAGCCCAATCCTCTAGACAACTCCGTTGGGCATTATTCTTTGCCGAGTTTGACTTCATAATTACCTATCGACCTGGTACAAAGAACGGTAAAGCTGATGCCCTTTCTCGGATGGGAGTGGAAGAACACTTGATCAACCCTAAACCTGTACCAATCATTCCCGAACAAAGAATTCTGGGTGTAATCGCCACAGAATCCATAGAGGAAGTTAAGGATAAAGCCAGGCAACTTGTAACTCCAGCAGACATACAGAATTGGCATCTGCAGGGAAAGGACTTTGCAGTAAAGGACAACTTATTGTATTTCCAAGAACGATTATACCTACGCAGCACAGATTTACAGAAAAAAGTAATCTCTTGTTATCACGATTCTTTAATGGAAGGTCATACCGGTATGGCCAAGACCTCAGAAAAGATCAAGCGCTACTTCTGGTGGCCGTCTTGGAAAAAAGATATCAGAGACTTTATAATGTCCTGTAGAGTATGCGCCCAAAACAAGAGTCAAAAGGAAAGACCAGCAGGCCTCTTACGCCCTATTGACATCCCACCTCGCCCTTGGCATACGCTTTCTATGGACTTCATCACCGGTCTACCTCCATGCTCCGGATACAATACGATTCTAGTAATCGTGGACTTATTCTCCAAGATGGCGCATTTCATTCCGCTCAAAGGCTTGCCAACAGCAGCAACTCTGGCCCGAGAATTTCTCGAAAACATCGTCCGACTACACGGTTTTCCTTCGGTTCTAATTTCGGATCGAGGTAGTCAATTTATTTCTCATTTTTGGCGAAGTTGCTGTCGGTCGGCTCAAATTGATGTGAGACTATCGACCAGTCACCACCCTCAGACCGACGGACAAACCGAGAGGACCAATCAAACTCTGGAACAGTATTTACGCTGCATGCTGCAACAAACTGAAAAAACCTGGAAAGACATCCTTTGGATAGCCGAATATGCCTACAATAACTCTGTCCATTCGGGAACTGGGAAAACACAGTTTTTTCTTTTGTACGGCAGTCACCCTCGAACCTCGGAGTTGGATCCCCTCCAAGATCTTGAAACACCAGCAGTAGACTACCTGCATTCTACAATCACCCAAGCCTTTAAGGAAGCTGTTTCTCACCTTCAAAGGGCTAAAGAACAATACAAGAAAGGAGCAGATCAACATCGGAAGGAAGCCCCTCAATATCAAGTAGGGGACCAAGTCTGGTTATCCACCAAATATCTACCTCTAAAAGGGCCACGCACATTCAACCCAAGATACCTTGGTCCCTATTCCATCACTACCATAGTAAACCCAGTAGCGGTCAAGTTGGACTTGCCCCCGCACATGAAGATACATCCGGTCTTCCATGTCTCTCTATTAAAACCCGTGCAACCTCAAACCCGACTAACTAAATCTCCAAAACCCATCCTAGTTGATGGAGAACTCAAGTTTGAAGTCAAAAGCATTCTGGACTCCAAGATCTCCAAATCTAAACTATTTTACCTAATTGACTGGAAAGGCTACGGCCCCCAAGAGAGATCCTGGGAACCTGCTGAATATGTCCACGCTCCTCGCCTAATCAAAAGATTTCACCGAACATTTCCTGACAAGCCAAAACCCCCGGAGAAGCCCAGTTTGGGAGGGGCCTTGAGGGGGGGGTACTGTCATGATCTCTGCTTCCAAAAGGTCAGGGTTTTCCCAACTCCCTTGGAAGCAGATCCATAACCCAGGTTCCGAGTGCCAACCAGTCCCAATTGGGACCTTTTGGACCCAGTCCTGGCGCCAGTGGCACCAGGCTCATAAATATGCCCAGTCCCAGCGCTGGAAGCGCCGGGCTCATAATGCTTGGGTGGACTTACCTGCAGCAGACCATGCTGCTTACTTGCCTGCCAGTTGAGCCTCTGATCCTCTTCTGTTTGGAACTACTTTTCCTGTTGGGTGGGGCAGGAGCCACTCCCTAGATTCAGAACACTGGAACTCTTCTGGAAAGCAGGAACTCTTTTCTTACCTAGGCGTGGCTGTGGAAGGAGACACCTCAGCACTACAGGAGGCTATTTAAACCACACCCGGTGGATGAATCTTGCTTTGCGTTATTCTGCATCCTCTGCAGCAGAACGCTCATCGTGTCTTCTGCATCGGATCCTGGGCCTAAGGAAAAAAGGCTTACCATCCTGAATCCAGTCTTCAGCAACACCAATAAAGACAAGAAAGAACAGGTTAGCATTCCGGCATCTGAAAGACAAAGGCTTACCTACTCTTCGTGCGCTCCGGAGGTCTTCACACTGCATTCCGGCATCTGAAAGACAAAAGCTTACCAACTCTTCGCACGCTCCGGAGGCCTTCGGCGCTGCATCCCGCATCTGAAAGACAAAACAAGGTGCGTTTAAAGATATTGGGGAACTTTAATACTCACGTGCCATAACTCCTTTCCACATCTAACCCAGTGGGTATTCCGGCACCCTGCAGCCGCTCCGAACTCGTACCTGCAAAATAAAAAGACAGTTAGAGCGCATCGTGAAGCAGGCAACAAGCGCTTACTTACGTGCTTCCAGGCGCTTCTATTCATCACACGGACTCCATCTTCAACTCACTTCAGCCCGTCATCCGCCATCGCCGGAACCCTGCAAAACAAGAGACATCATTACTAAAGACTTTAAAGACAATAGAATTACTCGAAACTTACCGTTCGTGCAGTAAACGACGGACAGCAGTCCTCTGAAGTCAAGAGGCCTGCGCTACCACTGCTTCATGACATACACAGCACTGTCCATGGAACAGGCCCAGCAACACAGACGCCATTGCACTGCTGCATTCCATACACAGCACTGCAGTCCTTCATGGCATACACAGCACTGTCCATGGAACAGGGCTGGTGACACAGACGCCCATGCACTGCTTCATGACATACACAGCACTGTCCATGGAACAGGCCCAGCGGTGCAGATTCTCATGCACTGCTTCATGCCATCCACAGCACTGTCCATGGAACAGGCCCAGCGACACAGACGCTCATGCACTGCTTCATGACATACACAGCACTGTCCATGGAACAGGCCCAGCGACACAGAGCTGGTTACAGCACCCTGCCCCGAGGCAGATGGAGAGCTCGGCATTCACGTACCTAAGACATCTCACTCTTGAAGTCAGGCATACAGTGCACAGAGGTCCAGCCCAAAGAGCCAACCGGGTGCTACACATCACCTTTGAAGATACGGTAGTTGCCCAGTCAAGACCGGCGCCTCTGCGAGAATCAGGTGAGCGTTACAAGATCCAGCGACACAGACGCTCATGCACTACTTCATGCCATACTCAGCACTGTCCATGGAAGAGGCCCAGCAACACAGGCACGCATGCAAAACTTCATGCCATACACAGCACTGTCCATGCAACAGGCACAGCGACGCAGCCGCTCATGCATTGCTTCATGCCATACACAGCACTGTCCATGCAATAAGCCCAGCAACACAAACACCCATGCAAAACTTCATACCATACACGGCACTGTCCATGGAACAGGCCCAAGGACACAGACACCCATGCACTGCTTCATGCCATGCACAGCACTGCCCATTGAACAGGCCCAGCGACACAGATGCTCATGCACTGCTTCATGACATACACAGCACTGTCCATGGAACAGGCCCAGCGACACAGACGCTCACACACTGCTTCATGCCATGCACAACACTTTCCATGGAACAGGCCCAGCGACACAGACGCTGATAAACTGCTTCATGCTATGCACAACACTGTCCATGGAACAGGCCCGTCGTCACTGACACCCATGCATGGCTTCATGCCATGCACAGCACTGCCCATTGAACAGGCCCAGCAAAACAGACGCTCGTGCACTGCTTCATGCCACACACAGCACTATCCATGGAACAGATCCAGCGACACAGACGCTCATGCACTACTTCATGCCATACTCAGCACTGTCCATGGAAGAGGCCCAGCAACACAGGCACCCATGCAAAACTTCATGCCATACACAGCACTGTCCATGCAACAGGCACATCGACGCAGCCGCTCATGCATTGTTTCATGCCATACACAGCACTGTCCATGCAATAAGCCCAGCAACACAAACACCCATGCAAAACTTCATACCATACACGGCACTGTCCATGGAACAGGCCCAAGGACACAGACACCCATGCACTGCTTCATGCCATGCACAGCACTGCCCATTGAACAGGCCCAGCGACACAGATGCTCATGCACTGCTTCATGACATACACAGCACTGTCCATGGAACAGGCCCAGCGACACAGACGCTCATACACTGCTTCATGCCATGCACAACACTGTCCATGGAACAGGCCCAACGACACAGACGCTCATGCACTGCTTCATGACATACACAGCACTGTCCATGGAACAGGCCCGTCGTCACTGACACCCATGCACTGCTTCATGCCATGCACAGCACTGCCCATTGAACAGGCCCAGCAAAACAGACTGCTTCATGACATACACAGCACCGTCCATGCAACAGGCCCAATGCCGCAGACTCTCATGTACGTCTTCATGCCATCCACTGCATTGTCCATGGAACAGACTCAGAGACACAGACACCCCTGCACAGCGTCCTGCTATACACAGCAATGTCCACTGAACTGGCCCAGCGACACAGACACCCATGCACAGCCTCCTGCCATGCACAGCACTGTCCATGGAACAGGCCCAGCGATACAGACACCTATGCAAAACTACAAACCACGCACAGCACTGTCCATGGAACAGGCCCAGCAACACAGACGCTCAAGCACTACTTCATGCCATACTCAGCACTGTCCATGGAAGAGGCCCAGAGACACAGGCACCCATGCAAAACTTCATGCCATACACAGCACTGTCCATGCAACAGGCACAGCGACGCAGCCGCTCATGCATTGCTTCATGTCATACACAGCACTGTCCATGGAATAGGCCCGGAGATACAGACACCCATGCGCAGCATCCTGCCATACACATCACTCCCCATGGAACAGGCCCAGCGACACAGATGCCCATGCACAGCTTCATGCCTTAAACAGCACTGTCCGTGGAACAGGCCCAGCGACACTGACACCCATTCACAGCTTCTTGCCATACACAGCACTATCCATGGAACAAGCCCAGCGACACAGACGCTCATGCACTTCTTCATGCCATACACAGCACTGCCCATGGAACCTGCACAACGACACAGACGCCCATACAGTGCTTCATGCAATACACAGCACTGTCCATGCAACAGGCCCAGCGAGACAGACGCTCATACAATGCTTCATGTCATACACAGCACTGCTCATGGAACTAGCCCAGCGACACAGACGCTCATGCACTGATTCATGCCATACACAGCACTGCCCATGGAACAGACACAGCAACACAGACGCACATGCACTGCTTCATGCCATACACAGCACTGTCCAAGCAACAGGCCCACTGACGCAGAGTCTCATGCACTGCGTCATGCCATACACACCACTGTCCATGGAACAGACCCAGCGACACAAGCACTCATGCACTGCTACATGACATACACAGCACTGTACATGGAACAGGCCTAGCGACACAGATGCTCATGCACTGTTTCATGCTATGCACAGCACTGTCCATGGAACAGGACCAGCGACACAGACTCCCATGCAGTGCTTCATGCCATACACAGCACTGTCCATGGAACAGGCCTAGCTACACAGACACCAATGCAAAACGTCATACCATACACAGCACTTTCCATGGAACAGGCCAAGTGGCACAGACGCCCATGCACAGCGTCTTGCCATCCACAGAACTGTCCATGGAACAGGCCCAGCGACAAAGACACCCATGCAAAACTTCATGCCATACACAGCACTGTCCATGGAACAGGCCCAGCGACACAGATGCTCATGCACTGCTTCATGTCATACACAGCACTGTCCATGGAACAGGCCCAGTGACACAGACACCCATGCAAAACTTCATGACATACACAGCACTGTCCATGGAACAGTCCCAGCAACACAGACGCACATGCACTGCTTCATGCCATACACAGCACTGTCCATGCAACAGGCCCACTGACGCAGACGCTCATGCACTGCGTCATGCCATACACACCACTGTCCATGGAACAGACCCAGAGACACAGACACTCATGCATTGCTTCATGACATACACAGCACTGTACATGGAACAGGCCTAGCGACACAGATGCTCATGCACTGTTTCATGCCATGCACAGCACTGCCCATTGAACAGGACCAGCGACACAGACGCCCATGCAAAACATCATACATACACAGCACTTTCCATGGATGAGGCCAGTGACACAGAGGCCCATGCACAGCTTCTTGCCATCAACAGCACTGTCCATGGAACAGGCCCAGCGACACAGAAGCTCATGCACTGCTTCATGAGATACACAGCACTGTCCATGGAACAGGCCCAAGGACACAGACACCCATGCACTGCTTCATGCCATGCACAGCACTGCCCATTGAACAGGCCCAGCGACACAGACTCTCACACACTGCTTCATGACATACACAGCACTGTCCATGGAACAGGCCCAACGACACAGACGCTCATGCACTGCTTCATGACATACACAGCACTGCCCATGGAACAGGCCCAGCGACGCAGACACCCATGCAAAACTTCATACCATACACAGCACTGTCCATGGAACAGGCCCAGTGACACAGATGCTCATGCATTGCTTCATGCCATCCGCAGCACTGCACTGCTTCATGACATACACAACACTGTCTATGGAACAGGGCCTGTGACACAGACACCATTGCACTGCTGCATGCCATACACAGCACTGCACTGCTTCATGACATACACAGCACTGTCCATAGAACAGGCCCAGTGATGCAGGCGCCCAGGCACTGCTTCATGCCATACACAGCTCTGCCCATGGAACAGGCCCAGCGACGCAGACGCTCATGCACTGCTTCATGCCATCCACTGCACTGTCCATGGAACAGGACCAGCGACACACAGGCTCATGCACAGCTTCAAGCCATACACAGCACTGCCCATGGAACAGGCCCAGCGACACAGACGCTCATGCACTGCTTCATGCCATACACAGCACTGCACTGCTTCATGACATACACAGCACTGTCCATGGAATAGGGCCGGTGACACAGATGGCCATGCATTGCTTCATAAGATACACAGCACTGTCCATGGAAGAGGCCCAGCGACACAGACGCCATTGCACTTCTGCATGCCATACACAGCACTGCACTGCTGCATGACATACACAGCACTGTCCATGCAACAGGCCCAGCGACACAGACGCTCATGCACTGCTTCATGACATACACAGCACTGTCCATGGAACAGGCCCAGCAACACAGACGCCATTGCACTGCTGCATTCCATACACAGCACTGCAGTCCTTCATGGCATACACAGCACTGTCCATGGAACAGGGCTGGTGACACAGACGCCCATGCACTGCTTCATGACATACACACCACTGTCCATGGAACAGGCCCAGCGATGCAGATTCTCATGCACTGCTTCATGCCATCCACAGCACTGTCCATGGAACAGGCCCAGCAACACAGACGCTCATGCACTGCTTCATGACATACACAGCACTGTCCATGGAACAGGCCCAGCGACACAGACGCCATTGCACTGCTGCATTCCATACACAGCACTGCAGTCCTTCATGGCATACACAGCACTGTACATGGAACAGGGCTGGTGACACAGACGCCCATGCACTGCTTCATGACATACACACCACTGTCCATGGAACAGGCCCAGCGATGCAGACACTCATGCACTGCTTCATGACATACAAAGCACTGTCCATGGAACAGGGCCAGCGACACAGACGCTCATGCACTGCTTCATGCCATACACAGCACTGTCCATGGAACAGGCCCAGCGACAAAAATGCTCATGCACTGCTTCATGTCATACACAGCACTGTCCATGGAACAGGCCCAGTGACACTGACGCCCATACACTGCTTCATGACATACACAGCACTGCCCATGGAACAGGCCCAGCGACACAGACGCCATTGCACTGTTGCATGCCATACATAGCACTGCAGTACTTCTTGACACACACAGCACTGTCCATGGAACAGTGCCGGTGACACAGACGCCCATGCACTGCTTCGTGACATACACAGCAGTGTCCATGGAAAAGGCCCAGCGACACAGACGCTCATGCACTGCTTCATGCCATCCACAGCACTGCACTGCTTCATGACATACACAGCACTGTCCATGGAACAGGCCCAGCGACACAAGCACTCATGCACTGCTACATGACATACACAGCACTGTACATGGAACAGGCCTAGCGACACAGATGCTCATGCACTGTTTCATGCTATGCACAGCACTGCCCATGGAACAGGCCCAGCAACACAGACGCTCATGCACTGCTTCATGACGTACACAGCACTATCTGTGAAATAAGGCTGGTGACACAGATGCTCATGCACTGCTTCATGTCATACACAGCACTGTCCATGGAACAGGACCAGCGACACAGACTCCCATGCAGTGCTTCATGCCATACACAGCACTGTCCATGGAACAGGCCTAGCTACACAGACACCAATGCAAAACGTCATACCATACACAGCACTTTCCATGGAACAGGCCAAGTGGCACAGACGCCCATGCACAGCGTCTTGCCATCCACAGCACTGTCCATGGAACAGGCCCAGCGACACAGACACCCATGCAAAACTTCATGCCATACACAGCACTGTCCATGGAACAGGCCCAGCGACACAGATGCTCATGCACTGCTTCATGTCATACACAGCACTGTCCATGGAACAGGCCCAGTGACACAGACACCCATGCAAAACTTCATGACATACACAGCACTGTCCATGGAACAGTCCCAGCAACACAGACGCACATGCACTGCTTCATGCCATACACAGCACTGTCCATGTAACAGGCCCACTGACGCAGACGCTCATGCACTGCGTCATGCCATACACACCACTGTCCATGGAACAGACCCAGAGACACAGACACTCATGCATTGCTTCATGACATACACAGCACTGTACATGGAACAGGCCTAGCGACACAGATGCTCATGCACTGTTTCATGCCATGCACAGCACTGCCCATTGAACAGGACCAGCGACACAGACGCCCATGCAAAACATCATACATACACAGCACTTTCCATGGATGAGGCCAGTGACACAGAGGCCCATGCACAGCTTCTTGCCATCAACAGCACTGTCCATGGAACAGGCCCAGCGACACAGAAGCTCATGCACTGCTTCATGAGATACACAGCACTGTCCATGGAACAGGCCCAAGGACACAGACACCCATGCACTGCTTCATGCCATGCACAGCACTGCCCATTGAACAGGCCCAGCGACACAGACTCTCACGCACTGCTTCATGACATACACAGCACTGTCCATGGAACAGGCCCAACGACACAGACGCTCATGCACTGCTTCATGACATACACAGCACTGCCCATGGAACAGGCCCAGCGACGCAGACACTCATGCAAAACTTCATACCATACACAGCACTGTCCATGGAACAGGCCCAGTGACACAGATGCTCATGCATTGCTTCATGCCATCCGCAGCACTGCACTGCTTCATGACATACACAACACTGTCTATGGAACAGGGCCTGTGACACAGACACCATTGCACTGCTGCATGCCATACACAGCACTGCACTGCTTCATGACATACACCGCACTGTCCATAGAACAGGCCCAGTGATGCAGGCGCCCAGGCACTGCTTCATGCCATACACAGCTCTGCCCATGGAACAGGCCCAGCGACGCAGACGCTCATGCACTGCTTCATGCCATCCACTGCACTGTCCATGGAACAGGACCAGCGACACACAGGCTCATGCACAGCTTCAAGCCATACACAGCACTGCCCATGGAACAGGCCCAGCGACACAGACGCTCATGCACTGCTTCATGCCATACACAGCACTGCACTGCTTCATGACATACACAGCACTGTCCATGGAATAGGGCCGGTGACACAGATGGCCATGCATTGCTTCATAAGATACACAGCACTGTCCATGGAAGAGGCCCAGCGACACAGACGCCATTGCACTTCTGCATGCCATACACAGCACTGCACTGCTGCATGACATACACAGCACTGTCCATGCAACAGGCCCAGCGACACAGACGCTCATGCACTGCTTCATGACATACACAGCACTGTCCATGGAACAGGCCCAGCAACACAGACGCCATTGCACTGCTGCATTCCATACACAGCACTGCAGTCCTTCATGGCATACACAGCACTGTCCATGGAACAGGGCTGGTGACACAGACGCCCATGCACTGCTTCATGACATACACACCACTGTCCATGGAACAGGCCCAGCGATGCAGATTCTCATGCACTGCTTCATGCCATCCACAGCACTGTCCATGGAACAGGCCCAGCAACACAGACGCTCATGCACTGCTTCATGACATACACAGCACTGTCCATGGAACAGGCCCAGCGACACAGACGCCATTGCACTGCTGCATTCCATACACAGCACTGCAGTCCTTCATGGCATACACAGCACTGTACATGGAACAGGGCTGGTGACACAGACGCCCATGCACTGCTTCATGACATACACACCACTGTCCATGGAACAGGCCCAGCGATGCAGACACTCATGCACTGCTTCATGACATACAAAGCACTGTCCATGGAACAGGGCCAGCGACACAGACGCTCATGCACTGCTTCATGCCATACACAGCACTGTCCATGGAACAGGCCCAGCGACATAAATGCTCATGCACTGCTTCATGTCATACACAGCACTGTCCATGGAACAGGCCCAGTGACACTGACGCCCATACACTGCTTCATGACATACACAGCACTGCCCATGGAACAGGCCCAGCGACACAGACGCCATTGCACTGCTGCATGCCATACATAGCACTGCAGTACTTCTTGACACACACAGCACTGTCCATGGAACAGTGCCGGTGACACAGACGCCCATGCACTGCTTCGTGACATACACAGCAGTGTCCATGGAAAAGGCCCAGCGACACAGACGCTCATGCACTGCTTCATGCCATCCACAGCACTGCACTGCTTCATGACATACACAGCACTGTCCATGGAACAGGCCCAGCGACAAAAATACTCATGCGCTGCTTCATGTCATACACAGCACTGTCCATGGAACAGGCACAGTGACAGAGATGCTCATGCACTGCTTCATGTCATCCACAGCACTGCACTGTTTCCTGCCATCCACTGCACTGTCCATGGAACAGGCCCAATGGCACAGATGCTCACACACAGCTTCAGGTCAACCACAGCACTGTCCTGGAACAGGGCCAGTGACACAGACGTTCATGCACTGCTTCATGTCATACACAGCACTGTCCATGGAACAGGGCCAGTGACACAGACGCCCATGCACTGCTTCATAACATACAAAGCACTGTCCATGGAAGAGGCTCAGCGACACAGACACCATTGCACTGCTGCATGCCATACACAGCACTGCACTGCTTCATGACATACACAGCACTGTCCATGGAACAGGCCCAGTGACACATACGCTCATCCACAGCTTCATGACATACACAGCTCTGTCCATGGAATAGGACCGGTGACACAGACGCCCACGCACTGCTTAATGCCATGCACAGCACTGTCCATGGAACAGGGCTGGTGAAACAGACGCCCATGCACTGCATCATGACATACAAAGCACTGTCCATGGAACAGGCCCTGCGATATAGACGCCATTGCACTGCTACATGCCATACACAGGAACAGCGACACCGACAACCATGCACTTCGTCATGCCATCCACCGCACTGTCCATGGAACAGGCCCAATGGCACAGATGCTCATCCACAGGTTCATGCCATACACAGCCCTGTCGATGGAACAGGCCCAGCGACACAGAGGCTCATGCACTGCTTCATGCCATCCACAGCACTGCACTGCTTCATGACATACACAGCACTGTCCATGGAACAGGCCCAGCGACACAGATGCCATTGCACTGCTGCATGCCATACACAGCACTGTAGTGCTTCATGACATACACAGCACTGTCCATGGAACAGGGCCGGTGACACAGACGCCCATGCACTGCTTCATGACATACACAGCACTATCCATGGAACAGGCCCAGCGACACAGACGCTCATGCACTGCTTCATGCCATACACAGCACTGTCCATGGAACAGGCCCAGCGACAAAAATGCTCATGCCCTGCTTCATGTCATACACAGCACTGTCCATGGAACAGGCCCAGCGACAAAAATGCTCATGCACTGCTTCATGTCATACACAGCACTGTCCATGGAACAGGCCCAGTGACACTGACGCCCATACACTGCTTCATGACATACACAGCACTGCCCATGGAACAGGCCCAGCGACACAGACGCCATTGCACTGTTGCATGCCATACATAGCACTGCAGTACTTCTTGACACACACAGCACTGTCCATGGAACAGTGCCGGTGACACAGACGCCCATGCACTGCTTCGTGACATACACAGCAGTGTCCATTGAACTGGCCCAGCGACACAGACGCTCATGCACTGCTTCATGCCATCCACAGCACTGCACTGCTTCATGACATACACAGCACTGTCCATGGAACAGGCCCAGCGACAAAAATACTCATGCGCTGCTTCATGTCATACACAGCACTGTCCATGGAACAGGCACAGTGACAGAGATGCTCATGCACTGCTTCATGTCATCCACAGCACTGCACTGTTTCCTGCCATCCACTGCACTGTCCATGGAACAGGCCCAATGGCACAGATGCTCACACACAGCTTCAGGTCAACCACAGCACTGTCCTGGAACAGGGCCAGTGACACAGACGTTCATGCACTGCTTCATGTCATACACAGCACTGTCCATGGAACAGGGCCAGTGACACAGACGCCCATGCACTGCTTCATAACATACAAAGCACTGTCCATGGAACAGGCTCAGCGACACAGACACCATTGCACTGCTGCATGCCATACACAGCACTGCACTGCTTCATGACATACACAGCACTGTCCATGGAACAGGCCCAGTGACACATACGCTCATCCACAGCTTCATGACATACACAGCTCTGTCCATGGAATAGGACTGGTGACACAGACGCCCACGCACTGCTTAATGCCATGCACAGCACTGTCCATGGAACAGGGCTGGTGAAACAGACGCCCATGCACTGCATCATGACATACAAAGCACTGTCCATGGAACAGGCCCTGCGATATAGACGCCATTGCACTGCTACATGCCATACACAGGAACAGCGACACCGACAACCATGCACTTCGTCATGCCATCCACCGCACTGTCCATGGAACAGGCCCAATGGCACAGATGCTCATCCACAGGTTCATGCCATACACAGCCCTGTCGATGGAACAGGCCCAACGACACAGAGGCTCATGCACTGCTTCATGCCATCCACAGCACTGCACTGCTTCATGACATACACAGCACTGTCCATGGAACAGGCCCAGCGACACAGATGCCATTGCACTGCTGCATGCCATACACAGCACTGTAGTGCTTCATGACATACACAGCACTGTCCATGGAACAGGGCCGGTGACACAGACGCCCATGCACTGCTTCATGACATACACAGCACTATCCATGGAACAGGCCCAGCGACACAGATGCTCATACACTGCTTCATGACATACACAGCACTGACCATGGAACAGGCCCAGCGACACAGACGCCATTGCACTGCTGCATGCCATACACAGCACTGCAGTGCTTCATGACATACACAGTACTGTCCATGGAACAGGGCCGGTGACACAGACGTTCATGCACTGCTTCATGCCATCCACAGCACTGCACTGTTTCATGCCATCCACAGCACTGTCCTGGAACAGGCCCAGATACACAGACATCCATGTCCTGCTTCATGCCATCCACAGCACTGCACTGCTTCATGATATACACAGCACTGTCCATGGAACAGGCACAGCAACACAGGCGCCCTAGCACTGCTTAATGACATACACAGCACTGCACTGCTTAATGCCATCCACTGCATGGTTCATGGAACAGGCTCAATGGCACAGATGCTCATACACAACTTCATGCCATCCACAGCACTGCCCTGGAACAGGCCCAGCGACACAGACGCCATTGCACTGCTTCATGCCATCCACAGCACTGCACTGCTTCATGACTTACACAGCACTGTCCATGGAACAGGCCCAGTGACACAGACGTTCATGCACTGCTTCATGCCATCCACAGCACTGCACTGTTTCATGCCATCCACAGCACTGTCCTGGAACAGGCCCAGATACACAGACATCCATGTCCTGCTTCATGCCATCCACAGCACTGCACTGCTTCATGATATACACAGCACTGTCCATGGAACAGGCACAGCAACACAGGCGCCCTAGCACTGCTTAATGACATACACAGCACTGCACTGCTTAATGCCATCCACTGCATGGTTCATAGAACAGGCCCAATGGCACAGATGCTCATACACAACTTCATGCCATCCACAGCACTGCCCTGGAACAGGCCCAGCGACACAGACGCCATTGCACTGCTTCATGCCATCCACAGCACTGCACTGCTTCATGACTTACACAGCACTGTCCATGGAACAGGGCCAGTGACACAGACGCCCATGCACTGCTTCATGACATACACAGCACTGCACTGCTTCATGACATACACAGCACTGTCCATGACACAGGATCGGTGACACTGACGCCCATGCACTGCTTCATGACATACACAGCACTGTCCATGGAACAGGCCCAATGGCACAGATGCTCACACACAGCTTCATGCCATCCACAGCACTGTCCTGGAACAAGCCCAGGAACACTGACGCCCAGGCACTGCTTCATGCCATACACAGCATAGTCCATAGAATAGGCCCAGCAACGCAAAAGCATTATGAAATCCTGTCCTGACGTCATAGATGCCGGATGCATGGAAGAGATGAATCTTCTTCCCTCCCACCCCCCCTCCTTTCCGTCCTGTCTCAGGGCAGTGGCCTGATTCCAGGACAGGAAAGGGGAGGGTCTAAGGGACGGCTCTACCCCCAGACCCGCTGCCTGGAGGAGGCGTGTGCAGTAGTCAGAGATCGAGGAGATACATATGTTCCCATGAAGCCCAGGCACGTTTTTATTGTGTATGTTTGAGTGCATGTGTCTACCTAAGAGAGTGTGAGAGACTGAGGAAGAATGAATGAACGTGCGAAGTATGTGTGGTATGTATGTGTGCGTTTATATTCTGCAAAATGTAGAGCCAGGAATGCCGCGGCATATCTAAGTGCAAACACATGTTCGGATATATGTGCAGTCTGTCAGGCTAAGGTGCATGTGATCAAAAAAGCAGCTGCTGTGCATGTGTACAGTAGGACATGTGTATGTGTGTCTGTATGCATGCACATACATCATGGACACTTCTACCTCTCTCTCGCTCTACTTTGGAGTTGGTTCTGCATTTTGTACTTGCATTATGGGCAAACCAGCACGTGTTCTTGCATGTGAGTGGGTTCATTGTTACAGGCAGCATGTACATGTATCCTACATTTGCATTTAATTCTACTGGCATTATGGGCAAAGCCAACATAACAAGCATTTTTGAAGTGGCATACAGGACTACATTGATGCAACCAGTATGGGCAAGTTTCCTTCTTACAGTGCTATTACATTTTGTTACTGGCATTATGCGCAAAGCCGACATAATGTGTGCTTTTAAGTAGCCATACTGGTCTACATTGATGCAGCAAGTACAAACACATTTTCTTACTCTGGTAGTTCATTTTGCTTAGTGGCGTTAACTGCAAATTAAACAGAACTATGCATGTTCTTCCGTGGGCACACTGACATATATTGACAGTGCCAGTATGGACATGCATTTTTATAGTATCATTGCTGGTTTATGGGTAATCTAAATCTAAGTACGTTCTTATGTGAAAATACTGGCATATATTGGTGCAGCCAGTTTGGACTTGGATGGCTGAATACTGGGATATATTTTGGGCAATGGCATCATGAAAATGCTTTGGCAAATGCTCCTGTGCACTATTGGTGACTTGACATATATTGGATTTTTTTGGAACAATACCAAAATGTGGCCCCCCCAAAAATTGTGACCTTTTCATTACGGTGGCTTTGCGTGGTAATGAAATGCTGCCGAGCCCCACTACCACGACTAATGGGAGTGGGGGATGCGTGTGAGTCCCTGCTCCCTTTTGTCGGTATAGTGGGGGTCAGGGGCTGCCGGGGTGTGCCCCGCTTCATTAGATGGAGTGGGGGACAATAAAGAAGAAAAAAAGGAAAACTTTTTTTTCTAAAAAAAGGACCTTGCAATGTCAGTTGAGACCCACGTTAGTGAGTGAGTACTGGCGCTGCAGGGTTGGGTGAGAGATGGCGGCACACTTCACGGTGTGCCGCTGAAAAGGTGAGTAGGTATGGTGGGAGGTGGTGGCAGGGGATGCAGGAAACAGTTGTCTTTGTGATCACCGTGCCATAATGGGGGTTAGCAATTTAATTGTCGACATTATGGGCATCGCAGTGATCACATAGTTTCGATTTTTTCATGAGTTACGTTATAAAAACGGATAGTAAACTGTGTGGCTTTTTACTGCCTTTTTCATCGAAAGCCTTCTGCGAACTACATCATTTCCATCTATTATTCAGAAATATTTCTTGGGGGTACAAACCCTGCTTGGTTGTTTCAGGCTGCTTTGCTGCACTTGGGTGCCCACACATATTCATGGGAATCTGACAATTGGTACTAAGAGTCCTAGCCATTAACGTGAACACAATGACGTTAATGCCCCGGCTCTCTTAAGAACAAGCCCAGTAAATATGTGTATTCCTCAGGGGTCCACTCGGACCAATGTGCCGACCACCAATACGGGAGTGAGATTTACAATGAATTCATCTGGGCACCGACACATAGTCCAGCTCTAAAGATGACTCCCATTAATGGTGGCATGTCCAATCTTCTCTAATGCTACCCTGAATCACAGGTTACATCCTTACCGTGGCCAAGGCACGCGCCCTTGAAATAGCTCAGTACGATGCCAGTCTTTGGGCTTTGCAAATTCTGAAATAATACAATGTGTGGGAAAGCCCTTTGTAACTCCAATCTTATTTCTACCAAGAACACGTTCCACATGTAATGCCCAACCAGAAGCCAGATTTCCTTGTATCAGATACAATTGCTTGTCAACACACACATGTGTAGGTTTCTAACTGGATCTTTCCAGATCAGGGGTCAAATTCAGAGTTCCTCTATTATTGGATGTTTTTTTTTGTATTTATTTATTTATTTATTTATTTTTGATGCTGAATGCAAGAGGCTCAATCGCTAAAATGAACAACAGAGGAGAAAAAGGACAGCCTTGACGCGTGCCACGCTCCAAACAAAAAGGTTCCGAAACTACCCCATTAGTCTTAACATCAGCCGTCGTTTCGGCATACAAAAGAGCAACCCAAGAAATGAAATCCTCACCCAGATTCATCTTCCTCAGTACTGAATACAAGTAATCCCAACTAACCCTGTCGAAAGCTTCTCCGCATCAAGGGAAAGGACAGTGGCATCACAGCCCATCCTAATCGCCATTTCCATGGTAAGTAACAACCTCCTGATATTACTGGACATACACCGATTTTTCATGAATCCAGATTGTTTCTCATCAATCAAAGCAGGCAAGAACTGTACCAGGCGCATAGCAAGAACCTTGGCAAGAATCTTATTATCGGTATTGATAAGGCTGATTGGACGATAACTAGCCGGATGATTACAGTCCTTACCTTTTTTCAAAAAGAACGAAATAGACGCATGTTTTGTACTTTTAGGCAACGTCCCGACCAGTTTTCTAGAAACAAACATATCTCTCAAAAGCTCTAAGGCTGAGTTCGGGAGGATCCTATAAAACTCACAAGGGAGGCCGTCTGGGCCCGGGGATTTACCCACATTCAGCCCTGAAATCGCACTTTTGATCTCATCAACTGTTATCATATCACCAAGAAGATCACGTTCAGTATCCTGAATCCTAGGCAAATTCAAATTACCAAAGAAGTCTTCACCCCTACCAGTTATACCCGCCTCATTGCTATACAGATTCTCCTAGAAGTCACGAAAAATTGAGTTAATTTTATTGGAATCAAATGTAATTCTACCCTCCCGGTCAACCATAGAAGCAATTGCTGACTCTGAAATACTTTTCTTCAACCGGTATGCCAGCCATCTGTCACAACGTTCTCCCTTCTCGAAATAAGTACACTTAGAATAGACCAAGCCACGCTCTGCCCTCAGCGACAAAAAGTCTTCCATTTCTTTTTTAAGTTTTTTCAAAGTTGCCAATTTCACTGAGTCAGTTGGATCAAGCATCAGATCCCGAAAGATCTCACCAATACACAGATCAAGATCACGTCTTTTACTCTCCTCCTTTTTCTGCTTACCACTAGACAGCCCTAAACAAACACCACGCACACAGCATTTAAAGGCTTCCCACGTGTTCGCCACACTGATCTCTTCCGAGCGATTCTCCACAACAAAATAGTTAGCTTCCGACACAATCCGCTCCAAAATATCATCATCCAATAAGATAGAGGTGTTCATCTTCCATGAGAAACTTCTTTTACACTGAAATTTAAGTCTCAAATGCATCTCAACGGGGGAATGATCACTCAATAAAATATTACCAATACCACTTGAGACAATACTTTCCTACACATTCCCACCAGTAAAAATCATGTCCAGTCTAGAAAACACCACATGCGCACTAGAAAAGAAACTGTATTGACGTTTGTCCAGGTTCTCCAAACGACACGTATCTTTCAAATTGTGTTCCTCCAAGAGTGATCTAAACGCCTGATGATGATAATCACAACGCAACACACGCCTGACCTGACTTCTATCCAGCTTAGGATCAACTACCGTATTAAAATCCCCACCAAGTAGAATACTAGAATTATTCAAATCTAAAAGGGTCTGTGCCACCATTCTAAAAAAGGAGCCATCGTCCACTGTAGGAGCACACACATTGCATAGAGTTAACAACTCACCCTGAATCTCAAGCAACAAGGCAATCATCCTACCACCCTTATCCGCACATTCTTTCAAAATTTTAACAGGTAGTTTCTTACGAAACAAAATGGCCACACCCCTCGACCTTGATGAAAAGGAAGATCCATAAGCAGAACCCACCCACCTCTTTTCCAACCTAGAAATTTCATCCGCCAAAATATGTGTCTCCTGCAAGAAACAGATATCAGCATGCATGTCCTGTAACATGTGAAATACCTTCTTTTTCTTAAGCAAATTATTGACCCCATTTACATTCCAAGAGACAACACACAAATCATTGATTGCCCCACCTGTGCGAGAAGTTGCCATTATATCTTTAAGGTCAAAAGCAAAAAAAATATAAAAGGAACTAGAAAAATGAAACTCACACCAATATGAACCCAAAACAAAAAGTAAAAAACAAAATCAACAGATAAGACTGCGAAGTCTATCCAGCCCAAAAAAACAAATGAAATAACATTCAGAACCATTCCCAGGAACCCTCCCAAGTTACACTAAAAAACATTAATGCATCAAAAGTGAACATTTCCAATAAAAGAACAAGAAAAGCGAACAAATAAAACCCAAAAAACCAATAAAGGTAACCCAAGAACCCCAAAATCCCCCATCCTCCAATAAAAACCGTAAAAATTGTCGCAAACGTAAACAACACTGCATTAATCACCCATAAAAAGCCCAAGGTGAGCCTCCGTTTCACAGCTAAAGTGATTAGGTAAGGCTGATACGAAAACCTGCAAAAAAGAAATAGATTAAAGCTATGACCCTGCGAGCAAGAGGGACCCGGAGACCTGCACGAATTCCTGGCACCATCCCGCCAGCATGGGATAGTTCAATATCCTCCAGTTGCAAGAGAAAAGTTGTTTCCAGATCCATCCAGTTAATTCAGCACCCACTCTGGCCAGAGATAATCTGCCAAGATCAAACCCAATATGGAATCATCAAAGAGAGAAATATTCCATTCCATCTCAATGGCAGCAAGACCACAGCACCAAGGTGCATAAGTTGTTTAAGGGCTTCACGTTACGAGCAACCAATACCCACAGTATCCATATTGCCTGCTGTGACCCCAGTCGGCTCCATGATCTCCCCCCTCTGTCTCCGAAACATACCTCACAACTGGTGCCTGTCAGCGATGGGTTCATTCCGTTGCGGTCCATCCACGAACAAAGCCGAGCAAAGCCATCTGCAGCCGTCCCAGTTCCGCGGCAGCGCACCAACAGAGGCACGGCTAGCACTCGAACGAAACTACCGGCATGATCAGCTGACCGCGGTGTGGTCTGTGCGTGCGTCCAACGTCACAGTAAAAGGTTCTTTCCTTTAAACAGGGAACGCGGACCGAGGCCGTGACAATAATTCCACGTAAGTCATAAAGACACGGCAATATGAAGTTCTGAAGTATTTTTTAAATATGTAGCAACGTTAACTGACATCTGTAATCGGCGCCATTTTAAATGTCCAAAATACAGCAACTTTGACAAAAACAAAAAGAGATAAAAAAAAAAAAATGGGGGGACAGATGGGAGGGCGCCAGCAAATCCAATGTTTCTCAGTAGTAGGAAAAGCACAGAAAGGCTCCTCTTATATGTATCTAACCAATCCAGTGCTTGTGCAGTATCTGATGGGCTCCTTTCACCATCCGGAAATACAATGGTAAATACATTATTCCTACTGAGAAAGGCTCTCAGAGTAAGCTGCTTGGCCATTTCTTTAGCACCCCAAAATGATCTCCTCAGGTGTAAGATTTCTTTAGGATAGTCAGGGTAAACAAAAACAGCTTTACCTTTAAAAGAGGCATTTCCAACCAGTCTGGCAGCTTTCATCAGGCGTTCTTTTGACCGTAGATTCAAAAAAGAAACCAAAATATGCCTTGCTTTGCCCCACAGGCGCTTCCCAATCCTAAAATATTATCAACGTCTTCCATCTTGACTGTAGCATATTGAAAACTTTCCTTAAACACCTGAAAAACCAAAGAAGGCAAGTCATCCTCTTCACCAGCTGAATCCTCCACTCCAACCAATCTGATATTTCTCGCCCTGATCCTTAACTCCAAATCCAAGCGTAGTTCTCTTTCTTTCTGTAAATCAGACTTCAAAATATTGTAAGCCTGAAAGCTGCCTGCTATTTCAGAGCTCATAGTTGAAGATGATTTTTCCAATTCAGTGACCCTGCCATCCAGTTGACCAGTTTTCAAATTGAGCTCAGCCATAGTTAGTTTAATATCACTGACATCCTGGGCCACCCGAAGAATGGTCTTGTAGATATCCCGAAGGCTTGGAGTTTCTTCCATCTCAGGAACCTGCTTGGGTTTCTTTGAGGCCGGGTTTTCTGCTTCACCAATCTTTTTCTTGGAACTCATTACAATTTCTTTGCAAATATCTTCAGGGAGAGGCCCAGAGCAGTTGAGTTAAGCTGCTACTCCGCTGCCAGCCATTCTAGAATCCTCTATTATTGGATGTTAAATGATAACTTCAAGCTGTCGCTTACTTTGCTTAGTTATATAACAGTTATATACCCATCATGCAATATATGCTTATTGTATAAAACATGTAAAATCCGGTTACTAGATGTAAAGATGTAAAATCTAAACTTAAGGGAGGCCTAAGAAGCAATTTTTAATCTTGACGAGAAAGTACGGTATTGTCCAAAAGAGCAACTTTTTGTTACCTATTGCTCTGAGTTGCTCACTGCCGCACACCGGATGGGATGCAGCAGGCATTCATCAAAGAAAGTTAACACTTAGCAAGTGTTAACTTTGCTTTGATAAATGTACACAATAGCTGAGGCCATGCTGGGCAGTGTGTGTCCCCAGCCATCTGCCGTTGTGGTGCCAGGAGGCAGACGCACTTTGATTAAACAACAAATTGTAACAAATTGTGCTGGGAGGTTTGCAGGGACTGAACTGAGAGCTTGCCTCCTGTTGTGGACGGTTCCTGTCCCGTGTTGTGTGCATGTTTTTTTTTGGGGGGTGACGGGCCTAGTGGCTTGCATAGAGTAGAGAGTCCTCCTTGCTCTGAGCCTCGGGGCAGGGAAAAGGCAACTGCCATGGGCCTGTGTTTGCTATGTTGCTTGGACTGGCTTGGCAGCCAATCATGTGAGCGGGCCGCATGCGCATGGTGTGTTGTGCTGCTTGGTCTGAGTGCGGTCGGTCACTCACCACGACACCACCCCCCCGCACATAAAAGAAGCAAGGAAGGAATTGTTGACATGGAGCAGCAGACTACAGGCTTCTGGCTCTCTGGCTGTGGCAAAGCAAAGCAAGTGCAACCTGCAGGTGTAACAACGACGATAAGGCCTCTATTCGGAGATGCAGCAGACCGACAGCAGCCTGCGCCTGACCCAACCGAGCCCTGCAGCCCAGCCGAGGTGAAGAGCAGAAGACATTATTTGTACACACACGTGCGCCGGCGTGATCACACAAAGTAAGTAAAGATAAAAACATAAAATGAAGGGTCCGGTGCCCGACATGTCCTCTACCCTTTATAGCATTATTATCTCTGAAGGGAGGACTGGACTGGGCTTGTAGACCATCTGCAAGCTCAGTCCTTGAGGCACATCCACTCCATGCAGAGACCCCTGCTGTAAAGCGACTTAAATTATCTAGTGATTGCCCAGAAGCTGCGGCCGCCATATGTACCCTCTTTAAAAGGAATATAAATAACCCGGCTACTCCTTGAAACGGACAGATTTGCTGAGGGTGAAAGGGAGAAAGAAAGCAGGGCACCAAACCATGCCCTAGACCCATTGTAGCATTGATGCTTTTAGAAGTCTCTTTATTTTGCAGATTTGCAATGAACTTTTCTTCTCTTGTTACTAGTATTCCTAGTGCTACCAGTAAATCTAAAAATATATTTATTTGTTCAAAATGTGCCTTTATTAAGTTAACTGAATGAACAAAAAAATAAATCACAGCACCTTGAACTGGATATCCCAGCCCTTTAAGATGAGTAGCAATACCCTGGAGATGGATGGGGATACAGATTTTGTTCATACATCAATAATCAAGATGACTCAGGTAATGCGGCAAAAGGGAGTCTGTTTTAATGTCAAGTATCTAAAACAGGGAGTACAACAAACATCAGCATTAGCTCGATCCTCTTACTCAACTTATTTTAGTAAAAACTGAGGTTATATCATGCAAAATCGTCATCAGTAACGTGCTGACCTGCGCCATTACCAATGCCATCCTACGTGGCAAACTACAAAACCTATTGGAGGGAGTGATTGGCTCTAAGTGAATATCTAAGCATAGGTTCCATATCAGTATAGAACTGTGAAGGAGAGTGACATGGCACTTAACATCAGGTGGGGCAACTAAGCCCCCTACTCAAAATGGCCACTATGAACATCACTGAATACACAACGTTCCATTGGCTACACAAACTATAGGACCCTTAATAACGCGGTCCTCTACAATTGGTTGGCGTCTATCCCCCGTCAGTACTTTTCCACCTACGTCTAGCAGCATGCAGATTGAACGTCCAGGTGCTGGTGAGCTCATCTTAATACTATCTTCCCACCAATGAATGTATCAATTCATCATCAACTCAATGGTCCAGTGTCAATTAGTGCTTTGACGTTTGGCCTTGAGTTTGTACTGTTCTCTGAGAAATGTAAGGCGTGTGAGCACAGCCTGCCCTCGTGCGTAGGTGTGACCACCTCGATCATCCAACTTCATTCTTCCACGTGACTGGACACCATCAAATTGAGCCTTTTTGTGTATTTAATATTATTTTTTAATAGTCCTCTGACGTCTTTTTTTTGCTGAAGCCTTTTGAACAAGAGTCTCTGTTCTTTCACACGATTTGTATCTAATGTCAGTTTACTCCAGTTTGATAAGACATTGGCTTCTTGGCTCATCCAACTCCTTCTGCTGAGATTCATTTGTAATTCAATTTGCTTTTTAACTGTGACACACCGAAATGAGGCCTTCTTGTTAATGTTCAGTACTGCTTATAATGCGTAGTGGAAACATCCATCTTTTACTCGTTCATATGTATCTATATATATATTGGCGCTTACCTCAATGTATTTACTATAAAGCTTGAGGCTGGTTTTTAAGATTACTTTGCTGCTTGTGTTTCTGTTGCATCTGTACATGTTTAAACAAGCTTAATATTGTCATCTGTGTCTGTGGCATAAGCTTCTTCACCTTGATCCCAAGATGTCACTTATCCTTGGTACTCTCTTGATGCCTTATTGAATATCTGCATTCGCTGGTCTCTGCATCTCTTCTGTAGACCTCAGCTCTATTCTGTTGTGACGTCACCATTCGTACTTTCCATTCATCTGCTCTGCTTCTTCTGGAATCTCATTAAAATGGCCATCATATTTTCTTGTATGCAGGTCTGGTTTTCTCAATGGGTACCTTGCCTCCCAGATCTTCTTAGGTATTGGTACTCTAATTGGCACTGCACAGAGTCCATACTCTGCTCTTTGTCTGTTCAACTGCTCTGTGTATGTCTCATACTCTGGTTTCCAACAGACAGGTAATATGGATGGGGCAGTTGGAGTAGGGGTATTTGGCTCCTCCTCTACACTCTGATAGCAGAGTGTGTATGACTGAAATGACATACCGAGCGCGCAAATTGCCCAATGTGCACATAATTCAATGGAACATGACATCATGAAAACATCCTTTTTAACAGAGTGGAATGTCACAGTAGCAATCTATATATGTTTAACAAATCTAGTTTCTTTTTCAAAACAATAAAGTTCATTGTGTGGCTGGTGATGCCCCTTTCTGTAATTCTCTCTCTCTGTACAATTTTGCAGTACATGGAAGCGCATGTAAATGGGCTACACGCCTCTACAAATTGGGGTGTTTTATGTCCTATTAAATCAGCCGTGACCAGGTCTTCGACCGCAGATATTTTTGCAGGGACTCGCCCACCCTGTGCCGAGATCAATTCGAAACACAGGCGCACACGCTGCATATGCACACACATTTTTATTTTTATTTCTAACTTCCCTTTTACATGAAGTGATCTTCTTTAATGTCGGCGCAGGTCAGCAACACAGCACGCTCTACTTGACTAATATCTTGACATCTGCATAAAAAATAGTTGCTTTATGTCTCCAATCAAATGTTTTCAACATCACCTTCATGGACAACAACGAGTAGATGAGGCATTCCCTCAATTAATAATCTGCAGATGCATCAGGTCTGGTTCTCTTAGGAAAGTACCTTGTGGTTTGCCAGGGGTAGGTAGGCAGATTGGAGAATGGTGATTCAATGTGTGTGCTTCTGATGAAAAGATAAGTTGAATTAGTGCATGGAAATGCAGGCCAAAGGTTAGATCTGTGCAGTTTGAGCTCTCTTGAAACGTGGCTCGTTCAGTCAGAGCCAAGCACACTCCACACAGTTTTGGCCTAGCACAGCCAGTGTGATGTACCCTTCTTCCACCACTGCTGCTGCAAGTGCCAGCTGAGTGCTAGAGGATCTGAGAGTTGATAGCAATGTGAACATTGCATGCATAGAGTCCCCGTCCATCGCCGCTCAGCATGTGAGTGCGCTTTACACGTAAATGCCCCAGAAACTGCAGGTGCATGCAGTTCACTGTAGATTTGCTGATCGTGTGAACGACACTGTAAATATGGAGCCAGAAAGTGCATTTATTTATTACTCTAATTATATGCATTTTTTAAGTGGACTCCCTAATAGAGCAAAGCTCAGAAGCATCGAGGCACTAAGTTTACATATATACTCTCCTGCTCTTATCTCTGTGCCCGCAACAGAGCTTCACCGACCAAAAGCACCCGTTTAAAAAACGCTCTTCAAGGTTTATGCATTGCCGCCTGAATTCCTTTATGCACTACAGAGAGACCTGAAGGATGGATGAATGGATGGATGGACGGCATAGGTTGGTGTATATATTAACCCCTCAAGTGCCAAGGACGAGTATGCTCATCCTTTTTACATAGACTGGATCCATGGATGGATGGATGGGCAGAAGGGAGTTTTTATTGCATGTCTTAAATCGCTGAAAGAGCAGTGCGTTTACATAGATTTTTCAGGTTGACATTATCTTGCATTCTGGGACTTATAGTTTATTATTCAGGATGTGAAAATTAAAGCCACAATGATATTCTTTTGGCTTAACATGTTTCTATCAGGATTTACATGTTGTCATTTGGCTCGATTATGCCATTTCTGTTTTTTGTAAGTAAACCCTATACAAAATTATTACTGAAGGCCTTAAAATCCAAACTATTTGTACCCAGTCAAGCTAGGAAGTATGTGATCAAATTTGAAGAGTGGCGCTTTGCTGTTCAGCTAAAGTATGTGATCCTCCTAGTCCATCCCCCCCCCCCTCCACCAGCTGTTCGGCCATCCCACTCCCTCCTTTTTGGATGCAGCCACAGTACCACTAGTTTCTTTTTTTCCGCTTCCACCACTGCACACCTCACAGCCCTCAGAATTGTACAACACATGCATTTACCTACTCCTTTTCATACATAGCCTGTTCTTGCGGGAGTGAGTCATCAGACTGCCTTGCGGTACCCGGTGGCACCAATGGAGAGGGGTAGATTCAGGCAGCGTGGGCCAGCCCATGTGCCCACACCCAGAACATGGGGTGCATCTGTGATTCTTCTGTAACGTCGTGTGATGCCTGTGCGATACACAACCTAATTTGTCAGATTTCTGCAGCAGGTGTGTTCACCCACTGAATTATCATACCGTTGCATGCTATCAAGCATAACCTGTTCTTGCAGGAGCTATGCCCTGCAAATTCAGAGAGTTTTGGGATCACCAGCGGTACCAGGTGGCACCAACAAAGTGCAGTAGATGTTGGCAGTGTGTGCCAGGTACTCAAGTCCAGCTTACAGGATGTGAGATGCCTCTGTGTGGCAGGTCACACCTGATACCATAACAGGCAAGGGATGGGCCACTTTTTTTAAGGTGCTGGGGTTGTTTTGTTATTTATGAACAAAATTAGAAGTCAAGCCCACCCGAGCCAGTAGAGTTCATAATTACAAGGAACTGGCTTTTAGGTGTTATATTGATGGTCTACATTAATAACGGACCAGATATTGTATGATGATGTTTTAGATTGTTGGATATTTTTGAGGATAAATTGTTTTATCATTGTTTGTATTATGAATGATTCTATTATTGGGCTTGTGTATGTATGCGGTATGGTTGCAGTGTGGTTGGATGTGATTTATGGATGAGAATTTTGTATCAGATCAATCCGACAATGAAATGGAGGGATTGATCCATATGAACTATTGTTAATAATATTGTAGATACCAATGTTATTGTATGTTTTTTACTAAAATTATACTTTTTCTAGAGATTTATTTAACAAATGTTAATAAATAAAAATATTAAATTGTTTGATTGCCTAGAGGTTTGAATTTAATTGTTTCTCCTCATTGATTGTTGAGATAGTGATAGATGCAGATTCTATATTTAGCTTGAGTATGTAGATTTTGTTGCTATACCAACAACAACCACCTGAACACTCTTACTACTCTGACCTTTGATGTTTTTCTAAGGTCACACCTGATACCATAACAGGCAAGGGATGGGCCACTTTTTTTAAGGTGCCCGGGCCTATTTCTTGTCCCAGTCCGACCATGACTTGTAGTGGCGTGTAGCTACCAAGCTACCTGTTAATAAGTGTATTAAGCAACGGCAAAGAGTTTAGAGGTATTGCCTGCTGTAATACCTTCAAACTCGTAATCAGGCCAGTTGATTTGTGGTTCTTTCTTTCTTTGCATATTATCGGTTGTTCTTGTGAAGTATGCTTTACTATTAATATTATTGATGTAGTATGTACTTTTATGTAGGTATAATTCCGAAATGAAGTCATTCATTTCTTCAAATTATTATTATTGTTTATTTGTTTCATTTATAGAGCGTGCAGTAGCCCGTGGGCATAGTTACATTGGCACATATACAGCCGCATGAACACATCAGTGTGGCTGACAATCCTCAGGTTGGCATGTGCTTAGCTTAGTCGAAGAGCAACGTTTTGAGGGCTTTCAGAAAGCATAGTGGGAGGGTTCTAATTATATCATATATTAAATTATATATAATATTATATATTATATATGCATATTATATACAATACTATATTATATAATTATGAATTCAATATGCAATAATTTCAGCTACAGACTGAAAGCATTGTGCAAAGTTGGGACCAATGAATGAATCACAGACCTGCGGAACGCACAGACATTTTAACTGAGCCATAAACTTATTTTTAGCCCGATCATACAGCAAAGCAACTTGACATACACCTATAACTAGGAAAGCTTGATGTATAGCGGCAGTGCCCTCCATCTCATTGCTACATCTTCAAGAAGGCCACCCAGGCCTTCCAGCATGCTATTCCCACCTCCCGTATAACAATAGAGTTCATTATATTATCACAAGTGTCTGTCTTCTATGTCCATGGGTTTGGCCTCACGTGACAGTCACCTTCCGAGTCTGATGACGAAAATGACAACTTGTGGTTTCCACCTCCTCAGGCCGGGGCTTATGTTCTCCAGCTCTCAATGAATGTTCTGTCTTCTATGAGGAGCTCATTGTCTAATCTAACCAGAACCAGGATAGTGTGCTAATGGCGGACCGATGGCCTGGGCCCCGTTACCTCGAGCGCATCAAAAAGTCCCAAGGTCAGCACTTCCAGGCCCTGCATAGCCAGTCCTTTATACCACCTGCAAGCATTACCTTCAGCCAACAAGGAACAGAAACCCTCAGCAAATTCAGCTAGGATGAAAAGTCAGATAATAAACGGTAGGGCTTGTGGCATAAAGGCATCGCATGGAAGGAAACATTGTTACATAAGAGAAAACCATGAATCGCCCCGTCACTACATCTTTCTGAAACCCATATAAATTCAATCCTTGATAGGCTCAGATCCTTCTCTTATTGGAATCCTTGAGCGAAGAATCTGTACATATAGAAAATATAACAGTCCTTCATGACTGCTAAGTCCCTGGCTTCAATGCCACGTTGCCGAAAGAACGCTTAAATCAGAAAGACTTAAGAGCTCTGGATATTGGTGAAGGATTACTCCTCTTAAGAGGACTGGACACCTCTGACTAGGCCAGATGAGAGTCTTTCATGGGAATACGTCTTTGGCTGACTATATGAGAACCTGACAATTGCGTATGAATGCTGCGTCTTGTGCTTTATAGGCCCAGCCTTGAAAAGGGCCCCAGTGGGTCAAACACATGTTGGCTTCCAAGGGGGCAGCAAATATGACTTTTCATGCAGACCTAAATAAAGCCGCCCAATAGGGGAGCTTTATATTCATAGTTTCTATTGTATCTTCATTTGGTGCAAGAACACTCACTTATCTGGGATTAATTTGATATTGGCTCATATTAGTGCAGTGTCAGCGCACACCCCATACAAAACTATTTTCCTTGAATTTGTGCTATCTGCAGGTTGGGATTTTCCTGCAGCTGTACGGGGGTGCGGCCGACACGTTCCCTGAGTATTATTAGTCTTTTCTATATATTATTCCATAGCGCCCATTACCTGGTAATCCCACTCTGCACTCACTGAGATCATTAATGGTTGAGAAACTATTAACAGACCTTCGATGCTAGCCAGGGGCTCCTGCAGTGTCCAGTCAAATGCTGTGGGGGGGGGAGTGCTTATGAGAATGGTCGCCCTGATCACTGTCCCCAGGATGACCAATTGCCGTGGAGTCATTCTACAACCACCAGTTCAACCACTGTGTCTGCAACAGCCTGGAACAAAACGCAGGCATCTCCAGTTTCCACACACCTCAAGAACCTCGAAAACAACAAAGCACAAGCGAGACATTTCAAGAAGCATCTGACTCATCACAGCACATGATCAACTCCTTCCTGCAAGTCATTCAAAACTGGTCGGACTTTGTGAGTATGACCTTTAAAAGCTCAAACTTGTCTGGAGTCACTTCCGTTGCAGGAAGACACCATTGAATGTTGGGGTGTGCAACACTGCTCTGTGAGCAGAGCTGCAATACTGAGCACAGCTATTCTACAGGAAAACACGCTACTTTGAAAGAAGGCCACAGTGCCTGGGACCTAAGCCATTGAACAGTACATATGTACAATGCAATAATTCCGTTGCCATGCAACCCATGCAGCCCTGTGGGTTAACGCATTGGCTGAGGCCTGTGGCATCGACTAGGTATGGAAGTCAGGAGAACACTGCAACAAGAGGTGCAGATACAAATCAAATGCTTTAGACATGTGACTTCCATATCCCTGTGATGCAGGGCTTTATGACAACTTTTTTGTATATTTCTTGCCTGCACGGCGCAAGACAGAGGATGACTGTTAGGTGTGTGGTGCCCGCTCCACCATCGGTGGTCTGCTTTACTGTCTGTGCTATCGGCGCCCACTCCCGCCCACCCCCACACTAAATGGCGCTTCTAACTAGGAAGTAGTATTGACTCCGAGCGTCGCCCCATGAATGCTCCCTATGTGCCTGTGAGCGCCTGTCCTGGCCTCCAGCTCCATGGCAGGGGATGACTGTGAGGTGAGTGGTGCCCACTCCACCATTAGTGGTCAACTTTACTGCCTCCCCATCCCCACGCGCCTTCCCCTAGTCCTTCTCCCCGCCCCAGTCCCTGTGCCACAGGGATCCTGCCTGTCTCCCTCATTGTGCAACATTTCCACGGCTCCCTTGTGTCAACTGTGACAAGGTTAGGGTATCTGCTTCTCCAACTACACCAATGATACACAGTGGATCATACCCCTCGCAGATAACTATTGCGAGGATACACGCACCATTAACGAGATAGTTTATCTTATCGAAGGGTGGATGGTGGATAATGGGCTCGTGCTTAACAACGAAAAAACCGAGCTCATAATTAGAGGCACAAGCCCAGAATCACAAAACTGGGAGCAGAATATGAGGAGTTTAGCATAGCTGAATGTAGAAATCCCCACAAAAAAACGATCAAAATGCTTGGGGCCCGATCCATGGAAATTTTGCACGGTTCAAAGTCACTTTGCACAGCTGAAAAGGGCTTTGCACTGCCGACACCTTGATTCATGGGAGAGTGCAAAGTGCTAATTTTTGCAGTACAAAATGACTTCGCACAGACTTTGCACTGCAAATATACACTTTGCACCATTCTATGAATCAGGGTTTGTGTCGGCAGTGCAAAGTCACTTTTCAGCAGTGCAAAGTCACTCTGAACCGTGCAAACAATTCCATGAATCCGGCCCTTGGTGACTATTTAGACCAAAACCGTAACATGAGAAAGCACATTAGTAATCTTGTCTCTACCTTCTCTTGTTATATAAGACTTTTATCTCACATACACCCATACTCTTTACTAAGAGCTCTGAGATGATTGCTAGAGCAATAAAAAGGTTCTAAAATAGCCTTTTGTAGCAGCCTGCTGATGGGAGTCAATAAAGGCGAACTCGCCAGACTCCTGGTTGCAGAATGGTGCTGTCTGAGCAATTGTATGACTTATGATCATATTTCAGAAGCCAGGAGGGGTTGACATTGGCTCCCGGTGGAGGCCAGGATACGATTTCGCTTGTTGACATTAGTACACAAATGTCTTGAAATCAGACAACTCGCATTTGTTAGTGGTGCCAAGAGCCAAATTGGCTCAAGTGATTAAGAGTGGTTTTGACACATCAGCCCCCAGACTCTGGAACTCTATCCCAGCTGAGCTCAGAGGGGAAAAATCTCTGGTTAATTTTAAGAAGAAGCTGAAGATTTATCTTTTTAAGTAGTTCCCTAATGTGTACCCTTTGCTTCCTCCTTTGACAGGTTGTAGGTTAGTCATATATGTCTATGAGTGTCGGTCAGCATCGCCCATATATAAATTGAAGAATATGGGTGCCAAAGCACACCTCTGCTGGGCACCTATCTTGACTGGTATGGGATCAGACATTAGGCCCGTATTATTCAGCCTTACTCTGGTGGTGTTGTAGTCATACATTAATATACAGATGTATAATAGATGTGCCGGCATTCCCATACCCTCCAGTGTATCCCACAGCAAACCTCTATTTACCATATCAAATGCTGATGAGAAGTCAACATAGAGTATATAGAGAGGTAGCCCAGACATATTGCTAGCCTGCTCCACTAACCTATTAACCAGCAGAAAGTTGTCAACAGTGGAATAGCCTTTGTAGATCCCAGTTTGGGCCGTGTTAAGGATGTCATCATGTGATATCCACAGGTTTCTTTCCTGGAGGACCAATGTGCAGAATATTTTACTAGGCACATCCGTAAGTGCTAATAAGAGATATTTTTCAGGCAAATTTCTATTGCCACTTTTAATATGGGTACTGTTATGGAAGTACTCCATGGTTTGGGTATGACTCCTGTATCTGGGATTTTACGGAACATAATAAGCAGGTATCAGCCCAGATATCAGCATTTCGCTTGATGATGATAATACAAAGACCGTCCGGGCCAGGGGCCCGAGATGTTTTTAACTTCTTAATGATATTAATAACATCATCACGTAGCAGCATAACGTTCTTAATAGTTTTTTTTTTTTAAATCAGGCAAACCGATTCCCCCACAAATTTCTCCTCCAGATGTTTCATCCAAATTTTACTATCCATGCAGCAGGCCAGCTCTTGATTGCCTTTACCAGAAACCACCCTAAAATGTGCCCAAAGTTTTTCGGGGTCCCCAGTTATGAGAATTTTAACCATCACTTGACAATTGACATTGTCCATCAAGGCTCTATATCTATAAAGCCAATCACTGAAGCTGTTTTTATTTTTTTTATTTTACGCTTTTCCAAAGTATAAGGGGCCAAAGTGGAAACAATATGTTCTATAGATTTGACAGCTTTTCACATTTTGTTCTTTTCCTCGTGTATTACTTTATCAGATGGGGCAGCAAAGGGAGTTTTAGATGAATGGGAGAGCAGCTATCGTCCCATTGGCATCATGTCATCCATGCATATAGCGATCTATTCCACTCATCCGCACTCAGCTTAATCATGTCCTTAACCTGGAGACCCTTGCTCCAGCCGCCAGCTTTACTCAGATTCCGGTCAGGCCATCCCCACCTGTTTCCATTGCCTAACACAACAACTTCCCCAACATTGTCACTCAGAAGACCCTCGATGATCTCCATCTCTAGCGTACATTCCAATATAGAATGGTCACTAAAGGGGGTAGACTGAACAGTGAACTGGACCCAGCAATCATAGAGAGAAGCATTAAGAAAGATAGTCGAGGCCTGCTGACTATTAGTGTAGGTAGCCTCAAGCCCCACTTTCCCTTTCCCCAAACTATTTGTCATATATAGATCAAGTTTCGGAAAAGAAGGTCCTCCATCTTTCAGATTTTACATTAGGGTAGCCTCTAACTTCACCTCGATCCATAGCATTCTGGTGGTAATACAGATGACTGGCATTCAAGTCTCCTCCCAATGCAACAGTGACCTCGCCTTCTTTAGCAAAACTGTCAGTTAGGCATTGAAAAATATTGAGATGGATATCAAGAGTACATCCATCATCTGGAGGAGCGTAAATATTTACCAGTACAATTTTTGGACCCCCATCAATACAGATCTCTACCATCAATGTATTAGGGCATCTATCCATATGCATGCATTAGAGGAATGTCTACTGTTTCCTACCAAGAGAGCCAAACCTCCCAATGGACTGCGCCTTAGACCCTTTTTTGCCTTCCTAAAATACGTGGTGTAGCCATCAAAAACAGGGTTTGCTAGAAGCCATGTGCCCTGTAAGAAGACTATTTCAGAATCCCTTCGTAGGTCATAGGATCCTGTGCTACTAAAGAGCTAGCTGTGGCCACTCGTGCTCCATGAAGCTGTAGCTAATGTGGCTCATCCTTGATTCTTTATGGGTGGCAGGAAGGAGTACAGCCCTTCCCAGTGTGATTTAGTGGCATCATCCTTAGAGGTTGCATTTTTGGTTTAGTACCTTGCCATGGTTCATCATTGGGCGGCTCTTGGAATTCTATCTGTTTCTTTGGAACAGGAGCAGCGTCAATTTCATATCGATATTAGATCGGATTTCACATTCCTGATAAGAGAGACCACTGTGGTTATCCCTTTGGGGGGTGGTTCCACAAACTTGAAGTCGCTGTTTTTTCCCATTCTCAGGGGCAATTGGGAATGGAGAATCGCAAGCAGTAGACTTCTGTGTATGGGCTTCTTTAACCTCTTCCACGCCGCAGCTATGGTAAAAGCTTTTATAGGCAGTAGCAGGTGTTTATCACTAGATGTGTCCATACTTAGCTTCTCATTAATAGTAGGACAGTTAGGCAGACTACTTCTGCCTTTCACAGCTTTCTGGATAGGAGTTTCAATAGATATTATGCTGCTATCACATGTGAAGTCCATCTGTTCCGACTCAATACACAATAAAGCTCAGCAGCCATACACTGGCTCAGAAATGATCTACGCAGCGACGACGCTATCCATGGATAGTAATGCAGAAACACACTCAGTACTAGCAAGTCTCTCTATAGACCTCCCCGGCAGTCGGACTAACCTTGTCTACGCTTCTTCATCAAATGATTAGGATGGTAAATGTGCTAAAAGTGTGGAAAGAAGAAACGCCCCTCTGACACTATTTCCCCCTTTCTCTCTGTCTGCAACCTCCCTCTCGTTCAACTATGTCCATTGCCCTCTCTACAGCTCCTACTCACAATGTCGTCATGACTCGCTCTTTCTTTCTCCTGTTCTTTCCCTATCTGACTTTATACCTCAGACTGTCTTTCTCCTTCTCTTTCTGTCACTTTCTCTCCCTCCCTCCTGTGTATTCCCTCACTTACACTGCCTTTTCTTCTTTATGCTACAATCTCTCTATCAAGACCTCTCTATAACCCCCATCTCACTCTCTTTCTACCTGATTCTCTATCAGTCTTTTTCTCTCTCATTCTCCTATTTTGACTCTCTGTTTCAGTACCGTCCTCTAGCTTTTCCTGTCTCCCATCCCATTCCTTCTGGCTGTTTCTCCCTCTTCATCTAGTTTTCGTTTATTTTCTCTCATATTCCAAATGCCCACTCTCTTCCCATCTCTATCTGTTTCTGTCCGTCCTCCTCCTTCTTACTTGCCCTCTCCCACTCTAATTCTTGCTCTGTTTACCACTCTCTCTCTTTCTTGTTCTGTCTGGCTCTCCCTCTCTCTCTGTCACACGTATACACATACACACACTTTTGTTTACTTTTTCTATCACACACACGCCCATGTGGACACACACACACACACACACACACACAAACACAGACATACACCACACACACACACTCTTGTGGCCTGATTCATGGAATTATTGGCGTGGAAAATCGGGTACTTGCACTCCAAACTGAGTGTAAATCTGGGTTTCTCAATTCATGGGATCTAATTGAGTGTACTTTTCCAGGACTTGTGTGGAGTTTGCGCAGGCTCGGCACGTCTATGCAAGCCATTGAGCATCTTGTGTGTGACACCACACAGAGCATGAGCAAGGCCTGCGCAGAGGGTGGAGTAAGGGGCGGAACATGGAAAAGAGGGAAGAACATGCAAAAAAGTGGTCGTTGTGAGGGACAGGCAATCCCTTGCACGCCTACAATTCTGCCAAACTACATGTATTCATGGAACCAGCCGTGCAGCCTCTCAGCTTAGTAATGGCCATGCAATTCACTCGATCTCTACGCCACCCGAAGGCAGCCGTAAGTACACTTGCATGTAGGAATCGCCGCACGGAGATGATTTTGCATGTCAGATACAGTAAAGCGTGTTCACAACCGTAGTTCTGATCTGATTTAGGGGTGTGCATACACAGTTTAGCAGGGTGCAGGAATGGTTTACAGCGGTAGGCATGCAGATTTCCCGAGTAATTACTGAGTTACGATTTTTCATATGCATGTTGTTGGGGTGCCAGCACAGTTTTAGGGGACCCTGCGCACGGTCACCGAGATGCAGGCCTGCTTGCGGTGGACCCCATGCACTGTTTGAATGGTACGTGCAATTGCACCCAAGGGGAGCGTGCAAAGGTAGCTGTTGTGGTGGCTGTTTATGCTTTGCGTATGGGCGTGTCAGGGGCGTTCCGGGCACGACTTGCGAATATGGTTACTTTGCATAGTAAATTTCACGAATTTGCGGGGCGCGCATTTTTTATTCTGTGTGCAGGCTCACCCAGTGTCCTTCTTGGTGCACGGCCCTTTCTATCTCACACACACACACACACACTCTCACTTGTGCACACACATAAATTGTGCACGCACAAACACAGTCGTGGATTCTCTTTCTATCACACACATGGGTGCACAAACACACACACACAGGGGCACTGAATACACGGGTACTCCGGGGCCCGGGCAGCCACTGGGAGAATCAATTCGGGGCTGAGCACACCTCGGGCTGGAGAGAAGAAGCAATATGGATGGCCTTTGTTTTGCTTTCTTTTGGGATCCATACTGTGCCTCTCTCTGGACCGGGTCCGTGGCACTAGAAGCACACATATTTCAAAATAAGCCCTCCCCTCTAGGCCTCATATTGGTGGATGGGCCTGGAGGGGAGGGCTGAGGGACTGGGCACCTGAAGTTTTGATTATTTTCCTTTGGGGTTGCCCACGGTTTAAGGCAGCTTCAGCAGGCCCACAGGGCACACGGCCGAAGCAGACAGTCCCAAGAAGCAGGCATGTTTTTTTTTTTTTTTGTCATTTCGGTCCTCTTATTCTTTCGCCCTCTACTTTTTGTTCTCCTCCCACAGACCGCCATTCTTTTATTTGACCAACCCCACCCCCAAACCCTATCCCCGCACCCTGTTTTTTCTCAGCCATTTCACATTTGAATTGCCTTCACACCCTCCCGGATATGCGGGTATGCGGGTATGTCTATCGGCTGTGGGAGATTGGATGGACCACAATTGGCTCAAACTGAACGGGGACAAAACTGAAGTGATGGTGGTGGGTTGTTTGTTTGTTTTTATTATTTATATTGTGCATCAGACCCAAAGGTATTTGGGGGCGAAAGCATAAAGAGGGTTGTAGAGCTTAAGTTATATATTTGAACAGGAAAAATCCAGCTGAGGTGTCAATGCTGTATGCGTGAAACAACAGATAGAACGAGTAGATATATACAGTAAGTAGCAAGAATAAGTGTGAGGCACATAAATATAGCAAAACAGTGAGGTTTCGTATAAACAATAGATCCTGGGAAGGATGCAGGTCAGGTAGGGTCAGACGTCATGTTCCTTTAGCCAGTGAATGAGACTAGTTCTAAATTGTAGGTAGGGTAGACCTTCCCTTAAAAAAGGAGGAAGGGAGTTCCAATATGGTGCTGCTTTAACAGGGAAACTACTCCCACTGGATTTAGTGAGCTTAAATCTAGGTGCTAGTAGGAGGTTCGAGTTAGCTTTTCTTAGGGGGCGAGAGGCTGTTTGTCTAATGAATCTGTCTGTGAGGTATTGTGGGGCTGCGTGGCTAAAGCATTTATGCGTCAGAGATGCAGTTTTGAGGAGGATTGTATCTTTTGTGGAAAGCCAATTGACAGATCTCCTAAAATCAGATATATGGGCATTTTTGGGGAGACTTAAGGCCGCTCTCAGGGCATTATTTTGAAGAGTCTGAATTTTAGAGGTAATGTATTTGTTGCTGCCTATATATTAGGCATTACAATAATCCAATTTGGATAAGATTAAGGTTCTCGTTAAAGTGATGCAGTTATTGGATGAAAGGAAGGGCTTGGCTGCTCTTATTAACTTGCAAGTGTAGGATGTGGCTGAGGCCATGGCATTAACTTGTTTACCAAGTGAGCGTGGAGTCTATGTGGAAGCCAAGAGTTTTAACTACCCTAGCCACGGTGATGTTATTGTTATCAATTATTAGTGAGGCGTAGTTAGGACCTCGTTTTTTAATGTTGGATGGTGTACCTAGAATGAGGAGTTCTGTTTTGTCATCATTCAGGCATAGAATGTGAGAGGCCATCCATGCCTGGATGATGAGGTAAACTCTGTTCACAAAGGCCAAATCCTTGTCATAATCTCCCGTCAACGGGATGAGGATCTGTGTATCATCGGCGTAATTCATGTAGGTGATACCGAGACCATCTAGATCATCGAAAAGGGGCTTTGTGAAAATGTTGTACAGAGTGGGCGACACACAGGAGCCTTGGGGTACACCGCATGATATGGGCGTGGGATCCGCAGCTGTTAAAGGAGAGAATACTTGCATTGTCCTGTTATCGAGGAAGGAATGGATCCAAGCGACTGCCTCCTGAGAGAAGCAGGCCGCGGAGACCAGATGGTTGCAGAGTATAGAGTGGTCCACCAGAACAAATGCGGCTGAAAGGTCGAGGAGTAGTGAGAGTGCCGTCTTACCTTTGTCTCTTAGAGTGTCTATTTGTGCCTTAAGGTCTAGGAGTGCAGTCTCGGTACCATGCTGAGGTCTGAAGCCAGACTGACAAGCACCTAGGAGGTGGTTTTGTTCCAGATGGTGCTGAATTTGCAAGTATGCTACTTTATCCAAGATATTAAGTAGGAATGGCACTGTGGTTATAGGATGGTAATTGGTTGGGATGGAGGGGTCGAGGGTTTGTTTTTTGAGGAGGGGGGAGGACCCAAGAATGTTTCAGATTACTAGGAATGGTTCTTGATGCGAATGAAGCATTTATAAGTTTAGTGATGAAAGGTGAAAGTTTGCAGGCAGTGTCTTTTATAATTTGGGCTGGACATGGGTCGCATTGACAGTTGGAAGGTTTGAGGGTGAGGATAACTTTCTCAACTTCTTTGGTGGATACTTTGTGAAAGTGGAAGCAAGGGGTTAGTGATATGGGAGGAGTTATGGTAGATTGTGGTGGTGGTGAGGTATTTGTGGCTGTCTTAAGGGTGGTACCATTTATATCAGTCTTGGAGGCACTGATGGTATCTTTTTTATGGTTAATCTTCGCCTGGAGCATTGTTATCTTATTGGCCAAGGCATTTTCTACACTTGTGCACCAATTCTTATCTTTAAGACAGGAGTCAGTAGCTTGAATGGGGGATTCTACCTCTTTAAGGATGACAAACAATTCTTTGGTATTGGATTTGGCTTGGGAAATTCGGGAGTTGTAGGATGTTTGTTTAGCTAGGATAATTTATTTTTTGTAGAGGGTGGCTAAATTGTTCAAGTTATTTTTGTTGAGTTCTAAAGGGTCTGATCTCCAGATTTTTTCGCTTAGGCGTTTCTCTTGTCTGATAGCTTTCAGATGAGGCGTAAACCAGGTGTTTAGGTGTTGGCGAGGCTTGCTCTTTCTGATCTTCAGTGGTGCAATGACGTCTAAAGATTCAGCATTACTTTGTTGTACATTTCTACCATGGTGTATGGGTCAGTCTGGTCTGAGAGAGAGTTTAGTGTGGGAAGGATGAGGGGGATGAGACTTTCAGGAGTAATATTTGTTTTATTTCTGGTGGGAGTGGCAGGAGCAATATTGCTAGTATTCATGGGTGTTGTGACTTCTAGGTTGAAGGATATTAGGTGGTGATCGGACCAAGACTGAGGCATTATAGAAGTGATAGTGGTTGGGCAGTTGTGCTCAGCAATCCAGCCAAGGGTCCTTCCTTTAATATGCATGGGTTCCGTAATCTTTTTGGGTGAATCCTAGTTCCTCAAGGAAGTTATTGATCTGTGAGGCATTAGGGTCCAGTGGGTCACTAAATCCGAGGTTGAAGTCACCTAGGATAAGGCAATGTGAAGAATGTTTTAAGTTGTCAGATAGTAAGTTCATAAGGTCTTCCTCAAAGGAACCGAGGGGGCCTGGTGGTCGGTAAATCAGATGAATGGTGATGGTTTGGTTATTGGCGATGGTAAGTTTAGCCATGAGAGATTCACAGGACTTTGTGTTGTAGGGTGTGCCTCACTTTGGGTGTCTTCATTCTGGCCTCCCTCGCTAGGTCCCCTGCCCACCCCGGTAGACAAGGTTATAAACCTTGGGGTTATGCTATCTGCCTCATTGTCTATGGACAAGCAAGTAACAGCTTTATGTCAAGCTGGTCATTTTCAACTCAAGACACTTTGAAAGGTAGTCCCTATGATACCTGCCTCGCTGCGTCCTCCGGTTGTGGCGGCTTTGGTGATCTCACGGCTGGACTATTGTAACTCCCTCTACTTGGGTCAACCCAAGGGAGTTATCTGTCGTCTTCAACGGCTTCAAAATCTGGCTGCCCGGGTTGCCACCGGCTCCCGTATGGAGCCCATATATCTCCAGTACTTCGAGTCCTGTATTGGCTTCCAGTAAGACAACGTATCATTTTCAAGTCACTATGCATTGTGCACCGGGCCATATATGGCCAATGAACTGAATATCTTCAGGAGAAATTCTCGCCATATGTACCTCTTTGTCATGATTCCTGCCCCTCATGTCCCCAGCCCTCCAAGATGTCAGGCTGGAGCCAGGCCACAATCACCTACATGGCCCTCAAGGGCCTCTCCATCCCTCCAAAGACCCCCTTGGAGTCAGACTTGGCGCTTGTGGCACCAGACTCACTCACTCCCATAGGATAACATTGGGGATTGGACTTGTAGTGCATTGATGGGGACAAGATGGATGCCCCCACATATTTCGGTTCCCAGAACTGCATGTGCGGTCTAGTCTTTTGGGTGTGGTTCAGCCCAGAGACACCTGAGATACCCAGAGACTATTTAAGCCACACCCAGCCTGAGAAACATGCTTTGCGTTTTCTGCACCTGCAGCGTGACACACACCGTGTTCGGATCGGTCTCCAGTAAGCCTGCATCTTTCTTCTGCGCTCAGCTCCTGCAAGAACAAGAACACCGTTAGGAGCAGCCTTACCTTGCGGCGCTTCTGCCCATCATTCATCGCTTCTTCTGTTCTGCGGGCATCTTCGGCGGTGTCATTCCCATCCCGGCACGCCGCTTCCTAAGGAAAAGGGAAAAGAACAGAAAAAAGGCATTAGTAAGCATTCAGCAAATCTTCACTTATTTTTAAATACTGCACGAGATTCAAACGCTTACCTGAATCCCAGCCGCTCTGGGGTAACTCTGTCTCTGGAACTTCTCATCTATCTGCAAAGGGGAAAAGACACTCCAGGTTAGCGTGGAAACATCTAGAGGCGCCACATACTGCGCTTACCCACCGCATTTGTTCTTCATAACCGGCATCCATGCTGAAAACATCGTGGCACCTAAAAGACACAGAAAAAGAACTCAGTTCAATGCAAATACGAAAGGGGTGCATTGCGCATTGCGCTCTCACTCACCTTCAGCGCTACTCATCTCAGCAGCACGCCGCCATCCCCGGATGCCGGCCATCATCTAAGGAAGGAAAGGAACGAAGTTAGAGAACTGTTCAAAAGACTCATTATACTTACCTGTCAGACTCTTGCCAGTGAAGTAACTAGGCAGCAACGAGCCTGCATCATTCAATGCGCCCCTGCGCTGAAAGCAGGACGGAGAGCACACTATCCAAGAAAACAACGCCCAGTCTCCAGTCGAATAGCCTCCAGGGAAGGGTTTGAGGTCGTAAGAGGTCAGAAAAGGCTGAGTGACGTCCCCGTGGATACCAGGTGAGTGTCACACTCTTCCGTCCCTCCGCTCTGCCTCGGCTGACCTCCTAATGTGCCCGTTTATAAACGGACCCGGGTTGGAGGACGTGCCTTCTCTGTGGCTGCCGCAGTATTATGGAATGGCCTTCCGATGACCATAAAGATAATTCATAGCGACTTAGCATTCAGGAAGGCCATAAAAAACTTTCTTTACTAGGTCTCATGGCTTCATTAGGATCCTCTCACCCCAGCGCCATGACACCTGTGGGTGACCTCGCGCTTTACAAGCTGGATTAACATAACATAAAATAACATAACATCGCACCCCCCACACACACACAACCTCACCTACACTGTTACATTACAGTGTTTGCGACTAGATTTTTGCCCTTCATGTTTTCTGTAGGCTAATATCTCAAAATGCATACCTGGACAGCTTCCATAGCGCTTTGAGTTATAGAAAGCTAATGTTATACAATATGTGTAGCCGTGTCTAAGACCTGCTCAACAGGTCGGCCCAAGGAGTCTTGTTGGAATTCAGGTGTCCATTCACCTTTTTGATCAGCATTCAAGATTCATTTGCCCACTGTTCACGCTACAAAAAAAGCAAAATAAAGGAGGGCAGGAGGCGCGTTCAGATAAAAGCCTCACCGATCAAATATGAAATCAGATCCACCAAAAAATACCTTAACACAAAACAATCAGCAGCACAAGGACTATAACATCTGCCATATACCACAAAGTCTGTTACTAAAAGACGGGTAAAGACGATGTAGAAAGAAAATAAACAAATAAATAAAAAAACATTCCACAAGGAGAAGTAAAGGGCGGTACAAGTGTTGGTCTTCTGGTTGCATCCAGAATACAGGGAGTGGGGTGGTCAGGGAGATTAGGGTGGCTACTTTGTCGAGTGGGGCTGGGGGGTACTTTGTTGGGTGGGAGTGTTGGAGGGGTGACCAGGATCACAAACTTTGGCTCAAATTGTTGGATTTCAAGGTCTACAGTAATAATGTCTTATAGGGTTTGCTTACAAAAAACACAAATTGCATAATAAAGCCTCATGACAGGATGTAAAACGCGTGCGCCCCTAGCTGTGATTTGGGAAACTGGCAGTGCTTGAATGTCCGGCCTGAGCCGATTCTAAACAAATCAGTGGTTTTTCCCCCATAAGTCTGTAACTGTCATGTTAACTGCACATTTTCAAAGTGTATGACCACCCCTTTGAGGTCCGAAAGCATCCCCCTGGCGTGTATTTCCTGTCCCGTGGACTTTTCATATTTTAATCGCCGCCCCCCCCACACTCACCTACATGGTCCCCCCTCTCCACCAACCCCAAACCCCCGGTGACGGCAGAGTCTGGTCTACATTCACCTACACCGTCCCCCTCCAGTCTCCACCAACCCCATAAGGCTTCACAGGCTACTCACAGGCTACTCACTGGCCACTCACAGGCCTCTCACAGGTCACTCACTGGCCACTCACTGGCCACTCACTTGTCATGCACCAGGTCCATCTCTTTTATTACTGGGAGGGGGCGGGCACAAGTCTTAATGGAGAGTGCTTATGCCCCTGTGATGGGGCCATTGGCATTACACTGCCTCCACTACATAAACCTGTGGGGGTTTTTTTGCTTTACGAATGAGAGTCCTTTCTAGTGGAAATCCTGCCACAGCTTCAGGGGGGCATTTAGACCACCTTTGGTGTGATGGTTATGCCCCCTTATTCAGGGTACGATGTGGAGCATGACAGCGCCCATTGCCCTTTTCATCAAGAAACCTCTTTACTTCTTGTTTCCCCTTCATTTGGGAACGTGTTGTTGTTGTTGATGGTAGTACTCCTGCTTCTGTTTAGCGAGCATGTCTTCTCCCATCATAGTCGTGTTGCTCTGCCTTTTGCGGGCTGCTGCCACCTGCACGATGATAGAGGGGTGGAGTGGGGGCAGTGATGGCCTGCTGGAAGGCTTGCACCTCGTTCTTACTTGACTTTAGTGTGTGCAGTACATGCTAGCCTGTGTTCCCACTGTTCTATGCCCCACGTTCACCAAGTTGCAAATGTGGTGATATCACTGCTGGTGATGTCACTTCCCTATATCTGGGCACCCCACGGGAAATTCCTAAATTGGCTCCCTCGCGCACTCTCACACACACACACACACAGATAACCCAATCTTGGTTCCTTGATCACACACACACACGAGCGCACATATACACACCCAAACACGTGCATGCACAAACACACAAACATTCTCTTTCAATCACACACACGTGCACGCACACACACACACGTGCGTTGCATAAACACACACAGCCTCTCTGTCTATCTCACCCACACACACACTCTCTTGGTGTGTCCTTCTAATTGCTCCTTTTCTTGTTGCTGAGTTCCAGGCCACCCCTGTTCCCTCCTCAGTCCTCTCCTTCCCATGTTCTGAATGTTTGTGTTCCTGGAATAGCGGTGGGAATTGTCTTAAGCTGCTGCCTTTACAGGCCAGTGACCCTGCACCTGGAAGGAAATGCTGAAATGCGCTGGAATGCTGTAAGCCTACAGGTGGGGGAAGTCCGCACATGGGAGGGCAGCAATGTATCCAATCCTCTTACTGGTTGCCATGGAGATAGTAACAACTAACTAGCATTCAGGGCAGGATTGGGCTGTATCTATGATGCCTGTAGGTAGTCCCAGGCTGGAGCCAGGAGCAGGTACACTCAAGACGCTGGGTTTATTGCGTCATGTTAGTGACAAGAATTCGACAGGTGGCATCTATGAGATACAAGACACGCACATCCACTGGACAGCCCCTCACCGGCATACCGAGGTCCACTTACACTCAGCGAACACTCTCCGAGCTGACGCGGTGCACGCTCGCATGATACTGCTCACCTCTGCCTTCACTCAGGATACACCCCAGCAATTACACAATGGCCCTCATTACGACCCTGGCGGAGGACCATGGTGCAATTTGCACCATGGTCCATGGCGCAAAGCTGCCAACTCCGCCATGGGGGTTGGCGGACTTACCGCCCCATTCCGACCTTGGCGGGGCGGTAAGTCCCCAATCCCCATTTACCCTTCCCCATTCCCATTTTTGCCCCATAGGGTATAATGGGAGTGGGGAAGGTGTTAATTACGCCACCGTAAATTACGGTGGCGTAATTAACAACAAGTCCCGTAGTGCCATGGATTTTTCCGCCTGCAAAAAGCAGGCGAAAAAATCACCATGGCGCTACGGGAACTCGTAGTCTGGCGGAAAGGTACGCCATGCTTTACGCCGGCGTAAACCCCTTTCCGCCAGGGTCCTAATGAGGGCCAATGCAAGGCATCCCCACTGAGCAGGGAAGGCGCGATGCGCAAGGGGGCAAGCACGGACCCGCCATTCGTGTACCACGCACCTGTGTGCGGTGCTAGGTTTGCCGAGGAAGGAAATAAGGCTGCACGTGCCGTGGGCATGGGTGCAGAACACGTTTCTTCAAATAGTGAAACTAGAAAACATTGGAAGCATGACCACTGTGTTCGTACGCAGAGGGCAGTTTCTAGTCCTTTTGGTGCCCAGGGCGAAACACTAAAATACGCCCCCTGGATCCCCTCAGCGTTCGGCATGTGCACCACTCCCAAACTACACTCCACGGTTAAGTAACTCCTACGCAACGTCAATACATCACTGCCATACAAATGCAGCTTTGCAGTAATTCCTCAGACAAAGCACAGAACACAACCAGCAAATACTAGTGTTGGTTTTTAAGGTTTTGTGTCACTTTTTTGTCTATGTTACGGGCACCTTGACTTTGCTGCTGCGAAAGCATTCATTGCGCCCCCTCCCCCTTATCGATTTCCCCATTCCCTGCCTCCTGGCCCTACAATTTCTGTTATCCCTCCTCCCTGCAATCCCCTACATAAACACACACAACACCAAAATGATAATTTACTAAGTCCCGGACTGAAAAGGTAAGGCATAAAAGCAAGGTACTGGCCATGTACACCTTACTTTTACATTCCAAGGCACTTTGCGACCTTTGGGAGGATTTCATGACTGTGCTGTGCATTCTCCCTCCTCCCCCAAAGGGCACATGCTTTTGCGCCTGCATGAGGTTCTCACGCAAGCTTAAAGAGAGTGGATTCCCCGGGAATCTGTCTGTTTCTTGCACACCCTAAAAGCCTTCTGCTATGCATTTATGTCAGGTGGCATTTCCATTTTTTTGAAAAAAATGACACTGAAAGCAAGGAGCAAAAGTGATTTGAACTGTTTTTACTCTTTGCTTTTGCACTTGATTTAGTAAATGTGGAAAATTGCATGGAAAGTACCCAACAGCATGTAAGCACTGACGTTGGCAGTGCCCTCTCTAGAAATACCACTTTTTAGCAAACTGATCCTGCAAGCGTTGCACAACTCGGCTTTCAGGCACAATACTGATCTGAGGTTCATCTGTTACCCGAGGCCCATCCCCGTACTTACTGGCATAAGAACTAGGAAATATGTTATTGTTAATGTAAAAGGATATTTATACCGCACACTATCACCACCGCAGTGGTCCCCTGGCGCTCTGGTGGATCTGAAAGAAAGGGGGGTAGGTTGGGGTACGTTAGTAGGACCAAGTTTAGAGAACGAGCAATGGAGCTGTGATGTGCTGTTGGCAGCTTCAGTTCGGTTAACACCATTCGCTGCGCTTTTTGATGTGGTATCCGGTCGGTGTCCGTCGTGTGCTGTTGTGTAAGGCTCTGTGTGGTTTCTTTGTTGTTGCTGTGTAGCAAAGTACAATGTGAAATGCTGGCTCATAGAAAACTTTCTAATAAAATGTATCCCCTCAACATTCATATTGTGGATAACCACTACACACATGTGCAACTTTTTTCGAGTTTGGTATTATAAAAAATAACATACCTCCAAAACGTACCAGGTGAAATATGCAAATGTCATTCAATTGGCTTTGCATAACCATAACCATACCAATTGCACACGATGAATGGCATTTACCTTTCATAATATCAACACCCACAAAATAACAAGTGGACATTTCCTTCCACTAGTGTTTTGAAAACGGAGTGCACGTTTTAAACTCCAAGAATCAATAACAACGTTTTCCCCGGAACCTGCAGTCCTGAAATGTGACATTTCATCTTTAGTTGTTTACGAGGTTTCATCGGCTTATCTAGTGCAGTGGTGAAGTACCCCGGCCTGTGAACCTGGCACCCACGCTTTGAGTGCCATGGATGGCGGAAATTCACCAAATGAAAAACAGGACAACTTTGCTCATTTTACACACAACCTCTAAAATACCAGGGGGACGGTGTCCACAGTCTGAAAAAAGTGGGTGCTCTCTGTCGGGCCGCATGTACCCTGGACTTGAGCCCTGCAGATGGACACTGATACCAGGATGCCCCCGACCCAGCTTGCTGGAACAGTGGGTCTTCAGGTGAGAGTATGCGGCCAGCTTCTCCTGGGCCCCTCCAGACAGTTCCATGTGCCAGGAACCTACCGGATAATACGTCACTTGCCTGCTGGCCTAGCTAGCCAGGCTTTAACCTGCAATGACTGCCTGGGAGCTGGTTTCTTCCTTCTCTCTGCAGGCCCTGCCTGTGGCCAGCATGTTCAGTGCATTTGAGTGGCACACAAACACAAAGGTTGTATGTGACTAACAGGCAGACACTTTGCCAGCATGCCAACGAAGGCTGCACTCAGAGCACGGGTGCCTGCCGTGCAGTGCCATTACCACACACATTGAGCTGTGGTTTAATTCCTGAAGATGTGCAATTATAACGTATTGTTACATTATTAAAAGCAATTAATTAAAAAAGGTGGACTGCGTGGTATTTGTTCGTCCCGATCAAGCATAAGTAGAAGCAAGCATTGGCAATGTGAACAGTTTAGGCTTTTGTGTAGGCATGAAAAAGGCACTTGCCAGGCACAGCCGTAGTGGTATTAACTGGCCATTGATGGCAGCAGGTGGAAAATGGTGTGAATACCTGCCTATCTGATAGCAATGCCTGGTAAATGCCGAATACCTATTCACAAGCCAAAACTGCTGGCTTTGCCAATGCTTGTTTTTTAACAGGACTTCAGTGAAGGACACATATAGTGCTAATAAATCGAGTGGCTGAAGGCAGAATCGGTTAAGACAGTTTTGTTGCTCCAATAGCACGTTTGCAGTGCCAATTAAGTTATCTCTCGGAAGACTGCATTGAAAAAACTCTGGCAGGCACTTCAAGTGCAAAGTTTGATGGTCAGGCTTGATTAAAGGGAGTTCAAAGAGTTCCCATGAGGAGGTGTTTTGGCAGGGAGGGGCGGGAACTGGGTGGGAATGGCCATAGGGATTAGTATGGCCATGGGCAGTCAATGGGTGGGCAAATAACCAAACAACACCTATAAGCTGTGTGTCACGTCTCATGTGCCATTTATCGCTATCTGTACTCCAATGACCCTGGTGTGGTGCTGGAGGGCCAGGTGGAGGCATGGATCAGTACACGTGCCAAGCATTTTGGGTCGAATGATGGGCAGACCAAGATTGCTGGCCATGCCCAAGAAGGGAAGCCTCCTGGACTGGATTTTATTGAACAGATTTCAGCTCAGGTGGGACTGCTTTGAGGGCTCTGGGTGGAGGGAGAATTCCTTCTGCAAATTCTGGACGTTGTAGAAAAGGTGTTGTTAAGTTGGAGATGCGCGTGCGTCTTTCATTGGCAATGTTCGGTGGCATTTTATATTTGTAACCACCGTTCAAGATTCTAGCAATTTATAATAATTTGGGTACCAAGTAAACAGCTAATGCAAGCGCTAAGTCCTGAGTTTGGAAAGTAGCGTGACATTTGGAAATTCTGGCCGCTTCGTCTGTACTGGCTCTGCGGGCTCAGGATAATGCCCTGGACGTGATTCGGGAGTAGTTGTGTTTATCTGAGCACTGAAGGGACACTTCTTTGACACAGCAAACAAAAGAAAGGGGCCCCAGTTTCAAACCTAAAGGGAGGCAAAGATGAAAGAAATCGGCGCTGTGGCCATCAAGGCTGTGCCAGAGCTTTTAAGAAGAACGCAACAGATGCAAGATGGGATGCCTGCGTGCTTCTACGTGTGTACTGCATACCTTCCAAAAAGGTGCCCCTTTAAGCATTAACCAGTTCAACCTGCAGAACCCCCGTGCAGGAGCTTGAAAGCATCGTCTAACTGCCCTGCGTAGCAGCTCAGCAGGAGCCCAGGTGAAACGAGAAGCTTCAAGCAGCCCAGAAAGTCCAATGACCAGCAGGTCTGCTCTCACTACCACAAGAAGCGCCGTGAAACTGAAAAAACAGAACTGCGTTCCTGCTCACTTCCACCTGGTGGGTTGACATCCTCTGTGGTGTTTCTGGCCACTACGCAAACATAAGGCTGAGCTGAGTTGTCCTTGGAGGCAGTTATTTGCCCCGACTGGGGTAAAGTGTGGTATAGACTGTATAGTTTCCGGAAAGTTTGTGTATTGGATGAGTGGCTACAAGAAGGCGCCCCACTGCTGACCTGGCCCCCATAATAATAATAATAATAATTTAGCATTTACTTAGTGCTACGAAGCCTGAGGTATCTTAGCGCTGCTTATTAGTACCCATGGTGTGTGGCAGGCTGAGTTTGGCCCTTCCGGGATTCGAACCTGCATCCGCAGACTCTGCACGGATGTCAAAGCGAGCGCTCTACTCACTGTGCTATCTGACCAGCTGTCTTGGAAGAAATGATGGCTACGAAACTTAGTCAAGACCACTTCTTCCCTACAGTCCGCAGCCCAACAGGAAAAAGAAGCAAACCAGTAACAAAAACGCTAAATTACAAACAAATGCGAAATAAACCAGCTGATTCTCTGACTCCCTTATCAGCCCCGACAGAAGAAGACCAACGTGGAAAGACCTACTTGGAATTGCACCACCCGCTGGGGTCGACACCACCGGCCACGGAGGACCTGTATCTGGAAGTTCCACTGACCGTGAGTTCCGCAGACCCTGTGAACACTGTCCCACCGACCTGCTCACCTGTCGGTCCTGGAGGGGATGACAGGTCTGCGTTGCCCTTGGGAGAGGATCCAGGTCGGCGACAAGGAGAGACGCCGCTTAGTAATATCGACGAGTCCTCAACGCGGGCATTGGCTTTGACGGCAAGGGCCAAAGTTTGCCGAACACGAGCGATCCAGCAGTGACTGAGACACAAGTGGCCGTACCCTGCAGCCACGTCGCAGTTAAAGACATCATAGACTGCGACGCCGATGCGGGAGAAGTAAACCTCGACCTGGAGAGGCGTAGCAACCTGGAAACTGCACCGAGGGCCTCTCTTGACCATCTTCCTCCAGAAGGTGTGCCCGATTACAGTCTCGCCGGCGTGGACGAAAGCCCACAAATAACGTTAGACAAGGCGAGCACTAACATCATGCCGGCCACGACAAACCAAAGAAAACGCCCAAGATATTCGCCGGCAGTTCCCAAAACAGCGAAAAATAAACGACCTGAGCGGGAAAAGAAAGAAAACAAAAAAAGAGGGCTGTCTCTACACACGGGCTTCGTCACAAAAAAGAACCGCAACGGAATCACTGCCTATTTGAATAAGACTGGGAAGGCAATTCAAACTGCCTCCAACCAAAACCTGCTTACAAGATTTTTCAACTTTAAAAACATCCAACGCTCACTGTACACAGCGGAGCTCACTGACATTGAAATATTGGAGGCGCTCGAGGTCAGTCAGCCTACGTTAAAACAGAGGAGGATTGATTACCAGTCATTCTGCCCCCAAACGTTGGCGACTCTGGCCGCCTCCAAACTACACCAAATGCACAAAGAGGTCCCACTTACTAACACTTTAGAGCAGACTTCAACCCAGCTCAAACAGAAATCACAGGCTCTGAAGGGGGACAGATCGGCTCCCCTTATAGACCTTGGCGAACTATTAACGGCACTGCCCGGGACTAACTCTACCACAAACGACGACATTGACCACGGAGATCTCCAAAAAAACATTCTAAATGGAAAGTACCAACAAACCCTCGAGAGGAGGGACCTCAACCGGATCCTGAACTTCCCCGGCTATCCTCAAGACTACTGGCTGACCAGGACAAGAACGACGTGGCTTCAATGACGGGTCCGGCCAGACCCACCACGCCAGACCTCATCATTGCCTCAGAAAAAGAAAACCCTAGAAACACTGGAAACGGTTTTGGAAGTTCAAAGTCGACTCCAGCTTTACCTCCTGTACGGGGCCCGCACCGAAGATATTCTCTGGACCAACCATCTACAAGACATCACCAAAAATCTTCAACGGCACCTCCATCTATTTCACCACAAAAAAGCCCAAGAGGCCAATCAAATTCTCCTACAAAAGTCCCACCAGAGAAAAAACTTGATATCTTCTCCATCATGTCAGCAATATCAATCGGTCTTACTCCATTTACAAAACTTTACAAATCTTTGAACGAGACCCTAAAAGACCACACTTCAATCCAGTCGATGATGTACACTAAACTCATCTTCTTAGAGGGCTACGTGATGGCCCACGAAGAAAACATGAAACAGACTAAAGAACAAAAACGTTATTCTGCACCATCTCAAGATCAACTTAGAGATTCAAATTCATCAATCGCAGACTTGAGGCAACTCAAAACCTTTAGAGAGATGGGGGAACAAACCTCTCGATTCATAGATTTGACTGTGCAAACCGCTTACAAAAATTTGCAAACCCAAACCGACACAATTCAAACGAAAACGAAAACTGCAACTCGTGTCGATGTAGGGAGAAAAGATGTGGTGTTGGTAGTAGATGACATCATCGTCTCGGATTCAGGAAATTCTTCTGCGGACCAAAGTGCCGACCAACCCTTCCTGATCTTTAAGAAAAACAAAACAGAAAAGGACCAAAGCAAAAAGAGTGAATCACAAACTCCGAAGCTGATGAAGCAACAGGAAACTCGGTCCAAACCTAGAACGAAAGTGAGCAAAGACAAGTCCACACCAGTAAGGAGGGATATTAGTCCTCCATTGACTCAGATCGCTCCAACCACTCAAAGTACCAATACGCAACTTTCCAAAACGACTGAAGACTACACGGACCGGGATCCCTTGATGAACATCAGTCAACATCTTGATGAATGTGCTCAAACAGACCTCATGGACGAAATAGCCGATACTCAAAGAAGAACAGTAACATTTGTGGGTCACTCTCAAAGTTCAGCCGACATATCAGAAGACGAAAACACAAACCAAACTACACCCTTCCTTACTCTAGAATAAGGCTGCAACAAATTAAATCAAAACCTGAAGAAACCTCAAACGAATGCTAGTAACTACTCGCCTATAAACCAGAGCAAGAACCAACATCCAATAGCTCCAGTTCTTCCTCACACAGAAACTGTACCGGGACGCACGCCACTCAAAAAGAGGATCAGTTGCGTGAGAAAGTAACCTCCAAGGCAAAATCTAATATAGGCTACCGAAAACCAGGGACCAACACACCCCACTATCGATCCAGAACAGAAAAATACAGCAAGACTAACTCCCTGCAGAAACAGCGGTGGGTTCTAAAACTAGAACAAATCAAGAGAAACCATGATGACGTGATTCTAAACCGAAGTTCAATGCTAATCCTATTCAACCACGTGGCAAAGTTGAGGAAAATAAAAACAGACGACCTAAAGATCATCGACCCGAGTCATAGGAAAGGAAGGGCGCAAACATATCTTCACGTTACATCAGCAACGGTCAAAGACTTATTAAGAAGCGAAACTAGAGAATTACTGAGGCTGGGCTATGATCTTACTGAGTCAAAAAACCATAGTGAACACCCAAGCAACAACACTCACACTTCAAGGGGAAACGAAAACCAACAAACAAAGTACTCATCAAGTAAACCAACCTCTCAAAGGACTCGCCAAAGAAACAGCCAGAGCCACACAGTAACAGAAACCCAGAGCAAAAAAAATGACACTACAGTGCATGTCCTGTTCCTCCCAACTGTGGAAAATCATCCCCGAGGGGGCAAGATAAACTAAATCCAAGGTTCGGCGAAAAGGGTAAAAAAACGGATACAATTACCCATCCGACTAACATCAGCAACTTATCTCCGCAGATTCTGTGTAAAACTTTTAGCCAATCGGTTCAATCCATGCCAACGAATGAAGGTGCAAAGCAGCCCAAGCCGACCGTTACGGGCCTATGGTCCTGGCTTCCCAAAGCCCTTATACCAAGGAAATCTAAATAACAACTCAAGAACCCCGACCATAACCACAAAGAACAGCAGCAACCAGACATCATCAGACACACAATCCGTTTTTGGTCCTTGAACACCAGAGGCTTTCTACATTTGACCTCCCCGGGCGAAATTCACCTTGGGGAGTACGACATACTCTGTTTACAAGAAACGTGGCTAACTAAACCTCCAACTTTAGATGGCTATGAACACTCCCTGGCGCCGGCCCTAAAAAGTAAAAAAGGCCATCCATCGTCTGGCCTCTTGACAGCTATTCGCATCAGCCACGGCTTAAAAATGGAAAGAGTTTTAACGGCAAACCAGCATCTTCTAGCGGTGCTATACAATGGACCCACCAGAGTGACCTTGACAAGAAAGAACAAAGCACGCCCCTAGCCATCCTTAACACATATTGGAATCCAGCGAAAGTAGAAGCGCCAGCTTTCCTCAGAGAAATGGAAATGGAAATTGACGAAATCTTAACAATACACTCAGTGACGCATATTCTAATCTGTGGAGATTTAAACGTCGCATGTTCAGAGCTAAAGCCCAAAAAACCTTTGACCCTGGCGGACCACAGAGGTAAGCAGTGGCAAGATCTTATGAAATCTAGACACTTCCAAAGCCTTGACGTGGTTTTTCCTGATCAGTCATGTCCACCGACTTGGTCAGACGGAGTCTCTCAGTCATCAATTGACCACATATTTGTCTCACGATTGCTTTTGGATCTAATCTCATCCTTTGAGGTGAAACAGACCATGGCCAGTGACCACAACCGTCTAATTGCATCGTGGCCAAGTATCAACGATCCAGTGACCACGTTGATCTATCAGCTTGAGCTAAACTCGCAAGGAAACAGACTACGCCTCTCTGCGAAAGACATCAAAGACTTATCGAACAAGTACAACAAGGCCAAATCAAGTGAACTGGAGTTCGTGACTGATTATGGCCCTCTGTTAACAATATACAAGAAACCTGGCCAAACGAGATCCCTTTCGACATCTGTGAAACACTCGTACAACACATTACTAGTGGAAAAATGACGTGTATACCGCAAAGCCATTAGAGCCTCAACCAAGCTCGACACAAATCAAGCGAAAGGTGCCAAAGCGAAAGCAAAATCCATCTACCGCTCTTGGCTAAAATCCCATTGAAGAAGTCAACACCAACAGGACTCCGAAGCAATATTGAAATCGATCTGTATAAAAAACTCGAAAGAATTTTGGTCATTGTTAAACTCCAAGCAAACCTCTAGGAGCTCAAACATCCAAAATGTGATTGGTGAAGAAACCTGGGAAAAGTATATAAAGGATACGTTTAGACTACCCGGGGACAAGAACCTCGCTAAACTAGAGAGCCAAGATTCTCTGTGGGTTAAACTCAACGACCAGGAAGAAATTCTCGATCTAATAAGCAAGCTGAAAAATTCAAGGGCACCAGGACCCGAAGGTATCACAAACATCGACCTAAAGTCGCATCCGGAAGCCTGGTCGACCTTTATCAGCCAAGTTTTTCTAAGATGCTCAAAATCAAAATCAATACCTGCTTCCTGGACAACAGCTACGATCGTGCCAGTATACAAGAAGGGCAATATGAACGACCCGGCCAATTACCGACCTATAGCACTGCTTGACCCTATAGGAAAGTTATTTGGATCCCTGCAATTGAAAAGGTTCCAAAACTGGGCTCGGGAAGCTCCGTGCAATGATCCATTACAATCTGGATTAAAAAAAAAAACTGGGAACTGTAGCCACCATCTTTTTAATAAGCCTCCTGAAAACTAAAGTGCTCGTAGGAGGACCGCGGCTACACCTGGCCTTAATTGACTTCACCCAAGCATTCGACAGAGTCGACAGGACCCTCCTATGGAGTAAATTGAAAAACTGGACCTGCCCAGAAGCCATACTAAACCTCATCAAACTGCTCCACACGAACACATCAGTACGAGTTAGACTGAACTGTCAAGGATCCCTATCCAACTCTATCATGATCCAAAGGGGAGTTAAGCAGGGATGTCCTCTGGCCCCCGCCCTCTTTTTGGCTTATCTTGGCGATTTCCAAACATCAGAAATTTCTGCCAGATCATTCCCTCCACGGGTGGGGAAACACACAATCAGCAGATTACTTTACGCGGATGATCTCATCCTGATTGATCAAACACCCATTGGATTACAACGCCAACTTGAAAACCTACACAAATACGTAACAGCCAACAACCTGGAAGTAAACAAAGGTAAAACAAAAATAATTACCTTGGAGAAAACAACAAAGAAAACTGAAAAACTAAAATGGTTTTTCCAATCGGCAGAGATCGAAACAGTCCCAAACTTCAAGTACCTAGGGATTATACTGGATAATACAAAAAAAGAAACATCCATGCAAGAGCACCTAAGAACTAAAACCAGGAAACTAGCCACTCAAGGAAAAGCAATTGATCAAAAACTAGGTTGCTTCTCAACGATCCCTGCGATCGACTTCTATAAAATGAAGGTGGTTCCTGCCTTAACCTACGGCACAGAAGCAATGATATTGCTCCCGCGTGAAATCTGGCCCAAACTTGAGGCTTACTACTTGCGAACAGTTCTCCGTCTGCCGGCTTCTACACCAGTAGCTTCTATTCGCAGAGAACTGAGTCTTTTGTCGCTACAAGGGATCCTGAACTGCAATTCCTTAAGACTTTACAGGAAAATCCTACTCCCTGAAAGCCCACTGTTATACAAAATCATCAAAACAGAATTAGCAGTTGGATCAAACAAACTCGTACAAACCTGGAAGTCGTATGTCTCCTCGATCCTGAAGGATATCGATTGCGATGAAGACGATTTGATTCAAAATCCGGCAAAAATTTAAAAAAAAACCAAAGAGTTAGACTGGATAACAACACTCGCAAAAGCTTCAGAAAATAAGCTAACGCAACATCTGCCCCCAAATACCAAGAAATTAAACGAACTGCAGGGATACCTCAAAGAATTTCCTAATAGAAAAGCAAGAAATTACCTTTTAAGAGCGAGACTAAACCTGCTACCTACAAACGAAATTAAAACCATTAGGGGCCTGTCCAACTCTTCATATTGTAAACTATGTCGCAAGATAAATGAAAAAGAGACAGTTCGCCATCTGCTTCTGGGCTGCCCTGAAACAAAACAACTCAGGACGGCTTACATGCAGCATTTTTCTTCGGACCCCCCTTTGGAAAATGAATCTTGTTGGTGGTCAAGAATGATCAGCGGAGATAAACCCACTTGCCTTATGGCCACATCTCAACTTGTGCAGCAAATCATGGCTAAACTGGACACCTTGGCACCTTCTGAATCGATCTCTGCAGACCGAGATTCCGCGCCGACTCTTCTACTACCCGAGACTCTAGGCGACTCGACACCTTGACCTTCCAGTGCAAGTTCAAATTGGCTTCAAAAGGCTGAAAACCCCAGCTGTTCCACTTCTTTTGTTCTTTCTTTCAAAGGCAAAACGAGAAACGGACTTTGAAAAGTTCTTTGTAAAAATCAATTTTCTTTTTGATTCATACAAATAAATAAAAATAAAAAAATATATTGCAGACCATGGACTTCTCGCCTCTCACCATATGTCCCCATCATTTCTTGACGTCTTGTCAAAGTGCCAAGGTAAATGATATAGTGAAACTATTATCTATAGGGGGCTGGCTTCAGGTTGAGCAATCAGATATGTTTAAACCTATCATAGAACTAACCCCTATATATTCTTTATGCAGCTTGGGATATTAACCAATCAACAGCACTCATAAGTTTTGTAATCACTTTTGTAGTGAAATGCTATTGATGAGACAGTCTTTATATAAAAACCGCTCACACCTATTTTAATACGAGAGCTACTTGTATGCAGTCCCGGCCGCTTAGTCTGTGTTTTGAATAAAGCTGGGTTTTACAGTGAACTTTGCCTACTCCATTATTGGGTATTGTTTTTTATGCTATTGCAGCAAATTGGGCCCTCCTCAACAACACACACATAAAATATTTTCTCTTTTGGGAATTTTGAGAGAAACACACTGTTGCCCAGCTGATGGAAGGGAACATGTTTTGGCTGAAATGATAAAAAGGAGGAAATGAGGGTCTTTGCTGAGATGTTTATCATGTTCTCTCTGCGCTATTGTGTAGGAGGGGCAAACATCTGGGCACATGGCAGGTCATGACATGTTCCAGGCTAAGAAGGGACAGGAAGGAGTGGGGACAGAAGGGGGAATGCACATATCAGATGAAGAGAAATAAAGAGAAGATTGCACACACTGTGCTCTCTGGGCTTTCATTATTAACCTTGTCATACTTTGCAATGTTAAATGTTGAGGCAACAAAAAAGAAGGCCTTTGTGCTTGTTATAATATAATGTCATTTATTATTATTATTATTATTATTATTATTATTATTATTATTATTATTATTATTATTATTATTATTATTATTATTATTGTTATTATTATTATTGTTATTAGGGGAGTTTTGACCATGGATCTAGCTGCGGGAAGCAAATGAGCCCTTTACAATCATAGGGGGAAGAACAAGATTAGGGGGCTGAGAAACAAGGGAGTGGGGATCTAACAACAGGGGATTGAGGGGGGGGGCAATTGCCAGCTATGGAGCTACAAGTACCCAGGAGAGGAAACAGTGGGGGCAGATCACCTGGTCTCAGCTAGAGTTCAATGAATGGTTCTTTCTTGTACAATTTGAACACTTTTATTTGCACTTCTTACTTGAGGAACCCAACAAGCACAGCAATTACATTCCTTTATGAAGTTTATTAAAATTCTATTTTAAAAGTCCTTCAAGTCCTGTCTCTGCTTTGCTATTTCACAGGAGATGTTTGGCTATAAACACCACACCATGCGCTGTGCCGCATGCATCCTCGGACACATCCTATCGTGTGGGGTTCTTCTGCTTGTCTTCTATTGGAAGCCCGAGTGGAATGTGTGGGCCAACTGCGTTCCATGTCCCCTGGAAGAAGCAGAGGTTATATTGCTCCGAACAATGGTAAGTCAGTGTCCCATAATATTGATTGCTTGAGGACATACAAAATAAATCCTACATGTTTATACTTTTAATGTAACTGCTTCACAAAGTACTATTAAGGAACCTCGGGCCAAGTTACAATGAGTAACTCTGACCTAACCTTGCAGAGGGCTATTCAATTCACAAAGAAGTTAGAGTTTGAGCATATGGCCATAGGAACGTGCATATGGAATGGACGGGATTACACCAGAGTAATTCAGAGTCAAAAGAACGGAACCAACTCTGGAAGATGGCAAAGAACTGTTTTATTAACAATGATCTAAAACAGGGAGGTTAAAATGAACATCAGCAGACGTACGCTCTGTTTCTCAATGCTATTCACACAAAATACTGTCCTTATACGAGATAAGGCATCAGAATGACGTCATGCTATGTGGCATTACTGAAAAACCTATTGCGGGTCGGGATTGGTTAAGGGAGACATCTAAGTATACTTTTCTATAGGAGCTAGGTTTGTTATTGGCTGTTCATTATCAGGTGGACAACTTATGCCTACCGCTAAAAACAAGTAATTTCAGAAACATTAGATACACAGTTTCTCATTGCTCGTAAAACTATAAAGTCCTTCATTATATGGACTAATAAAATTGGTTGGCATGCTTATGCCATATCTGGAACATTCTGTAAATTTACCAGCACATAAGCCCAGACCCAGGAGCAAGGAGAAGCGGCATAAAACGATCCGGCCACCCAATCAGCCCATCATCTCTCATCGCCCATGCCTTCTGCCATGAAGATTGTTTTTGTACTTGGCCTTGTAGAGTATTCTCATATTTGGGAATGCATGGGAGTGAGGGCTCTCGCTATTGTGTCTGGGACTCCAAGCTAAAACTCTATTTTCATCCTTGGCTCACATGACAGGAGACCACCATCTGGTGCATTTTGCAGGTTTTTAAATGCTCTAAAGGAATTAAAACTTGGCATCCTTGGTGTTTCTTCTTGCACTTTAACAAGAAAAGATTAATCCTCTGCATGCTCACTCCTTTCCAGAATAGATAGCTGACCTTGGTTGCTTCAGTGTTCACTGCAGGCCAGACAGACTCACCATGCAGCTTCATCAGCCTATTATTCTTGCTGCAACACAGTTTTCCATTCCCGCTTCATGGGGTCTGGTTTACTAAATTCATGATACCAATGTCCAGGTTCTGTACAATGGAGGCTTTGCCTGCATTCTATTCTCTAATTATTGCTAGCTTCTATGATTACTTAATCTATCTTGCGTTTCTGTGTCTGTACATGAATTGAACTTCTGTTTTCTTCCACATCTTGTTTATTGTGCAGTTTTCTTCTTGTCTATGTCGATAGTTCATTTGACCTCTTGCGTCAGCATTTGTCCTCTAGGACACATACCTTGTCATAGTTCTTTGTCTTGAGACATCGTGCACACTTCCTTATGACATTATCGATTCATTGGTTAGCTTCTTTTCATACTCCTTCAGGTTTTTCCTCCTGTAGGTTATCCTCACGTCAAGGGTACATTCTGTAGGGTTGTCTCAATGGGTATCTTCTTTCGAACACTTGCTGCGGTATTGGTATCATGGCTGGTGTTAGACACGGCACAATCTCATGTCTCTAATACAGGGGAGCTAGGGGCGGGATCTCCTGCAGTTGTACACAGCTGCTCCTCTACATTCCCCCCTCTGGTCGAGTCCTCAACCACCTCCTCAATTCTCTCAGTGTCCTTGTATTTTCTCTTGAAGAAATATCTGTTTGTGTCCATATCTTTGTCACCCCGCTCAGGGTGCCCGCTGTTTTAATGTGTTCATCCACACTCCAGGTCATGTAGTTACATTTGGCCTCATTATGAGTCTGGTGGTAGCCATGCCAGTGAATAACGGCACAGCTGTCGCTGGAGTCATTCATTTACCGGCACCCACCAACGGGAATTTACCAGGGCATTACAGCCCCGGCAGACCCGGTAAATCCCCATTGCCGGGTGCCGTTAATTATAACTGCCATTCCCATTTTTGTCCCATTGAACTCAATGGGAATGGGGAGGCCGGATGCACCGGCACCATTCATGAATGATGCAGGTGCATCCGTTGAGGTCTGCTAGCGGGTGCTGGTATGCCCTCCAGGTCAGACCTGGTGGGCGGAAAGGCACACGTGTGTAGAACTCGTAGTTTGCCGGTCCAGTAACAACGGTACCGGCAAGCTTACCAGTACCATTGTTACTGGACCGGCAACCTTGTAATGAGGCCCATTGTCCATTTGGGGCACAGTAGACCCATCATCCCACATATCTTTTATGATCCTTTGGATACCAGAACTTTGTTCCCTCAGGTGCTACAATGCCGACCTTTATGTAATCTCTGATGGTGTCATCAGTCAGCTCCTTTGCTTCTGGTTCATCCTTGATATGATATGATATGATATGACTGTTTATTTATGTAGCGCCTATACACAATGTGTTTCAAAGCGCTTCAAGGCAAGGGAGGGAACAAGGGAACATTCAATGACATTCTTACAGGCCATGAACAGTAAAGATGTCAAATTAACGATCGTACTCGCCTGTTGACATTTCAGATAGTGCAAGAGCTAAGACATAGATAAGGAAGGGAGGGGGAGAGTGGGAAGGAAATGGAAACAGACAGGCGACTACCGTACTAGGCCTGACAAAATTGCTGGTAGAGCCGGAGAAAAACAAAAGGTGAGAAAATGGGGTGCAGAATGGGAGGGGAGGAACAAAACAATCGACTATCGTACTAGGCCTGAAGACATTTCAGATAGTGCTGGAGAGGGGGGGCAATTAAGGGGAGGTGAGAGGAGATAGACGATGTTGCTATCATACTAGGTCCAGGGACAATTCTGATAGAGTACGTACATAGAAGAAAGTAAGGAGAGGAGGGGAGGAGATAGGAAAAGGGAGAGGAGGAGAGAACAGAGAGGAAGCATTCAAAAAGAGTGGAGAAGCAAGAGGGGAGAGCGAATACAATTTCAGAAGTCAGTAGTAACACATAATGTTGCAAGCTAGGATACAAGATGAAGATTGGAACAGCATGATTCAGGGCCACCATGAGCACACGATGCAAACAAATGCATCAATCATGATCTTCATTCCTACTGACTTTTTGGCAGTTTTCTTACATTGGCCAATTATTATCCTTATCACAGAGAATCCAAATATTATTAACACCAAAATAGCTCCAAGGAACTGGAATAAGTTTGCAATCCAGTAAGGAATCGATGAGAACATGAATGAAAACCGACTGTCATCTTCAATAGTTGATGTTTCGTCCACCATTTTAATGTGTAAATCTGTCAACATCGATATGGCCTTTGTCCATGTCCCGTTCTCTCCGTCATGAGATGGTATGAATGTACAACATGATGGCCCGATCTTGGCGAAAACACCTCCTTCCATAGCTGTCATCATGTCGAGGACATACCTGTTATGATAGGTTATTTATAACGCTCTTAATACCCAGAGGTCTCTAATACCTGTTCTTGACGATCATCAGCCTTATGCCCCTCAATTCTTCTTATCTCGAGTTAAATCCCTCTATAGTGTCATTGATTGGTTGCAGCAGCTCCCATCTGGTGATTTGGAGCCATCTGGCATTTACAGCAGTTTGAACCCCAGGTATGAATATAGATGTGAAAAACGCTGCAGTTTTACGGAATAATTTGTGCTCATCGGGAATGTCATCAAAAGCTGCTTTTGAAGTAATTTGTTCTCCTTTTTTGCCGGAGTTCTATTGCCCTTCTTCTCAGGTGTCGATCTACTTTTGGAAACTCTTCAATCTTCAGGTAACTTTGTGGGATCACCAATGCTGGAAAATGGATTGTGTACCAAAGAGCACACTCCACGCCAATTCCTGCGTAATTTCAAATATGCTCTAGATCCTCAGGCCCAATACCGTTCCATTAGGTCAGCCGTCCCTCTCCTCATTCCTGCAATGTCCGTGGTGTGTTTACACCCCTTATTATGTCTGACTTAATTATTTCCCTTGCTTTGAAAGCACATGGACGCATTTATTAATGGCACTACAGATACTAGCCCAGCTTCATCTTCCACCCATGTTAGCAGTATAGAGTACTTAGACCACACCTTCAAGCACTCACCATTGACCTTCTGTACTCCTTGTACTGCTTCCTTTCTCAGTAAAAGAGCTGCACATGACATCATTGCATCTTCCCATCCTTTACTGGTGTGTACTTGCCCATAGATCGGCAGCTGTGACCGTTCCCAGCATCCAGGAATTCCAGTCTTCTTTGTCATGTCAGAACAGTTAATTCTCTTCATTTCTTCAATGATCACCTCATCCTGACCTGCAGCAGGGTACACAAGCATCCTACCTGTCCATCAAGGTTCCTTCTCCATTTGTGTTGCTTTGATATAATCATCCTGGTATGGAAACAATTGTCTTGATCTCCATCGCAATGTTGCCCAGCTTCCTGGAACTGTGCTCTGGTAGTGCATGCTGATAGGTGACGGAGGCACTTCGCATCCTGCGCCGGCATCTCTTTTGAAATAAAGGTTTTGACGGTCATCATGACACAGGGGATGGGAGCGCAGACATAGCAATTCTCATCAGATTACACCCGCCACTTTCTCATGTGCTGATACCACATGTTATTCCCTAGGTGAGGTGTATTATCAAGGTAGGTATTTATCCCCCGAGTATCTTCTTCTACATCTCTCTTATGTCTCTTAACATGATCATAGAGATTAAAACAAATATCATCATTTGTACCTGTACTTGGAAGAATCATAGACAATCGTTTTTCAATTCAATCAGTAGGAAAATAGATTTTCAGAAATGTAAGATACAGAGAGATAAAAAGTACAAATAGACATACATATATCAGGCATAGGAGTCTGGAAAAACATGTGTGTGCCATCCTAATACTTGTTGGACATGTGCTCTTTCTATAATCACATTATCTTCTTCTTGAAACATTTTGTACTGCAAGTATTCTATTTTGTATCTGTAATTGTACAATTTGCTCAATGATCTCTGTCAATAGACTCCTTATCACTGGACCATTCTTGGGATCATGTAAAAAAGGTGTGAATATTAATATCTCTCCGAACAAGGGCAGGGTAGGATGGAAGTATGAACACAATAATAGCAAGCACAAGACTGTTTGTGCTACTGCCAACAGGTATCATGTATTTTATCAATTAAAATCAATATTCTCCACAAAATTAATCTAGATATTGATCTCTCTTTCAATTTCTAATCAAGAACTGATGTTTATGCTTAATCTTAATGTATTATTAATTTCTTCAGTACATTTCTAAAAGTTTGTTTCAGCCTCTGGAAGTCTTTGCACTTCCTGCTAAAATATACAATAAGAGTCCATTGAATTCCAGTCCAAAAGAAATATGTGCTAATCACTTGCTGCTTTATTGTCCTTCTTCTTGGTCATCGATCAAGTCTGCACACGCGGAAATTGGTCTTCTTGTCTTGCTTCTAGGTCAGCAACCGTTGGAGGGAGGGTTTCGCCTTTATAAACCTTCACGTCACCTAGATGCAGCAAAGCTCCTCTTCCTGATACCTTGACTGCAGAAGGGGAAACTTCCTTAGCAACAAAGGGGCCATTCAACCTAGGTGCCTGCCACCTTCTAGTGAAGTTCTTCATAAGAATCAGGTCTCCAACATATAACATTGGTGGTGGCGATAGTTCACTTGGATTGGTCACTGGATTGTCCTCTTCCATGTTCCTAGACCTCTCCCCCAATGCTTGACTTGATCTAAAATTAAAGAAATACTGTAGTCATGCATGTCAAATAATCATGCATTTTATCACCTAGAGTATTTGCTACACTGTGGGCATGACTCCTGACCTTAGATGGAGGTGTAAGAGGCATTCACATATGATGTCCTGTCACTAATTCATAAGGGGTGAGGTAGTGGTCAGAACCTAGCTGATTCTGATGGGCATATAAGGCTAGGGATAGGCATTTGCTTGTGGGTGATACGCAGAAGAAAACGTGTGCTTTATACTCAATAAAAGCCCTATTCAAATAGTTCATTAACAAAATGTGGGCCATTATCAGATCTTAGTACTTCGCACACACCCCAACTTGGGAAGACTTTGCGCACTACAAACTTTGCTGCTCAAGTGGCATCAGGGTGCGCACACGGACCATCTTCGACACCACCACTAATAGATACCTGTAGCCATTACATGTCTGCAGCATATTGACATAATAGACATGTAAATGCTGAAAGTGACCATTTGGTCGAGGTATTACCTCTCTAATTGTTTTCAGTGTATGCCCAGCAGCAAACCTTGCAATTCACCATGAACTGTGCAACCATTCCAGTAAATTAGGAATTAACCAGTCTTCTGCCATAGTGGCAGCAAGACTTTCCCTGGTTATATGCGCGGGGTAATTCAGTTATTCAAGTCCAACTTTAAATAGTGCCATTGGCATTACTGGCTTTGCAGTGCTTTCCTGTCACCATGAAGCTTCCATGGATGATAAAGAACGCCCCCTTTGTTTTCATAGCACTTTCTCTTCCTGCGGTGCTCTTCCCAGAATCTTTATTAATTGGGTAATTGACAGCATATTAAACCCTTCTCGTACTAACATGTTTCTGGTTACATTTTCTTTCATATCTTCAGTATCAGAATTCGAAATGTCTGAAGAATATGCAACCATTTTGGCTTCTATGTCTGCAGCTTCATTTACATGAGAGATAAAGTATGTTTGTTTAGTAAGGGCTGCCCATTGTACGACCACTTTGGCCACTGGGAGATGTAGTGCCTTGATGAGCCTGTCCAGTAAGGACACATGTGTACCGGAGAGCCGTCCGCACAGAGATTGCCCCTCATTTTGCAACATGACAGCCTTGCGTGTATGGTCGACGTCACATAGGCAGAGTCACCGTACACATCACTTCCTGTCCTTCATGTTTCTCAAGTGCAACAATAAGTGCAACTAATTCTGCTGCTTGTGCGGAAAAGTGAGACGGTAGTCTTGCACTTGTCACTACTTCAAATTCACCATTTAGTCTGTGTCTTACCACTACAGACCCTGAATGACTCTCGCCACTAATCTTGTATATTTTCGAAGAACCATCAATAAAAATAATCTCCCCTCCCACTAAAGCATTCTCCTTCACACGGGGTATATCATCATACAATTCAACATAATTTGCACAGTCATGCACGTGGTCCCCTTCTTCTACAGGTTCAGCTACAAACATGGCTGGATTCACTACTTTACATCTTGCGATTTTAATTGCTGGATTGGAAATCATTACTTCAGAAGCTGAAGCTCTTTGGGATGTTAACGAGCCCTTGGGTTTTCCTAAAATAACAAATAAGGCGTTCTCCAATTAAATTACAATACTTGTGGACTTCTCTACTTCTCTACTGCAAATGGGACAGCCGCCCAAGATTGTTTGCACGGGAAATGTCCTCTCATAAGTGCGTCCAAAATCCTGCTGTAGTATGCCAAAGTTTTATACCTCAGTGTTCTCCTTTGTGTAAGTACTGCTGTCATGACTGCCCCATTTGTGTGTGAAAATAAATAAAATGTGTCGCCATAGTTTGGAATCCCTAAAACTGGAGCTGTACAAATTGCTCTTTTCAATCCTCAAATTCATCCTCCATTTCTTTAGTCCATTCTATCTTTTCCTTACCACCTTGTGTTTTCTTTAACGCTTGCAAAAGTGGCTTGGTATATGTGCTGTAATCAAACATTCAGACTCTTTAGTAATTGCACAAGCCCAGAAGCTGCTGCATCTGTCTCACTGTGATTGTTTTCAGTGTCTTCATAATTGCCTCAGCCCTTTCGAGTGTCACTTTCTTCCCTTCATGTGTAATTAACTGGCCTATGTGCAACACCTCTTCCTGGCAATACTGTAATTTCTCCTTGTCCAATTTATATCCCTTGTCTGCTAAAATAGTCATTAGTTGGAGAATGTCTTGCCTACACTCACCCTCTGTTGTACTGCAAATCAATATGTCATCTATGTACTGTATCACTGTACTCTTAAGATCGATAGTGCCTAGATCCATCTGTAGGACCCTACTAAAGATCGATGGGGACTCACAGTACCCTTGAGGAAGACAAGTATTTTTTTTGTCTCTTTTGTCTAAACGTAAAGGAAGTCAGATCTTGTGAGTCCTTATGCAACAGGATCGAGAAAACCTTATTTTTCAAATTGATCACAGTGAAATACTGATCTTCAACTGGGATGATGCACACTATTGTCTCAGGATTAGCAACTAAAGGAAACTCTGCTTCTACAATCTGATTAAGCGGCCTTAGGTCCTGGATGAATCTTCACTACCCCCCCTTTAGATTTTTGTATCAGATGCACCGCAGTATTGCACGATGACTCCAATGGCACTAGGATTCCCTGATTCATCAGTGCTGAAATAGTATGGCATATACCTTCATCAGCCTCTCAAGACATGGGGTACTGTTTCACTTGGTGTAGAATTGCTCCCGGCTTAAGCTTTATTTTAACCTCTCCTATTCCCTTCAATAAACCTACGTCATAGGGGCCTGTGGTCCATAGGGCACTTGGTACCTTTTTAAGGTCTTCCTGCAAAAATGCTGGTCGTTGCTGCATTATTGCCTTTCTCTGTGGGATTTCTCTCTTCTCAATCCTTATCCAGTATGTAATGCTCATAAAGAACATCACATTGTCATTGATATGCTCTTCTCTGAACATATCTTCATCTGTTATGTCAGTCAATCTGTACCCCTCCTCCAGAGCTATCACCATCCTCCATGACCTTCCTTTGCCATCTACCCCTTGAAGCATTGCTATCTCGCCTCGTACTATAGCTGCTTCCAACTCTATCGGAATAGTCTGTCCATCTTCCTCATCCATACGTATTTGTAGTCTAAATAAAAACTCATCAGGTATCCTCACAATTTTCCCTACCAGCCCAGGTAGCCATGTCAACAAAATGCTTACTCCAAATGGGAAGACTTATGGATCTACTGGGATGCCTCATACAGCCATGTGACCTGTGTATGTCAGTATAAACTCTCGCATGTATTCCTGGAGTGGAGCACACTATTCATTGATCAGCAAATGAAATTGTCATGTTAGGATTTGTCATTAAATCTCTTCCCAAAATATTAACTGTTTCTGCTGTGAATATAACAAAGGAACGGACATGTCACATTGCCGTATACAGACCAGTAATTTATCAGTAAAAGGAACTAAATGTGTAGCTCCAGAGAACCCTTGAGCATTCATGGCAATACCTGACATTGGGTATTTTCCCTCCCGTATACGCAAATGAGTTGCGCCATTGTCTACAAGAAAAGAAAAGATGTGCCCACTATTGTCACACCAACCCTTGATTCCTATTGGAGGTCTGGTGTCACAGATAGTACTGAACACATCAGGTCACCCTGTGATCTGTCCTATTGAGGGTACAAACTCATCCCTGTCCCAGTGAAAGGATTTCCTCCTACCACATTGACACCTCATATTCTAAGTTCAATAATTGTCCTGTATTTGCATATTGTTGTGTCTGCATAGGTGCTTGTTGTCACTGTCCCTGCGGTGGGTGCATTTGTGCTTGTCCCTGCTGGTGTACCTGCTGTACTTGTAGTGCCTGTGCCTGATAGGGTGTGTTATCCTGGGCAAAGCCCTCTCTTGTTTGTGTGCTGTATGGTGGTGGATAAGCTGTCCGCCCTCTTGAAAAGTGGCTCTTTTGTACACTTTTTCACATGGGGCGCAATATGCCCCATTATTCCACAATTCCAACACAGTGGGGGTGACCCGCTGGCAAACCTTCCTTGGTTATATCCTCCCTGAGTACTTTGGCTCTCTTTCTGAGTGTTTTGAAATCCACCTCAGTTGTTCTGAAATCTGCCCCCTCTTCCCCTAAAACTCATATCTCTGCCTCGTGGTGGAAACCCATAACTATCTTGATCCATCAGGCGTAAATTATTCGCCTGTGATGTACCTACTGCTTCCTGCATACCCATTCCTTCTACGCTTGTCAATACCGCCCCTTCTATGGCAAACTCTGACAACTTTTTCTGAACCAATTTGGCTTCCTCAATTTTTCTAGTTTCATCCTTCTTTTTGTTTTTCTCTTCTAATAACTGACAATGATGTATTATAGTCAACTGTATCTCAGCCCATGGCTTCGCTTCCACCCCCACTTGTTTTTTCATCTGTCTTTGTACTGGTTCTGGTAACCCCTGACATAAAATATGATAAAATAGTGCCACTGTTTTTTCCCATGGCTCATGCGTTTCAAGCTGTCATTTCTCCTAAATATCCTGAATATAAGCAACAGGGTCTTAATCTTCCTTCATTTTACATGTCATAATTACACCCATTTCTGATGTGTCAGGATACTGTACCCTGAGTGCCCTCCAAGCATCTTCCCTACAATGATTAAACAGTGCTCCGCCATGCGCTGTGTTTTGTACTGTCACACTTGAATATCCAGTTCGCCTCCATATGTCATCAGCCATTTCCCCAAGAATGGCTGCCAGGAGACCTTCTATGGACCTCATTATGAGTGCGGCGGTAAGGGGTTAACAGTGGAGGTAAAAATGCTGGTGCCATTAACCCCTTACTGCCACATTAAAAGGTCCTTTAGCAGGTCCCGCTAAGGGCGGCGGGTTTTACTAGACGCCCATAGTGGGAGCTGCTAAAGGACCAGGGAGCTAATAACGGGACCCTTATTAACGGACCCGTTGTTAGCTCCCTCTCCATTCCCATTGAGCCCTATGGGGGCTCAAATGGGGATTGGGATGGGTAAATTGAATGAGGAATTACCAGGTCCTCTAAGGTTGGAATGGCCCCGTAATTCCTCATTCAAGGAACCCGGACCTGGACCGAGTTTGGAGGCAGCCATGGTGCACTGAACCCCTATGTCTCCTATGGCCAGCGTGTTTCCTCCTGTCATTTTTTCTAGCTCATATATCCTTTTCCCAGCCCCCGAAGTCAAACTAGTTAGCTTGCATTTTAAGTTATCCTTATCCATCTGTGGCCATGGAATGTATTGCACTTGTTGCAAGAAGTGAATGATTTCACCTATTTGGGCGTGCTTTAAAGCAATAGCAGAAATAACCAGAATATCATTAAGGGAGTTACCAAAAAAAGTCTGTTCAAATATTTTGTTATAAAGAGCTTAATCTGGGAAACCAGTGGCTTGAAAGCCTTCTGAAAGTAAACAGACATGGTTCCTTCTGTCATGTTTGGCCTATACACATGCTCTAATATTACACTGTCTTATATTAACAAATTATAATCACTTGGTTTTTATATAGCACTTAATCAAAAGCGCTTTACATAGGACAAATTGACATACATTACTCTTTGAATTAGAAGGTACACTTGGGCTTACCTCACTAACAACTTTAATGGAACTAGCATCAGTTTAATCACGCTGTCTGCTTGTCCCGATGGTGCCCTACCTGGTTGACTTCTGCAATGTACTCCTCATGGGCACTTCTTCCTCCAAACTCTCCAAGCTCCAGCTACTTCAAAATAAAGCATTGGTACTTTTCTAATTTATGGACAGTTATGTAAAGAGCTAAATCGCGCTGATAAAAGAAAGCAAAACAAAAAAACAAAAAGAAAAGCCCTATGGGGCAGAAATGGGAATGGGGAAGGGCAATGGCGGAAGGGGGATTTACCGCCCCTCCAACCTTGGAATGGGGCGGTAAATCCCCTTTCCGCCAAGGCGGTGCCGGTATTTTACCGGCATGAGCCATGTCGCTAATAGCGCCATGGCTCACCGCCTACCGTGTAATGAGGCCCATTGTCTTAAACCTGGACAGGGCCCTTTGATTAACAAAAATGACTATGAGTAACTCTAACTTACTTGTGACTTATTAGGAATAAGTTGGAAAATACTTTTAGTTGGATATTGACCGGGTTTGGCAAGACCAGGCAGAAGACTTCATCTTGGCAGGATGAAGACGCACTTCCCAAAGGTCTGTGCAGAAGAGGGTTTCAATGTTTTCTATGCATGGATTAAGATCCAACTTTACAGAGGCAACATGAGGACAGGGCGACTCCCCTAAGAAAGCGAGAAGGACTTCCATCGAGCCAAAGACGCTCCAGAAGGCAAAGCTGAAGGTGGAAGGAGACATCTGCCCTTCATTGGACTAGAAGGGAGACGGAGCAGGAAATCGAGACACCCACCCCCAATATGGGGCCCAGACAAAAACCAAGATATAGTTGAGAATAGCAAATCCCTGATTAACCAGCTAGAGGGGACCCTCTGAAGTGGGAAAGTGGGACAAGAAACAAGCAATGCAATCATTCAACAGAAGTGGCACACCTGCCAGCAGAAGATCAGGGATTCCTGAAGCATAGACAATGTTCAGAATAAAGTCACCTGGGAAATGCACCTGCTTGCTTTGGTTTCTTGCAAAGCATCTCTCAGGGGACCCTAAATAAAAGCACATACCCACAAAACTACCCAAATTCACACATTGTATTTGCTGTCCTCAACATATCTTCCTGCCAGGGCCCAAAAGGGTTGGGTCCTAGTAAAGGTTATGATGTTTGGAACTGGTCAAACTCTCATTGGGTGGGAGTGGGAGAAGCTGCAGGGGCTTTGAGACCCTTTTTGCGAGCTCAGCACCTCTTCGGAACCCCTAACCTGACAGGCTGCACCCCACCTTGCATGGAGTTGTAGAGGCATTGTTGAGGTTTCCTGGGTGACTGGCAAGAGGCCATGGTACGGGCAAATAAGCCAATGTGCCAAGATGTCCCCTGGATTTATGTGAACCCACATTTCATATTAGTGGGTACAAGTGCCACTGAGACATGAAAAACAAAGCATAGTGTGCACAGTGTTGATGGCAACACGTTCTCTGCGCCACGGCACAGCTCAGACTATATACCCTTATGGGCCAAAGCACCAAGGGCCATGAGTTTGGGTCAAAAGTCCTCATCCTAAGACATTATAACCGCTTCCGAGGTCCAGAAAGCGCCTGGCATATACACCTGGCAGAAATACATGCCCTGGCAGAAATACATACACCTGGCAGAAATACATGCCCTGGCAGAAATACATACACCTGGCAGAAATACATGCCCTGGCAGAAATGCATGCCCTGGCAGAAATACATGCCCTGGCAGAAATACATACACCTGGCAGAAATACATACACCTGGCAGAAATACATGCCCTGGCAGAAATGCATGCCCTGGCAGAAATACATACACCTGGCAGAAATACATGCCCTGGCAGAAATACATGCCCTGGCAGAAATACATACACCTGGCAGAAATACATGCCCTGGCAGAAATACATGCCCTGGCAGAAATACATACACCTGGCAGAAATACATGCCCTGGCAGAAATACATGCCCTGGCAGAAATGCATGCCCTGGCAGAAATACATGCCCTGGCAGAAATACATACACCTGGCAGAAATACATGCCGTGGCAGAAATACATACACCTGGCAGAAATACATGCCCTGGCAGAAATGCATGCCCTGGCAGAAATACATACACCTGGCAGAAATACATGCCCTGGCAGAAATACATGCCCTGGCAGAAATACATACACCTGGCAGAAATACATGCCCTGGCAGAAATACATGCCCTGGCAGAAATACATACACCTGGCAGAAATACATGCCCTGGCAGAAATGCATGCCCTGGCAGAAATACATACACCTGGCAGAAATACATGCCCTGGCAGAAATACATGCCCTGGCAGAAATACATACACCTGGCAGAAATACATGCCCTGGCAGAAATACATGCCCTGGCAGAAATACATACACCTGGCAGAAATACATGCCCTGGCAGAAATACATGCCCTGGCAGAAATGCATGCCCTGGCAGAAATACATGCCCTGGCAGAAATACATACACCTGGCAGAAATACATGCCCTGGCAGAAATACATACACCTGGCAGAAATACATGCCCTGGCAGAAATACATACACCTGGCAGAAATACATGCCCTGGCAGAAATGCATGCCCTGGCAGAAATACATGCCCTGGCAGAAATACATACACCTGGCAGAAATACATACACCTGGCAGAAATACATGCCCTGGCAGAAATGCATGCCCTGGCAGAAATACATACACCTGGCAGAAATACATGCCCTGGCAGAAATACATGCCCTGGCAGAAATACATACACCTGGCAGAAATACATGCCCTGGCAGAAATACATGCCCTGGCAGAAATGCATGCCCTGGCAGAAATACATGCCCTGGCAGAAATACATACACCTGGCAGAAATACATGCCGTGGCATGTTGGTGGTAAAGTAAAAGAAATGACGTTTAATAACGAGAAAGGGAAATAGACAAGGTGATTTAGTAACTTAAATGTGGATTTATTTTGTAGTATTGAAATAACATGCGTGCCTTCATGCGCTAAGCGCTTAGACTGGAACCCGTGTCACAGGAGCATGGAGAAGTCGATGTATTCACCGATGCGTTTCCTTTCTCTTTCATGTGTTACATTGAAGGTCGCAATAAAACAAAGATACTTTCAGAAAAAGAGTCTCTTGTTAAAATAAATCTTTGCTTGGAAATGGCTGTTTTCGAAGTCAGAATGTTTAGAATGCAGTCAATACCAGAGGTTATTGACTACAGTACACTGTGAACATTCTGATTGGCTGAGAGGAGGCCAGTAATGACATCCATGTGCTTATATATCCGTGCAGACTGCGGGTGGGGTTATTATCCTGGGATAATGACCTGCCACCAATTTATGGCCTGAGGTGAAGCCGAGGGCGCTAAATTGGGGAAGGATCATTATCCCATGCAATGATGACCCCCGCTGAGGTATATAACACTATTAGCACACGGTGGCAGGAGCAATATATGTTTTGAGTGTTGGTGGTGAAGTACACAAATGTTGCTTTTAAGAGTGAGTAAAATAAATTGAGACACTGGGTTAGAAAATGAATCGTGTTTGTATTTTGTAGTATTTAACATGGTTCTCTTAATAAGTTAAGCATTTTAATTGCAACTTGGTTGAACTGGAATAGGTATAACATGACCTGCATTAGCTGTTATAGAAAAGGTTTCTCTATAAGGAAGTGAAAGCCTTTTCCATTTGTTTAAGCTTTCTCTTGCATGTGTTAAATAGCATGGTTCAGCAAAAGCAAAGAGCCCTATCAGGAGTTTGGCGGTAGCTCAGAGGTAAATCTGACGAGATACCAGCAAACAGAATTACCGCTACCGCAACTTGTTCTGCTGGAATTATTGCCAGATTAAAAGTGGCGGTATGGTGGTGTTATTCTCCATTCATGGAATCTATAGGACTCCATGGTGATTCAGCGGAATTACCGCCGGATTGCAAATGGCGGTATGCTGATGTTATTCCCATTCATGGAGTCTATAGGACTCCATGGTTATTCCAGCGGAATTACCACTGGATTGCAAGTGGCAGTATGCTGGTGTTATTCCCCATTCATGAAGTCTATAGGACTCCATGGTGATTCCGGCGGAATTAACGTCGGATTGCAAGTGGCGGTATTCTGGTGTTATTCCCCATTCATGGAGTCTATAGGACTCCATGGTGATTCCGGCAGAATTACCACCCCATTGCAAGTGGCAGTATGCTGGTGTTATTCCCCATTCTATAGGACTCCATGGTGATTTCGTTTTTTTGGCATTACAATGGTGGAATTATCGCAAGCATTTTTCCAGAGGGTTTTCTTTCACCTTACCTCCAACCCCATAGTTTGGTAGTGTGGTAATGCGGCAGCAATGCAGTGGTAATTTGCCTACCACTGCATTTCCACTGTTTTGGGCCACACCACCTAACTCACAATGAGGTCCAAGTCCTCTGAGAGAGTAAGTTTCTAGTTGAAAAAAATCTTTCCTGGACATTGCCTTATTGTTTCCATGTCTGCTTGTGATACCAGAAGTTATTGACTGCACTCTAAACATTCTGATTGGCTAAGAAGAGGCCAGTAACGATATCCATGTGCTAATCGGCTAATAGGCTGGTATTAATTTTAATATTAGGTTGGTATTAATCCACCTGCACATACATAGAGAAAACATTCTATGAAGGTATAGGCCGCAAAACACACTGCCCCCTCAGTTAGGTCCCTGTCTCCTAATGAGAAGCAGCCCCTTGTCATAATGTCTTGACCATACTTGGCCGCGGGTCACAGGGAGGAGCTAATATCTACTTTGAAGGGCACGCTGGGAGTCATCCCATGACATGGACTGACTCTCAGAGCGTAAATAAGGTCCTTCTTCAGGCAACTCGGCATGGTTGGGGGGAGCCGAAGTGGAGGCAGCGATGATCTCTAAGTGGGTTAACGCCCCCTCTTACTGACTTCAGATATCTGCGTGCGACCTATAGAGTTTGACTTGGCAGGCCCTTCTGAGGCGTATGCATTGAATACTGTGAACCTGAATAATAATGGGACCTGTTGTTACAGCGCTTAGAAGCAGTAGGAACGCCATGATTATTACTATGGCTTATCAAGGCACACTGTCAAGAATATTCACCCAGTGCTTTTACTGTTCCTCCAGGATGACTTCAAGAAATACACCAGGAAAAAGGTGATGCTCATCAATCTGACGTCATCAGCAGGAGCCCCGCCCCGCGGCACGGATCAGCCACTCATTGCTCATGAAAGCTCCATCATGAGCAAAGCCATCATGAAGCCAGAACTAACAGTAAGTCTGCTGAATCTCTCTCCCCCATGATGTCCGAGAGACCCCTCGCAGCCGAGCTCATCCATGCCCCCTACCCTTTATGCAAAGCCCAGATCTTCCTCCGTGGCCAATCCCCGTCTTCACGCCAACCGTGGACTGTGCAGGATCTTGCTGCGCTGCAAATGGGTGTCAGTATTTTCATCACACATGCTTCATTTCTACAAGCAAGTTCTATGGGTCTATTCTTAGGAGCCAGTCTTGGGGGGTGGAGGGGCAGGTGTGTGAGAACAGCTGGAAGCCTAACACACTTCGACTCAGTGCCCAGCAGACCATGCCTGTTGTTTTCAGACAGCAGTGAGTCACAAATCCAGAATACAGCACCCTTGGACTCATCGGTAGCAGTGCCAGCTACCTGACATGGTTCAGTTCTGTACGATGTGTTGTTGGGACGCAGGTGTCACAAGGACAATAGAGCAATAGAGCTAACAGTTTGAGAACTTAATGTCTAAAATAAGGTTAATATAAAAGTAAGTTATTTAATTTATCCAACTTCCTAAATGTAGTCTGTTTTAGTTTTTTTACCTGCCTTGGCCAAAATCAGTCAATTCCCATCAATTCTTACTGGACTGTACTTCCCATAATGGACCTATTGTGGTGAAACCCAAGCCCCAGTGGGTATACAGTTCTTTTGCCGTGGGATTTTTCGTCGCAGGACTTTTCATTGCCGTTTTTTTATCGACGGCGATGAAAGGTCCCGCGACGAAAAATCCTGCGGCAAAATAACGTAAAACCGCCCAGTGCAGGGCCTGTACTCCATCGAACATTCTGTCCCTCCCATTCACATTCACAGCACCTAATACCCGCTGACGCCTGGACTGTCCGTCGCCCTTAGGGGGGATTTGGCCATTCTATGAGAGTTCCTGAGAATGGCCAGTTGGCCCCATGAAGCTCCCTCTTAAGGGTTTCTCTGGGGTGCAAATGTTATACAATGTGTGCTCTCCAAGGCAGTTAGGTTCCCTGCACCCTTGGGGGAAGTAACCTATAGAAAGCCCAAGTGAACATAGCTTTCAAAATGTTGTACCAACACCAATCTGCACCACGCGCCCATCATGTGACGTGGGCCCACATCCTCTGCTTGGGCTGCCTGCTTGGACTGCCTGCTTGGGCTGTCTGCTTGGGCTGCTTGCTTGGGCTACCTGCTTGGATTGCCTGCTTGGGCTGCCTGTTGGTTCTCCCATTACATTTCTTCTTCCTGCCCGGCCTCTTTAGCATAGACACATTTTACTCTATACTTATCCTGTTGGTTTAGGACCTCTGTGGTCTAGCCAGGCTACTCCTTGACCTCTTTGTGTTGGATACCTTTAGCATACTCACATCCTTCCTTTACTTCCCTTGTACGTTTTGGATCCCTTTGGTCTATCAAAGTACCTGCTTTTCTCTTTGTTTTGTACCCATCACCCTATTCACACTATGACCATGTCTCCTCTTTGTGTGGAGTGATGTTGCCTTTGCCGCTTCTAGAGACACAGGTCAGGCTGGATAGCCAATAAGAGAGCACGTGACTAGAGACCCAGGTTAGTCTGGATAGCCAATAAGAGAGCACGTGACTAGAGACGCAGGTCAGGCTGGATAGCCAATAAGAGAGCATGTGACTAGAGACACAGATCGGCCTGGATAGCCAATAAGAGAGCACGTGACTAGAGTCACAGGTCAGATTGGATAGCCAATAAGAGAGCATGTGACTAGAGACACAGGTCATGCTGGACAGCCAATAAGAGAACACTTGCCTAGCGACACAGATCAGGCTGGATAGCCAATAAGAGAGCACTTGACTAGACACAAAGGTCAGGCTGGATAGCCAATAAGAGAGAATTAAGCTAGAGACAAAGGTCAGGCTGGATAGCCAATAAGAGAGAATTTAGCTAGAGACAAAGGTCAGGCTGGATAGCCAATAAGAGAGAATTTAGCTAGAGACAAAGGTCAGGCTGGATAGCCAATAAGAGAGAATTTAGCTAGAGACAAAGGTCAGGCTGGATAGCCAATAAGGGAGCAGTTGCTCTAGAGACACACGTCAGGCTGGATAGCCAATAAGAGAGCACTTCACTAGAGAACACATAAGGCTGGATAGCCAATAAGAGAGAACTTGACTGGAGACGCAGGTCAGTCTGGATAGCCAATAAGAGAGCACTTGACTAGAGACACATGTCAGGCTGGGGTCAAAGCAGGTTTGACTTAGTCTTCTGTCCTTCTGAGGTTCTTAAAACAATATCTGATGAGCTAAGTAAAAAACGCACTTATTATTCAAACGTGTTTGTTTTGACACCTGTTATTGCACAACATATCCAGATGACAGGTGCATATTATGGGATGTGCACAGGCTGAACAGATATTCATACTCTTCTTCTTTGGGCAAAGATTGGAAGGGAAGATGAGTGCACACCTTCCTTAAAACTCTCTAAATGTACCCAACTAGCCAGTGCCATCACTTGCCAGTCATACAACTCTCACATTCTTTTGCTGTTTGTTTTTATTTCAGGTGAGGTACATTCAGGTGCAGAAAATTAAGTACGCTTGGGTTAGCTGTCAGAGAAAGTTCCACAAAGTTGGGTGAGTTTGAAACGGTGCCTATGAGGATCTAATCCAAATCATCACTATTATAGCTGTGCAGAGTGTGTGAGTGGTCATTATTGTGGGATAATGACCTGCAACCAAGTTATGGCCCAAGGTAAAGCCAAGGGACATACGGTGGGGAAGGTTATTTATCCCCAAGCGATAATGGTGTCTCCTGAGGTCTATATAGTTATTCACACATAGGGCCTCATTACAAAGCAGGCGGAATGGGTTTAACGGCGCTGGTAACGGTGCCGGCGCTGTTAATCCCATTCCGCCCTATTACGAGGTTCCCTCGCGGGACCCGCTCTGGACATCTGGTTTTACAAGACGTCCAGAGCGGGTCCCGCGAGGGGACCAGGCAGGTAACAACGGGCCCGTTATTAACGGGCCCGTTGTTAGCTCCTCCTCATTCCCATTGAGCCCTTGGGGGCTGAACTGGGAATGGGGATGTGTTCCCTGAATGGGGAAATTACCGGGTCCTCCAAGTTTGAATGGGCCGGCATTTCCCCATTCAGGGACCACGGACCCGGACCCGAGTTTGGAGGCAGCCATGCCCTTATTAAGGCATGGCTGCCTCCAAACTCATAATGAGGCTGATGGTGTAGGTAGCAACACATGCGTCGGTGTTTTGATTGTGAAGTAAAATAATGTTACTTTAATTGAGGGTCAAATAAATAGCCAACTGAATTAGTAAATTAAATTTGTTTTTATAGTATTGAAATAAAGTAGCTGTCCTCATGAATTCAGCATTTTATTTGCAAACTTGGCTGAGCTGAAACAGATTAAACATGAGCAGGCATTTGGTGTCATGTAAAAGTAACGTTTCTCTAAACGAAAGCAAACACATGTTCCAATGTGTTCCTTTCTCTTCCGTGTGATAACCAGGGTGTTACAGCAAAAAATGTTCATCTCAGAGAGGTAGTGTCTTGTGGAAAGACATCTTCGCTGGAAATTGCATTTTGGATTCCATGTCTGCATTTAGATCACAGTCAATACCAGTAGTTATTTACTGAAGTCTAAACATTCTGATTGGCTGATAAGAAGTCAATACAAATCGCCATGTGCTAATAGCGATTAAATGACTGCTTGTAACGCCATTGCTTCCCGATCATCTTGTTTTGCACCCGTTACACTTACATTGTGCTAAAAGCAGTATTCATTAATTAGAACAGACGCACACTGATTACTCTGCAAGGCTGAGTAATGTTAGAAAACCCCCTCCTTTGCCTGGTATAAAGCATTGTTTTCTAAATGCAAAGAATTCGACTCCCGCTTTCATGTTTTCACTGCCGGGCCTTTGCTATCTTCAATATTCTCCGGTAGTAAAATGTGTCCCTTGTATGTCCTGGGCCCCCTGTATGTCCTGGGCACCCCTCTATGTCCTGCCCCCCTGTATGTCCTGTGCCCCTGTATGTCCTGGGCCCCTGTATGTCCTGGGCCCCTGTATGTCCTGGGCCCCCTGTATGTCCTGGCCCCCTGTATGTCCTGGGCCCCTGTATGTCCTGTGCCCCCTGGTTGTCCTGTAACCCTGTATGTCCTGGGCCACCTGTATGTCCTGTGCCCCTGTATGTCCTGGCCCCCCGTATGTTCTGGGCCCTCTGTATGTCCTGGGCCCCCTGTATGTCCTGTGCCCCTGTATGTCCTGGCCCCCCGAATGTTCTGGGCCCTCTCTATGTCCTGGGCACCCCTCTATGTCCTGGGCCCCCTGTATGTCCTGTCCCCTCTGTATATCCTGGGCACCCTGTATGTCCTGGGCACCACTCTATGTCCTGGGCCCCCTGCATGTCCTGGGCCCTCTGTATGTCCTGGGCCCCTGTATGTCCTGGGTACCCCTGTATGTCCTGGGCACCCTGTATGTCCTGTGCCCCTGTATGTCCTGTGCCCCTGTATGTCCTGGGCCCCCTGTATGTCCTGTGCCCCCAGTATGTCCTGGGCCCCCTGTATGTCCTGGGCCCCCTGTAAGTCCTGGGCCCTCTGTATGTCCTGGGCCCTGTATGTCCTGGGCACCCTGTATGTCCTGTGCCCCTGTATGTCCTGTGCCCCTGTATGTACTGGGCCCCCTGTATGTCCTGGGCCCTCTGTATGTCCTGGCCCCCTGTATGTCCTGGCCCCCCTGTATGTCCTGGGCACCCTGTATATCCTGGGCCCCCTGTATGTCCTGGGCACCCTGTATGTCCTGGGCCCCCTGTATGTCCTGGGCACCCTGTATGTCCTGGGCCCCCTTTATGTCCTGGGCCCCCTGTATGTCCTGGGCACCCTGTATGTCCTGGGCCCCCTGTATGTCCTGGGCACCCTCTATGTCCTGGGCAACCTGCAGTGAATGCACAGGGTGGGGAGAAGGTGTCTTCTTTTGCTCCTGTTCAACTACTCTCCAACTTTTTCCTTTCAAATGATGATGGCCTTCCGGCTTTTCAAGCACACACGTTGATTTTGAAATGTCTTGTCCTCTGAACCTGCTGGCGCTTTTCAGGCGTCATTTGTATTGGTGTGATATGTTGTAATCTCAGCTTCCCATGTCTTCCCATGTCTTCATTGGTACACGGTAACAGAATACACCTACCCACGAATTGGTGTGTCTGACATCACCAAGAACACACACACTACTTCCGTGGCTCAGACAGACTGTCAGCCATGTTCAGAAGGATCAGAAGCTGATTACAGAAACGCTAAAAGGGGAGAGGGGTACGCGCTCAGAAAAGAAGGTCCTTATGAATACACGTGTTTAATATTATGTAGGATATCAGACACACTCCAATTCCACAGATACAACAGAACACCTGTGATGCAGCTGTTCCCACACATCACACAGTAACAGCAAAGGGTCAAAAACGCAATAGACAATCACACTAGACAAGGAACAGGAAGTAGGCCTTGGAGGTCATTTCCGCCCGCACTCCTATCCGTCTCCATGTTGGATACACTTTAAATGAAGCACCTGAAGACCTTTGCAAACAGCTAAAAGCTGCGGTGTCTCATTTCAGGGAGCTGGAGGACGCCCTCTCTGCTTCAGAAATCCATTCCAGGTGTGGTTCAGGACTGACCTGTGAAGAGCAAGACATCAGGTATGTTGTGCATGTATTTACACACTTAAGTACTAAATTGCTGGGTACATGTGATTTACTAGAATCCAAAATAACTAATCCAATTACAAATAATACCAAAATAATGAATTCCAAAAAAACAAATTCCTTTTTTGTTGTTTTTGGGAGGGTTACCCCAAAGCCCTTCTTTTTTTGTTCCTAATACTTTTCCCCCACCCCCAAAACCACTATTCTCTCTCGCAACACCTTTTTTTAGTTTTTTTCCAAATTCGTTATTTTGGAATTCGTTATTTTGGATTTGCTGTAATTCGATTAATTATTTTGTGATTCGTTATAGTCACTGCATATAGAATTGGCACATTCTGGCCAAACTGCAGTATCTTTGTGTCTATGTGCAATATTTCATGCTACTGGACGTCTCCACCCCCTCCACCTCCGATACTGTCCATACGTTGTATTGCAGACTGTGCTTCCACGGCACAACATCAGTATTCCACCTTCCTCCTGATTGGCCGCTTCTTCCCTTTCCTCCACTTTCCATTGGCTCATCTTGAATAATTATTATTCATGCCCTCTCAAGTGCTCTGCAGCTCTGTTTATCCTTAGTCAGTTGAGCAATAAGCCCCGAGCAGGGGGGGCATTAGCGCTTCAGGTAATGCCCCAGGGCCCATAGTTACAGGCCCCGGGGCATTACCTGAAGCCCTCTCTAACCGGCATCTTTCCATCTCCAACACTCTGGATGTTTTTGCCCCTGTCATGATAATACGCCTGAAGCATACCTCCAAGTGCAACTCTTGATATGACCCTGACCTCGTCACCCTAAAATGCAAGTGTAGGGTGGCTGAGAGGAAGTGGAGGACATCGGGCAGGCTTGCCACTTGCTCCAAAGGCAATACAGACTCCCTGTCTCGTCCAAGTAGCGAGCCCACATCCAAGACCACATCTCTGCGGCCTCTAACAACATGGCCAAACTCTACAAAATCTGCAAGGAACTGGCCAATCCTACCGTAGTCCCCACCTCTCCTGTTCCCTCTCAGGCCCTCTGCATGTCTCTGGCTTCTAACTTCACCACTAAAACACAGGACATCCTGTCCACTCTCTCCTCTTGCTCCCCCTCTACCTCTCCTGGCCCACCTCTGGCCACCTATACCTCTCCTCCTCCTTTCTCCTCCTTCTCTGCAATCACTCCTGACAATGTCCCTAGACAAGTCCGATTTATGAAAGTGTCATCCAAGCAGGTGCTCCCCTGCCCCTCCAGAACCATCAAGGACCACATTTACACCCTCGCTCAAACCGTGGCCAATTATTTCTGCAATAACTGTTTTGACACTGGAACTTCCCCTCCCACTAAAGCACTCCCTTGTGCACCCCCTCCTGAAGAAACCTTCTGCCGATACTTTCTGTCTGGCAAACTACCACCTGCTCTCTATCACTCCTTCCTCCTTCCACCTAGAATGATGTTTAGCTTCTAGTCAAAGCGTCAGCACTTGATCAGTAATTGCTCCACAGTATTAGTGCAGTTGCACTACCTGGATACTTTCAGGGAGTGCAAAATGAGTAGACTGCTCTCTTGCCAGTCTGATAACACAGCGAGTAGAGCGCTCGCATTGACATCTGTGCAGAGCCTGCTGACGCAAGTTCGAATCCCGGCAGGGCCAAACTCAGCCTTTCATCCTTCCGAGGTGGATAAATGAGCACCACACACCGTGGGTAATAATAAGCAGCGCTCAGATACCTGAGGGTTCGTAGCGCTATATAAAATCTAAACTATGATTATGATTATTACTACAATGCCACACTCGCTTCCAAGCGCTTCCACAGTGTTTCCTGTTAATGGGGAGTATATCCGTGGGGTACCCCTGGCAGAGCCTGTGTGGCCTGTGTCTGCCACACACCGGGGCTTGCTTTATCAAACCCCTGACTCCTGCTGAACCCCACAGGCCAAACTGTTCAACTTGACTCTCCTGTAACATCCAACTTCAACCCCTAAATCACCCTTTTACTCTTTGGAGGGTACTGTCCTCGCAGCGCTCTAAGTCTCTCATTTCTTCTACCGAGCATTCTAGTTTGTGCTCTGAATTTGATGCTTGACTGAAGCAGGCCGCGCTCTCAGAATTAGCCAATCAGGGGGCATGATCAGTCCCTTTGATCTATCCACACACCACAAATACATCCAGCTTGCGGTGCCTATGTTATTAATACTCAGAGCTATACAGACACTCTAGACACAATACTTGAAGCGTTGGGCCCATGCAGGTCTATTCAGCCAGTGGCTGTGAGCCTCCCTGTCTTGCAGATCTGCTGTTAGATGTCATAGTTGTGAGGAATTCTCTGTGACCTGCTTCAAATCTACATATGTTTGCATTTGGCCATTGAAAGGACACCACTGAACACATCTCTCAGGTCCTCTGCCCACACCTGCTTTTTATCCAGCTCAGACTTGGACCAGATGTCCTCAAGTTCAGGAAGCTTCTCAAGACTTTCCTTTTCTCCAGCTCCTTCCCTCTCCCCTTTCCTTGCTAAATGCCCACTGCCACTGCGACTGGCTGCCTGGTCCCGACTGAGTCATGCAGGGGCCAAGCCCTCCCCTGACCAGTCTGCTCCACCACTCCCCTTAGCACTTACCCAACCCCTGGGGCCCCCTCCCTGCTACATCCCCACTCTACCTCCCCTTACCCTCCCTCTCGCCCTGACCTGCCCCCCCTTCCCGCCCTGCGACGTAGGACCGTGTATTATTGTTTACCCTCCTCTTCCCCCTCAACCCCCTTTAGTGTTGGTCGACCTGCAAACACTTTCTGCTGTAAAGGTACAATACAAATGTGAAATAAATAAAAAATAAATAAGGACATGGCAACATCTGATCCAGAATCTGCCCCCCACCACCATGCCAAGCTTCCTGGCCCCTCAGTACTCTCAATATCTTTAACCCTTTCCTTCACCATACATGCTTCACACATACTCCCCCCCCCCTTTCCATACGTGTCGATCACTAGAGCAGTGCACACGTGTGTGCACCGTCTGGAGGCTCCATGGAGGGACTCCGTTTACCTTAGAACGTGGAGGAGCTAAAGCGAAGAAACTAAAGGGAAAAGGTACCGGTTAGAAATGTTCAGTGATCATTCATGGACACGTTAAACATTACAAAAGCAAAAAGCAAGACTAGAACATTCACGAAATAGACTACAGCAAATGATCCATGCTAAAAAAAAACAAGTACATTAACATTAAACAACATATTGGAAACTGTAATATTTAAAAACAGAACAGGCTTTATTGGGATTAAAATGTGACAATCATGATATAATGAAGTGGGGGGGACCCCTACCCTCTACGCCCAATGTTCTAGAAATCTCACCCACTTGTTTATGAATAGAAGGGGTAACAACCTGCACCAAACTCCTAGCTAAAAACATCCCTTTAAAGTCTACTTTAAACATGTAAATGATTCTTATATCTAATGTAAAATAACTTACAATGCTCAGCATGTAGAGATTTAAAATAAAGAAATGACATTGTTCGTTTTTACCTGCCCTTTGTTCTGACATGTTCTTACTCTATTTGTCCCTCCTGCCGAGGCTCCGGAACGCGCCCCCTCTCCCACACGGGGGGTGTTTGCTGCATAGAACCCTGACCCATCTTTTTATTTTTTATTTTACTAATTTATAAAGTGTGCAGCAGCCCAAGGGCATTGTGGCGCTTCTACAGGAATCTTAGGCATATACAGGGAGCGTAGGCATATGATACAAGGCGTATACAGGGAGCATAGGCATATGATACAAGGCGTATACAGGGAGCATAGGCATATGATACAAGGCGTATACAGGGAGCGTAGGCATATGATACAAGGCGTATACAGGGAGCGTAGGCATATGATACAAGGCGTATACAGGGAGCATAGGCATATGATACAAGGCGTATACAGGGAGCGTAGGCATATGATACACGGCGTATACAGGGAGCGTAGGCATATGATACAAGGCGTATACAGGGAGCGTAGGCATATGATACAAGGCGTATACAGGGAGCGTAGGCATATGATACAAGGCGTATACAGGGAGCGTAGGCATATGATACAAGGCGTATACAGGGAGCGTAGGCATATGATACATGGCGTATACAGGAATCTTAGGCATATGATACATGGCATATACAGGGAGCGTAGGCATATGATACAAGGCGTATACAGGGAGCGTAGGCATATTATACAAGGCGTATACAGGAATCTTAGGCATATGATACATGGCGTATACAGGGAGCGTAGGCATATGATACAAGGCGTATACAGGGAGCGTAGGCATATGATACAAGGCGTATACAGGGAGCGTAGGCATATGATACACGGCGTATACAGGGAGCGTAGGCATATGATACAAGGCGTATACAGGGAGCGTAGGCATATGATACAAGGCGTATACAGGGAGCGTAGGCATATGATACAAGGCGTATACAGGGAGCGTAGGCATATGATACAAGGCGTATACAGGGAACGTAGGCATATGATACAAGGCGTATACAGGGAGCGTAGGCATATGATACACGGCGTATACAGGGAGCGTAGGCATATGATACAAGGCGTATACAGGGAGCGTAGGCATATGATACAAGGCGTATACAGGGAGCGTAGGCATATGATACAAGGCGTATACAGGGAGCGTAGGCATATGATACAAGGCGTATACAGGGAGCGTAGGCATATGATACAAGGCGTATACAGGGAGCGTAGGCATATGATACACGGCGTATACAGGGAGCGTAGGCATATGATACAAGGCGTATACAGGGAGCGTAGGCATATGATACAAGGCGTATACAGGGAGCGTAGGCATATGATACAAGGCGTATACAGGGAGCGTAGGCATATGATACAAGGCGTATACAGGGAGCGTAGGCATATGATACAAGGCTTATACAGGGAGCGTAGGCATATGATACACGGCGTATACAGGGAGCGTAGGCATATGATACAAGGCGTATACAGGGAGCGTAGGCATATGATACAAGGCGTATACAAGGAGCGTAGGCATATGATACAAGGCGTATACAGGAATCTTAGGCATATGATACAAGGCGTATACAGGAATCTTAGGCATATGATACAAGGCGTATACAGGGAGCGTAGGCATATGATACAAGGCGTATACAGGGAGCGTAGGCATATGATACAAGGCGTATACAGGGAGCGTAGGCATATGATACAAGGCGTATACAGGGAGCGTAGGCATATGATACAAGGCGTATACAGGGAGCGTAGGCATATGATACACGGCGTATACAGGGAGCGTAGGCATATGATACAAGGCGTATACAGGGAGCGTAGGCATATGATACAAGGCGTATACAGGGAGCGTAGGCATATGATACAAGGCGTATACAGGGAGCGTAGGCATATGATACAAGGCGTATACAGGGAGCGTAGGCATATGATACACGGCGTATACAGGGAGCGTAGGCATATGATACACGGCGTATACAGGGAGCGTAGGCATATGATACAAGGCGTATACAGGGAGCGTAGGCATATGATACAAGGCGTATACAGGGAGCGTAGGCATATGATACAAGGCGTATACAGGAATCTTAGGCATATGATACAAGGCGTATACAGGAATCTTAGGCATATGATACAAGGCGTATACAGGGAGCGTAGGCATATGATACAAGGCGTATACAGGGAGCGTAGGCATATGATACAAGGCGTATACAGGGAGCGTAGGCATATGATACAAGGCGTATACAGGGAGCGTAGGCATATGATACAAGGCGTATACAGGGAGCGTAGGCATATGATACACGGCGTATACAGGGAGCGTAGGCATATGATACAAGGCGTATACAGGGAGCGTAGGCATATGATACAAGGCGTATACAGGGAGCGTAGGCATATGATACAAGGCGTATACAGGGAGCGTAGGCATATGATACAAGGCGTATACAGGGAGCGTAGGCATATGATACACGGCGTATACAGGGAGCGTAGGCATATGATACAAGGCGTATACAGGGAGCGTAGGCATATGATACAAGGCGTATACAGGGAGCGTAGGCATATGATACAAGGCGTATACAGGGAGCGTAGGCATATGATACATGGCATATACAGGAATCTTAGGCATATGATACATGGCGTATACAGGAATCTTAGGCATATGATACAAGGCGTATACAGGAATCTTAGGCATATCATACAAGGCGTATACAGGGAGCGTAGGCATATGATACAAGGCGTATACAGGGAGCGTAGGCATATGATACAAGGCGTATACAGGGAGCGTAGGCATATGATACAAGGCGTATACAGGGAGCGTAGGCATATGATACACGGCGTATACAGGGAGCGTAGGCATAAGATACAAGGCGTATACAGGGAGCGTAGGCATATGATACAAGGCGTATACAGGGAGCGTAGGCATATGATACAAGGCGTATACAGGGAGCGTAGGCATATGATACAAGGCGTATACAGGGAGCGTAGGCATATGATACAAGGCGTATACAGGGAGCGTAGGCATATGATACAAGGCGTATACAGGAATCTTAGGCATATGATACAAGGCGTATACAGGGAGCGTAGGCATATGATACAAGGCGTATACAGGGAGCGTAGGCATATGATACAAGGCGTATACAGGGAGTGTAGGCATATGATACAAGGCGTATACAGGAATCTTAGGCATATGATACAAGGCGTATACAGGAATCTTAGGCATATGATACAAGGCGTATACAGGGAGCGTAGGCATATGATACAAGGCGTATACAGGGAGCGTAGGCATATGATACAAGGCGTATACAGGGAGCGTAGGCATATGATACAAGGCGTATACAGGGAGCGTAGGCATATGATACAAGGCGTATACAGGGAGCGTAGGCATATGATACAAGGCGTATACAGGGAGCGTAGGCATATGATACAAGGCGTATACAGGGAGCGTAGGCATATGATACAAGGCGTATACAGGGAGCGTAGGCATATGATACAAGGCGTATACAGGGAGCGTAGGCATATGATACAAGGCGTATACAGGGAGCGTAGGCATATGATACAAGGCGTATACAGGGAGCGTAGGCATATGATACAAGGCGTATACAGGGAGCGTAGGCATATGATACAAGACGTATACAGGGAGCGTAGGCATATGATACAAGGCGTATACAGGGAGCGTAGGCATATGATACAAGGCGTATACAGGGAGCGTAGGCATATGATACAAGACGTATACAGGGAGCGTAGGCATATGATACAAGGCGTATAAAGGAATCTTAGGCATATGATACATGGCATATACAGGGAGCGTAGGCATATGATACAAGGCGTATACAGGGAGCGTAGGCATATGATACAAGGCGTATACAGGAATCTTAGGCATATGATACATGGCGTATACAGGGAGCGTAGGCATATGATACAAGGCGTATACAGGGAGCGTAGGCATATGATACAAGGCGTATACAGGGAGCGTAGGCATATGATACAAGGCGTATACAGGGAGCGTAGGCATATGATACAAGGCGTATACAGGGAGCGTAGGCATATGATACAAGGCGTATACAGGGAGCGTAGGCATATGATACAAGGCGTATACAGGGAGCGTAGGCATATGATACAAGGCGTATACAGGGAGCGTAGGCATATGATACAAGGCGTATACAGGGAGCGTAGGCATATGATACAAGGCGTATACAGGGAGCGTAGGCATATGATACAAGGCGTATACAGGGAGCGTAGGCATATGATACAAGGCGTATACAGGGAGCGTAGGCATATGATACAAGGCGTATACAGGGAGCGTAGGCATATGATACAAGGCGTATACAGGGAGCGTAGGCATATGATACAAGGCGTATACAGGGAGCGTAGGCATATGATACAAGGCGTATACAGGGAGCGTAGGCATATGATACAAGGCGTATACAGGGAGCGTAGGCATATGATACAAGGCGTATACAGGGAGCGTAGGCATATGATACAAGGCGTATACCGGGAGCGTAGGCATATGATACAAGGCGTATACAGGGAGCGTAGGCATATGATACAAGGCGTATACAGGGAGCGTAGGCATATGATACAAGGCGTATACAGGGAGCGTAGGCATATGATACAAGGCGTATACAGGGAGCGTAGGCATATGATACATGGCATATACAGGAATCTTAGGCATATGATACAAGGCGTATACAGGGAGCGTAGGCATATGATACATGGCGTATACAGGGAGCGTAGGCATATGATGCATGGCGTTTACAGGGAGCGTAGGCATATGATACATGGCGTATACAGGAATCTTAGGCATATGATACAAGGCGTATACGGGGATCGTAGGCATATGATACATGGCGTATACAGGGAGCGTAGGCATATGATACAAGGCGTATACAGGGAGCGTAGGCATATGATACAAGGCGTATACAGGGAGCGTAGGCATAGATACAAGGCGTATACAGGGAGCGTAGGCATATGATACAAGGCGTATACAGGGAGCGTAGGCATATGATACACGGCGTATACAGGGAGCGTAGGCATATGATACAAGGCGTATACAGGGAGCGTAGGCATATGATACAAGGCGTATACAGGGAGCGTAGGCATATGATACAAGGCGTATACAGGGAGCGTAGGCATATGATACAAGGCGTATACAGGGAGCGTAGGCATATGATACACGGCGTATACAGGGAGCGTAGGCATATGATACAAGGCGTATACAGGGAGCGTAGGCATATGATACAAGGCGTATACAGGGAGCGTAGGCATATGATACAAGGCGTATACAGGGAGCGTAGGCATATGATACAAGGCGTATACAAGGAGCGTAGGCATATGATACATGGCATATACAGGAATCTTAGGCATATGATACATGGCGTATACAGGAATCTTAGGCATATGATACAAGGCGTATACAGGAATCTTAGGCATATCATACAAGGCGTATACAGGGAGCGTAGGCATATGATACAAGGCGTATACAGGGAGCGTAGGCATATGATACAAGGCGTATACAGGGAGCGTAGGCATATGATACAAGGCGTATACAGGGAGCGTAGGCATATGATACACGGCGTATACAGGGAGCGTAGGCATAAGATACAAGGCGTATACAGGGAGCGTAGGCATATGATACAAGGCGTATACAGGGAGCGTAGGCATATGATACAAGGCGTATACAGGGAGCGTAGGCATATGATACAAGGCGTATACAGGAATCTTAGGCATATGATACAAGGCGTATACAGGGAGCGTAGGCATATGATACAAGGCGTATACAGGGAGCGTAGGCATATGATACAAGGCGTATACAGGGAGCGTAGGCATATGATACAAGGCGTATACAGGAATCTTAGGCATATGATACAAGGCGTATACAGGAATCTTAGGCATATGATACAAGGCGTATACAGGGAGCGTAGGCATATGATACAAGGCGTATACAGGGAGCGTAGGCATATGATACAAGGCGTATACAGGGAGCGTAGGCATATGATACAAGGCGTATACAGGGAGCGTAGGCATATGATACAAGGCGTATACAGGGAGCGTAGGCATATGATACAAGGCGTATACAGGGAGCGTAGGCATATGATACAAGGCGTATACAGGGAGCGTAGGCATATGATACAAGGCGTATACAGGGAGCGTAGGCATATGATACAAGGCGTATACAGGGAGCGTAGGCATATGATACAAGGCGTATACAGGGAGCGTAGGCATATGATACAAGGCGTATACAGGGAGCGTAGGCATATGATACAAGGCGTATACAGGGAGCGTAGGCATATGATACAAGACGTATACAGGGAGCGTAGGCATATGATACAAGGCGTATACAGGGAGCGTAGGCATATGATACAAGGCGTATACAGGAATCTTAGGCATATGATACATGGCGTATACAGGGAGCGTAGGCATATGATACAAGGCGTATACAGGGAGCGTAGGCATATGATACAAGGCGTATACAGGGAGCATAGGCATATGATACAAGGCGTATACAGGGAGCGTAGGCATATGATACAAGGCGTATACAGGGAGCGTAGGCATATGATACAAGGCGTATACAGGGAGCGTAGGCATATGATACAAGGCGTATACAGGGAGCGTAGGCATATGATACAAGGCGTATACAGGGAGCGTAGGCATATGATACAAGGCGTATACAGGGAGCGTAGGCATATGATACAAGGCGTATACAGGGAGCGTAGGCATATGATACAAGGCGTATACAGGGAGCGTAGGCATATGATACAAGGCGTATACAGGGAGCGTAGGCATATGATACAAGGCGTATACAGGGAGCGTAGGCATATGATACAAGGCGTATACAGGGAGCGTAGGCATATGATACAAGGCGTATACAGGGAGCGTAGGCATATGATACAAGGCGTATACAGGGAGCGTAGGCATATGATACAAGGCGTATACAGGGAGCGTAGGCATATGATACAAGGCGTATACCGGGAGCGTAGGCATATGATACAAGGCGTATACAGGGAGCGTAGGCATATGATACAAGGCGTATACAGGGAGCGTAGGCATATGATACAAGGCGTATACAGGGAGCGTAGGCATATGATACAAGGCGTATACAGGGAGCGTAGGCATATGATACATGGCATATACAGGAATCTTAGGCATATGATACAAGGCGTATACAGGGAGCGTAGGCATATGATACATGGCGTATACAGGGAGCGTAGGCATATGATACATGGCGTTTACAGGGAGCGTAGGCATATGATACATGGCGTATACAGGAATCTTAGGCATATGATACAAGGCGTATACGGGGATCGTAGGCATATGATACATGGCGTATACAGGGAGCGTAGGCATATGATACAAGGCGTATACAGGGAGCGTAGGCATATGATACAAGGCGTATACAGGGAGCGTAGGCATATGATACAAGGCGTATACAGGGAGCGTAGGCATATGATACAAGGCGTATACAGGGAGCGTAGGCATATGATACAAGGCGTATACAGGGAGCGTAGGCATATGATACAAGGCGTATACAGGGAGCGTAGGCATATGATACAAGGCGTATACAGGGAGCGTAGGCATATGATACAAGGCGTATACAGGGAGCGTAGGCATATGATACATGGCAAATACAGGAATCTTAGGCATATGATACAAGGCGTATACAGGGAGCGTAGGCATATGATACATGGCATATACAGGAATCTTAGGCATATGATACATGGCGTATACAGGGAGCGTAGGCATATGATACATGGCGTATACAGGGAGCGTAGGCATATGATACAAGGCGTATATGGGGATCGTAGGCATATGATACATGGCGTATACAGGGAGCGTAGGCATATGATACATGGCGTATACAGGAATCTTAGGCATATGATACAAGGCGTATACAGGAATCTTAGGCATATCATACAAGGCGTATACAGGGAGCGTAGGCATATGATACATGGCGTATACAGGAATCTTAGGCATATGATACAAGGCGTATACAGGAATCTTAGGCATATGATACAAGGCGTATACAGGAATCTTAGGCATATCATACAAGGCGTATACAGGGAGCGTAGGCATATGATACATGGCGTATACAGGAATCTTAGGCATATGATACAAGGCGTATACAGGAATCTTAGGCATATGATACAAGGCGTATATGGGGAGCGTAGGCATATGATACATGGCGCATACAGGGAGCGTAGGCATATGATACATGGCGTATACAGGAATCTTAGGCATATGATACAAGGCGTATACAGGAATCTTAGGCATATCATACAAGGCGTATACAGGGAGCGTAGGCATATGATACATGGCGTATACAGGAATCTTAGGCATATGATACATGGCGTATACAGGAATCTTAGGCATATGATACAAGGCGTATACAGGAATATTAGGCATATCATACAAGGCGTATACAGGGAGCGCAGGCATATGATACATGGCGTATACAGGAATCTTAGGCATATGATACAAGGCGTATACAGGAATCTTAGGCATATCATACAAGGCGTATACAGGGAGCGTAGGCATATGATACATGGCGTATACAGGAATCTTAGGCATATGATACATGGCGTATACAGGAATCTTAGGCATATGATACAAGGCGTATACAGGAATCTTAGGCATATCATACAAGGCGTATACAGGGAGCGTAGGCATATGATACATGGCGTATACAGGAATCTTAGGCATATGATACATGGCGTATACAGGAATCTTAGGCATATGATACAAGGCGTATACAGGAATCTTAGGCATATCATACAAGGCGTATACAGGGAGCGTAGGCATATGATACATGGTGTATACAGGAATCTTAGGCATATGATACAAGGCGTATACAGGAATCTTAGGCATATGATACAAGGCGTATATGGGGAGCGTAGGCATATGATACAAGGCGTATACAGGGAGCGTAGGCATATGATACAAGGCGTATACAGGGAGCGTAGGCATATGATACAAGGCGTATACAGGGAGCGTAGGCATATGATACAAGGCGTATACAGGGAGCGTAGGCATATGATACAAGGCGTATACAGGGAGCGTAGGCATATGATACATGGCATATACAGGAATCTTAGGCATATGATACAAGGCGTATACAGGGAGCGTAGGCATATGATACATGGCGTATACAGGAATCTTAGGCATATGATACATGGCGTATACAGGGAGCGTAGGCATATGATACATGGCGTATACTGGGAGCGTAGGCATATGATACAAGGCGTATATGGGGAGCGTAGGCATATGATACATGGCGTATACAGGGAGCGTAGGCATATGATACATGGCGTATACAGGGAGCGTAGGCATATGATACATGGCGTATACAGGAATCTTAGGCATATGATACAAGGCGTATACTGGAATCTTAGGCATATCTTACAAGGCGTATACAGGGAGCGTAGGCATATGATACATGGCGTATACAGGAATCTTAGGCATATGATACAAGGCGTATACAGGAATCTTAGGCATATGATACAAGGTGTATATGGGGAGCGTAGGCATATGATACATGGCGTATACAGGAATCTTAGGCATATGATACAAGGCGTATACAGGAATCTTAGGCATATCATACAAGGCGTATACAGGGAGCATAGGCATATGATACATGGCGTATACAGGAATCCTAGGCATATGATACGAGGCGTATACAGGAATCTTAGGCATATGATACAAGGCGTATACAGGGAGCGTAGGCATATGATACATGGCATATACAGGAATATTAGGCATTTGATACAAGACGTATACAGGGAGCGTAGGCATATGATACATGGCATATACAGGAATCTTAGGCATATGATACAAGGCGTATACAGGAATCTTAGGTATATGATACAAGGCGTATACAGGGAGCGTAGGCATATGATACATGGCGTATACAGGAATCTTAGGCATATGATACAAGGCGTATACAGGGAGCGTAGGCATATGATACATGGCGTATACAGGAATCTTAGGCATATGATACAAGGCGTATACATACAGTTACTGTTGGCATGAGGTAGTACACAACACATTTTGGTCTAAGTTGAACAGCCATGTTCTCAGTGCTTTGCAGAAGGCTCCATGGGAGGGTTCAGCTCTGAGCGATGGAGGCAGTGAGTTCCAGTGTTTGGCCGCTATAAAAGGTAAGCTAGCTCCTCCGGCTTTGGTGCTGTTGACTTTGGGGATCTGTAGTCTGTTGGTGTATGGTGCTCTGGTGGGCCTGGAGGAGTGGGTGCTAGTTATTTTCTGAGAGAGGTAAGGCAGGGCTGAGTTAGCAAGCCATTTGTGAGTGATGGCTAAAGTTTTTAACAGGGCCCTCTCTCTGTGATGGGCAGCCGATGTTCTTCTTTTCTTGCTGTCGTGATGTGTTCCCTTTTTGGGATGCTGAGAGCTGCCCGAAGTGCATTTGTTTGCATGACTTAGAGTTCTTGGAGGTTTTTGAAGGAAGTTCCAGCGAATAGGGCATTGCAGTAATCTGGCCTATGATGGCTCTAGCTATGGTGAGGCATCTTGCTAGAGTCTATGACGGCTCTAGAAATGGTAAGGCCACTTGCTGGAGCCTATGACGGCTCAAGCTATGGTGAGGCAGCTTGCTGGAGCCTATGACGGCTCTAGCTATGGTGAGGCAGGTTACTGGAGGCTATGATAGCTCTAGCTATGGTGAGGCAACTTGCTGGAGCCTGTGACAGCTCTAGCTATGGCGAGACAGCTTGCTGTAGCCTATGGCGGCTCTAGCTATGGCAAGGCAGCTTGCTGGAGCCTATGACGGCTCTAGCTACGGTGAGGCAGCTTGCTGGAGCCTTTGACGGCTCTAGCTATGGTGAGGCAGGTTGTTAGAGCCTATGACGTCTCTAGCTATGGTGAGGCACATTGCTGGAGCCTATGACGGCTCTAGCTATGGCGAGGCAGCTTGCTGGAGCCTATGACGGCTCTAGCTACGGTGAGGCAGCTTGCTGGAGCCTATGACGGCTCTAGCTATGGTGAGGCAGGTTGCTGGAGGCTATGATAGCTCTAGCTATGGTGAGGCAGCTTGCTAGAGACTATGATGGCTCTAGTTATGGTGAATATATGATGGCGAGGCAACTTGCTATAGGCAATGACAGCTCTACCTATGGTGAGATAGCTTGCTGGAGCCTATGACGGCTCAGGCTATGGTGAGGCAGCTTGCTAGAGCCTATGACGTCTCTAGCTATGGTGAGGCAGCTTGCTAGAGCCTATGATTGTTCTAGCTATGGTGAGGCAGCTTGCTTGAGCCTGTGACAGCTCTAGCTATGGCGAGGCAGCTTGCTGGAGCCTATAGCGGCTCTAGTTACGGCGAGGCAGCTAGCTGGAGCCTATGACGGCTCTAGCTATGTTGAGGCAGCTTGCTAGAGACTATGATGGCTCTAGCTTTGGTGAGGCATCTTGCTAGAGTCTATGACAGCTCTATATATGGTGAGGCCGCTTGCTGGAGCCTATGACGGCTCTAGCTACGGTGAGGCAGCTTGCTGGAGCCTCTCACGCCTCTAGCTATGGTGAGGCAGCTTGCTGGAACCTATGACAGCTCGAGCTGCAATGAGGCAGCTTGCTGGAGCCTATGACGGCTCTAGCTATGTTGAGGCAGGTTGCTGGAGGCTATGATAGCTCTAGCTATGGTGAGGCAGCATGCCAGAGACTATGATGGCTCTAGCTATGGTGAATATATGATGGCTCTAGTTATGGTGAGGCATCTTGCTAGAGCCTATGCCATCTCTACCTGTGGAGAGGCAGCTTGCTAGAGTCTTTGATTGTTCTAGCTATGGTGAGGCAGCTTGCTAGAGCCTATGACGTCTCTAGCTATTGTGAGGCAGCTTGCTAAAGTCTATGATGGCTCTAGCTATGGTGAGGCAGCTTGCTAGAAACAATGATGGCTCTAGCTACAGTGAGGCAGCTTGCTAGAGACTATGATGGCTCTAGATGTGGTGAGTATATGACGTCTCTGGCTACGGTGAGGCAGCTTGCTAGAACTTATGACGTCTCTAGCTATGGTGAGGCAGCTTGCTAGAGTCTATGATGGCTCTAGCTATGGTGAGGCAGTTTTCTAGAGCCTATGATGGTTCTAGCTATGGCGAGGCAGCTTGTTATAGTCTATGATGGCTCTAGCTATGGTCAGGCAGCTTGCTAGAGACTATGATGGCTCTAGCTATGGTCAGTATATGACAGCTCTAGCTATGATGAGGTAGCTTGCTAGAGCATATGACTGCTCTAGCTATAGCAAGGAATCTTGCTGGAGCCTATGATGGCTCTAGCGATGGTGAGACAGCTTGCTAGAGCCTATGACAGCTCTAGCTATGGTGAGGCAACTTGCTAGAGACTATAACGGCTCTAGCTATGGTGAGGCAGCTTGCTAGAGCCTATGATGGCTCAAGCTATGGTGAGGCAACTTGTTAGAGCCTATGACAGCTCTAGCTATGGTGAGGCAAATTGCTGGAGCCTATCACAGCTCTAGCTATGGCGAGGCAGCTTGCTGAAGCCTATGACAGCTCTAGCTACGGCGAGGCTGCTTGCTAGAGCCTATGACTGCTCTAGCAATGGCGAGGCACCTTGCTAGAGCCTATGACGGCCCTAGCTATGGTGCAGCAACTTGCTAGAGCGTATGATGCTCCTAGCTATGGTGAGGCAAATTGTTGGAGCCTATGACGGCTCTAGCTATGGCGAGGCAGCTTGCTGGAGAATATGATGGCTCTAGCTACGGTGAGGCTGCTTGCTGGAGCCTATAACAGCTCTAGCTATGGTGAGGCAGGTGGCTAGAGTCTATGATGGATCTAGCTATGGTGAGGCAGCTTGCTAGAGACTATGATAGCTCTAGATGTGGTGAGTATATGACGTCTCTGGCTACGGTGAGGCAGCTTGCTAGAGACTATGATGGCTCTAGATGTGGTGAGTATATGACGTCTCTGGCTACGGTGAGGCAGCTTGCTAGAGACTATGATGGCTCTAGCTATGGTGAGTATATTACAGCTCTAGCTATGATGAGGTAGCTTGCTAGAGTCTATGACGGCTCTATCTATGTTGAGGAAGCTTGCTGGAGCATATGACTGCTCTAGCTATGGTGAGGCATCTTGCTAGAGTCTATGACGGCACTAGCTATGGTGAGGCCGCTTGATGGAGTCTATGATGGCTCTAGCTACAGTGAAGCAGCTTGCTGGAGCCTATGACGGCTCTAGCTATGGCGAGGCAGCTTGCTGGAGCCTATGACGGCTCTAGCTACAATGAGGCAGCTTGCTGGAGCCTATGACGGCTCTAGCTATGGTGAGGCAGATTGCTGGAAGCTATGATAGCTCTAGCTATGGTGAGGCAGCTTGCTGGAGACTATGATGGCTCTAGCTATGGTGAATGTATGATGGCTCTAATTACGGTGAGGCAGCTTGCTAGAGCCTATGACAGCTCTAGCTATGGTGAGGCAGCTTGCTAGAGCCTATGATTGTTCTAGCTATGGTGAGGCAGCTTGCTAGAGCCTATGACGTCTCTAGTTATGGTGAGGCAGCTTGCTAACGTCTATGATGGCTCTAGCTATGGTGAAGCAGCTTGCTAGAGTCTATGATGGCTCTAGCTATGGTGAGGCAGCTTGCTAGAGTCTATGATGGCTCTAGCTACGGTGAGGCAGCTTGCAAGAGACTATGATGGCTCTAGATGTGGTGAGTATATGACGTCTCTGGCTACCGTGAGGCAGCTTTCTAGAGTCTATGATGGCTCTGGCTATGGTGAGGCAGCTTGCTAGTCTATGATGGCTCTAGCTATGGTGAGGCAGCTTGCTAGAGACTATGATGGCTCTAGCTATGGTGAGTATATGACAGCTCTAGCTATGATGAGGTAGCTTGCTAGAGACTATGACGGCTCTATCTATGTTGAGAAAGCTTGCTGGAGCATATGACTGCTCCAGCTATGGCGAGGCAGCTTGCTCGAGCTAGATCCTTTGACGGCTCTAGCTATGGCGAGTCAGCTTGCTAGAGCCTATGACAGCTCTAGCTATGGTGAGGAAGCTTGCTGGAGTCTATGACTGCTCTAGCTATGGCGAGGTAGATTGCTAGAGTTAAAGCGTATGATGGCTCTAGGTATGGTGAGGCAGCTTGCTAGAGCCTATGACGGCTCTAGCTATGGTGAGGCAGCTTGCTAGAGCCTATGATGGCTCTAGCTATGACAAGGCAGCTTGCTAGAGACTATGACGGCCCTAGCTATGGTGAGGCAGCTTGCTAGAGGCTATGACGGCTCTAGCTATGGCGAGGCAGCTTGCTGGAGCCTATGACAGCTCTAGAGATGGTGGTACAGCTTGCTAGAGCCTATGACGGCTCTAGCTATGGTGAGGCAACTTGCTAGAGCCTATAACGGCCCTAGCTATGGTGCGGCAACTTGCTAGAGCGTATGACGGTCCTAGCTATGGTGAGGCAAATTGTTGGAGCCTATGACGGCTCTAGCTATGGCGAGGCAGCTTGCTGGAGAATATGATGGCTCTAGCTACGGTGAGGCTGCTTGCTGGAGCCTATAACAGCTCTAGCTATGGTGAGGCAGGTTGCTTGAGTCTATGATGTCTTTAGCTATGATGAGGCAGCTTGCTAGAGTCTATGACGGCTCTATCTATGTTGAGGAAGCTTGCTGGAGAATATGACTGCTCTAACTATGGCAAGGCATCTTGATGGAGCCTATGACGGCTCTAGCTATGGTGAGGCATCTTGCAGGAGTCTATAAAGGCTCTAGCTACAGTGAAGCAGCTTGCTGGAACCTATGACGGCTCTAGCTATGGCGAGGCAGCTTACTGGAGCCTATGACAGCTCTAGCTACAATGAGGCAGCTTGCTGGAGCCTATGACGGCTCTAGCTATGGTGAGGCAGGTTGCTGGAGGCTATGATGGCTCTAGCTATGGTGAGGCAGCTTGCTGGAGACTATGATGGCTCTAGCTATGGTGAATATATGATGGCTCTAATTACGGTGAGGCAGCGTGCTAGAGCCTATGACAGCTCTAGCTATGGTGAGGCAGCTTGCTAGAGCCTATGATTGTTCTAGCTATGGTGAGGCAGCTTGCTAGTGCCTATGACCTCTCTAGCTATGGTGAGGCAGCTTGCTAAAGTCTATGATGGCTGTAGCTATGGTGAAGCAGATTGCTAGAGTCTATGATGGCTCGAGCTATGGTGAGGCAGCTTGCTAGAGTCTATGATGGCTCTATCTACGGTGAGGCAGCTTGCTAGAGACTATGATGGCTCTAGATGTGGTGAGTACATGACAGCTCTAGCTATGATGAGGTATCTTGCCAGAGCCTATGACAACTCTAGCTATGGTGAGGCAGCTTGCTAGAGCCTATGACGGCTCTAGCTATGGTGAGGCAGCTTGCTAGAGCCTATTATGGCTCTAGCTATGTCAAGGTAGCTTGCTAGAGACTATAACGGCCCTAGCTATGGTGAGGCAGCTTGCTAGAGGCTATGACGGCTCTAGCAATGGCGAGGCAGCTTGCTAGAGCCTATGACGGCCCTAGCTATGGTGCGGCAACTTGCTAGAGCGTATGACGGTCCTAGCTATGGTGAGGCAAATTGTTGGATCCTATGACGGCTCTAGCTATGGCGAGGCAGATTGCTGGAGAATATGATGGCTCTAGCTATGGTGAGGCTGCTTGCTGGAGCCTATAACAGCTCTAGCTATGGTGAGGCAGGTTGCTAGAGACTATGATAGCTCTAGATGTGGTGAGTATATGACGTCTCTGGCTACGGTGAGGCAGCTTGCTAGAGCCTATGATGTCTTTAGCTATGGTGAGGCAGCTTGCTAGACTCTATGACGGCTCTATCTATGTTGAGGAAGCTTGCGGGAGCATATGACTGCTCTAGCTATGGTGAGGCATCTTGCTGGAGCCTATGACGGCTCTAGCTATGGTGAGGCATCTTGCTGGAGTCTATATAGGCTCTAGCTACAGTGAAGCAGCTTGCTGGAACCTATGACAGCTCTAGCTATGGCGAGGCAGCTTACTGGAGCCTATGACGGCTCTAGCTACAATGAGGCAGCTTGCTGGAGCGGAGCCTGTGACAGCTCTAGCTATGGTGAGGCAGGTTGCTGGAGGCTAGAATAGCTCTAGCTATGGTGAAGCAGCTTGCTGGAGACTATGATGGCTCTAGCTATGGTGAATATATGATGGCTCTAATTACGGTGAGGCAGCATGCTAGAGCCTATGATTGTTCTAGCTATGGTGAGGCAGCTTGCTAGTGCCTATGACGTCTCTAGCTATGGTGAGGCAGCTTGCTAAAGTCTATGATGGCTCTAGCTATGGTGAAGCAGATTGCTAGAGTCTATGATGGCTCGAGCTATGGTGAGGCAGCTTGCTAGAGTCTATGATGGCTCAAGCTATGGTGAGGCAGCTTGCTAGAGACTATGATGGCTCTAGATGTGGTGAGTATACGTCGTCTCTGGCTACGGTGAGGCAGCTTGCTAGAGTCTATGATGGCTCTAGCTATTGTGAGGCAGCTTGCTAGAGAGTATGATGGCTCTAGCTGTGGTGAGAATATGACAGCTCTAGCTATGATGAGGTAGCTTGCTAGAGCTTATGATGGCTCTATCTATGTTGAGGAAGCTTATTGGAGCATATGACTGCTCTAGCGATGGTGAGGCAGCTTGCTAGAGACTACGTTAGCTCTAGCTATGGTGAGGAAGCTTGCTGGAGCCTATGACGGTCCTAGCTATGGTGAGGCAAATTGTTGGATCCTATGACGGCTTGAGCTATTGCGAGGCAGGTTGCTATAGCCTTTGACGGCTCTAACGATGACGATGCAGCCTGCTAGAGCCTATGACGTCCCTAGCTATGGTGAGGCAGCTTGCTAGAGCCTATGACGGCTCTAGCTATGGTAAGGCAAATTGCTGGAGCCTATGACGGCTCTAGCTATGGCGAGGCAGCTTGCTCGAGCCTATGACAGCTCTAGCTATAGCAAGGCCGCTTGCTGGAGACTATAAGAGCTCGAGCTATGGCGAGGCAGCTTGCTGGAGCCTATGATGGCTCTAGCTATGGTGAGGCAGCTTGCTGGAGCCTATGACGGTTTTAGCTATGGTGAGTATATGACGGCTCTAGCTATGGCGAGGCAGCTTGCTAGAGCCTATGATGGCTCTAGCTGTGGTGAGGCAGCTTGCTGGAGCCTATGACGGCTCTAGCTATGGTGAGTATATGACGGCTCTAGCTATGGCGAGGCAGCTTGCTAGAGCCTATGATGGCTCTAGCTATGGTGAGGAACTTTGCTGGAGCCTATGAGTGCTCTAGCTATGGCGAGGCAGCTTGCTAGAGACTATGATGACTCTAGCTATGGTGAGGCAGCTTGCTAGAGCCTATGACGGCTCTAGCTATGGTAAGGCAAATTGCTGGAGCCTATGACGGCTCTAGCTATGGCGAGGCAGCTTGCTCGAGCTTATGACAGCTCTAGCTATAGCAAGGCCGTTTGCTGGAGACTATAAGAGCTCGAGCTATGGCGAGGCAGCTTGCTGGAGCCTATGATGGCTCTAGCTATGGTGAGGCAGCTTGCTGGAGCCTATGACGGTTTTAGCTATGGTGAGTATATGACGGCTCTAGCTATGGCGAGGCAGCTTGCTAGAGCCTATGATGGCTCTAGCTGTGGTGAGGCAGCTTGCTGGAGCCTATGACGGCTCTAGCTGTGGTGAGTATATGACGGCTCTAGCTATGGCGAGGCAGCTTGCTAGAGCCTATGATGGCTCTAGCTATGGTGAGGAACTTTGCTGGAGCCTATGAGTGCTCTAGCTATGGCGAGGCAGCTTGCTAGAGACTATGATGACTCTAGCTATGGTGAGGCAGCTTGCTGTAGTGAGGAATGGTGTTGCTGCATTCAGTAGTTTGGTGGAGTAGGCTGCAGATGTGGCGATGGCGCTGACTTGGTGGGACATTGAGAGGGTGGCGTCTAGGTATACCCCTAGGGTCTTGACAGCGGGAGAGACCGCGATTTGTATGTTCTCGATCAGGAATCTGGAATATTGGTTGGTGAGTTTTTTTAGAGTTGCCGGACAGCAATACAGGCATTTCTCTATATGTATTTCTTTGTTGCTGACTTCAGAACCCAAGTCCATTACTGCGTACGCCCGTCTTCAAGAACCCTCAAGGATCCCTGGGGCGAACTCTCTGAGAGTGTAGGTCGCAGTGGGTCTGGGGCGACCTCATGTGGGAGTTCATGCCGTTCCGTGGGAGTGGAGCAGGAAAAACCTGTAGCACGCCTTTTGCCAACAGTGGATGTCAGAGTTTATCTCAACGAGAATAAAAGAAAGTTCTGAGCTATTTTTGAATCATTTGACCCCTATTTCAGCGTTCCCTGCTAAGCTCTGGTTTCCCCTTCAAGCCTTTTGTGGTATAAAGATAGGCCACACCACCACACTATCTACCAGTGCCTGGAGCTTTCACTCTTGATCTCTTCGCTCTCCTCCTCCGCGCCACTTGTCCCTCTCCGTTCCAGCGGGGTCCTGGGTGGTGACGAGCCGCAATCTCGAGATAAGATATTATCTTTTTACAACTGGGTAGAAAAAGTTTTCTTTGATGGTTTAGCGCAAGCAGTGGAGCGCCATCTATCAAAAAAGATCAGCCCAAGGCAAGATGGCCGCCATGGTGAGGGACGCGAGAGGGGCTTGGGAGCAAGTCTTGATTCTCCATTACTATGACAGCCTTGTTATGATTGGGGGAGAGCAGGGGAGGTGCTGAGTTCCATTACTTGCTGCTAATCTCTGGCTCTACATTGCACGGCCTGCGCTTCTGCGCGTGCGGCGGGCTGAACGCTTTGTCTCTCCAGAGGGTGTGAACCCCCAAGCCAGCACAGTCAATATTGGGGTAATCTAGGAGTAATACTATACCTCTGCAACTGTGTTCATTAAAGGCCTCAAACACTGTTTACTTGTAGGTGATATTCACAACATCCTTCTCTCGCTCCTAGAACATGTAACTGATGAGCGTGCCCAGTATTGTGTCGTAGCTCCTCATCCTCTGATCGCCGCCTCTAAACACTATAGACATGGCAACCAATAGTGCGTGCGATGATCATTAACATAACGCTGTATTGCAGATCGAGGCCGTGGGTGTTACCCTAATACATGCTTCTTCTTGACCCCCCTTTAGGAGACTGATCTGTGGGCCCAACACCATTGAGATTGAAGTCGCCCCCATTTGGAAACTGTTCTTTAAAGAGGTGAGTTCCACGTGTCCGAAGCAGGAGCTGTGTGAGTGCTACTAGAAATGGGCTCTGGACCCAGCCATGTAATATGTTTGTCTGAAGAGGTTTGACATGTGTGAGATTATTTCTATCCGTTTGCAAATGATCAAGTTGCCGCTTTCCAGTCATCTTAATCAATATCTCGTTTATTCGCTTAAGGATTTCTTTTTTCATGTGAATCTATGGACAGGGCAACATAACTCTCAGTGCCGGAGATAACATCGCGTGCGCTCTTCCGCCAATCAGGTGGCACGGAATGCTGCCAGAAATAGTCACCTCGAGGCAGTGGAGGAAATGCAAAAATAGGCCAGGGCGGAGCCGGAGGCGGGGTTCCGAGCAGTTACGGGGGCGCAGCTGGCAGTTGAACTCTGCTCATCGGAAATGTACAAAATAATAGTTTTAAAATGGGGCAATTTCTTTCATGCGGCTTCATTCCAGTAAATACGCTGGCAAAATATAAAAGGTGCTCACCTTTTAAACCCAGCAATCTAAAGTGCAATATTCCCTGCAAAACAAAATATGCAAATATCACACTTTGTGCTTTGATGACAATGCTCTGTGCTCTTGTGGGTAAGCGTCAACACTAGGAAGGGTAAAAGGCGAGGGAAACGACTCAATTTCTGTAGCTTTTTACAGCCCAGGCTCAGAAGTCATGAACATGCAGTGGCTCGTGGGGGCGTCTGCGACGCTGGGTTCAGGCCCAACCGAAATGAGGTAATAGCGGAGCATTGCCCCTGGTGCCTGGCCCCTGGTGCCTGGCCCCTGGTGCATTGTCTGAAGCAAGCATCATTGGAGACAGATGTCCACACGGCTGGAATGAGCATACCGTGGCCACCCTTGGCCATCGATGAACTCTAGGACTGCGTGCAAACACACGCGACACTTTAGCCGCTAATTAACCTATTTTCTGATCTGGCGAACAAGACAAAACCTGATTTTCCAGCTTTCATTTTGTAGTCAATCACTCAATATTTCAGTTAAATGACAGATGCATGTCTTTCAGATTTCTGGGCAATGCTGGAGACTCCTACAGGGTCAGGGAGACTGCAGTTGACAGAGATATTAAACAATGCTGTCAAATCAATGAGTTGAATAATGTCGAGCTACACCAGTCTGTCTATTTGCAACCTGGGTTACAGGTTTCAATCACAGTAAAATAGCTGCGGTTGAGTGCAAGGTGTTCATGCACCTGCTGCAGAGGTCGGTGTTAACCTGCAACTCACAGGCTGTAACTGCGGTGAGATAGCTCATGGGATTCCTGTACCTATTGTAAACAGAGCTGGAGATACCGCCAGGAGTAATGCCCCTCATCACCCCTCCCCCCACAGCAAATAAAAGGCGCTTTGTCTCCAGCTCATGTAATGCAAACTTAAGTATCGGACCAATTCTTAATTTTACATGACAGTGAGCTGGAGGCAAAGCGCCCTTTATTTGCTATCGGGCAAGAGCGGCGCACGGGGCCACACACAATACAAGAAGAGCAGGGAGCTCAATTGACACCAACAATCACACTCAGCAACTGAGCCCCCTGCTGTTCCTGTATTGTGTGTGGCCTAGCACGGCACAATTCTTTAATATGCGTGGCAAAACTTCTCTCCCTGCCCCTTGGTTCACTGAAACAAGGGACATTGAGAAAAGTTTTTTCGGTGCGCCCCGCCACCCGGACGAGGGCACACCGAAAAATCTTGCACAGGCGTTTGTGTGGGATCTTTACTGGGGCTGAGGCAGAGACAAGCCAGATCCTGAGATTCAGCAAGAGATCTGATGCCGGATTGCGGATCCGACAAGAGCCAGCTCATTGGCCAGCGCTGCGCCGGCGAGGCATCTGATTCGAACCTGTCCTGATAATGTGCAGGTTTCCCCCACATTCTCTCAGCACCCTGCGTCTCTCTGTACCTGCAGCGCAGAGTTACACCCTGCCGGGTCACTCCTTTCCATTTCTCTCTTCTGTGTGTTGCACATCCTGCTGTAGGAAGTAGCAAAGAGATGGAAAGAGGACGTGTTGTTGTCCTCTTTTTAATTGTGGCGGCCATCTTTTTTGTTATTTGTTCTTGCACTGAGAAACATGTCAGCAGAAAAAATGTTTAGAGCACTGCATTTTTCCAGGTATAAGAATATGGGGTGCCTGACAGAGCAATAATATCCTTGTGTCAAGGAGTTCCCCCCTTCTCACCTGAGTCCGTTCTTTACTGGTGTCTTTGGTCGAGACCTTCTTGCGAATGGACCGGGTCTTGAAGAAGGCTGCCCGATTCTCTTCCGAATCCAGAATGCGTTCAGTTTCTGAGACGCCGAATCCAGGAATCCAGGAGGCAGTGGAAGCACGCTAGCCAGGAATCCAGGAGGTAAGTAGAAGGGCGAGGACTAGGAAGAGTTAGCGGGATTGGAAAAGGAGAAGAACCGCGTGCTACGGAGCACACGTCTGGTCACTACTTCGCAATAGCATTGAGACGCGCGGAGCCGCGGAAGGCGTGGTCTATTAGTAGAAAAGGCTAGGTGCAGCGCATGGAGCGAGAAGGGATTCCGCTGGACGGCCATGTTGGGAGTATTAATGAGTGTAAGCCCGCTGTGACAGGGACCAAGAAGCCCAAAAGGGGCGCACTCTGTGATTCATGACAACATGCCTCCTCCGAAGACCTTTCACTCCATGTTTGCCCGGGTGAATGAGATGAAATCTTCTGAGCAGTCGAGGGGCCTTGATGTTTGACAGAAGCTCCCAGGTTCTTTCACTAGGGGGATATCCTTTCCATTCAACCAGATATTGAAGCTGGCCCCTTCTATACCTGGAATCACAAATCCGGGACACATCGTATTCCAATTGGTTGTCGACCATTATAGGAGGAGGTTTGCAGGGTTTCCGGGAGGATGGATCGTAGGGTTTCAGCAAAGATGTGTGAAAGACTGGGTGTATTTTCTTCCAGGAGTCTGGCAATTTGATCCGATAAGAAACGGGATTTATAACTTCTTTGATGGGAAAAGGTCCATAGTATCGAGGGTCCAATTTACTCGGCCGTAGATGTCGGGGTAGTAATTTTGATGACAACCAGACCTGGTCACCGATTGCATGAGAAGGGCCTTATCTTCTTTTGGAATCTGCATATTTATTGGTCTGTTCTCTGGCCTTCTCCAAGAATTTCTTGGCCTCCTTATGTATATTGATAAGGGTTTCGATCTAGGAGTCAACTGTAGGTACTGGTGTAGGTTGAGGAAGAACAGAAGGCAGGACCGATGGATGGAAACCTTGACTGCAATAAAAGGGGCTCATCTTAAGTGCCGAATGGTCGGAATTGTTATGGGCGAATTCAGCCACCGGTATCAGGAGGGACCAGTCATCCTGAACCTTGGTAGCGAAGCATCGAAGATACTGTTCCAGGGTTTGATTGACACATTCTGTGGCTCCGTTGGTTTGAGGGTGATATCCTGAAGAAAGGGCATGTTGAATTCCTAAGCATTGACAGAGACCTTTCCAGAATTGTGAGATGTATTGAGGTCCACGATCCGACATGATCTTGGAAGGAAGTCCATGCAAACGGAATATGTGTTCCAGGAAGATTCCTGCTAGTTCAGAGGAGGATGACAGTTCATGCAGCGGTGTAAAATGAGCCATATGAGTGAACAAGTCTATGGTAACCATAATGGTAGTGTATCCACGGGAAGGTGGTAGTTCCACAATGGAGTCCGTAGCAATAATCTCCCATGGCCTGGTTGGCAGTGTAGGTTGCAGTAGAAGGCCCGCTGGTCTCTTGTTATCATGTTTATTTTGACTGCAGACAATACAGGATTGAATGTACTGCTGTACGTCGAATCTCATCCTAGGCCACCAGAATTGCCTTTGTACAAGACGGAGGGTATTGGCGATGCCACGATGTCCGGAGTGTAGGGTATCATGACAGAGATTTATTATTCTTTGTTGTAGCCTTTTTGTAGGGATGACCAATAGATTGTCCTTGAATAGATACCCTTCCCGGACCCTTAGATTCCATTGATTTTCCTTAGATATATCCTTCCACAGATCAGAGGATTGGGTCTGAGCTTGGATTTCTTCAAGGAGGTTGACTGCTTGGGCTACAAAGATTTTGGGGGAAAACATCTGAGGATATGCCTTGTCTTCAATGGGCTCGTAGTCCGGTCGTTGAGATAAGGCATCAGCAATTAGGTTTTGTGATCCTGGAACATGAAGGATGTGGAACTTGTACTGGGCGAAGAAGTAGGCCCATCGCACCTGACAAATATTCCTACACTCCAAAGACTGTAGAATCTGGAGGTTCCGGTGGTCCGTACGGACCTGAACTGGATGTTTAGCTCCGAGAAGTAAATGTCGCCACTCAGTGAAGGCATGACGGATGGCTAACAATTCCTTTTCCAGGACTGAATAGTGTGTTTCGCTAGGAGTCAGGGTTCTTGAAAGATAAGCAATTGGGTGTTCCAGTTTATCTCCTAATTCTTGCTTCAGGACCACACCTATGGCGTAATTAGAGGCGTCTGTTTCTACTATGAAGGGTCGACTAGTATCGGGTTGGGCCAATATAGGAGCTTGTGTTAATTCTGTCTTCAGACACTGGAACGCCGTTTCTTGTGGTGAAGACCAGAGGAAGGGAGCGTCTTTCTTCAGGAGAGCAACAATCGGTTGTACTATCTCGGAGAAGTTAGATATGAACTTGCGGTAGAAATTGGCAAGGCCCAGGAATGATTGAACTTGTTTTACGGAAGCAGGAGCAGGCCAGGTCAGTATGGCCTTTACCTTTGAAGGATCCATACCGATTCCTTCTGGGCGAAGGATAAATCCTAGGTAATGAACGGAGGTTACAAGGAAGAAACATTTTTCGGGTTTGGCTAGGAGTTTGCGTTCTCTAAGTCTCTGCAGGACTGCCCTCACGTGCTCTTCAAGTTATATAGGGTCCTTGGAGAAGACCAAAAAGTCATCCAGATATACAATGACGAAGAGAAACAACATGTCAGAAAACACCCTGACCATAAAGCGTTTGAAAATTGCCGGGGCATTAGCTAGTCCAAAGGGCATGACTAGATATTCATAATGGCCAAAGGGTGTTCTGAAGGCGGTTTTCCATCCGTCCCCTTCCCGGACACAAATCAAATGATAGGCCCCCCTGAGATCCAACTTGGTGAATATTACCGCGCCTCTCACGGCTTCCAGGATGTCCGAAATCAAGGGTAATGGGTATCGGTCCTTGAGGGTGCATTGATTTAGGCCGCGAAAATCGAGGCAGAGTCTGAGTTCCGTGGTATCCTTCTTGGGAACAAAGAATAGGGAAGCACCAGCAGAGATTTTTGAAGGTCTTATGGTGCCATTTTCAAGGTTGGTATCCAGATATTCTCTTAGGGCCTTTTTCTCGGGTTCGGAAAAGATGAACATCCTGCCGAAGGGAATCACTGCAGAGGGTTCTGTATCTATTGCGCAGTCTTCATGTCTGTGTGGGGGTAAGGCCTGAACTATGGCAGTTGAAAACACATCAGCATATCCTTGATAGGCCTCAGGAACGTGTATGACATTAGACACCATGAGTGATGTCTGTTGTTCCCTTGTTGGTTCCTTGGGTGTGTTAACAGAGGTTCCAGGGATAGGAAGTGAGACATGCAAAACTCTGAGCCTAGGAATAGAGAACCTGCTGTCCAGTTGATATATGGATTGTGTTTCTGTAGCCAGGGCATACCCAAAACCATGGGGTAATGAGCTGACTTAATGATGTCAAACTTAATCAGCTCCTGATGGTGATTTATTGAAAGCTGGATCTCTTTGGTCTGCAGGCTTATGGGCCCTGATGCAAGGGGTCTTCCGTCAATAGCTTCCACAGGTTGCATGGTGCTTTGTGTCTCATACGGAATTCGATGTTTAGTAACCCATTCTTGATCGATGAATATCCCCATAGCTCCGCAGTCTACCACGGCCAAAATGGAATAGGTTTTATTTTTGGAGGGTGATAGAAAGGCCTGTAATATCACCAAATTGTTTTGGCCAGGAGGGTTCAAGGATGGGATTAAGGTGGAGCAAACATCTCTCTCCCGAAGCTCTGCTTCATCTAGGATCGGGAGCTGGCGTTTCCCGAAAGCCGAGGGGGTGCTAGAGGACATTCCCTAACCAAATGCTTATCCGAGGCACAATACATGCATAGGCCCGTATGAATTCTTCTCATTCTCTCTTGCGGGGATATGGGTGCACGAAAGGCCCCAATCTGCATGTGCTCTGGTTCCGTGACTGGGCTTGGGTTGGTGTCCGTTCTGATGGTACTCTCAAATGATACCTTGGCAGGGATTCCCCTGGTTTTTTTCTTTTCTGTCTTCCTTTCCTGGATACGGAAGTCAATTTGCATGGCAAGATCCATTAGTGCCTGGAACGAGCTTGGCCGTGCCACTCTGGCCAGCTCATCCTTAATCTCTTCGTTCAATCCTCTCCTGAACAGGATACAGCTCGCCTCAGCGGACCAGTCAGCTTCCTTAGCCAACTGTTTAAATTGGGTCACATACGTGAGCATATCCTGGGAACCTTGCTGAAAGTCTAACAGGCATTCCTGGGCGCTGTAAACCTGCTCAGCGCGGTCAAACATGTTTTTAAGGGCCTGCTAGAGTTAACGAGGGGAGCCGCCCAAGTTAAGGCATTCCCGGAAAGGTGAGAGATTATAAAACCCACCTTGGCCCTGGGGGTCGAAAAGTAATAGGGCTTGAAGGTAAAGTGGACCAAGCACGAATCCAGGAATGCATGAAGGGACTTTGCTGAGCCGTCGTATTTGTCCACGATGCCGCCCAGTAAGACACTTTCTTTTGTAGCAGAATCCCGGGATAAGACCAACTGTTTGAGAGCGGCGTTCTCCGCCTTTAAATTCTGTACCTTGGTTGATAATTCCTGCATACTATGCATCAGGTCCTGCACGGCAGCCTCCATATCAATATCAAGTTCGGTCGAGTGGCATCTCAAACTGTCAAGGAGTTCCCCCCTTCTCACCTGAGTCCGTTCTTTACTGGTGTCCTTGGTCGATGCCTTCTTGCGGATGGACTGGGTCTTGAAGAAGGCTGCCCGATTCTCTTCCGAATCCAGAATGCGTTCAGTTTCCGGGACGCCGAATCCAGGAATCCAGGAGACAGTGGAAGCACGCTAGCCAGGAATCCAGGAGGTAAGTAGAAGGGGGAGGACTAGGAAGGGTTAGCGGGTTTGGAAAAGGAGAAGAATCGTGAGCTACGGAGCACATGTCTGGTCGCTACTTCGCAATAGCATTGAGACGCGCAGAGACGCGGAAGGCGTGGTCTATTAGTAGAAAAGGCTACGTCCAGCACATGGAGCAAGAAGGGATTACGCTGGACGGCCATGTTGGGAGTATTAATGAGTGTAAGCCCGCTGTGAGAGGGACCAAGAATCCCAAAAGGGGTGCACTCTATGATTCATGACAACTTGGAACATGCATGGACTCTTGAATGCACAGCAACCTTTTTGTGAAGGCATGACGAAGACCCATGCATTAGAATGAATCCAAGATGTATGTGCATGCATAAGTTGGTGTATAGAATTTCTAGATCATCAGTGTCTCATATCAAGTGAAATTAACAACTCCTCTCTCCATCCAAGAAGAATATTTCTCAATGTATCTATCTATCAATCAGTTTTCCAAAAGCAACCTTTGTTAATGGATGAAATATCTGAATAAAAAATGTATTGACCGAATGCGAAGGAGGTCAATCTGTGGTCTTTTCGTAGAGCCGTCTTTTGACGTTTCGCGGCATCAACAGAATCCTCTGATTTCGAGGGCTTGGGGGTCAGCTTGGAGAGTGTAAGAGAGAGGGCATGATTTACAAAAGTGTTTCACAATGGAGCAATCCCACTGAAAAACAGGCCCAATGTCTCTTCCAATCTCCACACACTGGTGAGTTGTAATTGACAGCTATGGTCTAGAAGTATGTGTCTGTGACAATGAATCGAGCATATGGCCCTTTTAGTACCGTGCATGAAATGCATGGGATGCAGAAGAACTCTGACACCAAATAATCAAACCAACTCAGGAAGATGGCAAAGGTGCTGTTTTAATATCAATTATCTGAAACAGGGAGTTACAACGCACATCAACGGACGTTCACTCGAGCTCTCAGTGCATTTCTCATAAAAACATGCTTATATGCAACAAATACATCAGATGTAACATCATACTAGATGGTAAATAACAGAAAACCTATCAAACGCTGTGATAGGCTTGAGGGGATAATCTAAGTATACATTGCATAGGAACTATCATTGTGATTGTCTGCCCACTGTCAGGGGGACAACTTATGCCAACCTCTAAAAACATGTCATCTTTAACACTATTAAGTACACGTTATATCGTTGGTTTTCAAACTATAAGGCCCTTCGTTATAAGGCCTTCTACAATTGGTTGGAGCACTCGTATCATGTCTGGAACATTTGGTTCACTTAGCAGCACATAAACTCAGACCCAGGTGCCAGGAGGTGGACTTGACTTTACCTCCCCTCCCAACTAGCCCAACATCTCTCATCACCCATGCCTTCTGCCATGCATATTGTCTTTCAAGTTGGCCTTGCAAAGTATTCTTGTTGCTGGGAATATATGGGAGTGCGAGCACTCACTATCGGTCTAGAATTACACGCTCAACTCTATTTCCATCCTTGGTTCACATGACAGGAGACCACGGTTTGGTAAATTTTGCAGCATTTAAAGGTTTTAAATGAATAAAACTTGCCACACTTGGTGTTCTTTCTTTGCACCTTAACAAGGGATGATTCAGCTTTGCACGTTCACTGCCTCCAAGAATACATAACCAACCTTGGCTTCTTCAGCTTTGATACCAGGCCAAGCAGCCTCGCCATTGTTTTCCACGATCTCAGCTTATTTTTGATGCAACACAGTTCTCAAGTTTTCTCTCCATGGATACTGGCTTTCTAATTTCATGACACCAATGTCCAGCTTCTATACAATGGTGACTTCACTGCAGTGTATTAACTACATATAGCCAGCTTCTAAAATTACTTAATCTACTTGCATTACAGCATCTGTACAGTTATTGAAAGGCTTACATTTTCTGCAGTGCTTTGCACACATTCAATCTTCATTTCTGCATATTAAAATTTACTCGATTCTTAACTTTGTCATCAGTTTCTGCAAGATCCATACATTCTCTTCAGCCAGCATTCTCAGTGCATCACACTCGTCTTTCGTGACGTCACCAGCTACTCATTTTACTCCTTTTCATATTTTTTCAGGGAGTTCCTCCCTCAGGTTATCATCTCTTCGAGGATACATTCAAAAGGGCATTCTCAACGGGTACCTTCTTTTTAAAACTCATCGTGGCATGGTCACAACTGCTGGTGTTAAGTATGGCACAATCTCAGGCTTTCAATAGGAGGCATGGGGGCGGGATTTCCTGCAGAGGCATATAACTGCTCCTCTGCATTCCTCCTCAAGTCCTTGTCAAGTGTCTCCAAATCCTAATATTTCCTCTTGAAAAAGTGCTTCTTTTGAGTCAGGATTTTCATCACCCCCCTCAGGGTGCCGGCCGATTTGACATGCTCATGTACACTCCAGGTCATGTAGTTGCACTGTGCATTCAGATTACAATAGACCCATCATCTGAAATACTTCTTTTGATTCTTTGGATACAGGAACTTTGTTCATTCAGGTGCTACGATGCTGGCCTCTACGTATTTTCTGACATTTTCATCATTCCTTGGGTCCAAACCCAGATTCGACATCGATCATGACATCTCTTCATGTCTTCAATGACTACCTCTTCCTGTCCTGCTGCAGGATACACACGCATCTTGCTCTCCCATCCAGGTTCCCTTTCCATCTGTATAGTCCTGATATAATCATCCTGGAATGGAAACAACCATTTTGATCTCCATTGTAAAGAGGCCCAACTTCCCTGAAATTGTCCTCTGGTCATACATGCTGCAAGATGAATGAGACACCTGGCATCGTGTTCTGGGACTTCTCTGAAGATAAAAGTTTGCACTGTATTCATGGAATAGGGGATGAGAGTGCTGCTTTATCGAGACATGTATTTATCCCCTCATTATCTTCCTCTGCATTTCTCCTGTGTCTTTTAGAACCATTGTACCATTCATGAAGTATATCAAAGGAAGTTCCCTTAGTAGGAAGAACCGTAGGGACCTTTGCCTCAGGAGAAGTGCTAACATGATATAGACTGTGAAAGACGATGAACAGAAAGACAAAGGTCGTAATTGTACAGGCATAGATTATGCACAAAAACATAGCCATCCATTTCTTGTGCCATTCTGCTACTTGTTCATTCTCTAGAACTATGCCAGCTTCTACATTTCTCATCTTTAATACAATCATCACACTTCTTTATACTTGCAACTGTAAAATCAGCTCAATTATTGCGATGAGAAGCCTTCTTATCACTGGGCCATTTTTCGGAATCTGTAAAAAAGTGTGAATATCAACATCTCTTCTGACAAGAGATGGATAACCTTGAAGTATAAATGCAAAGACAGCAAGCACAAGCCGATAAACATCACTGTCAGTAAGTACCATATGTTTAACTGCTTAGAACAGGTTTTCACCACGATATGAATCTGGATACTGATCTCGTTTCCAATTTCTGATCAAGAACTGACATTTAGGTATAACTTTGATACTTCAACGTGTATCTAAAAGTTGTTTTCCAAAATTCCCAAAATTCTCGGCAAGTCTTTGCACTCCTGCTAAAATATCTATAAAGAGTGTTCACTGAATTTTAGTTCAATACAAAATCTGTATTTTTAGCTGGTTAGTTCATCGTCCTTCTTCTTCGTCATCGATTGAGTCTGCACATGCTGAAATTCTTCTTCTTGCCTTGCTTCTGGATCAGCGAGTGTGGGAGGGGGGTCTCACCTTTGTAGGCTTTTATGTCTCCCAGGTGAAGCGAAGCTCATCTTCCTTGGGCTTTTACAGTTGAAGGGGTTACATTCTCAAGGCAAAAGGGACCATTGAATTGTGGCTCATGCCACTTTTTAGTAAAGATGTGAATGAGAACTAGGTCTCCAACATATAACTTGGGTGTTGATAGTAGTTCAATTGGGTTGATGTTGAATTGTGGTCTGAGACCAACCTCCTTGACTTGATCTGAAATGAAAGAAATGCTAGAGGTCATACATGTCAAATAGTCATGCATCTCATCACCTAAGGTTTTAGCTACACTCTGGTCATCACTTTTACTTCTAGATGGAGAAGTGAGGGGCATTCTCATTCAACATCCTGTCATTAGTTCATGCGGAGTGAGTCGGCGGTCTGATCCTGGCTGATTCCAAAGGGCATATAAGTAGGTGTAGGCAATATAGCCATCCCTTCTTCAAAGTCAATTTAATTGTGGCAATCCTTTATTTAAGGAGGCTGTTGAGTCTCTCACATTTCCTGATCGCTTGCGGGTGATGAGCAGAAGAAAACATGTGCTTTATATTCAGTAGAAGCCCTATTTGTTAAAATAGCTCATTAACAAAATGTGGCCCATTGTCAGATCTCAGCACGTCACACACACCCCATCTTGGGAAAACTTCATGCACTAAAAACCTGGTTGCACAAGTGGCATCAGGGTGTGTTCTCGGACCTGACTCCATCCACCTAGAGAAAGGACACACCAGCACTAATAGATACCTATACACATTACATACTTGAAACATATCAACATAGTCGATATCTAAATGCTGAAAGGGACTATTCGGTCAAGGTATTACCCCTCTAATTGTTCTTAGTGTATGCCCAGCAGAAAACATTTGACAAACAATGCAGTTTATCATAAATAGTGCAACATGCTCCAACAAATTTGTAATGAACCATTCTTCTGCAATTGTAGTAGCAAGACTCTCCCTATTTATATGCAGCTGTTCAAGAGCAACCTTTAATAATGCTACTGGCACCACTGGCTTTCCAGTGCTGGCTTGTCACCATAATGCTTCTGTGGGGGATAAAGAACACCCCCTTCATTTCCACAATTCCTGCTCTTCCTGTGGTGCACTCCCTTGAATCTCCATTAGTTGGGTTATCGATAATTTATGAAAGCCTCACATGGTTGTAACTACTTTTTATACTCTCAGTATCATAACTCGAAATATCTGGGGAATATGCAACCCTTTTGGCTTCTTTGTCTGTGGCTTTGTTCCCACAAGCGATAACATTTGTTTGCTTAGTATGCGCTGTGCAATTAGTGACCGCTATGACCACTGGGAGTGCCTTAATAAACCTGTCCAATAAGGATGTGTGCTGCACTGGAGTGCTGTCCGCATGGAGGTAGCCCCTCCTTTTCCAACATGGTCCTACTAAGTGCAGTTGATGTCATATAGGCGGAGTCACTGTACACAATCACTTCCTGCCCTTTGTGCTTCTTGAGTGCGACAATAAGTGCTACTAATTCTGCTTCTTGCACTGAAAAGTGAGGCGTAGCCTTGCATTTGCTACAACTTAAAATTCTCCATTTTAACTGTGTCTCACTACCGTGGCACCTGAATGCCTTTCCCCACTAGTCTGATACATTTTCAAAGAAACATCAATAAAGAGAATTTCCCCTCCCGCCAAAGCATTCTCCTTCAATCGGGGAATATCATCATAAAATTCTACATAATTAACACAGTCATGCTCATGATCACCTTCTTCTATTGGCTCAGCTATAAAGATGGCAGGATTCAGTATTTTACATCTTACAATCTTAATCGTTGGATTAGAAATCATTGGACCATTAACTGAAGCTCTTTGGGATGTCAATGTGCCTTTGGATTTCTCTAAAATGTCAAAAAGAGCATGCTCCACGAAGAGAGTCATAGAGCAGCCCATAGCAAAACTTGTAGACTTCTCAATTGTGAATGCGGCAGCTGCCAAAGATTGTTTGCAAGGAAAGTGTCCTCTCATAACTGGGTCTAAAATCCCATTGTAATACGCTAAAGGCTTGTATCCCAATGTAGTTCTCTGCGTAAACACTGCTGTCATGACTGTCCCATTTGTGTGTGGAAACAAATACAATTCCTCTGCATAGGTAGGAATTCCTACAAAGGGGTTGTACAAATTGATTTTTCAGCTCCTCAAACTCTTCCTCCATTTCCTTAGTCCATTCTATTTTTACTTTATCCACTTGTGCTTTCTTTAAAGCTTGCAAAAGGGGTCTTGTGTATATACTGTAATCAAATACCCAGGCACTAACATAGTTGCATAACCCAACAAACTGTTGCATCTGTTTCTTTGTATTTGGATTTGAGGTTTTCGTAATAACCTCAGCTCTTTCAGGTGTCACCTTCTTTCCTTCATGTGAAATCAGCTGCCCTATACATGATACCTCTTCTTGGCAGTATTGTAACTTCTCATTGTCTACCTTGTAGCCCTTGTCTGCTAGAATAGTCACCAACTGAATTCAGTCTTGTCTGCACTCATCCTCTGTGACGCTACAAATTAAAATGTCATAGACATATTATATCATCGCACTTTTAAGATGAATATTGCCTAGATCCATCTGTAGGACTCTGTTAAAGATCGATGGGGACTCACAGTATCCCTGGGTCAGTCTCTTATGCAGAAGTCAGCAGAGTGTTTGTTTGGAGAGCAGGCGTTAAGAGTTGCCAGGTGGAGTCAGTCTCTGCCTTTGAAGGTTTTCTGAGGAGGAGTACAGGGGTGTGGTACTCCGGTCAGAGGAGGGGGCCGTGAGAGTGGTAGGGGAGAGGCAGCAGACAGAAGGAAGTTAATGAGGGAAGGTGGGGTCCAGTCAAAGAGAAGGAGGTTGGGTTGAGGACCCTGAACCAGGATAGTGCCAGTGTGGTAGACATTAACGAGGCAACAAGAGGATGAGAAGCCCGCCAGGAGGACTTCCCACTTGGTGCCACTGTTAATGAGAGAGGAAGTGAAAGGGGAGATAGTAGAGATGAGGTGATGAGAGGATACTTTTAATACACACCTTTGGGCTGTCAGTTGTGTGCATGCTTTTTAGTGTTGGCATTTGTGGCACGTACAATGGTGTCTGCACTGCTGGGAGGGGAAGCCAGCTAGCAGAAACTGCATTTTTCCTCAGAGGAGGATGACACCACCAGGATGGTGGGATGGGGTTGCCTCTTCTCTAAGCAGTTGTCAGTTAGTTTTCGGGCCACATAGCATTGCTGATCCTTTCAACTGGTTGGAGGGGGGGGGCACTGTGGTAATGAGGGTGGCCTCAGAAGTGGGAGAGGAGACATGGCCTTAGGAGGAGACACCGGTGGCGACAAGTTGCACAGAAGCAATGGATGCATTGGAGGAGTAGGAAGCCCATTTTCTCATGTGGGAGAATGGGGAAGCTGCTGCAAGAGCATTGCTCTTGCAATGGTGGACAGGCAAGTCCCTCAGAGCATGACAACAGCCACCCCATACAGAGATCACAGGGCCTTGTGAATGAGACTGTTTTGCCCTGCCCCCAGGGTAGACTGCCAGGGTGGAGGCACCTGCATCATCCGCATGGTGGAAGGCTGTGGGAAGAGGATCAAATGAGGGCAGAAGGAAGGGGGCAAGGGTTGAGCTCCATAGACAACATCGAAGAGGAAACATGTGTGCTGGTGGTACCGGAAGATATACCGGGTGCATGAGTCCTCAGTCTCCAAGGAGGCATGCATCCACCATCGCCCACTCCAGCAGTGGGGAGGAGCTGAGAAAGGTTCCTAGCGTATCCCAGGACTGGGCCGCAGCACATCAATCATATCAGCGATGCTGTGCCAAGCACCCTAGCCCTCCAACCTAACCAAGCAGTGCTAGTGGAAGGGGCAACTGTGTGCAACATCTGGCCCTTATTGCTGGTACCACCCCAAACAGCGGTTCTGAGCAGTGTCCCTTCAGAAGCACCTGTCTTTGGACAGGACCCCCTTAGCTATGTAAGAATGCGTGGATGAACCCCCAGGCTTTATTGCAGGCAGTTCATTACCCAGGACCACTGGCACATTTAGTGGTGCCCGCCACCTGAAGGGGTATATGTAGGTCCACTGCCCTTCCTACGGTATTCTGCAGAGTGGAACGCATAAGGCAGTCATTGGGAAGGGACTGGCCTTCCAGGGAAACTCTGCAAGAGTGGCAGAGGTCTATTCAACGGCTGGCATACTTGAACATGCCATGTGGGACAGCTTGAGCGTGTTTGCGGGAGACTGGGCTCTGTGGAAGAGCCCAGTAATCTTAGTGGTTGGCTGCACCTTGTGGGAGAACAGGAAAACCTTGATAATGGATGTGAGCATGAGGCAATACAAGTATTAGAAAACACGACTCTCTCTTTAATCAGTGGCATGGGCAAGTCATCAGATTTCAGAACCCTGCAGCCACTGCCACAGTGATCTGCTTCAAAGCCACATGCACCAGAAAGCAAACCTGCTCCACATTAGGGTAAAACACCATTGCCATCATCTGAGCCAGAGTGTTGACTATGGTTAGATGCCATTCCGTAGTCTTCTTAAATGACGTCACTTTTCATTATATAAATGCCAATTATTCAACATGCAGAAGTGCAATGGATTCGCCTGTGGTTAGAGGCAATATTCCCAGATGGACATGGGGCATCTTCGAGATACTACACTAACACTCAAAAGTGCTTCTGACCATCGCCCCTTCTCGCAGGAGCAGTTCCCTGCAGAAGTGCTTCTGACCATCATCCCTTCCCGCAGGAGCAGTGCCCTGCAGAAGTGCTTCTGACCATCATCCCTTCCTGCAGGAGCAGTGCCCTGGAGAAGTGCTTCTGATCATCATCTCTTTCCGCAGGAGCAGTGTCCTGAAGAAGTGCTTCTGACCATCATCCCTTCCTGCAGGAGCAGTGCCCTGCAGAAGTACTTCTGATCATCATCTTTTTCCGCAGGAGCAGTGCCCTGCAGAAGTGCTTCTGACCATCATCCCTTCCCGAAGGAGCAGTGTCCTGAAGAAGTGCTTCTGACCATCGCCCCTTCCCGCAGGAGCAGTGTCCTGCAGAAGTGCTTCTGATCATCACCCTTTCACCCTGCAGGACCAGTGTCCTGCAAAAGTGCAAGTGCTTCTGACCATCATCCCTTCCCGCAGGAGCAGTGTCCTGAAGAAGTGCTTCTGATCATCACCTCTTTCCGCAGGAGCAGTGTCCTGCAGAAGTGCTTCTGACCATCATCCTTTCCCGCAGGAGAAGTGTCCTACAGAAGTGCTTCTGACCATCATCCCTTCTCGCAGGAGCAGTGTCCTGCAGAAGTGCTTCTGACCATCATCCCTTCCCGCAGGAGCAGTGTCCTGCAGAAGTGCTTCTGACCATCATCCCTTCCCGCAGGAGCAATGTCCTGCAGAAGTGCTTCTGACCATCATCCCTTCCCGCATGAGCAGTGTCCTACAGAAGTGCTTCTGACCATCATCCCTTCCCGCAGGAGCAGTGTCCTGCAGAAGTGCTTCTGACCATCATCCCTTCCCGCAGGAGCAGTGTGCTACAGAAGTGCTTCTGACCATCATCCCTTCCCGAAGGAGCAGTGTCCTGAAGAAGTGCTTCTGACCATCGCCCCTTCCCGCAGGAGCAGTGTCCTGCAGAAGTGCTTCTGATCATCACCCTTTCACCCTGCGGGACCAGTGTCCTGCAAAAGTGCAAGTGCTTCTGACCATCATCCCTTCCCGCAGGAGCAGTGTCCTGAAGAAGTGCTTCTGATCATCACCTCTTTCTGCAGGAGCAGTGCCCTACAGAAGTGCTTCTGACCATCATCCCTTCCCACAGGAGCAGTGTCCTGCAGAAGTGCTTCTGATCATCACCTCTTTCCGCAGGAGCAGTGTCCTGCAGAAGTGCTTCTGACCATCATCCTTTCCCGCAGGAGAAGTGTCCTACAGAAGTGCTTCTGACCATCATCCCTTCTCGCAGGAGCAGTGTCCTGCAGAAGTGCTTCTGACCATCATCCCTTCCCGCAGGAGCAGTGTCCTGCAGAAGTGCTTCTGACCATCATCCCTTCCCGCAGGAGCAATGTCCAGCAGAAGTGCTTCTGACTATCATCCCTTCCCGCAGGAGCAATGTCCTGCAGAAGTGTTTCTGACCATCATCCCTTCCTGCAGGAGCAGTGTCCTGAAGAAGTGCTTCTGATCATCACCTCTTTCCGCAGGAGCAGTGTCCTGCAGAAGTGCTTCTGACCATCATCCTTTCCCGCAGCTGCAGAAGTGCTTCTGACCATCATCCCTTCCTGCAGGAGCAGTGTCCTGCAGAAGTGCTTCTGACCATCATCCCTTCCCGCAGGAGCAGTGTCCTACAGAAGTGCTTCTGACCATCATCCCTTCCTACAGGAGCAGTGTCCTACAGAAGTGCTTCTGACCATCATCCCTTCCTGCAGGAGCAGTGTCCTGCAGAAGTGCTTCTGACCATCATCCCTTCCCGCAGGAGCAGTGTCCTACAGAAGTGCTTCTGACCATCATCCCTTCCTACAGGAGCAGTTTCCTGAAGAAGTGCTTCTGATCATCACCTCTTTCCGCAGGAGCAGTACCCTGCAGAAGTGCTTCTGACCATCATCCCTACCTGCAGGAGCAGTGTCCTGAAGAAGTGCTTCTGATCATCACCTCTTTCCGGAGGAGCAGTGTCCTGCAGAAGTGCTTCTGATCATCACCTCTTTCCGGAGGAGCAGTGTCCTGCAGAAGTGCTTCTGACCATCATCCCTTCCCGCAGGAGCAGTGCCCTGAACAAATGCTTCTGTCCATCAGAGGGGTGTTCTGCACTGAGGAGGCCATCGATCATATTGACTTAACTAGACCCAAAGGGAACTCAAACAGTAGCTCACGTTGCTCAACACGAGGCTGCCCCCAACGAACTGTAGCTATTGGCGATTCTGTGAACCGGCTGCAACCTAACACTACAATCGCTGACTTTTACCACGCTTCGAATGATGGATGCCACGTCCGATCGCTTTGTGGAACTTACTGATGAGTTAAGTGCCAGGATTCCATGCATTGGCACTAAGACCACTGAGCCTGTACTACTGGCTTTGATCGCCCCAGTTCCAGAGCATCTGGTGGATCTGTCTGACCGCACTTTAGGCCTTTCCACTGCAGGTGTGCTCACCACAAACCCGCCTATTAGTCCGGTTATTCCATGTTTAGAAGCATCACATACATGGACTAGGGAGGGGCACCCGATGCAGAAGGAATGTTCCAGCATGATAACCAGGAGGGCCACATGACAAGGCACTCTACACCTACCCAGTCTCTGCCTGCAATCTTCAGGTCCACCTCTTTGCTGCCGGATGGCACCGCTATGGAAGCCTTAAGCTGTCTTGCAAACGATAGCACAGCATCTGAAGCTATGTTTGGCATACTTGAGAATTTACTGGTTAAGCTGACTGGTAAGTGTACTAACATTGATGCAAAGCCGGGGAAACTGTGTGCTGCCGCAGAGCCACAGAAAATTGAAATGAGTAACATAACTAAAGTTCTGAACTCTACTGCCCTCCAAATGGAGGCCATGGACAATCGGATCAACACTACAGGGCCTCATTACGACCCTGGCGGTAAGGGGTTAACAGTGCCATTAGAGCTGCCGGCGCTGTTAACCCCATTCCACCTCATTACGAGGTCCGCTCGCGGGACCCGCTCTGGACGCCTGGTTTTACCAAACGTCCTTAGTGGCCCCCGCGAGCGGCCCAGCCTGTTAACAACGGGCCCGTCATTAACGGGCCCGTTGTTAGCATCCTCCCCATTCCCATTGAGCTCTATGAGGGCTCAAATGGAAATGGGGATGTGCCAGGTCCGGGTTCCTTGAATGGGGAAATACTAGGGCCTCCTAGGTTGGAATGGCCCAGTGTTTCCCCATTCAGGGAACCCGGACCCGAGTTTGGGGGTAGCCATGCCCTTGCTAAGGGCATGGCTACCCCCAAACTCGTAATGATGCCCTATGACTGGTCTAGAGCAGGAATGCTCTCTCCCAGCTAGAATCCACCCTGAACTTGAGCCCCGAACAAACAGGGTGACAGATCCAAACTCTTCTGTTTGTTATAAGAGAAAGAAGAAAAAATGCGTCAAACCGGCAATTATGTACAAAAAAACAAAAAGAGGCTGAATAGTACTCAGAGGCATTAAAGTGCTCCAGTGCTTCTGGCATAGTTGCTATTTCTCCCACCGTTACATTTTGTCAAACCTTCTGGCCCTGTCTTTACTGGTAACCTTGTCATGAATTCAACTCTAAATCGTATTTCATGGAATGATGGCTCTAGGGGAAAGGCACAGCTCACTGTACATTCAACTCTATACAGAGGTAATTTAGTGCATAATGGATCTGCAGACGCTATGTCTTATGCGATGGCCAACCTAGTCATTAATCAATTTGAATTGACCATGGAACGCAATAAACAATGCTCCATGGCCGAAAGTATGCTGACACGCAGACTGGCGGTTGCCACCTCCTCAGGCCACCTGCATGGGCACGATGGACAAGTTAGAGATGGGAAAAGGCTACTGCATAGGGAGCTGCACATCCTGGCCAAGGATATCCCATGTCAGATCAAGTATTGTGCTTCAGCGAAGGCCACTAAACCAAAATATGCCAAGTGGCTTAGGATGCAGAAATACACCTCGGATTGTATTCGATGGAAGGCACCAGTTCGCGCCTCACTTACACAGGACCCCAGAACATTTTGGAGTATAATCAGTGGGCAAAATGGCAGAACTAGAGACATTGATGGGGTTCCAGAATTTACTTGGGACCTTCCCATAGCTCATATTTTTGGGGCGGAAGTTGACAACTGAATTCACCTCAGCCAAATGGCAGTATCAGAACAGCATGGCCGACATACTTAAGCTCATTACAACTAGCAATTCTTCCAAGGCACCTGCCCCGGGCGCCATCTGCAGTTCTTTAATCAAGTTGGATCCAAATATCTAGGACCAAGCACTGCATAGGTTATTTGCATTATTGAAGTCACTCAAGCGATTCCCTCCAGGTGGCATGACAGTATTATAATTCCCGTCTGGAAAAAGGGCAATCACAAAAAACCAGGGATCTATAGACTCCTGCCAATATTAGACATCTCGGCTAAATTATTTGCCCGTACCTTACTGAAAGAGCTTGAATATTGGGCAGAAGCCAATAACATCATACCATTCCATCAAACTGGCTTTCGTAAAGGTTCCATAATGGTCAGCAACTGTCTGGCATTAGTTACCACCATCGAGCAAGCTAGGAAAATAAGGAAGATCCTGCTGTACGTGGCCCTGGTGGACTTCAGTGCCACCTTTACCACCATCGAGCACGCTTAGAAGATAAGGAAGATCCTGCTGTACAAAGATCCTGCTGTACGTGGCCCTGGTGGACTTCAGTGCCACCTTTACCACCATCGAGCACGCTTAGAAGATAAGGAAGATCCTGCTGTACGTGGCCCTGGTGGACTTCAGTGCCACCTTTACCACCATCGAGCATGCTTTGAAGATAAGGAAGATCCTGCTGTATGAAGATCCTGCTGTACGTGGCCCTGGTGGACTTTAGTGCCACCTTTACCACCATCGAGCACGCTTAGAAGATAAGGAAGATCCTGCTGTACGTGGCCCTGGTGGACTTCAGTGCCACCTTTACCACCATCGAGCATGCTTGGAAGATAAGGAAGATCCTGCTTTACGAAGATCCTGCTGTACTTGGCCCTGGTGGACTTCAGTGCCACCTTTACCACTATCGAGCACGCTTAGAAGATAAGGAAGATCCTGGTGTACGTGGCCCTGGTGGACCTCAGAGCCACCTTTACCACCATCGGGCATGCTTGGAAGATAAGGAAGATCCTGCTGTACGAAGATCCTGCTGTATGTGGCCCTGGTGGACTTCAGTGCCACCTTTACCACCATCGAGCACGCTTAGAAGATAAGGAAGATCCTGGTGTACGTGTCCCTGGTGGACTTCAGAGCCACCTTTACTACCATCGAGCATGCTTGGAAGATAAGGAAGATCCTGCTGTACGAAGATCCTGCTGTACGTGGCCCTGGTGGACTTCAGTGCCACCTTTACCACCATCGAGCATGCTTAGAAGATAAGGAAGATCCTGCTGTATGAAGATCCTGCTGTACGTGGCCCTGGTGGACTTCAGTGCCACCTTTACCACCATCGAGCACGCTTAGAAGATAAGGAAGATCCTGCTGTACGTGGCCCTTGTGGACTTCAGTGCCACCTTTACCACCACCGAGCATGCTTAGAAGATAAGGAAGATCCTGCTGTACGTGGCCCTGGTGGACTTCAGTGCCACCTTTACCACCATCGAGCATGCTTTGAAGATAAGGAAGATCCTGCTGTATGAAGATCCTGCTGTACGTGGCCCTGGTGGACTTCAGTGCCACCTTTACCACCATCGAGCACGCTTAGAAGATAAGGAAGATCCTGCTGTACGTGGCCCTGGTGGACTTCAGTGCCACCTTTACCACCACCGAGCATGCTTAGAAGATAAGGAAGATCCTGCTGTATGAAGATCCTGCTGTACGTGGCCCTGGTGGACTTCAGTGCCACCTTTACCACCATCGAGCATGCTTGGAAGATAAGTAAGATCCTGCTTTACGAAGATCCTGCTGTACTTGGCCCTGGTGGACTTCAGTGCCACCTTTACCACTATCGAGCACGCTTAGAAGATAAGGAAGATCCTGGTGTACGTGGCCCTGGTGGACCTCAGTGCCACCTTTACCACCATCGAGCATGCTTTGAAGATAAGGAAGATCCTGCTGTACGAAGATCCTGCTGTATGTGGCCCTGGCGGACTTCAGTGCCACCTTTACCACCATCGAGCATGCTTAGAAGATAAGGAAGATCCTGGTGTACGTGTCCCTGGTGGACTTCAGAGCCACCTTTACTACCATCGAGCATGCTTGGAAGATAAGGAAGATCCTGCTGTACGAAGATCCTGCTGTACGTGGCCCTGGTGGACTTGAGTGCCACCTTTACCACCATCGAGCACGCTTAGAAGATAAGGAAGATCCTGCTGTACGAAGATCCTGCTGAACGTGGCCCTGGTGGACTTCAGAGCCACCTTTACTACCATTGACCATGCTTGGAAGATAAGGAAGATCCTGCTGTACGAAGATCCTGCTGTACTTGGCCCTGGTGGACTTCAGTACCACCTTTACCACTATCGAGCACGCTTAGAAGATAAGGAAGATCCTGGTGTACGTGGCCCTGGTGGACCTCAGAGCCACCTTTACCACCAGCGAGCATGCTTGGAAGATAAGGAAGATCCTGCTGTACAAAGATCCTGCTGTACGTGGCCCTGGTGAACTTCAGTGCCACCTTTACCACCATCGAGCATGCTTAGAAGATAAGGAAGATCCTGCTGTACGTGGCCCTGGTGGACCTCAGAGCCACCTTTACCACCAGCGAGCATGCTTGGAAGATAAGGAAGATCCTGCTGTACAAAGATCCTGCTGTACGTGGCCCTGGTGAACTTCAGTGCCACCTTTACCACCAGCGAGCATGCTTGGAAGATAAGGAAGATCCTGCTGTACAAAGATCCTGCTGTACGTGGCCCCGGTGAACTTCAGTGCCACCTTTACCACCATCGAGCATGCTTAGAAGATAAGGAAGATCCTGCTGTACGTGGCCCTGGTGGACCTCAGAGCCACCTTTACCACCAGCGAGCATGCTTGGAAGATAAGGAAGATCCTGCTGTACAAAGATCCTGCTGTACGTGGCCCTGGTGAACTTCAGTGCCACCTTTACCACCAGCGAGCATGCTTGGAAGATAAGGAAGATCCTGCTGTACAAAGATCCTGCTGTACGTGGCCCTGGTGGACTTCAGTGCCACCTTTACCACTATCGAGCACGCTTAGAAGATAAGGAAGATCCCGCTGTACGAAGATCCTGCTGTACGAAGATCCTGCTGTACGTGGCCCTGGTGGACTTCAGTGCCACCTTTACCACCATCGAGCAAGCTTAGAAGATAAGGAAGATCCTGGTGTACGAAGATCCTGCTGTACGTGGCCCTGGTGGACTTCAGTGCCACCTTTACCACTATCGAGCACGCTTAGAAGATAAGGAAGATCCTGGTGTACGTGGCCCTGGTGGACCTCAGAGCCACCTTTACCACCATCGAGCATGCTTGGAAGATAAGGAAGATCCTGCTGTACGAAGATCCTGCTGTACGTGGCCCTGGTGAACTTCAGTGCCACCTTTACCACCATCGAGCACGCTTAGAAGATAAGGAACATCCTGCTGTACGTGGCCCTGGTGGACTTCAGTGCCACCTTTACCACCATCGAGCATGCTTAGAAGATAAGGAAGATCCTGCTGTACGAAGATCCTGCTGTACGTGGCCCTGGTGGACTTCAGTGCCACCTTTACCACCATCGAACATGCTTAGAAGATAAGGAAGATCCTGGTGTACGTGACCCTGGTGGACTTCAGAGCCACCTTTGATACAGTAGACAGAGGGTCAACTTTGGAATAAGCTACACTGCTGGGGCATAACCCCCGGGGCTCCTTAAGATGATGGTTCTATTACACAAACAAACTACAGTAAACATAAGGTTGGATCAACATTGGAAGACCGCCTCTTGGACTAGCACCTACAAAGGCCTTTAACAAGGCTGTGCTTTGGCACCCATGTCGTTCAACCTTTATCTCCGAAGTGGGCAGTGTCCTAGAGGACGCCGCTGCTATCCCCCCAAAAATAGGCTCTATACTCCTACAATGGTTAGGCTTTGTGGACGACTTAATCATACTGCATCTCACGCCAATTGGTTTCCAAACTGCCTTGAATAACCGGAAGAAATATGCAGACGGTAATACGTTAATAGTTAACACCTCCAAAACCAACATTATGGTCTTGGGTCCCAATAGAAGCAAACCTCAAAATGTTATCTAGAAACTCGATGGTGCACAAATAGAGGAAGTATCTGTTTACAAACGTCTGGGGATAAATCTTGATAGTAAACTAAAGGGTTATGAGCAAGTGAGATCCTCTTCACTGTCGACGTTGCCTCGCATTATCGCATTTGCCAGCAAAGGAGGGCGGTACTCTGTGGCCAGCGTGCTACAGCTGTATCAGGCCAAGATCAACTACGTTATCATGTATTGAGAAGATATTTGGGCCATGACCCACTTAGACGTGGTGGGTAAACTTGAGCGGACACTAATTAAGAAACTCTTGAGGCTCCCTGCGTGGACACCTATGGAAATGGTCCACAGGGAGCTTAACATCTTGACCACACTGCAGAAGGTACAAACCAGCTGCCTCATAGCATAATGGAAATTTGTCAAGCCCCTAATAACTCACTCCAGGGCCACATATGTGAGGCCATGAGGACTAGAGCTAATCTAATGCAGAATAGTCATGTGGCCATGGTCAGTGGCCATCTAGGATGCCGGTGGACACAGTCAATGTAAATGATCAACCATTCAAGGGTAAGGTGGAGCGGATGCTCACAGACGTTATCAAAGACCGGCTAATTGTTAACCTGGCATCATATGAAGCGGGGGGGGGGGGGTTTAGATCTGGGCCACTACATGCAGCTGAGGGAATGTCCCCCAAGTACATGAAATGCTGTGTTGGGAACACCATGGTATGGGGCTATATCAAGTTAGAATTCAGTGCTGTTAGGACGCAGGAACTTGAGGGCAAATGGTTCCTCCTCTCGTGGGAGAACAGGGTGTGCCGACTACGTGGGGATAACTCACTGGAAACTGTTAAACAGCTGTTGACGCACTGTGAGTCCCTTCAGCCACCCCAGCGCTTGGCTTCACTATCTGCTGGCCTTCCCACAGGTCTAACCATGGAGGCAATGTGGGCCCTGCACCTTGGCGGGCATCAAAAAGCATGTGTAATTTACTTGATAAGGATGTGGAAGAAAGTTAACGACATTTTCAACGATTTGATCTAAATGTTTTTGGAATGTTTTTGGAGAAAGAGAATGCAATCTTCTAACGATTTGACCTGGCTGTCCTCAGATTGATATTGGTGGGGTGGAGGCACTTACATGCCGAGGAAGTCTGGGAAGAAGAGTTACATTTTCGATTAATTTTTCCTTTATTGCTCAAAATTGGCGCCTCTTCTTTGGAAGTTTTAGGTGTCTGTTGAGGCTGTCGGATTTACTGTTATGTAATCTTTTTTTACCTTGCTGTGTGAGATGTTTGTATAAACTGTAACACAGTAAATAAATAAAGAATAAAGGAGACATTAGACAGAACCTGCCACTGAGACAGTGTTAACATGCCTAGTGCTCTGCTGTGATTTTGCACTAATGCGTGATGCTATTGCACTGCTCACATGGCCTGTGCAGCATGTGCAAAGCAGAATTCCAACAGGTGGCTGCTAAGCTCTCCGGGTTGTGCTGTGGCAATTGGTGCAATGCATCTTGGCCATGGTAAGACTGGCCAAAATGTAAGATTATCTTCTGGGCCAGAGTGAGCATTTGTTCCAGAGGCTAATTGCTGATGAAGCTTGTGAACATGAGCTGAAGGACGTGCACAAAGCAGGAGACGCGCATTGGCTTGCCAATTTGCAAGGCGGTAAGGACAATTGATCTATCTATTGTCCGCTGCAGCAAAGCCCAAATGCAAACTACACACCTCAGCCACTGTGCCTCCCATCTCCTGGACTTCTCCCAGATGTCAACTCTATTGTGGCTTCTACCCTGAAACGCTTGCATGCACAATGGTGCCCGTGCCAAACTACATACACCTGCTGCCACCTTGAATTCAATTGAGGCCCCTCTCGTGTTGGAGAAAGGGAAGGCCCCTAGTATGCTGCATCTAAGGTTCTTACCACTGGTCTACATAAATGTCCATGGTGAAGTAGACTTCTTTCCCCACCGGCTGCTGCGATAACCACCCTACGGCAGGCATAACCGCATTGGTGACTTCCGGTTCTGCTTTACAAGAGAAAGCACATCAGCCGGGGAACTTCAGAGCAGTCATCGGTTTTCCCATGAGGGTCTGGAAGCCAGGGTTTCCCAGAGAGGAGTGGGGTCAAGAAAGCTATTATATCAGCCGGGGAACTTCAGAGCAGTCATCGGTTTTCCCATGAGGGTCTGGAAGCCAGGGTTTCCCAGAGAGGAGTGGGGTCAAGAAAGCTATTATATCAGCCGGGGAACTTCAGAGCAGTCATCGGTTTTCCCATGAGGGTCTGGAAGCCAGGGTTTCTCAGAGAGGAGTGGGGTCAAGAAAGCTATTACATCAGCTGGGGAACTACAGAGCAGTCATCGGTTTATCCATGAGGGTCTGGAAGCCAAGGTTCCCATTGAGGAATGGGGTCAAGAGAGCTATTATATCAGCTGGGGAACTTCAGAGCAGTCATCGGTTTTCCCATGAGGGTCTGGAAGCCAGGGTTTCCCAGAGAGGAGTGGGGTCAAGAAACTATTACATCAGCCGGGGAGCTCCAGAGCAGTCATAGGTTTATACATGAGGGTCTGGATGCCTAGGTTCCCATTGAGGAATGGGGTCAAGAGAGCTATTATATCAGCTGGGGAACTTCAGAGCAGTCATCGGTTTTCCCATGAGGGTCTGGAAGCCAGGGTTTCCCAGAGAGGAGTCGGGTCATGAAAGCTATTACATCAGCCGGGGAACTTCAGAGCAGTCATCGGTTTTCCCATGAGGGTCTGGAAGCCAGGAGTTCCCATTGAGGAGTGGGGTCAAGAGAGCTATTACATCAGTCGGGGAACTTGAGAGCAGTCCTCGGTATTCCCATGAGGGTCTGGAAGCCAGGGTTTACTATTGAGGAGTGGGGTAAAGAGAGCTATTACATCAGCCGGGGAAATTCAGAGCAGTCATTGGTTTTCCCATGAGGGTCTGGAAGCTAGGGTTTCTCACTGAGGAGTGGGGTCAAGAGAGCTATTACATCAGCCGGGGAACTCCAGAGCAGTCCTCGGTATTCCCATGAGGGTCTGGAAGCCAGGGTTTCCCAGAGAGGAGTGGGGTCAAGAGAGCTATTACATCAGCCGGGGAACTCCAGTGCAGTCATCGGTTTACCCTTGAGGGTCTGGAAGCCAGGGTTTCCCATTGAGGAGTGGGGTCGAGAGAGCTATTACATCAGCCAGGGAACTTCAGAGCAGTCATCGGTTTTCCCATGGGGGTCTGGAAGCCAGGGTTTCCGTTGAGGAGTAGGGTTGAGAGAGCTATTACATCAGCCGGGTAACTTCAGAGCAGTCATCGGTTTTCCCATGAGGGTCTGGAAGCCAGGGTTTCCCATTGAGGAGTGGGGTTAAGAGAGCTATTACATAAGCCGGGGAACTCCAGAGCAGTCATCGGTTTACCCTTGAGGGTCTGGAAGCCAGGGTTTCCCATTGAGGAGTGGTGTCAAGAGAGCTATTACATCAGCTGGGGAACTTCAGAGCAGTCATCGGTTTATCCTTGAGGGTCTGGAAGCCTGGATTTCCCATTGAGGATTGGTGTCAAGAGAGCTATTAAATCAGCTGGGGAACTTCAGAGCAGTCATCGGTTTTCCCATGAGGGTCTGGAAGCCAGGGTTTCCCATTGAGGAGTGGGGTCAAGAGAGCTATTACATAAGCCGGGGAACTCCAGAGCAGTCATCAGTTTACCCTTGAGGGTCTGGAAGCCAGGGTTTCCCATTGAGGATTGGTGTCAAGAGAGCTATTACATCAGCTGGGGAACTTCAGAGCAGTCATTTGGTTTTCCCATGAGGGTCTGGAAGCCAGGGATTCCCATTGAGGAGTGGGGTCAAGAGAGCTATTACATAAGCCGGGGAACTTCAGAGCAGTCATCGGTTTACCCTTGAGGGTCTGGAAGCCAGGGTTTCCCATTGCAGAGTGGGGTCATGAGAGCTATTATATCAGCCGGGGAACTTCAGAGCAGTCATCGGTTTACCCTTGAGGGTCTGGAAGCCAGGGTTTCCCATTGAGGAGTGGGGTCGAGAGAGCTATTACATCAGCTGGGGAACTTCAGAGCAGTCATCGGTTTTCCTATGATGGTCTGGAAGCCAGGGTTTCCCATTGAGGAGTGGGGTCGAGAGAGCTATTTCATCAGCCAGGGAACTTCAGAGCAGTCATCGGTTTTCCCATGAGGGTCTGGAAGCCAGGGTTTCCCATTGAGGAGTGGGGTCGGAGAGCTATTTCATCAGCCAGGGAACTTCAGAGCAGTCATCGGTTTTCCCATGAGGGTCTGGAAGCCAGAGTTTCCCATTGAGGAGTGGGGTCGAGAGAGCTATTTCATCAGCCCGGGAACTTCAGAGCAGTCCTCGGTATTCCCATGAGGGTCTGGAAGCCAGGGTTTCCCATTGAGGAGTGGGGTCAAGAGAGCTATTATATCAGCCGGGGAACTCCAGAGCAGTCATCGGTTTACCCTTGAGGGTCTGGAAGCCAGGGTTTCCCATTGAGGAATGGGGTCAAGAGAGCTATTACATAAGCCGGGGAACTCCAGAGCAGTCATCGGTTTTCCCATGAGGATCTGGAAGCCAGGGTTCCCATTGAGGAGTGGGGTCGAGACAGCTATTACATCAGCCAGGAAACTCCAGAGCAGTCATCGGTTTTCCCGTGAGGGTCTGGAAGCCAGGGTTTCCTATTGAGGAGTGGGGTCGAGAGAGCTATTTCATCAGCCAGGAAATTTCAGAGCAGTCCTCAGTATTCCCATGAGGGTCTGGAAGCCAGGGTTTCCCATTGAGGAGTGGGGTCGAGAGAGCTATTTCATCAGCCAGGGAATTTCAGAGCAGTCCTCAGTATTCCCATGAGGGTCTGGAAGCCAGGGTTTACCATTGAGGAGTGAGGTCATGGGAGCTATTATATCAGCCGGGGAACTCCAGAGCAGTCATCGGTTTTCCCATGAGGGTCTGGATGCCAGGGTTTCCCATTGAGGAGTGGGTCAAGAGAGCTATTACATCAGCCAGGAAACTCCAGAGCAGTCATCAGTTTACCCTTGTGGGTCTGGAAGCCAGGGTTCCCATTGAGGAGTGGGGTCAAGAGAGCTATTGTTAACGTACAGCTCAGTCAGCATCGAGCAGGCACCGTCTCTCATGGGACTAGGATCTAATGCCCCCATAACCTTGCCCTGATGCCCACATGGAGTGAGGATGCGGATTCACTGCTATCCGCTTCTGGTGTACAGGGAGTGAGGCTCGCCGTCCCACCCCCAACTACTGAGCTTAGTTCTGGAAACTGGTGGTGTTTAGCTGCTTGTGTAATGGCATGGCAGGGGCCTCTTGACTTCATTCCATGTCTCTGGCATCACTGTGGGCACAGGGTGTTCTGTGTTCCTCCCCTCTGAGCAGGCCTTTGCGGCAGAGTGTGCCAGCGGCCGGATTGGTTTCATGTCTACTCTCTGTGGTACTCCCAGGGGCTGGCACAGGCTGGGCTTCTGGGGGTTATCATGATGCGGGCAACACTGCTGCCCGTGGTGGTCTGGATGCCACCTAATGATGAGACCAGGTTCTGATCTGTGACGGGAAGGATGCTTCTCAAATCTGCCGTTACAGGTAAGGGGGGGGGGGCTTTTAGTATTACTGCACGTGGTGCGCGTGTGGTGTCCTGCGCCGCTTCCTCCTCAGCATGGTCGCTGATGGAGCATAATCAGTTTCTAGCATCTTCTGTCTCGTCGTGAGGACTCTTTCCCCCACTGGATGGCGGTGGCGGAGGGAAAGACCTCGCCTTTGCAGTCGCCTTTTTTGTTCAAGTCCTCCTACGCCTCTTGATGTTCCCTGACATCCACCAGCTTAGACCTGCACCCACTCCTTCTGCCCCTGATGAAGTGGAGGAACTGGAAGGTAACGCCCTCTCTTCCTCTGTTGCTCTGGGTGGATGTTCACTGCCGTGGTGCAAGATTAGAGCTTCTTCTTGGACTGGCACATGTAGCACAGCGTGACTTGTGACAGGCAGTTTGGAACATGAGTTGGACTGGTTTGTCACCCACCACCTCTCCAGATCTGTACCGATCCATGCCAAAAATACCAGATAAGTGTGGGTTCCCTCTTTAAGCCATGTGCTCCCTTTTTAAGCCATGTGTTCCCGTTTTAAGCCACATGCTCCCCATTTAAACTACATGCCCTCTCATTTTAAGCCACATGCACTCCCTCCACATGCTCCTGCTTTAAGCAATGTGGGTGTACCTCGGGGAAATATTTCAGAAATGTAATGCCTGTTTCACCTGTGACCAATGCCCCAGATTTGGGTGATTTGAGTTTGTTGCAGGGACATGTGTCCGGGTGTTTTGCTAGCCTGGGTTTAACATATGCCTTGTCTTGCACTAATGTTCTACATGTAACCGTTGTCTTTTACATGACATATTGTCTTTCTTGAATCTTGCCTCTTGAGAGTAAAGCACCGCTTGAATGTTGCTGTGCACAGGGGCTGGCAGTGCCATCTGAGCCTCTTGCTCTAACCCATTCTTATGTCTCTGCTGCAGGTTGTGAATATATTTTATATTCACCAGTTCTTCACTCTGGGTCTGTGGCTGTCTGAGGGCTACTATGAGTTCTCGTCGGTCATCCTAGGCATTTCCTTCATATCCATTGGACTCACTCTGTATGAACTCAGGCAGGTAAGACATGTGCAGGACTATCCGTGTGTGTGATATTAATATGAGTGAAGCAGTGGAGGGGGTCATCTCCTGCCTTTAAATATGGAGGACTGCACCTGTGTTGCTTCAGGGCAGAGCATCATAGCTAATTAGCAGGAGTGAGACAGTGAGTGAATGAGTGGGGGAGGGGCGAGGGAGGCAATGATCGCAGGCGATCCTGAATCATTAGTATCATCACCAAGTTAAGTCGCTGTCAATGTATCGTCCTCAGAACAATGGCTTGAGTCTGCCCTGGTGGGGATTCGAACTTGAGAAGTGAAGGTTTGCCCCATGTTAGAGCTGAGCGCTTAACCCGTGAGCTATCCATCCGGCTTTTATTGATCCAAATGTTCCCACGCAGCACTTTCTATGTTTCCTATGCAGTAAATACCCCATGTGATTGCAACGCATGACTTTGTAGGATTTCAAAAATCAGATGTATATTAAATTCCACATATTTCACCATTTTCTCCTTACTCATAAGATGCCCCCATGTTCTTACTGTTGCAGATGTACTCATAAGATGCCCCTGTGTTCTTACTGTTGCCGCTGTACTCTAAGGTGCCCCTGTGTTCTTACTGTTGCCGCTGTTCTCATAAAATGCCCCTGTGTTCTTACTGTTGCAGCTGTACTCATAACGATGCCCCCGTGTTCTTACTGTTGCCGCTGTACTAATAACGATGCCCCCATGTTCTTGCTGTTGCTGCTGTACTCATAACGATGCCCCTGTGTTCTTACTGTTGCTGCTGTACTCATAACGATGCCCCCGTGTTCTTACTGTTGCCGCTGTACTAATAACGATGCCCCCATGTTCTTGCTGTTGCTGCTGTACTCATAACGATGCCCCTGTGTTCTTACTGTTGCCGCTGTACTCATAACAATGCCCCCGTGTACTGTTGCCGCTGTACTCATAAGGATGCCCACGTGTTCTTACTGTTGCTGCTGTACTCATAACGATGCCCACGTGTTCTTACTGTTGCCGCTGTACTCATAAAATGCCCCTGTGTTCTTACTGTTGCTGCTGTACTCATAACGTTGCCCTGTGTTCTTACTGTTGCCACTGTACTCATAACACTGCCCATGTTCTTAATGTTGCTGCTCTACTCATAAGATGCCCCTGTGTTCTTACTGTTGCCGCTGTACTCATAACGTTGCCCCGTGTTCTTACTGTTGCCGCTGTACTCATAACGATGCCCCCGTGTTCTTACTGTTGCCGCTGTATTCATAACTCTGCCCCGTGTTCTTACTGTTGCCGCTGTACTCATAACGATGCCCCCGTGTTCTTACTGTTGCCGCTGTACTCATAACGCTGCCCTGTGTTCTTACTGATGCCGCTGTACTCATAATGATGCCCCCGTGTTCTTACTGTTGCCGCTGTACCCAAAACGATGCCCACATGTTCTTACTGTTGCCGCTGTACTCATAATGATGCCCCAGTGTTCTTACTGTTGCCGCTGTACTCATAACGATGCCCATGTGTTCTTACTGTTGCCGCTATACTCCTAACTCTGCCCGGGTTCTTAATGTTGCTGCTGTACTCATAAGATGCCCCTGTGTTCTTACTGTTGCCGCTGTACTCATAACGATGCCCCCGTGTTCTTACTGTTCCCACTATACTCATAACACTGCCCGTGTTCTTTACTGTTGCTGCTCTACTCATAAGATGCCCCTGTGTTCTTACTGTTGCCGCTGTACTCATAACGCTGCCCCGTGTTCTTTCTGTTGCCACTGTACTCATAACGATGCCCCTGTGCTCTTACTGTTGCCGCTGTACTCATAACGCTGCCCTGTGTTCTTACTGTTGCCGCTGTACTCATAACGCTGCCTTGTGTTCTTACTGTTGCCGCTGTACTCATAGCGATGCCCCTGTGTTCTTACTGTTGCCGCTGTACTCAAAACGATGCCCACGTGTTCTTACTGTTGCCGCTGTACTCATAACGATGCCCTGGTGTTCTTACTGTTGCCGCTGTACTCATAACGATGCCCACGTGTTCTTACTGTTGCCGCTATACTCATAACGCTCTCCGTGTTCTTACTGTTGCTGCTGTACTCATAAGATGCCCCTGTGTTCTTACTGTTGCCGCTGTACTCATAACAGTGCCCCGTGTTCTTACTGTTGCCGCTGTACTCATATTGATGCCCCTGTGTTCTTACTGTTGCTGCTGTACTCATAACGATGCCCCCATGTTCTTACTGTTGTCGCTGTACTCATAACGATGCCCCCGTGTTCTTACTGTTGCCGCTGTACTCATAACGATGCCCCCGTGTTCTTACTGTTGCCGCTGTACTCATAATGCTGCCCCATGTTCTTACTGTTGCCGCTGTACTCATAACGCTGCCCTGTGTTCTTACTGTTGCCGCTGTACTCATAATGATGCCCCCATGTTCTTACTGTTGCCGTTGTACTCAGAACGATGCCCACGTGTTCTTACTGTTGCTGCTCTACTCATAACGATGCCCCAGTGTTCTTATTGTTGCCGTTGTACTCACAGCGATGCCCACGTGTTCTTACTGTTGCCGCTGTACTCATGACGCTGCCCGTGTTCTTACTGTTTCTGCTTTACTCATAAGATGCCCCTGTGTTCTTACTGTTGCCTATGTACTCATTACGCTGCCCTGTGTTCTTACTGTTGCCGCTGTACTCATAACGCTGCCCCGTGTTCTTACTGTTGCTGCTGTATTCATAAAGATGCCCCCGTGTTCTCACTGTTGCCGCTGTACTCATAACGCTGCCCCCGTGTTCTCACTGTTGCCGCTGTACCCTAACGATGCCCACGTGTTCTTACTATTGCCGCTGTACTCATAACGATGCCTTCCGTACTTACTGTTGCCGCTGTACTCATAACGATTCCCACGTGTTCTTATTGTTGCCGCTGTACTCATAACGCTACCCCGTGTTCTTACTGTTGCTGCTGTACTCATAAGATGCCCCTGTGTTCTTCCTGTTGCTGCTGTACTCATAACGCTGCTCCGTGTTCTTACTGTTGCTGCTGTACTAATAAGATGGCCCCGTGTTCTTACTGTTGCCGCTGTACTCATAGCGCTGCCCCTGTGTTCTTATTGTGGCCGCTGTACTCATAACGATGCCCCGGTGTTCTTACTGTTGCTGCTGTACTCATAACGCTACCCCGTGTTCTTACTGTTGCTGCTGTACTCATAAGATGCCCCTGTGTTCTTCCTGTTGCTGCTGTACTCATAACGCTGCTCCGTGTTCTTACTGTTGCTGCTGTACTAATAAGATGGCCCCGTGTTCTTACTGTTGCCGCTGTACTCATAGCGCTGCCCCTGTGTTCTTATTGTGGCCGCTGTACTCATAACGATGCCCACGTGTTCTTACTGTTGCCGCTGTACTCATAACGATGCCCCCGTGTTCTTACTGTTGCTGCTGTACTAATAAGATGCCCCCGTGTTCTTACTGTTGCCGCTGTACTCATAACGCTGCCCCTGTGTTCTTATTGTGGCCGCTGTACTCATAACGATGCCCACGTGTTCTTACTGTTGCCGCTGTACTCATAACGATGCCCACGTGTTCTTACTGTTGCCGCTGTACTCATAACGATGCCCCCGTGTTCTTACTGTTGCCGCTGTACTCCTAATGAATCCCAGAGTACTGCTGCTGAATGAACGCATCACAGTTCACACTACCTTTCTGCTTTGTCTTCCCTTGTCAATGCGCAGCAATCTCTAAGACTCCACAATCTTGTTGAAGCTCACAACAAAGTGCGCATCACAGTGTGCAGGAAACATGGCGGTGAGTACAGTCTTTTCACAGTCCTCTTTCAGCCAATGGCGTCACTGTAATCTGTAAATGTGCGTGAGAAGGTAAGAGATGGTGAGCCAAGAAAGGTGGACCTGTGGTACAAGCTGTGGAGTAAGGGATGCCTGGTGCTGGCGGTCACCTAGAGCTTCTGTCTTTCCTCTCCAAGTCGTATTACATGTCACCTACCTTGGCATTATGGCATTGGGTGGCGTTGGAAGCCTGTATCATCCTCGAGGATGGCTGCCTTCTGTAGATGGTGCTGAGGCAGAGAAAACCCGTCTATACAGCCTAAGCCATTGCACATCTCCAGCGGTGCCTGAATTACACGAATTAGGAAGCGAGGTACCGAGTCTTGAATTTCCTGAATCCAGTAGGACAATGACCTGAATCAGGGGTCCTGTCCTTCTCCCCCTCTGGCGTGCAATGCCTTCCTACCATGAAAGCAAGGGTCCTGTCCTTCTGCCACTCCGACGTGCAATGCCTTCCTACCCTGAAAGCAAGGGTCCTGTCCTTCTGCCCCTCCGATGTGCATTGCCTTCCTACCCTAAAAGCAAGGGTCCTGTCCTTCTCCCCCTCCGATGTGCGATGCCTTCCTACCCTGAAAGCAAGGGCCCTGTCCTTCTCCCCCTCCGACGTGCAATGCCTTCCTACCTGAAAGCAAGGAGCCTGTCCTTCTGCCCCTCCGATGTGCAATGTCTTCCTACCCTGAAAGCAAGGCCCTGTCCTTCTGCCCCTCTGGGGTGCTATGCCTTCCTACCCTGAAAGCAAGGACCCTGTTCTTTTGCCCCTCCGGCGTGCAATGCCTTCTTGCCCTAAAAGAAAGGGCCCTGTCCTCTCTGCCCCTCTGGCGTGCAATGCCTTCCTACCTGAAAGCAAGGCCCCTGTCCTTCTGCCCCTCCGAAGTGCAGTGTTTTCCTACCCTAAAAGCAAGGGCCCTGTCCTTCTGCCCATCTGGCGTGCAATGCCTTCCTACCCTAAAAGCAAGAGCCCTGTCCTCTCTTCCCTTCTGACGTGCAATGCCTTCCTACCCTGAAAGAAAGGGCCCTGTCCTTCTGCCCCTCTGCCATGCAATGCCTTCCTACCCTGAAAGCAAGGGCCTGTCCTACTGCCCCTCCGGTGTGCAATGCCTTTCTTCCCTGAAAGCAAGGGCCCTGTCATTCTGCCCAACTGGCGTGCAATGCTTTCCTTCCCTGAAAGCAAGGGCCCTGTCCTTCTGCCCCTCCGGCGTACAATGCCTTCCTACCCTGAAAGCAAGGGCCCTGTCCTTCTGCCCCCCTGGCGTTCAATGCCTTCCTACCCTGAAAGCAAAGGCCCTGTCCGTCTGCCCAACTGGCGTGCAATGCCTTCCTACCCTGAAAGCTAGGGCCCTGTCCTTCTGCGCCTCCGAAGTGCAGGGCCTTCCTATCCTGAAAGCAAGCGCCCTGTCCTTCTGCCCCTCCGACGTGCAATGCCTTCTTACCCTGAAAGCACGGGCCCTGTCCTTCTGCCCCTCTGTCATGCAATGCCTTCCTACCCTGAAAGCAAGGGCCCTGTCCTTCTGCCCCTCCGGCGTACAATGCCTTCCTACCCTGAAAGCAAGGGCCCTGTCCTTCTGCCCCCCTGGCGTTCAATGCCTTCCTACCCTGAAAGCAAGGGCCCTGTCCGTCTGCCCAACTGGCGTGCAATGCCTTCCTACCCTGAAAGCAAGGGCCCTGTCCTTCTGCCCCTCTAGCGTGCAATACCTTCCTACCCTGAAAGCAAGGGCCCTGTCCTTCTGCCCCTCTGCGGTGCAATGCCTTCCTACCCTGAAAGCAAGGGCCCTGTCCTTCTGCCCCTCCGGCGTAGAAATGCCTTCCTACCCTAAAAGCAAGGGCCGTGGCCTTCTGCCCCTCTGACGTGAAATGCCTTCCTACCCTTATAGCAGGGGCCTTGTCCTTCTGCCCCTCTGACGTGCAATGCCTTCTTACCCTGAAAGCAAGGGCCCTGTCCTTCTGCACCTCTGGCGTGCAGTGCCTTCCTACCCTGAAAGCAAGGGCCCTGTCCTTCTGCCCCTCCGACTTGCAATGCCTTCCTTCCCTGAAAGCAAGAGTCCTGTCCTTCTGCCGCTCCGAAGTGCAATGCCTTCCTACCCTGAAAGCAAGGACCCTCTGCTTCTGCCCCTCCAGCGTGCAATGCCTTCTTACCCTGCAAGCAAGGTCCTTGTCCTTCTGCCCCTCTGGCGTGCTATGCCTTCTTCCCTGAAAGGAAGGGCCCTGTCTGTCTGCCTCTCTGGCGTGCAATGACTTCCTACCCTGAAAGCAAGGGCCCTGTCCTTCTGCCCATCTGACGTGCAATGCCTTCCTTCCCTGAAAGCAATGTCCTTGTCCTTCTGCCCCTCTGGCGTGCTATGCTTTCTTACACTAAAAGTAAGGGTCCTGTTCTTCTGCCCCTCTGGCGTGCAATGCCTTCTTCCCTGAAAGCAACGGCCCTGTCTTTCTGCCCCTTCGACGTGCAATGCCTTCCTACCCTGAAACCAAGGGCCCTGTCCTTCTTCCCCTCTGACGTGCAATGCCTTCCTACCCTGAAAGCAAGGGCTCTGTCCTTTTTCCCTTCTGGCGTGCAATGCCTTCCTACCCTGAAAGCAAGGGCTCTGTCCTTCTGATCAACTGGTGTGCAATGCCTTCCTTCCCTGAAAGCAAGGGCCCTGTCCTTCTGCCCCTCTGGGGTGCAATGCCTTCCTACCCTGAAAGCAAGGCCCCTGTCCTTCTGCCCCTCTGGCGTGCAATGCCTTCCTACCCTGAAAGCAAGGACCCTGTCCTTCTGCCCCTCTGACGTGCAATGCTTTCTTCCCTGAAAGCAAAGGCCCTGCCTTTCTGCCCCTCCGGCGTGCAATGCCTTCCTACCCTGAAAGCAAGGGCCCTGTTCTTCTGCCCCTCTGGCGTGCGATGCCTTCCTTCCCTGAAAGAAATGTCCTTGTCCTTCTGCCCCTCTGGCGTGCTATGCTTTCTTACACTAAAAGTAAGGGTCCTGTCCTTCTGCCCCTCTGGCGTGCAATGCCTTCTTCCCTGAAAGCAACGGCCCTGTCTTTCTGCCCCTCCGGCGTGCAATGCCTTCCTACCCTGAAAGCAAGGACCCTGTCCTTCTTCCCCTCTGACGTGCAATGCCTTCCTACCCTGAAAGCAAGGGCTCTGTCCTTTTTCCCTTCTGGCGTGCAATGCCTTCCTACCCTGAAAGCAAGGGCCCTGTCCTTCTGATTAACTGGCGTGCAATGCCTTCCTTCCCTGAAAGCAAGGGCCCTGTCCTTCTGCCCCTCTGGGGTGCAATGCCTTCCTACCCTGAAAGCAAGGCCCCTGTCCTTCTGCCCCTCTGGGGTGCAATGCCTTCCTACCCTGAAAGCAAGGGCCCTGTCCTTCTGCCCCTCTGGCGTGCAATGCCTAACTACTCTCACTACACATGAGCTCAGCTCGACTGTATTTTTGAAAAAAAGTGTCGAATACTCTTATTTTCGCAGTGCATTAATGTGTCGTTATTCTGAGAGTACACATTAGGGCTCATTGATAAACACAAATACATGTACAGTTTCAATGAAGAATCGTTACATCTAGCTGGCCTTCCGTAGAACGTCAATATGTTGAAATGATCGTCGATGGTTGATGTAATATCTGATTTTGATCTATGTTTCGTTGTAATGTTCTACAGCGCTCCGTGTGTCCTCGTGAGATGTTAGTGCATTAGAATTACGAGAAATAAAATAGATAATAAATGATAAAGAGAGCATTCCCCCACTCAGGTGCATGGCTGGAGGGTGGGACTAACTGGCAACAACGCTGCAGGAAGCGACGTCAGCAAGAGAGGGCGTGACTGACAGCCCTTTGGTCAATAATTCCCATCTGCCGAAGCTTCCCATGCAATGAATTCCTTGCACCGCGTGCTCTTCACGTGACCTTTCTTCCCACTCGCAATATTTCTCTCACACTCCGTCCACCTCTCATAGCTTCTCCTTTATAACAGTAGCCTTTTCTCTCATTATTTTTATTTCATTCTATTCCTCCCCACCCACATTATTTCTGTGTTCTTTGTTTTTCCTCTATCCCTTATATTATCATTTGTAATGCCACACCTTTTTGTGTCGATCTGTAAAGAGCCTCAGCTCTCTTCCACTGCTCTGGAAAGTGTTTGTTCAAGGGGCCAGGGGCCAACCAGCTGCTTTGCAATACAAACGAAATGCTTCCTGGTGAAGTTCTGCTATAGTGGCAGCCATTTTGTAGAAGGGAGAGGGACTGTGTGGGTTGAGGAGAGTATTCTTAAGTGCGTGCATTGTTTCCATGCTGCTTGTTACATTGATGTGTTTTTCACTATTGTACACATATGACTTGTTCTTTCTAATGTTTATGGCTGTTACTCTTTCTGTGGTTAAATAATGCACCCATGATGGATTGGGGTCGGGGGGGGGGGGGAGCTCTTATTTAAACCTTCATAAACCTCCCAAACCATCATGGGTCCCATTATATAATATAGAAAAGACTTTCAACGTTTGAGCTTCATGCAAAAAACTGGCAGGTTATGGGTGTTACCAGCGGCAATGTTAAAAGGGCTGCAGCAAGCAAACGAGTCTAGTGGAATCTTTCAAATAGGGAACATAAATACAAAAAGAAAATACATAAAAAAGGAAGACATTTCCCAGAAATCTTTTACCGTTAGCCCTTGATGAATATTGCCAGCTACCAACGTTAGGAGGAAGGGGGTGACAAATGGATTCTCCTGAAGGGAGTACAGCAGCACTCTACATTAAATGCTTCCCTCAAAGGTCCAAGCCAGAGGCGTAGACAGGGTAGGGCCTGAGTGGGCAAGGCACACCCAAAATCTGTAAGTGCCCACTCACAGAACTGCGTGAGAATTTACTGATGTTAATGTCACTGCAGTGGGCCAAATACATTAGCTTCAGGCCCCACTTAATAGACAATCCTTGCTACGCCTCTGGTCCAACCCAAGAAGAGTGTCACAATTTAGCAAATGCTTTCTACCCGATAAGTGGTTGAGTTCCCACTTTCCTCCGAAAAACAATGCAGGCAGAGTACTACCTGGTGCTGCACTAAGGGTAGTCAGAGTTACCCCACAAAAACAAAAAAGGAGCAATGGAGCAGTGGCCTCGGAACCCTCAAGTTGTTTACTGATGAACCGACAGCTGACCGTCAGATTACATCGCTAACTTCCACCGTAGGTCCATGGATCAGGGACCAAAGGACTCGGAGGGACGATATGGAGTCGGAGTGCAAACTCACTGCTGCATCTGAGACAAGTGACTTCCATCATCACCCCCTTTTCACGCCCCATGTGTAGCTGAGTAAGCATTTGAGGAACATACCTAACCCAACCAGACAACCAGAGAAACCTGTGTTCAACCACGCCTGGGAGGATCATGCATTCCACCTGAAACAAGTGCTTCAGGCACTGCAGAATGCAGCCCTGACTATCAAGGCCACACAGTGCCAGATAGAACAGGGTACAGTGACTTCTAGGCCACCTGGTTGGTGGAGGTAAGAAACAATCTATATGAGTGAAGGTACAGCTGTGAAGGATTGGGACATCTCCACCACACTGACACAGGTGAGAGTGTTTCTAGGTCTCACCGGGTACTACCGGTCGTTCATCAGAGGATACGAGACCATTGCCATGCCCCTGAATGATGTAACATCCAAAAAGATGCCAAAAAAGGTAAATTGGACCCCTGCCTCTCAAACCTCCTTTCAGGATTTAAAGGATGGATTGTGCAGGTCCCCACTTCAGAAAGTGCCAGACTTGGTCAGGAATTCATATCCAGATGGATGCCAGTGATTTTGGTATTGGAGCAGTGTTAGCGCAGCTAAACTCTGAAGTGGTAGAGCAACCTGTCGCCTACATTAGCTGGTTATAGACAAAAAGGGAAAGGAACTAGGCTGTCGTAGAAAAAGAGGTGCATGCAGTCATGTGGGCTGTAAAGAAGTCAAAACCCTACAATTTTGGGTCACACTTTACAATGTAGATGGACCACAGGCCTCTGCGATGGTTAATGGCCAAACAAGGGGAGAACCCTAAGCTTTTGCAGTAGGCCATATCCCTACATGGACTATATATGGACATCCAGTACAAACCATGCTCCCAGCAGGGAAATGCAGATGGCCTCAGCTGGTACTTTCACCTCGATGACGAACCAGACCATCAGTAGGGTGGTGGATCATATTTTGAGGCTGGGGGGCATGTGAGGAATTCGACCATCCGCACAGGGAGAGTGCATTCACTATTTGATTTTTGTTTATTTAAAAGAATGAATGATGGGAGATCAACCTCCAGAAAATATGTGGGGCCATTCCTGCACATATTTTCCACGCTCAACGCACAGCAGAAAAATAGTCATGAACTCTTGGAGGACACAGCTTACCAGTGCTGCCCTCCCCTGCCATGTGTAGCTGACAGCTGACAGCTGTGGGTACATCAAAAGCCTCTGGCCGTGGGAAGCCTGATTAGCATTTCAAGGCCCAATGGATAGCATCTCCTTTGTTACACCTTGCTGGTGGTTGCGAATACTGAAGAATGTTAATTAGCAGGCCTCAGGGAAGCCCTGGGTGCAGGAACTAACAATGGAGACCACAGACCAACATCTCTTTGTAATGCAGTGTGTTAACCTGGTACTTACACCCCTCCTTTGGATGAAAGGGCAGTGAATGTACTGTCTGGAACCACTCCTTTCAGAACAGGGAAGTATGTGAATTGTAGGAGACAAAAGTCTGCCTGCAAACCCCTACTTCAAAGAAGGCCCATGTTGTGATCAAGAGCCACCTAGGGCTCAGTTAATTAGGGAGACACTTTGATGTACAGCAGACAGGAAGATAGGTGGGACTTAGTCATTTATGTTGTCATCCTTCCCCTGTCTGTTGCAAAGCACTCTGGTTCTGACCTGAAGCATCATTGAAGATTGTTGGTGGGGACCCAGGATTGGTTCATTAAGGTGGGCTAAGCCTGCACCAATCACTGGGGCTTGTTTGGCTTTAAAAGAGGGCTGAGCTCCTCACTGATCAGATCATCTGAAGACTTTGCAAGGAGTAAGAAGAAGGACTCATTTGGACCCGAGCTGAACGTACAGTCTACCTTACATCTTCTGCCAGTGAATCAAGGCCAGGAGTTCCAAGAGGAAGCAAGATCCCCCCACTAAACATCTCGCAGGGAACAGAGGGAGATACTGAATACAGAGGAACCTCCAGCAGTTCCAGAACTGGTACATAGCCAGCACACAGCATGCCCTGCTAGGTTCTGACAGCAAGCTTCCTAGGTGGGGAGTGCCGGAAAGTCTCTGGACAAAGGACAAGGCTGTTGCTTGCTAACACCCTCCTAAGCTTTGGTCTGTCTGCCTTGAAAGGACACGTGCCCTGCGAAGAAGCTGGGAGGAGTGCCACACAAGCATCATCCAGCGTACAACTTTTTAAGGACAATTTCGAGACAGTCGAGTCCACAAACCGCATCCGGCTGCACCGCTCAGTGTTGTTATGCCGCAGTCACCAGAGCTGTCTGAGACACCTCTACCAGCATTCCAGATCCTCCAACCAGCAAACAGACAGCGATTGTTGATCCTGAGCTGCCGCGCTGGACAGCCTGCAGACGTCAGTCCAGTCTTCCTTGCCAAACTGCCTGCCGCCTCGTACCCGCAGCTGTCTCCCGCCTCTAACTCTGTCTCACACGCTGCAAAAAAACCTGGAACCGCCTTGACACTGTCGAGCACCAAGAACTTCTTAAACACCAGGTACATTGTGGTTCTGCCTCTCTGGTCTTTCTCTGAAGGCCCCTAGAGACAGTTTCTATCCTTTGTCCCTTTGGTGCTGAAACAAAATAATCTTGCATTATAAGACTGATTACTTTACCAACTACCCTCCTGTCAGCATCCAGAGTGCATCCCTTTCCTTTGTGAAACTGTATGAACTATCTGTCCTCTGTTTTCCTTTACAGGGTGGGCTGTATTTTGTAGTGTGCCTAGAACTGTTTATTGTGTTAATAATAAAATAGACATTTTTATACAGCTTTGACTGGACAGTCCCTTTTATCATTGGATAATAATAGTATTTTCGCTGCGTTGCAATTGACCAACGATCCACGACCTTGCGCAGATAAGCCTGCTGTTCCGTCCACGTTACCAAAACTGGATAAGGAGGTCTTATAATTCACTTGTATTCCAATCTGTTTGGATCCCTTCTGGTGTACTGGAGGTTTGGGGCTGATTGATGACTTAGAAACCGATATTCATCCCTGGACCACGGGTTCTACGGAAAATGATTCGTTACACCAAGACTATGGCCGTTCAACCCCTCCCATTACCTGCACATGCCGCTGTGGCTGCAGCAATTCATGTGTCATTACAGAAGACAAAGGCGGCAGATCCTTTCCGAGTGGGGCTGTGTGGCGACTGGATGTCATGTTGCAAGCAGTCTGTTCAAATAAACTCACTCCAGCACTTGGGTGATAGCGCAGTGAGGTGCGAGAGGCGCCGTCCTGGTTGAAATCCCCAGTAGGGGAGAAGTACAACGATGCCCTTCGTTGCCGCCCTGGAAAGGTGCCTGAGGTGAATGATGACGAATTTCCCTCAACACAACGTCGTACCCTTTTGTTCCCGCAAAATTCGACCGTTGTGTAAATGGCATTATTTCACATTAACAAGCCAGGAAACCAGGGGAGAAGAAAATTAGGGGGCCCACCACTAAGTGTGCAATGTCAGCCGTGGCCAAAGACCGAGGTTTCATGGATGAGGAATACATTCACTTCCATTAAACTGAATAAACAGGAAACCTATCATTACAGCACTTCGAAGGGGAGGAATCAGACGTGAAGCGCTGTGTAATAGCAGCATGTTATTTTTCTCTATTATTATTGGTTTTATTGTTACTATGTTTACTGTTACTAGTGTTATAATTATTATCAACATTACTATCATTATTGTTGGGACAGCATCCTTTTCACTACCCAGCAGGGATGATGGATGTAGAATGTCCCGCCTCACCTCAGTGCTATTGAGATCCAGGCATTCAGGGAAACGCTGAGGGAAATGCCTTGGGTGACACATGGAGGGATGCAGGTCGCAGCATTAGCATGGAGTCACAGCTGGAGCGAGGTGTCCAGCACTCAGTAGGGGAAATCCCAGTGCTAGCTAACGATCCAGCTCGCAGGACAGGAAGTCACAGTGGCAACAAGAGATCCAGCTCCCAGCAGCTGCTTGGGAATTCAGAGTAGCAGCCAGCAATCCAGCTCCTGGCATGACATGTACAGTGGTAGCCAGAAATCCATCTCTCAGCGTGGGAATGCACAGCAGTAACCAGACATGCATCTGCCAGCGTGGGAATTCACAGTGGTAACCAGAGACCCTTCTCCCGGCATGGGAATGCACAGTGGTAACCAGAGATGCATCTGTCAGCGTGGGAAATCAGTGTTAACCAGAGATCCTTCTCCTGGCATGGGAATTCACAGTGGTAACCAGAGATGGATCTCTCAGCGTGGGAATGCACAGGAGTAACCAGAGATCCTTCTCCTGGCATGGGAATTCACAGTGGTAACCAGAGATGCATCTGTCAGCGTGGGAAATCAGTGTTAACCAGAGATCCTTCTCCTGGCATGGGAATTCACAGTGGTAACCAGAGATGCATCTGCCAGCGTGGGAAATCAGTGTTAGCCAGAGATCCTTCTCCTGGCATGGGAATTCACAGTGGTAACCAGAGATGCATCTGCCAGCGTGGGAAATCAGTGTTAGCCAGAGATCCTTCTCCTGGCATGGGAATTCACAGTGGTAACCAGAGATGCATCTGTCAGCGTGGGAAATCAGTGTTAACCAGAGATCCTTCTCCTGGCATGGGAATTCACAGTGGTAACCAGAGATGGATCTCTCAGCGTGGGAATGCACAGGAGTAACCAGAGATCCTTCTCCTGGCATGGGAATTCACAGTGGTAACCAGAGATGCATCTGTCAGCGTGGGAAATCAGTGTTAACCAGAGATCCTTCTCCTGGCATGGGAATTCACAGTGGTAACCAGAGATGCATCTGCCAGCGTGGGAAATCAGTGTTAACCAGAGAACCTTCTCCTGGAAGGGGAATTCACAGTGGTATCCAGAGATGCATCTGTCAGCGTGGCAAATCAGTGTTAACCAGAGATCCTTCTCTTGGAATGGGAATTCACAGTGGTAACCCGAGATGCATCTGTCAGCGTGGCTAATCAGTGTTAACCAGAGATCCTTCTCCTGGCATGGGAATTCACAGTGGTAACCAGAGATGCATCTGCCAGCGTGGGAAATCAGTGTTAGCCAGAGATCCTTCTCCTGGCATGGGAATTCACAGTGGTATCCAGAGATGCATCTGTCAGCGTGGCAAATCAGTGTTAACCAGAGATCCTTCTCTTGGAATGGGAATTCACAGTGGTAACCCGAGATGCATCTGCCAGCGTGGGAAATCAGTGTTAACCAGAGAACCTTCTCCTGGAAGGGGAATTCACAGTGGTATCCAGAGATGCATCTGTCAGCGTGGCAAATCAGTGTTAACCAGAGATCCTTCTCTTGGAATGGGAATTCACAGTGGTAACCCGAGATGCATCTGTCAGCGTGGGAAATCAGTGTTAACCAGAGATCCTTCTCTGGGAATGGGAATTCACAGTGGTAACCCGAGATGCATCTGCCAGCGTGGGAAATCAGTGTTAACCAGAGAACCTTCTCCTGGAAGGGGAATTCACAGTGGTAACCAGAGATGCATCTGTCAGCGTGGCAAATCAGTGTTAACCAGAGATCCTTCTCCTGGCATGGGAATTCACAGTGGTAACCAGAGATGCATCTGTCAGCGTGGGAAATCAGTGTTAACCAGAGATCCTTCTCCTGGCATGGGAATTCACAGTGGTAACCAGAGATGCATCTGCCAGCGTGGGAAATCAGTGTTAGCCAGAGATCCTTCTCCTGGCATGGGAATTCACAGTGGTAACCAGCGATGCATCTGTCAGCGTGGGAAATCAGTGTTAACCAGAGATCCTTCTCCTGGCATGGGAATTCACAGTGGTAACCAGAGATGGATCTCTCAGCGTGGGAATGCACAGGAGTAACCAGAGATCCTTCTCCTGGCATGGGAATTCACAGTGGTAACCAGAGATGCATCTGTCAGCGTGGGAAATCAGTGTTAACCAGAGATCCTTCTCCTGGCATGGGAATTCACAGTGGTAACCAGAGATGCATCTGCCAGCGTGGGAAATCAGTGTTAGCCAGAGATCCTTCTCCTGGCATGGGAATTCACAGTGGTAACCAGAGATGCATCTGCCAGCGTGGGAAATCAGTGTTAGCCAGAGATCCTTCTCCTGGCATGGGAATTCACAGTGGTAACCAGAGATGCATCTGTCAGCGTGGGAAATCAGTGTTAACCAGAGATCCTTCTCCTGGCATGGGAATTCACAGTGGTAACCAGAGATGGATCTCTCAGCGTGGGAATGCACAGGAGTAACCAGAGATCCTTCTCCTGGCATGGGAATTCACAGTGGTAACCAGAGATGCATCTGTCAGCGTGGGAAATCAGTGTTAACCAGAGATCCTTCTCCTGGCATGGGAATTCACAGTGGTAACCAGAGATGCATCTGCCAGCGTGGGAAATCAGTGTTAACCAGAGAACCTTCTCCTGGAAGGGGAATTCACAGTGGTATCCAGAGATGCATCTGTCAGCGTGGCAAATCAGTGTTAACCAGAGATCCTCCTCTTGGAATGGGAATTCACAGTGGTAACCCGAGATGCATCTGTCAGCGTGGCTAATCAGTGTTAACCAGAGATCCTTCTCCTGGCATGGGAATTCACAGTGGTAACCAGAGATGCATCTGCCAGCGTGGGAAATCAGTGTTAGCCAGAGATCCTTCTCCTGGCATGGGAATTCACAGTGGTATCCAGAGATGCATCTGTCAGCGTGGCAAATCAGTGTTAACCAGAGATCCTTCTCTTGGAATGGGAATTCACAGTGGTAACCCGAGATGCATCTGCCAACGTGGGAAATCAGTGTTAACCAGAGAACCTTCTCCTGGAAGGGGAATTCACAGTGGTATCCAGAGATGCATCTGTCAGCGTGGCAAATCAGTGTTAACCAGAGATCCTTCTCTTGGAATGGGAATTCACAGTGGTAACCCGAGATGCATCTGTCAGCGTGGGAAATCAGTGTTAACCAGAGATCCTTCTCTGGGAATGGGAATTCACAGTGGTAACCCGAGATGCATCTGCCAGCGTGGGAAATCAGTGTTAACCAGAGAACCTTCTCCTGGAAGGGGAATTCACAGTGGTAACCAGAGATGCATCTGTCAGCGTGGCAAATCAGTGTTAACCAGAGATCCTTCTCCTGGCATGGGAATTCACAGTGGTAACCAGAGATGCATCTGTCAGCGTGGGAAATCAGTGTTAACCAGAGATCCTTCTCCTGGCATGGGAATTCACAGTAGTAACCAGAGATGCATCTGTCAGCGTGGCAAATCAGTGTTAACCAGAGATCCTTCTCCTGGCATGGGAATTCACAGTGGTAACCAGAGATGCATCTGTCAGCGTGGGAAATCAGTGTTAACCAGAGATCCTTCTCCTGGCATGGGAATTCACAGTGGTAACCAGAGATGCATCTGTCAGCGTGGGAAATCAGTGTTAACCAGAGATCCTTCTCCTGGCATGGGAATTCACAGTGGAAACCAGAGATGCATCTGCCAGCGTGGGAAATCAGTGTTAACCAGAGAACCTTCTCCTGGAAGGGGAATTCACAGTGGTAACCAGAGATGTATCTGTCAGCGTGGCAAATCAGTGTTAACCAGAGATCCTTCTCTTGGAATGGGAATTCACAGTGGTAACCCGAGATGCATCTGCCAGCGTGGGAAATCAGTGTTAACCAGAGAACCTTCTCCTGGAAGGGGAATTCACAGTGGTATCCAGAGATGCATCTGTCAGCGTGGCAAATCAGTGTTAACCAGAGATCCTTCTCTTGGAATGGGAATTCACAGTGGTAACCCGAGATGCATCTGTCAGCGTGGCAAATCAGTGTTAACCAGAGATCCTTCTCCTGGCATGGGAATTCACAGTGTTATCCAGAGATGCATCTGTCAGCGTGGGAAATCAGTGTTAACCAGAGATCCTTCTCCTGGCATGGGAATTCACAGTGGTAACCAGAGATGCATCTGCCAGCGTGGGAAATCAGTGTTAACCAGAGATCCTTCTCCTGGCATGGGAATTCACAGTGGTAACCAGAGATGCATCTGCCAGCGTGGGAAATCAGTGTTAACCAGAGAACCTTCTCCTGGAAGGGGAATTCACAGTGGTAACCAGAGATGCATCTGTCAGCGTGGGAAATCAATGTTAACCAGAGAACCTTCTCCCAGCATGGGAATTCACAGTGGTAACCAGAGATGCATCTGCCAGCGTGGGAAATCAGTGTTAACCAGAGAACCTTCTCCTGGAAGGGGAATTCACAGTGGTAACCAGAGATGGATCTCTCAGCGTGGGAATGCACAGGAGTAACCAGAGATCCTTCTCCTGGCATGGGAATTCACAGTGGTAACCAGAGATGCATCTGCCAGCATGGGAAATCAGTGTTAACCAGAGAACCTTCTCCTGGAAGGGGAATTCACAGTGGTAACCAGAGATGGATCTCTCAGCGTGGGAATGCACAGGAGTAACCAGAGATCCTTCTCCTGGCATGGGAATTCACAGTGGTAACCAGAGGTGCATCTGCCAGCGTGGGAAATCAGTGTTAACCAGAGAACCTTCTCCTGGAAGGGGAATTCACAGTGGTAACCAGAGATGGATCTCTCAGCGTGGGAATGCACAGGAGTAACCAGAGATCCTTCTCTTGGAATGGGAATTCACAGTGGTAACCCGAGATGCATCTGTCAGCATGGCAAATCAGTGTTAACCAGAGATCCTTCTCCTGGCATGGGAATGCACAGTGGTATCCAGAGATGCTTCTGTCAGCGTGGGAAATCAGTGTTAACCAGAGATCCTTCTCCTGGCATGGGAATTCACAGTGGTAACCAGAGATGCATCTGCCAGCGTGGGAAATCAGTGTTAACCAGAGATCCTTCTCCTGGCATGGGAATTCACAGTGGTAACCAGAGATGCATCTGCCAGCGTGGGAAATCAGTGTTAACCAGAGAACCTTCTCCTGGAAGGGGAATTCACAGTGGTAACCAGAGATGCATCTGTCAGCGTGGGAAATCAGTGTTAACCAGAGAACCTTCTCCCAGCATGGGAATTCACAGTGGTAACCAGAGATGCATCTGTCAGCGTGGCAAATCAGTGTTAACCAGAGATCCTTCTCCTGGCATGGGAATTCACAGTGGTAACCAGAGATGCATCTGCCAGCGTGGGAAATCAGTGTTAACCAGGGAACCTTCTCCTGGAAGGGGAATTCACAGTGGTAACCAGAGATGGATCTCTCAGCGTGGGGATGCACAGGAGTAACCAGAGATCCTTCTCCTGGCATGTGAAGCCACAGTGGCAGCCAGAGATCCATGTATCGCATGTGAAGTCATGCTGGAAGTTTACTCTTGGAAAGGCGAACCCATCATATGATTGTTTGTGTTAAACCCTTTCTGGGCCTCTCTTGGAATGATCATTTTATAAAGTAGATACCATCATACTTTTGTAAGTTTTGAAATCATCCCTCCTTTAATGATACATATTTACGGAAGTCAGAACATATTCATTGGAATTGAATGTCGTTCTCTGGCTCACACCTGCTCTTTCCATTCGCTGCCAGTCACACACTGTCCTAAAATGTGAAAATGTTCTGTTGTGCATGCAGCCACATGTGTAGGGGAAAGTGGATCCAGGTGCTATCGATAGACTTAGTTTACGTGTTAATGATGTCTGTGCAGGTAGAATAACCCCCCTGTAGCCCACTCTTCTCACTTCCCCACCTGGGGCAGCCCATGTGAGATCCTGAAGCTGAGGGCTCCTTATATCTACACTTTTCGCCTAAATCCAATGAATGCAGGCCATCCAAGTCATGGCAAAAATACCTTGAAATTATCTGCACTCTGTCCAAGGCACTGCAGGGAGTGGCTAACGGTTATAGCTTAGAGCCGCAATGCGTACCTGATGTAGGATAGGGATCTTCAACTTATGGCCTGCCAGACAGATGCTGTGGACTACAACTCCCATGGTCCCTAGCCAGCATAGTCCATGGTGAGGGATCATGGGCTTATTTTCTCTTGCCCAAGAAAGAGATTACTATAGCTCTGTTTTCGACTAAATCAAAAGCCCACTCTTGAGAGAGTGGGAAACTGGAATGTGGGTATTGAAAATGGAAGCTGCAGGCAATGTAGCATTGTTGAGCTCAAAGAAACCAAAAGACATCTGGTCATGGGCTGCAACGCCTTAAGGGAAGCATTGCACGGGTGCGAAGCCCTGTGGGTTAGATCGGTGGGCGGACAAGCACAGAGTCTCCTCCTAGCACTGTACGACCTTCTATATAAAATCACGGAGAAGATCGGATAAGTAGCACCTGAAGAAGAAGTCCCTAAAATCACTTAGTTTGAAATAGTGCATGTCCGAATTCATGCTTTCTCCATAGTGTTTTTTTTTTCTGGCTGCTTTCCTTTGCTTTTTTTAACTTTCCTTTCTCAGAATTTTTTTTTTTAATTGTAAATGTAAAAGAACTATTATATTTCTAAATCATTTTTATCTTTTTATATACTTGTCTGTTTGTACTGATTAACTGTGAAAGAATCTCTTCAGTTTTTATATTGTTTTTTTTTAATTTAAAAACATACAGTTTTATTACAAAAACGTTTGTTTCAATGTCTAGCATCAGAAACGTCAAAAGTTATGAACCTCCAAATATTGAAGACATTCATTAATTCCAGCAATCATGGTAGTAAACAAGTAAGATGACTATGAAATATAGAACGTTCCATTTTAAGTCAATATTCCAAGTGCGTCCTTCAGGTTGTGGAGGAATTATAAGATGTCCTTCGAAGGTGATTTAAAAGATTCTCCAGTGAGTTCAGACAGTCTATTCTCTAATACTCGGCTTCCCCTTTGGGATTTCCTAAACCACGATTGCTCATTTCCCTAGAAACGTTTTAGTCTGTTGGTTCGATGAAAAAACCTTTTAATATTAACCTTTGTTCCAGTGGGCTGTCTTTGAATCTTTTCTTAAATATCTCCTCTAGGAAGATGACCAGACATCTGTTCATAGAGGGACAGTTTCCTCCATATAGGAACTCCCACCATAAGTCTGCGTCAGTGCCAGCCAATTTCTTCATTCTTTCAGAAAGTAGGCGGGTTCTCTCTTTTCTTAGGTCAGGACAGTAGAAGATCAAGCGTTGCAGTGTTTCATCACACTTGTTGCAAAGTCTACATGACTTAACTATCTCTCTTCCTCCATATCGACATAGCACAAATCTTGTGTGCAAGACGTTGAGACAGAATCTCCAGGTTTCTGGAGCCAGGATTTGCAGATCTTTTTAAATAGGCTGTTAGTACATTAAGACTCTTAGTCAGAGTTTTCGATAATGTGTGAAATGAAGCGTTCCTTTTTGCTCTGTTTCCGACCAGTAACTGCCCACAATGTTCTTTTGACCAGCAGTGGATTTTCACAGAGGGTTTTTATTGACATCATAATTGGATCAAAATGTCCATTCATTCAATGTCCGTTCAAAGGAATTTTCCGGCCTGCTCTTAATGATGTTATATTGCGGGGGGGTGGGGGGGGGCAGCTTTCGGAATTCAGTTTATGTAAAAAAACTGTGAGTGATTTCCAAACTATTCTTGAATGAGGAGGACCAGTTCGTGTCTTATGATCCCCATTGGGATCGAATTTGGGAGTCCCAAGACACGTTTCCCAAACCTGCTCTCAAGCTTTTCCCAGTATTTCCAAGATAAACCCAGGCCTGCTTCTCTGCCTTAGGTCAAAGGAGGCACCCCTTTCTGATTGTAAAAATCGATTACCGACTGGAGAGAAAATCTTCCATATTTCCTGGTAATCACAAGGGCCTGTGCTCTCAACTGGTCAATCTTTAAGACTAGGTGTGAGTGCCAGACATTCTCCGTTCTTCTAGCACTTAACATAATTCCACGATATTTGATGGAATGCACTGGTACAAGTATGCTGTTGTCAAGGGACCATCGTCGATTATGTCTCTTTCTTCTTCCTGGGTTTTCAGTTAGAAGAATCTCTGCTTTTGATGCATTTATTTTTTGGTTATTTTGCATTACGTATGCTTGGAAGGCAGCCAGCTTTTTTTAGAGGCCCAGAGGAGTCCTGCCCAGCAGAGCCAGATCGTCCACATAATGTAACCATCCCGCTGCATTTGAGTTGATCTTAGGTGGACAAGATCTTGGAGGGTCCAATATATGCACCACATCACTAATAAAGTAGTTGTACAATATGGGGGCCAAAGGACACCCCTGCTTCGGACCCTTTATTGTGCGAATTTCTTTCGTGATGCACCCCTCCTTATTCAGCTGGATTTGCAGAGTTGTTTCTGAGTATAAGTCTTTAATAGCGGCCACCAGGTCCTTTGGGCATCCTCTTTCCGCCAGCTTTCGCCAAAATATGTCTCTATCGATGGATTCAAAAGCTGCCTCCATGTCTAAGAGACACTCCTTTGCTTTCAGGGTTTGTGCCTTCAAGAGGCTAAGAATCAACAGATTCAGACCATAGTCTGTACCGGTCACGAAGCCTGTTTGTCTGGGGTTGTACAATTTATACTCTATTTTCCATTCTTTTACAAGTTTCAGGAGAACTCCGGCAAAGACTTTTCCAAGGACGTCTAGAACTTTTCCCTGGCGTAGAATTTCCCCAAATAAGACCATGCAAAAGTCCGTCCAAAGCTCGGGAGCAAGTTTCAACATGGAGTGTGCCATTCCGTCTGGGCCTGGCGCCCTAGACGTGCTGACTCGGGTAATTATGTTCTTGACTTCAACTCTATCGATCTTTATTTCCCAGGGACCTGAAGACCTTTGCAAGACAGGGTGTTCTCTTTCCGCCTGTTGAATGAATAGAGCCTCACAGTGAGCAATCCACGTAGCCTCATTTATGGGGTTCAATTGCAGGGAGCCATCAACCCCACCCCTGCCACTAAGCAGTGCCCACAGATTTCTTCTGGCGTTGGACCATGTAGCCTGCAACATGCGCTCGGAATCCTTCTGAAAAAGAATTGCTCTATGCTTTGCCGCCCAATTGGGTATAGCTCTTTCACTCTTTCCCTTTCCTGACATCTAGTTAGTATTGAAGATATTTTAGCCTTTTGCGGTCTCGCTGTAATTGAGACTTTTTCAGTGCCATAGAGCTATCAAACACGTGTTTAGACTTGAAAGATGGTTTTCCGTTCGTACGCTGGACTTCCCTGAATGTTTTCAAACTGGATTCGTAGTTCAGATGCTCTCTTTCTGTTCTATTATCTATTTGCCATTCCGTCGAGCAACCAGTCAAAGCGGAAATTGATTTTTGGTTTAGCCTTATACGGCACTAGCTAGTATGGAGTGCCATGTAATTGCACCAACTCGGCCACCTTTCACTAACCGGTTTATAATGTGGAGGTCTCTTATTTCCATTTCACACCACCATTGTATAGCCCTTGAGGTGTTTGCCTTGTTTATACTCTTTCTAGGTTCTTTATTTCTTTTCAGAGCTAATGTGAGACAGTTTATATTTAAATCCCCACATAAAACAATCAATGGATCACTGAAGTCCGCTCTAAGTTTATAAATCCATTTAGTTGTTTCTTGGACAAATGCGTCAGCTTCTTTGCCAGAGGGTTCCAATACAAGTTGAAAAGGGCTAAAACCCACTCGTTTGCAAGCGCTGGCTCAGCCATTTTTATTAACATGATTTGGATAAGTGAGCTAGGGCGGATGCATTTGAGGACTATACCAATGGTGTTGTTTTTGATCAAGGTTGGTAATCTTGAGCTCGGTCTTTGCCTTTTTCCTTGCGTAGCAGAGTTCAAATAGCTAGTGTAACCATCTAACAGGGGAGTTTCTCGCATCCATGTTTCCTGGAAACATATGATATCTACGTTGTTCAGTCTGTGGTACAGTCCTCTCATCAAATGTGCCAAGCCTTTGGTGTTCCAAGAACCAATTCTGAATGTGGCACCTTTGTGGTCACTTTCATTCTAGGGCTCCTCAGGGGTTGATACGGTTCTTGCCATCCAACTCCAGGAAACTTCCATTGGGATCTTAGTGATCCGGGTTACTTTGTTTTCCTTGTTTTCCCTGGATTCCTGATTGTTTCCTGTTTTGGGCCATTGATGGTAATTTTCAAAGAGTCCGGCCCTTGTAATGCAAATGGGACATCTCTGTTGGATTGTGTAAGGACCTCATCTTCAGTGGGTATGTTTTCTTTAGGTGGTTTCCTGGTGGATTTTTTTGGGCTTTGGGAAGTCAGTTACTTAGGGGTTGTTCCTTCCGTCAATTTCCTTTGTGTTTTCTTTAGTTGTATTTCCAGTAAGTTTGTCTAGCTTTTGGGAGTCAGGTTCTTTGAGATTTTCTCTTCCGTCAGTTACCTTTGCGTCAAAACCCAAGGTCCTGAGGTCATCGGATATGTTGAGTAGTAAATATATTAGCGCCCATGATGTCATATGCAGCACTACTCTGTCTGATTCTCTTTCACTTGAGAAGGCCACTAACTTTATGTCGTCAGATGAAATGACCCTTCCATGGGGAATGGTATAAAAGAGATTCATGACGTTTGCTCGCTTCAAAATTAGACCGTCGTTAGATTTCAGGAACCATTCCAGAATGAGTTTATAGTGAGGCTTAGGTTCTTGTTGTGTCGAGGGGAGAGCCTGGGTTCTCCGGACTTGACAGGTTGTTTGAACTATTGTTTCTGTCGAGGGACCTTCTTGTCAAGGGCGAGTGTTGGTTTTTGCTTTGTCCGTTTGTAGGACGTTCTTCTGTTGATTGGTTGGATCCAGGGTTCTTAAAGCACCTCTCTGTTATTTTTGTCCTCCTTTCTGCTAGGGTTTCAAAATGTTCTTGGTTTTGGGAATTTTCTTGGTCCACTATATTTCTAAATTTAACAGTTCTTTTCAGAGGCGTCGAAGGCTCACAGTTCAAGACCTCATCCTCACCTTCTGAGTCTTCGTAAATTGAGAGTAGCATCAGGTCTTCTTCTTGCCATTCTTTTCCAAGATCTTTTGTGATAGCAAATCTAACTGGCGGGCAGGAGGCGCAAATGTAATAGTTCTTACATTTCTAATGAAGTTTCTTGATCCTCCTCCTCTTGACCCTTTTGTTGAAGTTATGTTTTTCATTTTTTTTACTGCAAGGTTTGGTCCTTAGTCTTTTTAAGCACTTTCCGGGCTTTCTGGGGGTCTTTCCCAAAGATTGAGAAATTGTCAGAGTTTGAGCGTGGTTCTGAGAGGGCCACCCCTAGTGGAGTAAATGTTTGCGGTGGCCTATTCCAAGGTACCAGTCCCTCAGCCAGTAGTGTTGAGGATTCCACCACAATGGGGGGTTGTAACCCCAAGTTCCTTTTCTGTATACCACTCGAAGAGGGCCTCTGGGCCTCCTCTCTGTTTGTTCAGACACTATTTAGCCCATTTGTGATATCAGCAATCGTTACTTCAGAGTCCATAATCATGGAAGGAGAGAGGTTGGTTACATCTACCTTCAGCTGCTGAGGCTTAGTGCTAGCAGTCCCCAAATCCTCTTGGGTTTTTAGTAAAGAGATAGTTTCCTTAAAGCACTCCAAAAAGGACATTTTATCTTCTTATGCGTCTTCTATGAAGTCGATAAGGCTTTTGCGGATAACCCCCTCTGACTTCCTTTCTCTAGCTCTTTTTAAAACAGTTTTGTGTGCATCAGTGCTAGGAGAGTGGATTGGTCCTTGTAGTTCTCACTTAGGTTCTCATATAGCTTCAGGAACGGTGAATGGGCTGTTGTAACCATTGCTCCGATTGATGCTTGAAGTTGGGCGCATTGGTCTTTCCAGTTTGGGTGAGTGATATTCGAGGGGTTCGGAAGCAACCATCGTTTTAACCTTAAAGTGCCATTTGATGCTTTTGTTATCTGATGAGGATTTGCTTTTTACTTTCTGTTGAGGGAGACCACTTCTTTTTCCTTTGTGGCGTTCCTTTTCTTTAGGCGGTGCTGGACATAACCTGACCATTAACCAAGAGACTGTTAGAGGTTGAGAAGAAGGCTATAAACAGACTTCACATCCGGTTTCGAGCCATCTGTAGATGGTATAGCCCATTGCCTGACCCTCTTGCTCAATCCTTCCATTCCCTTGTGGGTGTGAGTGGGGCTCAGCTCAATTTCAGCAAGTTTCAGATGAAATTCCCAAGTGTTTCTTTCAGAGGTCCATATAAACGGAGCACCCATTTGTTGCGAGCCCATACCATCAGTGGGAAACTCTGCTCACATGTCGTCCTTAGCATTAGTGCTATCAGTAAGTTCCCAGGGGGGCGGGAGCTGTGGGCTTGTTGGATAACCCCTGCATTTGTCTATTTGTACCTATAGCCAATAAGCCATCATTTGCTCATTCCTCCGTTTCCCTTTATTTCTTTCAAGAAATTAATTGGAATGAGACAGTAGTTTCAAAATGGCAAACTTGGCCGCAGTTTTATTTCCACAACAAAAGAATCACTGCACACATTTCGTGAAATCCAGTCTGTAAGTGTGGTGCTTGCTCCATGTCCAAAATCACCTGCTTCCCCCTATTCCTATGCATAGAGTCCATAGTAGGCCCAACTCTCCCAACCTGTGTGCCTGAGCCTACCCTGGCCTTGCAGGTGTCCATGGGTGGGGAGAGCGCCGTTTCTTTTGGGGGAAGCTGAACCCTTGTTGTTACCACCAGACGCCCCTGCCATTAGGCTCCCAAGAGGCGCTGGTCCGAGAAGAGCGAAGACACTTCCGGCTTCCTCCTGGCTCATTCAGAGTCTGTCTTTTGTGCTTGGTCGCCCAAACACGGCCACACCACTTGGTGGGTTACTGCCCACCATGGCTCCCCCCTCTCCTGCTTCCTTTTACAGCTCCAATAGCTTAGTAGATATGTTCCAGTAGAAGAGTTCCATTCCCATTGCCCGACAGATGCACGCCATCTTTTAAAAAATATCCGGGGGTCTTTAAGTTGATCAGGCCACGTCTGATGTGTTGGAAGCCTCTGCCCTTGCAGAACTTTGCCATGGCACCATTCAACTTCTTCCTTGATTTTTCGACTGCCGTGTGGTTCTCTGCCCCCCTCCAATCCGCCCTGGGAATCACCTATGACCACACAATCTCTGTTTCACCCAGCTGTGCTGATATCTCCTGCAATGAGAACATTATGTCCCTCAACAAGACCCCACCACCCTAAATTGGTCAAATTGTTCCCCCCCCAAGTGGATGACCAGCAAATCTGGCCTCTGCTGCTTACCCAGCAACTTCCGCAGCAGTCCCTGCAGCTGTGCCCATTTCATCCCTGGCACCCCATGCCCCCAGATCCGGCACTCGCCGGCCGTCAGCTCCTCCTGCTGTGGTGTCCAGCCAGCCCTGGCCCTTGAAATAAACGAGTGCCCCACCACCCAAACGGTGCGCTTCTTCCCCCTTTGTGAAGCTGGTAATGAGAAGAAGATGAGATAGCATGTTACATTAAATTTTATCTGGCCTGATGTACCTTTTAAAACACCCTGAAGACCATCTCCCTAACTTCTTGATGTCCTCCGCCCCTAGGCCCCCGGCCGCTGTGGAGGTGGGTGCCCCTATCCTGAAAGAATGGGTCCCGAACCGGCCCCCTGTTAACCCCATCTTAGCCAATGCCAGTTCCATCACCTTCTTGAACTGAAAACGTCTCAAGGCGGACCCGTCCCTGTGCAGAAGCAATGGAGCCCCTGCTTTCGAAGGCAGTCATTGCTGAAGGAAGTTGGCCAAGGCCGTCACCGGGCATACTAGACTCATTTGGATGACCTGAAGAGTCAGTGCCACTCCCTTCCCTTTCTGGTCAGTCTTTGACCGACGTACATAAATGACCACCTGAATGCTGCTTGCCTGCACATCCCTTAATCGCAAGAAGCCATCCCCTTTGCCCCCTTTGTTCTCGGGCACTAGCTCACTCACCCTGAGGGCCTCAAAGAATGCCACTGTGAAGGCTGCTGTAAATAGCACTCTCTCCATTTCGCTGCTGCATACTGTATTCAGGCATTTAATTAAACCATGCAGTTTTATTATGTCGATGGGCCGCCTCTCATCGGGCTTCAGTACCGCTTGCTTGGCTCAACCTCTCATGGCCAATGTGATGTAGTGTTCCTTGGTGGGGTCCCTTTCACCCCATAGTTTGGCATAATGAGCTGTTGTGGCCTGGGGTTGGCCTCAATAATGACACAGACATGGTGTACGTCTTAACTCTTCTTTATTCTCTCTCAAACTGACCTCTCTCTCCTTCCCCCCTCCCCTCCTCCCGCCCTTCCCTCTTTCTCTCTTCTGCTTTCGTTTTCCTCTTAAAAGGGCCTGGTGCCTTCTTCCCTTCACAACACCCCCCCTTTACTTACCGAGTAAGTTTGTGGTCTACATTTCTTCAATGAGATGGGTAGGCCTTCTGGGCATTCTGTGGGGCCGTCCGGCCTGGTCAATTTGTTCATCGTCTGGGTCCGTTGACATGGGCAACTCTGGTGGATCTTGGAGAGTACTTGGGTCCTCGGGCTCTTCCTCTTCCAGGGGCATGTCCTATGCTGGATCTTCCTGGAGCATCCTACGGAAGAATGACGCGTTTCTGGTTATCTCACCTTGGTCCCCTATCGCAGTGATCATGGGCCCTTTTACTTCAGTCACTATCATCGGCTCAGGCCGGTGTGTCGAGTCAGTTTTCCGGCGTTGGGCCTGTCGGACTAGCACTGTCTCTCCAACAGAGATTAGCGGTTCTCTAGCTTTCCTTTTCCTGTCAGCCCATTCTTTGGCCTTTTGTCTTTTCTCTGCTTCCCCTTGTCTGATTTCGTCATCTTCCTCGGGCGTGTAGACCTCGAGTTGGGGAATCCGAGATTGTGGTTTGTACTTGATCATGAGTTCAGCCGGGGTGCGGCTGGTCGCCTCATGTGTGGTGTTCCGATAGCTTCGTAGCGTCTGCGAGATGGCTTGTGGCATCGAGGCCTGGTCCATTGCCGCTTTCTGACGTGTGCGCTTGAAGTTAGCCATGAAGCGTTCCACCATTCCGTTGGCTTGTGGCCATAGTGGTGTGCTTCTTTGGTGGCGAAACCCTAGGGTGTCACAAATTTCTTGAATTCTTGGCCCTGGAACGGGGATCCGTTGTCGGTTTTCACCGTGTTTGGAATGCCCCACTCGCTGAACAGTTCATCTACCGTGCCCACTACATGATGGAAGGCTGTGAACTGCACGTGTTTCACCAGTGGGAATCGGGAATACTCATCAATGGCCACCAAGAAGTGGCCTCCTTCTTCCAGTGGGCCATAGAAGTCAAGTGCCATGTGCTGCCATGGTCCCTCCGGGAGGGGAACTATCCTCAACGGGCACGGTGGTGGGTTGGCTGCATTTTTTTTGCATGGGACGCAATGTCTCAAGATGTCGTCTACGATGGTGTCCATGTGGGGAAACCACACCTGGTTCCGTAATATCTTTTTTGTTTTGGCCACGCCACGATGGCCTTCGCTTGCAAACATGACCAGGGGTTTCCTTAGACTCTTGGGTGCTACAATGCGGTTCCCTCTGAGTAGGGTGCCTTGGCTTGTTGTGGCTAGTTCATTTTGTATTTTCTCCAGTCTCGCCAGGTCAATTCTGTCTACTTTCCTCCCATCCCCTGGCGCAAAGTGTTCGGTGGCCTCCTGTTGCCACTTATTCAAGTTTGTGAGGTGGACTGCTGCTCTGATGGTGGGGTCGGCTCTGCTCTTTTCTGCGAACAGTTGTGCCGTGATCGCTGGGGGAAGGGCGTTCAGTGGCAGGTATGCTACGCACTCATCAGCTTCTCCTTGCAGCGTGGTGTCGGGTGCTTCATTTGGGTGTCGCGACAATAGTCTGCGGGGTTGGCATTGCCCCCAGGTTTGTGAATGATGGTAAAGTCGTATTCCTGGAGGCGAATCCCCCGTCACTCGATGCGTGGCGGCATCTTGATTTTAGGGTTGCCAAAGAGAGCCAGCATGGCCTGGTGGTCCATTATTAGTGTGAAGGCGTGTCCGATGATGAAATGGTGACATTGTTCGCAGGCCCACACAGGCCCTGTGAGTAGGCTTGCTCGGTGGTGTTCAAAGCGCGGCTGGCATATGCTACGATGTGAGTAGTGGTATCATGCTGTGGGTTGGTTTGGGCTAGTATCGCTCCTAGCCCTACCGGACTGGCGTCTACGGTGATTTCAGTGTGCCATTGTCGGTTAAAGTACGCTAGTTGCAGGTTGGTTGCCAGTTCCCTTTTTATGGATGAGAACACCTGTTGGCACTGGTCTGTCCATGTGAAGAGTTGGTCCTTCTTCAATAGTTGTCGTAGCGGGCATGTAAGAGTGGCATATTGGGGAAGGTATCGGCGAAGTATCCTGCCATGCCCAAGAACGAGCGAAGTTCAGACATGTGCTTCTGGCTGGACAGTTTTGTTATGGCACTGATTTTGTCCGGGTCGTCTCTTATTCCCTGATCCGAGAAGATGCGGCCAAAGAAACATAGGGTGTGGGTGTTGATTTCACATTTCTGGCTGTTGAGTGCGAGTCCAGTGTCATGGAGGACGTGACAGACTTGGTGTAGTGCCCTGTCGTGCTGGTCTTGGATGACTCCAAAGATGAGGATGTTGTCACTGTAATTGAACGCGTTGGTGACTGGGCTGATTAATCTGCAAATTGTTTCCTGAAAGATCTCGGCAGTGGATGAGATGCCGAAGTTCAGCCGTTTGTAGCGGAATAGACCCTCGTGAGCAGTGAATGTTGTGATGGGTCTTGATTCGGGGTCAAGGACCAGCTGGTCGTACCCTTGGTTCAGGTCTAGCTTTGAGAACTTAGAGGCTTGGTTAAGCCTTATCAGCATAGCCTCTATGTTTGGTCCTGGATGCCTTTCCCATTGAATGGCTGTGTTGGGGACCCTCATGTCAACACAGAAGCGAAGGCGTCCGTCTGCTTTGGGGACGACCACTAGCAGGGTCACCCATGGTGTGGGTCCTGTTGCTCTCTCTATGATGTCGTTCTTTAGTAGCGTCTGTAGTTCGTGGGTAACTTTAGCTGGTAGATGGAACCCTATTCTTCTGGGATGTTGTGGCACGGGCCGTACCTACGGGTCAATGTGCAGTTTGATTAAACTGTCCTTCAGCATGTCGACACCTTCAAACAGGCTTGGGTAAGCGGTTTTCAGTGTCTCGATGTCCAGCGGCTTTTGGCTGACGGCCCTTATATATTGGGCGTTGGGTGGAAGCCCTTGTATCAATTCTGATTGATCATAGTGAATGTCAATGAGGTGTAGAGCGATGGCTGTTTTGTGGCTGAGAAGGCACCTACCTGTTGCTGGGCTGTTGATGACATGTATCGCCGTCTGGACCCTTTTCCCTCTGTGTATGAGGTCACATTTGAATTGTCCTTTAGAGGTCAGTGGTAGTGTTGCGCCCCATTGGAAGATATGGGCTTGTGATGGCTGTAGCGGGAACTTGTCGGCCAAGTTTTCATATGTTTGGTGACTCATGAAGTTGACGGTGGTGCCTGTGTCTACCAGGAATGGGGTGTCTATTCCCCCTAGGTGGATTGTCACCCGGGGTGCGGTGCTGTCATCTGAAGAATCAGATATGAGTCGGACGTACTCTCTGCTATACCGATCATACTCTTTGTATTGTTCCGGTTCTGGTGATTGTTCCTCAAGGGGCTGGTTCTCATATGGGTCTCTGGTGTTATTCTGCCTTCTGAGTTCTTCCTCGGGGTAAGATTGCATTTGGTATATTTGTTCTTGGCTGGTGTAGACTTTGTTTGCCGGTTCTACTTGTAGGTTCTCCACTGCTCTGATGAACCCGGAGTTGGTCATGGTTCTGGGGTTGCTGTTCCTGGTGCTCCTCCGCTCAGGGTATGGTCGTGGATTGAAGGGTCTCGGCGGTTCAAATTGTGTTGCTTGTGTTTGTTGGTTCGGAGGTCGGTATGCTGGTAGCAGTGGTGTTTTCCCCAGCACATACTGTGAAAGTGATTTTCCTGGCCACATCACATGCACATTTGGCCTATTGCGGGGCACTGACCTTTGTGTGGAAAGTCAAAACCGCACCAGTGGCATTGTCTTTCTGGTGGTGCTCGTCTCGTGGGGGTCCATTGGTTTTGCCTGTATGTGTTACCGGGTTGGTGGCCTTGTTGGCTGCTGGCGATGGTCGCTATGGTGTCAGTCTTCTTTGGATTCTCTATGTGGGCCGTGTATACGAATTGTTCGTTTTACAACTGTTTGAATTACAATTGACCTTTTCACAATTGACCGAATTGTGAAGGTCAATTGTTACATATATGTGGGGGGAAACCCCCCAACCCCCCACCCAACGCCAAAACCCCCCAAAACCCATATATATATATATGTGTATATATATTCAGTAAAAAGACTTTGTTAAAGGGACGTTATGGTTAAGTTGCGCTACTAAAAACCTATGAAATTCAGTGAAAAAACTTTGTTAAAGGGACGTTATGGTTCAAAGTAAAACCGAAAACCCCCTGAAATTCGGCAGTTATGGTAACATAAGCAACCATAACTCGCGCCATCGTGCACTGCTAACACTAACACCCAGGATATCAAAGATGACATCACAAATGTCATTGATGACATCACTGATGACATCACATGTGCATTTACTTTTCATAAAAACTCTGTACAAGGGATTCTTATAATGCTGACCAAAAACTGTCAAGGATCATTGGGATAAATATCATGAGCCAATTAGTGCATTAAGCAATGCATTGATATAAATAGCATTCTATTATGAAGTTCTATCCAGTATACTAAGCTACTCATGCAGAAACATAGGCAGTGTGTGCAGCATACATGATGAAGGTGCCATATTCATAATCTTGCCATGTTGAAAAGTGCAATGATAACTGCTTTCTTATTACAGTTTTGCGTACTGTGAAACATGTAATAAGTAGATAATAAAACCCACTTAATACATAATTATTAAAGACAAAACACAAAGAGACAACAACACATACAAATATGAGTATATACAGGGACAGTGAAGTAAACAAAAAAGCAGAAGTAGTAGCATAAAGAGTTCATAACCTAACTGATTGTCTTTATGCAGAGAAACTATTGCTCTGTTTCAAAGCTGCTACTTACCATATGTATGTGTATCACATGATGTGACTTCACCCAAAGGAAAGGAGAGTGAGTATAATGTATACAAATATGAGCATATACAGGGAAGGTATAGTAATAAAAATAAAACTATGAGAAAGTGCTGATAACCCTAATGATTATCTTCATGCACAGAAAGGATTGCTCTCTTTCAAGCCTGTGTCTTCCGCTATGTATATGTTTCATATGATATGACTTGACCCTAACTCTACAAATGTAGTGCCTTTTCAATTTTTACTTCCTGGCTGTTACTGAAGAAAACAATGTGGCTTCGATATGTCAGTAAAGGATAAAAAGGGAGAGCCAGCCATGTGATGTCATCAGTGATGTCATCAATGACATTTGTGATGTCATCTTTAATGTCCTGGGTGTTAGTGTTAGCAGTGCACAGTGGCGCGAGTTATGGTTGCTTATTTTACCATAACTGCCGAATTTCAGGGGTTTTTCGGTTTTACTTTGAACCATAACGTCCCTTTAACAAAGTTTTTTCACTGAATTTCATAGGTTTTTAGTAGCGCAACTTAACCATAACGTCCCGTTAACAAAGTTTTTTACTGAATTTCATAGGTTTTTAGTAGCGCAACTTAACCATAACGTCCCTTTAACAAAGTTTTTTCCACTGCATTTCATAGGTTTTTAGTAGCACAACTTAACCATAATATCCCTGACTTCATATACATGTAACATAGAACATACTAACCCCCTCGTAGTGATTTTCATTTCCGCGGACTACTGCCATGTCCGAGGACATATCGAAAATCTGAGCGTGGTGAATGTAAATTTAAATCGTGTGCCCCATTTCCCCTTTGAAGTTGGCTCTGAAAAGAGCCGTTTTTTTTTACAGATGCTTGACAGACACCTGTTATTTTGTATTTTTTTTCTTGTTTTTTTTTCTTACTTTACTCCTAAAATCTTCACATAACCTTCTCCAAAGCAACCCTTACATTCCAAAATAGAAAGGCATTTCCCGTAAAAGATAAAGAAATGCCATCTTCTTTAAAATTAACAGCATTACTGGCATCAATATTCTCATTATTACAGAAGAACATACCAGCTCTAAGCATGAAGGCACACATGCCTCGGTTGATGACACACCTAGCAATGTTTTGCTGAGGACAAAAAACTGAACTATTGTCCCATATTGCCCTAGGAAGTAATCCAGAAAAAATTACTTTCGCATTTGGAAGGATCTTCATTACGGCTTGAACCAAGCGTTCCAAATCAGCCAACAAAGTAGGGGCACTGACGTTGCCCAAATGGAAAGCACCATAGTGCAAAACTACCACATGCGGACTGTTCATGGCCATATCCTCACAAACTTGTACAATTCCCTGTACATTGCAATCAGGCACAGTGCTCCACACCACCTCCACTCCTTCCACATCAAAGTTCTTTGCAACATGCCTGCATTGAGCATACTGCTGTAAACCATGCACAAACATATCTCCGAGCACCAACACCCTGACTTTCTCCACTTCTGCCATCTTCACTACACACAGTCTCTTTCAACACAAATCCACAACCTCGACATCTGATTGACTGATCCGTACAGTCTTCTTTCCATGTTGGATTTCCTGGAAAAACCTGGATGTAGCACGCTATGTCCACGAACAGCCGCGGTGTCCGCGGACGGTGTCCACTTTACTCTCTGTGCCATTCCCTCATTGCATACAGCTAAGCAATCACACAATACGAATAACGTCCTCAGAACACCCCCATTTTGTGAATTTTCGAACATTTCAGGACAATTATCATTTCATTATTCAACATATTAACATTACAAATATTATACTTTCATCTTGTACTCTGCACACAATGCTATGTTTCTCCATTAGTAGCTCAGTATACTAGATAGAATCCCATAATACAATGCTATTTATATCAATGCATCGTTCAAAGCACTAATAACGGTATGATATTTATTGCAATATCCTTGACACTTTTTTCACAACATTATAATAAAAATCCCTAGTACACAAATTCCATGAAAAGTACATACACATGTGATGTCATCAGTGATTTCATCTATGACATTTCCGATGTCATCTTTGATGTCCTGGGTGTTAGTCTTAGCAGTACACGGTGGAGGCGCGAGTTATTTTTCATAGCTCACCATAACTTGCGATTTTCAGGGGTCTTTCGGCTGTACTTAGAACCATAACGTCCCTTAAACAAACTTTTTTTAATATCACGCAAACAATATACAAACATGGCGTGCAAAAACCAACTTCTCACATATGGCTTTACACAGAATGTTGCAAAGTAAGAATTTATGCTCGTTCACAGTGAAGGTCAGCTGCTTCCATTTTTTTCTCGGGCCCCGGAGAGGCTCACGAAGCGGACTATAAGGTTGTATTGTGTTTTGACCTTGACAGACAGAGATTGTGATGAAAGACTTCTCTTGAAGGAGTGTTGCTAAAACGTAAGAGAAGATAAGGATGACATTTCTGAAACGAAACCACTTTTATATATTATATCACTATGCGAAAGATCGTATTTTGGGACTGCACTACGCGTAGACAATGGAAATTGCAATTGTACTGTAAGTAACCCTTTAGATTATTTTATACCAAATATAATTACAATAGCGTAGCATTAAAGACCGCTCAAGTTGAACTTGTTCGTTGAAAGTGGCATAATGTTTTCTACCGCGCACTATCACCGCCGAATTGATCCCCTGCCGTTTAGAGGGCTCTGAAAAAGGCAGACGACACAGGGTGGGTTAATAGAAATAATTTAACTGGTCTATAGGCGGTCAAGCGCTTTACTCGCTGTGCCACTTCACTGTAGCCTGTCAAGTGGCACAGCGAGTACAATGCTCGCTTTGACATCCGTGCACACCTTGCTAACGCAAGTTCGAATCCTGGCAAGGCCAAACTCAGCCTTTCATCCTTCCGTGGTCGATAAATGAGCACCACCCGCCGTGGTTAATAATAAGCACCGCTTAGATACCTCACGGTTCTTAGCGCTATATGAATGGGAAAATATTATTTTATTATTAACATACTCCGTTGCACTATCTTCGATAGCAAATAGTTTCACGCCCTAATAAATAAAATGATTTTTAATGAAGATCGGCTGGTTAGACTAATTTATGTTTTTTAAAACAGGTATGTGGCCCCATTTTGCCTATGTCACGATTTACAGACTCCAGCGGATGGGGTCTTCAACTGCCAGGTGCAGGTCCAAATATGCAACTTCATGACCCTCACCATTTTATGGGACAATCGCCAAGGACCAATATGCCCTTACGCAGTACTAGCGGCTACAAACAACATACCAACCAATAGGGTGGTCTAATGGCTCGTTGTTGGAGCAACCTTCCGATTATCAGAGCGACCATTTACTGCTTTTATCATAAACCAACAGCCTATCTACTGCAAAGGAACAACGCGTGGCTCAAAATAAACTTTTGGTGATCGACAGCAGAGACAATAGCAAATCGCTGAATATCACTAAACATTTCATGTGAAATAAATGTACTTTACCAAATGTACAATCCTGCTGTTTACTTTTAAACCACAGTTTCATATTCCGAATTGTGGTGCACTGAGTTGTAAGCTAATCTAACACCCTCTGTACCGCAAAGGAACATTGCGTGCCTCAACATGAACATTTGCGGATCGACAACAAAGACAAATGCAAATTGCTGAATATTCTCTAAACATTTGACGTCAAATAAATGTACTTTACAAAATTTACAATCTTGCTGTTTGCTTTTAAATCGCTGTTTCATATTCCGAATTGTGGCGGCTGTGTTGTGACATAATATGTGTTGTCTTCTGGGTTCTGTGTAAACGCACTTAGGACTGCAGAGGACTGGGCGCGTTTGATGACGCACCCTGTAACGTCACAGAGAGAGGCGGGGAATATGAATGCTTTGATAATATCAGGCTTAGGGGTGGGAGATATGATTTAGTGTTGCAAAAGCAAGTCAACCAGGTCAATAGCGCCAGTCATAGGATTATCACATAATGTCGGCGCACACCATCCGGATTTATTGTTTCTTTAATGGACAAAAAGTCGGTTGATGCCCATAGGAAATTGTACTATTAGTGGACAAAAGTAGTGGTTTTAAAACACTTTCACCCTGACAACGAACAATACAAACAACGTTCTCAGAACACCCCCATTTTGTGTAATTGCAACCATTTCGGGACACTGCGAGTGTTCTTAGAACACATTCAACTAGACAGATTACAATACGGACAGCGTCCTGAGGACACCCCCAGTTTGTGTATTTACGAACAATTAAGTACACGGCGAGTGTTCGTAGCTCATTTTTACCTTCCTTGCGAACAAAAATGACACATACTCCGTAATCTAAACAACCCAACATTTAGTTTATTTACAAAATGTCAGAACAGCCGTGTTCTCCGCGGACAAATCGAATGCAACAAAAACGTCTAGCACATAAAAAAACAAAACATTGAACCTATCTCATACTCCCCCACCCTCCCCAAACACTCTTACACACCAACACACGGCACTAAATACAATTTTTTATCCACGTTTCACCGCGCTGTGTGCGATCGACGGCGAATACAAGATGGCGGGCGCCACAGAAAATCTGACGCGCTCCACGCCCCTCGCCGTCCAATCAGCGAACACGTCGCATGTCCGCAGACATGGCGCAAGGCCATGGGCCAATCGGGGTGCTGTCCGCGGAGCGAACAGGGAAGTCCGTCCGCGAAGCGAACACAGATATCACTAATTTTTTTGCCTTACGTTTTGGTCATTTTATAAAAAACTACTGGACGGATTTACACCAAATTTGCAAAAGCACGCTTTCGGGACCAAGCCCCCACTCCTGCCGCAAATTTGGTGTAAATCCGTCCAGCGGTTTGGCCTGTGGCCGTGCGCACATTTTTTTTTCCCATTCAGTCTATGGGAAAAATAAAGGTTTTGGGACCCCCCCCTATAACTTTGCCCCCCCTGGACGAATCCTCACCAAACTTTGCAAAAAAATTCAGAGTGACCAATATACTCTTTTTGCAAAGTTTGGTGAGGATCCGTCCAGGGAGAGTGAAGTTATAAGCCACCTGCTCTTCCTATGGAAACAGCAACTTAACCATGTAATATATATATATATATATATATATATATATATATATATATATATATATATATATATATATATATATATATATATATATATATATATATATATTTGGTCAATTGTGAAAAGGTCAATTGTGACCCTTTAAATTTGGTCAATTGTTCATTTGAACAATTGTAAACAAACAATTTGGGTAATACCATGTGGGCAGCCTGGATGTCTACCCTCTCATATACTCTGGCTAACTAAGCTATCTCCTTCAGGGGTAGTGGCTTCTTAAGCAGGTGCTTCCGAAATATTGAGGACAGGCATCCCTCGATTGCTCTTAGGCGGATAGCTTCATCGTCATTAAAGTTGGCGAAATCGCAATATGTGATTTTCCTCTGGAGACGTAGTATGAACTGTCCAACTGTTTCCTGGGGAATCCGTGTGCACTGGTTGAAAATATAGCATTCATAGTCTCTGTTGGGAACTACTACTAGGCAACTGTTGATGGCTTCGATGAGTTTTTGATATGTTGTTCTCTCTGCTAGCGGGATGGTTTTGATGACACTCTTTATGTCTTTCCCGACCAGGTTTGTATAAATTATCTAGTTTGTTTGGTGCATCCTGGTTTCCTACAGCCCTCATAAATTCTCCGAACTCGTCCATCTATTCCTGCCACCTCTGGCCCTGATTCTCCTGGGGTTCTAGTGGGAATATGTTTGGGCAGCATAAAAATGAGACAGGGTTGGTGGGAGTTTCTCCCGGTGTGGCGGTGCAGTGTTGTTTACCGCTGTGCTTCCTGATTCTGACATGCTTGATGGTGACTGGGCATGGTCGTGGTACCACTACTGGCGTCCTCGTGCTCTGGCGGCTTAAGTGCTGTGCGAGCCGTCGACTCTCTGTGCTGTGACACTCATGGTCACGTGACTGTTTGGGTAGAGTGTGTGCCTTCTTATTCTCACCTTTTCATGTTTTCCTTGCAGTATGTCGGTGGCACCGTTGGGTGCTCTTGTGTCCACTTGTCCTGGCGGCTCTTAATCCTCGCTTTGAAGTGGCTTTTTCAGGAGTCGTAATGCGAGTGCCGTCCTGTGGCTTCGAGTCCTCACTTTGGAATGGTTTATTGTGATGGCTATGCTTTGTCTCAATCCTCGCTTTCAAGTGGCTTAATCAGGAGGCGTAATGTGAGTGCCGTCCTGTGGCTTCGAATCCTCGCTTTCAAGTGGTTTATTGTGAGTGCTCTGCTTAGTTTCTGCACTGACTGTATCCTGCCCCTCTGGCCGTGGGCTAATCTTCCCTTGTGTCCCCTTGCGCTCTTATCTGTGCTGCTTGTGTTGTACCTCCCGCACTTGGCATGTCTCCCTTCACCTGCGCGTGGCTCCTCCAGCGCGGGCTGGGCGGGCTGGGCCTCCTTACCAGTCGCTATGGGTCTTCTGCCCTCCTGGTTGGCCTTGCTTCCTTGGCTCCTCCCGCACGGGCTGGCTCTCCTCGCCGGACGTGCGGTGGGTCTCTGTCGCTTTTCTGGGCAGGCAGGTGGGCAACTCCTCTGCTCCTCCTTCAGGTCACCCTGTTCCGTCGTGCTGGACCTCCTCACCGGCACGGTGGGGGACTTCTGTGTTCCTCCTTCAGGTCACGCTGTCTTGTTGTGCTGGACCTCCTTATCGGCACGGCAGGTGACTTCTGTGTTCCTCCTTCGGGTTGCTCCGTCTCGTCGTGTTGGACCTCCTCACTGGCATGGCGGGTGACTTCTGTGTTCCTCCTTCGGGTTGCGCTGCCTCTTCGTGCTGGACCTCCTCACCAGCGCTGGCGGCAGTGACTGCTAACGTTGGGCCTCTTCCCCACCACTGTGGTCTGTCTGCTGGGTGGCGGCGCCTAGTTCCTCCCTCACTGCAGCGGCTCCCCATCCTCCTCCTTCCCCTTGGTTGTGTGGGATTACCTCCGCTCGTTGCCAGTTGTTGTGGCCTGGGGTAGGCCTCAATGATGACACGGACACGGGTTACATCTTAACTCTTCTTTATTCTCTCTCATACTGACCTCTCTTGCCTTTCCCCCTCCCCTCCTCCCGCCCCTCCCTCTTTCCCTCTTCTCCTTACGTTTCCTCTTAAAGTGGCCCGGTGCCTTTTTCCCTTCACAACATGAGCTATAGCTGCCAAATGATATGTCATCCAGACTCTGGTTTTCCCAAACTTCCAGTACCAGCCCGCAAAGGCCTACACTGGTTACTCTTCCTGACCCTCTGGCAGCATGTCCCTTTGAAATGTTGTGAATCATTCCCAACAAGCCCTGTACCTCTTTGCTGTGCCTGGTGCCAGAGCTGTGTCTATCAATGAGCTCAGATTACCCCAATCATCCCCCACCAGTGTTCCTTGAACAGGGCATTCACCTTCCTTGCTTCAGGGCAGCTGTCTCGGAACTTCTCCCACTGTAAACGAGACAGAGAATCAGCTGCCGTGTTTTTGACTCCGGGAATGTGCTGTGGCCTGACCTCAATGTTTAATGCCGGCAGGCATTTAGTGAGTTCCCTGAGAAACTTCAACACCCTCAAATTGCTTGATGACCCCAGATTAATAATCTGAACCACAGCCAAATTGTCTGACCACAATGATACTTTTTTGTTCTCAAGTAACTCCCCCCACAACTTGAATGCTACTACAATGGGGAACAGTTGCAACAGCGTGATGTCCTTCGTGATTCCCTTCCTGTGCCACTCCGCTGGCCACGCTTTGCTGCACCACCTGCCCCCCAGGATCGCCCCAAAACCTTGAGACCCTGATGTATCAGTGAATAGTTTGAGCCTCTCGCTGCTGGCCCAGTCCTCCTTCGAGATTGAGACCCCAATAGACACTGCCAAAACATTTTCCCACATCCTCAGGTCCTCCTTTACCTCAGATCCCAACCAGACATGTTGGGAGTCATGCTGCAACCCCACTGTCTTCAGTTATACACACCTCTGGCAAACACTTTCCCCGCGGGTATTACTCTCTCTGCGAAATTAAGGTTACCCGCCAGCGACTGCAGCTCCCTCAAGGTTGCTCCTCCCCTTCAAAACTTTTATCATGTCCTTCAATTTCTGCACCTTGTCCTGCGGGAGCCTGCATTCGCCCTTGACTGAATTGATTTCAATCCCCAAGAATCTCAGTGTAGAGGCTGGACCTACTGTCTTCCCTGAAGCCAGAGGGACCCCCATGTGCGACATCAACCCCTGAAATGCCTCCATGAGTGCCCTGCACTCACTGGTCCCTTTTTTACCAATGAACAGAACATCATCAAGATAATGCACGATCCCACCTCCCTTCATCGTTTCCCTTACAGTGAATTCCAGGAAGGTACTGAACGCTTCAAAATATGAGCAGAAATGGCGCAGCCCATTGGCAGACATATTTCTTGTCCACCTTGAACCCCAGCAATGATGGCTGTCCTTGTGAGTTGGCAAGAGCCTGAACGCTGACTCAATGTCTGATTCTTCCCATTAGGGCACCCCTCCCTGACGCTTTTACCATTTGTATAGCGTCATCCAAGCAGGCATACTGCACCCTACACCATTCCTCTGGGTTACTGTCATTCACAGATTGCCCCTCTGGAAAGGAGAGGTGGTGGATCAGGCAGGACTGCCCTTCCTCATTTCTGGGCACCAACCCTACTGGTGACACTACTAAATTGTCCATGGGAGGGAAAGAGAAGGGGCTTGATCTCTTTCTCCACTTTCTGTTACACCACCTCCGGCCTTTCCAGTGCTGACCGTAAGTTGGTTGCCTCCTTAACGCCCTGGTCTCTTGCCCCCGGGATCCTAAATCCCCAACTGAACCCTTGCCACAACAACTTTGCATCCACCTTGTTGTGATATATATTAAGAAATTGAGTCATGGCAAGGAGGTTAACTGGTGTGGGTAAATTCCATTTAATCATACTCATGTCTTTCACAGGTTTGTCAAAATTGTCTCTCTCTGCTAATACCTCATTCTCTCTTTGATTTCTCTTTTGGTTTGCTGCTGCTTTTATGTTTTGCTTTGCCTGAAGTGGAGCTGCGAGCCCCGGGGCTCCCACCCCTTGGGTGCCTGAATTTACATGCTTTACCATAGGAGCAATCCCCTTCTGCAAACCTCCAGCAATCTTCTCGCTCCCCCTGGTGGGGTGCTGCCCGATAGACACAGGAGGAGGGCCTGCGAAAGGATCCCCAACCTCGCTGCGCATAACCCCCCGCCTCTCCAAACCCGGGACTTCTCCCCTTGCTGTTTGTCCCCGGGTTCCCTGGCGGGCATCTTCTTATCAATGTACCCCCTGACATCGACCTCATCCCAAGACATCACAGGCCACACTTGCATTTTTAGCCTGAAACCCCAATCATAATCCAGCCACCCTTCACCCCCATACTTCAGGTATAGGTCATGAGTATCCTGCGGATATTTTTCTAGCATCACAGACATGTACATTCTAAAAGCTTTGAGCCAGTTGTGAATAGTGTGCTCCACCTTAGCACTCTCCTTATCCTGTTTCTCTTTCTCTTTTTCTGACAATTCTTTCAAACCTCCCCCCAAAGGCACAATCCCCAACAAGTCAAAGATGTCCACAAATTCCTTTCTCAATAGCCTCTCCTTGGTGACCCATGGAATGTGCCACACCAGTGAGTTGACTGCCGCTCGCACTGGTGCCAACCCTGGCATTGACCTTCCATAGTTGGTCAGGACCACTGGTGAAGGCTGTGCCTGGTTCTCCCCTCCTATATTGAGAGCCCTGGGTCCCTGCCCCACCAACCCTGCCCAATCTGTGCCCCTGCTGGGGCTATTGGTGCAGGCTGCTGGTTCTCCCCACTGACATTGAGAGCCCCGGGCCCTTGTCCCCACCATGCCTGTCCATTCTGTGTCCCTGCTGAAGTAGCCACTTGAGACGGCTGACTGACCCCCACAGCTGGACCTGTACTAGGCAAACCGACCGACAAAAATCCCACTGGAGGAATCCCACCCTTTTGGGGCAGTTGACCAGTCCCCCCCAACGGAGACAAGGCCTGATACATTCCACTCACAGACCCCCCTGAGCCCTGAGTCATCCCTTGCTGAAAGAATGCACTATTTCTGTTCCCCATATTACCCAGCATACTGTCATTAGCACATACATTTGGCACTTGCCCATTTTTCCCCATGCTTGCATGCACTCCATGAACATACCTTTGACCATCTCAAAGGATGTATGTCCCTCTGCAGCTACATCCACCGGTCTGGTTTCAGGAGTGCTGGGAGTGCCCCCGCAGTTCCCTGGAGCCGCAGCAGGTGTAGGTGGTGGTTAGGCTGCATCCTCCTGTGCCCTCCCTTTCCCTCTAGGTTTCTTGGTGGCGATGGACTCCTCCTTGCTCGCCATGGCCTTTGCAGTCATAGTCCTCTTCCTCTTCCCTGCCTGGACCTCTTTCTCCTCATGTTCCTCTTCTTCTGCCTAAACCTCAATTTCCACCCTTCACTGACACTGTCCTGAAACATGAGTGGTGAGCCATTCACCTGACTGGGCCCGGGAAGCTCCTGTCCTGCTTGGGCCACCATTGTGGTCATCCAGTCGGGCCCAGGGGTTGCTGCAGCTGGTCCTGCCATCTCTAAAAACACCACCAGTTCCATTTTTCAGTGAGCCTGATGTTGGACCGCTGTTCTTGCTGCACCAAAGTTACTTTACCAGCTCCTGCCATTGTTTCCCAGCTTCCTGACCTCCTCTGCTGTTGTGGAGTATGCTCTGCGCCTTCTTTTCCACATCTCCTAGTGCTGTTTTACTTCCCCTCCTTGGTGCATGATGCGTTGACATAGCACCGTGCTTTTACACCTTCTCCGAGCCCTGAGAAAAGGCAGAGGGGACACAGGTCTGCACCAGAGACCTGTTGCTCTGTAGTCAAATGCTCTACCATCTGAGCAATATCCTCAACAAATGCTGGACTGATGTGTTGCTGACGCAGGCACTCCGCTCACTTTTGGGAGCTTGTCTGCATGTGTGCGCCGCAGCACAGCTGTCCCTAACGTTTTTCACGCGGACAGCCCGGTCTGTGTGTTCACGGCCCTCCCTCTCTCCTGCTCCAGCCTCAGCTGGTTCTCCAGTTAAGATGCCTCGGCTTTCCCCGCCCCTCACGGCTCCTTGCTGACTTCTTTGTCCTCAGCTGTGCCCTGGACACCTCTTCTCTCCTGGCACAGTGTTGCTCATGCTGGATTCCCGCTCCTGGGCTCCTGCCCCGCCTTCTTCAGCTCCAGCTGCAATGTTCGCCTGCTGACACAGTGACGCCGGTCCTCACAGCTCTCCTGGCTCACTGTGGCGCTTTGCTTTAGCTGCTTAACTCCTCTGCCCGACCAGCTCCCGATCTCCTGCTCCTTGGTTCCTCCACGTGGACACGGGCTCCAGCCCCTCCTCGGCAGTCCTGGTAAGCGTGTTACAGCACGGCCACTTCCTGGTTCTGCGCTCCGGCTTTGCTGCTCCAACGCCGCTGCTTAGGGGCAAGGTCCTCCCTCCGGATCTCCTTCTCAGCTGGGCAAAACGAAATCCAAAAACGAAATCCCTCTCAGTGGCGGCAGCGTGGCGGGCGTCCTACTGCAGGTGCTGGATGATCCCTGCTTTAGGACGCCCGCCCATTATAAAAGGCTTACCCTGCCCACTTTCTTTGTTTGCCCTTTGCAGGCTTTTGGGTTGTTTTGGCGCCATTCTGCGCCCGCACTCTCCCCTTTCCCAGGAGGAGGGGTAAAAGGTTAGGGGAGGCCCCTGCAGAGGTTACCAGGCCGCCTGTTAGGGAGAATTCTCATTTCATGGCTAATTTCCCTTACCTTTAGAGTCCCCCAGCAGCTTTGCTGGATTTGAAGGGTTTGTCTCTTTTTACCTGCTAAGAGTGAGACTCTTTTTCCCACTCTTTGGCATTGTTGCTATGTGTGTTCTAGGCTATTTTTATGTTTAATGCCTATGGGATCTTTTCTCTCACCCATAGGAACCATCTTTATGCACATGTGTCACACAGCACTCTCCGTGCAGTGACACAGGGGTGTCGTAGTGACCCCCAAACATAGACTACATACCCTGGGACTGACTACTGCCTCCCAGGGCATGTAAAGCCCCATTGACTTTACTAGTCGATTTTTATGAACTTAACCAGTACACCCTGTCTTAATATGGAAGTACTGGAAGGGGTTAATAGTTTTTCCCCTATGTTCATTTTCGAGAGGGTACCTTAAAGTCCCCCTCTACAAAGTTTCTGGCTGGTGGCAGTGGTTACTACCTTTTATATTCGACTGCAAATATTTGTCTATGGGATTTTCCCATTGTTCGAGGCTACCACTTTTTCTGACAGCTTCTAACATACCGCCGGTTTATTTTATTATTAACTTTACTCCAGTAGGTTTTATTTGGCAGAACTTTGATAAATCTTCTTTCTCGAGTCTTACTCCATTTTCCTAACCCAGGTCAGGGATCCTTTGTTCATCCTTTTGGTGGGCTTCTGCCGAGAAGCCCTCCTTTCAGCGCCACTGAGTCTGGGGTGGGTCTGTTGTTTGGGAGGGGGGGGGGTGGAACCCCTGGACAGAGTTGCCACAGCAACTTAGGTCGCACTCTAACCTGATAGGCTGGAGGGTCTCCCACCAAGAAGACCACTCCACTGTGTGAGTGACAGCTAGGCTGTATGAATGGGTCTCTTTCTGCATAAAAGCAGGGTCCTGAGGACTGGAAGAGCAAGACGTCACCACTGGAACTATGGAACCAAAGGGAAGAGAAGCCAGAAACATCTTCAGCATCTATACCACCGGTGAAGCCCTGCCGGATCGTCTCACCACTTTTCTTCCACACGACGAGAGGAGATCTTCAGCGAAGTGCCTCCTTCCCTTGAGCTGGTGGGGTCAACCAGTTCGCCCATCGCATCCTCGTACCTGCCCTGGTCGAATCGACAGTGCCCCGCACTTGGAGACCGGATAGCCAGGCAGCTATCGACCTGGATCGCGATTAAAAGGAGCGTACCTTTTAAAATTGGCAGCACCGCAGCTGGTTTCATCCCTGGGTAGTGCAGCGACTCGAACCTTCCTCCACTACAAGAGCCTCTCTTCCTCTGTTGGACCCCTCGACTTACAGGAACTACCAGGAACAACCGCCACAGTAGGAGCCACTTCTCCACGTTTAAGGTACATTGTTCCGCCAGGCCGCCCTTTCTCCGTAGTAGCCCTAAAGGTGTTTGAAATCCTTTAACTACTTGTGGGGTAGGCCGCCCTCTCTCTTAACATTGTCTTTCGCCTTGCATCTACCTCTTCAAAAGTTTTCTACTAAAGACTTAACTGCAGCTACAAGAACATTTTTGCTCCTAAGCTCTTGGTCCTGTACCACTGACTCTGGCTCAGGCCTATTGACTTTGGCTGATTTGTTAGATCTGCTCTCACTAGATTAGTTTTCAATGAGAAATGTGTTGATGCACTAAAATCTTCTAAACCCCTCTTCCTTCCTACTGTTTTAACCTGTGGAGTGCCATATTGCTCAGTTTTCATTCACTTATCTTTTGGTTAAAGTGTTACTGTGCATTACTTGTTCACAAAACTTCAGAGAAGTGTTGCTAGGGGGTGTCTGAAGATATTTCAACTTAATTTGTACTTTCCCTCCCTTTCGTTGGATTGCTAGAGTGTCATTTGTAGTTGGTTTTCACTGTGCCGTTTTGCTCAGTTTTCATTTAACCGCAAATGTGTCTACAATTGAATAGGGAGTTGTATATGCCTTTCGTTTGACTAAACTTAACTTACTTTATTAATTGTGATCTATGTGTTGACTTAGAAGTGTATAAATAAATATATATTCTCTTTTTAATACAAAACTTTGGTCAGTGTTTTCTTGCTCCATAGTACTGTGTTGCCTATTGTGTCAACCCTGAATACTTTTCATCTCCCTCTTGAGATAAGTCTGACTGCTCAGCCACAGCTACCAACTAAATCTTTGTGGTACAGACTGATACCAAAGGGGATTTATTGCTCTCACCTATAGTCCTAATCTGGGGTAGTACTCCCTAAGGGAACTGCCCTGGATTCTGCCTAACACTGGTGTACAGCGGTGAGGATAAAAGTATTGGATTGACATTTTAGTGTGTTACTAGTACCTTGGTGCAACTAACCACAAGATTATCAATCACAAAAAGTTATTTTAACAAAAAGTCAAAATTATGGAACGTTATAGTCAGGAGACCCTCCTTACTAATACTGCTGATTATTTAAGGGATCTGTGTAGACAGAAAGGTCTTCCTGTCAAAGGCAAGAAACAAGAAATGATTGATAGACTGTTAGAGAAACAAAGTCTGGATAGTGGTGCTGTAGTGCCCACCACTCCAGCAAATGTAGCAAACAGTATTGAGGATAATATTGAAGATGTTATTGTTGAGAGAGATGAGGAAGAGGAGGATAACTATGTCACCCCCTCTGGTGCTCTGCCTGCTCAAAGGCCACAGCCTGTAGCTACTGTACCTTCAACTGGTCACACATTAAGTCCTGAATTTATCTCCGTAGAAAAAATTAGACTTGAACTTGAATTCAAAAGAATTTGTGCCCAAGCTGAACAGAGACACCAAGAACTAAGGCTCAAAGAAATGGAGCTCAACCATGAGCTTGAGATGAAGAAATTGTCTTTGGAAAATGCTTCTCTCCCCGAATCCTCTAGATCTTCCAGTCCAAAAAGACCCCGGATGCCTAAAGAGATTGTGGGTATGTATGAACCTAAGATGGATGTATTAGATTGGCTTGCTATGTTTGAATATAATCATGGGCTCCAGGATATCACAGGTGACCAATTGATCCCCTGGTTATTCTCTAGGCTCCCCCTTGTTGCATCTGATGTGGTAATGGAGTTGGGGGAGGAGGATAGAAAGGATTATGAATATGTCAAACTAGCTTTAATAGCTAGATTTGGGAAGACTCCTTCCCAGTACCTTAAGAGGTTTAGGGCCCTCAAAAAGCATGATAGTACCCCTTGGGCTACTTGGGTGAATGAGTGTTTGAAGAACTTAGAGGGATGGATTAAGGGTTATAGAGTTAATACTTATGAAGGAATGAGAAATCTTGTTATGATGGAGTCTATCTAGGATGCCTGCTCTCCTGAGCTCAGACAGCACTTAGCTGATTCTAAGGAGTTAGATCCCAAGAAACTGGCTAAGGCTGCTGGCTTGTGGGTTGCCAACAGGGCCACTCACAAGGATTCAGGGTTAACTCAGAAAAAGGATGAGGGAAAGCAGCCAAAGAAAGACGACAAAGAGAATTCAAATACTTCCAATTCCAAAGAGGGCCACAAACAAAATCCTAAGTGTAAGCCACCAGGGAAACCTAATCAGGCTAGTGTACCTTCTGGTCCAAGACCAGAAGGAGGTCCGAACAAGCCATCATTCATAAAGACATTTGGAAAATGTTATGTATGTAGCTCAACTGACCATGTGAAAGGGGATCCCAGATGTAAGAGTAAACTTTCAGGGATCCACACTGTCTCCTTAACCTTCGCTCCAGAGGAGGAAGTTCAGATGGCCAGTGGAAACTTTCAATTCCTGGCTGCTGACCCCATTGGAGTCTCAGCTAGTGTATCTTTAGTATCTCTTGGGTTGTGGGAACAACAGAATTTAGATGTGTATAATTCTATCCCTCCAAATACTAAAGAGTATTATAAAGACAGTGTCCTAGTCAATGGTCAGGAGACCCCTGCCATTATAGACACTGGGGCCAGCATAACTGTGGTGGACAAATCTTTTTGCAAGGTGGAGGATGTTGCTAAGGCACCCAAACACCTCACCAAGTTAGCTGGAGGGCCTGCGCAGATGCTTCCCCAATTACCAGCTCTCATCCAGTGCAACAAAATTACTGTCAGGATACCTGTGAGTGTACAATCTGAAGTACCAGGAAGGGTGCTGTTGGGCAATGATCTGAAAGACCTGGGAGTAGTGTCAAGTACCCCCAGACCTCCTAGTAAGAGATTACAGGAGCTTACCAGACCTGCAAGCAAGAGGACTTTAAGAGGCTCTCCTGAGGAGATGATGGAAATCACTTCTACTTCACTGGAGTTACTAACTGCTATCTCTAAGCAACCAGAATCAAAGGGGAAACCCACGACTTCCAAAAAGAAACCAGCAGAAAGCACTCCAGTGCTGCCAACCAGGAGATCTCCTAGGTTAGCAAAAATCACACCTGTGATTCCTCCTCCAGCTGAGGCTGAGAGTGAGGTACAACCCTGTGTGATTGAACTAGAGCCTGAGGAATCAGATCTAGTAGGAGGCCAGGAACTCATTGGAGATCTTGACCCTGTGGACCATCCTGAGCTGCAGTCGTTACTGGCAGAAGGTGGACCCCAAAGGGCAGACTTCAGTAAGGGACAAAGAGAATGTCCAACTCTGGAAGGTCTTCACCACCAGGCAGCTTCTCAGCTTGAAGGGCAAGAGCCTGGGAGGTATAGGTTACACTGGGAAGATGGCCTTTTCTATAGTGAACCGACAGAGTCAACTCCTGGGGACTACAAAAGACTTGCAGTGCCCCAAGCAAACAGAGTCCAATTCTTGCAACTAGCCCATGAGATACCTTTGGCTGGTCACTTGAGCTTCAAGAAGACAAAGGAAAGGCTCTCTCTCTACTTTTATTGACCTAAAATAGGGGCTGAGATAGAAAAGTATTGCAAGAGTTGCCACACTTGCCAAACTTCTGGTAAAAGTGGATCCAAGAACGTGACACCTCTAGGTCCTCTCCCTGTGGTGGGAGTACCATTTGAGAGGGTAGGAATCGACATTGTTGGTCCCCTTGATCCTGCAACTTCTTCATGCAACAGGTTTATATTTGTTGTAGTAGACCATGCTACTAGATTTCCTGAAGCAATTCCTATGAGGACTGTTACAGCTCCAGCTGTAGCTAAGGCCCTCCTTGGTATTTTTACCAGGGTTGGGTTTCCTAAGGAGGTAATATCCGACAGGGGGTCAAATTTTATGTCCCACTACATGAAGGCCATGTGGAATACCTGTGGAGTTACCTACAAGTTCTCAACCGCATACCACCCTCAGACAAATGGATTGGTAGAAAGGTTTAATAGAACCATGAAGAGCATGATAGGAGCTTTAGAAGGCCCCCATAAGAAAAAGTGGGATCTTCTACTGCCATGCCTTCTCTTTGCATATAGAGAAGTCCCTCAGGAGGGAGTGGGTTACAGTCCCTTGGAACTTCTCTATAGCCATCCGGTTAGAGGTCCATTGGCCTGATCAAGGAGGGGTTGGAGAGTACTCCTTCCCCCACACCAGTCAGAGTCACTGACTATGTGATAGGACTCTGGAGGAGAATGTCACACATGATGGCTGAAGCAATTGATAACTTGAAAGCAGGTCAGGCTCTGGTCAAACATTTGCATGACCAGAAGGCCAACATGGTTGAGTTCGCTCAAGACCAGCTAGTTCTTGTTATGGTACCAACAAGGCAGAGGGCCTTGCAAGACAAATGGATGGGACCCTTCAAGGTTGTGGGAAAACTTGGAGAGGTAAACTATGTGGTGGACCTAGGCAATCCTAAGGAGGCTCCTAGAGTCTTTCATATCAACTGTCTAAAGGCTTATGTCTCGAGACCAGAACTGGGAGCTTTGCTTCTAGCTTCAGCCCAAGAGGAAGAGGAGAGTGAACTTCTGCCTGACCTCCTTAGAGGCAAACCTTTAGTTGAGAAAATAGAAGGAGTCAATCTCTCTTCTAATTTGACACCTGAGCAACAGGAAGAGTGCATACTTTTGTTAAATCAATGTGCCCCCCTGTTCTCTCTAACACCAGGATTGACCCCTTGGGGCCAACATGATATCCAAACTGGTGACTGTCTGCCTGTCAAAAGCAGGGGCTACAGGATGTTAGAAAATGTAAGGACCCACATCAAAGGAGAGGTCAACAAGATGCTTGATCTCGGGGTAATAGAGCCCTCTACTAGTCTATGGTCTATCCCAGTTGTGTTAGTACCAAAGGCAGGATCTAAAGATTTGAGATTCTGTGTGGACTATAGAGCTCTAAATGCAGTCACTAAAACTGATACCCATCCTTTGCCAAGGACAGATAAGCTGGTGGATAGACTTGGTTCAGCCAAGTTCCTCAGCAAATCTGATCTCACGCCAGGCTATTGGCAAATAGCCCTGACTGACCATGCCAAGGAGAAAACTGCCTTTTCCACGCCAGTTGGCTTATATCAGTTTAAGGTTATGCCTTTTGGATTAAAGAATGCACCTGCTACATTCCAAAGGATGGTTAATCAGGTTCTGAATGGGATGGAGGACGTCTGCATGGCATACTTGGATGACATTGCAGTGTTCAGCCCTACTTGGAAAGAACATGTTGACCACCTAGGATATGTTTTGCAGGCTCTACAACAGGGTCAGCTGACCATAAAGGCAAGCAAATGTCAAATTGGTCAGAATTAAGTGGTCTACCTAGGGCATGAGGTAGGAGGTGGGGAAATAAGGCCTTTGCTCAGCAAGATTGAAGCTGTGCAAAATTGGACAACCCCTTCTACTCAAACCCAGGTGAGAGCCTTCCTAGGCCTCACTGGGTATTACAGGAATTTCATTGAGAACTATGGAACCATAGCTTCTCCACTGAATGTAATCTCTTCTCCTAAGTTTCCTAAAAAGGTCAAATGGAATGACGAGTGCAATCAGGCCTTTGCAAGCCCAAAGAAAGCCCTTTGTCAAGCTCCAGTTCTCAGAGCTCCTGACTACCACCAACCCTTCATTGTACAGAGAGATGCTTCCAATATAGGTATAGGTGCAGTACTCAGTCAACTGGATGAGAAAGGTAGGGAACACCCCATTTGCTTCATCAGTAGGAAACTGTAGGAATCTGAAACAAGGTGGGCAACTATTGAGAGAGAATGTTTTGCCATTGTGTGGGCTTTGAAGAAGTTTAGACGATACTTGTATGGTTCTACTTTTATTATTCAAACAGACCACCAACCCTTGAAATGGTTGATGCAAATGAAAGGGGAAAACCCAAAACTGCTAAAATGGTCAAAATGCCTCCACGGGTTTGATTTTACCATTGAGCACAGGTCAGGATGTCACCACCAAAATGCTGATGGTCTCTCTAGGATGTTTTTAACCGACTACAGGTATGAGACTCATCCAGGAGTGGATTAGATCCTCCTGTCCCTTAGTCTGGGGGTGGGCGAGTGTTAGGGAGAATTCTCATTTCATGGCTAATTTCCCTTACCTATAGAGTCCCCCAGCAGCATTGCTGGATTTGAAGGGTTTATTTCTTTTTACCTGCTAAGAGTGAGACTCTTTTTCCCACTCTTATGCATTTTTGCTATGTGTGTTCTAGGCTATTTTTATGTTTAATGCCTATGGGATCTCTTCTCCCACCCATAGGAACCATCTTTATGCACATGTGTCACACAGCACCCTCCGTGCAGTGACACAGGGGTGTCGTAGTGACCCCCAAACATAGGGCCTCATTACGACCCAGGCTGTAAGGGGTTAATGGTGCCGTAAAAGGTGCCGGCACCGTTAAACCCTTACCGCCTAATTATGAGGTCCCTTTGCGGATCCCGACCTTAACGGCTGATTATTACCAGGCTGGTTTTACCAGCCGTTAAGGAAGGAACCCGCAAAGGGACTTTCGAGGTAATTACGGTACCACAATTTGCGGTACCGTAATTACCGCCTTCCCCATTCCCATTGAGCCCTATGGGGGCAAAAATGGGAATGGGGAAGGGCCAATGGTGAATGGGGAATTACCGCCCCGCCAACCTTGGAATGAGGCGGTAATTCCGCCATCCACCATGGCGGAGTTGGCATTTTACTTGCGCTAATAGCGCCATGGTTAACGCCAGGGTTGTAATGAGGCCCATAGACTCCATACCCTGGGACTGACTACTGTCTCCCAGGGCATGTAAAGTCCCCATTGACTTTACTAGTCAATTTTTATGAACTTAACCAGTACACATCATCTTAATATGGAAGTACTGGAAGGGGTAAATAGATTTTCCCCTATGTTCATTTTCGAGAGGGTACCTTAAGGTCCCCCTCTACAAAGTTTCTGGGTGGTGGCAGTGGTTACTACCTTTTATATTCGACCGCAAATATTTCTCTATGGGATTTTCCCATTGTTCGAGGCTACCACTTTTTCTGACAGCCTCTAGCATACCGCCGGTCTATTTTATTATTAACTTTACTCCAGTAGGTTTTATTTGCCAGAACTTTGATAAAACTTCTTTCTCGAGTCTTACTCCATTTTCCTAACCCAGGTCGGGGATCCTTTGTTCGTCCTTTTGGCGGGCTTCTGCCGAGAAGCCCTCCTTTCGGCGCCATTGAGTCTGGGGTGGGTCTGTTGTTTGGGAGGGGGAGTAGAACCCCTGGGCAGAGTTGCCACAGCAACTCAGGTCGCACTCTAACCTGATAGGCTGGAGAGTCTCCCGCCAAGAAGACCATTCCACTGTGTGAGTGACAGCTAGGCTGTATGAATGGATCTCTTTCTGCATAAAAGCAGGGTCCTGAGGACTGGAAGAGCAAGACGTCGCCACTGGAACTACGGAACTGAAGGGAAGAGAAGCCAGAGACGTCTTCAGCATCAGATCTTCAGCGAAGTGCCTCCTTCCCTTGAGCAGTTCGCCCATCGCATCCTCGTACCTGCCCTGGTCGAATCGACAGTGCCCCGCACTTGGAGACCGGATAGCCAGGCAGCTATCGACCCGGACCGCGATTAAAAGGAGCGTACCTTTTAAACTTTGTTTGGCAGTACTGCGGCTTATTTCATCCCTGGGTAGTGCAGCGACTCGTACCTTCCTCCACGACGAGAGCCTCTCTTCCTCTGTTGAACCCCTCGACCTGCGGGAACTACCAGGAACAATCGCCACCGCAGGAGCCACATCCCCAAGTTTAAGGTACATTGTTCCGCCAGGCCGCCCTTTCTCCGTGGTAGCCCTAAAGGTATTTGAAATCCTTTAACTACTTGTGGGGTCGGCCGCCCTCTCTCTTAACATTGTCCTTTGCCTTGCATCTACCTCTTCAAACGTTTTCTACTAAAGATTTGACTGCAGCTACAAGAACATTTTTGCTCCTAAGCTCTTGGTCCTGTACCACTGACTCTTGCTCAGGCCTATTGACTTTGGCTGATTTGTTAGTTCTGCTCTCACTAGATTATTTTTCAATGTGAAATGTGTTGATGCACCTAAAATCTTCTAAATCTCTCTTCCTTCCTACTGCTTTAACTTGTGGAGTGCCATTTTGCTCAGTTTTCATTCACTTATCTTTCTGCTAAAGTGTTACTGTGCATTACTTGTTCACAAAACTTCAGGGAAGTGTTGCTAGGGGGTGTCTGAAGATATTTCGGTTTAACTTGTGCTTTCACTCCCTTTCGTTAAATTGATAGAGTGCCATTTGTAGCTCGTTTTCACTGTGCCGTTTTGCTCAGTTTTCAGTCTACCGCAAACTTGTCTACAATTGAATAGGGAGTTGTATATGCTTTTCTTTTGAGTAAACTTAATTTAATAACTGTGATCTATGTGTTGACTTAGACGTGTATAAAATAAATATATATTCTCTTTTTTTAATACAAAGCTTTGGTCAGTGTTTCCTTGCTCCATAGTACTGTCCTACCTATTGTGTCAACCCTGAATACTGCTCATCTCCCTCTTGAGATAAGTCTGACTGCTCAGCCACAGCTACCAACTAAATCTTTGTGGTACAGACTGATACCAAATGGGATTTATTGCTCTCACCTTTAGTCCTAATCTGGGGTAGTGCTCCCTAAGGGAACTGCCCTGGATTCTGCCTAACACCGCCTCCTCCATTTTCTTTTGGTTTTCTCCTTCGGCAGCTTTATTCTCCACTGCCATACTGCTGCAATTACCCCCTCCCCCTTAGTTTCCTGCATCCCGGTCGGTCGCCTATTCTGGGCCAAGAGGAGGCAAGGGCTGGGTGGAGGGGGAGGAGGTTAGGGCTGCCTGAGGAGCCTGAATAGCAGAGAGGCTTGGTTTTGCTGGGGGACTCCTGTATTCCACCCGCATCCACGCTCATATCAGCCCCACCCCTCCATATTGCAGCTTCATTTGACTGCGAGTTCGTGATTGGGCACCGAAACCGATGATTGATATGAGCAGGGTCCCGGGCCTCGCCGCAGCCAGGCAGCCCGGGAACATGGCAACACACTCCTCCCGCACTCGCACTATTATGTTGTGTAAACAGTTGGGATTCAAAACACAATAATAAAAAAAAAAATCTAAAATTAAATATGGGTTGGACTTTTAGCCGAAAACATCTGGCGGCATGAAGGTTACATGTCCCTGATGTAGTTCTCGCTGCATACATAATGTGCGCGTGAATTAAAACGTCAGCTAATTATGTCCCGCACTTGTCATTTCATGGCAGAATTTGAAGAAATGGAGTCCCGCTTTCTGGTGCCCGGTGACGTCATCGCTCTCACAGGAAAGAAGCTGTACTTGCCATGTGACGCTGTCCTCATCAGCGGCGGCTGCGTCATCAATGAAGGAATGCTCACAGGTGACAAAGGGGCGGGGTCTTATCTTTTTCCTACCCTAAATTCTTTGAGGCAGAGCATTATCTAAATCAGTCTTGAAAAAAATACCAGGGTAGAGATCTGTGTGCACAGGTGTGTTCCACAATTGGATGCCATAGTTTAGTAAATCTTCAGGCACAGGGCCAAAACCCACAGGGCGCGAGGCTGATGGCCCCAGCACAGCCCCTGCTTCCGTGACTCCCACCCGGTGCTGATGCGGGGGTTTTACCGGTGTCTGGACCCCGGCGTTCACTTTCCAGCATCCGTGATATTGGTAGAGCGTGACAACAATAGTGGTATCAGGCACATGCTCCATAGTTCTGCCCTTTTAATTCAATTTCTATAAAATAAAAATCTTTTCTATGCTTGAAAATGTCAACTTTCGAGAATTACAGTCTTTCCACAGTTTTCATTCCAGGTTTTCCCAGAGTCTTTTCACACACCTGGGGCGGCATGCACCACAAAGGCCTACACACCACAATGGCCTACGCACCACAATGGCCTACACACCACAATGGCCTACACACCACAAAGGCCTACACACCACAATGGCCTACACACCACAAAGGCCTACACACCACAACGGCCTACACACCACAACGGCCTACACACCACAAAGGCCTACACACCACAATGGCCTACACACCACAAAGGCCTACACACCACAATGGCCTACACATACTTGAAATCAGCACCAATGCGTTACTAAGTGAAAGTTGGGGATGGGGTGGGGGGTGCCTTGTGCTAAGATGTATGTATTTACCTGGCAGGGGCAAAGGCCCCTTTAGAACATGACGGCAGTGGCACAGGTCTCCAGAAACACTTTCTTTAATAAGGGCCTCTCAGTGTAACACTGGCCCACATCTCCGTACTCTTCTTGTGCTAGAAGTATTTATTCCCAGGGCCACCATTGTGTCCTGGGATTCATGAAAGCAATGTCTAGGTACGATGGCGCTGATTTCTGTTATCCCCAAAACCCAAAAAAATATTAAAACGTTAAAGATGTGCGGGCTATTGAGAGAAAAAGGATGTTTCCCCATCGTAAAGGGCAGTGGCCGTGCCGTCAGATATGCTATCTCCAAAACCTGGCTTTCTGCCACCAGAGAAGGGTGGGCTTATCCTGGTTGTCACTCATGCCCACGAGAGGTTCACTGCCCAGCAGTGTCAGCAGAAGGTCCTAGGTCACCTCTGGACCATCAGTGGTCTCTGGCACCGCTGTGCAAGGAAACACAATTGAGTTTATGGCCCTTGGAAACGTGCATGAGTAATGGATGGGATTACACCAGAATAATTCTGAGTCCAAATGACTGGAAAAACTCAAGAAGATGGCAAGTTGCAGTTTTATTAGAAATTGTCTAAAAGAAGGAATTTACAACGAACATCAACAGAAGTAGGCTCATTCTCTCAGCGATTTCCACATTAAATACAATCATACACTTTCTATATGCATCAGAATGAGATCATGTTACATGGCAATAGTGAAAAACCCAGCAAGGGTTAGGATTGGTTAAAGGACACATCTAGATATACAATCATACAGGAGCTTGGTTTGTTATTGGCTGTCAGATATCAGCTGGACATCTCATGACTACATGTTCGTACGTGTCAATTAAGAAAAATCAGTTACACTGCGTTTCATTGTTTTCTCAAGCCATAAGGTCCTTCATTATATGGAGTCATACAATTGATTTGGCACGTGTGTGCCATGCCTGGAACATTCAGTTCAATTAGCAGCATCTAAGCCCAGACCCAGGTGCAGGGAGATAAGACAGAGACCTGCACTACCATCCGATTAGCCCAACATCTCTCAGCTCCCATGCACTCTGCCATTAAATTATCTTTGCACTTGGACTTGCAGAGTATTCCTGTCCTAGGAGTACAATGGGAGTGAAGGCACTCACTGTCGTGTCTGTAACTCCAAGTTACACTTATGTTCAGCCTTGACTCACGTGACAAGAGACTGCAGTTATCTTCATTCTGCCATCTTCTGTGTTCTTTCTTGCAACTTAATGTGAGAGGATTCATCCTCGGCACACATGTTCCTCTTCAGTGTAGATAGCTGACCTCGACTTCCCGTATCCGTTACTTCCGGCCAGACAGCCTCCCAACGCAGCTCCAACAGCCTGCTATTCTACTGCAACACATACTTTCGTTTTTTCTTCATGGTCCTTTGGCTTACTTATTTCATGATACCAATGTGCAGTTTCTATACAATGGTAGCTCCGCTTGCATTCTATTCACTACTTGTAGCTAGGCTATACGATGACTTGATCTATCTTCCGTTTCAACGTCTGTACATTCATTATACCTCTGATTTCCGCAGTACTTTCTAATGTGTAATCTTCATCTTTTACACTTTTAAGGTTCACTTGATTCTTTACTTCATCATTTCCCCTCTAGGATCCGTACATTGTCTTCATTTCCCCTCTAGGATCTGTACATTGTCTTCATTCAGTATCTCGGGACGTTGTGCACACTTTCTTATGACGTCATCAGTTCATGTTCTTAGCTCTTTCTCACATTCCTTCAGGGAGTTCCTCCTGTAAACTGTCATCAACTCAAGGGTGGATACCGTCTCCAAATACTCGCTGAAATATTGGTACAACAGCTGGTGATAGGCAGGGCACAGTCTCATGTCTCCAATTCAGGGGAGGTAGGGGAGTGGGATCTCCTGCGGATGTGTACATCTGCTCCTTTACACATTGTCTCTTTTTCAGCAGATATCTAAGCCAAACACCACTATGGCACTGCCACTTGTTAATGTCACCTCCATTATTTGGTGGCCAGACAAAGTCTCAAGCATCCTGTGCTGCCACTGTGCTTGGGAACCCACCTGAATATGAACTTAGTGAAAAGGATCACTGATCTGATTCTAGAAGTGACTGCCTCGCATTCGGCCCCGCCCTCCCCCCCACAGACCAGGATAACACGCAGTGTTCCTGGTCTAGTAACATGAAATGCCAAGGTAGTTCTAATCAGTAACTTCAGGACTTTCCCTGCACTTCTAAGACCCAATAGAAAAATAACTAATAATGGTACTCTGCTGTAAGGCTAAACCGTCTGGCTTTTGATCTGAGAATTCCCTGAATAGTCAGCTGCAGTAAATCCTTTTTTAATTCTCTGTTGCCCTGCATCTAAGGTGTGTAGCTGCTGGTGTCTCTTGCCTTTGTTTGCCCCCTGGTATTATGCCTGACCTCTTCTGCCCCCTTCTTTAGCACATCTGTCTGCCTTGTGCTCCACCTTGCTTGCCTCTCTTCTCCTGTACCGTTGCCGCAGTCCTGTTCCTTCTGTATTCCCTCACCTTCCTGCCTGTTTGGTCTTTGCATGCCTGATGTAGCCCCTCACTCATGAGGCAAGGCTTTCCCAGTCTGCAGCCACTCTTACTCGACTGTCCTATTGCATGTCTAGTCTCCTCTCATGCATCTTACCAATTTTTCCCTACAATAATTCTTGTATACTGTTACTGTTCCACCCACCTCTCCACCTCCGTCACTGCCCTTCCTCCATTCTCCTGCTTTTTTCATGGGTCAACATTTGCACATTCGAAATTGTCTCATAACCTAGTCAGAATGTTTTTGTCTTTTGCCTTCCCTATTCCCCCCGTTCACTTCCACATTCCTTCTCTCCTTACTCAAACCATAGCACTTCCACATTCCTTCTCTCCTTACTCAAACCATAGCACTTCCACATTCCTTCTCTCCTTACTCAAACCATAGCACTTACACGTTCCGAATGTTTAGGACCTTTTAAGAACGATTTTGTTTTGCACCTATTGTATCCCCACCCCTTGTCCTGATGCACCTTGAAACACATTGTGTATAGTGCGCAATACAAATGACCACTAAATAAATGTCCTCTCCCAAAACCCACTCCAGATGTGTGTAGCGAGATTAGGGAACTGAGCAAGTATGGTTCCAAGGCAGGGGGACAGTTCTCCTGCAGTTCTCATTGGAGCGGAGAATTCAGATGACTCACTGCGCATGCACTAGTTAGCCCAAATCATGGCTTACTGGGCATGCACTGATTAGCCCACATCATGGCCTGCTATGCATGCACTGATTAGCACACATCATGGCCTGCTGCGCATGCACTGATTAGCGCACATCATGGCTTGCTGCGCATGCACTGATTAGCCCACATCATGGCTTACTGTGCATGCACTGATTAGCCCACATCATGGCTTACTGCGCATGCACTGATTAGCCCACATCATGGCCTACTGCGCATGCACTGATAAGTCCACATCTTACTGCGCATGCACTGATTAGCCCACATCATGGCCTACAGCGCATGCACTGATAAGCCCACATCATGGACTGCTGCGCATGCACTGATTAGCCCACATCATGGCCTGCTGCGCATGCACTGATTAGCCTAAATCATGGCTTTCTGCGCATGCACTGATTAGCCCACATCATGGCCTGCTGCGCATGCACTGATTAGCGCACATCATGGCTTGCTGCGCATGCACTGATTAGCCCACATCATGGGTTACTGCGCATGCACTAATTAGCCCACATCATGGCTTACTGCGCATGCACTGATTAGCCCACATCATGGCCTACTGCGCATGCACTGATTAGCCCACATCATGGCTTACTGCGCATGCACTGATTAGCCCACAACATGGCTTACTGTGCATGCAATGATTAGCCCACATCATGGCCTGCTGCACTTGCACTGATAAGCCCACATCATGGCCTGATGCGCATGCACTGATTAGCCCACATCATGGCCTGCTGCACATGCACTGATTAGCCCACATCATGGCCATGCTGCGCATGCACTGACTAGCCCACATCATGGCCTGCTGCGCATGCACTGATTAGCCCACATCATGGCCTGCTGCGCATGCACTGTTAGCGCACATTATGGCCTGCTGCGCATTCACTGATTAACCCACATCATGGCTTACTGCGCATGCACTGATTAGCCCACAACACGGCTTACTGCGCATGCACTGATTAGCCCACATCAAGGCCTACTGTGCATGCTCTGATAAGTCCACATCATGGCTTACTGCGCATGCACTGATTAGCCCACATCATGGCTTACTGCTCATGCACTGGTTAGCCCACATAATGGCTTACTGCGCATGCACTGATTAGCCCATATCATGGCTTACTGCGCATGCACTGATTAGCCCACATCATGGCTTACTGCGCATGCACTGATTAGCCCACATCATGGCCTACTGCGCATGCACCGATTAGCCCACATCATGGCTTACTGCACATGCACTGATTGGCCCACATTATGGCCCACTGCGCATGCACTGATTAGCCCACATCATGGCTTACTGCACATGCACTGATTAGCACACATCATGGCCTACTGTGCATACACTGATTAGCCAAATCATGGCTTACTGCGCACCCACTGATTAACCCACATCATGGCTTACTGGGCATGCTCTGATGAACCCACATCATGGGTTACCGTGCATGCACTGATTAATCCACATCATGGCTTACTGGGGACATACTGATTAACCCACATCATGTTTACTGTGCACTCACTGATTAACCCATATCATGGCTTACTGGGCATGCACTGATTAACCCACATCATGGCTTACTGTGCATCCACTGATTAACCCACATCATGGCTTTCTGGGCATGCATGATTAAACCACATCATGGGTTACCGAACATGAACTGATTAACCCACACCACGGGTTACTGTGCATGCACTGATTAACCCACATCATGGCTTACTGGGCACGTACTGATCAACCCACAACATGGCTTACTGTGCACCCACTGATTAACCCATATCATGGCTTACTGGGCACACACAGATTAACCCACATCATGGCTTACTGTGCACCCACTGATTAACCCACACCCTGGCTTACTGGGCGTGCACTGATCAACCCATATCATGGGTTACCACACATGCACTGATTAACCCACATCATGGGTTGCCACACATGCACTGATTAACCCACATCATGGCTTACTGGGCATGCACTGATTAACCCACATCATGGCTTACTGCACACCCACTGATTAACCCACATCATGGCTTACTGCACACCCACTGATTAACCCATAGCATGGCTTACAGGGCACGCACTGATTAACTGATATCATGGCTTACAGAGCATGCACTGATTAACCAATATCATGGCTTACTGGGCACAAACTGATTAACCCACATCATAGCTAACTGTGCACCCTCTGATTAACCAATATAATGGCTTTCTGGGAACACACTGATTAACCCACATCATGGCTTACTGCGCACCCACTGATTAACCAATATTATGGCTTACTGAGCATGCACTGATTAACCCATATCATGGCTTACTGCTCACCCACTGATTAACCCATATCATGGCTTACTGAGCATGCACTGATTAACCCACATCATGGCTTACTGAGCACGCACTGATTAACCAACATCATGGCTTACTGTGCACCCACTGATTAACCCATATCATGGCTTACTGGGAATGCACTGATTGACCCACATCATGGCTTACTGAGGATGCACTGATTAACCCACATCATGGCCTACTGTGCATGCACTGATTAGCCCACATCATGGCTTACTGGGCATGCACTGATTAGCCCACATCAGGGCCTACTGCGCATGCACTGATTAGCCCACATCATGGCTTATTGTGCATGCACTGATTAGCCTACATCATGGCTTACTGCACATGCATTGTTTAGCCAACATCATGGCTTACTGCGCATGCACTGATTAGCCTATATCATGGCCTACTGCGCATGCACTGATAAGCCCACATCATGGCCTGCTGCGCATGCACTGATTAGCCCACATCATGGCCTACTGCGCATGCACTGATTAGCCCACATCATGGCCTACTGCGCATGCACTGATTAGCCCAGATCATGGCTTACTGCGCATGCACTGATTAGCCCAGATCATGGCTTACTGCGCATCCACTGATTAGCCCACATCATGGCCTACTGCGCATGCACTGATCAGCCCACATCATGGCCTACTGCGCATGCACTGATAAGCCCACATCATGGCCTACTGCGCATGCATTGATTAGCCCATATCATGGCTTACTGCGCATGCACTGATTAGTCCAGATCATGGCTTGCTGTGCATGCACTGATTAGCCCACATCATGGACTACTGCGCATGCACTGATAAGCCCACATCATGGCCTGCTGCGCATGCACTGATTAGCCTATATCATGGCTTGCTGCGCATGCACTGATTAGCCCACATCATGACCTGCTGTGCATGCACTGATTAGCCCACATCATGGCCTGCTGTGCATGCACTGATTAGCCCACATCATGGCCTGCTGCGCATGCACTGATTAGCCCACATCATGGCCTGCTGTGCATGCACTGATTAGCACACATCATGGCCTGCTGCGCATTCACTGATTAGCGCACATCATGGCTTGCTGCGCATGCACTGATTAGCCCACATCATGGCTTACTGTGCATGCACTGATTAGCCCACATCATGGCTTACTGCGCATGCACTGATTAGCCCACATCATGGCCTACTGCGCATGCACTGATAAGTCCACATCTTACTGCGCATGCACTGATTAGCCCACATCATGGCCTACAGCGCATGCACTGATAAGCCCACATCATGGACTGCTGCGCATGCACTGATTAGCCCACATCATGGCCTGCTGCGCATGCACTGATTAGCCTAAATCATGGCTTTCTGCGCATGCACTGATTAGCCCACATCATGGCCTGCTGCGCATGCACTGATTAGCGCACATCATGGCTTGCTGCGCATGCACTGATTAGCCCACATCATGGCTTACTGCGCATGCACTGATTAGCCCACATCATGGCCTACTGCGCATGCACTGATTAGCCCACATCATGGCTTACTGTGCATGCACTTATTAGCCCACCTCATGGCTTACTGCGCATGCACTGATTAGCCCACATCATGGCCTACTGCACATGCACCGATTAGCCCACATCATGGCCTACTGCACATGCACCGATTAGCCCACAACATGGCTTACTGTGCATGCAATGATTAGCCCACATCATGGCCTGCTGCACATGCACTGATAAGCCCACATCACTGATTAGCCCACATCATGGCCTGCTGCACATGCACTGATTAGCCCACATCATGGCCATGCTGCGCATGCACTGACTAGCCCACATCATGTCCTGCTGCGCATGCACTGATTAGCCCACATCATGGCCTGCTGCGCATGCACTGTTAGCGCACATTATGGCCTGCTGCGCATTCACTGATTAACCCACATCATGGCTTACTGCGCATGCACTGATTAGCCCACAACATGGCTTACTGCGCATGCACTGATTAGCCCACATCATGGCCTACTGCGCATGCACTGATTAGCCCACATCATGGCCTACTGCGCATGCACTGATTAGCCCAGATCATGGCTTACTGCGCATGCACTGATTAGCCCAGATCATGGCTTACTGCGCATCCACTGATTAGCCCACATCATGGCCTACTGCGCATGCACTGATGAGCCCACATCATGGCCTACTGCGCATGCACTGATAAGCCCACATCATGGCCTACTGCGCATGCACTGATTAGCCCATATCATGGCTTACTGCGCATGCACTGATTAGCCCAGATCATGGCTTGCTGTGCATGCACTGATTAGCCCACATCATGGACTACTGCGCATGCACTGATAAGCCCACATCATGGCCTGCTGCGCATGCACTGATTAGCCTATATCATGGCTTGCTGCGCATGCACTGATTAGCCCACATCATGACCTGCTGCGCATGCACTGATTAGCCCACATCATGGCCTGCTGCGCATGCACTGATTAGCCCACATCATGGCCTGCTGCGCATGCACTGATTAGCCCACATCATGGCCTGCTGTGCATGCACTGATTAGCACACATCATGGCCTGCTGCGCATTCACTGATTAGCGCACATCATGGCTTGCTGCGCATGCACTGATTAACCCACATCATGGCTTACCGTGCATGCACTGATTATCCCACATCATGGCTTACTGCGCATGCACTGATTAGCCCACATCATGGCCTACTGCGCATGCACTGATAAGTCCACATCTTACTGCGCATGCACTGATTAGCCCACATCATGGCCTACAGCGCATGGACTGATAAGCCCACATCATGGACTGCTGCGCATGCACTGATTAGCCCACATCATGGCCTGCTGCGCATGCACTGATTAGCCTAAATCATGGCTTTCTGCGCATGCACTGATTAGCCCACATCATGGCCTGCTGCGCATGCACTGATTAGCGCACATCATGGCTTGCTGCGCATGCACTGATTAGCCCACATCATGGCTTACTGCGCATGCACTGATTAGCCCACATCATGGCCTACTGCGCATGCACTGATTAGCCCCTCATCATGGCTTACTGTGCATGCACTGATTAGCCCACATCATGGCTTACTGCGCATGCACTGATTAGCCCACATGATGGCCTACTGCACATGCACCGATTAGCCCACATCATGGCCTACTGCACATGCACCGATTAGCCCACAACATGGCTTACTGTGCATGCAATGATTAGCCCACATCATGGCCTGCTGCACATGCACTGATAAGCCCACATCATGTCCTGATGCGCATGCACTGATTAGCCCACATCATGGCCTGCTGCACATGCACTGATTAGCCCACATCATGGCCATGCTGCGCATGCACTGACTAGCCCACATCATGGCCTGCTGCGCATGCACTGATTAGCCCACATCATGGCCTGCTGCGCATGCACTGTTAGCGCACATTATGGCCTGCTGCGCATTCACTGATTAACCCACATCATGGCTTACTGCGCATGCACTGATTAGCCCACAACATGGCTTACTGCACATGCACTGATTAGCCCACATCATGGCCTACTGTGCATGCTCTGATAAGTCCACATCATGGCCTACTGCGCATGCACTGATCAGCCCACATCATGGCCTACTGCGCATGCACTGATAAGCCCACATCATGGCCTACTGCGCATGCACTGATTAGCCCATATCATGGCTTACTGCGCATGCACTGATTAGCCCAGATCATGGCTTGCTGTGCATGCACTGATTAGCCCACATCATGGACTACTGCGCATGCACTGATAAGCCCACATCATGGCCTGCTGCGCATGCACTGATTAGCCTATATCATGGCTTGCTGCGCATGCACTGATTAGCCCACATCATGGCTTACTGCGCATGCACTGATTAGCCCACATCATGGCCTACTGCGCATGCACTGATTAGCCCACATCATGGCCTACTGCGCATGCACTGATTAGCCCAGATCATGGCTTACTGCGCATGCACTGATTAGCCCAGATCATGGCTTACTGCGCATCCACTGATTAGCCCACATCATGGCCTACTGCGCATGCACTGATGAGCCCACATCATGGCCTACTGCGCATGCACTGATAAGCCCACATCATGGCCTACTGCGCATGCACTGATTAGCCCATATCATGGCTTACTGCGCATGCACTGATTAGCCCAGATCATGGCTTGCTGTGCATGCACTGATTAGCCCACATCATGGACTACTGCGCATGCACTGATAAGCCCACATCATGGCCTGCTGCGCATGCACTGATTAGCCTATATCATGGCTTGCTGCGCATGCACTGATTAGCCCACATCATGACCTGCTGCGCATGCACTGATTAGCCCACATCATGGCCTGCTGCGCATGCACTGATTAGCCCACATCATGGCCTGCTGCGCATGCACTGATTAGCCCACATCATGGCCTGCTGTGCATGCACTGATTAGCACACATCATGGCCTGCTGCGCATTCACTGATTAGCGCACATCATGGCTTGCTGCGCATGCACTGATTAACCCACATCATGGCTTACCGTGCATGCACTGATTATCCCACATCATGGCTTACTGCGCATGCACTGATTAGCCCACATCATGGCCTACTGCGCATGCACTGATAAGTCCACATCTTACTGCGCATGCACTGATTAGCCCACATCATGGCCTACAGCGCATGGACTGATAAGCCCACATCATGGACTGCTGCGCATGCACTGATTAGCCCACATCATGGCCTGCTGCGCATGCACTGATTAGCCTAAATCATGGCTTTCTGCGCATGCACTGATTAGCCCACATCATGGCCTGCTGCGCATGCACTGATTAGCGCACATCATGGCTTGCTGCGCATGCACTGATTAGCCCACATCATGGCTTACTGCGCATGCACTGATTAGCCCACATCATGGCCTACTGCGCATGCACTGATTAGCCCCTCATCATGGCTTACTGTGCATGCACTGATTAGCCCACATCATGGCTTACTGCGCATGCACTGATTAGCCCACATGATGGCCTACTGCACATGCACCGATTAGCCCACATCATGGCCTACTGCACATGCACCGATTAGCCCACAACATGGCTTACTGTGCATGCAATGATTAGCCCACATCATGGCCTGCTGCACATGCACTGATAAGCCCACATCATGTCCTGATGCGCATGCACTGATTAGCCCACATCATGGCCTGCTGCACATGCACTGATTAGCCCACATCATGGCCATGCTGCGCATGCACTGACTAGCCCACATCATGGCCTGCTGCGCATGCACTGATTAGCCCACATCATGGCCTGCTGCGCATGCACTGTTAGCGCACATTATGGCCTGCTGCGCATTCACTGATTAACCCACATCATGGCTTACTGCGCATGCACTGATTAGCCCACAACATGGCTTACTGCACATGCACTGATTAGCCCACATCATGGCCTACTGTGCATGCTCTGATAAGTCCACATCATGGCCTACTGCGCATGCACTGATCAGCCCACATCATGGCCTACTGCGCATGCACTGATAAGCCCACATCATGGCCTACTGCGCATGCACTGATTAGCCCATATCATGGCTTACTGCGCATGCACTGATTAGCCCAGATCATGGCTTGCTGTGCATGCACTGATTAGCCCACATCATGGACTACTGCGCATGCACTGATAAGCCCACATCATGGCCTGCTGCGCATGCACTGATTAGCCTATATCATGGCTTGCTGCGCATGCACTGATTAGCCCACATCATGGCTTACTGCGCATGCACTGATTAGCCCACATCATGGCCTACTGCGCATGCACTGATAAGTCCACATCTTACTGCGCATGCACTGATTAGCCCACATCATGGCCTACAGCGCATGCACTGATAAGCCCACATCATGGACTGCTGCGCATGCACTGATTAGCCCACATCATGGCCTGCTGCGCATGCACTGATTAGCCTAAATCATGGCTTTCTGCGCATGCACTGATTAGCCCACATCATGGCCTGCTGCGCATGCACTGATTAGCGCACATCATGGCTTGCTGCGCATGCACTGATTAGCCCACATCATGGGTTACTGCGCATGCACTAATTAGCCCACATCATGGCTTACTGCGCATGCACTGATTAGCCCACATCATGGCCTACTGCGCATGCACTGATTAGCCCACATTATGGCTTACTGTGCATGCACTGATTAGCCCACATCATGGCTTACTGCGCATGCACTGATTAGCCCACATCATGGCCTACTGCACATGCACCGATTAGCCCACATCATGGCCTACTGCACATGCACCGATTAGCCCACAACATGGTTTACTGTGCATGCAATGATTAGCCCACATCATGGCCTGCTGCACATGCACTGATAAGCCCACATCATGGCCTGATGCGCATGCACCGATTAGCCCACATCATGGCCTGCTGCACATGCACTGATTAGCCCACATCATGGCCATGCTGCGCATGCACTGACTAGCCCACATCATGGCCTGCTGCGCATGCACTGATTAGCCCACATCATGGCCTGCTGCGCATGCACTGTTAGCGCACATTATGGCCTGCTGCGCATTCCCTGATTAACCCACATCATGGCTTACTGCGCATGCACTGATTAGCCCACAACATGGCTTACTGCGCATGCACTGATTAGCCCACATCATGGCCTACTGTGCATGCTCTGATAAGTCCACATCATGGCCTACTGCGCATGCACTGATTAGCCCACATCATGGCTTACTGCGCATGCACTGGTTAGCCCACATAATGGCTTACTGCGCATGCACTGATTAGCCCACATCATGGCTTACTGCGCATGCACTGATTAGCCCACATCATGGCTTACTGCGCATGCACTGATTAGCCCACATCATGGCCTACTGCGCATGCACCGATTAGCCCACATCATGGCTTACTGCACATGCACTGATTAGCCCACATTATGGCCTACTGCGCATGCACTGATTAGCCCACATCATGGCTTACTGCACATGCACTGATTAGCACACATCATGGCCTACTGTGCATACACTGATTAGCCAAATCATGGCTTACTGCGCACCCACTGATTAACCCACATCATGGCTTACTGGGCATGCTCTGATGAACCCACATCATGGGTTACCGTGCATGCACTGATTAACCCACATCATGGCTTACTGGGGACGTACTGATTAACCCACATCATGTTTACTGTGCACTCATTGATTAAACCATATCATGGCTTACTGGGCATGCACTGATTAACCCACATCATGGCTTACTGTGCACCCACTGATTAACCCACATCATGGCTTTCTGGGCATGCATGATTAAACCACATCATGGGTTACCGAACATGAACTGATTAACCCACACCACGGGTTACCGTGCATGCACTGATTAACCCACATCATGGCTTACTGGGCACGTACTGATCAACCCACAACATGGCTTACTGTGCACCCACTGATTAACCCATATCATGGCTTACTGGGCACACACAGATTAACCCACATCATGGCTTACTGTGCACCCACTGATTAACCCACACCCTGGCTTACTGGGCGTGCACTGATCAACCCATATCATGGGTTACCGCACATGCACTGATTAACCCACATCATGGGTTGCCACACATGCACTGATTAACCCACATCATGGCTTACTGGGCATGCACTGATTAACCCACATCATGGCTTACTGCACACCCACTGATTAACCCACATCATGGCTTACTGCACACCCACTGATTAACCCATATCATGGCTTACAGTGCACGCACTGATTAACTGATATCATGGCTTACAGAGCATGCACTGATTAACCGATATCATGGCTTACTGGGCACGAACTGATTAACCCACATCATAGCTAACTGTGCACCCTCTGATTAACCAATATAATGGCTTTCTGGGAACACACTGATTAACCCACATCATGGCTTACTGCGCACCCACTGATTAACCAATAATATGGCTTACTGAGCATGCACTGATTAACCCATATCATGGCTTAGTGGGCACGCACTGATTAACCCACATCATGGCTTACTGCTCACCCACTGATTAACCCATATCATGGCTTACCGAGCATGCACTGATTAACCCACATCATGGCTTACTGGGCACGCACTGATTAACCAACATCATGGCTTACTGTGCACCCACTGATTAACCCATATTATGGCTTACTGGGAATGCACTGATTGACCCACATCATGGCTTACTGAGGATGCACTGATTAACCCACATCATGGCCTACTGTGCATGCACTGATTAGCCCACATCATGGCTTACTGGGCATGCACTGATTAGCCCACATCAGGGCCTACTGCGCATGCACTGATTAGCCCACATCATGGCTTATTGTGCATGCACTGATTAGCCTACATCATGGCTTACTGCACATGCATTGTTTAGCCAACATCATGGCTTACTGCACATGCATTGATTAGCCGACATCATGGCTTACTGCGCATGCACTGATTAGCCCACATCATGGCCTAGTGCGCATGCACTGATTAGCCCAAATCATGGCCTACTGTGTGTGCACAGATTAGCCCACATCATGGCCTACTGTGCATGCAATGATTAACCCACAGCATGGCTAACTGCGCACCCACTGATTAAGACACATCATGGCTTACTGGGAATGCTCTGATTAATCCACATCATGGGTTACCGTGCATGCACTGATTAACCCACATCATGGCTTACTGGGCACGTACTGATCAACCCACAACATGGCTTACTGTGCACCCACTGATTAACCCATATCATGGCTTACTGGGCACACACAGATTAACCCACATCATGGCTTACTGTGCACCCACTGATTAACCCACACCATGGCTTACTGGGTGTGCACTGATCAACCCATATCATGGGTTACCGCACATGCACTGATTAACCCACATCATGGGTTACTACACAAGCACTGATTAACCAACATCATGGCTTACTGGGCATGCACTGATTAACCCACATCATGGCTTACTGCACACCCACTGATTAACCCACATCATGGCTTACTGCACACCCACTGATTAACCCATATCATGGCTTACAGGGCACGCACTGATTAACTGATATCATGGCTTACAGAGCATGCACTGATTAACCGATATCATGGCTTACTGGGCACAAACTGATTAACCCACATCATAGCTAACTGTGCACCCTCTGATTAACCAATATAATGGCTTTCTGGGAACACACTGATTAACCCACATCATGGCTTACTGCGCACCCACTGATTAACCAATATCATGGCTTACTGAGCATGCACTGATTAACCCATATCATGGCTTAGTGGGCACGCACTGATTAACCCACATCATGGCTTACTGCTCACCCACTGATTAACCCATATCATGGCTTACTGAGCATGCACTGATTAACCCACATCATGGCTTACTGGGCACGCACTGATTAACCAACATCATGGCTTACTGTGCACCCACTGATTAACCCATATCATGGCTTACTGGAAATGCACTGATTAACTCACATCATGGCCTACTGTGCATGCACTGATTAGCCCACATCATGGCTTACTGGGCATGCACTGATTAGCCCACATCAGGGCCTACTGCGCATGCACTGATTAGCCCACATCATGGCTTATTGTGCATGCACTGATTAGCCTACATCATGGCTTACTGCACATGCATTGTTTAGCCCACATCATGGCTTACTGCACATGCATTGATTAGCCGACATCATGGCTTACTGTGCATGCACTGATTAGCCCACATCATGGCCTACTGTGTGTGCACTGATTAGCCCACATCATGGCCTACTGTGCATGCAATAATTAACCCACAGCATGGCTAACTGCGCACCAACTGATTAAGCCACATCATGGCTTACTGGGCATGCTCTGATTAACCCACATCATGGCTTACTGGGCATGCACTGATTAACCCACATCATGGGTTACCGCACATGCACTGATTAACCCACATCATGGCTTACTGGGCACACACTGATGAACCCACATCATGGCTTACTGGGCACGCACTGATTAACCCACATCATGGTTTACTGTGCGCCCACTGATTAACCCACATCATGGCTTACTGGGCGTGCACTGATTGACCCACATCATGGGTTGCCGGGCATGCACTGATTAACCCACATCATGGCTTACTGGGCACCCACTGATTAACCCACATCATGGCTTACTGGGCACGCACTGATTAACCCACATTATGGCTTACTGCACACCCACTGATTAACCCATATCATGGTTTACAGGGCATGCACTGACTAACCCACATCATGGCTTACTGCACACCCTCTGATTAACCCATATCATGGTTTACAGGGCATGCACTGACTAACCCACATCATGGCTTACTGCACACCCACTGATTAACCTATATCATGGTTTACTGAGCACGCACTGATTAACCCATATCATGGCTTACTGGGCACGCACTGATTAACCCACAGCATGGCTAACTGCGCACCCACTGATTAAGCCACATCATGTCTTACTGGGCATGCTCTGATTAATCCACATCATGGGATACCGTGCATGCACTGATTAACCCACATCATGGCTTACTGGGCACGTACTGATCAACCCACAACATGGCTTACTGTGCACCCACTGATTAACCCATATCATGGGTTACTGTGCATGCACTGATTAGCCTACATCATGGCCTACTGCGCATGCACTGATTAGCCCAAATCATGGCCTACTGTGTGTGCACTGATTAGCCCACATCATGGCCTACTGTGCATGCAATGATTAACCCACAGCATGGCTAACTGCGCACCCACTGATTAAGCCACATCATGGCTTACTGGGCATGCTCTGATTAATCCACCTCATGGGTTACCGTGCATGCACTGATTAACCCAGATCATGGCTTACTGGGCACGCCCTGATTAACCCACATCATGGCTTACTGCGTACCAACTGATTGACCCACATCATGGCTTACTGGGCATGCACTGATTAACCCACATCATGGTTTACTGGGCATGCACTGATTAACCCACATCATGGGTTACCGCACATGCACTGATTAACCCACATTATGGGTTACCGTGCATGCACTGATTAACCCACATCATGGCTTACTGGGCACACACTGATTAACCCACATCATGGCTTACTGGGCACGCACTGATTAACCCACATCATGGTTTACTGTGCGCCCACTGATTAACCCACATCATGGCTTACTGGGCGTGCACTGATTGACCCACATCATGGGTTGCCGGGCATGCACTGATTAACCCACATCATGGCTTACTGGGCACCCACTGATTAACCCACATCATGGCTTACTGGGCACGCACTGATTAACCCACATTATGGTTTACAGGGCATGCACTGACTAACCCACATCATGGCTTACTGCACACCCTCTGATTAACCCATATCATGGTTTACAGGGCATGCACTGACTAACCCACATCATGGCTTACTGCACACCCACTGATTAACCTATATCATGGTTTACTGAGCACGCACTGATTAACCCATATCATGGCTTACTGGGCACGCACTGATTAACCCACAGCATGGATAACTGCGCACCCACTGATTAAGCCACATCATGTCTTACTGGGCATGCTCTGATTAATCCACATCATGGGTTACCGTGCATGCACTGATTAACCCACATCATGGCTTACTGGGCACGTACTGATCAACCCACAACATGGCTTACTGTGCACCCACTGATTAACCCATATCATGGGTTACTGGGCACACACAGATTTACCCACATCATGGCTTACTGTGCACCCACTGATTAACCCACACCATGGTTTACTGAGCACGCACTGATTAACCCATATCATGGCTTACTGGGCACGCACTGATTAACCCACATCATGGCTTACTGTGCACCCACTGATTAACCCATATCATGGCTTACTGGAATGCACTGATTTACCCACATCATGGCTTACTGCACACCCACTGATTAACCCATATCATGGCTGGGCATGCACTGATTAACCCACATCATGTCTTACTGGGCACACACTGATTAACCCACATCATGGCTTACTGTGCACGCACTGATTAACCCATACCATGGCTTACTGGAATGCACTGATTAACCCATATCATTGCTTACTGGGCACACACTGATTAACCCACATCATGGCTTACTGGGCATGCACTGATTGACCCACATCATGGCTTACTGTGCACCCACTGATTAACCCATATCATGGCTTACTGGGCACACACTGATTAACCCACATCATGGCTTACTGGGCATGCACTGATTGACCCACATCACGGCTTACTGTGCACCCACTGATTAACCCATATCATGGCTTACTGGGCATGCACTGATTGACCCACATCATGGCTTACTGTGCACCCACTGATTAACCCATATCATGGCTTACTGTGCATGCACTGATTCACCCATATCATTGCTTACTGGGCACACACTGATTAACCCACATCATGGCTTACTGTGCACCTACTAATTAACCCATATCATGGCTTACTGGGCATGCACTGATTAACCCACATCATGGCTTACTGTGCACCCACTGATTAACCCATATCATGGCTTACTGGGTATGCACTGTTTAACCCATATCATTGGTTACTGGGCACACACTGATTAACCCACATCATGGCTTACTACTCACCCACTGATTAACCCATATCATGGCTTACTGGGCACGCACTGATTTACCCATATCATGGCTTACTGTACATGCACTGATTAACCCACATCATGTCTTACTGTGCATGCACTGATTAGGCCACATTATTGCCCACTGTGCATGCAATGATTAACCCACAGCATGGCTTACTGCGCACCCACTGAATAACCCATATCATGGTTTACCAAACATGCACTGATTAACCCACACCATGGGTTACCGTGCATGCACTGATTAACCCACAGCATGGCTTACTGGGCACATACTGATTAATCCACAACATGGATTAATGCGCACCCACTGATTAACCCATATCATGGCTTACTGGGCATGCACAGATTAACCCACATCATGGCTTACTGTGCACCCACTGATTAATCCACATCATGGCTTACTGGGCGTGCACTGATCAACCCATTTCATGGGTTACCACACATGCACTGATTAACCCACATCATGGGTTACCGCACATGCACTGATTAACCCACGTCATGGCTTACTAGGCATGCACTGATTAACCCACATCATGGCTTATTGCACACCCACTGATTAACCCACATCATGGCTTACTGTACACCCACTGATTAACCCATATCATGGCTTACGGGGCACTCACTGATTAACTGATATCATGGCTTACTGAGCATGCACTGATTAACCGATATCATGGCTTACTGGGCACAAACTGATTAACCCACATCATGGCTAACTGTGCACCCACTGATTAACCAATATAATGGCTTACTGGGAACACACTGATTAACCCACATCATGGCTTACTGCGCACCCATTGATTAACCCATATCATGGCTTATTGAGCATGCACTGATTAACCCATATCATGGCTTACTGGGCACGCACTGATTAACCCACATCATGGCTTACTGTGCACCCACTGATTAACCCATATCATGGCTTACTGCGGATGCACTGATTAACCCACATCATGGCCTACTGCGCACTCACTGATTAACCCATATCATAGCTTACTGCACATGCACTGATTAGCCCACATCAGGGCCTACTGCGCATGCACTGATTAGCCCACATCATGGTTTATTGCGCATGCACTGATTAGCCTACATCATGGCTTACTGCACATGCATTGTTTAGCCCACAACATGGCTTACTGCACATGCATTGATTAGCCGACATCATGGCTTACTGCGCATGCACTGATTAGCCCACATCATGGCCTACTGTGCGTGCACTGATTAGCCCACATCATGGCCTACTGTGCATGCAATGATTAACCCATAGCATGGTTTACTGCACACCCACTGATTAAGCCATATCATGGCCTACTGGGCATGCACTGATTAGCCCACATCATGGCCTACTGTGCATGCTCTGATAAGTCCACATCATGGCCTACTGCGCATGCACTGATTAGCCCACATCATGGTTTACTGCGCATGCACTGGTTAGCCCACATAATGGCTTACTGCGCATGCACTGATTAGCCCACATCATGGCTTACTGCGCATGCACTGATTAGCCCACATCATGGCTTACTGCGCATGCACTGATTAGCCCACATCATGGCCTACTGCGCATGCACCGATTAGCCCACATCATGGCTTACTGCACATGCACTGATTAGCCCAGATCATGGCTTGCTGTGCATGCACTGATTAGCCCACATCATGGCTTACTGCACATGCATTGGTTGCCAAAGTGTAAATAGGCTTTGTTGTTTTGGCTCAAATCTTCAGTTATTTTCAAGAGATACTTGATGACGTTTCGCATTAAGCAACACACCTAGAATAGTTGTGGCCATCTAAAATAATGTTTTCAAAGTGTTTGCAGCCAGTGGGTGGCCTCTGTGGAGGAGGACCTCAGATCCCAGTGCAGCCAGTTCATGTGTTGCAATTTTCCACAGCATTTGAATTTCATGATGTGGTCCAATGACAGCATTCACAGAAAGCCATGCTGTGGGTTAATACAGGATCAGTCCCAATATTACACACCAGAAACACTCTAAATTGGCTATAATTAATTGCACATGTACATTACTTTCACACTTAGCTGCTACCAGTCCATACACCTTATGGTAAAGCACTGCACTGATGTGGTAAAACTGGCCGAACAGTTTCTGATAAAAACTCAAGTTATTCTTATTTGGGATAGACATACAGGGTAACACCCACAGAGCAGGTCTAGCGGGGGATTTAAGAGACTCTGAGCCGAATTCGGGGGAGGGCTCTGGGGCTGCATGCTGTAGGATTATCCGCGTGGACCCCACTGCATCTCACCCTCAAGCTGTGTTCCGCCGAGTAGTCTGAAGTCACCGCTAGTGCTCCTGTGTAAACATGTACATTAGCCTCTCTCCTGCTCCTGCCTAAACATGTACATTATCCTCTGTCCTTCCTGCTGCTGCGTAAACGTGTACATTATCCTCTCTCCTGCTCATGCGTAAACATGTACATTAGCCTCGATCCTGCTCCTGTCTAAAAATGTACATTTCCTGCTCCTGTGTAAACATGTACATTATCCTCACTCCTGCTCCTGCGTGAACATCTACAATATCCTCTCTTCTGCTCCTGCGTAAACATGTACATTATCCTCTCTCCTGCTGCTGTGTAAACATGTACATTATCCTCTCTCCTGCTCCTGCGTAAACATCTACAATATCCTCTCTTCTGCTCCTGCGTAAACATGTACATTATCCTCTCTCCTGCCTAAACATGTACATTACCCTCTCTCCTGCTCCTGCCTAAACATGTACATTATCCTCTCTCTCTCCTCTGTAAATATGTACATTATCCTTTCTCCTGCTCCTGTCTAAACATGTACATTATCCTCTCTCTATCCTGCTCCTGCCTAAACATGTACATTATCCTCTCTCTATATTATGCTCCTATGTAAACATGTACATTATCCTCTCTCCTGCCTAAACATGTACATTATCCTCTCTCCTGCTCCTGCCTAAACATGTACATTATCCTCTCTCCTGCCTAAACATGTACATTATCCTCTCTCCTGCTCCTGCCTAAACATGTACATTATCCTCTCTCCTGCTCCTATGTAAACATGTACATTATCCTCTCTCCTGCCTAAACATGTACATTATCCTCTCTCCTGCTCCTGCCTAAACATGTACATCATCCTCTCTCCTGCTCCTGCCTAAACATGTACATTATCCTCTCTCCTGCTCCTATGTAAACATGTACATTATCCTCTCTCCTGCCTAAACATGTACATTATCCTCTCTCCTGCTCCTGCCTAAACATGTACATCATCCTCTCTCCTGCTCCTGCCTAAACATGTACATTATCCTCTCTCCTGCTCCTAGGTAAACATGTACATTATCCTCTCTCCGGCTCCTGCCTAAACATGTACATTATCCTCTCTCCTGCTCCCATGTAAACATGTACATTATCATCTCTCCTGCCTAAACATGTACATCATCCTCTCTCCTGCTCCTACCTAAACATGTACATTATCCTCTCTCCTGCTCCTATGTAAACATGTACATTATCCTCTCCCCTGCCTAAACATGTACATGACCCTCTCGCCTGCTCCTGCATAAACATGTACATTATCCTCGCTCCTGCATAAACATGTACATTATCCTCGCTCCTGCGTAAACATGTACATTATCCTCTTCCCTGCCTAAACATGTACATGACCCTCTCGCCTGCTCCTGCATAAACATGTACATTATCCTCACTCCTGCATAAACATGTACATTATCCTCTCTCCTGCTCCTGCATAAACATGTACATTATCCTCTCTCCTGCTCCTATGTAAACATGTACATTATCCTCTCTCCTGCTTAAACATGTACATTATCCTCTCTCCTGCTCCTGCCTAAACATGTACATTATCCTCGCTACATGCACATGATCCTTTCTCCTGCTCCTGTGTAAACATGTACATTATCCTTTCTCCTGCTCCTGCCTAAACATGTGCATTATCCTCTCTCTATCCTGCGTAAACATGCACATTATCCTCTCTCCTGCTCCTATGTAAACATGTACATTATCCTTTCTCCTGCCTAAACATGTACATTATCCGCTCTCCTGCCTAAACATGTACATTATCCTCTTGCCTGCTCCTATGTAAACATGTACATTATCCTTTCTCCTGCCTAAACATGTACATTATCCTCTCTCCTGCCTAAACATGTACATTATCCTCTCTCCTGCTCCTGCCTAAACATGTACATTATCCTTTCTCTATCCTGCTCCTGCCTAAACATGTACATTATCCTCTCTCCTGCTCCTATGTAAACATGTACATTATCCTCTCTTCTGCTCCTGTGTAAACATCTACATTATACTCTCTCCTGCCTAATCATGTACATTATCCTCTCTCCTGCCTAAACATGTCCATTATCCTCTCTCCTGCCTAAACATGTACATTATCCTCTCTCCTGCTCCTATTTAAACATGTACATTATCCTCTCTCCTGCCTAAACATGTACATTATCGTCTCTCCTGCTCCTGCCTAAACATGTACATTTTCCTCGCTCCTGCTCCTATGTAAACATGTACATTATCCTCTCTCCTGCCTAAACATGTACATTATCCTCTCTCCTGCTCCTACCTAAACATGTACATTATCCTCTCTCCTGCTCCTACCTAAACATGTACATTATCCTCTCTCCTGCTCCTGTGTAAACATCTACATTATCCTCTCTCCTGCCTCAACATGTACATTATCCTCTCTCCTGCTCCTGTGTGAACATCTACATTATCCTCTACATTATCCTCTTCCCTGCCTAAACATGTACATGACCCTCTCGCCTGCTCCTGCATAAACATGTACATTATCCTCGCTCCTGCGTAAACATGTACATTATCCTCGTGTCCTGCATCTGCGTAAACATGTACATTATCTTCTCTCCTGCGTAAACATGTACATTATCCTCTCTCTATCCTGCTCCTACGTAAACATGTACATTATCCTTTCTCCTGCCTAAACATGTACATTATCCTCGCTCCTGCGTAAACATGTACATTATCCTCTCTCCTGCCTAAACATGTACATTATCCTCTCTCCTGCCTAAACATGTACATTATCCTCTCTCTATCCTACTCCTGTACATTATCCTTGCTCCTGCATCTGCCTAAACATGTACATTATCCTCTCTCCTGCTCCTATGTAAACATGTACATTATCCTCTCTCCTGCTCCTGCCTAAACATGTACATTATCCTCTCTCCTGCTCCTATGTAAACATGTACATTATCCTTTCTCCTGCCTAAACATGTACATTATATTCTCTCCTGCTCCTGCCTAAACATGTACATTATCCTCTCTCCTGCCTAAACATGTACATTATCCTCTCTCCTGCTCCTATGTAAACATGTACATTATCCTCTCTCCTGCCTAAACATGTACATTATCCTCTCTCCTGCTCCTATGTAAACATGTACATTATCCTCCCTCCTGCCTAAACATGCACATTATCCTCTCTCCTGCCTAAACATGTACATTATCCTCTCTCCTGCTTCTGCCTAAACATGTACATTATCCTTTCTCCTGCCTAAACATGTACATTATCCTCTCTCCTGCTCCTATGTAAACATGTACATTATCCTCTCTCCTGCCTAAACATGTACATTATCCTCTCTCCTGCTCCTATGTAAACATGTACATTATCCTCTCTCCTGCCTAAACATGTACATTATCCTCTCTCCTGCTCCTATGTAAACATGTACATTATCCTCTCTCCTGCTCCTATGTAAACATGTACATTATCCTCTCTCCTGCCTAAACATGCACATTATCCTCTCTCCTGCCTAAACATGTACATTATCCTCTCTCCTGCTCCTATGTAAACATGTACATTATCCTCTCTCCTGCCTAAACATGTACATTATCCTCTCTCCTGCTCCTATGTAAACATGTACATTATCCTCTCTCCTGCCTAAACATGCACATTATCCTCTCTCCTGCCTAAACATGTACATTATCCTCTCTCCTGCTCCTGCCTAAACATGTACATTATCCTCTCTCCTGCTCCTATGTAAACATGTACATTATCCTTTCTCCTGCCTAAACATGTACATTATCCTCTCTCCTGCTTAAACATGTACATTATCCTCTCTCCTGCTCCTGCCTAAACATGTACATTATCCTCGCTCCTGCCTAAACATGTACATGATCCTTTCTCCTGCTCCTGCGTAAACATGCACATGATCCTTTCTCCTGCTCCTGTGTAAACATGTACATTATCCTTTCTCCTGCTCCTGCCTAAACATGTGCATTATCCTCTCTCTATCCTGCGTAAACATGCACATTATCCTCTCTCCTGCTCCTATGTAAACATGTACATTATTCTTTCTCCTGCCTAAACATGTACATTATCCGCTCTCCTGCTCCTGCCTAAACATGTACATTATCCTCTCGCCTGCTCCTATGTAAACATGTACATTATCCTTTCTCCTGCCTAAACATGTACATTATCCTCTCTCCTGCTCCTGCCTAAACATGTACATTATCCTCTCTCCTGCTCCTGCCTAAACATGTACATTATCCTCTCGCCTGCCTAAACATGTACATTACCTCTCTCCTGCTTCTGCCTAATCATGTACATTATCCTCTCTCCTGCCTAAACATGTCCATTATCCTCTCTCCTGCCTAAACATGTACATTATCCTCTCTCCTGCTCCTATTTAAACATGTACATTATCCTCTCTCCTGCCTAAACATGTACATTATCGTCTCTCCTGCTCCTGCCTAAACATGTACATTATCTTCTCTCCTGCTCCTATGTAAACATGTACATTATCCTCTCGCCTGCTCCTGCATAAACATGTACATTATCTTCTCTCCTGCTCCTATGTAAACATGTACATTATCCTCTCTCCTGCTCCTATGTAAACATGTACATTATCCTCTCGCCTGCTCCTGCATAAACATGTACATTATCTTCTCTCCTGCTCCTATGTAAACATGTACATTATCGTCTCTCCTGCTCCTGCCTAAACATGTACATGACCCTCTCGCCTGCTCCTGCATAAACATGTACATTATCCTCGCTCCTGCATAAACATGTACATTATCCTCGCTCCTGCGTAAACATGTACATTATCCTCTTCCCTGCCTAAACATGTACATGACCCTCTCGCCTGCTCCTGCATAAACATGTACATTATCCTCACTCCTGCATATACATGTACATTATCCTCACTCCTGCATAAACATGTACATTATCCTCTCTCCTGCCGAAACATGTACATTATCCTCTCTCCTGCTCCTATGTAAACATGTACATTATCCTCTCTCCTGCTTAAACATGTACATTATCCTCTCTCCTGCTCCTGCCTAAACATGTACATTATCCTCGCTACATGCACATGATCCTTTCTCCTGCTCCTGTGTAAACATGTACATTATCCTTTCTCCTGCTCCTGCCTAAACATGTGCATTATCCTCTCTCTATCCTGCGTAAACATGCACATTATCCTCTCTCCTGCTCCTATGTAAACATGTACATTATCCTTTCTCCTGCCTAAACATGTACATTATCCGCTCTCCTGCCTAAACATGTACATTATCCTCTTGCCTGCTCCTATGTAAACATGTACATTATCCTTTCTCCTGCCTAAACATGTACATTATCCTCTCTCGTGCCTAAACATGTACATTATCCTTTCTCCTGCTCCTGCCTAAACATGTACATTATCCTCGCTCCTGCCTAAACATGTACATTATCCTCTCTCCAGCTCCTATGTAAACATGTACATTATCCTCTCCCCTGCTCCTATGTAAACATGTACATTATCCTCTCTTCTGCTCCTGTGTAAACATCTACATTATACTCTCTCCTGCCTAATCATGTACATTATCCTCTCTCCTGCCTAAACATGTCCATTATCCTCTCTCCTGCCTAAACATGTACATTTTCCTCGCTCCTGCTCCTATGTAAACATGTACATTATCCTCTCTCCTGCCTAAACATGTACATTATCCTCTCTCCTGCTCCTACCTAAACATGTACATTATCCTCTCTCCTGCTCCTACCTAAACATGTACATTATCCTCTCTCCTGCTCCTGTGTAAACATCTACATTATCCTCTCTCCTGCCTCAACATGTACATTATCCTCTCTCCTGCTCCTGTGTGAACATCTACATTATCCTCTACATTATCCTCTTCCCTGCCTAAACATGTACATGACCCTCTCGCCTGCTCCTGCATAAACATGTACATTATCCTCGCTCCTGCGTAAACATGTACATTATCCTCGTGTCCTGCATCTGCGTAAACATGTACATTATCTTCTCTCCTGCGTAAACATGTACATTATCCTCTCTCTATCCTGCTCCTACGTAAACATGTACATTATCCTTTCTCCTGCCTAAACATGTACATTATCCTCGCTCCTGCGTAAACATGTACATTATCCTCTCTCCTGCCTAAACATGTACATTATCCTCTCTCCTGCCTAAACATGTACATTATCCTCTCTCTATCCTACTCCTGTACATTATCCTTGCTCCTGCATCTGCCTAAACATGTACATTATCCTCTCTCCTGCTCCTATGTAAACATGTACATTATCCTCTCTCCTGCTCCTGCCTAAACATGTACATTATCCTCTCTCCTGCTCCTATGTAAACATGTACATTATCCTTTCTCCTGCCTAAACATGTACATTATATTCTCTCCTGCTCCTGCCTAAACATGTACATTATCCTCTCTCCTGCCTAAACATGTACATTATCCTCTCTCCTGCTCCTATGTAAACATGTACATTATCCTCTCTCCTGCCTAAACATGTACATTATCCTCTCTCCTGCTCCTATGTAAACATGTACATTATCCTCTCTCCTGCCTAAACATGCACATTATCCTCTCTCCTGCCTAAACATGTACATTATCCTCGCTCCTGCATCTGCCTAAACATGTACATTATCCTTTCTCCTGCCTAAACATGTACATTATCCTCTCTCCTGCTCCTATGTAAACATGTACATTATCCTCTCTCCTGCCTAAACATGTACATTATCCTCTCTCCTGCTCCTATGTAAACATGTACATTATCCTCTCTCCTGCCTAAACATGTACATTATCCTCTCTCCTGCTCCTATGTAAACATGTACATTATCCTCTCTCCTGCTCCTATGTAAACATGTACATTATCCTCTCTCCTGCCTAAACATGCACATTATCCTCTCTCCTGCCTAAACATGTACATTATCCTCTCTCCTGCTCCTATGTAAACATGTACATTATCCTCTCTCCTGCCTAAACATGTACATTATCCTCTCTCCTGCTCCTATGTAAACATGTACATTATCCTCTCTCCTGCCTAAACATGCACATTATCCTCTCTCCTGCCTAAACATGTACATTATCCTCTCTCCTGCTCCTATGTAAACATGTACATTATCCTCACTCATGCCTAAACATGTACATTATCCTCTCTCCTGCTCCTGCCTAAACATGTACGTTATCCTCTCTCCTGCTCCTATGTAAACATGTACATTATCCTCTCTCCTGCCTAAACATGTACATTATCCTCTCTCCTGCTCCTGCCTAAACATGTACATTATCTTCTCTCCTGCTCCTACGTAAACATGTACATTATCCTCTCTACTGCTCCTGACTAAACATGTACATTACCCTCTCTCCTGCCTAAACATGTACATTATCCTCTCTCCTGCTCCTGCCTAAACATGTACATTATCCTCTCTCTCTCCTGCTCCTGCCTAAACATGTACATTATCCTCTCTCCTGCTCCTATGTAAACATGTACATTATCCTCACTCATGCCTAAACATGTACATTATCCTCTCTCCTGCTCCTGCCTAAACATGTACATTATCCTCTCTCCTGCTCCTATGTAAACATGTACATTATCCTCTCTCCTGCCTAAACATGTACATTATCCTCTCTCCTGCTCCTATGTAAACATGTACATTATCCTCTCTCCTGCCTAAACATGCACATTATCCTCTCTCCTGCCTAAACATGTACATTATCCTCTCTCCTGCTCCTATGTAAACATGTACATTATCCTCACTCATGCCTAAACATGTACATTATCCTCTCTCCTGCTCCTGCCTAAACATGTACGTTATCCTCTCTCCTGCTCCTATGTAAACATGTACATTATCCTCTCTCCTGCCTAAACATGTACATTATCCTCTCTCCTGCTCCTGCCTAAACATGTACATTATCTTCTCTCCTGCTCCTACGTAAACATGTACATTATCCTCTCTACTGCTCCTGACTAAACATGTACATTACCCTCTCTCCTGCCTAAACATGTACATTATCCTCTCTCCTGCTCCTGCCTAAACATGTACATGATCCTCTCTCCTGCTCCTGTGTATCCTTTCTCCTGCTCCTGCCTAAACATGTACATTATCCTCTCTCTATCCTACTCCTGCGTAAACATGTACATTATCCTCTCTCCTGATCCTATGTAAACATGTACATTGTCCTTTCTCCTGCCTAAACATGTACATTATCCTCTCTCCTGCTCCTATGTAAACATGTACATTATCCTCTCTCCTGCTCCTGCCTAAACATGTACATTATCCTCTCTCCTGCTCCTATGTAAACATGTACATTATCCTTTCTCCTGCCTAAACAAGTACATTATCCTCTCTCCTGCCTAAACATGTACATTATCCTCTCTCCTGCCTAAAAATGTACATTATCCTCTCTCCTGCTCCTATGTAAACATGTACATTATCCTCTCTCCTGCCTAAACATGTACATTATCCTCTCTCCTGCCTAAACATGTACATTATCCTCTCTCCTGCTCCTATGTAAACATGTACATTATCCTCTCTCCTGCCTAAACATGTACATTATCCTCTCTCCTGCTCCTATGTAAACATGTACATTATCCTCTCTCCTGCTCCTGCCTAAACACGTACATTATCATCTCCTGCCTAAATATGTACATTATCCTCTCTCTCCTGCGTAAACATGTACATTATCCTTTCTTCTGCCTAAACATGTACATTATCCTTTCTCTCTCCTGCGTAAACATGTACATGATCCTCTATCCTGCTCCTGTGTAAACAAGTACATTATCCTTTCTCCTGCCTACATTTTCCTTTCTCCTGCCTAAACAAGTACATTATCCTCTATCCTGCTCCTGCGTAAACATGTACATTATCCTCTCTCCTGCTCATATGTAAACATGTACATTATCCTTTCTCCTGCCTAAACATGTACATTATCCTCGCTCCTGCATCTGCCTAAACATGTACATTATCCTCTCTCCTGCTCCTATGTAAACATGTACATTATCCTCTCTCCTGCTCCTGCCTAAACATGTACATTATCCTCTCTCCTGCTCCTATGTAAACATGTACATTATCCTTTCTCCTGCCTAAACATGTACATTATCCTCTCTCCTGCTTCTGCCTAAACATGTACATTATCCTCTCTCCTGCCTAAACATGTACATTATCCTCTCTCCTGCTCCTATGTAAACATGTACATTATCCTCTCTTCTGACTAAACATGTACATTATCCTCTCTCCTGCCTAAACATGTACATTATCCTCTCTCCTGCTCCTATGTAAACATGTACATTATCCTCTCTCCTGCCTAAACATGTACATTATCCTCTCTCCTCCTCCTGCCTAAACATGTACATCATCCTCTCTCCTGCTCCTATGTAAACATGTACATCATCCTCTCTCCTGGCTAAACATGTAGATTATCATTTCTCCTGCTCCTGCCTAAACATGTACATTATCTTCTCTCCTGCTCCTACGTAAACATGTACATTAACCTCTCTACTGCTCCTGACTAAACATGTACATTACCCTCTCTCCTGCCTAAACATGTACATTATCCTCTCTCCTGCTCCTGCCTAAACATGTACATGATCCTCTCTCCTGCTCCTGTGTATCCTTTCTCCTGCTCCTGCCTAAACATGTACATTATCCTCTCTCTATCCTACTCCTGCGTAAACATGTACATTATCCTCTCTCCTGATCCTATGTAAACATGTACATTGTCCTTTCTCCTGCCTAAACATGTACATTATCCTCTCTCCTGCTCCTGCCTAAACATGTACATTATCCTCTCTCCTGCTCCTATGTAAACATGTACATTATCCTTTCTCCTGCCTAAACAAGTACATTATCCTCTCTCCTGCCTAAACATGTACATTATCCTCTCTCCTGCCTAAACATGTACATTATCCTCTCTCCTGCTCCTATGTAAACATGTACATTATCCTCTCTCCTGCCTAAACATGTACATTATCCTCTCTCCTGCCTAAACATGTACATTATCCTCTCTCCTGCTCCTATGTAAACATGTACATTATCCTCTCTCCTGCCTAAACATGTACATTATCCTCTCTCCTGCTCCTATGTAAACATGTACATTATCCCCTCTCCTGCTCCTGCCTAAACACGTACATTATCATCTCCTGCCTAAATATGTACATTATCCTCTCTCTCCTGCGTAAACATGTACATTATCCTTTCTTCTGCCTAAACATGTACATTATCCTTTCTCTCTCCTGCGTAAACATGTACATGATCCTCTATCCTGCTCCTGTGTAAACAAGTACATTATCCTTTCTCCTGCCTACATTTTCCTTTCTCCTGCCTAAACAAGTACATTATCCTCTATCCTGCTCCTGCGTAAACATGTACATTATCCTCTCTCCTGCTCATATGTAAACATGTACATTATCCTTTCTCCTGCCTAAACATGTACATTATCCTCGCTCCTGCATCTGCCTAAACATGTACATTATCCTCTCTCCTGCTCCTATGTAAACATGTACATTATCCTCTCTCCTGCTCCTGCCTAAACATGTACATTATCCTCTCTCCTGCTCCTATGTAAACATGTACATTATCCTTTCTCCTGCCTAAACATGTACATTATCCTCTCTCCTGCTTCTGCCTAAACATGTACATTATCCTCTCTCCTGCCTAAACATGTACATTATCCTCTCTCCTGCTCCTATGTAAACATGTACATTATCCTCTCTTCTGACTAAACATGTACATTATCCTCTCTCCTGCCTAAACATGTACATTATCCTCTCTCCTGCTCCTATGTAAACATGTACATTATCCTCTCTCCTGCCTAAACATGTACATTATCCTCTCTCCTCCTCCTGCCTAAACATGTACATCATCCTCTCTCCTGCTCCTATGTAAACATGTACATCATCCTCTCTCCTGGCTAAACATGTAGATTATCATTTCTCCTGCTCCTGTCTAAACATGTACGTTTTCCTCTCTCTATCCTGCTCCTGCCTAAACATGTACATTATCCTCTCTCTATCCTGCTCCTGCGTAAACATGTACATTATCCTTTCTCCTGCCTAAACTTGTACATTATCCTCGCTCCTGCATCTGCCTAAACATGTACATTATCCTCTCTCCTGCTCCTATGTAAACACGTACCTTATCCTCTCTCCTGCTCCTATGTAAACATGTATATTATCCTTTCTCCTGCCTAAACATGTACATTATCCTCTCTCCTGCCTAAACATGTACATTATCCTCTCTCCTGCTCACGCCTAAACATGTACATTATCCTCTCTCCTGCTCTTATGTAAACATGTACATTATCCTCTCTTTTGCCTAAACATGTACATTATCCTCTCTCCTGCTCCTGCCTAAACATGTACATTATCCTCTCTCCTGCTCCTGTGTAAACATGTACATTATCCTTGTATCTTGCATCTGCCTAAACACGTACATTATCATCTCTCCTGCCTAAACATGTACATTATCCTCTCTCTCCTGCTCCTGCGTAAACATGTACATGATCCTCTCTCCTGCTCCTGCGTAAACATGTACATTATCCTCTCTCCTGGCTAAACATGTAGATTATCATTTCTCCTGCTCCTGCCTAAACATGTACATTATCCTCTCTCTCCTGCTCCTGTGTAAACATGTACATTATCCTCGTATCCTGCATCTGCCTAAACATGTACATTAATCCTCTCTCCTGCCTAAACATGTACATTATCCTCTCTCCTGCTCCTGCCTAAACATGTACATTATCCTCTCTCTCTTGCGTAAACATGTACATGATCCTCTCTCTATCCTGCTCCTGCGTAAACATGTACATTATCCTCTCTCTATCCTGCTCCTGCGTAAACATGTACATTATCCTCGTATCCTGCATCTGCCTAAACATGTACATTAATCCTCTCTCCTGCCTAAACATGTACATTATCCTCTCTCCTGCTCCTGCCTAAACATGTACATTATCCTCTCTCTCATGCGTAAACATGTACATGATCCTCTCTCTATCCTGCTCCTGCCTAAACATGTACATTATCCTCTCTCCTGCTCCTATGTAAACATGTACATCATCCTCTCTCCTGCCTAAACATGTACATTATCCTCTCTCCTGCTCCTGCCTAAACATGTACATTATCCTCTCTCTATCCTGCTCCTGCGTAAACATGTACATTATCCTTTCTCCTGCCTAAACTTGTACATTATCCTCGCTCCTGCATCTGCCTAAACATGTCCATCATCCTCTCTCCTGCTCCTATGTAAACATGTACATTATCCTCTCTCCTGGCTAAACATGTAGATTATCATTTCTCCTGCTCCTGTCTAAACATGTACGTTTTCCTCTCTCTATCCTGCTCCTGCCTAAACATGTACATTATCCTCTCTCTATCCTGCACCTGCGTAAACATGTACATTATCCTTTCTCCTGCCTAAACTTGTACATTATCCTCGCTCCTGCATCTGCCTAAACATGTACATTATCCTCTCTCCTGCTCCTATGTAAACATGTACATTAATCCTCTCTCCTGCCTAAACATGTACATTATCCTCTCTCCTGCTCCTGCCTAAACATGTACATTATCCTCTCTCTCTTGCGTAAACATGTACATGATCCTCTCTCTATCCTGCTCCTGCGTAAACATGTACATTATCCTCTCTCTATCCTGCTCCTGCGTAAACATGTACATTATCCTCTCTCCTGCTCCTATGTAAACATGTACATTATCCTCGCTCCTGCATCTGCCTAAACATGTACATTATCCTCTCTCCTGCTCCTATGTAAACATGTACATTATCCTCTCTCCTGCTCCTGCCTAAACATGTACATTATCCTCTCTCCTGCTCCTATGTAAACATGTACATTATCCTTTCTCCTGCCTAAACATGTACATTATCCTCTCTCCTGCTCCTGCCTAAACATGTACATTATCCTCTCTCCTGCCTAAACATGTACATTATCCTCTCTCCTGCTCCTATGTAAACATGTACATTATCCTCTCTCCTGCCTAAACATGTACATTATCCTCTCTCCTGCTCCTATGTAATCATGTACATTATCCTCTCTCCTGCTCCTGCCTAAACATGTACAGTATCCTCTCTCCTGCTCCTATGTAAACATGTACATTATCCTCTCTCCTGCTCCTGCCTAAACATGTACATTATCCTCTCTCCTGCCTAAACATGTACATTATCCTCTCTCCTGCTCCTATGTAAACATGTACATTATCCTCTCTCTTGCCTAAACATGTACATTATCCTCTCTCCTGCTCCCATGTAAACATGTACATTATCCTCTCTCCTGCCTAAACATGTACATTATCCTCTCTCCTGCTCCTGCCTAAACATGTACATTATCCTCTCTCCTGCTCCTATGTAAACATGTACATTATCCTCTCTCCTGCTCCTGCCTAAACATGTACATCATCCTCTCTCCTGCCTAAACATGTACATTATCCTCTCTCCTGCTCCTGCCTAAACATGTACATTATCCTCTCTCCTGCTCCTATGTACAAATATACATTATGCTCTCTCCTGCCTAAACATGTACATTATCCTCTCTCCTGCTCCTGCCTAAACATGTACATTATCCTCTCTCCTGCTCCTGCCTAAACATGTACATTATCATCGCTCCTGCCTAAACATGTACATTATCCTCTCTCCTGCTCCTGCCTAAACATGTACATTATCCTCTCTCTCTCCTGCTCCTGCGTAAACATGTACATGATCCTCTCTCCTGCTCCTGTGTAAACATGTACATTATCCTTTCTCCTGCCTAAACATGTACATTATCCTTTCTCCTGCTCCTGCCTAAACATGTACATTATCCTCGCTCCTGCATCTGCCTAAACATGTACATTATCCTCTCTCCTGCCTAAACATGTACATTATCCTCGCTCCTGCATCTGCCTAAACATGTACATTATCCTCTCTCCTGCTCCTATGTAAACATGTACATTATCCTCTCTCCTGCTCCTATGTAAACATGTACATTATCCTCTCTCCTGCGCCTGCCTAAACATGTACATTATCCTCTCTCCTGCCTAAACATGTACATTATCCTCTCTCCTGCTCCTATGCAAGCATGTACATTATCCTCTCTCCTGCCTAAACATGTACATTATCCTCTCTCCTGCTCCTGCCTAAACATGTACATTATCCTCTCTCCTGCTCCTATGTAAACATGTACATTATCCTCTCTCCTGCCTAAACATGTACATTATCCTCTCTCCTGCTCCTATGTAAACATGTACATTATCCTCTCTCCTGCTCCTATGTAAAAATGTACATTATCCTCTCTCCTGCCTAAACATGTACAATATCCTCTCTCCTGCTCCTGCCTAAACATGTATATTATCCTCTCTCCTGCTCCTATGTAAACATGTACATTATCCTCTCTCCTGCCTAAACATGTACTTTATCCTCTCTCCTGCTCCTATGTAAACATGTACATTATCCTCTCTCCTGCTCCTATGTAAAAATGTACATTATCCTCTCTCCTGCCTAAACATGTACATTATCCTCTCTCCTGCTCCTGCCGAAACATGTACATTATCCTCTCTCCTGCTCTTGTGTAAACATCTACATTATCCTCGCTCCTGCTCCTGTGTGAACATCTACATTATCCTCTCTCCTGCTCCTGCGTAAACATGTACATGATCCTCTCTCCTGCTCCTGTGTAAACATGTACATTATCCTTTCTCCTGCTCCTGCCTAAGCATGTACATTATCCTCTCTCTCTCTCTCTCCTGCTCCTGTGTAAACATGTACATTAACCTTGCTCCTGCTCCTGCCTAAACATGTACATTATCCTCTCTCCTGCTCCTGCCTAAACATGTACATTATCCTCTCTCCTGCTCCTGCCTAAACATGTACATTATCCTCTCTCCTGCTCCTGCCTAAACATGTACATTATCCTCTCTCCTGTCTAAACATGTACATTATCCTCTCTCCTGCTCCTGCGTAAACATGTACATGATCCTTTCTCCTGCTCCTGCCTAAACATGTACATTATCCTTTCTCCTGCTCCAGCCTAAACATGTACATTATCCCCTCTCTCTCCTGCTCCTGCGCAAACCTCTCTCCCGCTCCTGACTAAACATGTACATTATCCTCTCTCCTGCTCCTGACTAAACATGTACATTATCCTCTCTCCTGCCTAACCATGTACATTATCCTCTCTCCTGCTCCTGTGTGAACATCTACATTATCCTTGCTCCTGCGTAAACATGTACATTATCCTCTCTCCTGCTCCTGCCTAAACATGTACATGACCCTCTCTCCTGCTCATGTGTAAACATCTACATTATCCTCTCCCCTGCCTAAACATGTACATGACCCTCTCTCCTGCTCCTGCATAAACATGTACATTATCCTCTATCCTGCTCCTTCGTAAACATGTACATTATCCTCTCTCCTGCTCCTATGTAAACATGTACATTATCCTTTCTACTGCCTAAACATGTACATTATCCTCTCTCCTGCTCCTATGTAAACATGTACATTATCCTCTCTCCTGCTCCTGCCTAAACATGTACATTATCCTCTCTCCTGCTCCTATGTAAACATGTACATTATCCTCTCTCCTGCTTCTGCCTAAACATGTACATTATCCTCTATCCTGCCTAAACATGTACATTATCCTCTCTCCTACTCCTGCCTAAACATGTACATTATCCTCTCTCCTGCCTAAACATGTACATTATCCGCTCTCCTGCTCCTATGTAAATATGTACATTATCCTCTCTCATGCCTAAACATGTACATTATCCTCTCTCCTGCCTAAACATGTACATTATCCTCTCTCCTGCCTAAACATGTACATTATCCTCTCTCCTGTTCCTGCCTAAACATGTACATTATCTTCTCTCCTGCTCCTATGTAAACATGTACATTATCCTCTGTCCTGCCTAAACATGTACATTATCCTCTCTCCTGCTCCTGCCTAAACATGTACATTATCCTCTCTCCTGCTCCTGCCTAAACATGTACATTATCCTCTCTCCTGCTCCTATGTAAACATGTACATTATCCTCTCTCCTGCCTAAACATGTACATTATCCTCTCTCCTGCTCCTACGTAAACATGTACATTATCCTCTCTCCTGCTCCTATGTAAACATGTACATTATCATCTCTCCTGCTCCTGCCTAAACATGTACATTATCCTCTCTCCTGCCTAAACATGTACATTATTCTCTCTCCTGCTCCTGCCTAAACATGTACATCATCCTCTCTCCTGCTCCTATGTAAACATGTACATTATCCTCTCTCCTGCCTAAACATGTACATTATCCTTTCTCCCGCTCCTGCCTAAACATGTACATTATCCTTTCTCTATCCTGCTCCTGCGTAAACATGTACATTATCCTCTCTCTATCCTGCTCCTGCGTAAACATGTACATTATCCTCTCTCCTGCATCTGCCTAAACATGTACATTATCCTCTCTCCTGCCTAAACATGTACATTATCCTCTCTCCTGCCTAAACATGTACATTATCCTTTCTCCCGCTCCTGCCTAAACATGTACATTATCCTTTCTCTATCCTGCTCCTGCCTAAACATGTACATTATCCTCTCTCTATCCTGCTCCTGCGTAAACATGTACATTATCCTCTCTCCTGCATCTGCCTAAACATGTACATTATCCTCTCTCCTGCCTAAACATGTACATTATCCTCTCTCCTGCCTAAACATGTACATTATCATCTCTCCTGCCTAAACATGTACATTATCCTCTCTCCAGCTCCTATAAAAACATGTACATTATCCTTTCTCCTGCCTAAACATGTACATTATCCTCTCTCCTGCTCCTGCCTAAACATGTACATTATCCTCTCTCCTTCCTAATCATGTACATTATCCTCTCTCCTGCTCCTGCCTAAACATGTACATTATCCTCTCTCCGGCTCCTGTGTAAACATGTACATTATCCTGGTATCCTGCATCTGCGTAAACATGTACATTATCCTCTCTCCTGTTCCTGCCTAAACATGTACATTATCCTCTCTCCGGCTCCTGTGTAAACATGTACATTATCCTGGTATCCTGCATCTGCGTAAACATGTACATTATCCTCTCTCCTGTTCCTGCCTAAACATGTACATTATCTTCTCTCCTGCTCCTATGTAAACATGTACATTATCCTCTCTCCTGCCTAAACATGTACATTATCCTCTCTCCTGCTCCTGCCTAAACATGTACATTATCCTCTCTCCGGCTCCTGTGTAAACATGTACATTATCCTGGTATCCTGCATCTGCGTAAACATGTACATTATCCTCTCTCCTGTTCCTGCCTAAACATGTACATTATCTTCTCTCCTGCTCCTATGTAAACATGTACATTATCCTCTGTCCTGCCTAAAGATGTACATTATCCTCTCTCCTGCTCCTGCCTAAACATGTACATTATCCTCTCTCCTGCTCCTGCCTAAACATGTACATTATCCTCTCTCCTGCTCCCATGTAAACATGTACATTATCATCTCTCCTGCCTAAACATGTACATTATCCTCTCTCCTGCTCCTATGTAAACATGTACATTATCCTCTCTCCTGCCTAAACATGTACATTATCCTCTCTCCTGCATCTGCCTAAACATGTACATTATCCTCTCTCCTGCCTAAACATGTACATCATCCTCTCTCCTGCTCCTATGTAAACATGTACATTATCCTCTCTCCTGCCTAAACATGTACATTATCCTTTCTCCCGCTCCTGCCTAAACATGTACATTATCCTTTCTCTATCCTGCTCCTGCGTAAACATGTACATTATCCTCTCTCCTGCATCTGCCTAAACATGTACATTATCCTCTCTCCTGCCTAAACATGTACATTATCCTCTCTCCTGCCTAAACATGTACATTATCCTCTCTCCTGCCTAAACATGTACATTATCATCTCTCCTGCCTAAACATGTACATTATCCTCTCTCCTGCTCCTGCCTAAACATGTACATTATCCTCTCTCCAGCTCCTATAAAAACATGTACATTATCCTCTCTCCTGCATCTGCCTAAACATGTACATTATCCTCTCTCCTGCATCTGCCTAAACATGTACATTATCCTCTCTCCTGCCTAAACATGTACATCATCCTCTCTCCTGCCTAAACATGTACATTATCCTCTCTCCAGCTCCTATAAAAACATGTACATTATCCTTTCTCCTGCCTAAACATGTACATTATCCTCTCTCCTGCTCCTGCCTAAACATGTACATTATCCTCTCTCCTTCCTAAACATGTACATTATCCTCTCTCCTGCTCCTGCCTAAACATGTACATTATCCTCTCTCCTGCTCCTGCCTAAACATGTACATTATCCTTTCTCCTGCCTAAACATGTACATTATCATCTCTCTCCTGCTCCTGCCTAAACATGTACATTATCCGCTCTCCTGCTCCTGTGTAAACATGTACATTATCCTTTCTCCTGCCCCTGCATAAACATGTACATTATCCTCTCTCCTGCTCCTGCCTAAACATGTACATGATCCTCTCTCCTGCTCCTGCCTAAACATGTCCATTATCCTCTCTCCTGCTCCTATGTAAACATGTACATTATCCTTTCTCCTGCCTAAACATGTACATTATCCTCTCTCCTGCTCCTATGTAAACATGTCCATTATCCTCTCTCCTGCTTCTGCCTAAACATGTACATTATCCTCTATCCTGCCTAAACATGTACATTATCCTCTCTCCTACTCCTGCCTAAACATGTACATTATCCTCTCTCCTGCCTAAACATGTACATTATCCTCTCTCCTGCCTAAACATGTACATTATCCTCTCTCCTGCTCCTATGTAAACATGTACATTATCCTCTGTCCTGCCTAAACATGTACATTATCCTCTCTCCTGCTCCTGCCTAAACATGTACATTATCCTCTCTCCTGCCTAAACATGTACATTATCCTCTCTCCTGCTCCTGCCTAAACATGTACATTATCCTCTCTCCTGCTCCTATGTAAACATGTACATTATCCTCTCTCCTGCCTAAACATGTACATTATCCTCTCTCCTGCTCCTATGTAAACATGTACATTATCCTCTGTCCTGCCTAAACATGTACATTATCCTCTCTCCTGCTCCTGCCTAAACATGTACATTATCCTCTCTCCTGCCTAAACATGTACATTATCCTCTCTCCTGCTCCTGCCTAAACATGTACATTATCCTCTCTCCTGCTCCTATGTAAACATGTACATTATCCTCTGTCCTGCCTAAACATGTACATTATCCTCTCTCCTGCTCCTGCCTAAACATGTACATTATCCTCTCTCCTGCCTAAACATGTACATTATCCTCTCTCCTGCTCCTGCCTAAACATGTACATTATCCTCTCTCCTGTCTAAACATGTACAATATCCTCTCTCCTGCTCCTGCCTAAACATGTACATTATCCTCTCTCCTGCTCCTATGTAAACATGTACATTATCCTCTCTCATGCCTAAACATGTACATTATCCTCTCTCCTTCTCCTATGTAAACATGTACATTATCCTCTCTCCTGCCTAAACATGTACATTATCCTCTCTCCTGCTCCTGCCTAAACATGTACATTATCCTCGCTCCTGCATCTGCCTAAACATGTACATTATCCTCTCTCCTGCCTAAACATGTACATTATCCTCTCTCCTGCTCCTACCTAAACATGTACATTATCCTCTCTCTCTCCTGCCTAAACATGTACATTATCCTCTCTCCTGCCTAAACATGTACATTATCCTCTCTCCTGCTCCTATGTAAACATGTACATTATCCTCTCTCATGCCTAAACATGTACATTATCCTCTCTCCTTCTCCTATGTAAACATGTACATTATCCTCTGTCCTGCCTAAACATGTACATTATCCTCTCTCCTGCTCCTGCCTAAACATGTAAGTTATCCTCTCTCCTGCTCCTATGTAAACATGTACATTATCCTCTCTCCTGCTCCTATGTAAACATGTACATTATCCTCTCTCCTGCTCCTATGTAAACATGTACATTATCCTCTCTCATGCCTAAACATGTACATTATCCTCTCTCCTGCTCCTGCCTAAACATGTACGTTATCCTCTCTCCTGCTCCTATGTAAACATGTACATTATCCTCTCTCCTGCTCCTATGTAAACATGTACATTATCCTCTCTCCTGCTCCTATGTAAACATGTACATTATCCTCTCTCATGCCTAAACATGTACATTATCCTCTCTCCTGCTCCTGCCTAAACATGTACATTATCCTCGCTCCTGCATCTGCCTAAACATGTACATTATCCTCTCTCCTGCCTAAACATGTACATTATCTTCTCTCCTGCCTAAATATGTACATTATCCTCTCTCCTGCTCCTGCCTAAACATGTACATTATCCTCTCTCTCTCCTGCCTAAACATGTACATTATCCTCTCTCCTGCCTAAACATGTACATTATCCTCTCTCCTGCTCCTATGTAAACATGTACATTATCCTCTCTCCTACTCCTGCCTAAACATGTACATTATCCTCTCTCCTGCTCCTATGTAAACATGTACATTATCCTCTCTCCTGCCTAAACATGTACATTATCCTCTCTCCTGCTCCTGCCTAAACATGTACATTATCCTCTCTCCTGCTCCTATGTAAACATGTACATTATCCTCTCTCCTGTCTAAACATGTACATTATCCTCTCTCCTGCTCCTGCCTAAACATGTACATCATCCTCTCTCCTGCTCCTATGTAAACATGTACATTATCCTCTCTCCTGCCTAAACATGTACATTATCCTTTCTCCCGCTCCTGCCTAAACATGTACATTATCCTCTCTCCTGCATCTGCGTAAAAATGTACATTATCCTCTCTCCTGCATCTGCCTAAACATGTACATTATCCTCTCTCCTGCTCCTGCCTAAACATGTACATTATCCTCTCTCCTGCTCCTGCGTAAACATGTACATGATCCTCTCTCCTGCTCCTGTGTAAACATGTACATTATCCTTTCTCCTGCCTAAACATGTACATTATCCTCTCTCTCCTGCCTAAACATGTACATTATCCGCTCTCCTGCTCCTGTGTAAACATGTACATTATCCTTTCTCCTGCCCCTGCATAAACATGTACATTATCCTCTCTCTATCCTGCTCCTGCGTAAACATGTGCATTATCCTCTCTCCTACCCCTATGTAAACATGTACATTATCCTTTCTCCTGCCTAAACATGTGCATTATCCTCTCTCCTGCTACTATGTAAACATGTACATTATCCTCTCTCTATCCTGCTCCTGCGTAAACATGTGCATTATCCTCTCTCCTACTCCTATGTAAACATGTACATTATCCTTTCTCCTGCCTAAACATGTACATTATCCGCTCTCCTGCTCCTGTGTAAACATGTACATTATCCTTTCTCCTGCCCCTGCATAAACATGTACATTATCCTCTCTCTATCCTGCTCCTGCGTAAACATGTGCATTATCCTCTCTCCTACCCCTATGTAAACATGTACATTATCCTTTCTCCTGCCTAAACATGTGCATTATCCTCTCTCCTGCTACTATGTAAACATGTACATTATCCTCTCTCTATCCTGCTCCTGCGTAAACATGTGCATTATCCTCTCTCCTACTCCTATGTAAACATGTACATTATCCTTTCTCCTGCCTAAACATGTACATTATCCTCTCTCCTGCTCCTAGGTAAACATGTACATTATCATCTCTCCTGCTCCTGCCTAAACATGTACATTATCCTCTCTCCTGCCTAAACATGTACATTATCCTCTCTCCTGCTCCTATGTAAACATGTACATTATCCTCTCTCCTGCCTAAACATGTACATTATCCTCGCTCCTGGTCCTACCTAAACATGTACATTATCCTCACTCCTGCATCTGCCTAAACATGTACATTATCCTCTCTCCTGCTCCTATGTAAACATGTACATTATCCACTCTCCTGCTCCTGTGTAAACATGTACATTATCCTTTCTCCTGCCTAAACATGTACATTATCCTCTCTCCTGCTCCTGCCTAAACATGTACATTATCCTCTCTCCTGCCTAAACATGTACATTATCCTCTGTCCTGCCTAAACATGTACATTATCCTCTCTCCTGCTCCTATGTAAACATGTACATTATCCTCTCTCCTGCCTAAACATGTACATTATCCTCTCTCCTGCTCCTGCCTAAACATGGACATTATCCTCTCTCCTGCTCCTGTGTAAACATCTACATTATCCTCTCTCCTGCCTAAACATGTACATTATCCTCTCTCCTGCTCCTGCCTAAACATGTACATTATCCTCTCTCCTGCTCCTATGTAAACATGTACATTATCCTTTCTCCTGCCTAAACATGTACATTATCCTCTCTCCTGCTCCTATGTAAACATGTACATTATCCTCTCTCCTGCTTCTGCCTAAACATGTACATTATCCTCTATCCTACTCCTGCCTAAACATGTACATTATCCTCTCTCCTGCCTAAACATGTACATTATCCGCTCTCCTGCTCCTATGTAAATATGTACATTATCCTCTCTCATGCCTAAACATGTACATTATCCTCTCTCCTGCCTAAACATGTACATTATCCTCTCTCCTGCCTAAACATGTACATTATCCTCTCTCCTGCTCCTGCCTAAACATGTACATCATCCTCTCTCCTGCTCCTATGTAAACATGTACATTATCCTCTCTCCTGCCTAAACATGTACATTATCCTCTCTCCTGCCTAAACATGTACATTATCCGCTCTCCTGCTCCTATGTAAATATGTACATTATCCTCTCTCATGCCTAAACATGTACATTATCCTCTCTCCTGCTCCTGCCTAAACATGTACATCATCCTCTCTCCTGCTCCTATGTAAACATGTACATTATCCTCTCTCCTGCCTAAACATGTACATTATCCTCTCTCCTGCCTAAACATGTACATTATCCGCTCTCCTGCTCCTATGTAAATATGTACATTATCCTCTCTCATGCCTAAACATGTACATTATCCTCTCTCCTGCCTAAACATGTACATTATCCTCTCTCCTGCCTAAACATGTACATTATCCTCTCTCCTGTTCCTATGTAAACATGTACATTATCCTCTCTCCTGCCTAAACATGTACATTATCCTCTCTCCTGCTCCTGCCTAAACATGTACATTATCCTCTCTCCTGCCTAAACATGTACATTATCCTCTCTCCTGCTCCTATGTAAACATGTACATCATCCTCTCTCCTGGCTAAACATGTACATTATCCTCTCTCCTGCTCCTATGTAAACATGTACATTATCATCTCTCCTGCCTAAACATGTACATTATCCTCTCTCCTGCTCCTATGTAAACATGTACATCATCCTCTCTCCTGGCTAAACATGTACATTATCCTCTCTCCTGCTCCTATGTAAACATGTACATTATCCTCTCTCCTGCCTAAACATGTACATTATCCTTTCTCCCGCTCCTGCCTAAACATGTACATTATCCTTTCTCTATCCTGCTCCTGCCTAAACATGTACATTATCCTCTCTCTATCCTGCTCCTGCGTAAACATGTACATTATCCTCTCTCCTGCATCTGCCTAAACATGTACATTATCCTCTCTCCTGCTCCTATGTAAACATGTACATTATCATCTCTCCTGCCTAAACATGTACATTATCCTCTCTCCTGCTCCTATGTAAACATGTACATCATCCTCTCTCCTGGCTAAACATGTACATTATCCTCTCTCCTGCTCCTATGTAAACATGTACATTATCCTCTCTCCTGCCTAAACATGTACATTATCCTTTCTCCCGCTCCTGCCTAAACATGTACATTATCCTTTCTCTATCCTGCTCCTGCCTAAACATGTACATTATCCTCTCTCTATCCTGCTCCTGCGTAAACATGTACATTATCCTCTCTCCTGCATCTGCCTAAACATGTACATTATCCTCTCTCCTGCATCTGCCTAAACATGTACATTATCCTCGCTCCTGCATCTGCCTAAACATGTACATTATCCTCTCTCCTGCCTAAACATGTACATTATCATCTCTCCTGCCTAAACATGTACATTATCCTCTCTCCAGCTCCTATAAAAACATGTACATTATCCTCTCTCTATCCTGCTCCTGCGTAAACATGTACATTATCCTCTCTCCTGCATCTGCCTAAACATGTACATTATCCTCTCTCCTGCTCCTGCCTAAATATGTACATTATCCTCTCTCCTGCTCCTGCCTAAACATGTACATTATCCTCGCTCCTGCATCTGCCTAAACATGTGCATTATCCTCTCTCCTTCCTAAACATGTACATTTTCCTCTCTCCTGCTCCTATGTAAACATGTACATTATCCTCTCTCCTGCCTAAACATGCACATTATCCTCTCTCCTGCTCCTGCCTAAACATGTACATTATCCTCTCTCTGGCTCCTGTGTAAACATGTACATTATCCTGGTATCCTGCATCTGCGTAAACATGTACATCATCCTCTCTCCTGCTCCTATGTAAACATGTACATTATCCTCTCTCCTGCCTAAACATGTACATTATCCTTTCTCCCGCTCCTGCCTAAACATGTACATTATCCTCTCTCCTGCATCTGCCTAAACATGTACATTATCCTCTCTCCTGCCTAAACATGTACATTATCCTCTCTCCTGCTCCTATGTAAACATGTACATTATCCTCTCTCCTGCCTAAACATGTACATTATCCTCTCTCCTGCCTAAACATGTACATTATCATCTCTCCTGCCTAAACATGTACATTATCCTCTCTCCAGCTCCTATAAAAACATGTACATTATCCTTTCTCCTGCCTAAACATGTACATTATCCTCTCTCCTGCTCCTGCCTCAACATGTACATTATCCTTTCTCCTGCCTAAACATGTACATTATCCTCTCTCCTGCTCCTGCCTCAACATGTACATTATCCTTTCTCCTGCCTAAACATGTACATTATCCTCTCTCCTGCTCCTGCCTAAACATGTACATTATCCTCTCTCCGGCTCCTGTGTAAACATGTACATTATCCTGGTATCCTGCATCTGCGTAAACATGTACATTATCCTCTCTCCTGCTCCTATGTAAACATGTACATTATCCTTTCTCCTGCCTAAACATGTACATTATCCTCTCTCCTGCTCCTGCCTAAACATGTACATCATCCTCTCTCCTGCTCCTATGTAAACATGTACATTATCCTCTCTCCTGCCTAAACATGTACATTATCCTCTCTCCTGCTCCTGCCTAAACATGTACATTATCCTCTCTCCGGCTCCTGTGTAAACATGTACATTATCCTGGTATCCTGCATCTGCGTAAACATGTACATTATCCTCTCTCCTGTTCCTGCCTAAACATGTACATTATCTTCTCTCCTGCTCCTATGTAAACATGTACATTATCCTCTCTCCTGCCTAAACATGTACATTATCCTCCCTCCTGCTCCTGCCTAAACATGTACATTATCCTCTCTCCTGCTCCTGCCTAAACATGTACATTATCCTCTCTCCTGCTCCTATGTAAACATGTACATTATCATCTCTCCTGCCTAAACATGTACATTATCCTCTCTCCTGCTCCTATGTAAACATGTACATTATCCTCTCTCCTGCCTAAACATGTACATTATCCTCCCTCCTGCTCCTGCCTAAACATGTACATTATCCTCTCTCCTGCTCCTGCCTAAACATGTACATTATCCTCTCTCCTGCTCCTATGTAAACATGTACATTATCATCTCTCCTGCCTAAACATGTACATTATCCTCTCTCCTGCTCCTATGTAAACATGTACATTATCATCTCTCCTGCCTAAACATGTACATTATCCTCTCTCCTGCTCCTATGTAAACATGTACATTATCATCTCTCCTGCCTAAACATGTACATTATCCTCTCTCCTGCTCCTATGTAAACATGTACATTATCCTCGCTCCTGCCTAAACATGTACATTATCCTCTCTCCTGCTCCTATGTAAACATGTACATTATCATCTCTCCTGCCTAAACATGTACATTATCCTCTCTCCTGCTCCTGCCTAAACATGTACATTATCATCTCTCCTGCCTAAACATGTACATTATCCTCTCTCCTGCCTAAACATGTACATTATCCTCTCTCCTGCCTAAACATGTACATTATCCTCCCTCCTGCTCCTGCCTAAACATGTACATTATCCTCTCTCCTGCTCCTGCCTAAACATGTACATTATCCTCTCTCCTGCTCCTATGTAAACATGTACATTATCCTCGCTCCTGCCTAAACATGTACATTATCCTCTCTCCTGCTCCTATGTAAACATGTACATTATCATCTCTCCTGCCTAAACATGTACATTATCCTCTCTCCTGCTCCTATGTAAACATGTACATTATCATCTCTCCTGCCTAAACATGTACATTATCCTCTCTCCTGCTCCTATGTAAACATGTACATTATCATCTCTCCTGCCTAAACATGTACATTATCCTCTCTCCTGCCTAAACATGTACATTATCCTCTCTCCTGCCTAAACATGTACATTATCCTCCCTCCTGCTCCTGCCTAAACATGTACATTATCCTCTCTCCTGCTCCTATGTAAACATGTACATTATCCTCGCTCCTGCCTAAACATGTACATTATCCTCTCTCCTGCCTAAACATGTACATTATCCTCTCTCCTGCTCCTGCCTAAACATGTACATTATCCTTTCTCTATCCTGCTCCTGCCTAAACATGTACATTATCCTCTCTCCTGCTCCTATGTAAACATGTACATTATCATCTCTCCTGCCTAAACATGTACATTATCCTCTCTCCTGCTCCTGTGTAAACATCTACATTATCATCTCTCCTGCCTAAACATGTACATTATCCTCTCTCCTGCTCCTATGTAAACATGTACATTATCATCTCTCCTGCCTAAACATGTACATTATCCTCTCTCCTGCTCCTATGTAAACATGTACATTATCATCTCTCCTGCCTAAACATGTACATTATCCTCTCTCCTGCTCCTATGTAAACATGTACATTATCATCTCTCCTGCCTAAACATGTACATTATCCTCTCTCCTGCTCCTATGTAAACATGTACATTATCATCTCTCCTGCCTAAACATGTACATTATCCTCTCTCCTGCTCCTATGTAAACATGTACATTATCATCTCTCCTGCCTAAACATGTACATTATCCTCTCTCCTGCTCCTATGTAAACATGTACATTATCATCTCTCCTGCCTAAACATGTACATTATCCTCTCTCCTGCTCCTATGTAAACATGTACATTATCATCTCTCCTGCCTAAACATGTACATTATCCTCTCTCCTGCTCCTATGTAAACATGTACATTATCCTCTCTCCTGCCTAAACATGTACATTATCCTCCCTCCTGCTCCTGCCTAAACATGTACATTATCCTCTCTCCTGCTCCTGCCTAAACATGTACATTATCCTCTCTCCTGCTCCTATGTAAACATGTACATTATCATCTCTCCTGCCTAAACATGTACATTATCCTCTCTCCTGCTCCTATGTAAACATGTACATTATCCTCTCTCCTGCCTAAACATGTACATTATCCTCCCTCCTGCTCCTGCCTAAACATGTACATTATCCTCTCTCCTGCTCCTGCCTAAACATGTACATTATCCTCTCTCCTGCTCCTATGTAAACATGTACATTATCCTCGCTCCTGCCTAAACATGTACATTATCCTCTCTCCTGCTCCTATGTAAACATGTACATTATCATCTCTCCTGCCTAAACATGTACATTATCCTCTCTCCTGCTCCTATGTAAACATGTACATTATCATCTCTCCTGCCTAAACATGTACATTATCCTCTCTCCTGCTCCTATGTAAACATGTACATTATCATCTCTCCTGCCTAAACATGTACATTATCCTCTCTCCTGCCTAAACATGTACATTATCCTCTCTCCTGCCTAAACATGTACATTATCCTCCCTCCTGCTCCTGCCTAAACATGTACATTATCCTCTCTCCTGCTCCTATGTAAACATGTACATTATCCTCGCTCCTGCCTAAACATGTACATTATCCTCTCTCCTGCTCCTATGTAAACATGTACATTATCATCTCTCCTGCCTAAACATGTACATTATCCTCTCTCCTGCTCCTATGTAAACATGTACATTATCATCTCTCCTGCCTAAACATGTACATTATCCTCTCTCCTGCTCCTATGTAAACATGTACATTATCATCTCTCCTGCCTAAACATGTACATTATCCTCTCTCCTGCTCCTATGTAAACATGTACATTATCATCTCTCCTGCCTAAACATGTACATTATCCTCTCTCCTGCTCCTATGTAAACATGTACATTATCATCTCTCCTGCCTAAACATGTACATTATCCTCTCTCCTGCTCCTATGTAAACATGTACATTATCATCTCTCCTGCCTAAACATGTACATTATCCTCTCTCCTGCTCCTATGTAAACATGTACATTATCATCTCTCCTGCCTAAACATGTACATTATCCTCTCTCCTGCTCCTATGTAAACATGTACATTATCATCTCTCCTGCCTAAACATGTACATTATCCTCTCTCCTGCTCCTATGTAAACATGTACATTATCCTCTCTCCTGCTCCTATGTAAACATGTACATTATCATCTCTCCTGCCTAAACATGTACATTATCCTCTCTCCTGCCTAAACATGTACATTATCCTCTCTCCTGCCTAAACATGTACATTATCCTCCCTCCTGCTCCTGCCTAAACATGTACATTATCCTCTCTCCTGCTCCTATGTAAACATGTACATTATCATCTCTCCTGCCTAAACATGTACATTATCCTCTCTCCTGCCTAAACATGTACATTATCCTCTCTCCTGCCTAAACATGTACATTATCCTCCCTCCTGCTCCTGCCTAAACATGTACATTATCCTCTCTCCTGCTCCTGCCTAAACATGTACATTATCCTCTCTCCTGCTCCTATGTAAACATGTACATTATCCTCGCTCCTGCCTAAACATGTACATTATCCTCTCTCCTGCTCCTATGTAAACATGTACATTATCATCTCTCCTGCCTAAACATGTACATTATCCTCTCTCCTGCTCCTATGTAAACATGTACATTATCATCTCTCCTGCCTAAACATGTACATTATCCTCTCTCCTGCCTAAACATGTACATTATCCTCTCTCCTGCCTAAACATGTACATTATCCTCCCTCCTGCTCCTGCCTAAACATGTACATTATCCTCTCTCCTGCTCCTGCCTAAACATGTACATTATCCTCTCTCCTGCTCCTATGTAAACATGTACATTATCCTCGCTCCTGCCTAAACATGTACATTATCCTCTCTCCTGCTCCTATGTAAACATGTACATTATCATCTCTCCTGCCTAAACATGTACATTATCCTCTCTCCTGCTCCTATGTAAACATGTACATTATCATCTCTCCTGCCTAAACATGTACATTATCCTCTCTCCTGCTCCTATGTAAACATGTACATTATCATCTCTCCTGCCTAAACATGTACATTATCCTCTCTCCTGCTCCTATGTAAACATGTACATTATCATCTCTCCTGCCTAAACATGTACATTATCCTCTCTGCTGCTCCTATGTAAACATGTACATTATCATCTCTCCTGCCTAAACATGTACATTATCCTCTCTCCTGCTCCTATGTAAACATGTACATTATCATCTCTCCTGCCTAAACATGTACATTATCCTCTCTCCTGCCTAAACATGTACATTATCCTCTCTCCTGCCTAAACATGTACATTATCCTCCCTCCTGCTCCTGCCTAAACATGTACATTATCCTCTCTCCTGCTCCTGCCTAAACATGTACATTATCCTCTCTCCTGCTCCTATGTAAACATGTACATTATCATCTCTCCTGCCTAAACATGTACATTATCCTCTCTCCTGCTCCTATGTAAACATGTACATTATCATCTCTCCTGCCTAAACATGTACATTATCCTCTCTCCTGCTCCTATGTAAACATGTACATTATCATCTCTCCTGCCTAAACATGTACATTATCCTCTCTCCTGCTCCTATGTAAACATGTACATTATCCTCGCTCCTGCCTAAACATGTACATTATCCTCTCTCCTGCTCCTATGTAAACATGTACATTATCATCTCTCCTGCCTAAACATGTACATTATCCTCTCTCCTGCTCCTATGTAAACATGTACATTATCATCTCTCCTGCCTAAACATGTACATTATCCTCTCTCCTGCTCCTATGTAAACATGTACATTATCATCTCTCCTGCCTAAACATGTACATTATCCTCTCTCCTGCTCCTATGTAAACATGTACATTATCATCTCTCCTGCCTAAACATGTACATTATCCTCTCTCCTGCTCCTATGTAAACATGTACATTATCATCTCTCCTGCCTAAACATGTACATTATCCTCTCTCCTGCTCCTATGTAAACATGTACATTATCATCTCTCCTGCCTAAACATGTACATTATCCTCTCTCCTGCTCCTATGTAAACATGTACATTATCTTCTCTCCTGCCTAAATATGTACATTATCCTCTCTCCTGCTCCTGCCTAAACATGTACATTATCCTCTCTCTCCTGCGTAAACATGTACATTATCCTCTCTCCTGCCTAAACATGTACATTATCCTCTCTCCTGCTCCTATGTAAACATGTACATTATCCTCTCTCCTACTCCTGCCTAAACATGTACATTATCCTCTCTCCTGCCTAAACATGTACATTATCCTCTCTCCTGCTCCTGCCTAAACATGTACATTATCCGCTCTCCTGCTCCTATGTAAATATGTACATTATCCTCTCTCATGCCTAAACATGTACATTATCCTCTCTCCTGCTCCTATGTAAACATGTACATTATCCTCTCTCCTGCTCCTAGGTAAACATGTACATTATCCTCTCTCCTGTTCCTATGTAAACATGTACATTATCCTCTCTCTATCCTGCTCCTGCGTAAACATGTACATTATCCTCTCTCCTGCCTAAACATGTACATTATCCTCTCTCCTGCCTAAACATGTACATTATCCTCTCTCCTACTCCTGCCTAAACATGTACATTATCCTCGCTCCTGCATCTGCCTAAACATGTACATTATCCGCTCTCCTGCTCCTATGTAAATATGTACATTATCCACTCTCCTGCTCCTGTGTAAACATGTACATTATCCGCTCTCCTGCTCCTATGTAAATATGTACATTATCCACTCTCCTGCTCCTGCGTAAACATGTACATCATCCTCTCTCCTGCTCCTATGTAAACATGTACATTATCCTCTCTCCTGCCTAAACATGTACATTATCCTCTCTCCTGCTCCTGCCTAAACATGTACATTATCCTTTCTCCTGCCTAAACATGTACATTATCCTCTCTCCTGCATCTGCCTAAACATGTACATTATCCTCTCTCCTGCCTAAACATGTACATTATCCTCTCTCCTGCTCCTGCCTAAACATGTACATTATCCTCTCTCCTGCTCCTGCCTAAACATGTACATTATCCTTTCTCCTGCCTAAACATATACATTATCCTCTCTCCTGCATCTGCCTAAACATGTACATTATCCTCTCTCCTGCCTAAACATGTACATTATCCTCTCTCCTGCCTAAACATGTACATTATCCTCTCTCCTGTTCCTATGTAAACATGTACATTATCCTCTCTCCTGCTCCTGCCTAAACATGTACATTATCCTCTCTCCTGCTCCTGCCTAAACATGTACATCATCCTCTCTCCTGCTCCTATGTAAACATGTACATTATCCTCTCTCCTGCTCCTATGTAAACATGTACATTATCATCTCTCCTGCCTAAACATGTACATTATCATCTCTCCTGCCTAAACATGTACATCATCCTCTCTCCTGCTCCTATGTAAACATGTACATTATCCTCTCTCCTGCCTAAACATGTACATTATCCTTTCTCCCGCTCCTGCCTAAACATGTACATTATCCTTTCTCTATCCTGCTCCTGCCTAAACATGTACATTATCCTCTCTCTATCCTGCTCCTGCGTAAACATGTACATTATCCTCTCTCCTGCATCTGCCTAAACATGTACATTATCCTCTCTCCTGCCTAAACATGTACATTATCCTCTCTCCTGCCTAAACATGTACATTATCCTCTCTCCAGCTCCTATAAAAACATGTACATTATCCTCTCTCCTGCTCCTGCCTAAACATGTACATTATCCTCTCTCTCTCCTGCCTAAACATGTGCATTATCCTCTCTCCTTCCTAAACATGTACATTATCCTCTCTCCTGCTCCTATGTAAACATGTACATTATCCTCTCTCCTGCCTAAACATGCACATTATCCTCTCTCCTGCTCCTGCCTAAACATGTACATTATCCTCTCTCCTGCTCCTATGTAAACATGTACATTATCCTCTCTCCTGCCTAAACATGTACATTATCCTCTCTCCTGCTCCTGCCTAAACATGTACATTATCCTCTCTCCGGCTCCTGTGTAAACATGTACATTATCCTGGTATCCTGCATCTGCGTAAACATGTACATTATCCTTTCTCCCGCTCCTGCCTAAACATGTACATTATCCTCTCTCTATCCTGCTCCTGCGTAAACATGTACATTATCCTCTCTCCTGCATCTGCCTAAACATGTACATTATCCTCTCTCCTGCCTAAACATGTACATTATCCTCTCTCCTGCCTAAACATGTACATTATCCTCTCTCCTGCCTAAACATGTACATTATCCTCTCTCCTGCTCCTGCCTCAACATGTACATTATCCTCTCTCCGGCTCCTGTGTAAACATGTACATTATCCTCTCTCCTGCCTAAACATGTACATTATCCTCGCTCCTGCATCTGCCTAAACATGTACATTATCCTTTCTCCTGCCTAAACATGTACATTATCCTCTCTCCTGCTCCTATGTAAACATGTACATTATCATCTCTCCTGCCTAAACATGTACATTATCCTCTCTCCTGCTCCTATGTAAACATGTACATTATCCTCTCTCATGCCTAAACATGTACATTATCCTCTCTCCTGCTCCTATGTAAACATGTACATTATCCTCTCTCCTGCCTAAACATGTACATTATCCTCTCTCCTGCTCCTATGTAAACATGTACATTATCATCTCTCCTGCCTAAACATGTACATTATCCTCTCTCCTGCTCCTATGTAAACATGTACATTATCCTCGCTCCTGCATCTGCCTAAACATGTACATTATCTTCTCTCCTGCCTAAACATGTACATTATCCTCTCTCCTGCTCCTGCCTAAATATGTACATTATCCTCTCTCCTGCTCCTGCCTAAACATGTACATTATCCTCTCTCTCCTGCGTAAACATGTACATTATCCTCTCTCCTGCCTAAACATGTACATTATCCTCTCTCCTGCTCCTATGTAAACATGTACATTATCCTGTCTCCTGCTCCTATGTAAACATGTACATTATCCTCTCTCCTGCCTAAACATGTACATTATCCTCTCTCCTGCTCCTGCCTAAACATGTACATTATCCTCTCTCCTGCTCCTATGTAAACATGTACATTATCCTCTCTCCTGTCTAAACATGTACATTATCCTCTCTCCTGCTCCTGCCTAAACATGTACATCATCCTCTCTCCTGCTCCTATGTAAACATGTACATTATCCTCTCTCCTGCCTAAACATGTACATTATCCTTTCTCCCGCTCCTGCCTAAACATGTACATTATCCTCTCTCCTGCATCTGCGTAAACATGCACATTATCCTCTCTCCTGCATCTGCCTAAACATGTACATTATCCTCTCTCCTGCATCTGCCTAAACATGTACATTATCCTCTCTCCTGCTCCTGCCTAAACATGTACATTATCCTCTCTCCTGCTCCTGCGTAAACATGTACATGATCCTCTCTCCTGCTCCTGTGTAAACATGTACATTATCCGCTCTCCTGCTCCTGTGTAAACATGTACATTATCCTTTCTCCTGCCCCTGTGTAAACATGTACATTATCCTTTCTCCTGCCCCTGTGTAAACATGTACATTATCCTTTCTCCTGCATAAACATGTACATTATCCTCTCTCTATCCTGCTCCTGCGTAAACATGTGCATTATCCTCTCTCCTACCCCTATGTAAACATGGACATTATCCTTTCTCCTGCCTAAACATGTACATTATCCTCTCTCCTGCTACTATGTAAACATGTACATTATCCTCTCTCTATCCTGCTCCTGCCTAAACATGTACATTATCCTCTCTCCTGCTCCTAGGTAAACATGTACATTATCCTCTCTCCTGCTCCTATGTAAACATGTACATTATCTTCTCTCCTGCTCCTGTGTAAACATCTACATTATCCTCTCCCGCCTAAACATGTACATGACCCTCTCTCCTGCTCCTGCGTAAACATGTACATTATCCTCGCTCCTGCTCCTGCGTAAACATGTACATTATCCTCGTGTCCTGCATCTGCGTAAACATGTACATTATCCTCGCTCCTGCATCTGCGTGAACATGTACATTATCCTCGCTCCTGCATAAACATGTACATTATCCTCGCTCCTGCGTAAACATGTACATTATCCTTGTGTCCTGCATCTGCGTAAACATGTACATTATCCTCGCTCCTGCTCCTGCGTTAATATGTACATTATCCTCTCTCCAGGTGAAAGTATCCCGGTCACCAAGACCCATCTTCCCACTGATGACAGCACCACGCCTTGGAAGAGCCAGAGCGCTGGAGACTACAGGAGACATGTTGTGTTCTGTGGGACCGAAGTTATTCAGACCAAGCCAGATGGCCAAGGTCCAGTCAAGGCAGTTGTCCTACGAACAGGTTGGTGCCCAGGCCCCATAATCTCCTTGAGAATGCCAACTCTCTGTGCCTTGTGCTTCCTCCTGCTAATCGCATAGTTATAGGGGATTTGAAATCAGAGTCAATTAAACCTCAGTGTTCAGTCTGATAAATGATAACTTGTCCTACAATGTGGGTGTTTCCCAGAGCTCAGTGCCCATATAAACTGTTGGGATTTAGAAGTGACGTACATGGAATCTGGCAGTGTATTGTGTTTGGTATTCACCTGTGCACTGGGTCATGCCTCCGCTGTTAGCCACTTCGGTATAAACACATCTCACTTCGATAATTAGCCGCCTCCAGGGGTTGTCTGATAGAGTTTCAGGCCATGCAATGTCGGAGGCACCTGACCTTTCAGATCAAAACTGGCTACCTGCCTTTGCGGCTGCAATGCTATCAGCATTTTCCATGAAATGTCCGGGAAGTATGAACTCAAAATAATTAACCCCACTACCCTCTGCATTGTAAAACCTGTGGCAAGGGAAAGCTGTACAGTATTGTGCAATATTAAAACAATTTATGTGTGAGTGCTGAAGAAGCGCACACAGCGTGAAACGTGCACTCGATCAAGTAAATGTTGCGGCATGAAACGAGATGAAGGACACTTGGAATTCTCCCAAAATCGATGCCAAGATTTCAGACTTTCTTTGTGTATACCATGCACTCACGTGTGGTTGGCATGGTCGTCTTCAATGTGCATGCTTACGTTAATGAGTTAAGCCCCTATGCAGCGAGGCCCTCCGTCAGTCCATCAGCACCCTCAGCAGCCCGCCACCTTGAGCCCACAGCTCGTCCCCTGAGGAGGCGCATGCTCACTGCATGTTTGGAAGAGCCCCGAAGACTCGGGATGCAGGCTCCACCCTCTGGAGCCTTGGGCCAGGAATGGAATGGAACAGTGGCTGACTTCATGGTCATCGTTTAGGAAGGACATGCAATGCCTCTAAGATGTTCATGAGCTTTCTACTTCTATTCATTAAGGAGAAGTTGGTTCGATATAATTTCTTGACAAGTCAAGTCGTTTGTTATCACTTCCTGTGACGTCACGGAGGGTTTGGAGGGTGAAGGACTGATGTACGATGTCACTTATGCAACTGTATCATTTTCTGTAAAACGCATGGGCTGCTACATGATGGGCGTAAAGATTGAATTATTCTAAGAAAAGCACACTGATTGGGGAAGGGCCTGGGTGAGCCTGCTGAATGATAAGCCACGCCTCTTATTCATGTGACTTTTCCTCAGTCTTGTGAAACCCTTTCACATTTAACCACCACCAGAATCATGCTCTTCTTTCCTTACAACATTGTCTAGTTTAAGTCGCCCAATGGGTGTTACCCAAAGCCATACTCATATAAAGTAGGAAGATATTCCGCTGCCCTCCACGACTGCTTGAAACTAAGGTTAGTATGTGGTTGTCATCCATCATTGGCTGATGCTAAGGTAGGTTTGTGGCTTAAATCAACGATTGGATGAAGTGAAGCGAGGCTGCCAGCTCGAATATATGATTGGCTGATGCTAAGGTAGCTATATGGCTTAAATCACTGATTGTACGGCGTGAAGCTAGGCTACCGGCTCGCATAAATGATTGGCTGACGCTAAGGTAGGCTTATGGCTTGCATCAATAATTGGATGAAGTGAAGCTAGGCTGCCGGCTCGCATACATGATTGGCTGATGGTAAGGTAGGCTTATGGCTTACATGGACGATTGCATGAAGTGAAGCTAGGCTGCCGGCTCGCATACATGATTGACTGAGGCTAAGGTAGGTATATGGCTTAAATCAACGATTGGATGACGTGAAGCTAGGCTACCGGCTCGCATACATGATTGGCTGACGCTAAGGTAGGCGTATGGCTTGCATCAATAATTGGATGAAGTGAAGCTAGGCTGTCGGCTGGCAGGCTGCTGACATGCATGCATGATTGGCTGATGCTAAGGTAGGTGTATGGCTTACATCGACGATTGGATGAAGTGAAGCTAGGCTGCCGGCTCACATACATGATTGGCTGATGCTAAGGTAGGCTTATGGCTTACATCGATGATTGGATGAAGTGAGGCTAGGCTGCCAGCTCGCATACATGATTGGCTGATGCTAAGGTAGGTTTATGGCTTACATCGACGATTGGATGAAGTGAAGCTAGGCTGCCGGCTCGCATACATGATTGGCTGATGGTAAGGTAGGCTTATGGCTTACATCGACGATTGGATGAAGTGAAGCTAGGCTGCCGGCTCGCATACATGATTGGCTGATGGTAAGGTAGGCTTATGGCTTACATCGACGATTGGATGAAGTGAAGCTAGGCTGCCGGCTCGCATACATGATTGACTGAGGCTAAGGTAGGTATATGGCTTAAATCAACGATTGGATGACGTGAAGCTAGGCTACCGGCTCGCATACATGATTGGCTGACGCTAAGGTAGGCTTATGGCTTGCATCAATAATTGGATGAAGTGAAGCTAGGCTGTCGGCTGGCAGGCTGCTGACATGCATGCATGATTGGCTGATGCTAAGGTAGGTATATCGCTTACATCGATTATTGGATGAAGTGAAGCTAGGCTGTCGGCTCGCATACATGATTGGCTGATGCTAAGGTAGGTATATGGCTTAAATCAACAATTGGATGACGTGAAGCTCGGCTACCGGCTCGCACATATTATTGGCTGATACTAAGCGAGGTATATGGCTTACATCGATGATTGGATGAAGTGAAGCTAGGCTACCGGCTCGCATACATGATTGGCTGATGCTAAGGTAGGTTTATGGCTTACATCTATGATTGGATGAAGTGAAGCGAGGCTGCCGGCTCGCATACATGATTGGCTGGTGCTAAGGTAGGTATATGGCTTACATCGAGGATTGGATGAAGTGAAGCTAGGCTGCCAGCTCGCCTACATGATTGGCTGATGCTAAGGTAGGTATATGGCTTAAATCAACAATTGGATGACGTGAAGCTCGCCTACCGGCTCGCATATATTATTGGCTGATACTAAGCGAGGTATATGGCTTACATCGATGATTGGATGAAGTGAAGCTAGGCTACCGGCTCGCATACATGATTGGCTGATGCTAAGGTAGGTTTATGGCTTACATCTATGATTGGATGAAATGAAGCGAGGCTGCCGGCTCGAATATATGATTGACCAATGCTAAATTAGGTTTCTGGCTTACATCGATGATTGGATAAAGTGAAGCTAGGCTGCCAGCTCGCATACATGATTGGCTGATGCTAAGGTAGGTATATGGCTTAAATCAACGATTGGATGACGTGAAGCTCGGCTACCGGCTCGCATACATTATTGGCTGATACTAAGCAAGGTATATGGCTTACATCGATGATTGGATGAAGTGAAGCTAGGCTACCGGCTCGCATACATGATTGGCTGACGCTAAGGTAGGCTTATGGCTAACATCGATGATTGGCTGATGCTAAGGTAGGTTTATGGCTTACATCTATGATTGGATGAAGTGAAGCGAGGCTGCCGGCTCGAATATATGATTGACCGATGCTAAATTAGGTTTCTGGCTTACATCGATGATTGGATGAAGTGAAGCTAGGCTGCCAGCTCGCATACATGATTGGCTGATGCTAAGGTAGGTATATGGCTTAAATCAACGATTGGATGACGTGAAGCTCGGCTACCGGCTCGCATACATTATTGGCTGATACTAAGCGATGTATATGGTTTACATCGATGATTGGATGAAGTGAAGCTAGGCTACCGGCTCGCATACATGATTGGCTGACGCTAAGGTAGGCTTATGGCTAACATCGATGATTGGCTGATGCTAAGGTAGGTTTATGGCTTACATCTATGATTGGATGAAGTGAAGCGAGGCTGCCGGCTCGAATATATGATTGACCGATGCTAAATTAGGTTTCTGGCTTACATCTATGATTGGATGAAGTGAAGCTAAGCTGCCAGTTCGCATACATGATTCGCTGATGCTAAGGTAGGTATATGGCTTAAATCAACGATTGGATGACGTGAAGCTCGGCTACCGGCTCGCATACATGATTGGCTGATACTAAGCGAGGTATATGGCTTACATCGATGATTGGATGAAGTAAAGCTAGGCTGCCAGCTCGCATACATGATTGGCTGATGCTAAGGTAGGTATATGGCTTAAATCAACGATTGGATGACGTGAAGCTCGGCTACCGGCTCGCATACATTATTGGCTGATACTAAGCGAGGTATATGGCTTACATCGATGATTGGATGAAGTGAAGCTAGGCTACCGGCTCGCATACATGATTGGCTGATGCTAAGGTAGGTTTATGGCTTACATCTATGATTGGATGAAGTGAAGCTAGACTGCCAGCTCTCATACATCATTGGCTGATGCTAAGCTCGGTTTATGGCTTACATCGATGATTGGCTGATGCTCAGGTAGGTATATGGCTTACATCGACGATTTGATGAAGTGAAGTGAGGCTGCCAGTGGCATGCGTGATTGGCTGATGCTAAGGTAGATTTGTGGATTACATCGATGATTGGATGAAGTGAAGATATTCTGCCAGCCCACATACATGATTGATTGATGCTAATGTAGGTATATGGTTTACATCAATAATTATTATTATTTTTTTAAATATATTCATATAGCGCCAAAGCCTGAAAGCATCAAGGCTCACATCAACAGAAGGACATCAAGAGCACAGGACAACTAAGGTTACGAAAAGTAAGCCTCCCTGCAGATAGAAGGACACAAGGGGTCCACAGGAGCCATCATAGTGATGAAAGTATTCAAATAAGAACGTTTTTAGATGTTTCCGAAATGGAAGATAAGATTCTTCCAGTCGCAGCTCTGTGGGAAGAGCATTCCATGCTTGGGCTGTGAGAACTGGAAACAAATGTTTATAACCTCGTGTTTTCTTATGCTTTGGCACTTGCAGGAGCCCACAGGGGCTAGAGTGGAGTGGATTAGAAGGGAAATACAGTTTCAAACGCTCTTTAAGATAAATGGGAACATTGTCCATTTATAATTCTATGAGCCAGGGAGAGGGCCTTGAATCTTACTCTGGCAGACCCGGCTAACCAGTGGAGACTCCTTCTTGCAACAGAGACATGCTCTGTTTTGAGAAAGGTCGCAGACAACATGAACTGCCTAGTTTTGCAACACCTGGACACTATCCAGACAGCCATTGTTTGCTCCAAACAGCAGGTCCAAATGTGGCATTATAATAGCCCTAATCAGCAGTGTTTCTCGGTCTTTAGATGACAGGAGTCTTTTGGTGTGTCTTTATACTCTTAGATGGTGATGTGAGTTGGCAAGTATCCCGTCCACCTGTTCTTAGGAGCCCATAAAAGCTTGCAAATGTATCCCTAGGGTCTTGACCTTGTTTAAGATTCCTGTGCGGCATCCTTCAACGTTCATAGACTTATATTCTGGGCTTAAATTACCTCTATCTTTGCTGGACCGCAAATCATCAACTCGGTTAGGCACACCCAGCTGTTGGACATCCAGTTCTTTATTGTAGCATTGGTGGGTTCAAGTCTAGCCGAGTCAGTCCTCTAGCAGCCACTGAGCTCCATCAAAAGCTGAGTGTCATCTGCATAGTTCATGAAAAGAGTTCCCGTAGATGTTAGAAGGTCACACAAGAATCTGATGATATATAGGTTAAAAAAGTCAGGGACAGACAAGCTCCGCGCGGAACTCTGGAGCGTATTTGCTCGGGTGCTGAGCTAGCTTCAACCCAGCATATCCTTGAGGACCTGCTGTCCAAGAATGAGGAGATCCAACATTGAGCTTCCCGGGAGCAGTTGCCAGTGGTTGTTAAGTTATCCAGTAGGCACCTGTGATCCAGCAGATCAAAGCGGCTGATAAGTGCAAGAGTATTAACAATCCTGTCCCACTTCTCTCCAGAACCTCCAACCTGTGTGTCTGGAGGTCCCGGAGCGCTCTTTCAGTTCCATGATGTATTCTGAAACCCGATTGTTTCTGCTGAAAAATGCCTGCGCCTTCCAAGTGCTACTGAAGTTGGACAGAGGCTACTTTGTCCATGATCTTCAGCGGAAATAGTGTGTTGGTGATAGGGCATTGGTTACGTGGGTCTCTAGGATTCAGTCTAGGATTTTTCATCAAAGGGATCACATCTACCTGTTTGATGGATTCGGGTACAAAGCTGAAAGCAAATGACACGCTCACAAAATGAACCAAAAAGGGGTGAATATGTCAGGATTGCTTAGGATAAATATATCCGGAATAGCATCACCTGAGCAAGAGGTTGGTTGCATGCTCTTAAGGAGACGCTCCATCTCTTCCTTAGCTTTCCCTTTAAAAGAGAAACTGAAATGTAGTCTCGCCTCTAGTGATTTACTCTCTGGTGGGGTGTTGTTTTCCATGTTGGTAATAATTTGTGCATGTGTTAAATTAATTTGATCTTGGAAAGCTTGTTGGACTTTAGAGCAGTCTTCGGTTGATGGAAAAAGTTTGCAACTGTGAGGAGGGCTTCTCAAGCATATTATACATTTCAAATAACTTTTTTTGAAAGGTTTCCTGTCTGGTTATTGTACAAATCTTTTTTAAATTTTGTTTTAAAATAAAATATTTTATTGAATTTTCAGTGTATATAAAAAAAAACAGACAGTATGGAACAATCCAATTGGCACTTTTTAAATTAATTAAGTAATAGTCAACTTGCCCCCTTCACATCATTTGATCATCTCAGTTCATAGTCCATCTTGAGAACACGTAACCACCATGTAAGGAAAAACTAAGTATATTCTGCCGGCAACAAGCAAAGACTTCTTGTGTAGGTTTCCACATAATAAATTAACATAATTCATTGCCTACCCCAAATATAGAACAATCAAATCAAGGAATTCATTAACATGGACTAGTACCCATAGCAGGGGGAGGTGAAAAGAGAGCGTCAAGGAGAAAGATAGAGGGAAGGAAAAAAAGAAGAAAAAAGAAAAAAAGACGTTAGATTGCACAATGTCCGTTACAGGAAACCGATGAGGGCTTGGTACATATCTCAGGGTTTCATAAAATGTTTCAATAACATTGGTGAAAAACATTTGTTCTTTGTCCCGCACAAAGTCCAGGAAAGGATGCCAGATGTGTGTGAATTTTAGCTTTCTCCCTTGTAACATAGCTGCTTTTCTAGCCCTAGTAATTCCAACACTTTCACCCACCAATAGGCAACATGGGGCTGTTCTATGGATTTCCAAAAATGGGCTCTTGTGATCCGAGCCGCTACAAGAAGGATAGAGATCAAGGCTGCCCTATTACCGGACATTGGAAAGGACCCGTCTTCTGGGGTGTCCCCTAACACCAACACTAACGGGTCAATAGGCAATAAAACCCCAGTAATCTCCTTAATTTTAGAGCGTACCTCTAGCCAGAAGGATTGTTTAACAGAACAGTGCCACCACACATGCACCAGATCACCTTTCTCGCCACAGCCATGCCAACATGTGTCAGGGTAGTCGGGATTCATTGCATGCAATCTGCTTGAGTGTAAATACCATTGGTAACACAACTTAATTGCATTCTCTTTCACAATCGTACATCGAGAGCTTGTGTGAGCTCTATGCCATATTCTCTGCCAGGATTCTTCTGGGATCTCCATTCCCAATTCCCCTTCCCACGCATTCATATAAGGGAGTTTCTCCCCAGGAGGGACATTCTCTAGGAGTTTATAACAGGCCAAAACTCTATGACCCTGTTGACCTTCTAGCATTTTCAATAACAACCCAATCATATCCCTGGACGCAGCATTACGAGTGGCTCTTCGTTATCCAGTGATGCAGTTGAATCTACCGAAAGCGTTCAGCCTCCAGCAAATTGAATTTTTCTTTACATTCTGCAGATGTCAGGCGTTCCAGATCCTTGTATAAATTCATCAGACATTTCGGTTCAACCGGTTCCCTGTTCTGAAATGCACTGTTCCCTAGACCCAGAGTAAAGGCTGGATTTTGGGAGATAGGGGAGAGAGGAACCAGGCTCGATTTGATCCCTTGTTGAGCACATGCCTTATCCCAGCTCTGTAACGTAGCAGATGTAGTGTTCAGAAGAGCCCTCCCATGAGTCTGGGCCTCCCAGGGGAGAAACGGAAGATGTGCCAATGGAAATGGGAACGCCGCCTGCTCAATGGCCTCCATTTAGGATCCTCCAAAGCGTTTGGCCAAGTCAACATAGCAGCGACCTGTGCCGCCCTATAGTATCTCTGAATCGAGGGCATTCCGAAGCCTCCAGATGGTTTTCCTCTGGTAAGAAGTTGAAGGGATATTCTCGGTTTTTCCCCTTTCAAAACAAAGCGACTTAATGCCTTCTGCTTTTCGATAAGATCCCCTTTGGGAATCCTCACTGGAAGGGATTGAAAGACATATAGGAGTTTCGGAAGTAAGGTCGTTTTAAGCGCGCTAATCCGGCCCAACCAAGATATCTCCTGAGATTCATACTGTGAGAGTCATTCTTCCGCTCCCCTAAACAAGGCAGGAATATTGGCTTTGAAAATTCCCGAGTAAAACGGGTCAATTTTACACCCAGGTAGGGGATTTCAGTTGTAGACCATGGGATAGAAAACTGTGCTTGAATATTCACAGTCTCACTGGGGGTCTCCGTCAAGGCCAATCCTATAGATTTTGATGGGTTCACCTGGAATCCCGAAAGATTAGCAAAATGAGACAGAAGATTCATTCATGGTGGTATACATTTACCAATATCTCTTAGGAAGCAGAGCAGGTCATCTGCATATAACACCAATTTATGACATTGTCCTGCGTGTTCAAAACCTAAGATCTCGGGGTGGAGTCCAGTTTGTTGGGCCAAGGGCTCTATTGCTAAAGCGAAAACTAACAGAGACAGGGGGCCCCCTTGTCTCATTCCTTAGCCTAGGATATTCAAAGGGGTCCAATGTGCATTCATCCGGGCTCTTGTTGAAGGGAAGCGAAAATTTGATAATATATTAATTTAGCAAATGTACAAATCTTTTTTAGCTTAAAAAAATAGATTTTTGAAGTCCTTTTGCAAAGATTTCCATACTTTATTTATTTTCATTTCTATAGGCCACTTGCAGCCCCGGGGGAATCGAGGCGCTGTTACAGGGATTTTATAGGAAATTTGATTGAAAGGAACAGGGCGACCAGAGGTCTCTTTGTTACAGAAACAAACTGTATGACGTGCAGATGTTAACAGAGTTAATACAAAAGATTATCAACAGAGTTACATACAGAAGAGTATACATGCTGACATTTATAGGTTGATGGTGGAGATTTTCAGTCAAACAAAGAGTTTGGTTTTGATAGCTTTACGGAAAGCTTGGTGGGACTCGATCGTTCGCAGGTGGGTGGGTAATGCGTTCCAGTGGGTGGCGGCCAGGGTAGGAAAGCTGGAGCCCCCGGCGCGGCCTTTGCAAGTATTAGGCATGACAATCATGTTGGAGTAGCCCTTCCTGAGAGGTCTTGTGGCAGTGTTTTTGGTGATTCTTTGAACAAGGGACGGGAGCGCCAATTCGTGGAGGCATTTGTGGATGAGGGCAAGAGTTTTAAAGACAATTCTCTCTTTGACCGGAGCCAGAGGGCCTCCCTTCTTACTTGGGAAATGTGGTCTTTTTTTGAGGTTCCTGTGGCCACCCTGACGGTGTTGTTTTGAACGAGCTGGAGTTTGGCCAGATTTTTGCCAGAAGTTCCAACGAGGAGGGCATTGCAATAATCCAGCCTCGACCCAATTATTGCCCTGGCAATGGTGAGGCAGTTCTGGCATGATAGGAAGGGTCTGCATGCGTTGAGAACTTTGGAGTAGTAGGCTGACAAAAAGGCAATGGCATTAACCTGCCTATCCATGGTCAGGTTCAAATCGAGGTAAAATCCAAGTGTCTTGACGTTGTTGGAGACCTTGATGGGAATGATATCAATGGTAAAGGAGATGTACTGTTCATCAAGGTTGCCCAGAATGGGGGGGATGCTATGAGCAGAAGTTCAGTTTTTTCACTGTTGAGGCAGAGCCAGTTGTCTGCCATCCAAGATTGGATGGTGGAGTAGATAGAAGTGAGCGTGTTAGAATCGGCTTCATAGTCACCAGTGAGTGGAATGAGCACCTGAGTGTCATCAGCATAATTCGTATACAATACGCCCAGGGAGTCAAGGATGTTGAACAGGGCCCTCGTGAAGAGGCTGTATAGCGTAGGCACGATACAGGAGCCCTCTGGAACACCACATTTGATGTGGCTCGGGGTAGCTCAGGCTGAGTCAGAGAAGACTGGCATAGCCCTTTCTTGAAGAAAGGAGGTTATCCAGTCACAGGCTGTGGAGGAGAAGTTGGCCTCAGAGGCTAGATGGGGGCATAGTGTTGTGGTCCACCAAGTCAAAAGCTGCAGATAGGTCTAGGAGCAGAAAGAATGCAGGTTTGCCTGAGTCTCTCAGATCTTCCATTTGATTCTTTAGGTCTAGGAGAGCCGTTTCGGTACCATGTCGTGTGCAGAAGCCAGATTGCTGCATGCCGAGGAGACAGTTATCTTCCAAGAATTTTTGAACTTGCAGGTAGGCTGCTTTGTCCAGGAATTTGAGTAGGAATGGGACAGTTGTGATGGGTCTGTTGTTCCCTGGGACCTTTGGGTCCAGGGACGGTTTTGTAAGGAGTGGGCATACCCAAGCATCCTTAAGTCCAGTTGGAACGTGGCCAGCCAGGAAGGATGAGTTGAGGAATGCAATTAAGAAGGGAGCTAGGATGTGTGGCGAGTTTTTGATGAGTTGGGCAGGACAGGCATCTGCTTTGCAGTTAGAGGGTTTGATGGATTTTAGCAGGGCGATAACTTCCATCTCGGTCATGTCTTTAAAGTCAAAAGGTGGTGAGGACTTGGATTTAGTGGGCGAAGGAGATTACTTATGCATGTTGGCTATGAGGCAGTGAAGAGCTTTTTGATGGCCGCAGATTTTAGTTTGAAGAGAGTTAAGCTTGTCTAGCATGGCGGATTGAATACTATTACACCAGCTTTCGTCCTTATGGAGAGAGGGAGGAGGAGTTGACGGTTTTTCCAGTTCCCTAAAGATGGTGAATATTTCTTTGGACCCTGATTTAGCGTCATTGATCCTTGAATTAAAGGATGTGGCTTTGGCTAGGGTGATGTTAGCTTTGTATGATATGGAGATGGCTTTGAAGGCGCTTCTGGTTGCTTCAGTGGGGTTAGCTTTCCAGGCGGAGAGGGCACGCCTCTTGTGAGGGCGTTGGTCAAGCAGTTCTTCAGAGAACCAGGTGTTGGAATGTTTAGCTTTTTTGGCTTTATTTAGGGCGAGTGGAGCAATGGGGTCAAGTGCTTGCGTGACTATCTCTTTAAAGGTGTTAGCTAAGGTGTCTGAGTTTTTAGAGAATGGGGCTTGTAGAGCAGGGACACAAAGAAACGGTGCTATGTTTCCAGTTGTCAATTGGTATGAGCTTCTTGCAAAAGCTGCTGGACAGGGGGAGATGGGCTGAGTGGGCCCTTTTTTCGTGTGGAGGATGAATTTAATATAGTGATGGTCGGACCATGGGATGGGGGTGTTGGCAGAGATTTTGATTGAACAGTTGTGGTGGCTGATCCAATCGAGTGTACACCCTTTGGCGTGGGTAGGTTCAGAGATGGTTTGCGAGAAGCCTAGGCTGGATAGGGCTTTCTTGAGGGATTTCACATGGGGTCCGTGGGGTCATTGAGACCTAAGTTTAGATCGCCCAGGAGTATGACTAGGGACGTCTTTTTGAGATTGTCAGAAAGTGAGAGAATGATGGTGGCCTGAAAGTCAGTGATGGGACCTGGTAGTCGGTAGATGAAATGCATAATGATGGTGCAGTTGTGGGAGATGCTAATTTTTAGAGGGAGGTAATCACAGTTGCAGTCAAGTTGCCCTTCGGCTTCCCTGATAGCAAGGGATTCCCTGGCAATGAGGGCTACACCCCCTCCTCTCTGGGAGGTGTGATCTTTTCTCAAGATGGTGTACCCTGAGGGGATGGCAAGTGATAGAGCTGGGCCTCAGCTTTCATTAAGCCAGGTTTCTGTAATTATTAGCAGGTCGAGATTATCCTTGATGATGAGGTCATTAATGTCAAGGGCATGGGCAGGTACTGAACGTGCGCTGACCAGAGCACAGCTAAGGGTAAGGATAGATGGTGTGGATGCAGGAGGTCGGGCTGGCGTGGTAGCTGGGGCAGGCAAAGAAATATCACTACAAGTATACAATGAGGACGTGGGCACAACAGGGGACTACTTCATGGAACACAGTGTGGCATCAACATTTGGCAAGGGCGCAGTAGGCGCACTAAGGGGCTCAAGCATGGAACACAATGTGGCATCAACATTTGGCATGGGCGCAATAGGCGCAACAGGGGCTTCCAACAAGGAACACAATGTGGCATCAACATTTGGCATGGGCGCAATAGGTGAAACAGGGGCTTGCAACAAGGAACACAGTTTGGCATAAACATTTGGCATGAGCGCAATAGGCGCAACAGGGGCTTCCGCCAAGAAACACAATGTGGCATCAACATTTGGCATGGGCGGAATAGGCGCAAAAAGGGCTTTCAACAAGGAACACAGTGTGGCATCAACATTTGGCAAGGGCGCAGTAGGCGCACTAAGGGGCTCAAGCATGGAACACAGTGTGGCATCAACATTTGGCAAAGGCGCAGTAGGCGCACTAAGGGGCTCAAGCATGGAACACAATGTGGCATCAACATTTGGCATGGGCGCAATAGGCGCAACAGGGGCTTCCAACAAGGAACACAGTGTGGCATCAACATTTGGCATGGGTGCAATAGGCGCAACAGGGGCTTCCAGCAAGGAACACAATGTGGCATCAACATTTGGCAAGGACGCAATAGGCGCAACGGGGGTTTCCAGCAAGGAACACAATGTGGCATCAACATTTGGCAAGAGCGCAATAGGCGCAACAGGGGCTTGCAGCAAGGAACACAATGTGGCATCAACATTTGGTATGGGCGCAATAGGCGCAACAGGGGCTTCCAACAAGGAACACAGTGTGGCATCAACATTTGGCATGAGCGCAATAGGAGCACCAGGGGCTTCCAACAAGGAACACAGTGTGGCATCAACATTTGGCATCGGCGCAATAGGCATCAACATTTGGCATGAGCGCAATAGGCGCAACAGGGGCTTGCAGCAAGGAACACAATGTGGTATCAACATTTGGCATGGGCGCAATAGGCGCAACAGGGGCTTCCAGCAAGGAACACAGTGTGGCATCAACATTTGGCATGGGCGCAATAGGCTCAACAGGGGCTTCCAGCAAGGAACACAATGTGGCATCAACATTTGGCAAGGGCGCAATAGGCGCAACAGGGGCTTCCAGCAAGGAACACAATGTGGCATCAACATTTGGCAAGGGCGCAATAGGCGCAACAGGGGCTTGCAGCAAGGAACACAATGTGGCATCAACATTTGGCATGGGCGCAATAGGCGCAACAGGGGCTTCCAACAAGGAGCCCAGTGTGGCATCAGCATTTGGCATGAGCGCAATAGGAGCACCAAGGGCTTCCAACAAGGAACACAGTGTGGCATCAACATTTGGCATGAGCGCAATAGGAGCACCAAGGGCTTCCAACAAGGAACAGAGTGTGGCATCAACATTTGACATGAGCGCAATAGGAGCACCAGGGGCTTCCAACAAGGAACACAGTGTGGCATGAGCGCAATAGGTGCAACAGGGGCTTCCAGCAAGGATCACAATGTGGCATCAACATTTGGCAAGGGCGCAAAAGGCGCAACAGGGGTTCCAACAAGGAACACAGTGTGGCATCAACATTTGGCATGAGCGCAATAGGCGCAACAGGGGCTTGCAGCAAGGAACACAATGTGGTATCAACATTTGGCATGGGCGCAATAGGCGCAACAGGGGCTTCCAGCAAGGAACACAGTGTGGCATCAACATTTGGCATGAGCGCAATAGGCGCAACAGGGGCTTGCAGCAAGGAACACAATGTGGTATCAACATTTGGCATGGGTGCAATAGGTGCAACAGGGGCTTCCAGCAAGGAACACAGCGTGGCATCAACATTTGGCAAGGGCGCAGTAGGCGCACTAAGGGGCTCAAGCATGGAACACAGTGTGGCATCAACATTTGGCATGGGTGCAATAGGCGCAACAGGGGCTTCCAGCAAGGAACACAATGTGGCACCAACATTTGGCATGGGCGCAATAGGCGCAAAAGAGGCATCCAGCAACGAACACAATGTGGCACCAACATTTGGCATGGGCACAGCAAACGTGAGAGTAGAGTCAGTGGCATTGTTATTGACATGGTGGGTCGCAAAGTCGTAATGGTGAGTCATGGGAGCAGCCGTGAATGGGTTCAGGTGCTGTGGGCCATGGGAAGTATCCGATGTAGCACATCGACGAGTGTGCTGCGAGGGAGACATCCATGGGTGACCATGTGCCTCTGTTCTTAGGAGGGACTTGAGGCAGTGACTGAGTATTTAGGTTGGCAGGCTTCAGGGCCCGAATTACAAGTCGAGTATAGTTGATGAGGCGGTGGCGGAGTGATGTGGGTGTGCATCTAAGCCCAACCCTTAAATTGTGGTGTGCCAAGCTGGGGCAGTAGGTAGTAGGCATAGGTTCATGTGTGCGTGACCGGAGTCATGCGTTTCTACGGCGGCAGGGCGAGGGGCATAGAGAATTATTAACTGGACTTCCCTGTTGGGGGTAGAGGTAGCTTGATGTACCACTGATTCTGCGGCTGGTGGCCTTACCTTGTGTAGGATATCTTCCTGGTGTCTTGTGCGCCGTAGAGCAGCGGAGAGCTGCAGAGAGGGGCAAAGGCCTTTTCCATAGGCCTTTGCCAAGTGGCAGCTTTGCCTGGTGGCAAACTACTGTCTTATTTTGGTTGGTTTTGTTTCTTTCCTGATTGGATGGATTGGATGAAGTGAAGCTAAACCGCCAGATAGCATACATGTTTTGCTGATTCTGAGGTAGGTTTATGGCTTATATCAATGATTGGATGGAGTGAAGCTAAACTGCCAGATAGCATACATGTTTTGCTGATTCTGAGGTAGGTTTATGTCTTGAATCAATGATTGAATGAAGTGAAGCTAAGCTGCCGGCTGGTGTCCCACGGTCGCAGTCTTCAACACATGTGCAGACAGAGATGCGGCCCTGGTTCCCTTGATGACGCTTCTGGAATCACAAAGCCTCGCTTCCGGTTGGGTGTACATTTCTTCAGCCTTCAGAAGCAGTTCTGAGTGTCTTAATGCTCCTAGTTACCTACCTGTCTGGAGTCCTCGCTCCTGTCCTGTTCTTTCCTGTTTCTTTGCCTCCTCCTACTCCTTACATTGTTTTGTCCCTTGGCTCTCTCTTGCATCTTGTGCCCTTGCATAGTCTTCCTCTGCCAGCATTCTTGTTACCTCTCTGGGTCCTAGTTGTGGTCACCTCCTTGCTCCAGCCCAGGCTACTGTTCAGTCCTCCTGCCTAGTGCTACCTTGGTTTCCCTGTCAGTGTTTGCACTGTCCCTGCTCCACAGAAATCATGAAACACCATATGTGGTGAGGTGAGTGGCTCCCTGATACCATTGTGTGTCATGGTAGAAATCTGGGGGCTCATTTCTTGCATTCACCCTCTTGCATTACCTCTACATAACTGTACTGCTCATCCTGGAACAACCACATGGGAAATCAGGTATGCGACGACGACAAGACGCTATGCTTGATAGATTAAGATGCCAAATCTCTGGTTTTGACATGGAGGCAGTACAAGACCTGAGAGACAAAGTTCAGGCTTTAAGGGCAGAGGTAGCCCCTCCAAAGCAAGAAAACTCTGCCTTAACTTGTGTCGTGACCAGATTTGGGGAAGTATCCTCGGCAGAAAGCACCATGGCCCAGACCACATCCATTAAATATGACGGTGATCCTAGCCGGCTTGCAAAATTCTGCAACCACTGTAAAATCCAGTACCTCTTTAGTTCCATACACTTATCGCAAGACAAGTCCAGGGTAGGGTGATCTTAAGCAATCTGATGATAACGCCTTAGCCTGGCAGGGGCATCTGTCTCCGCAAACAGTCCCATTTTATGCAACTTCCAGGACTTTGAAAAGGCTTTTATGGAGGTCTTCCACTCTCCCAACTTGGCAGCCACTGCCCAGAACCAGTTGGTCGAGATTAAACATGGCCATCATTATATCGTCTCCTATGTGAGTAGATGTTGGCAGCTTTCATACGATGCTCTCTGGCTGGGAATAACGCAACATACCCTCTTCTGAAGAGGGTTACAGGAAGAATACATGGACAAATTGGTGCATATCCCAAAACCTGACACCCTCCAGACTCTGATTGATCAAGTAATCCACATTGAACATCAGTTGATGGAACGTCGGGGCGAGAGGAAGAGAGCCTGTGCTTCTATACCATCTATGAGGCCATTCACCCCTATACCATCCGGGGCCATGACACAGAGTCCCTAATAGAAGCCTAGAAACAACAGAGATGACAGCAGTGGCTATGTTTGTATTGCGGTGGAGCTGGCCACTACTTAGCCTACTGCTCCATCTGGCCTCCTGAGCCACAGGGAAACTGGTGGGCTTGTTGACAGATCAGAATGAATCAACAAGCCCACCTGCAAAAACAACACTTCCTATCATTTGGTTAATGCCTCCATCCATCTTGTTTACCTCTGAGATAACCCATCCAGGGAATGAAAACACAAACAGGATATCCACAATGGCCCTTATCCATTCCGGGAATTACATTGAGAAGCCTTTCATCTTTGGAAAATTCATCCTGAAGGTTCAGAAGAGTCAACAAATAAAAGTCAAAGTTATCAACGGAACCCTGCTGGCTTCTGGTCCCATCCAGCATCAGACATAGACCTTATGTTATCCATGGGCAATCACTTTGAGACCATAGCCTTCGATATCATTCATATAACTTCATACCCAGTGGACTTGGAACTACCCTAGCTTGAGTGCTATAAAGGCGCAGTAGGAGGAGACTGGCACAAAGGTGGCATGATTGTTGGCATACACCTATATTTAAACAAAGTTAAGAGGAAGTCTATCTCTCCCTAACTCTAAGAGAGGTTTCCTGGCCTCAACTAAGGAACTAAGGAATTTGTCAGAATGTCCAAGTAAATGAAGAGTCCACCGTCATGTGTCAAAATGCCTACTTCTGTCCCTCACACTTGTAACTAAACTAAGGAAGTAATGGATCTTCTTGGTCCAGAAGAATGACTCCCTTCTTCTGGACAATGGATTATAGCTCCAGTTGGCAGGTGGGAACTTCACCTGAGAGAATGGTTTCCTTCTTCTGGACAGTGGATCATAGTTCCAATTGGCCAGTGGGAACCTCGCCTGCGAGAATGACTCCCTTCTTCTGGACAGTGGATCATAGTTCAAATTGGCTGGTGGGAACCTCGTCCAAGAGAATGGCTCCCTTCTTCTGGACAGTGGATCATAGTCCAATTGGCCGGTGGGAACCTGACATGCGAGAATGACTCCCTTCACCAGGTCTCAGTTCCTTTACAAGATACAAAACAAAGTTCCAGCTCAAGGTGCTGTAAAGTTCTCAGTACAAAGTCAAAAGGTAAAGTTACAACTCAAACATCATTCCTTATTGTCATAGCTGCTTCTTCACTAGTGGGTTCCTGAAGATTGCCTCCCTTCTCTAGGTATCTTGTTCTCAGTATTTCACAGTGCCACAGAAATGACTCCCTTCCCGTGCCATCCTTGGCTTGGCCTCGTGGAGCACAACGGCACAGGATGTGCCTTCCTTCCTATGATCTCTCTCGTGGCTTGCTGTTTCACAGTAGTAGGGTGAATGTCTCCCTTCCCCAGTCCCTTCACAGGATCTTTGTCACAGTTTACAAAGGCTGGTGGAGTGCTTCTCTTCCCCTGGCCCTTCTCAAGCTTTCTGATGCAGTTCTCAATTCCAGGGGGAATTATTTCCTTCCCTTGGATTTGATTTGGTGCACCAAGAAATATCGTGCTTCTCTAGGTACTGTAGTCTCACAGCTCTACTCCACCAGGGGGTGGGCTTCTCTTGCCATGATAGTGCTTTCACCTTGTTTTACTGGCCTGTAGGTGTGCGTCTCAGACCCATAGGATTCAGCTGCTTTCCTTTGGCAGACCTGGTGCACTTTCCTGGCAGGTACTGCGACGAAGAAGAGGATTTGTGATGCACCTCAACTCGGTGCGGATCCCAGACCCATATCTCTCTTTCTGATTGCTCTGACCGGCCTGGCTGTGTCGAAGAAGAGGATTTGTGATGCTCCTCAACTGGGTGCCAATCTCAGACACATACTTCTCTCTATGATTGCTCTGGCCGGCCTGGCTGTGCCGAAGAAGAGGATTTGTGATGCTCTTCTCATTTGGTTGCGGTCCCAGACCTGTGTTACTGTCTCTGACTGCTCTCATAGTGCTGGCTCATAACTCTGCTGGGAACTGTGCCGAAGAAAAGGATTTGAAATGTTCTTCTCGATTGGGTGCGGATTCCAGACCCTTGTTTCCCTCTCTGACTGCTGTGACAGTCCTGGCTCGCACCTCTGCCAGGTACTGTACCGAAGAAGAGGATTTGTGATCTTCTCAATTGGGTTCAAGACCTAGACCCATACTTCTCTCTCTCTCTTGCAGCCCCCCACCTGTCCTGGTCACCCTGCGACCTTTAGGTTATCTGCTGTTCCTCGTCGGTCAGTCTTGAGCTTTCCCGTGTGCTTCTGCTGGCTCTCTGCTGCTTACTGGGGCTCTCTGGGGACTATGGCAACTCTGCAGCATTCCGCTCCTCTGGGGCTCTACAGCTTCCCTCGGCAGCACGATTCTACTGCTTCTTTCACCTTGATGCAGGGTTTCCCCACTCTCCGGCCGATCCTTCCTCGCTGGACCAATTTGGAACCCTTCTGAAAATTCTCCTGGGTTCCAGCTAGCAACTGTGTTGCTTCTTTGCTCCGGTCAGCATCTGCACTTCGGTTCTTCCATGGCAGGTCTCTCTCTCTGCTTGGTTTTCACTTTTCTAATCTGTATTTGTCTGGCCAATCAGAGCTCCTGAAACTCTAGACTGTTCTATAGTGTTTTGAGGCTCACTCTTCCTTCCTCTACACCTCCTCCTCATCCCAGGATTTCCCTGAGAGCTCTCTCTAAGGTAGATCTGACTCTTCTTAGTCCCAGCACCTTTACCATAGACCTCTCTTGGGTCAACCATGTTCTTCATCATCCCACTACTGTTACTATAATGCACATGACACATGTATACGGGATGGAAAGGTAAAGGAGGGCTAGGTGAGGGGGACTAAGGGGGAGTACCACCCACCCCAGGGGGCCTATCGGGTAGTGGCCCCACCTCCCTGGCTTCATGGGAAGGGGCTTCCTCTTGGGGAGAAGTGAGGACATCCAAGGGTTCGTCACAGCGCCATAATCCACCCATCAATTGGACTCATAGGATCTTGTATTTAATTTCCAAGACATGCATTATGATGGGTAATAACCATGTGGACCATGTACCTAATTCCTTTGTTTTCACACTGGGAAGGACACAGTTATGTCGAATGGGGAGGAGTTTGCCAAAAAGCCTAAGTCGCTAATTGGGTTTTCCAAATAGTCTCGTGGGCACATGTGTTGTGCTAAAAGACACATGCTCTACCATATTGGTTGTTGCATGTGTTAGCTGTCATCCAGATGAAAAATGAACATTTAGTTTTAATAGGTTTTCTCTGGATGAACAGGTGCAGGTTGAACTTGTAAAAACAATGAAGAAATTTTTCTTCAACGATGTTCTCTCTGAAAATAATTACAGGAAAGACCCCTGAATGTTTAGGCAGGGGGTCCTTGATCCGAACGAGTATAACTTGTGTGTTACGTGTTGTACACTAGGTATAGTCGTTCTCTAGCCAACCGGTTTCTGTGGAACAAATAAGTGGGCCACATTCATCAGGGCTTCGCAGGGCATCTGGGTATGTGCCTGCTGGGAATCACTTCTGTATCTCTTCAAAAACACTCCCTGTAAAGGTGACAAGGAGGGAGGGGAGAGAGATTGGGCACAGGTAAATATCTAGTGCTATGTCCAAAGATTGTCTCAAAACACTGCATTGGTATATAAAGAGGGGAGAAGGCTTACCCACTCCGTGTGGTCTGGTAACTTAGCACGGTGGGTGAGACGGCCCGGAACCTGAGGGCCAAAAGACAATGAATACTGTCAATAGTGATGCCTAAGTGCATCGTTTCGGAAAAGCAACAGGTAGCATAAGAATTGCTATCTATTTTAACCAAATTGAGTGTATATCCTGTCTTCAGCGACACGCGCTGCGTGGTCACTGATGGTTTGGCTAACATCCTGAGTCTACCCATTGAGTCGCGTGTCTGAGTAAAGGACACCACGCTCAAGGGGAGGGTGGAGGGGGTTGGGGATGGCAGTCCGAGGCAAACCGCGAGGGATGGTCGCTTACCTTGGAGAGTTCGTCTCTAATCGCGTAACAACCCACGCGCGAGAGATGAGTTTCTCAGCGGGCGGCGTTCGCAGACTGTTTTTATTTCCATAGTGTGCCGCGCGCGCCTGGCTCTAACATGGCCACCCCATCGGGAGGAGGCGGCGGCCATTGCAGAGTCAGGCAGTGCGCGTCGCGGAACCGATGGACATTGTGCCTGGGGGGCACTGGTCACCGAGCAGGTACGATTCATTGTTGTATGTTCAAAGCTAATAGTTCACATGACCCCATAGCTCTCACACAGTGCGAGCGAAAGCAAAGGAGTACAATGTAGAGAGAAGCAGAGAGGCACAAATCACAACACTGTATCACAACAAGCAGTTAGGGGGATAACCACTGTCTCATAAGGTTGCCAATGATTGCCAGTGTGTTGCTTCATTCAGCCCAAATTTGTCGGTCTTTAGACGGAAAATCCAAAGTTGTTCACGTCTGAACAGCAAGTTCTGTATATTCCCCCCTCTGGTGGGGATGGCCATTTTTTCGATTATTGTCCAGGTGAAATCTGCCGGGGTGTGTTTTTGGGCTAGGAAATGTTCCACCATGGGTGCCGTGATCTTCTTCGTGCGGATGCATGATCTGTGTTCTGCAAGGCGTGTTTTAATAGGACGTTTTGTCATGCCTACGTAGCGTTTGTTGCAGGGGCATGTAATGATGTAAATCACGTTGCTGCTGTTGCAGTTCGTAAAGGATTTTTGAATCCACGGAAAATGCCACCCTATGTCAATGGAGGTGGTTCTCTTTGTGCTGGAGCAGGCATTACATGCGCCACAAGGAGTGTGGCCAGTTGCTGGGTTCTGTCCCCACAATGTGTTCGGTTTGGGTTCTATTTCTTTGTATGAATGTACGTACGAGGGAGTCACGTAAGTTCTTCCTTCTTTTCAATGCAAACCTTGGGGTTTCTATAATATGCTGGCCGACGTTGAGGATTGGCCAAAGTTTCACGATTTCTTTTTTGATCTTGTTGATGAGTGGAGAAAAGCTCATTACTGCTGTTATAATGTTGTTGGCTTCATTCGGCTTGGCATGATGTTCCATAGTGACTTTGCGTGGGATATTGCTGGCTCGTTTGCGTGCCTGTTTAATTATACGTTTAGGGTACCCCCTATTGTGGAGTTTAGTTGCGAGGTCTGCTGATTGTCGATTGTAATCTAGTAATGTTGAACAGTTTCTCCGATATCTAAGGAATTGTCCAAACGGTAAGTTCCTTTTCAAACTGGTAGGGTGAAAGCTCCCGTAGTGAGTTTCTATCCGTGGGTTTGTTAAACACTGTGCTGTGGATAGTTGCATTTCGTATCTCGAGAGTGAGATCCAGGAAATGTACAGACTCTGTGCTGTGGGTCTCTGAGAAATTGAGAAAGGGGTTCTGACTGTTGAGCCATGTCATGAAAGATACAAGCTCAGGTTCAGTGCCTGTAAAGATGAGTAACACATCGTCGATGTATCTAGACCATAATTCCAATTTGGGTAGCCATGGGTTAGCTGGATTATAGATTCTTTCTTCTTCAAAGTTGGCTACGTATAAGTTTGCAAGACTCGGGGCAAATGTGGCTCCCATTGCCGTCCCAGAAACTTGTTCATAGAACGAGTTCTCATAGATGAAGAAATTTTTGGTCAAGGCAATCTCCGCCAGTTGCATCACTAGGGTAACTGGAGTTTGCATGGGAGGGTCTCTTTCTCGTAGTATTTGCTCAATGACTCTGAGTGTGGCCATCTGGGGGATCTTAGTCTAGAGGGATTCGATGTCCAGTGTCACCAGGATGTTGTGTGCAGGATCGAAAGGGCGGTCCTTGATGAGTTCTAGAACGGCTGTAGTATCCTTGAGATATGAACGCATTTTCACAACTTCTGGTTTCAAAAAATAGTCCACAAACTGTGACAGTGGTTCTAGTATAGAGCCTATCCCAGATACAATAGGTCTGCCGGGTGGTGGATTCCTCCCTTTGTGGATTTTTGGTAGTGCATAGAAGGCCGGTTTTTTAGGATATTTAGGGTTAAGGAATTCATATTCTTTGTTACTGATAAGTTCCTCAGCAACGGCTTCCTCTAGAATGGGTACTATCTGCCGTCTGATAGCTTCAGTGGGGTCCGATCCAAGTTGTCTGTAGCTTGCATGATCTTGTAAGAGTTCCATCACCATTTGGTGGTATGCCATTGTGTCCATTATTACCGTGGCACCCCCTTTGTCGGCTGGTTTTATGGTAATAGCGTCATTGTTGGATAGGTGTGTGAGAGCTATGGGGTCATGTGAACTATTACCTTTGAACATACAACAATGAATCTTACCTGCTCGGTGACCAGTGCCCCCCAGGCACAATGTCCATCGGTTCCGCGAGGCGCACTGCCTGACTCTGCAATGGCCGCCGCCTCCTCCCGATTGGGCGGCCATGTTAGAGCCAGGCGCGCGCGCGGCACACTATGGAAATAAAAACAGTCTGCGAACGCCGCCCGCTGAGAAACTCATCTCTCGCGCGCGGGTTGTAACGAGATTAGAGACGAACGCTCCAAGGTAAGCGACCATCCCTCGCGGTTTGCCTCGGACTGCCATCCCCCACCCCCTCCACCCTCCCCTTGAGCGTAGTGTCCTTTACTCAGACACGCGACTCAATGAGTAGACTCAGGATGTTAGCCAAACCATCAGTGACCACGCAGCGCGTGTCGCTGTAGACAGGATATACACTCAATTTGGTTAAAATAGATAGCAATTCTTATGCTACCTGTTGCTTTTCCGAAATGATGCACTTAGGCATCACTATTGACAGTATTCATTGTCTTTTGGCCCTCAGGTTCCGGGCCGTCTCACCCACCGTGCTAAGTTACCAGACCACACGGAGTGGGTAAGCCTTCTCCCCTCGTTATATACCAATGCAGTGTTTTGAGACAATCTTTGGACATAGCACTAGATATTTACCTGTGCCCAATCTCTCTCCCCTCCCTCCTTGTCACCTTTACAGGGAGTGTTTTTGAAGAGATACAGAAGTGATTCCCAGCAGGCACATACCCAGATGCCCTGCGAAGCCCTGATGAATGTGGCCCACTTATTTGTTCCACAGAAACCGGTTGGCTAGAGAACGACTATACCTAGTGTACAACACGTAACACACAGGTTATACTCGTTCGGATCAAGGACCCCCTGCCTAAACATTCAGGGGTCTTTCCTGTAATTATTTTCAGAGAGAACATCGTTGAAGAAAAATTTCTTCATTGTTTTTACAAGTTCAACCTGCACCTGTTCATCCAGAGAAAACCTATTAAAACTAAATGTTCATTTTTCATCTGGATGACAGCTAACACATGCAACAACCAATATGGTAGAGCATGTGTGTTTTAGCACAACACATGTGCCCACGAGACTATTTGGAAAACCCAATTAGCGACTTAGGCTTTTTGGCAAACTCCTCCCCATTCGACATAACTGTGTCCTTCCCAGTGTGAAAACGATTTTGGGTAATACACAGTTGAGATACCCATAAGTAGTCCCCTTTGATTTTGCTGAGTCCCTAATTCCTTTGTACCACCTGAAAGCTCTACACAGATTACCTGCAACTTGACCAACTTTCTGGATAATTAACTTTCTTTTGGGATGGTGTTTTTGGATCCTTAGGGCATCCCTCTGTCACTGTACCACCCGTATGACTGTAAAATATTTCTGCTGGCTGATCGACCCATTGCCCACAGCAAGATTTACTTCTAACAGCATTGGAATGGAACGAGTTAGGAAAGTACATTGAGGAGTGCCTACTTTAAGGTTACATTGTCCCTTTTCAGTTCCCACCGGGGACCCCCTGCTTTTTCGTGCCTAAGATTGAGGGTAGCCTACGCCCGTGGGTGGACTTCCGTAAACTCAATGGGCCTCATTACAGGTCGGGCGGTCTGGAATTAACAGTGGCGGTAAACCCGCCGCCACTGTTAATTCCGGACTGCCCGATCCCGAGTCCTGCAGGCGGGAGGTGATCTTCCCGCCAGGTCTGACCTGGCGGGTTGAACACCTCCCGCCTGCAGGCAGACGTGGAAACACCAGCACCATCACGAGATGGTGCCGGTGTTTCCACTTCCCCATTCCCATTGAGTCCTATGGGACTATGGAGTCCTATGGGACTCAATGGGAATGGGGACTTACCGAATTCCGCCTCCGCGATTCCCAGGACACCAGGGTCGTAATGCCCTGGTATTTCCGGGAGTCACGGAGGCGGAATGTAATATGAGTCTGGCGGTAACCAGGCGGTTTTACCACCACGGTTATCACCGGACTCGTAATGAGGCCCAATGAGATGACTCAAAAGGACATATATCTCTTGCCATTCATCAGAGACATCATGGAGTCTCTCCAGACAGCTGCTATTTTTTCTAAGCTGGACCTTTGTTGCATTTATCATCCTATTCACATCAAGGAGGGGCACAAATGGAAAACAGAGTTCAAAACAACATTGGGCCATTTTGGGTATAGGCATATGCCCTTCAGCCTCTGATGTGCCCCATTGTTTTCCAACATTTTATGGATGCCATTTTCACGGATCTGAGATGGACTGTCCGTGTGGGTCTATCTAGATGGCATCTTGGTGTATTCTTCGACCCGGAAGCAGCATGTCCTGGAGGTGGAAAATGGATTGGTCAAATTGGAAAAATATCACCTGTACACCAAGGCTGAAATAGAATATTTAGGTTATATAATGAGCAGCGAAGCATTGCTCACCGTAAAACACAAGCTATTTTTGACTTGGAAAAGACCACATGACTTGAAATCCACCCAGTGAGTTCTAGGATTTGCAAACTATTACCGAGCTTTCATCGATAAATTCGCCCACGTGACAAGCTGACATCACAAAATTGTTAAGTACAAAACACCCTTCATTTGGGATGTAAAATATGAGACTGCGTTGCAGGTGCTTAAGGAAGCATTTATTTCAGCACCTATCTTGGTTCACCCCGATGATTCAGAACTTTGCTGTTTTTGGGAACGAGTCGTTGGCCGGAAATGATGCCTTTGGGGAACAGAGACATCATCTTTTGAGGGGACCCTTCTCAGTGGAAATTTGCACTGACCACCACAACATGCAACATGCAAAACCTGCATTCACTTCAATGTAGAGACAGCCATCACGCTTGTTGGGCATATTTCTTTTTCCAGTATGACTTTACAATCGCGTGCATACTGAGCAACCAGAATTTCAGGGTTGTTACCCTTTCCCGCTTACTCTTGGATATGGAAAAAATGGATAGTGTGTCGATGCCTCTATTGCCTATGTGCTATTTTCTCAACACTCTGATTCCTTATATGCAATGAATGTGGACGGGGACCAAGACTGACCCCAGCTTCTATCCGGGGCTACAACCAACGGACCTGGGGCTATAGCCCCATAAGCCTTCCCCCCAGCACTGCCTCTACTTCCTTGTCAGTGCTGCACTGTTTCCGTGCCACGAAAATCAGGGAATGCCATAACATGGTGCAGGCTCTCTGATACCGCTGTGTGTCACAGTGAGAGTATGGGGTCTCATTTCTAGCATTTACCCACTCGCTATCCTCTGGACAACTGTACTGTTCATCCTGAAACAACAACATGGGGAATCAGGTACGCAACAACGAGGAGTTGTAGTGCTTGATACAGGCATTAAGTAGGGTTATGGCTTACATCGATGATAGGTTGACGTGAAGCGAGGCTGCCGGCTCGCATACATTATTGGCTGATGCTAAGGTATGTTTATGGTTTACATCGATGATTGGATGAAGTGAAGCTAGGCTGCCAGCTGGCAGGCTGCTGACAGACATACATGATTGGCTGATGCTAAGGTATGTTTATGGTTTACATCGATGATTGGATGAAGTGAAGCTAGACTGCCAGCTGGCAGGCTGCTGGTAGGCATACATGATTGGCTGATGCTAAGGTAGTTATATGGCTTACATTGACGATTGGATGAAGTGAAGCTAGACCACTGGCTGCATTTATGATTGGCTTATGCTAATCTAGGGTTGTGGCTTACATCGATGATTGGATGAATTGAAGATAGGCTGCCGGCTCGCATACATGACTGAGAGACGCTAAGGTTGGTATGTGGCTTGCATCGATGATAGGTTGACGTGAAGCTAGGCTGCCGGCTGGCATACATGACTGACATACTCTAAGGTTGGTATGTGGCTGGCATCAATGATAGGTTGATGTGAAGCTAGGATGCCGGCCAGCATTCATGACTGAAAGACGCTAAGGTTGTTATGTGGCTTGCATCGATGATAGGTTGACGTGAAGCTAGGCTGCCGGCCGGCATACATGACTGAGGGACGCTAAGGTTGGTATGTGGCTTGCATCGATGATAGGTTGACGTGAAGCTAGGCTGCCGGCTGGCATACATGACTGAAAGACGGTAAGGTTGGTATGTGGCTTGCATCGATGATAGGTTGACGTGAAGCTAGGCTGCCGGCTGGCATTCATGACTGAGAGACGCTAGGGTTGGTATGTGGCTTGCATCGATGATAGGTTGACGTGAAGCTAGGCTGCCAGCTGGCATTCATGACTGAGAGACGCTAATGTTGGTATGTGGCTTGCATCGATGATAGGTTGACGTGAAGCTAGGCTGCCAGCTGGCATTCATGACTGAGAGACGGTAAGGTTGGTATGTGGCTTGCATCGGTGATAGGTTGACGTGAGGCTAGGCTGCCGCCTGGCATACATGACTGAGAGACGCTGAGGTTGGTATGTGGCTTGCATCGATGATAGGTTGATGTGAAGCTAGGCTGCTGGCTGGCATGCATGACTGAGAGACGCTAAGGTTGGTATGTGGCTTGCATCGATGATAGGTGACATGAAGCTAGGCTGCCGGCTGGCATACATGACTGAGAGACGCTAAGGTTGGTATGTGGCTTGCATCGATGATAGGTTGACGTTAAGCTAGGCTGTCGGCTGGCATACATGACTGAGAGACGCTAAGGTTGGTATGTGGTTTGCATCGATGATAGGTTGACGTGAAGCTAGGCTGCCAGCTGGCAGGCTGCTGGCAGGCATACATGATTGGCTGACGCTAAGGTAGGTATATGGCTTACATTGACGATTGGATGAAGTGAAGCTAGGCCACTGGCTGCATTTATGATTGGCTTATGCTAATCTAGGGCTGTGCCTTACATCAATGATTGGATGAATTGAAGATAGGCTGCCGGCTCGCATACATGACTGAGAGACGCTAAGGTTGGTATGTGGATTGCCTCAATGATAGGTTGAGGTGTAGCTAGACTGCCGGCTGGCATTCATGACATAGAGAAGCTAAGGTTGGTATGTGGCTTGCATCGAAGATAGGTTGACGTGAAGCTAGGCTAACGGCTGGCATACATGACTGAGAGACGCTAAAGTTGGTATGTGGCTTGCATTGATGATAGGTTGACGTGAAGCTAGGCTGCCGGCTGGCATTCATGACTGAGAGACGCTAAGGTTGGTATGTGGCTTGCATCGATGACAGGTTGACGTGAAGCTAGGCTGCTGGCTGGCATTCATGACTGAGAGACGCTAAGGTTGGTATGTGGCTTGCATCGATGATTAACTGACGTGAAGCTAGGCTGCTGGCTGGCATTCATGACTGAGAGAATCTAAGGTTGGTGTGTGGCTATCATAGATGATAGATTGACGTGAAGCTAGGCTGCCGGTGGCATACATGACTGAGAGACGCTAAGGTTGGTATGTGGCTTGCATCGATGATAGGTTGACGTGAAGCTAGGCTGCCGGGTGGCATTCATGACTGAGAGACGCTAAGGTTGGTATGTGGCTTGCATCGATGATAGGTTGATGTGAAGCTAGGCTGCCGGCTGGCATTCATGACTGAGAGACGCTAAGGTTGGTATGTGGCTTGCATCAATGATAGATTTACCTGAAGTTAGGCTGCCGGCTGGCATTTATGACTGAGAGACGTTAAGGTTGGTATGTGGCTTGCATTGATGAAAGGTTGACGTGAAGCTAGGCTTCCAGTTGGCATACATGACTGAGAGACGCTAAGGTTGGTATGTGGCTTGCATCAATGATGGGTTGACGTGAAGCTAGGCTGCCGGCTGGCATTCATGTCAGAGAGACGCTAAGGTTGGTATGTGGCTTGCATCGATGATAGGTTGATGTTAAGCTAGGCTGCCGGCTGGCATTCATGACTGAGAGACGCTAAGGTTGGTCTGTGGCTTGCATCAATGATAGGTTGACGTGAAGCTAGGCTGCCGGCTGGCATTCATGACAGAGAGACGCTAAGGTTGGTATGTGGCTTGCATCGATGATAGGTTGACATGAAGCTAGGCTGTCGGCTGGCATTCATGACTGAGAGACGCCAAGGTTGGTATGTGGCTTGCATCGATGATAGGTTGACGTGAAGCTAGGCTGCCGGCTGGCATTCATGACTGAGAGACGCTAAGGTTGATATGTGGTTTGCATCGATGATAGGTTGACGTGAAGCTAGGCTGCCGGCTGGCATACATAACTGAGAGACGCTAAGGTTGATATGTGGCTTGCATCGATGATAGGTTGACGTGAAGCTAGGCTGCCGGCTGACGTACATGACTGAGAGACGGTAAGGTTGGTATGTGGCTTGCATCAATGATAGGTTGACATGAAGCTATGCTGCCGGCTGGCATACATGACTGAGAGACGCTAAGGTTGGTATGAGGCTTGCATCAATGATAGGTTGACGTGAAGCTAGGATGCCAGCTGGCATACATGACTGAGAGACGCTAAGGTTGGTATGAGGCTTGCATCGATGATAGGTTGACGTGAAGCTAGGCTGTCGGCTGGCATACATGACTGAGAGACGCTAAGGTTGGTATGTGGTTTGCATCGATGATAGGTTGACGTGAAGCTAGGCTGCCAGCTGGCAGGCTGCTGGCAGGCATACATGATTGGCTGATGCTAAGGTAGGTATATGGCTTACATTGACGATTGGATGAAGTGAAGCTAGGCCACTGGCTGCATTTATGATTGGCTTATGCTAATCTAGGGCTGTGTCTTACATCGATGATTGGATGAATTGAAGGTAGACTGCTGGCTCGCATACATGACTGAGAGACGCTAAGGTTGGTATGTGGATTGCCTCAATGATAGGTTGAGGTGAAGCTAGACTGCCGGCTGAAATTCATGACTGAGAGACGCAAAGGTTGGTACGTGGCTTGTATCAATGATAGGTTGACGTGAAGCTAGGCTGCTGGCTGGCATTCATGACTGAGAGACGCTAAGGTTGGTATGTGGCTTGCATCGATGAAAGGTTGACGTGAAGCTAAGCTGCCGGCTGGCATACATGACTGAGAGACGCTAAGGTTGGTATGTGGCTTGCATCGATGATAGGTTGACGTGAAGCTAGGCTGCCGGATGGCATTCATGACTGAGAGACGCTAAGGTTGGTCTGTGGCTTGCATCAATAATAGGTTGACGTGAAGCTAGGCTGCCAACTGGCATACATGACAGAGAGACGCTAAGGTTGGAATGTGGCTGGCATCGATGATAGGTTGACGTGAAGCTAGGCTGCCGGCCAGCATTCATGACTGAAAGACACTAAGGTTGGTATGTGGCTTGCATCGATGATAGGTTGACGTGAAGCTAGGCTGCCGGCTGGCATACATGACTGAGAGACGCTAAGGTTGGTATGTGGCTTGCATCGATGATAGGTTGACGTGAAGCTAGGCTGCCGGATGGCATACATGACTGAGAGACGCTAAGGTTGATATGTGGCTTGCCTCAATGATAGGTTGACGTGAAGCTAGGCTGCCGGCTGACCTACATGACTGAGAGACGCGAAGGTTGGTATGTGGCTTGTATCAATGATAGGTTGACGTGAAGCTAGGCTGCTGGCTGGCATTCATGACTGAGAGACGCTAAGGTTGGTATGTGGCTTGCATCGATGAAAGGTTCACGTGAAGCTAAGCTGCCGGCTGGCATACATGACTGAGAGACGCTAAGGTTGGTATGTGGCTTGCATCGATGATAGGTTGACGTGAAGCTAGGCTGCTGGCTGGCATTCATGACAGAGAGACACTAAGGTCGGTATGTGGCTGGCATCGATGATAGGTTGACATGAAGCTAGGCTGCCGGCTGGCATTCATGACTGAGAGACGCTAAGGTTGGTATTTGGCTTGCATCGTTGATAGGTTGACGTGAAGCTAGGCTGCCGGCTGGCATTCATGACTGAGAGACGCTAACTTCGGTATGTGGCTTGCATCGATGATAGGTTGACATGAATCTAGGCTGCCGGCTGGCATTCATGACTGAGAGACGCTAAGGTTGGTATGTGGCTTGCATCGTTGATAGGTTGACGTGAAGCTAGGCTGCCGGCTGACATTCATGACTGAGAGACGCTAAGGTTTGTATGTGGCTTGCATCAATGATAGGTTGACGTGAAGCTAGGCTGCCGGCTGGCATACATGACTGAGAGACGCTAAGGTTGATATGTGGCTTGCATCAATGATAGGTTGACATGAAGCTGGGCTGCCGGCTGACCTACATGACTGAGAGACGGTAAGGTTAGTCTGTGGCTTGCATCAATGATAGGTTGACGTGAAGCTAGGCCTCCGGCTGGCATACATGACTGAGAGACGCTAAGGTTGATATGTGGCTTGCATCTATGATAGGTTGACGTGAAGCTAGGCTACCAGCTGGCAGGCTGCTGGCAGGCATACATGATTGGCTGATGCTAAGGTAGGAATATGGCTTACATTGACGATTGGATGAAGTGAAGCTAGGCCACTGGCTGCATTTATGATTGGCTTATGCTAATCTAGGGTTGTGGCTTACATCGATGATTGGATGAATTGAAGATAGGCTGCCGGCTCGCATACATGACTGAGAGACGCTAAGGTTGGTATGTGGCTTGCATCGATGATAGGTTGACGTGAAGCTAGACTGCTGGCTGGCATAAATGACTGAGAGACGCTAAGGTTGGTATGTGGCTAGCATCAATGATAGGTTGACGTGAAGCTAGGCTGCCGGCTGGCATTCATGACTGAGAGACGCTACGGTTGGTATGTGGCTTGCATCGATGATAGGTTGACGTGAAGCTAGGCTGTCGGCTGATATTTATGACTGAGAGACGCTAAGGTTGGTATGTGGCTAGCATCGATGATAGGTTGACGTGAAGCTAGGTTGCCGGCTGGCATTAATGACTGAGAGACGCTAAGGTTGGTATGTGGCTTGCATCGATGATAGGTTGACGTGAAGCTAGGCTGCCGGCTGGCATTCATGACTGAGAGACGCTAAGGTTGGTCTGTGGCTTGCATCAATGATAGGTTGACGTGAAGCTAGGCTGCCGGCTGGCATTCATGACAGAGAGACGCTAAGGTTGGTATGTGGCTTGCATCGATGATAGGTTGACATGAAGCTAGGCTGCCGGCTGGCATTCATGACAGAGAGACACTAAGGTTGGTATGTGGCTTGCATCGATGATAGTTTGACATGAAGCCAGGCTGTCGGCTGGCATTCATGACTGAGAGACACTAAGGTTGGTATGTGGCTTGCATCGATGATAGGTTGACGTGAAGCTAGGCTGCCGGCTGGCATTCATGACTGAGAGACGCTAAGGTTGGTATGTGGTTTGCATCGATGATAGGTTGACGTGAAGCTAGGCTGCCGGCTGGCATACATGACTGAGAGACGCTAAGGTTGGTATGTGGCTTGCATCGATGATAGGTTGACGTGAAGCTAGGCTGCCGGCTGGCATACATAACTGAGAGACGCTAAGGTTGATATGTGGCTTGCATCGATGATAGGTTGACGTGAAGCTAGGCTGCCGGTTGACCTACATGACTGAGAGACGCTAAGGTTGGCATGTGGCTTGCATCAATGATAGGTTGACGTGAAACTAGGCTGCCGGCTGGCATACATGACTGAGAGACGCTAAGGTTGGTATGAGGCTTGCATCGATGATAGGTTGACGTGAAGCTAGGCTGTCGGCTGGCATACATGACTGAGAGACGCTAAGGTTGGTATGTGGTTTGCATCGATGATAGGTTGACGTGAAGCTAGGCTGCCAGCTGGCAGGCTGCTGGCAGGCATACATGATTGGCTGATGCTAAGGTAGGTATATGGCTTACATTGACGATTGGATGAAGTGAAGCTAGGCCACTGGCTGCATTTATGATTGGCTTATGCTAATCTAGGGCTGTGTCTTACATCGATGATTGGATGAATTGAAGATAGACTGCTGGCTCGCATTCATGACTGAGAGACGCTAAGGTTGGTATGTGGATTGCCTCAATGATAGGTTGAGGTGAAGCTAGACTGCCGGCTGAAATTCATGACTGAGAGACGCGAAGGTTGGTATGTGGCTTGTATCAATGATAGGTTGACGTGAAGCTAGGCTGCTGGCTGGCATTCATGACTGAGAGACGCTAAGGTTGGTATGTGGCTTGCATCGATGAAAGGTTGACGTGAAGCTAAGCTGCCGGCTGGCATACATGACTGAGAGACGCTAAGGTTGGTATGTGGCTTGCATCGATGATAGGTTGACGTGAAGCTAGGCTGCCGGATGGCATTCATGACTGAGAGACGCTAAGGTTGGTCTGTGGCTTGCATCAATAATAGGTTGACATGAAGCTAGGCTGCCGGCTGGCATACATGACAGAGAGACACTAAGGTTGGAATGTGGCTGGCATCGATGATAGGTTGACGTGAATCTAGGCTGCCGGCCAGCATTCATGACTGAAAGACACTAAGGTTGGTATGTGGCTTGCATCGATGATAGGTTGACGTGAAGCTAGGCTGCCGGCTGGCATACATGACTGAGAGACGCTAAGGTTGGTATGTGGCTTGCATCGATGATAGGTTGACGTGAAGCTAGGCTGCCGGATGGCATACATGACTTAGAGACGCTAAGGTTGATATGTGGCTTGCATCAATGATAGGTTGACGTGAAGCTAGGCTGCCGGCTGTCCTACATGACTGAGAGACGGTAAGGTTAGTCTGTGGCTTGCATCAATGATAGGTTGACGTGAAGCTAGGCCTCCGGCTGGCATACATGACTGAGAGACGCTAAGGTTGATATGTGGCTTGCATCGTTGATAGGTTGACGTGAAGCTAGGCTGCCGGCTGACATTCATGACTGAGAGACGCTAAGGTTTGTATGTGGCTTGCATCAATGATAGGTTGACGTGAAGCTAGGCTGCCGGCTGGCATACATGACTGAGAGACGCTAAGGTTGATATGTGGCTTGCATCAATGATAGGTTGACATGAAGCTGGGCTGCCGGCTGACCTACATGACTGAGAGACGGTAAGGTTAGTCTGTGGCTTGCATCAATGATAGGTTGACGTGAAGCTAGGCCTCCGGCTGGCATACATGACTGAGAGACGCTAAGGTTGATATGTGGCTTGCATCTATGATAGGTTGACGTGAAGCTAGGCTACCAGCTGGCAGGCTGCTGGCAGGCATACATGATTGGCTGATGCTAAGGTAGGAATATGGCTTACATTGACGATTGGATGAAGTGAAGCTAGGCCACTGGCTGCATTTATGATTGGCTTATGCTAATCTAGGGTTGTGGCTTACATCGATGATTGGATGAATTGAAGATAGGCTGCCGGCTCGCATACATGACTGAGAGACGCTAAGGTTGGTATGTGGCTTGCATCGATGATAGGTTGACGTGAAGCTAGACTGCTGGCTGGCATAAATGACTGAGAGACGCTAAGGTTGGTATGTGGCTAGCATCAATGATAGGTTGACGTGAAGCTAGGCTGCCGGCTGGCATTCATGACTGAGAGACGCTACGGTTGGTATGTGGCTTGCATCGATGATAGGTTGACGTGAAGCTAGGCTGTCGGCTGATATTTATGACTGAGAGACGCTAAGGTTGGTATGTGGCTAGCATCGATGATAGGTTGACGTGAAGCTAGGTTGCCGGCTGGCATTAATGACTGAGAGACGCTAAGGTTGGTATGTGGCTTGCATCGATGATAGGTTGACGTGAAGCTAGGCTGCCGGCTGGCATTCATGACTGAGAGACGCTAAGGTTGGTCTGTGGCTTGCATCAATGATAGGTTGACGTGAAGCTAGGCTGCCGGCTGGCATTCATGACAGAGAGACGCTAAGGTTGGTATGTGGCTTGCATCGATGATAGGTTGACATGAAGCTAGGCTGCCGGCTGGCATTCATGACAGAGAGACACTAAGGTTGGTATGTGGCTTGCATCGATGATAGTTTGACATGAAGCCAGGCTGTCGGCTGGCATTCATGACTGAGAGACACTAAGGTTGGTATGTGGCTTGCATCGATGATAGGTTGACGTGAAGCTAGGCTGCCGGCTGGCATTCATGACTGAGAGACGCTAAGGTTGGTATGTGGTTTGCATCGATGATAGGTTGACGTGAAGCTAGGCTGCCGGCTGGCATACATGACTGAGAGACGCTAAGGTTGGTATGTGGCTTGCATCGATGATAGGTTGACGTGAAGCTAGGCTGCCGGCTGGCATACATAACTGAGAGACGCTAAGGTTGATATGTGGCTTGCATCGATGATAGGTTGACGTGAAGCTAGGCTGCCGGTTGACCTACATGACTGAGAGACGCTAAGGTTGGCATGTGGCTTGCATCAATGATAGGTTGACGTGAAACTAGGCTGCCGGCTGGCATACATGACTGAGAGACGCTAAGGTTGGTATGAGGCTTGCATCGATGATAGGTTGACGTGAAGCTAGGCTGTCGGCTGGCATACATGACTGAGAGACGCTAAGGTTGGTATGTGGTTTGCATCGATGATAGGTTGACGTGAAGCTAGGCTGCCAGCTGGCAGGCTGCTGGCAGGCATACATGATTGGCTGATGCTAAGGTAGGTATATGGCTTACATTGACGATTGGATGAAGTGAAGCTAGGCCACTGGCTGCATTTATGATTGGCTTATGCTAATCTAGGGCTGTGTCTTACATCGATGATTGGATGAATTGAAGATAGACTGCTGGCTCGCATTCATGACTGAGAGACGCTAAGGTTGGTATGTGGATTGCCTCAATGATAGGTTGAGGTGAAGCTAGACTGCCGGCTGAAATTCATGACTGAGAGACGCGAAGGTTGGTATGTGGCTTGTATCAATGATAGGTTGACGTGAAGCTAGGCTGCTGGCTGGCATTCATGACTGAGAGACGCTAAGGTTGGTATGTGGCTTGCATCGATGAAAGGTTGACGTGAAGCTAAGCTGCCGGCTGGCATACATGACTGAGAGACGCTAAGGTTGGTATGTGGCTTGCATCGATGATAGGTTGACGTGAAGCTAGGCTGCCGGATGGCATTCATGACTGAGAGACGCTAAGGTTGGTCTGTGGCTTGCATCAATAATAGGTTGACATGAAGCTAGGCTGCCGGCTGGCATACATGACAGAGAGACACTAAGGTTGGAATGTGGCTGGCATCGATGATAGGTTGACGTGAATCTAGGCTGCCGGCCAGCATTCATGACTGAAAGACACTAAGGTTGGTATGTGGCTTGCATCGATGATAGGTTGACGTGAAGCTAGGCTGCCGGCTGGCATACATGACTGAGAGACGCTAAGGTTGGTATGTGGCTTGCATCGATGATAGGTTGACGTGAAGCTAGGCTGCCGGATGGCATACATGACTTAGAGACGCTAAGGTTGATATGTGGCTTGCATCAATGATAGGTTGACGTGAAGCTAGGCTGCCGGCTGTCCTACATGACTGAGAGACGGTAAGGTTAGTCTGTGGCTTGCATCAATGATAGGTTGACGTGAAGCTAGGCCTCCGGCTGGCATACATGACTGAGAGACGCTAAGGTTGATATGTGGCTTGCATCTATGATAGGTTGACGTGAAGCTAGGCTGCCAGCTGGCAGGCTGCTGGCAGGCATATATGATTGGCTGATGCTAAGGTAGGAATATGGCTTACATTGACGATTGGATGAAGTGAAGCTAAGCCACTGGCTGCATTTATGATTGGCTTATGCTAATCTAGGGTTGTGGCTTACATCGATGATTGGATGAATTGAAGATAGGCTGCAGGCTCGCATACATGACGGAGAGACGCTAAGGTTGGTATGTGGCTTGCATCGATGATAGGTTGACGTGAAGCTAGGCTGCCGGCCAGCATTCATGACTGAAAGACACTAAAGTTGGTATGTGGCTTGCATCGATGATAGGTTGACGTGAAGCTAGGCTGCCGGCTGGCATACATGACTGAGAGACGCTAAGGTTGGTATGTGGCTTTCATCGATGATAGGTTGACGTGAAGCTAGGCTGCCAGCTGGCATACATGACTGAGAGACGCTAAGGTTGGTATGTGGCTTGCATCGATGATAGGTTGACGTGAAGCTAGGCTGCCGGATGGCATACATGACTGAGAGACGCTAAGGTTGATATGTGGCTTGCATCAATGATAGGTTGACGTGAAGCTAGGCTGCCAGCTGGCAGGCTGCTGGCAGGCATACATGATTGGCTGATGCTAAGGTAGGAATATGGCTTACATTGACGATTGGATGAAGTGAAGCTAAGCCACTGGCTGCATTTATGATTGGCTTATGCTAATCTAGGGTTGTGGCTTACATCGATGATTGGATGAGTTGAAGATAGGCTGCCGGCTCGCATACATGACTGAGAGACGCTAAGGTTGGTATGTGGCTTGCATCGATGATAGGTTGATGTGAAGCTAGGCTGCCGGCTCGCATACATGACTGAAAGACGCTAAGGTTGGTATGTGGATTGCCTCGATGATAGGTTGCCGTGAAGCTAGACTGCTGGCTGGCATAAATGACTGAGAGATGCTAAGGTTGGTATGTGGCTAGCATCGATGATAGGTTGACGTGAAGCTAGGCTACCGGCTGGCATTCATGACTGAGAGACGCTAAGGTTGGTATGTGGCTTGCATCGATGATAGGTTCACGTGAAGCTAGGCTGTCGACTGGCATTCATGACTGAGAGACGCTAAGTTGGTATGTGGCTTGCATCGATGATAGGTTGACGTGAAGCTAGGCTGCCGGCTGGCATACATGACTGAGAGACGCTAAGGTTGGTATGTGGCTTGCATCGATGATAGGTTGACGTGAAGCTAGGCTGCGGGCTGGCATACATGACTGAGAGACGCAAAGGTTGGTATGTGGCTTGCATCGATGATAGGTTGACGTGAAGCTAGGCTGCCGGCTGGCATTCATGACTGATAGACGGTAAGGTTGGTATGTGGCTTGCATCGATGATAGGTTGACGTGAAGCTGGGCTGCCGGCTGGCATATATGACTGAGAGACGCTAAGGTTGTTATGTGGTTTGCATCAATGATCGGTTGACGTGAAGCTAGGCCATCAGCTGGCAGGCTGCTGGCAGCCATACATGATTGGCTGATGCTAAGGTAGGTATATGGCTTACATTGATGATTGGATGAAGTGAAGCTAGGCCACTGGCTGCATTTATGATTGGCTTATGCTAATCTAGGGTTGAGGCTTACATTGATGATTGGATGAATTGAAGATAGGCTGCCAGCTTGCATTCATGAATGAGCGAAGCTAAGGTTGGTATGTGGCTTGCATCGATGATAGGTTGACGTGAAGCTAGGCTGTCGGCTGGCATACATGACTGAGAGACGCTTAGGTTGGTATGTGGTTTGCATCGATGATAGGTTGACGTGAAGCTAGGCTGCCAGCTGGCAGGCTGCTGGCAGGCATACATGATTGGCTGATGCTAAGGTAGGTATATGGCTTACATTGACGATTGGATGAAGTGAAGCTAGGCCACTGGCTGCATTTATGATTGGCTTATGCTAATCTAGGGCTGTGTCTTACATCGATGATTGGATGAATTGAAGATAGGCTGCTGGCTCGCATACATGACTGAGAGACGCTAAGGTTGGTATGTGGATTGCCTCATTGATAGGTTGAGGTGAAGCTAGACTGCCGGCTGGCATTCATGTCAGAGAGACGCTAAGGTTGGTATGTGGCTTGCATTGAAGATAGGTTGACGAGAAGCTAGGCTGACGGCTGGCTTACATGACTGAGAGACGCTAAGGTTGCTATGTGGCTTGCATCGATGATAGGTTGACGTGAAGCTAGGCTGCCGGCTGGCATTCATGACTGAGAGACGCTAAGGTTGGTATGTGGCTTGCATCGATGACAGGTTGATGTGAAGCTAGGCTGCTGGCTGGCATACATAACTGAGAGACGCTAAGGTTGGTATGTGGCTTGCATCGATGATAGGTTGACGTGAAGCTAGGCTGCTGGCTGACATTCATGACTGAGAGACGCTAAGGTTGGTATGTGGCTTGCTTCGATGATTAACTGACGTGAAGCTAGGCTGCTGGCTGGCATTCATGACTGAGAGACTATAAGGTTGGTGTGTGGCTATCATAGATGATAGATTGACGTGAAGCTAGGCTGCTGGCTGGCATACATGACTGAGAGACGCTAAGTTTGGTATGTTGCTTGCATCGATGATAGGTTGACATGAAGCTAGGCTGCATGCCGGCATTCATGACTGAGAGACGCTAAGGTTGGTATGTGGCATGCATCGATGACAGGTTGACGTGAAGCTAGGCTGCCGGCTGGCATACATGACTGAGAGACGCTAAGTTTGGTATGTGGCTTGCATCGATGATAGGCTGACGTGAAGCTAGGCAGCCAGCTGGCATACATGACTGAGAGACGCTAAGTTTGGTATGTGGCATGCATTGATGATAGGTTGACGTGAAGCTAGGCTGCCGGCTGGCATTCATGAATGAGAGACGCTAAGGTTATTATGTGGCTTGCATCGATGATAGGTTGACGTGAAGCTAGGCTGCCAGCTGGCATACATGACTGAGAGACACTAAGGTTGGTATGTGGCTTGCATCGATGATAGGTTGACGTGAAGCTAGGCTGCAGGATGGCATTCATGACTGAGAGACGCTAAGGTTGGTATGTGGCTTGCATCGATAATAGGTTGACGTGAAGCTAGGCTGCTGGCTGGCATTCATGACTGAGAGACGCTAAGGTTGGTATGTGGCTTGCATCAATGATAGGTTGACGTGAAGCTAAGCTGCTGGCTGCAATACATGACTGATAGACGCTAAGGTTGGTATGTGGCTTGCATCGATAATAGGTTGACGTGAAGCTAGGCTGCCGGCTGGCATACATGACTATGATACTCTAAGGTTGGAATGTGGCTGGCATCGATGATAGGTTGACGTGAAGCTAGGCTGCCGGCCAGCATTCATGACTGAAAGACACTAAGGTTGGTATGTGGCTTGCATCGATGATAGGTTGACTTGAAGCTAGGCTGCTGGCTGGCATACATGACTGAGAGACGCTAAGGTTGGTATGTGGCTTTCATCGATGATAGGTTGACGTGAAGCTAGGCTGCCGGCTGGCATACATGACTGAGAGATGCTAAGGTTGGTATGTGGCTTGCATCGATGATAGGTTGACGTGAAGCTAGGCTGCCGGCTGGCATACATGAATGAGAGACGCTAAGGTTGGTATGTGTCTTGCATCAATGATAGGTTGACGTGAAGCTAGGCTGCCGGCTGGCCGTCATGACTGAGAGACGCTAAGGTTGGTATGTGGCTTGCATCGATGATAGGTTAACGTGAAGCTAGGCTGCCAGCTGGCCTTCATGACTGAGAGACGCTAATGTTGGTATGTGGCTTGCATCGATGATAGGTTGACGTGAAGCTAGGCTGCCAGCTGAAATTCATGACTGAGAGACTCGAAGGTTGGTATGTGGCTTGCATCAATGATAGGTTGACGTGAAGCTAGGCTGCTGGCTGGCATTCATGACTGAGAGACGCTAAGGTTGGTATGTGGCTTGCATCGATGAAAGGTTGACGTGAAGCTAAGCTGCCGGCTGGCATACATGACTGAGAGACGCTAAGGTTGGTATGTGGCTTGCATCAATGATAGATTTACCTGAAGTTAGGCTGCCGGCTGGCATTTATGACTGAGAGACGTTAAGGTTGGTATGTGGCTTGCATTGATGAAAGGTTGACGTGAAGCTAGGCTTCCAGTTGGCACACATGACTGAGAGACGCTAAGGTTGGTATGTGGCTTGCATCAATGATGGGTTGACGTGAAGCTAGGCTGCCGGCTGGCATTCATGTCAGAGAGACGCTAAGGTTGGTATGTGGCTTGCATCGATGATAGGTTGATGTTAAGCTAGGCTGCCGGCTGGCATTCATGACTGAGAGACGCTAAGGTTGGTCTGTGGCTTGCATCAATGATAGGTTGACGTGAAGCTAGGCTGCCGGCTGGCATTCATGACAGAGAGACGCTAAGGTTGGTATGTGGCTTGCATCGATGATAGGTTGACATGAAGCTAGGCTGTCGGCTGGCATTCATGACTGAGAGACGCCAAGGTTGGTATGTGGCTTGCATCGATGATAGGTTGACGTGAAGCTAGGCTGCCGGCTGGCATTCATGACTGAGAGACGCTAAGGTTGATATGTGGTTTGCATCGATGATAGGTTGACGTGAAGCTAGGCTGCCGGCTGGCATACATAACTGAGAGACGCTAAGGTTGATATGTGGCTTGCATCGATGATAGGTTGACGTGAAGCTAGGCTGCCGGCTGACGTACATGACTGAGAGACGGTAAGGTTGGTATGTGGCTTGCATCAATGATAGGTTGACATGAAGCTATGCTGCCGGCTGGCATACATGACTGAGAGACGCTAAGGTTGGTATGAGGCTTGCATCAATGATAGGTTGACGTGAAGCTAGGATGCCAGCTGGCATACATGACTGAGAGACGCTAAGGTTGGTATGAGGCTTGCATCGATGATAGGTTGACGTGAAGCTAGGCTGCCGGCTGGCATACATGACTGAGAGACGCTAAGGTTGGTATGTGGTTTGCATCGATGATAGGTTGACGTGAAGCTAGGCTGCCAGCTGGCAGGCTGCTGGCAGGCATACATGATTGGCTGATGCTAAGGTAGGTATATGGCTTACATTGACGATTGGATGAAGTGAAGCTAGGCCACTGGCTGCATTTATGATTGGCTTATGCTAATCTAGGGCTGTGTCTTACATCGATGATTGGATGAATTGAAGGTAGACTGCTGGCTCGCATACATGACTGAGAGACGCTAAGGTTGGTATGTGGATTGCCTCAATGATAGGTTGAGGTGAAGCTAGACTGCCGGCTGAAATTCATGACTGAGAGACGCAAAGGTTGGTACGTGGCTTGTATCAATGATAGGTTGACGTGAAGCTAGGCTGCTGGCTGGCATTCATGACTGAGAGACGCTAAGGTTGGTATGTGGCTTGCATCGATGAAAGGTTGACGTGAAGCTAAGCTGCCGGCTGGCATACATGACTGAGAGACGCTAAGGTTGGTATGTGGCTTGCATCGATGATAGGTTGACGTGAAGCTAGGCTGCCGGATGGCATTCATGACTGAGAGACGCTAAGGTTGGTCTGTGGCTTGCATCAATAATAGGTTGACGTGAAGCTAGGCTGCCAACTGGCATACATGACAGAGAGACGCTAAGGTTGGAATGTGGCTGGCATCGATGATAGGTTGACGTGAAGCTAGGCTGCCGGCCAGCATTCATGACTGAAAGACACTAAGGTTGGTATGTGGCTTGCATCGATGATAGGTTGACGTGAAGCTAGGCTGCCGGCTGGCATACATGACTGAGAGACGCTAAGGTTGGTATGTGGCTTGCATCGATGATAGGTTGACGTGAAGCTAGGCTGCCGGATGGCATACATGACTGAGAGACGCTAAGGTTGATATGTGGCTTGCCTCAATGATAGGTTGACGTGAAGCTAGGCTGCCGGCTGACCTACATGACTGAGAGACGCGAAGGTTGGTATGTGGCTTGTATCAATGATAGGTTGACGTGAAGCTAGGCTGCTGGCTGGCATTCATGACTGAGAGACGCTAAGGTTGGTATGTGGCTTGCATCGATGAAAGGTTCACGTGAAGCTAAGCTGCCGGCTGGCATACATGACTGAGAGACGCTAAGGTTGGTATGTGGCTTGCATCGATGATAGGTTGACGTGAAGCTAGGCTGCTGGCTGGCATTCATGACAGAGAGACACTAAGGTCGGTATGTGGCTGGCATCGATGATAGGTTGACATGAAGCTAGGCTGCCGGCTGGCATTCATGACTGAGAGACGCTAAGGTTGGTATTTGGCTTGCATCGTTGATAGGTTGACGTGAAGCTAGGCTGCCGGCTGGCATTCATGACTGAGAGACGCTAACTTCGGTATGTGGCTTGCATCGATGATAGGTTGACGTGAATCTAGGCTGCCGGCTGGCATTCATGACTGAGAGACGCTAAGGTTGGTATGTGGCTTGCATCGTTGATAGGTTGACGTGAAGCTAGGCTGCCGGCTGACATTCATGACTGAGAGACGCTAAGGTTTGTATGTGGCTTGCATCAATGATAGGTTGACGTGAAGCTAGGCTGCCGGCTGGCATACATGACTGAGAGACGCTAAGGTTGATATGTGGCTTGCATCAATGATAGGTTGACATGAAGCTGGGCTGCCGGCTGACCTACATGACTGAGAGACGGTAAGGTTAGTCTGTGGCTTGCATCAATGATAGGTTGACGTGAAGCTAGGCCTCCGGCTGGCATACATGACTGAGAGACGCTAAGGTTGATATGTGGCTTGCATCTATGATAGGTTGACGTGAAGCTAGGCTACCAGCTGGCAGGCTGCTGGCAGGCATACATGATTGGCTGATGCTAAGGTAGGAATATGGCTTACATTGACGATTGGATGAAGTGAAGCTAGGCCACTGGCTGCATTTATGATTGGCTTATGCCAATCTAGGGTTGTGGCTTACATCGATGATTGGATGAATTGAAGATAGGCTGCCGGCTCGCATACATGACTGAGAGACGCTAAGGTTGGTATGTGGCTTGCATCGATGATAGGTTGACGTGAAGCTAGACTGCTGGCTGGCATAAATGACTGAGAGACGCTAAGGTTGGTATGTGGCTAGCATCAATGATAGGTTGACGTGAAGCTAGGCTGCCGGCTGGCATTCATGACTGAGAGACGCTACGGTTGGTATGTGGCTTGCATCGATGATAGGTTGACGTGAAGCTAGGCTGTCGGCTGATATTTATGACTGAGAGACGCTAAGGTTGGTATGTGGCTAGCATCGATGATAGGTTGACGTGAAGCTAGGTTGCCGGCTGGCATTAATGACTGAGAGACGCTAAGGTTGGTATGTGGCTTGCATCGATGATAGGTTGACGTGAAGCTAGGCTGCCGGCTGGCATTCATGACTGAGAGACGCTAAGGTTGGTCTGTGGCTTGCATCGATGATAGGTTGACGTGAAGCTAGGCTGCCGGCTGGCATTCATGACAGAGAGACGCTAAGGTTGGTATGTGGCTTGCATCGATGATAGGTTGACATGAAGCTAGGCTGCCGGCTGGCATTCATGACAGAGAGACACTAAGGTTGGTATGTGGCTTGCATCGATGATAGTTTGACATGAAGCCAGGCTGTCGGCTGGCATTCATGACTGAGAGACGCTAAGGTTGGTATGTGGCTTGCATCGATGATAGGTTGACGTGAAGCTAGGCTGCCGGCTGGCATTCATGACTGAGAGACGCTAAGGTTGGTATGTGGTTTGCATCGATGATAGGTTGACGTGAAGCTAGGCTGCCGGCTGGAATACATGACTGAGAGACGCTAAGGTTGGTATGTGGCTTGCATCGATGATAGGTTGACGTGAAGCTAGGCTGCCGGCTGGCATACATAACTGAGAGACGCTAAGGTTGATATGTGGCTTGCATCGATGATAGGTTGACGTGAAGCTAGGCTGCCGGTTGACCTACATGACTGAGAGACGCTAAGGTTGGCATGTGGCTTGCATCGATGATAGGTTGACGTGAAGCTAGGCTGCCGGCTGGCATACATGACTGAGAGACGCTAAGGTTGGTATGAGGCTTGCATCGATGATAGGTTGACGTGAAGCTAGGCTGTCGGCTGGCATACATGACTGAGAGACGCTAAGGTTGGTATGTGGTTTGCATCGATGATAGGTTGACGTGAAGCTAGGCTGCCAGCTGGCAGGCTGCTGGCAGGCATACATGATTGGCTGATGCTAAGGTAGGTATATGGCTTACATTGACGATTGGATGAAGTGAAGCTAGGCCACTGGCTGCATTTATGATTGGCTTATGCTAATCTAGGGCTGTGTCTTACATCGATGATTGGATGAATTGAAGATAGACTGCTGGCTCGCATTCATGACTGAGAGACGCTAAGGTTGGTATGTGGATTGCCTCAATGATAGGTTGAGGTGACGCTAGACTGCCGGCTGAAATTCATGACTGAGAGACGCGAAGGTTGGTATGTGGCTTGTATCAATGATAGGTTGACGTGAAGCTAGGCTGCTGGCTGGCATTCATGACTGAGAGACGCTAAGGTTGGTATGTGGCTTGCATCGATGAAAGGTTGACGTGAAGCTAAGCTGCCGGCTGGCATACATGACTGAGAGACGCTAAGGTTGGTATGTGGCTTGCATCGATGATAGGTTGACGTGAAGCTAGGCTGCCGGATGGCATTCATGACTGAGAGACGCTAAGGTTGGTCTGTGGCTTGCATCAATAATAGGTTGACATGAAGCTAGGCTGCCGGCTGGCATACATGACAGAGAGACACTAAGGTTGGAATGTGGCTGGCATCGATGATAGGTTGACGTGAATCTAGGCTGCCGGCCAGCATTCATGACTGAAAGACACTAAGGTTGGTATGTGGCTTGCATCGATGATAGGTTGACGTGAAGCTAGGCTGCCGGCTGGCATACATGACTGAGAGACGCTAAGGTTGGTATGTGGCTTGCATCGATGATAGGTTGACGTGAAGCTAGGCTGCCGGATGGCATACATGACTTAGAGACGCTAAGGTTGATATGTGGCTTGCATCAATGATAGGTTGACGTGAAGCTAGGCTGCCGGCTGTCCTACATGACTGAGAGACGGTAAGGTTAGTCTGTGGCTTGCATCAATGATAGGTTGACGTGAAGCTAGGCCTCCGGCTGGCATACATGACTGAGAGACGCTAAGGTTGATATGTGGCTTGCATCTATGATAGGTTGACGTGAAGCTAGGCTGCCAGCTGGCAGGCTGCTGGCAGGCATATATGATTGGCTGATGCTAAGGTAGGAATATGGCTTACATTGACGATTGGATGAAGTGAAGCTAAGCCACTGGCTGCATTTATGATTGGCTTATGCTAATCTAGGGTTGTGGCTTACATCGATGATTGGATGAATTGAAGATAGGCTGCAGGCTCGCATACATGACGGAGAGACGCTAAGGTTGGTATGTGGCTTGCATCGATGATAGGTTGACGTGAAGCTAGGCTGCCGGCCAGCATTCATGACTGAAAGACACTAAAGTTGGTATGTGGCTTGCATCGATGATAGGTTGACGTGAAGCTAGGCTGCCGGCTGGCATACATGACTGAGAGACGCTAAGGTTGGTATGTGGCTTTCATCGATGATAGGTTGACGTGAAGCTAGGCTGCCAGCTGGCATACATGACTGAGAGACGCTAAGGTTGGTATGTGGCTTGCATCGATGATAGGTTGACGTGAAGCTAGGCTGCCGGATGGCATACATGACTGAGAGACGCTAAGGTTGATATGTGGCTTGCATCAATGATAGGTTGACGTGAAGCTAGGCTGCCAGCTGGCAGGCTGCTGGCAGGCATACATGATTGGCTGATGCTAAGGTAGGAATATGGCTTACATTGACGATTGGATGAAGTGAAGCTAAGCCACTGGCTGCATTTATGATTGGCTTATGCTAATCTAGGGTTGTGGCTTACATCGATGATTGGATGAGTTGAAGATAGGCTGCCGGCTCGCATACATGACTGAGAGACGCTAAGGTTGGTATGTGGCTTGCATCGATGATAGGTTGATGTGAAGCTAGGCTGCCGGCTCGCATACATGACTGAAAGACGCTAAGGTTGGTATGTGGATTGCCTCGATGATAGGTTGCCGTGAAGCTAGACTGCTGGCTGGCATAAATGACTGAGAGATGCTAAGGTTGGTATGTGGCTAGCATCGATGATAGGTTGACGTGAAGCTAGGCTACCGGCTGGCATTCATGACTGAGAGACGCTAAGGTTGGTATGTGGCTTGCATCGATGATAGGTTCACGTGAAGCTAGGCTGTCGACTGGCATTCATGACTGAGAGACGCTAAGTTGGTATGTGGCTTGCATCGATGATAGGTTGACGTGAAGCTAGGCTGCCGGCTGGCATACATGACTGAGAGACGCTAAGGTTGGTATGTGGCTTGCATCGATGATAGGTTGACGTGAAGCTAGGCTGCGGGCTGGCATACATGACTGAGAGACGCAAAGGTTGGTATGTGGCTTGCATCGATGATAGGTTGACGTGAAGCTGGGCTGCCGGCTGGCATATATGACTGAGAGACGCTAAGGTTGTTATGTGGTTTGCATCAATGATCGGTTGACGTGAAGCTAGGCCATCAGCTGGCAGGCTGCTGGCAGCCATACATGATTGGCTGATGCTAAGGTAGGTATATGGCTTACATTGATGATTGGATGAGGTGAAGCTAGGCCACTGGCTGCATTTATGATTGGCTTATGCTAATCTAGGGTTGAGGCTTACATTGATGATTGGATGAATTGAAGATAGGCTGCCAGCTTGCATTCATGAATGAGCGAAGCTAAGGTTGGTATGTGGCTTGCATCGATGATAGGTTGACGTGAAGCTAGGCTGTCGGCTGGCATACATGACTGAGAGACGCTTAGGTTGGTATGTGGTTTGCATCGATGATAGGTTGACGTGAAGCTAGGCTGCCAGCTGGCAGGCTGCTGGCAGGCATACATGATTGGCTGATGCTAAGGTAGGTATATGGCTTACATTGACGATTGGATGAAGTGAAGCTAGGCCACTGGCTGCATTTATGATTGGCTTATGCTAATCTAGGGCTGTGTCTTACATCGATGATTGGATGAATTGAAGATAGGCTGCTGGCTCGCATACATGACTGAGAGACGCTAAGGTTGGTATGTGGATTGCCTCATTGATAGGTTGAGGTGAAGCTAGACTGCCGGCTGGCATTCATGTCAGAGAGACGCTAAGGTTGGTATGTGGCTTGCATTGAAGATAGGTTGACGTGAAGCTAGGCTGACGGCTGGCTTACATGACTGAGAGACGCTAAGGTTGCTATGTGGCTTGCATCGATGATAGGTTGACGTGAAGCTAGGCTGCCGGCTGGCATTCATGACTGAGAGACGCTAAGGTTGGTATGTGGCTTGCATCGATGACAGGTTGATGTGAAGCTAGGCTGCTGGCTGGCATACATAACTGAGAGACGCTAAGGTTGGTATGTGGCTTGCATCGATGATAGGTTGACGTGAAGCTAGGCTGCTGGCTGACATTCATGACTGAGAGACGCTAAGGTTGGTATGTGGCTTGCTTCGATGATTAACTGACGTGAAGCTAGGCTGCTGGCTGGCATTCATGACTGAGAGACTATAAGGTTGGTGTGTGGCTATCATAGATGATAGATTGACGTGAAGCTAGGCTGCTGGCTGGCATACATGACTGAGAGACGCTAAGTTTGGTATGTTGCTTGCATCGATGATAGGTTGACATGAAGCTAGGCTGCCGGCCGGCATTCATGACTGAGAGACGCTAAGGTTGGTATGTGGCATGCATCGATGACAGGTTGACGTGAAGCTAGGCTGCCGGCTGGCATACATGACTGAGAGACGCTAAGTTTGGTATGTGGCTTGCATCGATGATAGGCTGACGTGAAGCTAGGCAGCCAGCTGGCATACATGACTGAGAGACGCTAAGTTTGGTATGTGGCATGCATTGATGATAGGTTGACGTGAAGCTAGGCTGCCGGCTGGCATTCATGAATGAGAGACGCTAAGGTTATTATGTGGCTTGCATCGATGATAGGTTGACGTGAAGCTAGGCTGCCAGCTGGCATACATGACTGAGAGACACTAAGGTTGGTATGTGGCTTGCATCGATGATAGGTTGACGTGAAGCTAGGCTGCAGGATGGCATTCATGACTGAGAGACGCTAAGGTTGGTATGTGGCTTGCATCGATAATAGGTTGACGTGAAGCTAGGCTGCTGGCTGGCATTCATGACTGAGAGACGCTAAGGTTGGTATGTGGCTTGCATCAATGATAGGTTGACGTGAAGCTAAGCTGCTGGCTGCAATACATGACTGATAGACGCTAAGGTTGGTATGTGGCTTGCATCGATAATAGGTTGACGTGAAGCTAGGCTGCCGGCTGGCATACATGACTATGATACTCTAAGGTTGGAATGTGGCTGGCATCGATGATAGGTTGACGTGAAGCTAGGCTGCCGGCCAGCATTCATGACTGAAAGACACTAAGGTTGGTAAGTGGCTTGCATCGATGATAGGTTGACTTGAAGCTAGGCTGCTGGCTGGCATACATGACTGAGAGACGCTAAGGTTGGTATGTGGCTTTCATCGATGATAGGTTGACGTGAAGCTAGGCTGCCGGCTGGCATACATGACTGAGAGATGCTAAGGTTGGTATGTGGCTTGCATCGATGATAGGTTGACGTGAAGCTAGGCTGCCGGCTGGCATACATGAATGAGAGACGCTAAGGTTGGTATGTGTCTTGCATCAATGATAGGTTGACGTGAAGCTAGGCTGCCGGCTGGCCGTCATGACTGAGAGACGCTAAGGTTGGTATGTGGCTTGCATCGATGATAGGTTAACGTGAAGCTAGGCTGCCAGCTGGCCTTCATGACTGAGAGACGCTAATGTTGGTATGTGGCTTGCATCGATGATAGGTTGACGTGAAGCTAGGCTGCCAGCTGAAATTCATGACTGAGAGACTCGAAGGTTGGTATGTGGCTTGCATCAATGATAGGTTGACGTGAAGCTAGGCTGCTGGCTGGCATTCATGACTGAGAGACGCTAAGGTTGGTATGTGGCTTGCATCGATGAAAGGTTGACGTGAAGCTAAGCTGCCGGCTGGCATACATGACTGAGAGACGCTAAGGTTGGTATGTGGCTTGCATCGATGATAGCTTGTCGTGAAGCTAGGCTGCCGGATGGCATTCATGACTGAGAGACGCTAAGGTTGGTCTGTGGCTTGCATCAATGATAGGTTGACGTGAAGCTAGGCTGCCGGCTGGCATTCATGACAGAGAGACCCTTAAGTCGGTATGTGGCTTGCATCGATGATAGGTTGAAATGAAGCTAGGCTGCCGGCTGGCATTCATGACTGAGAGACGCTAAGGTTGGAATGTGGCTTGCATCGATGATAGGTTGATGTGAAGCTAGGCTGCCGGCTGGCATTCATGACTGAGAGACGCAAAGGTTTGTATGTGGCTTGCATCGATGATAGGTTGACGTAAAGCTAGGCTGCCGGCTGGCATACATGACTGAGAGATGCTAAGGATGGTATGTGGCTTGCATCGATGATAGGTTGATGTGAAGCTAGGCTGCCAGCTGGCATACATGACTGAGAGACGCTAAGGTTGATATGTGGCTTGCATCAATGATAGGTTGACGTGAAGCTAGGCTGCCGGCTGACCTACATGACTGAGAGACGGTAAGGTTAGTCTGTGGCTTGCATCAATGATAGGTTGACGTGAAGCTAGGCCTCCGGCTGGCATGAATGATTGAGAGACGCTAAGGTTGATATGTGGCTTGCAACTATGATAGGTTGACGTGAAGCTGGGCTACCAGCTGGCAGGCTGCTGGCAGGCATACATGATTGGCTGATGCTAAGCTAGGAATATGGCTTACATTGACGATTGGATGAAGTGAAGCTAGGCCACTGGCTGCATTTATGATTGGCTTATGCTAATCTAGGGTTGTGGCTTACATCGATGATTGGATGAATTGAAGCTAGACTGCTGGCTGGCATAAATGACTGAGAGACGCTAAGGTTGGTATGTGGCTAGCATCGATGATAGGTTGACGCGAAGCTAGGCTGCCGGTTGGCATTCATGACTGAGAGACGCTAAGGTTGGTATGTGGCTTGCATCGATGATAGGTTGACGTGAAGCTAGGCTGCCGGCTGGCATACATGACTGAGAGACGCTAAGGTTGGTATGTGGCTTGCATCGATGATAGGTTGACGTGAAGCTAGGCTGCCGCCTGGCATACATGACTGAGAGACGCTAAGGTTGGTATGTGGCTTGCATCGATGATAGGTTGACGTGAAGCTAGGCTGCCGGCTGGCATACATGACTGAGAGACGCTAAGGTTGGTATGTGGCTTGCATCGATGATATGTTGACGTGAAGCTAGGCTGCCGCTGGCATTCATGACTGAGAGACGGTAAGGTTGGTATGTGGCGTGCATCGATGATAGGTTGACGTGAAGCTAGGCTGCCGGCCTACATATATGACTGAGAGACGCTAAGGTTGGTATGTGGTTTGCATCGATGATCGGTTGACGTGAAGCTAGGCCATCAGCTGTCAGGCTACTGGCAGCCATACATGATTGGCTGATGCTAAGGTAGGTATATGGCTTACATTGATGAGCTGGATGAAGTGAAGCTAGGCCACTGGCTGCATTTATGATTGGCTTATGCTAATGTAGGGTTGTGGCTTACATTGATGATTGGATGAATTGAATATAGGCTGCCGGCTGGCATTCATGACTGAGAGACGCTAAGGTTGGTATGTGGCTTGCATCGATGATAGGTTGACGTGAAGCTAGGCTGCCGGCTGGCATACATGACTGAGAGACGCTAAGGTTGGTATGTGGCTTGCATCGATGATAGGTTGACGTGAAGCTAGGCTGCCGCCTGGCATACATGACTGAGAGACGCTAAGGTTGGTATGTGGCTTGCATCAATGATAGGTTGACGTGAAGCTAGGCTGCCGCCTGGCATACATGACTGAGAGACGCTAAGGTTGGTATGTGGCTTGCATCAATGATAGGTTGACGTGAAGCTAGGCTGCCGGCCAGCATTCATGACTGAAAGACACTAAGGTTGGTATGTGGCTTGCATCGATGATAGGTTGACTTGAAGCTAGGCTGCTGGCTGGCATACATGACTGAGAGACGCTAAGGTTGGTATGTGGCTTTCATCGATGATAGGTTGACGTGAAGCTAGGCTGCCGGCTGGCATACATGACTGAGAGATGCTAAGGTTGGTATGTGGCTTGCATCGATGATAGGTTGACGTGAAGCTAGGCTGCCGGCTGGCATACATGAATGAGAGACGCTAAGGTTGGTATGTGTCTTGCATCAATGATAGGTTGACGTGAAGCTAGGCTGCCGGCTGGCCGTCATGACTGAGAGACGCTAAGGTTGGTATGTGGCTTGCATCGATGATAGGTTAACGTGAAGCTAGGCTGCCAGCTGGCCTTCATGACTGAGAGACGGTAATGTTGGTATGTGGCTTGCATCGATGATAGGTTGACGTGAAGCTAGGCTGCCAGCTGAAATTCATGACTGAGAGACTCGAAGGTTGGTATGTGGCTTGCATCAATGATAGGTTGACGTGAAGCTAGGCTGCTGGCTGGCATTCATGACTGAGAGACGCTAAGGTTGGTATGTGGCTTGCATCGATGAAAGGTTGACGTGAAGCTAAGCTGCCGGCTGGCATACATGACTGAGAGACGCTAAGGTTGGTATGTGGCTTGCATCAATGATAGATTTACCTGAAGTTAGGCTGCCGGCTGGCATTTATGACTGAGAGACGTTAAGGTTGGTATGTGGCTTGCATTGATGAAAGGTTGACGTGAAGCTAGGCTTCCAGTTGGCATACATGACTGAGAGACGCTAAGGTTGGTATGTGGCTTGCATCAATGATGGGTTGACGTGAAGCTAGGCTGCCGGCTGGCATTCATGTCAGAGAGACGCTAAGGTTGGTATGTGGCTTGCATCGATGATAGGTTGATGTTAAGCTAGGCTGCCGGCTGGCATTCATGACTGAGAGACGCTAAGGTTGGTCTGTGGCTTGCATCAATGATAGGTTGACGTGAAGCTAGGCTGCCGGCTGGCATTCATGACAGAGAGACGCTAAGGTTGGTATGTGGCTTGCATCGATGATAGGTTGACATGAAGCTAGGCTGTCGGCTGGCATTCATGACTGAGAGACGCCAAGGTTGGTATGTGGCTTGCATCGATGATAGGTTGACGTGAAGCTAGGCTGCCGGCTGGCATTCATGACTGAGAGACGCTAAGGTTGATATGTGGTTTGCATCGATGATAGGTTGACGTGAAGCTAGGCTGCCGGCTGGCATACATAACTGAGAGACGCTAAGGTTGATATGTGGCTTGCATCGATGATAGGTTGACGTGAAGCTAGGCTGCCGGCTGACGTACATGACTGAGAGACGGTAAGGTTGGTATGTGGCTTGCATCAATGATAGGTTGACATGAAGCTATGCTGCCGGCTGGCATACATGACTGAGAGACGCTAAGGTTGGTATGAGGCTTGCATCAATGATAGGTTGACGTGAAGCTAGGATGCCAGCTGGCATACATGACTGAGAGACGCTAAGGTTGGTATGAGGCTTGCATCGATGATAGGTTGACGTGAAGCTAGGCTGTCGGCTGGCATACATGACTGAGAGACGCTAAGGTTGGTATGTGGTTTGCATCGATGATAGGTTGACGTGAAGCTAGGCTGCCAGCTGGCAGGCTGCTGGCAGGCATACATGATTGGCTGATGCTAAGGTAGGTATATGGCTTACATTGACGATTGGATGAAGTGAAGCTAGGCCACTGGCTGCATTTATGATTGGCTTATGCTAATCTAGGGCTGTGTCTTACATCGATGATTGGATGAATTGAAGGTAGACTGCTGGCTCGCATACATGACTGAGAGACGCTAAGGTTGGTATGTGGATTGCCTCAATGATAGGTTGAGGTGAAGCTAGACTGCCGGCTGAAATTCATGACTGAGAGACGCAAAGGTTGGTACGTGGCTTGTATCAATGATAGGTTGACGTGAAGCTAGGCTGCTGGCTGGCATTCATGACTGAGAGACGCTAAGGTTGGTATGTGGCTTGCATCGATGAAAGGTTGACGTGAAGCTAAGCTGCCGGCTGGCATACATGACTGAGAGACGCTAAGGTTGGTATGTGGCTTGCATCGATGATAGGTTGACGTGAAGCTAGGCTGCCGGATGGCATTCATGACTGAGAGACGCTAAGGTTGGTCTGTGGCTTGCATCAATAATAGGTTGACGTGAAGCTAGGCTGCCAACTGGCATACATGACAGAGAGACGCTAAGGTTGGAATGTGGCTGGCATCGATGATAGGTTGACGTGAAGCTAGGCTGCCGGCCAGCATTCATGACTGAAAGACACTAAGGTTGGTATGTGGCTTGCATCGATGATAGGTTGACGTGAAGCTAGGCTGCCGGCTGGCATACATGACTGAGAGACGCTAAGGTTGGTATGTGGCTTGCATCGATGATAGGTTGACGTGAAGCTAGGCTGCCGGATGGCATACATGACTGAGAGACGCTAAGGTTGATATGTGGCTTGCCTCAATGATAGGTTGACGTGAAGCTAGGCTGCCGGCTGACCTACATGACTGAGAGACGCGAAGGTTGGTATGTGGCTTGTATCAATGATAGGTTGACGTGAAGCTAGGCTGCTGGCTGGCATTCATGACTGAGAGACGCTAAGGTTGGTATGTGGCTTGCATCGATGAAAGGTTCACGTGAAGCTAAGCTGCCGGCTGGCATACATGACTGAGAGACGCTAAGGTTGGTATGTGGCTTGCATCGATGATAGGTTGACGTGAAGCTAGGCTGCTGGCTGGCATTCATGACAGAGAGACACTAAGGTCGGTATGTGGCTGGCATCGATGATAGGTTGACATGAAGCTAGGCTGCCGGCTGGCATTCATGACTGAGAGACGCTAAGGTTGGTATTTGGCTTGCATCGTTGATAGGTTGACGTGAAGCTAGGCTGCCGGCTGGCATTCATGACTGAGAGACGCTAACTTCGGTATGTGGCTTGCATCGATGATAGGTTGACATGAATCTAGGCTGCCGGCTGGCATTCATGACTGAGAGACGCTAAGGTTGGTATGTGGCTTGCATCGTTGATAGGTTGACGTGAAGCTAGGCTGCCGGCTGACATTCATGACTGAGAGACGCTAAGGTTTGTATGTGGCTTGCATCAATGATAGGTTGACGTGAAGCTAGGCTGCCGGCTGGCATACATGACTGAGAGACGCTAAGGTTGATATGTGGCTTGCATCAATGATAGGTTGACATGAAGCTGGGCTGCCGGCTGACCTACATGACTGAGAGACGGTAAGGTTAGTCTGTGGCTTGCATCAATGATAGGTTGACGTGAAGCTAGGCCTCCGGCTGGCATACATGACTGAGAGACGCTAAGGTTGATATGTGGCTTGCATCTATGATAGGTTGACGTGAAGCTAGGCTACCAGCTGGCAGGCTGCTGGCAGGCATACATGATTGGCTGATGCTAAGGTAGGAATATGGCTTACATTGACGATTGGATGAAGTGAAGCTAGGCCACTGGCTGCATTTATGATTGGCTTATGCTAATCTAGGGTTGTGGCTTACATCGATGATTGGATGAATTGAAGATAGGCTGCCGGCTCGCATACATGACTGAGAGACGCTAAGGTTGGTATGTGGCTTGCATCGATGATAGGTTGACGTGAAGCTAGACTGCTGGCTGGCATAAATGACTGAGAGACGCTAAGGTTGGTATGTGGCTAGCATCAATGATAGGTTGACGTGAAGCTAGGCTGCCGGCTGGCATTCATGACTGAGAGACGCTACGGTTGGTATGTGGCTTGCATCGATGATAGGTTGACGTGAAGCTAGGCTGTCGGCTGATATTTATGACTGAGAGACGCTAAGGTTGGTATGTGGCTAGCATCGATGATAGGTTGACGTGAAGCTAGGTTGCCGGCTGGCATTAATGACTGAGAGACGCTAAGGTTGGTATGTGGCTTGCATCGATGATAGGTTGACGTGAAGCTAGGCTGCCGGCTGGCATTCATGACTGAGAGACGCTAAGGTTGGTCTGTGGCTTGCATCAATGATAGGTTGACGTGAAGCTAGGCTGCCGGCTGGCATTCATGACAGAGAGACGCTAAGGTTGGTATGTGGCTTGCATCGATGATAGGTTGACATGAAGCTAGGCTGCCGGCTGGCATTCATGACAGAGACACTAAGGTTGGTATGTGGCTTGCATCGATGATAGTTTGACATGAAGCCAGGCTGTCGGCTGGCATTCATGACTGAGAGACACTAAGGTTGGTATGTGGCTTGCATCGATGATAGGTTGACGTGAAGCTAGGCTGCCGGCTGGCATTCATGACTGAGAGACGCTAAGGTTGGTATGTGGTTTGCATCGATGATAGGTTGACGTGAAGCTAGGCTGCCGGCTGGAATACATGACTGAGAGACGCTAAGGTTGGTATGTGGCTTGCATCGATGATAGGTTGACGTGAAGCTAGGCTGCCGGCTGGCATACATAACTGAGAGACGCTAAGGTTGATATGTGGCTTGCATCGATGATAGGTTGACGTGAAGCTAGGCTGCCGGTTGACCTACATGACTGAGAGACGCTAAGGTTGGCATGTGGCTTGCATCAATGATAGGTTGACGTGAAGCTAGGCTGCCGGCTGGCATACATGACTGAGAGACGCTAAGGTTGGTATGAGGCTTGCATCGATGATAGGTTGACGTGAAGCTAGGCTGTCGGCTGGCATACATGACTGAGAGACGCTAAGGTTGGTATGTGGTTTGCATCGATGATAGGTTGACGTGAAGCTAGGCTGCCAGCTGGCAGGCTGCTGGCAGGCATACATGATTGGCTGATGCTAAGGTAGGTATATGGCTTACATTGACGATTGGATGAAGTGAAGCTAGGCCACTGGCTGCATTTATGATTGGCTTATGCTAATCTAGGGCTGTGTCTTACATCGATGATTGGATGAATTGAAGATAGACTGCTGGCTCGCATTCATGACTGAGAGACGCTAAGGTTGGTATGTGGATTGCCTCAATGATAGGTTGAGGTGAAGCTAGACTGCCGGCTGAAATTCATGACTGAGAGACGCGAAGGTTGGTATGTGGCTTGTATCAATGATAGGTTGACGTGAAGCTAGGCTGCTGGCTGGCATTCATGACTGAGAGACGCTAAGGTTGGTATGTGGCTTGCATCGATGAAAGGTTGACGTGAAGCTAAGCTGCCGGCTGGCATACATGACTGAGAGACGCTAAGGTTGGTATGTGGCTTGCATCGATGATAGGTTGACGTGAAGCTAGGCTGCCGGATGGCATTCATGACTGAGAGACGCTAAGGTTGGTCTGTGGCTTGCATCAATAATAGGTTGACATGAAGCTAGGCTGCCGGCTGGCATACATGACAGAGAGACACTAAGGTTGGAATGTGGCTGGCATCGATGATAGGTTGACGTGAATCTAGGCTGCCGGCCAGCATTCATGACTGAAAGACACTAAGGTTGGTATGTGGTTTGCATCGATGATAGGTTGACGTGAAGCTAGGCTGCCGGCTGGCATACATGACTGAGAGACGCTAAGGTTGGTATGTGGCTTGCATCGATGATAGGTTGACGTGAAGCTAGGCTGCCGGATGGCATACATGACTTAGAGACGCTAAGGTTGATATGTGGCTTGCATCAATGATAGGTTGACGTGAAGCTAGGCTGCCGGCTGTCCTACATGACTGAGAGACGGTAAGGTTAGTCTGTGGCTTGCATCAATGATAGGTTGACGTGAAGCTAGGCCTCCGGCTGGCATACATGACTGAGAGACGCTAAGGTTGATATGTGGCTTGCATCTATGATAGGTTGACGTGAAGCTAGGCTGCCAGCTGGCAGGCTGCTGGCAGGCATATATGATTGGCTGATGCTAAGGTAGGAATATGGCTTACATTGACGATTGGATGAAGTGAAGCTAAGCCACTGGCTGCATTTATGATTGGCTTATGCTAATCTAGGGTTGTGGCTTACATCGATGATTGGATGAATTGAAGATAGGCTGCAGGCTCGCATACATGACGGAGAGACGCTAAGGTTGGTATGTGGCTTGCATCGATGATAGGTTGACGTGAAGCTAGGCTGCCGGCCAGCATTCATGACTGAAAGACACTAAAGTTGGTATGTGGCTTGCATCGATGATAGGTTGACGTGAAGCTAGGCTGCCGGCTGGCATACATGACTGAGAGACGCTAAGGTTGGTATGTGGCTTTCATCGATGATAGGTTGACGTGAAGCTAGGCTGCCAGCTGGCATACATGACTGAGAGACGCTAAGGTTGGTATGTGGCTTGCATCGATGATAGGTTGACGTGAAGCTAGGCTGCCGGATGGCATACATGACTGAGAGACGCTAAGGTTGATATGTGGCTTGCATCAATGATAGGTTGACGTGAAGCTAGGCTGCCAGCTGGCAGGCTGCTGGCAGGCATACATGATTGGCTGATGCTAAGGTAGGAATATGGCTTACATTGACGATTGGATGAAGTGAAGCTAAGCCACTGGCTGCATTTATGATTGGCTTATGCTAATCTAGGGTTGTGGCTTACATCGATGATTGGATGAGTTGAAGATAGGCTGCCGGCTCGCATACATGACTGAGAGACGCTAAGGTTGGTATGTGGCTTGCATCGATGATAGGTTGATGTGAAGCTAGGCTGCCGGCTCGCATACATGACTGAAAGACGCTAAGGTTGGTATGTGGATTGCCTCGATGATAGGTTGCCGTGAAGCTAGACTGCTGGCTGGCATAAATGACTGAGAGATGCTAAGGTTGGTATGTGGCTAGCATCGATGATAGGTTGACGTGAAGCTAGGCTACCGGCTGGCATTCATGACTGAGAGACGCTAAGGTTGGTATGTGGCTTGCATCGATGATAGGTTCACGTGAAGCTAGGCTGTCGACTGGCATTCATGACTGAGAGACGCTAAGTTGGTATGTGGCTTGCATCGATGATAGGTTGACGTGAAGCTAGGCTGCCGGCTGGCATACATGACTGAGAGACGCTAAGGTTGGTATGTGGCTTGCATCGATGATAGGTTGACGTGAAGCTAGGCTGCGGGCTGGCATACATGACTGAGAGACGCAAAGGTTGGTATGTGGCTTGCATCGATGATAGGTTGACGTGAAGCTAGGCTGCCGGCTGGCATTCATGACTGATAGACGGTAAGGTTGGTATGTGGCTTGCATCGATGATAGGTTGACGTGAAGCTGGGCTGCCGGCTGGCATATATGACTGAGAGACGCTAAGGTTGTTATGTGGTTTGCATCAATGATCGGTTGACGTGAAGCTAGGCCATCAGCTGGCAGGCTGCTGGCAGCCATACATGATTGGCTGATGCTAAGGTAGGTATATGGCTTACATTGATGATTGGATGAAGTGAAGCTAGGCCACTGGCTGCATTTATGATTGGCTTATGCTAATCTAGGGTTGAGGCTTACATTGATGATTGGATGAATTGAAGATAGGCTGCCAGCTTGCATTCATGAATGAGCGAAGCTAAGGTTGGTATGTGGCTTGCATCGATGATAGGTTGACGTGAAGCTAGGCTGTCGGCTGGCATACATGACTGAGAGACGCTTAGGTTGGTATGTGGTTTGCATCGATGATAGGTTGACGTGAAGCTAGGCTGCCAGCTGGCAGGCTGCTGGCAGGCATACATGATTGGCTGATGCTAAGGTAGGTATATGGCTTACATTGACGATTGGATGAAGTGAAGCTAGGCCACTGGCTGCATTTATGATTGGCTTATGCTAATCTAGGGCTGTGTCTTACATCGATGATTGGATGAATTGAAGATAGGCTGCTGGCTCGCATACATGACTGAGAGACGCTAAGGTTGGTATGTGGATTGCCTCATTGATAGGTTGAGGTGAAGCTAGACTGCCGGCTGGCATTCATGTCAGAGAGACGCTAAGGTTGGTATGTGGCTTGCATTGAAGATAGGTTGACGTGAAGCTAGGCTGACGGCTGGCTTACATGACTGAGAGACGCTAAGGTTGCTATGTGGCTTGCATCGATGATAGGTTGACGTGAAGCTAGGCTGCCGGCTGGCATTCATGACTGAGAGACGCTAAGGTTGGTATGTGGCTTGCATCGATGACAGGTTGATGTGAAGCTAGGCTGCTGGCTGGCATACATAACTGAGAGACGCTAAGGTTGGTATGTGGCTTGCATCGATGATAGGTTGACGTGAAGCTAGGCTGCTGGCTGACATTCATGACTGAGAGACGCTAAGGTTGGTATGTGGCTTGCTTCGATGATTAACTGACGTGAAGCTAGGCTGCTGGCTGGCATTCATGACTGAGAGACTATAAGGTTGGTGTGTGGCTATCATAGATGATAGATTGACGTGAAGCTAGGCTGCTGGCTGGCATACATGACTGAGAGACGCTAAGTTTGGTATGTTGCTTGCATCGATGATAGGTTGACATGAAGCTAGGCTGCCGGCCGGCATTCATGACTGAGAGACGCTAAGGTTGGTATGTGGCATGCATCGATGACAGGTTGACGTGAAGCTAGGCTGCCGGCTGGCATACATGACTGAGAGACGCTAAGTTTGGTATGTGGCTTGCATCGATGATAGGCTGACGTGAAGCTAGGCAGCCAGCTGGCATACATGACTGAGAGACGCTAAGTTTGGTATGTGGCATGCATTGATGATAGGTTGACGTGAAGCTAGGCTGCCGGCTGGCATTCATGAATGAGAGACGCTAAGGTTATTATGTGGCTTGCATCGATGATAGGTTGACGTGAAGCTAGGCTGCCAGCTGGCATACATGACTGAGAGACACTAAGGTTGGTATGTGGCTTGCATCGATGATAGGTTGACGTGAAGCTAGGCTGCAGGATGGCATTCATGACTGAGAGACGCTAAGGTTGGTATGTGGCTTGCATCGATAATAGGTTGACGTGAAGCTAGGCTGCTGGCTGGCATTCATGACTGAGAGACGCTAAGGTTGGTATGTGGCTTGCATCAATGATAGGTTGACGTGAAGCTAAGCTGCTGGCTGCAATACATGACTGATAGACGCTAAGGTTGGTATGTGGCTTGCATCGATAATAGGTTGACGTGAAGCTAGGCTGCCGGCTGGCATACATGACTATGATACTCTAAGGTTGGAATGTGGCTGGCATCGATGATAGGTTGACGTGAAGCTAGGCTGCCGGCCAGCATTCATGACTGAAAGACACTAAGGTTGGTATGTGGCTTGCATCGATGATAGGTTGACTTGAAGCTAGGCTGCTGGCTGGCATACATGACTGAGAGACGCTAAGGTTGGTATGTGGCTTTCATCGATGATAGGTTGACGTGAAGCTAGGCTGCCGGCTGGCATACATGACTGAGAGATGCTAAGGTTGGTATGTGGCTTGCATCGATGATAGGTTGACGTGAAGCTAGGCTGCCGGCTGGCATACATGAATGAGAGACGCTAAGGTTGGTATGTGTCTTGCATCAATGATAGGTTGACGTGAAGCTAGGCTGCCGGCTGGCCGTCATGACTGAGAGACGCTAAGGTTGGTATGTGGCTTGCATCGATGATAGGTTAACGTGAAGCTAGGCTGCCAGCTGGCCTTCATGACTGAGAGACGCTAATGTTGGTATGTGGCTTGCATCGATGATAGGTTGACGTGAAGCTAGGCTGCCAGCTGAAATTCATGACTGAGAGACTCGAAGGTTGGTATGTGGCTTGCATCAATGATAGGTTGACGTGAAGCTAGGCTGCTGGCTGGCATTCATGACTGAGAGACGCTAAGGTTGGTATGTGGCTTGCATCGATGAAAGGTTGACGTGAAGCTAAGCTGCCGGCTGGCATACATGACTGAGAGACGCTAAGGTTGGTATGTGGCTTGCATCGATGATAGCTTGTCGTGAAGCTAGGCTGCCGGATGGCATTCATGACTGAGAGACGCTAAGGTTGGTCTGTGGCTTGCATCAATGATAGGTTGACGTGAAGCTAGGCTGCCGGCTGGCATTCATGACAGAGAGACCCTTAAGTCGGTATGTGGCTTGCATCAATGATAGGTTGAAATGAAGCTAGGCTGCCGGCTGGCATTCATGACTGAGAGACGCTAAGGTTGGAATGTGGCTTGCATCGATGATAGGTTGATGTGAAGCTAGGCTGCCGGCTGGCATTCATGACTGAGAGACGCAAAGGTTTGTATGTGGCTTGCATCGATGATAGGTTGACGTAAAGCTAGGCTGCCGGCTGGCATACATGACTGAGAGATGCTAAGGATGGTATGTGGCTTGCATCGATGATAGGTTGATGTGAAGCTAGGCTGCCAGCTGGCATACATGACTGAGAGACGCTAAGGTTGATATGTGGCTTGCATCAATGATAGGTTGACGTGAAGCTAGGCTGCCGGCTGACCTACATGACTGAGAGACGGTAAGGTTAGTCTGTGGCTTGCATCAATGATAGGTTGACGTGAAGCTAGGCCTCCGGCTGGCATGAATGATTGAGAGACGCTAAGGTTGATATGTGGCTTGCAACTATGATAGGTTGACGTGAAGCTGGGCTACCAGCTGGCAGGCTGCTGGCAGGCATACATGATTGGCTGATGCTAAGCTAGGAATATGGCTTACATTGACGATTGGATGAAGTGAAGCTAGGCCACTGGCTGCATTTATGATTGGCTTATGCTAATCTAGGGTTGTGGCTTACATCGATGATTGGATGAATTGAAGCTAGACTGCTGGCTGGCATAAATGACTGAGAGACGCTAAGGTTGGTATGTGGCTAGCATCGATGATAGGTTGACGCGAAGCTAGGCTGCCGGTTGGCATTCATGACTGAGAGACGCTAAGGTTGGTATGTGGCTTGCATCGATGATAGGTTGACGTGAAGCTAGGCTGCCGGCTGGCATTCATGACTGAGAGACGCTAAGGTTGGTATGTGGCTTGCATCGATGATAGGTTGACGTGAAGCTAGGCTGCCGGCTGGCATACATGACTGAGAGACGCTAAGGTTGGTATGTGGCTTGCATCGATGATAGGTTGACGTGAAGCTAGGCTGCCGCCTGGCATACATGACTGAGAGACGCTAAGATTGGTATGTGGCTTGCATCGATGATAGGTTGACGTGAAGCTAGGCTGCCGGCTGGCATACATGACTGAGAGACGCTAAGGTTGGTATGTGGCTTGCATCGATGATATGTTGACGTGAAGCTAGGCTGCCGCTGGCATTCATGACTGAGAGACGGTAAGGTTGGTATGTGGCGTGCATCGATGATAGGTTGACGTGAAGCTAGGCTGCCGGCCTACATATATGACTGAGAGACGCTAAGGTTGGTATGTGGTTTGCATCGATGATCGGTTGACGTGAAGCTAGGCCATCAGCTGTCAGGCTACTGGCAGCCATACATGATTGGCTGATGCTAAGGTAGGTATATGGCTTACATTGATGAGCTGGATGAAGTGAAGCTAGGCCACTGGCTGCATTTATGATTGGCTTATGCTAATGTAGGGTTGTGGCTTACATTGATGATTGGATGAATTGAATATAGGCTGCCGGCTGGCATTCATGACTGAGAGACGCTAAGGTTGGTATGTGGCTTGCATCGATGATAGGTTGACGTGAAGCTAGGCTGCCGGCTGGCATACATGACTGAGAGACGCTAAGGTTGGTATGTGGCTTGCATCGATGATAGGTTGACGTGAAGCTAGGCTGCCGCCTGGCATACATGACTGAGAGACGCTAAGGTTGGTATGTGGCTTGCATCAATGATAGGTTGACGTGAAGCTAGGCTGCCGCCTGGCATACATGACTGAGAGACGCTAAGGTTGGTATGTGGCTTGCATCAATGATAGGTTGACGTGAAGCTAGGCTGCCGGCTGGCATACATGACTGAGAGACGCTAAGGTTGGTATGTGGCTTGCATCGATGATAGGTTGACGTGAAGCTAGGCTGCCGCTGGCATTCATGACTGAGAGACGGTAAGGTTGGTATGTGGCGTGCATCGATGATAGGTTGATGTGAAGCTAGGCTGCCGGCTGGCATATATGACTGAGAGACTCTAAGGTTGGTATGTGGTTTGCATCGATGATCGGTTGACGTGAAGCTAGGCCATCAGCTGTCAGGCTGCTGGCAGCCATACATGATTGGCTGATGCTAAGGTAGGTATATGGCTTACATTGATGATTGGATGAAGTGAAGCTAGGCCACTGGCTGCATTTATGATTGGCTTATGCTAATGTAGGATTGTGGCTTACATTAATGATTGGATGAATTGAAGATAGGCTGCCGGCTGGCATTCATGGCTGAGAGACGCTAAGGTTGGTATGGGGCTTGCATCGATGATAGGTTGACGTGAAGCTAGGCTGCCGGCTGGCATTCATGACTGACAGACGCTAAGGTTGGTATGTGGCTTGCATTGATGATAGATTGACGTGAAGCTAGGCTGCCTGCTGGCATTCTTGACTGAGAGACGCTACGGTTGGTATGTGGCTTCCATCGATGATAGGTTGACGTGAAGCTAGGCTGCCGGCTCGCATACATGACTGAGAGACGCTAAGGTTGGTATGTGGCTTGCATCGATGATAGGTTGACGTGAAGCTAGGCTGCCGGCTCGCATACATGACTGAAAGACGCTAAGGGTGGTATGTGGATTGTCTCGATGATAGGTTGAAGTGAAGCTAGACTGCCGGCTGGCATTCATGACTGAGAGACGCTAAGGTTGGTATGTGGCTTGCATCGATGATAGGTTGACGTGAAGCTAGGATGATGGCTGGCTTTCATGACAGAGAGACGCTAATGTCGGTATGTGGCTTGCATCGATGATAGGTTGACATGAAGCTAGGCTGCCGGCTGGCATTCATGACTGAGAGACGCTAAGGTTGGTATGTGGCTTGCATCGATGATAGGTTGACGTGAAGCTAGGCTGCCGGCTGGCATTCATGACTGAGAGATGCTAAGGTTGGTATGTGGCTTGCATTGATGATAGGTTGACGTGAAGCTAGGCTGCCTGCGGGCATTCATGACTGAGAGACGCTACGGTTGGTACGTGGCTTGCATCGATGATAGGTTAACGTGAAGCTAGGCTGCTGGCTGGCATACATGACTGAGAGACGGTAAGGTTGGTATGTGGCTTGCATCAATGAAAGGTTGACGTGAAGCTAGGCTGCCGGCTGGCATACATGACTGAGAGACGCTAAGGTTGCTATGTGGCTTGCATCAATGATAGGTTGACGTGAAGCTAGGCCTCCGGCTGGCATACATGACTGAGAGACAGTAAGGTTAGTCTGTGGCTTGCATCAATGATAGGTTGACGTGAAGCTAGGCTTCCAGCTGGCAGGCTGCTGGTAGGCATACATGATTGGCTGATGCTAAGGTAGGAATATGGCTTACATTGACGATTGGATGAAGTGAAGCTAGGCCACTGGCTGCATTTATGATTGGCTTATGCTAATCTAGGGTTGTGGCTTACATCGATGATCGGTTGAATTGAAGATAGGCTGCCGGCTCGCATACATGACTGAGAGAAGCTAAGGTTGGTATGTGGCATGCATCGATGATAGGTTGACGTGAAGCTAGGCTGCCGGCTCGCATACATGACTGAAAGACGCTAAGGTTGATATGTGGATTGCCTCGATGATAGGTTGACGTGAAGCTAGACTGCTGGCTGGCATAAATGACTGAGAGACGCTAAGGTTGGTATGTGGCTACCATCGATGATAGGTTGACGTGAAGCTAGGCTGCCGGCTGGCATTCATGACTGAGAGACGCTAAGGTTGGTATGTGGCTTGCATCGATGATAGGTTGACGTGAAGCTAGGCTGTTGGCTGGCATTCATGACTGAGAGACGCTAAGGTTGGTATGTGGCTTGCATCGATGATAGGTTGACGTGAAGCTAGGCTGCCGGCTGGCATACATGACTGAGAGACGCTAAGGTTGGTATGTGGCTTGCATCGATGATAGGTTGACGTGAAGCTAGGCTGCCGGCTGGCATACATGACTGAGAGACGGTAAGGTTGGTATGTGGCTTGCATAGATGATAGGTTGACGTGAAGCTAGGCTGCCGGCTGGCATATATGACTGAGAGACGCTAAGGTTGGTATGTGGTTTGCATCGATGATCGGTTGACGTGAAGCTAGGCCTCCGGCTGGCATACATGACTGAGAGACAGTAAGGTTAGTCTGTGGCTTGCATCAATGATAGGTTGACGTGAAGCTAGGCTTCCAGCTGGCAGGCTGCTGGTAGGCATACATGATTGGCTGATGCTAAGGTAGGAATATGGCTTACATTGACGATTGGATGAAGTGAAGCTAGGCCACTGGCTGCATTTATGATTGGCTTATGCTAATCTAGGGTTGTGGCTTACATCGATGATCGGTTGAATTGAAGATAGGCTGCCGGCTCGCATACATGACTGAGAGAAGCTAAGGTTGGTATGTGGCATGCATCGATGATAGGTTGACGTGAAGCTAGGCTGCCGGCTCGCATACATGACTGAAAGACGCTAAGGTTGATATGTGGATGGCCTCGATGATAGGTTGACGTGAAGCTAGACTGCTGGCTGGCATAAATGACTGAGAGACGCTAAGGTTGATATGTGGATTGCCTCGATGATAGGTTGACGTGAAGCTAGGCTGCCGGCTGGCATTCATGACTGAGAGACGCTAAGGTTGGTATGTGGCTTGCATCGATGATAGGTTGACGTGAAGCTAGGCTGCCGGCTGGCATACATGACTGAGAGACGCTAAGGTTGGTATGTGGCTTGCATCGATGATAGGTTGACGTGAAGCTAGGCTGCCGGCTGGCATACATGACTGAGAGACGGTAAGGTTGGTATGTGGCTTGCATCGATGATAGGTTGACGTGAAGCTAGGCTGCCGGCTGGCATATATGACTGAGAGACGCTAAGGTTGGTATGTGGTTTGCATCGATGATCGGTTGACGTGAAGCTAGGCCATCAGCTGGCAGGCTGCTGGCAGCCATACATGATTGGCTGATGCTAAGGTAGGTATATGGCTTACATTGATGATTGGATGAAGTGAAGCTAGGTCACTGGCTGCATTTATGATTGGCTTATGCTAATCTAGGGTTGTGGCTTACATTGATGATTGGATGAATTGAAGATAGGCTGCCAGCTGGCATTCATGACTGAGAGACGCTAAGGTTAGTATGTGGCTTGCATCGATGATAGGTTGACGTGAAGCTAGGCTGCCGGCTGGCATTCATGACTGAGAGACGCTAACTTCGGTATGTGGCTTGCATCGATGATAGGTTGACATGAATCTAGGCTGCCGGCTGGCATTCATGACTGAGAGACGCTAAGGTTGGTATGTGGCTGGCATCGATGATAGGTTGACATGAAGCTAGGCTGCCGGCTGGCATTCATGACTGAGAGACGCTAAGGTTGGTATTTGGCTTGCATCGTTGATAGGTTGACGTGAAGCTAGGCTGCCGGCTGGCATTCATGACTGAGAGACGCTAAGGTTGGTATGTGGCTTGCATCGTTGATAGGTTGACGTGAAGCTAGGCTGCCGGCTGACATTCATGACTGAGAGACGCTAAGGTTTGTATGTGGCTTGCATCAATGATAGGTTGACGTGAAGCTAGGCTGCCGGCTGGCATACATGACTGAGAGACGCTAAGGTTGATATGTGGCTTGCATCAATGATAGGTTGACATGAAGCTGGGCTGCCGGCTGACCTACATGACTGAGAGACGGTAAGGTTAGTCTGTGGCTTGCATCAATGATAGGTTGACGTGAAGCTAGGCCTCCGGCTGGCATACATGACTGAGAGACGCTAAGGTTGATATGTGGCTTGCATCTATGATAGGTTGACGTGAAGCTAGGCTACCAGCTGGCAGGCTGCTGGCAGGCATACATGATTGGCTGATGCTAAGGTAGGAATATGGCTTACATTGACGATTGGATGAAGTGAAGCTAGGCCACTGGCTGCATTTATGATTGGCTTATGCTAATCTAGGGTTGTGGCTTACATCGATGATTGGATGAATTGAAGATAGGCTGCCGGCTCGCATACATGACTGAGAGACGCTAAGGTTGGTATGTGGCTTGCATCGATGATAGGTTGACGTGAAGCTAGACTGCTGGCTGGCATAAATGACTGAGAGACGCTAAGGTTGGTATGTGGCTAGCATCAATGATAGGTTGACGTGAAGCTAGGCTGCCGGCTGGCATTCATGACTGAGAGACGCTACGGTTGGTATGTGGCTTGCATCGATGATAGGTTGACGTGAAGCTAGGCTGTCGGCTGATATTTATGACTGAGAGACGCTAAGGTTGGTATGTGGCTAGCATCGATGATAGGTTGACGTGAAGCTAGGTTGCCGGCTGGCATTAATGACTGAGAGACGCTAAGGTTGGTATGTGGCTTGCATCGATGATAGGTTGACGTGAAGCTAGGCTGCCGGCTGGCATTCATGACTGAGAGACGCTAAGGTTGGTCTGTGGCTTGCATCAATGATAGGTTGACGTGAAGCTAGGCTGCCGGCTGGCATTCATGACAGAGAGACGCTAAGGTTGGTATGTGGCTTGCATCGATGATAGGTTGACATGAAGCTAGGCTGCCGGCTGGCATTCATGACAGAGAGACACTAAGGTTGGTATGTGGCTTGCATCGATGATAGTTTGACATGAAGCCAGGCTGTCGGCTGGCATTCATGACTGAGAGACACTAAGGTTGGTATGTGGCTTGCATCGATGATAGGTTGACGTGAAGCTAGGCTGCCGGCTGGCATTCATGACTGAGAGACGCTAAGGTTGGTATGTGGTTTGCATCGATGATAGGTTGACGTGAAGCTAGGCTGCCGGCTGGAATACATGACTGAGAGACGCTAAGGTTGGTATGTGGCTTGCATCGATGATAGGTTGACGTGAAGCTAGGCTGCCGGCTGGCATACATAACTGAGAGACGCTAAGGTTGATATGTGGCTTGCATCGATGATAGGTTGACGTGAAGCTAGGCTGCCGGTTGACCTACATGACTGAGAGACGCTAAGGTTGGCATGTGGCTTGCATCAATGATAGGTTGACGTGAAGCTAGGCTGCCGGCTGGCATACATGACTGAGAGACGCTAAGGTTGGTATGAGGCTTGCATCGATGATAGGTTGACGTGAAGCTAGGCTGTCGGCTGGCATACATGACTGAGAGACGCTAAGGTTGGTATGTGGTTTGCATCGATGATAGGTTGACGTGAAGCTAGGCTGCCAGCTGGCAGGCTGCTGGCAGGCATACATGATTGGCTGATGCTAAGGTAGGTATATGGCTTACATTGACGATTGGATGAAGTGAAGCTAGGCCACTGGCTGCATTTATGATTGGCTTATGCTAATCTAGGGCTGTGTCTTACATCGATGATTGGATGAATTGAAGATAGACTGCTGGCTCGCATTCATGACTGAGAGACGCTAAGGTTGGTATGTGGATTGCCTCAATGATAGGTTGAGGTGAAGCTAGACTGCCGGCTGAAATTCATGACTGAGAGACGCGAAGGTTGGTATGTGGCTTGTATCAATGATAGGTTGACGTGAAGCTAGGCTGCTGGCTGGCATTCATGACTGAGAGACGCTAAGGTTGGTATGTGGCTTGCATCGATGAAAGGTTGACGTGAAGCTAAGCTGCCGGCTGGCATACATGACTGAGAGACGCTAAGGTTGGTATGTGGCTTGCATCGATGATAGGTTGACGTGAAGCTAGGCTGCCGGATGGCATTCATGACTGAGAGACGCTAAGGTTGGTCTGTGGCTTGCATCAATAATAGGTTGACATGAAGCTAGGCTGCCGGCTGGCATACATGACAGAGAGACACTAAGGTTGGAATGTGGCTGGCATCGATGATAGGTTGACGTGAATCTAGGCTGCCGGCCAGCATTCATGAATGAAAGACACTAAGGTTGGTATGTGGCTTGCATCGATGATAGGTTGACGTGAAGCTAGGCTGCCGGCTGGCATACATGACTGAGAGACGCTAAGGTTGGTATGTGGCTTGCATCGATGATAGGTTGACGTGAAGCTAGGCTGCCGGATGGCATACATGACTTAGAGACGCTAAGGTTGATATGTGGCTTGCATCAATGATAGGTTGACGTGAAGCTAGGCTGCCGGCTGTCCTACATGACTGAGAGACGGTAAGGTTAGTCTGTGGCTTGCATCAATGATAGGTTGACGTGAAGCTAGGCCTCCGGCTGGCATACATGACTGAGAGACGCTAAGGTTGATATGTGGCTTGCATCTATGATAGGTTGACGTGAAGCTAGGCTGCCAGCTGGCAGGCTGCTGGCAGGCATATATGATTGGCTGATGCTAAGGTAGGAATATGGCTTACATTGACGATTGGATGAAGTGAAGCTAAGCCACTGGCTGCATTTATGATTGGCTTATGCTAATCTAGGGTTGTGGCTTACATCGATGATTGGATGAATTGAAGATAGGCTGCAGGCTCGCATACATGACGGAGAGACGCTAAGGTTGGTATGTGGCTTGCATCGATGATAGGTTGACGTGAAGCTAGGCTGCCGGCCAGCATTCATGACTGAAAGACACTAAAGTTGGTATGTGGCTTGCATCGATGATAGGTTGACGTGAAGCTAGGCTGCCGGCTGGCATACATGACTGAGAGACGCTAAGGTTGGTATGTGGCTTTCATCGATGATAGGTTGACGTGAAGCTAGGCTGCCAGCTGGCATACATGACTGAGAGACGCTAAGGTTGGTATGTGGCTTGCATCGATGATAGGTTGACGTGAAGCTAGGCTGCCGGATGGCATACATGACTGAGAGACGCTAAGGTTGATATGTGGCTTGCATCAATGATAGGTTGACGTGAAGCTAGGCTGCCAGCTGGCAGGCTGCTGGCAGGCATACATGATTGGCTGATGCTAAGGTAGGAATATGGCTTACATTGACGATTGGATGAAGTGAAGCTAAGCCACTGGCTGCATTTATGATTGGCTTATGCTAATCTAGGGTTGTGGCTTACATCGATGATTGGATGAGTTGAAGATAGGCTGCCGGCTCGCATACATGACTGAGAGACGCTAAGGTTGGTATGTGGCTTGCATCGATGATAGGTTGATGTGAAGCTAGGCTGCCGGCTCGCATACATGACTGAAAGACGCTAAGGTTGGTATGTGGATTGCCTCGATGATAGGTTGCCGTGAAGCTAGACTGCTGGCTGGCATAAATGACTGAGAGATGCTAAGGTTGGTATGTGGCTAGCATCGATGATAGGTTGACGTGAAGCTAGGCTACCGGCTGGCATTCATGACTGAGAGACGCTAAGGTTGGTATGTGGCTTGCATCGATGATAGGTTCACGTGAAGCTAGGCTGTCGACTGGCATTCATGACTGAGAGACGCTAAGTTGGTATGTGGCTTGCATCGATGATAGGTTGACGTGAAGCTAGGCTGCCGGCTGGCATACATGACTGAGAGACGCTAAGGTTGGTATGTGGCTTGCATCGATGATAGGTTGACGTGAAGCTAGGCTGCGGGCTGGCATACATGACTGAGAGACGCAAAGGTTGGTATGTGGCTTGCATCGATGATAGGTTGACGTGAAGCTGGGCTGCCGGCTGGCATATATGACTGAGAGACGCTAAGGTTGTTATGTGGTTTGCATCAATGATCGGTTGACGTGAAGCTAGGCCATCAGCTGGCAGGCTGCTGGCAGCCATACATGATTGGCTGATGCTAAGGTAGGTATATGGCTTACATTGATGATTGGATGAAGTGAAGCTAGGCCACTGGCTGCATTTATGATTGGCTTATGCTAATCTAGGGTTGAGGCTTACATTGATGATTGGATGAATTGAAGATAGGCTGCCAGCTTGCATTCATGAATGAGCGAAGCTAAGGTTGGTATGTGGCTTGCATCGATGATAGGTTGACGTGAAGCTAGGCTGTCGGCTGGCATACATGACTGAGAGACGCTTAGGTTGGTATGTGGTTTGCATCGATGATAGGTTGACGTGAAGCTAGGCTGCCAGCTGGCAGGCTGCTGGCAGGCATACATGATTGGCTGATGCTAAGGTAGGTATATGGCTTACATTGACGATTGGATGAAGTGAAGCTAGGCCACTGGCTGCATTTATGATTGGCTTATGCTAATCTAGGGCTGTGTCTTACATCGATGATTGGATGAATTGAAGATAGGCTGCTGGCTCGCATACATGACTGAGAGACGCTAAGGTTGGTATGTGGATTGCCTCATTGATAGGTTGAGGTGAAGCTAGACTGCCGGCTGGCATTCATGTCAGAGAGACGCTAAGGTTGGTATGTGGCTTGCATTGAAGATAGGTTGACGTGAAGCTAGGCTGACGGCTGGCTTACATGACTGAGAGACGCTAAGGTTGCTATGTGGCTTGCATCGATGATAGGTTGACGTGAAGCTAGGCTGCCGGCTGGCATTCATGACTGAGAGACGCTAAGGTTGGTATGTGGCTTGCATCGATGACAGGTTGATGTGAAGCTAGGCTGCTGGCTGGCATACATAACTGAGAGACGCTAAGGTTGGTATGTGGCTTGCATCGATGATAGGTTGACGTGAAGCTAGGCTGCTGGCTGACATTCATGACTGAGAGACGCTAAGGTTGGTATGTGGCTTGCTTCGATGATTAACTGACGTGAAGCTAGGCTGCTGGCTGGCATTCATGACTGAGAGACTATAAGGTTGGTGTGTGGCTATCATAGATGATAGATTGACGTGAAGCTAGGCTGCTGGCTGGCATACATGACTGAGAGACGCTAAGTTTGGTATGTTGCTTGCATCGATGATAGGTTGACATGAAGCTAGGCTGCCGGCCGGCATTCATGACTGAGAGACGCTAAGGTTGGTATGTGGCATGCATCGATGACAGGTTGACGTGAAGCTAGGCTGCCGGCTGGCATACATGACTGAGAGACGCTAAGTTTGGTATGTGGCTTGCATCGATGATAGGCTGACGTGAAGCTAGGCAGCCAGCTGGCATACATGACTGAGAGACGCTAAGTTTGGTATGTGGCATGCATTGATGATAGGTTGACGTGAAGCTAGGCTGCCGGCTGGCATTCATGAATGAGAGACGCTAAGGTTATTATGTGGCTTGCATCGATGATAGGTTGACGTGAAGCTAGGCTGCCAGCTGGCATACATGACTGAGAGACACTAAGGTTGGTATGTGGCTTGCATCGATGATAGGTTGACGTGAAGCTAGGCTGCAGGATGGCATTCATGACTGAGAGACGCTAAGGTTGGTATGTGGCTTGCATCGATAATAGGTTGACGTGAAGCTAGGCTGCTGGCTGGCATTCATGACTGAGAGACGCTAAGGTTGGTATGTGGCTTGCATCAATGATAGGTTGACGTGAAGCTAAGCTGCTGGCTGCAATACATGACTGATAGACGCTAAGGTTGGTATGTGGCTTGCATCGATAATAGGTTGACGTGAAGCTAGGCTGCCGGCTGGCATACATGACTATGATACTCTAAGGTTGGAATGTGGCTGGCATCGATGATAGGTTGACGTGAAGCTAGGCTGCCGGCCAGCATTCATGACTGAAAGACACTAAGGTTGGTATGTGGCTTGCATCGATGATAGGTTGACTTGAAGCTAGGCTGCTGGCTGGCATACATGACTGAGAGACGCTAAGGTTGGTATGTGGCTTTCATCGATGATAGGTTGACGTGAAGCTAGGCTGCCGGCTGGCATACATGACTGAGAGATGCTAAGGTTGGTATGTGGCTTGCATCGATGATAGGTTGACGTGAAGCTAGGCTGCCGGCTGGCATACATGAATGAGAGACGCTAAGGTTGGTATGTGTCTTGCATCAATGATAGGTTGACGTGAAGCTAGGCTGCCGGCTGGCCGTCATGACTGAGAGACGCTAAGGTTGGTATGTGGCTTGCATCGATGATAGGTTAACGTGAAGCTAGGCTGCCAGCTGGCCTTCATGACTGAGAGACGCTAATGTTGGTATGTGGCTTGCATCGATGATAGGTTGACGTGAAGCTAGGCTGCCAGCTGAAATTCATGACTGAGAGACTCGAAGGTTGGTATGTGGCTTGCATCAATGATAGGTTGACGTGAAGCTAGGCTGCTGGCTGGCATTCATGACTGAGAGACGCTAAGGTTGGTATGTGGCTTGCATCGATGAAAGGTTGACGTGAAGCTAAGCTGCCGGCTGGCATACATGACTGAGAGACGCTAAGGTTGGTATGTGGCTTGCATCGATGATAGCTTGTCGTGAAGCTAGGCTGCCGGATGGCATTCATGACTGAGAGACGCTAAGGTTGGTCTGTGGCTTGCATCAATGATAGGTTGACGTGAAGCTAGGCTGCCGGCTGGCATTCATGACAGAGAGACCCTTAAGTCGGTATGTGGCTTGCATCGATGATAGGTTGAAATGAAGCTAGGCTGCCGGCTGGCATTCATGACTGAGAGACGCTAAGGTTGGAATGTGGCTTGCATCGATGATAGGTTGATGTGAAGCTAGGCTGCCGGCTGGCATTCATGACTGAGAGACGCAAAGGTTTGTATGTGGCTTGCATCGATGATAGGTTGACGTAAAGCTAGGCTGCCGGCTGGCATACATGACTGAGAGATGCTAAGGATGGTATGTGGCTTGCATCGATGATAGGTTGATGTGAAGCTAGGCTGCCAGCTGGCATACATGACTGAGAGACGCTAAGGTTGATATGTGGCTTGCATCAATGATAGGTTGACGTGAAGCTAGGCTGCCGGCTGACCTACATGACTGAGAGACGGTAAGGTTAGTCTGTGGCTTGCATCAATGATAGGTTGACGTGAAGCTAGGCCTCCGGCTGGCATGAATGATTGAGAGACGCTAAGGTTGATATGTGGCTTGCAACTATGATAGGTTGACGTGAAGCTGGGCTACCAGCTGGCAGGCTGCTGGCAGGCATACATGATTGGCTGATGCTAAGCTAGGAATATGGCTTACATTGACGATTGGATGAAGTGAAGCTAGGCCACTGGCTGCATTTATGATTGGCTTATGCTAATCTAGGGTTGTGGCTTACATCGATGATTGGATGAATTGAAGCTAGACTGCTGGCTGGCATAAATGACTGAGAGACGCTAAGGTTGGTATGTGGCTAGCATCGATGATAGGTTGACGCGAAGCTAGGCTGCCGGTTGGCATTCATGACTGAGAGACGCTAAGGTTGGTATGTGGCTTGCATCGATGATAGGTTGACGTGAAGCTAGGCTGCCGGCTGGCATTCATGACTGAGAGACGCTAAGGTTGGTATGTGGCTTGCATCGATGATAGGTTGACGTGAAGCTAGGCTGCCGGCTGGCATACATGACTGAGAGACGCTAAGGTTGGTATGTGGCTTGCATCGATGATAGGTTGACGTGAAGCTAGGCTGCCGCCTGGCATACATGACTGAGAGACGCTAAGGTTGGTATGTGGCTTGCATCGATGATAGGTTGACGTGAAGCTAGGCTGCCGGCTGGCATACATGACTGAGAGACGCTAAGGTTGGTATGTGGCTTGCATCGATGATATGTTGACGTGAAGCTAGGCTGCCGCTGGCATTCATGACTGAGAGACGGTAAGGTTGGTATGTGGCGTGCATCGATGATAGGTTGACGTGAAGCTAGGCTGCCGGCCTACATATATGACTGAGAGACGCTAAGGTTGGTATGTGGTTTGCATCGATGATCGGTTGACGTGAAGCTAGGCCATCAGCTGTCAGGCTACTGGCAGCCATACATGATTGGCTGATGCTAAGGTAGGTATATGGCTTACATTGATGAGCTGGATGAAGTGAAGCTAGGCCACTGGCTGCATTTATGATTGGCTTATGCTAATGTAGGGTTGTGGCTTACATTGATGATTGGATGAATTGAATATAGGCTGCCGGCTGGCATTCATGACTGAGAGACGCTAAGGTTGGTATGTGGCTTGCATCGATGATAGGTTGACGTGAAGCTAGGCTGCCGGCTGGCATACATGACTGAGAGACGCTAAGGTTGGTATGTGGCTTGCATCGATGATAGGTTGACGTGAAGCTAGGCTGCCGCCTGGCATACATGACTGAGAGACGCTAAGGTTGGTATGTGGCTTGCATCAATGATAGGTTGACGTGAAGCTAGGCTGCCGCCTGGCATACATGACTGAGAGACGCTAAGGTTGGTATGTGGCTTGCATCAATGATAGGTTGACGTGAAGCTAGGCTGCCGGCCAGCATTCATGACTGAAAGACACTAAGGTTGGTATGTGGCTTGCATCGATGATAGGTTGACTTGAAGCTAGGCTGCTGGCTGGCATACATGACTGAGAGACGCTAAGGTTGGTATGTGGCTTTCATCGATGATAGGTTGACGTGAAGCTAGGCTGCCGGCTGGCATACATGACTGAGAGATGCTAAGGTTGGTATGTGGCTTGCATCGATGATAGGTTGACGTGAAGCTAGGCTGCCGGCTGGCATACATGAATGAGAGACGCTAAGGTTGGTATGTGTCTTGCATCAATGATAGGTTGACGTGAAGCTAGGCTGCCGGCTGGCCGTCATGACTGAGAGACGCTAAGGTTGGTATGTGGCTTGCATCGATGATAGGTTAACGTGAAGCTAGGCTGCCAGCTGGCCTTCATGACTGAGAGACGCTAATGTTGGTATGTGGCTTGCATCGATGATAGGTTGACGTGAAGCTAGGCTGCCAGCTGAAATTCATGACTGAGCGACTCGAAGGTTGGTATGTGGCTTGCATCAATGATAGGTTGACGTGAAGCTAGGCTGCTGGCTGGCATTCATGACTGAGAGACGCTAAGGTTGGTATGTGGCTTGCATCGATGAAAGGTTGACGTGAAGCTAAGCTGCCGGCTGGCATACATGACTGAGAGACGCTAAGGTTGGTATGTGGCTTGCATCAATGATAGATTTACCTGAAGTTAGGCTGCCGGCTGGCATTTATGACTGAGAGACGTTAAGGTTGGTATGTGGCTTGCATTGATGAAAGGTTGACGTGAAGCTAGGCTTCCAGTTGGCATACATGACTGAGAGACGCTAAGGTTGGTATGTGGCTTGCATCAATGATGGGTTGACGTGAAGCTAGGCTGCCGGCTGGCATTCATGTCAGAGAGACGCTAAGGTTGGTATGTGGCTTGCATCGATGATAGGTTGATGTTAAGCTAGGCTGCCGGCTGGCATTCATGACTGAGAGACGCTAAGGTTGGTCTGTGGCTTGCATCAATGATAGGTTGACGTGAAGCTAGGCTGCCGGCTGGCATTCATGACAGAGAGACGCTAAGGTTGGTATGTGGCTTGCATCGATGATAGGTTGACATGAAGCTAGGCTGTCGGCTGGCATTCATGACTGAGAGACGCCAAGGTTGGTATGTGGCTTGCATCGATGATAGGTTGACGTGAAGCTAGGCTGCCGGCTGGCATTCATGACTGAGAGACGCTAAGGTTGATATGTGGTTTGCATCGATGATAGGTTGACGTGAAGCTAGGCTGCCGGCTGGCATACATAACTGAGAGACGCTAAGGTTGATATGTGGCTTGCATCGATGATAGGTTGACGTGAAGCTAGGCTGCCGGCTGACGTACATGACTGAGAGACGGTAAGGTTGGTATGTGGCTTGCATCAATGATAGGTTGACATGAAGCTATGCTGCCGGCTGGCATACATGACTGAGAGACGCTAAGGTTGGTATGAGGCTTGCATCAATGATAGGTTGACGTGAAGCTAGGATGCCAGCTGGCATACATGACTGAGAGACGCTAAGGTTGGTATGAGGCTTGCATCGATGATAGGTTGACGTGAAGCTAGGCTGTCGGCTGGCATACATGACTGAGAGACGCTAAGGTTGGTATGTGGTTTGCATCGATGATAGGTTGACGTGAAGCTAGGCTGCCAGCTGGCAGGCTGCTGGCAGGCATACATGATTGGCTGATGCTAAGGTAGGTATATGGCTTACATTGACGATTGGATGAAGTGAAGCTAGGCCACTGGCTGCATTTATGATTGGCTTATGCTAATCTAGGGCTGTGTCTTACATCGATGATTGGATGAATTGAAGGTAGACTGCTGGCTCGCATACATGACTGAGAGACGCTAAGGTTGGTATGTGGATTGCCTCAATGATAGGTTGAGGTGAAGCTAGACTGCCGGCTGAAATTCATGACTGAGAGACGCAAAGGTTGGTACGTGGCTTGTATCAATGATAGGTTGACGTGAAGCTAGGCTGCTGGCTGGCATTCATGACTGAGAGACGCTAAGGTTGGTATGTGGCTTGCATCGATGAAAGGTTGACGTGAAGCTAAGCTGCCGGCTGGCATACATGACTGAGAGACGCTAAGGTTGGTATGTGGCTTGCATCGATGATAGGTTGACGTGAAGCTAGGCTGCCGGATGGCATTCATGACTGAGAGACGCTAAGGTTGGTCTGTGGCTTGCATCAATAATAGGTTGACGTGAAGCTAGGCTGCCAACTGGCATACATGACAGAGAGACGCTAAGGTTGGAATGTGGCTGGCATCGATGATAGGTTGACGTGAAGCTAGGCTGCCGGCCAGCATTCATGACTGAAAGACACTAAGGTTGGTATGTGGCTTGCATCGATGATAGGTTGACGTGAAGCTAGGCTGCCGGCTGGCATACATGACTGAGAGACGCTAAGGTTGGTATGTGGCTTGCATCGATGATAGGTTGACGTGAAGCTAGGCTGCCGGATGGCATACATGACTGAGAGACGCTAAGGTTGATATGTGGCTTGCCTCAATGATAGGTTGACGTGAAGCTAGGCTGCCGGCTGACCTACATGACTGAGAGACGCGAAGGTTGGTATGTGGCTTGTATCAATGATAGGTTGACGTGAAGCTAGGCTGCTGGCTGGCATTCATGACTGAGAGACGCTAAGGTTGGTATGTGGCTTGCATCGATGAAAGGTTCACGTGAAGCTAAGCTGCCGGCTGGCATACATGACTGAGAGACGCTAAGGTTGGTATGTGGCTTGCATCGATGATAGGTTGACGTGAAGCTAGGCTGCTGGCTGGCATTCATGACAGAGAGACACTAAGGTCGGTATGTGGCTGGCATCGATGATAGGTTGACATGAAGCTAGGCTGCCGGCTGGCATTCATGACTGAGAGACGCTAAGGTTGGTATTTGGCTTGCATCGTTGATAGGTTGACGTGAAGCTAGGCTGCCGGCTGGCATTCATGACTGAGAGACGCTAACTTCGGTATGTGGCTTGCATCGATGATAGGTTGACATGAATCTAGGCTGCCGGCTGGCATTCATGACTGAGAGACGCTAAGGTTGGTATGTGGCTTGCATCGTTGATAGGTTGACGTGAAGCTAGGCTGCCGGCTGACATTCATGACTGAGAGACGCTAAGGTTTGTATGTGGCTTGCATCAATGATAGGTTGACGTGAAGCTAGGCTGCCGGCTGGCATACATGACTGAGAGACGCTAAGGTTGATATGTGGCTTGCATCAATGATAGGTTGACATGAAGCTGGGCTGCCGGCTGACCTACATGACTGAGAGACGGTAAGGTTAGTCTGTGGCTTGCATCAATGATAGGTTGACGTGAAGCTAGGCCTCCGGCTGGCATACATGACTGAGAGACGCTAAGGTTGATATGTGGCTTGCATCTATGATAGGTTGACGTGAAGCTAGGCTACCAGCTGGCAGGCTGCTGGCAGGCATACATGATTGGCTGATGCTAAGGTAGGAATATGGCTTACATTGACGATTGGATGAAGTGAAGCTAGGCCACTGGCTGCATTTATGATTGGCTTATGCTAATCTAGGGTTGTGGCTTACATCGATGATTGGATGAATTGAAGATAGGCTGCCGGCTCGCATACATGACTGAGAGACGCTAAGGTTGGTATGTGGCTTGCATCGATGATAGGTTGACGTGAAGCTAGACTGCTGGCTGGCATAAATGACTGAGAGACGCTAAGGTTGGTATGTGGCTAGCATCAATGATAGGTTGACGTGAAGCTAGGCTGCCGGCTGGCATTCATGACTGAGAGACGCTACGGTTGGTATGTGGCTTGCATCGATGATAGGTTGACGTGAAGCTAGGCTGTCGGCTGATATTTATGACTGAGAGACGCTAAGGTTGGTATGTGGCTAGCATCGATGATAGGTTGACGTGAAGCTAGGTTGCCGGCTGGCATTAATGACTGAGAGACGCTAAGGTTGGTATGTGGCTTGCATCGATGATAGGTTGACGTGAAGCTAGGCTGCCGGCTGGCATTCATGACTGAGAGACGCTAAGGTTGGTCTGTGGCTTGCATCAATGATAGGTTGACGTGAAGCTAGGCTGCCGGCTGGCATTCATGACAGAGAGACGCTAAGGTTGGTATGTGGCTTGCATCGATGATAGGTTGACATGAAGCTAGGCTGCCGGCTGGCATTCATGACAGAGAGACACTAAGGTTGGTATGTGGCTTGCATCGATGATAGTTTGACATGAAGCCAGGCTGTCGGCTGGCATTCATGACTGAGAGACACTAAGGTTGGTATGTGGCTTGCATCGATGATAGGTTGACGTGAAGCTAGGCTGCCGGCTGGCATTCATGACTGAGAGACGCTAAGGTTGGTATGTGGTTTGCATCGATGATAGGTTGACGTGAAGCTAGGCTGCCGGCTGGAATACATGACTGAGAGACGCTAAGGTTGGTATGTGGCTTGCATCGATGATAGGTTGACGTGAAGCTAGGCTGCCGGCTGGCATACATAACTGAGAGACGCTAAGGTTGATATGTGGCTTGCATCGATGATAGGTTGACGTGAAGCTAGGCTGCCGGTTGACCTACATGACTGAGAGACGCTAAGGTTGGCATGTGGCTTGCATCAATGATAGGTTGACGTGAAGCTAGGCTGCCGGCTGGCATACATGACTGAGAGACGCTAAGGTTGGTATGAGGCTTGCATCGATGATAGGTTGACGTGAAGCTAGGCTGTCGGCTGGCATACATGACTGAGAGACGCTAAGGTTGGTATGTGGTTTGCATCGATGATAGGTTGACGTGAAGCTAGGCTGCCAGCTGGCAGGCTGCTGGCAGGCATACATGATTGGCTGATGCTAAGGTAGGTATATGGCTTACATTGACGATTGGATGAAGTGAAGCTAGGCCACTGGCTGCATTTATGATTGGCTTATGCTAATCTAGGGCTGTGTCTTACATCGATGATTGGATGAATTGAAGATAGATTGCTGGCTCGCATTCATGACTGAGAGACGCTAAGGTTGGTATGTGGATTGCCTCAATGATAGGTTGAGGTGAAGCTAGACTGCCGGCTGAAATTCATGACTGAGAGACGCGAAGGTTGGTATGTGGCTTGTATCAATGATAGGTTGACGTGAAGCTAGGCTGCTGGCTGGCATTCATGACTGAGAGACGCTAAGGTTGGTATGTGGCTTGCATCGATGAAAGGTTGACGTGAAGCTAAGCTGCCGGCTGGCATACATGACTGAGAGACGCTAAGGTTGGTATGTGGCTTGCATCGATGATAGGTTGACGTGAAGCTAGGCTGCCGGATGGCATTCATGACTGAGAGACGCTAAGGTTGGTCTGTGGCTTGCATCAATAATAGGTTGACATGAAGCTAGGCTGCCGGCTGGCATACATGACAGAGAGACACTAAGGTTGGAATGTGGCTGGCATCGATGATAGGTTGACGTGAATCTAGGCTGCCGGCCAGCATTCATGACTGAAAGACACTAAGGTTGGTATGTGGCTTGCATCGATGATAGGTTGACGTGAAGCTAGGCTGCCGGCTGGCATACATGACTGAGAGACGCTAAGGTTGGTATGTGGCTTGCATCGATGATAGGTTGACGTGAAGCTAGGCTGCCGGATGGCATACATGACTTAGAGACGCTAAGGTTGATATGTGGCTTGCATCAATGATAGGTTGACGTGAAGCTAGGCTGCCGGCTGTCCTACATGACTGAGAGACGGTAAGGTTAGTCTGTGGCTTGCATCAATGATAGGTTGACGTGAAGCTAGGCCTCCGGCTGGCATACATGACTGAGAGACGCTAAGGTTGATATGTGGCTTGCATCTATGATAGGTTGACGTGAAGCTAGGCTGCCAGCTGGCAGGCTGCTGGCAGGCATATATGATTGGCTGATGCTAAGGTAGGAATATGGCTTACATTGACGATTGGATGAAGTGAAGCTAAGCCACTGGCTGCATTTATGATTGGCTTATGCTAATCTAGGGTTGTGGCTTACATCGATGATTGGATGAATTGAAGATAGGCTGCAGGCTCGCATACATGACGGAGAGACGCTAAGGTTGGTATGTGGCTTGCATCGATGATAGGTTGACGTGAAGCTAGGCTGCCGGCCAGCATTCATGACTGAAAGACACTAAAGTTGGTATGTGGCTTGCATCGATGATAGGTTGACGTGAAGCTAGGCTGCCGGCTGGCATACATGACTGAGAGACGCTAAGGTTGGTATGTGGCTTTCATCGATGATAGGTTGACGTGAAGCTAGGCTGCCAGCTGGCATACATGACTGAGAGACGCTAAGGTTGGTATGTGGCTTGCATCGATGATAGGTTGACGTGAAGCTAGGCTGCCGGATGGCATACATGACTGAGAGACGCTAAGGTTGATATGTGGCTTGCATCAATGATAGGTTGACGTGAAGCTAGGCTGCCAGCTGGCAGGCTGCTGGCAGGCATACATGATTGGCTGATGCTAAGGTAGGAATATGGCTTACATTGACGATTGGATGAAGTGAAGCTAAGCCACTGGCTGCATTTATGATTGGCTTATGCTAATCTAGGGTTGTGGCTTACATCGATGATTGGATGAGTTGAAGATAGGCTGCCGGCTCGCATACATGACTGAGAGACGCTAAGGTTGGTATGTGGCTTGCATCGATGATAGGTTGATGTGAAGCTAGGCTGCCGGCTCGCATACATGACTGAAAGACGCTAAGGTTGGTATGTGGATTGCCTCGATGATAGGTTGCCGTGAAGCTAGACTGCTGGCTGGCATAAATGACTGAGAGATGCTAAGGTTGGTATGTGGCTAGCATCGATGATAGGTTGACGTGAAGCTAGGCTACCGGCTGGCATTCATGACTGAGAGACGCTAAGGTTGGTATGTGGCTTGCATCGATGATAGGTTCACGTGAAGCTAGGCTGTCGACTGGCATTCATGACTGAGAGACGCTAAGTTGGTATGTGGCTTGCATCGATGATAGGTTGACGTGAAGCTAGGCTGCCGGCTGGCATACATGACTGAGAGACGCTAAGGTTGGTATGTGGCTTGCATCGATGATAGGTTGACGTGAAGCTAGGCTGCGGGCTGGCATACATGACTGAGAGACGCAAAGGTTGGTATGTGGCTTGCATCGATGATAGGTTGACGTGAAGCTAGGCTGCCGGCTGGCATTCATGACTGATAGACGGTAAGGTTGGTATGTGGCTTGCATCGATGATAGGTTGACGTGAAGCTGGGCTGCCGGCTGGCATATATGACTGAGAGACGCTAAGGTTGTTATGTGGTTTGCATCAATGATCGGTTGACGTGAAGCTAGGCCATCAGCTGGCAGGCTGCTGGCAGCCATACATGATTGGCTGATGCTAAGGTAGGTATATGGCTTACATTGATGATTGGATGAAGTGAAGCTAGGCCACTGGCTGCATTTATGATTGGCTTATGCTAATCTAGGGTTGAGGCTTACATTGATGATTGGATGAATTGAAGATAGGCTGCCAGCTTGCATTCATGAATGAGCGAAGCTAAGGTTGGTATGTGGCTTGCATCGATGATAGGTTGACTTGAAGCTAGGCTGTCGGCTGGCATACATGACTGAGAGACGCTTAGGTTGGTATGTGGTTTGCATCGATGATAGGTTGACGTGAAGCTAGGCTGCCAGCTGGCAGGCTGCTGGCAGGCATACATGATTGGCTGATGCTAAGGTAGGTATATGGCTTACATTGACGATTGGATGAAGTGAAGCTAGGCCACTGGCTGCATTTATGATTGGCTTATGCTAATCTAGGGCTGTGTCTTACATCGATGATTGGATGAATTGAAGATAGGCTGCTGGCTCGCATACATGACTGAGAGACGCTAAGGTTGGTATGTGGATTGCCTCATTGATAGGTTGAGGTGAAGCTAGACTGCCGGCTGGCATTCATGTCAGAGAGACGCTAAGGTTGGTATGTGGCTTGCATTGAAGATAGGTTGACGTGAAGCTAGGCTGACGGCTGGCTTACATGACTGAGAGACGCTAAGGTTGCTATGTGGCTTGCATCGATGATAGGTTGACGTGAAGCTAGGCTGCCGGCTGGCATTCATGACTGAGAGACGCTAAGGTTGGTATGTGGCTTGCATCGATGACAGGTTGATGTGAAGCTAGGCTGCTGGCTGGCATACATAACTGAGAGACGCTAAGGTTGGTATGTGGCTTGCATCGATGATAGGTTGACGTGAAGCTAGGCTGCTGGCTGACATTCATGACTGAGAGACGCTAAGGTTGGTATGTGGCTTGCTTCGATGATTAACTGACGTGAAGCTAGGCTGCTGGCTGGCATTCATGACTGAGAGACTATAAGGTTGGTGTGTGGCTATCATAGATGATAGATTGACGTGAAGCTAGGCTGCTGGCTGGCATACATGACTGAGAGACGCTAAGTTTGGTATGTTGCTTGCATCGATGATAGGTTGACATGAAGCTAGGCTGCCGGCCGGCATTCATGACTGAGAGACGCTAAGGTTGGTATGTGGCATGCATCGATGACAGGTTGACGTGAAGCTAGGCTGCCGGCTGGCATACATGACTGAGAGACGCTAAGTTTGGTATGTGGCTTGCATCGATGATAGGCTGACGTGAAGCTAGGCAGCCAGCTGGCATACATGACTGAGAGACGCTAAGTTTGGTATGTGGCATGCATTGATGATAGGTTGACGTGAAGCTAGGCTGCCGGCTGGCATTCATGAATGAGAGACGCTAAGGTTATTATGTGGCTTGCATCGATGATAGGTTGACGTGAAGCTAGGCTGCCAGCTGGCATACATGACTGAGAGACACTAAGGTTGGTATGTGGCTTGCATCGATGATAGGTTGACGTGAAGCTAGGCTGCAGGATGGCATTCATGACTGAGAGACGCTAAGGTTGGTATGTGGCTTGCATCGATAATAGGTTGACGTGAAGCTAGGCTGCTGGCTGGCATTCATGACTGAGAGACGCTAAGGTTGGTATGTGGCTTGCATCAATGATAGGTTGACGTGAAGCTAAGCTGCTGGCTGCAATACATGACTGATAGACGCTAAGGTTGGTATGTGGCTTGCATCGATAATAGGTTGACGTGAAGCTAGGCTGCCGGCTGGCATACATGACTATGATACTCTAAGGTTGGAATGTGGCTGGCATCGATGATAGGTTGACGTGAAGCTAGGCTGCCGGCCAGCATTCATGACTGAAAGACACTAAGGTTGGTATGTGGCTTGCATCGATGATAGGTTGACTTGAAGCTAGGCTGCTGGCTGGCATACATGACTGAGAGACGCTAAGGTTGGTATGTGGCTTTCATCGATGATAGGTTGACGTGAAGCTAGGCTGCCGGCTGGCATACATGACTGAGAGATGCTAAGGTTGGTATGTGGCTTGCATCGATGATAGGTTGACGTGAAGCTAGGCTGCCGGCTGGCATACATGAATGAGAGACGCTAAGGTTGGTATGTGTCTTGCATCAATGATAGGTTGACGTGAAGCTAGGCTGCCGGCTGGCCGTCATGACTGAGAGACGCTAAGGTTGGTATGTGGCTTGCATCGATGATAGGTTAACGTGAAGCTAGGCTGCCAGCTGGCCTTCATGACTGAGAGACGCTAATGTTGGTATGTGGCTTGCATCGATGATAGGTTGACGTGAAGCTAGGCTGCCAGCTGAAATTCATGACTGAGAGACTCGAAGGTTGGTATGTGGCTTGCATCAATGATAGGTTGACGTGAAGCTAGGCTGCTGGCTGGCATTCATGACTGAGAGACGCTAAGGTTGGTATGTGGCTTGCATCGATGAAAGGTTGACGTGAAGCTAAGCTGCCGGCTGGCATACATGACTGAGAGACGCTAAGGTTGGTATGTGGCTTGCATCGATGATAGCTTGTCGTGAAGCTAGGCTGCCGGATGGCATTCATGACTGAGAGACGCTAAGGTTGGTCTGTGGCTTGCATCAATGATAGGTTGACGTGAAGCTAGGCTGCCGGCTGGCATTCATGACAGAGAGACCCTTAAGTCGGTATGTGGCTTGTATCGATGATAGGTTGAAATGAAGCTAGGCTGCCGGCTGGCATTCATGACTGAGAGACGCTAAGGTTGGAATGTGGCTTGCATCGATGATAGGTTGATGTGAAGCTAGGCTGCCGGCTGGCATTCATGACTGAGAGACGCAAAGGTTTGTATGTGGCTTGCATCGATGATAGGTTGACGTAAAGCTAGGCTGCCGGCTGGCATACATGACTGAGAGATGCTAAGGATGGTATGTGGCTTGCATCGATGATAGGTTGATGTGAAGCTAGGCTGCCAGCTGGCATACATGACTGAGAGACGCTAAGGTTGATATGTGGCTTGCATCAATGATAGGTTGACGTGAAGCTAGGCTGCCGGCTGACCTACATGACTGAGAGACGGTAAGGTTAGTCTGTGGCTTGCATCAATGATAGGTTGACGTGAAGCTAGGCCTCCGGCTGGCATGAATGATTGAGAGACGCTAAGGTTGATATGTGGCTTGCAACTATGATAGGTTGACGTGAAGCTGGGCTACCAGCTGGCAGGCTGCTGGCAGGCATACATGATTGGCTGATGCTAAGCTAGGAATATGGCTTACATTGACGATTGGATGAAGTGAAGCTAGGCCACTGGCTGCATTTATGATTGGCTTATGCTAATCTAGGGTTGTGGCTTACATCGATGATTGGATGAATTGAAGCTAGACTGCTGGCTGGCATAAATGACTGAGAGACGCTAAGGTTGGTATGTGGCTAGCATCGATGATAGGTTGACGCGAAGCTAGGCTGCCGGCTGGCATTCATGACTGACAGACGCTAAGGTTGGTATGTGGCTTGCATTGATGATAGATTGACGTGAAGCTAGGCTGCCTGCTGGCATTCTTGACTGAGAGACGCTACGGTTGGTATGTGGCTTCCATCGATGATAGGTTGACGTGAAGCTAGGCTGCCGGCTCGCATACATGACTGAGAGACGCTAAGGTTGGTATGTGGCTTGCATCGATGATAGGTTGACGTGAAGCTAGGCTGCCGGCTCGCATACATGACTGAAAGACGCTAAGGGTGGTATGTGGATTGTCTCGATGATAGGTTGAAGTGAAGCTAGACTGCCGGCTGGCATTCATGACTGAGAGACGCTAAGGTTGGTATGTGGCTTGCATCGATGATAGGTTGACGTGAAGCTAGGATGATGGCTGGCTTTCATGACAGAGAGACGCTAATGTCGGTATGTGGCTTGCATCGATGATAGGTTGACATGAAGCTAGGCTGCCGGCTGGCATTCATGACTGAGAGACGCTAAGGTTGGTATGTGGCTTGCATCGATGATAGGTTGACGTGAAGCTAGGCTGCCGGCTGGCATTCATGACTGAGAGACGCTAAGGTTGGTATGTGGCTTGCATCGATGATAGGTTGACGTGAAGCTAGGCTGTTGGCTGGCATTCATGACTGAGAGACGCTAAGGTTGGTATGTGGCTTGCATCGATGATAGGTTGACGTGAAGCTAGGCTGCCGGCTGGCATACATGACTGAGAGACGCTAAGGTTGGTATGTGGCTTGCATCGATGATAGGTTGACGTGAAGCTAGGCTGCCGGCTGGCATACATGACTGAGAGACGGTAAGGTTGGTATGTGGCTTGCATAGATGATAGGTTGACGTGAAGCTAGGCTGCCGGCTGGCATATATGACTGAGAGACGCTAAGGTTGGTATGTGGTTTGCATCGATGATCGGTTGACGTGAAGCTAGGCCTCCGGCTGGCATACATGACTGAGAGACAGTAAGGTTAGTCTGTGGCTTGCATCAATGATAGGTTGACGTGAAGCTAGGCTTCCAGCTGGCAGGCTGCTGGTAGGCATACATGATTGGCTGATGCTAAGGTAGGAATATGGCTTACATTGACGATTGGATGAAGTGAAGCTAGGCCACTGGCTGCATTTATGATTGGCTTATGCTAATCTAGGGTTGTGGCTTACATCGATGATCGGTTGAATTGAAGATAGGCTGCCGGCTCGCATACATGACTGAGAGAAGCTAAGGTTGGTATGTGGCATGCATCGATGATAGGTTGACGTGAAGCTAGGCTGCCGGCTCGCATACATGACTGAAAGACGCTAAGGTTGATATGTGGATGGCCTCGATGATAGGTTGACGTGAAGCTAGACTGCTGGCTGGCATAAATGACTGAGAGACGCTAAGGTTGATATGTGGATTGCCTCGATGATAGGTTGACGTGAAGCTAGGCTGCCGGCTGGCATTCATGACTGAGAGACGCTAAGGTTGGTATGTGGCTTGCATCGATGATAGGTTGACGTGAAGCTAGGCTGCCGGCTGGCATACATGACTGAGAGACGCTAAGGTTGGTATGTGGCTTGCATCGATGATAGGTTGACGTGAAGCTAGGCTGCCGGCTGGCATACATGACTGAGAGACGGTAAGGTTGGTATGTGGCTTGCATCGATGATAGGTTGACGTGAAGCTAGGCTGCCGGCTGGCATATATGACTGAGAGACGCTAAGGTTGGTATGTGGTTTGCATCGATGATCGGTTGACGTGAAGCTAGGCCATCAGCTGGCAGGCTGCTGGCAGCCATACATGATTGGCTGATGCTAAGGTAGGTATATGGCTTACATTGATGATTGGATGAAGTGAAGCTAGGTCACTGGCTGCATTTATGATTGGCTTATGCTAATCTAGGGTTGTGGCTTACATTGATGATTGGATGAATTGAAGATAGGCTGCCAGCTGGCATTCATGACTGAGAGACGCTAAGGTTAGTATGTGGCTTGCATCGATGATAGGTTGACGTGAAGCTAGGCTGCCGGCTGGCATTCATGACTGAGAGACGCTAAGGTTGGTATGTGGCTTGCATTGATGATAGGTTGACGTGAAGCTAGGCTGCCTGTGGGCATTCATGACTGAGAGATGCTACGGTTGGTATGTGGTTTGCATCGATGATAGGTTGACGTGAAGCTAGGCAGCCGGCTGGCATTCATGACTGAGGGACGCTAAGGTTGATATGTGGCTTGCATCGATGATAGGTTGACGTGAAGCTAGGCTGCCGGCTGGCATTCATGACTGAGAGACGCTAAGGTTGGTATGTGGCTTGCATCGATGATAGGTTAACGTGAAGCTAGGCTGTCGGCTGGCATTCGTGACTGAGAGACGCTAAGGTTGGTATGTTGCTTGCATCGATGAAAGGTTGACGTAAAGCTAGGCTGCCGGCTGGCATACATGACTGAGAGACGCTAAGGTTGGTATGTGGCTTGCATCGATGATAGGTTGAGGAGAAGCTAGGCTGCCGGCTGGCATTCATGACTTGAGACGCTAAGGTTGGTATGTGGCTTGCATCGATGATAAATTGATGTGAAGCTAGGCTGCCGGCAGGCATTCATGACTGAGAGACGCTAAGGTTGGTGTGTGGCTATCATCGATGATAGATTGACGTGAAGCTAGGTGCAAGCTGGCATACATGTCTGAGAGACACTAAGGTTGGTATGTGGGTTGCATCGATGATAGGTTGACGTGAAGCTAGGCTGCCTGCTGGCATATATGACAACGAGACGCTAAGGTTGGTATGTGGCTTGCATTGGTGATAGGTTAACATGAAGCTAGACTGCTGGCTGGCATACATGACTGAGAGACGCTAAGGTTGGTATGTGGCTTGCATCAATGATAGGTTGACGTGAAGCTAGGCTGCCGGCTGGCATACATGACTGAGAGACGCTAAGGTTGGTATGTGGCTTGCATCAATGATAGGTTGACGTGAAGCTACGCTGCCAGCTGGCATACATGACTGAGAGACGCTAAGGTTGGTATGTGGCTTGCATCGATGATAGGTTGATGTGAAGCTACACTGCCACCTTGCATACATGACTGAGAGACGCTAAGGTTGGTATTTGGCTTGCATCGATGATAGGTTGACGTGAAGCTAGGCGGACGGCTGGCATTCATGACTGAGAGATGCTAAGGTTGGTATGTGGCTTGCATCGATGATAGGTTGATGTGAAGCTAGGCTACCGGCTGGCATACATGACTGAGAGACGTTAAGGTTGGTAGTTGGCTTGCATCGATGATAGGTTGACGTGAAGCTAGACTGCCGGCTGGCATACATGACTGAGAGACGGTAAGGTTGGTATGTGGCTTGCATCGATGAAAGGTTGACGTAAAGCTAGGCTGCCGGCTGGCATTCAGACTTGAGACGCTAAGGTTGGTATGTGGCTTGCATCGATGATAAATTGACGTGAAGCTAGGATGCAAGCTGGCATACATGACTGAGAGACGCTAAGGTTGGTATGTGGCTTGCATCGATGATAGGTTGACGTGAAGCTAGGCTGCCAGCTGGCATACATGACAACGAGATGCTAAGGTTGGTATGTGGCTTACATCTATGATAGGTTGACGTGAAGCTAGGCTGCCGGCTGGCATACATGACTGAGAGATGCTAAGGTTGGTATGTGGCTTGCATCGATGATAGGTTGACGTGAAGCTAGGCTGCCGGCTGGCATACATGACTGAGAGACGCTAAGGTTGGTATGTAGCTTGCATCGATGATAGGTTGACGTGAAGCTAGGCTGCCAGCTGGCATACATGACTGAGAGACATTAAAGTTTGTATGTGGCTTGCATCGATGATAGGTTGATGTGAAGCTAGGCTGCTGGCTGGCATACATGACTGAGAGACGCTAAGGTTGGTATGTGGCTTGCATCGATGATAGGTTGACGTGAAGCTAGGCTGCCGGCTGGCATACATGACTGAGAGACGCTAAGGTTGGTATGTAGCTTGCATCGATGATAGGTTGACGTGAAGCTAGGCTGCCGGCTGGCATACATGACTGAGAGACGCTAAGGTTGGTATGTGGCTTGCATCGATGATAGGTTGACGTGAAGCTAGGCTGCCGGCTGGCATACATGACTGAGAGACGCTAAGGTTGGTATGTAGCTTGCATCGATGATAGGTTGACGTGAAGCTAGGCTGCCAGCTGGCATACATGACTGAGAGACATTAAAGTTTGTATGTGGCTTGCATCGATGATAGGTTGATGTGAAGCTAGGCTGCTGGCTGGCATACATGACTGAGAGACGCTAAGGTTGGTATGTGGCTTGCATCGATGATAGGTTGACGTGAAGCTAGGCGGACGGCTGGCATTCATGACTGAGAGACGCTAAGGTTGGTATGTGGCTTGCATCGATGATAGGTTGATGTGAAGCTAGGCTACCGACTGGCATACATGACTGAGAGACGCTAAGGTTGGTATGTGGCTTGCATCAATGATAGGTTGATGTGAAGCTAGGCTGCCACCTGCCATACATGACTGAGAGATGCTAAGATTAGTATGTGGCTTGCATCGATGATAGGTTGACGTCAAGGTAGGGCTGCCAGATGGGATACATGACTGAGAGACGCTAAGGTTGGTATGTGGCTTGCATCGATGATAGGTTGACGTGAAGCTAGGCTGCCGGCTGACATACATGACTGAGAGACGCTAAGGTTGGTTTGTGGCTTGCATCGATGATAGGTTGATGTGAAGCTAGGCTGCCAGCTGGCATACATGACTGAGAGACGCTAAGGTTGGTATGTGGCTTGCATCGATGATAGGTTGACGTGAAGCTAGGCTGCCGGCTGGCATACATGACTGAGAGACGGTAAGGTTGGTATGTGGTTTGCATCGATGAAAGGTTGACCTAAAGCTAGGCTGCCAGCTGGCATACATGACTGAGAGACGCTATGGTTGGTATGTGACTTGCATCGATGATAGGTTGAGGAGAAGCTAGGCTTCCGGCTGGCATTCAGACTTGAGACGCTAAGGTTGGTATGTGGCTTGCATCGATGATAAATTGACGTGAAGCTAGGCTGCAAGCTGGCATACATGACTGAGAGACGCTAAGGTTGGTATGTGGCTTGCATCGATGATAGGTTGACGTGAAGCTAGTCTGCCAGCTGGCATACATGACTGAGAGACGCTAAGGTTGGTATGTGGCTTGCATCGATGATAGGCTGATGTGAAGCTAGGCTGCCAGTTGGCAAACATGACTGAGAGACGCTAAGGTTGGTATGTAGCTTGAATCGATGATAGGTTGACGTGAAGCTAGGCTGCCAGCTGGCATACATGACTGAGAGAAGCTAAGGTTGGTATGTGGCTTGCATCGATGATAGGTTGACGTGAAGCTAGGCGGACGGCTGGCATTCATGACTGAGAGACGCTAAGGTTGGTATGTTGCTTTCACCGATTATAGGTTGATGTGAAGCTAGGCTACCGGCTGGCATACATGACTGAGAGACGCTAAGGTTGGTATGTGGCTTGCATCGATGATAGGTTGATGTGAAGCTAGGCTGCTGCCTGGCATACATGACTGAGAGACGCTAAGGTTGGTATATAGCTTGCATCGATGATCGGTTGACGTGAAGCTAGGCTGCCGGCTGGGATACATGACTGAGAGACGCTAAGGTTGGTATGTGGCTTGCATCGATGATAGGTTGACGTGAAGCTAGGCTGACGGCTGCCATACATGACTGAGAGACGCTAAGGTTGGTATGTGGCTTGCATCGATGACAGGTTGATGTGAAGCTAGGCTGCCGGCTGGCATTCATGACTGAGAGATGTTACGGTTGGTGTGTGGCTATCATCGATGATAGATTGACGTGAAGCTAGGCTGCAAGGTGGCATACATGACTGAGAGACGCTAAGGTTGGTATGAGGCTTGCATCAATGATAGGTTGACGTGAAGCTAGGCTGCCGGCTGGCATACATGACTGAGAGACACTAAGGTTGGTAAGTGGCTTGCATCGATGATAGGTTGACGTGAAGCTCGGCTGCCAGCTGGCATACATGACTGAGAGACGCTAAGGTTGGTATGTGGCTTGCATCGATGATAGGTTGACGTGAAGCTAGGCTGCCAGGTGGCAAACATGACTGAGAGACGCTAAGGTTGGTATGTGGCTTGCATCGATGATAGGTTGACGTGAAGCTAGGCTGCCGGCTGGCATACATGACTGAGAGACGCTAAGGTTGGTATGTGGCTTGCATCGATGATAGGTTGAAGTGAAGCTAGGCTGCCTGCTGGCATTCATGACTGAGAGATGCTGAGGTTGGTATGTGTCTTGCATTGATGATAGGTTGACGTGAAGCTAGGCTGCCGGCTGGCATTCATGACTGAGAGACGCTAAGGTTGGTATGTGGCTTGCATCGATGATATGTTGACGTGAAGCTAGGCTGCCGGCTGGCATTCATGACTGAGAGACGCTAAGGTTGGTATGTGGCTTGCATCGATGATAGGTTGACGTGAAGCTAGGTTGTCGGCTGGCATTCATGACTGAGAGACACTAAGGTTGGTATGTTGCTTGCATCGATGAAAGGTTGACGTAAAGCTAGGCTGCCGGCTGGCATACATGACTGATAGACACTAAGGTTGGTATGTGGTTTGCATCGATGATAGGTTGAGGAGAAGCTAGGCTGCCGGCTGGCATTCATGATTGAAAGACGCTAAGGTTGGTATGTGGCTTGCATCGATGATAAACTGACGTGAAGATAGGCTGCCGGCTGGCATTCATGACTGAGAGACGTTAAGGTTGGTGTGTGGCTATCATCGATGATAGATTGATGTGAAGCTAGGCTGCTGGCTGGCATTCATGAATGAGAGACGCTAAGGTTGGTATGTGGCTTGCATCGATGATAGGTTGACGTGAAGCTAGGCTGACGGCTGTCATTCATGACTGAGAGATGCTAAGGTTGGTTGGTATGTGGCTTACATCGATGATAGGATGATGTGAAGCTAGGCTGCCGCTTGGCATACATGGCTGAGAGATGCTAAGGTTGGTATGTGGCTTGCATCGATGATAGGTTGACGTGAAGCTAGGCTGCCGGCTGGCATACATGACTGAGAGACGCTAAGGTTGGTATGTGGCTTGCATCGATGATAGGTTAATGTGAAGCTAGGCTACCGGCTGGCATACATGACTGAGAGACGGTAAGGTTGGTATGTGGCTTGCATCTGTGATAGGTTGACGTGAAGCTAGGCTTCTGGCTGGCAAACATGACTGAGAGACGCTAAGGTTGGTATGTGGCTTGCATCGATGATAGGTTGACGTGAAGCTAGGCGGACGGCTGGCATTCATGACTGAGAGACGCTAAGGTTGGTATGTGGCTTGCATCGATGATAGGTTAATGTGAAGCTAGGCTACCGGCTGGCATACATGACTGAGAGACGCTAAGGTTGGTATGTGGCTTGCATCGATGATAGGTTGATGTGAAGCTAGGCTGCCGCCTGGCATACATGACTGAGAGACGCTAAGGTTGGTATGTGGCTTGCATCGATGACAGGTTGATGTGAAGCTAGGCTGCCGGCTGGCATTCATGACTGAGAGATGTTACGGTTGGTGTGTGGCTATCATCGATGATAGATTGACGTGAAGCTAGGCTGCAAGCTGGCATACATGACTGAGAGACGCTAAGGTTGGTATGAGGCTTGCATCAATGATAGGTTGACGTGAAGCTAGGCTGCCGGCTGGCATACATGACTGAGAGATGCTAAGGTTGGTATGTGGCTTGCATCGATGATAGGTTGACGTGAAGCTAGGCTGCCGGCTGGCATACATGACTGAGAGACGCTAAGGTTGGTATGTGGCTTGCATCGATGATAGGTTGACGTGAAGCTACGCTGCCAGCTGGCATACATGACTGAGAGACGCTAAGGTTGGTATGTGGCTTGCATCGATGATAGGTTGATGTGAAGCTACACTGCCACCTTGCATACATGACTGAGAGACGCTAAGGTTGGTATTTGGCTTGCATCGATGATAGGTTGACGTGAAGCTAGGCGGACGGCTGGCATTCATGACTGAGAGATGCTAAGGTTGGTATGTGGCTTGCATCGATGATAGGTTGACGTGAAGCTAGGCGGACGGCTGGCATTCATGACTGAGAGACGCTAAGGTTGGTATGTGTCTTGCATCGATGATAGGTTGACGTGAAGCTATGCTGCCGGCTGGCATACATGACTGAGAGATAGTAAGGTTGGTATGTGGCTTGCATCTGTGATAGGTTGATGTGAAGCTAGGCTTCTGGCTGGCAAACATGACTGAGAGACGCTAAGGTTGGTATGTGGCTTGCATCGATGATAGGTTGACGTGAAGCTAGGCTGCCGCCTGGCATACATGACTGAGAGACGCTAAGGTTGGTATATAGCTTGCATCGATGATCGGTTGACGTGAAGCTAGGCTGCCGGCTGGGATACATGACTGAGAGACGCTAAGGTTGGTATGTGGCTTGCATCGATGATAGGTTGACGTGAAGCTAGGCTGACGGCTGCCATACATGACTGAGAGACGCTAAGGTTGGTATGTGGCTTGCATCGATGACAGGTTGACGTGAAGCTAGGCTGCCGGCTGGGATACATGACTGAGAGACGCTAAGGTTGATATGTGGCTTGCATCGATGATAGGTTGACCTGAAGCTAGGCTGACGGCTGGCATACATGACTGAGAGACGCTAAGGTTGGTATGTGGCTTACATCGATAACAGGTTGACGTGAAGCTAGGCTGCCGGCTGGCATTCATGACTGAGAGACGTTACGGTTGGTGTGTGGCTATCATCGATGATAGATTGACGTGAAGCTAGGCTGCAAGCTGGCATACATGAATGTGAGATGCTACGGTTGGTATGTGGCTTGCATCGATGACAGGTTGACGTGAAGCTAGGCTGCCGGCTGGCATACATGACTGAGAGACGCTAAGGTTGGTATGTGGCTTGCATCGATGATAGGTTGACGTGAAGCTAGGCTGCCGGATGGGATACATGACTGAGAGATGGTAAGGTTGGTATGTGGCTTGCATCGATGAAAGGTTGACGTAAAGCTAGGCTGCCGGCTGGCATTCATGAATGAGAGACGCTAAGGTTGGTATGTGGCTTGCATCGATGATAGGTTGACGTGAAGCTAGGCTGACGGCTGTCATTCATGACTGAGAGATGCTAAGGTTGGTTGGTATGTGGCTTGCATCGATGATAGGATGATGTGAAGCTAGGCTGCCGCTTGGCATACATGGCTGAGAGATGCTAAGGTTGGTATGTGGCTTGCATCGATGATAGGTTGACGTGAAGCTAGGCTGCCGGCTGGCATACATGACTGAGAGACGCTAAGGTTGGTATGTGGCTTGCATCGATGATAGGTTGACGTGAAGCTATGCTGCCGGCTGGCATACATGACTGAGAGACGGTAAGGTTGGTATGTGGCTTGCATCTGTGATAGGTTGACATGAAGCTAGGCTTCTGGCTGGCAAACATGACTGAGAGACGCTAAGGTTGGTATGTGGCTTGCATCGATGATAGGTTGACGTGAAGCTAGGCGGATGGCTGGCATTCATGACTGAGAGACGCTAAGGCTGGTATGTGGCTTGCATCGATGATAGGTTAATGTGAAGCTAGGCTACCGGCTGGCATACATGACTGAGAGACGCTAAGGTTGGTATGTGGCTTGCATCGATGATAGGTTGATGTGAAGCTAGGCTGCCGCCTGGCATACATGACTGAGAGACGCTAAGGTTGGTATGTGGCTTGCATCAATGATAGGTTGACGTGAAGCTAGGGCTGCCGGCTGGGATACATGACTGAGAGACGCTAAGGTTGATATGTGGCTTGCATCGATGATAGGTTGACGTGAAGCTAGGCTGACGGCTGGCATACATGACTGAGAGACGCTAAGGTTGGTATGTGGCTTACATCGATAACAGGTTGACGTGAAGCTAGGCTGCCGGCTGGCATTCATGACTGAGAGACTTTACGGTTGGTGTGTGGCTATCATCGATGATAGATTGACGTGAAGCTAGGCTGCAAGCTGGCATACATGAATGTGAGATGCTAAGGTTGGTATGTGGCTTGCATCGATGACAGGTTGACGTGAAGCTAGGCTGCCGGCTGGCATACATGACTGAGAGACGCTAAGGTTGGTATGTGGCTTGCATCGATGATAGGTTGACGTGAAGCTAGGCTGCCGGATGGGATACATGACTGAGAGACGGTAAGGTTGGTATGTGGCTTGCATCGATGAAAGGTTGACGTAAAGCTAGGCTGCCGGCTGGCATACATGACTGAGAGACGCTAAGGTTGGTATGTGGCTTGCATCGATGATAGGTTGAGGAGAAGCTAGGCTGCGGGCTGGCATTTAGACTTGAGACGCTAAGGTTGGTATGTGGCTTGCATCGATGATAAATTGACGTGAAGATAGGCTGCCGGCTGGCATACATGACTGAGAGACGCTAAGGTTGGTATGTGGCTTGCATCGATGATAGGCTTACGTGAAGCTAGGCTGCCGCCTGGCATACATGACTGAGAGACGCTAAGGTTGGTATATGGCTTGCATCGATGATCGGTTGACGTGAAGCTAGGCTGCCGGCTGGGATACATGACTGAGAGACGCTAAGGTTGGTATGTGGCTTGCATCGATGATAGGTTGACGTGAAGCTAGGCTGACGGCTGCCATACATGACTGAGAGACGCTAAGGTTGGTATGTGGCTTGCATCGATGACAGGTTGATGTGAAGCTAGGCTGCCGGCTGGCATTCATGACTGAGAGATGTTACGGTTGGTGTGTGGCTATCATCGATGATAGATTGACGTGAAGCTCGGCTGCCAGCTGCCATACATGACTGAGAGACTTTAAGGTTGGTATGTGGCTTGCATCGATGATAGGTTGACGTGAAGCTAGGCTGCCAGGTGGCAAACATGACTGAGAGACGCTAAGGTTGCTATGTGGCTTGCATCGATGATAGGTTGACGTGAAGCTAGGTTGTCGACTGGCATTCATGACTGAGAGACACTAAGGTTGGTATGTTGCTTGCATCGATGAAAGGTTGACGTAAAGCTAGGCTGCCGGCTGGCATACATGACTGATAGACACTAAGGTTGGTATGTGGTTTGCATCGATGATAGGTTGAGGAGAAGCTAGGCTGCCGGCTGGCATTCATGACTGAAAGACGCTAAGGTTGGTATGTGGCTTGCATCGATGATAAACTGACGTGAAGATAGGCTGCCGGCTGGCATTCATGACTGAGAGACGTTAAGGTTGTTGTGTGGCTATCATCGATGATAGATTGATGTGAAGCTAGGCTGCAAGCTGGCATACATGACTGAGAGACGCTAAGGTTGGTATGTGGCTTGCATCGATGATAGGTTGATGTGAAGCTAGGCTGCCGCCTGGCATACATGACTGAGAGACGCTAAGGTTGGTATGTGGCTTGCATCAATGATAGGTTGACGTGAAGCTAGGCTGCTGGCTGGGATACATGACTGAGAGATGCTAAGGTTGATATGTGGCTTGCATCGATGATAGGTTGACGTGAAGCTAGGCTGACGGCTGGCATACATGACTGAGAGACGCTAAGGTTGGTATGTGGCTTACATCGATAACAGGTTGACGTGAAGCTAGGCTGCCGGCTGGCATTCATGACTGAGAGACGTTACGGTTGGTGTGTGGCTATCATCGATGATAGATTGACGTGAAGCTAGGCTGCAAGCTGGCATACATGAATGTGAGATGCTAAGGTTGGTATGTGGCTTGCATCGATGACAGGTTGATGTGAAGCTAGGCTGCCGGCTGGCATACATGACTGAGAGACGCTAAGGTTGGTATGTGGCTTGCATCGATGATAGGTTGACGTGAAGCTAGGCTGCCGGATGGGATACATGACTGAGAGACGGTAAGGTTGGTATGTGGCTTGCATCGATGAAAGGTTGACGTAAAGCTAGGCTGCCGGCTGGCATTCATGAATGAGAGACGCTAAGGTTGGTATGTGGCTTGCATCGATGATAGGTTGACGTGAAGCTAGGCTGACAGCTGTCATTCATGACTGAGAGATGCTAAGGTTGGTTGGTATGTGGCTTGCATCGATGATAGGATGATGTGAAGCTAGGCTGCCGCTTGGCATACATGGCTGAGAGATGCTAAGGTTGGTATGTGGCTTGCATCGATGATAGGTTGACGTGAAGCTAGGCTGCCGGCTGGCATACATGACTGAGAGACGCTAAGGTTGGTATGTGGCTTGCATCGATGATAGGTTGACGTGAAGCTATGCTGCCGGCTGGCATACATGACTGAGAGACGGTAAGGTTGGTATGTGGCTTGCATCTGTGATAGGTTGACGTGAAGCTAGGCTTCTGGCTGGCAAACATGACTGAGAGACGCTAAGGTTGGTATGTGGCTTGCATCGATGATAGGTTGACGTGAAGCTAGGCGGACGGCTGGCATTCATGACTGAGAGACGCTAAGGTTGGTATGTGGCTTGCATCGATGATAGGTTAATGTGAAGCTAGGCTACAGACTGGCATACATGACTGAGAGACGCTAAGGTTGGTATGTGGCTTGCATCGATGATAGGTTGATGTGAAGCTAGGCTGCCGCCTGGCATACATGGCTGAGAGACGCTAAGGTTGGTATGTGGCTTGCATCAATGATAGGTTGATGTGAAGCTAGGCTGCCGGCTGGGATACATGACTGAGAGACGCTAAGGTTGATATGTGGCTTGCATCGATGATAGGTTGACGTGAAGCTAGGCTGACGGCTGGCATACATGACTGAGAGACGCTAAGGTTGGTATGTGGCTTACATCGATAACAGGTTGACGTGAAGCTAGGCTGCCGGCTGGCATTCATGACTGAGAGACGTTACGGTTGGTGTGTGGCTATCATCGATGATAGATTGACGTGAAGCTAGGCTGCAAGCTGGCATACATGAATGTGAGATGCTAAGGTTGGTATGTGGCTTGCATCGATGACAGGTTGACGTGAAGCTAGGCTGCCGGCTGGCATACATGACTGAGAGACGCTAAGGTTGGTATGTGGCTTGCATCGATGATAGGTTGACGTGAAGCTAGGCTGCCGGATGGGATACATGACTGAGAGACGGTAAGGTTGGTATGTGGCTTGCATCGATGAAAGGTTGACGTAAAGCTAGGCTGCCGGCTGGCATACATGACTGAGAGACGTTAAGGTTGGTATGTGGCTTGCATCGATGATAGGTTGAGGAGAAGCTAGGCTGCGGTCTGGCATTTAGACTTGAGACGCTAAGGTTGGTAAGTGGCTTGCATCGATGATAAATTGACGTGAAGATAGGCTGCCGGCTGGCATACATGACTGAGAGACGCTAAGGTTGGTATGTGGCTTGCATTGATGATAGGTTGACGTGAAGCTAGTCTGCCAGCTGGCATACATGACTGAGAGACGCTAAGGTTGGTATGTGGCTTGCATCGATGATAGGCTTACGTGAAGCTAGGCTGCCAGCTGGCAAACATGACTGAGAGACGCTAAGGTTGGTATGTAGCTTGCATCGATGATAGGTTGACGTGAAGCTAGGCTGCTGGCTGGCAAACATGACTGAGAGACGCTAAGTTTTGTATGTGGCTTGCATCGATGATAGGTTGACGTGAAGCTAGGCTGCCGGTTGGCATACATGACTGAGAGATGCTAAGGTTGGTATGTGGCTTGCATTGATGATAGATTAACATGAAGCTAGGCTGCCGGCTGGCATACATGACTGAGAGACGCTAAGGTTGGTATGTGGTTTGCATCGATGATAGGGTGATGTGAAGCTAGGCTGCCTCCTGGCATGCATGACTGAGAGACGCAAAGGTTGGTATGTGGCTTGCATCGATGATAGGTTGACGTGAAGCTAGGCTGCCAGGTGGCAAACATGACTGAGAGACGCTAAGGTTGGTATGTGGCATGCATCGATGATAGGTTGATATGAAGCTAGGCTGCCGGCTGGCATACATGACTGAGAGACGCTAAGGTTGGTATGTGGCTTGCATCGATGATAGGTTGACGTGAAGCTAGGCTGCCGGCTGGCATTCATGACTGAGAGACGCTAAGGTTGGTATGGGGCTTGCATCGATGATAGTTTGACGTGAAGCTAGGCTGCCGGCTGGCATTCATGACTGAGAGACGCTAAGGTTGGTATGTGGCTTGCATCGATGATAGGTTGACGTAAAGCTAGGCTGCCGGCTGGCATTCATGACTGAGAGATGTTAAGGTTGGTGTGTGGCTATCATCGATGAAAGATTGACGTGAAGCTAGGCTGCAAGCTGGCATACATGACTGAGAGACGCTAAGGTTTGTATGTGGCTTGCATCAATGATAGGTTGACGTGAAGCTAGGCTGCCGGCTGGTATACATGACTGAGAGATGCTAAGGTTGTTATGTGGCTTGCATTGATGATAGGCTAACATGAAGCAAGGCTGCCGGCTGGCATACATGACTGAGAGACGCTAAGGTTGGTATGTGGCTTGCATCGATGATAGGTTGACGTGAAGCTAGGCGGACGGCTGGCATTCATGACTGAGAGACGCTAAGGTTGATATGTGGCTTGCATCGATGATAGGTTGACGTGAAGCTAGGCTACCGGCTGGCATACATGACTGAGAGACGCTAAGGTTGGTATGTGGCTTGCATCGATGATAGGTTGATGTGAAGCTAGGCTGCCGCCTGGCATACATGACTGAGAGACGCTAAGGTTGGTATGTGGCTTGCATCGATGATAGGTTGACCTGAAGCTAGGCTGCCGGCTGGGATACATGACTGAGAGACGCTAAGGTTGGTATGTGGCTTGCATCGATGATAGGTTGACGTGAAGCTAGGCTGGCGGCTGGCATACATGACTGAGAGACGCTAAGGTTGGTATGTGGCTTGCATCGATGACAGGTTGACGTGAAGCTAGGCTGCCGGCTGGCATTCATGACTGAGAGACGCTACGGTTGGTGTGTGGCTATCATCGATGATAGATTGACGTGAAGCTAGGGTGCAAGCTGGCATACATGACTGAGAGACGCTAAGGTTGGTATGTGGCTTGCATCGATGATAGGTTGACGTGAAGCTAGGCCGCCGGCTGGCATACATGACTGAGAGACGCTTAGGTTGGAAAGTGGCTTGCATTGATGATAGGTTGACGTGAAGCTCGGCTGCCAGCTGGCATACATGACTGAGAGACGCTAAGGTTGGTAAGTGGCTTGCATCGATGATAGGTTGACGTGAAGCTAGGCTGCCGGCTGGCACACATGACTGAGAGACGCTAAGGTTGGTAAGTGGCTTGCATCGATGATAGGTTGACGTGAAGCTCGGCTGTCAGCTGGCATACATGACTGAGAGACGCTAAGTTGGGTATGTGCCTTGCATCGATGATAGGTTGACGTGAAGCTCGGCTGCCAGCTGGCATACATGACTGAGAGACGCTAAGGTTGGTAAGTGGCTTGCATCGATGATAGGTTGACGTGAAGCTAGGCTGCCAGCTGGCATACATGACTGAGAGACGCTAAGGTTGGTAAGTGGCTTGCATCGATGATAGGTTGACGTGAAGCTAGGCTGCCAGCTGGCATATATGACTGAGAGACGCTAAGGTTGGTATGTAGCTTGCATCGATGATAGGTTGACGTGAAGCTAGACGGACGGCTGGCATTCATGACTGAGAGACGCTAAGGTTGGTATGTGGCTTGCATTGATAATAGGTTGACGTGAAGCTCGGCTGCCAGCTGGCATACATGACTGAGAGACGCTAAGGTTGGTATGTGGCTTGCATCGATGATAGGTTGACGTGAAGCTAGGCTGCCGGCTGGCATACATGACTGAGAGACGCTAAGGTTGGTATGTGGCTTGCATCGATGATAGGTTGACGTGAAGCTAGGCTGCCAGCTGGCATACATGACTGAGAGATGCTAAGGTTGGTATGTGGCTTGCATCGATGATAGGTTGACGTGAAGCTAGGCTGCCGGCTGGCATTCATGACTGAGAGACGCTAAGGTTGGTATGTGGCTTGCATCGATGATAGGTTGACGTGAAGCTAGGCGGACGGCTGGCATTCATGACTGAGAGACGCTAAGGTTGGTATGTGGCTTGCATCGATGATAGGTTGACGTGAAGCTAGGCTGACGGCTGGCATACATGACTGAGAGACGCTAAGGTTGGTATGTGGCTTACATCGATAACAGGTTGACGTGAAGCTAGGCTGCCGGCTGGCATTCATGACTGAGAGACGTTACGGTTGGTGTGTGGCTATCATCGATGATAGATTGACGTGAAGCTAGGCTGCAAGCTGGCATACATGAATGTGAGATGCTAAGGTTGGTATGTGGCTTGCATCGATGACAGGTTGACGTGAAGCTAGGCTGCCGGCTGGCATACATGACTGAGAGACGCTAAGGTTGGTATGTGGCTTGCATCGATGATAGGTTGACGTGAAGCTAGGCTGCCGGATGGGATACATGACTGAGAGACGGTAAGGTTGGTATGTGGCTTGCATCGATGAAAGGTTGACGTAAAGCTAGGCTGCCGGCTGGCATACATGACTGAGAGACGCTAAGGTTGGTATGTGGCTTGCATCGATGATAGGTTGAGGAGAAGCTAGGCTGCGGGCTGGCATTTAGACTTGAGACGCTAAGGTTGGTATGTGGCTTGCATCGATGATAAATTGACGTGAAGCTAGGCTGCCGGCTGGCATACATGACTGAGAAACGCTAAGGTTGGTATGTGGCTTGCATTGATGATAGGTTGACGTGAAGCTAGTCTGCCAGCTGGCATACATGACTGAGAGACGCTAAGGTTGGTATGTGGCTTGCATCGATGATAGGCTGACGCGAAGCTAGGCTGCCAGCTGGCAAACATGACTGAGAGATGCTAAGGTTGGTATGTAGCTTGCATCGATGATAGGTTGACGTGAAGCTAGGCTGCTGGCTGGCAAACATGACTGAGAGACGCTAAGGTTTGTATGTGGCTTGCATCGATGATAGGTTGACGTGAAGCTAGGCTGCCGGTTGGCATACATGACTGAGAGATGCTAAGGTTGGTATGTGGCTTGCATTGATGATAGATTAACATGAAGCTAGGCTGCCGGCTGGCATACATGACTGAGAGACGCTAAGGTTGGTATGTGGTTTGCATCGATGATAGGGTGATGTGAAGCTAGGCTGCCTCCTGGCATACTGACTGAGAGACGCAAAGGTTGGTATGTGGCTTGCATCGATGATAGGTTGACGTGAAGCTAGGCTGCCAGTTGGCAAACATGACTGAGAGACGCTAAGGTTGGTATGTGGCTTGCATCGATGATAGGTTGACATGAAGCTAGGCTGCCGGCTGGCATACATGACTGAGAGACGCTAAGGTTGGTATGTGGCTTGCATCGATGATAGGTTGACGTGAAGCTAGGCTGCCGGCTGGCATTCATGACTGAGAGACGCTAAGGTTGGTATGGGGCTTGCATCGATGATAGTTTGACGTGAAGCTAGGCTGCCGGCTGGCATTCATGACTGAGAGACGCTAAGGTTGGTATGTGGCTTGCATCGATGATAGGTTGACGTGAAGCTAGGTTGTCGGCTGGCATTCATGACTGAGAGACGCTAAGGTTGGTATGTTGCTTGCATCGATGAAAGGTTGACGTAAAGCTAGGCTGCCGGCTGGCATTCATGACTGAGAGACGTTAAGGTTGGTGTGTGGCTATCATCGATGAAAGATTGACGTGAAGCTAGGCTGCAAGCTGGCATACATGACTGAGAGACGCTAAGGTTTGTATGTGGCTTGCATCGATGATAGGTTGACGTGAAGCTAGGCTGCTGGCTGGCATACATGACTGAGAGATGCTAAGGTTGTTATGTGGCTTGCATTGATGATAGGTTAACATGAAGCAAGGCTGCCGGCTGGCATACATGACTGAGAGACGCTAAGGTTGATATGTGGCTTGCATCGATGATAGGTTGACGTGAAGCTAGGCTACCAGCTGGCATACATGACTGAGAGACGCTAAGGTTGGTATGTGGCTTGCATCGATGATAGGTTGATGTGAAGCTAGGCTGCCGCCTGGCATACATGACTGAGAGACGCTAAGGTTGGTATGTGGCTTGCATCGATGATAGGTTGACCTGAAGCTAGGCTGCCGGCTGGGATACATGACTGAGAGACGCTAAGGTTGGTATGTGGCTTGCAACGATGACAGGTTGACGTGAAGCTAGGCTGCCGGCTGGCATTCATGACTGAGAGACGCTACCGTTGGTGTGTGGCTATCATCGATGATAGATTGACGTGAAGCTAGGGTGCAAGCTGGCATACATGACTGAGAGACGCTAAGGTTGGTATGTGGCTTGCATCGATGATAGGTTGACGTGAAGCTAGGCCGCCGGTTGGCATACATGACTGAGAGACGCTAAGGTTGGTAAGTGGCTTGCATTTATGATAGGTTGACGTGAAGCTCGGCTGCCAGCTGGCATACATGACTGAGAGACGCTAAGGTTGGTAAGTGGCTTGCATCGATGATAGGTTGACGTGAAGCTAGGCTGCCGGCTGGCACACATGACTGAGAGACGCTAAGGTTGGTAAGTGGCTTGCATCGATGACAGGTTGACGTGAAGCTCCGCTGCCAGCTGGCATACATGACTGAGAGACGCTAACTTGGGTATGTGCCTTGCATCGATGATAGGTTGACGTGAAGCTCGGCTGCCAGCTGGCATACATGACTGAGAGACGCTAAGGTTGGTAAGTGGCTTGCATCGATGATAGGTTGACGTGAAGCTAGGCTGCCAGCTGGCATACATGACTGAGAGACGCTAAGGTTGGTAAGTGGCTTGCATCGATGATAGGTTGACGTGAAGCTAGGCTGCCAGCTGGCATATATGACTGAGAGACGCTAAGGTTGGTATGTAGCTTGCATCGATGATAGGTTGACGTGAAGCTAGGCGGACGGCTGGCATTCATGACTGAGAGACGCTAAGGTTGGTATGTGGCTTGCATTGATAATAGGTTGACGTGAAGCTCGGCTGCCAGCTGGCATACATGACTGAGAGACGCTAAGGTTGGTATGTGGCTTGCATCGATGATAGGTTGACGTGAAGCTCGGCTGTCAGCTGGCATACATGACTGAGAGACGCTAAGTTGGGTATGTGCCTTGCATCGATGATAGGTTGACGTGAAGCTCGGCTGCCAGCTGGCATACATGACTGAGAGACGCTAAGGTTGGTAAGTGGCTTGCATCGATGATAGGTTGACGTGAAGCTAGGCTGCCAGCTGGCATACATGACTGAGAGACGCTAAGGTTGGTAAGTGGCTTGCATCGATGATAGGTTGACGTGAAGCTAGGCTGCCAGCTGGCATATATGACTGAGAGACGCTAAGGTTGGTATGTAGCTTGCATCGATGATAGGTTGACGTGAAGCTAGACGGACGGCTGGCATTCATGACTGAGAGACGCTAAGGTTGGTATGTGGCTTGCATTGATAATAGGTTGACGTGAAGCTCGGCTGCCAGCTGGCATACATGACTGAGAGACGCTAAGGTTGGTATGTGGCTTGCATCGATGATAGGTTGACGTGAAGCTAGGCTGCCGGCTGGCATACATGACTGAGAGACGCTAAGGTTGGTATGTGGCTTGCATCGATGATAGGTTGACGTGAAGCTAGGCTGCCAGCTGGCATACATGACTGAGAGATGCTAAGGTTGGTATGTGGCTTGCATCGATGATAGGTTGACGTGAAGCTAGGCTGCCGGCTGGCATTCATGACTGAGAGACGCTAAGGTTGGTATGTGGCTTGCATCGATGATAGGTTGACGTGAAGCTAGGCGGACGGCTGGCATTCATGACTGAGAGATGCTAAGGTTGGTATGTGGCTTGCATCGATGATAGGTTGACGTGAAGCTAGGCTGACGGCTGGCATACATGACTGAGAGAGGCTAAGGTTGGTATGTGGCTTACATCGATAACAGGTTGACGTGAAGCTAGGCTGCCGGCTGGCATTCATGACTGAGAGACGTTACGGTTGGTGTGTGGCTATCATCGATGATAGATTGACGTGAAGCTAGGCTGCAAGCTGGCATACATGAATGTGAGATGCTAAGGTTGGTATGTGGCTTGCATCGATGACAGGTTGACGTGAAGCTAGGCTGCCGGCTGGCATACATGACTGAGAGACGCTAAGGTTGGTATGTGGCTTGCATCGATGATAGGTTGACGTGAAGCTAGGCTGCCGGATGGGATACATGACTGAGAGACGGTAAGGTTGGTATGTGGCTTGCATCGATGAAAGGTTGACGTAAAGCTAGGCTGCCGGCTGGCATACATGACTGAGAGACGCTAAGGTTGGTATGTGGCTTGCATCGATGATAGGTTGAGGAGAAGCTAGGCTGCGGGCTGGCATTTAGACTTGAGACGCTAAGGTTGGTATGTGGCTTGCATCGATGATAAATTGACGTGAAGCTAGGCTGCCGGCTGGCATACATGACTGAGAAACGCTAAGGTTGGTATGTGGCTTGCATTGATGATAGGTTGACGTGAAGCTAGTCTGCCAGCTGGCATACATGACTGAGAGACGCTAAGGTTGGTATGTGGCTTGCATCGATGATAGGCTGACGTGAAGCTAGGCTGCCAGCTGGCAAACATGACTGAGAGATGCTAAGGTTGGTATGTAGCTTGCATCGATGATAGGTTGACGTGAAGCTAGGCTGCTGGCTGGCAAACATGACTGAGAGACGCTAAGGTTTGTATGTGGCTTGCATCGATGATAGGTTGACGTGAAGCTAGGCTGCCGGTTGGCATACATGACTGAGAGATGCTAAGGTTGGTATGTGGCTTGCATTGATGATAGATTAACATGAAGCTAGGCTGCCGGCTGGCATACATGACTGAGAGACGCTAAGGTTGGTATGTGGTTTGCATCGATGATAGGGTGATGTGAAGCTAGGCTGCCTCCTGGCATACTGACTGAGAGACGCAAAGGTTGGTATGTGGCTTGCATCGATGATAGGTTGACGTGAAGCTAGGCTGCCAGTTGGCAAACATGACTGAGAGACGCTAAGGTTGGTATGTGGCTTGCATCGATGATAGGTTGACATGAAGCTAGGCTGCCGGCTGGCATACATGACTGAGAGACGCTAAGGTTGGTATGTGGCTTGCATCGATGATAGGTTGACGTGAAGCTAGGCTGCCGGCTGGCATTCATGACTGAGAGACGCTAAGGTTGGTATGGGGCTTGCATCGATGATAGTTTGACGTGAAGCTAGGCTGCCGGCTGGCATTCATGACTGAGAGACGCTAAGGTTGGTATGTGGCTTGCATCGATGATAGGTTGACGTGAAGCTAGGTTGTCGGCTGGCATTCATGACTGAGAGACGCTAAGGTTGGTATGTTGCTTGCATCGATGAAAGGTTGACGTAAAGCTAGGCTGCCGGCTGGCATTCATGACTGAGAGACGTTAAGGTTGGTGTGTGGCTATCATCGATGAAAGATTGACGTGAAGCTAGGCTGCAAGCTGGCATACATGACTGAGAGACGCTAAGGTTTGTATGTGGCTTGCATCGATGATAGGTTGACGTGAAGCTAGGCTGCTGGCTGGCATACATGACTGAGAGATGCTAAGGTTGTTATGTGGCTTGCATTGATGATAGGTTAACATGAAGCAAGGCTGCCGGCTGGCATACATGACTGAGAGACGCTAAGGTTGATATGTGGCTTGCATCGATGATAGGTTGACGTGAAGCTAGGCTACCAGCTGGCATACATGACTGAGAGACGCTAAGGTTGGTATGTGGCTTGCATCGATGATAGGTTGATGTGAAGCTAGGCTGCCGCCTGGCATACATGACTGAGAGACGCTAAGGTTGGTATGTGGCTTGCATCGATGATAGGTTGACCTGAAGCTAGGCTGCCGGCTGGGATACATGACTGAGAGACGCTAAGGTTGGTATGTGGCTTGCAACGATGACAGGTTGACGTGAAGCTAGGCTGCCGGCTGGCATTCATGACTGAGAGACGCTACCGTTGGTGTGTGGCTATCATCGATGATAGATTGACGTGAAGCTAGGGTGCAAGCTGGCATACATGACTGAGAGACGCTAAGGTTGGTATGTGGCTTGCATCGATGATAGGTTGACGTGAAGCTAGGCCGCCGGCTGGCATACATGACTGAGAGACGCTAAGGTTGGTAAGTGGCTTGCATTTATGATAGGTTGACGTGAAGCTCGGCTGCCAGCTGGCATACATGACTGAGAGACGCTAAGGTTGGTAAGTGGCTTGCATCGATGATAGGTTGACGTGAAGCTAGGCTGCCGGCTGGCACACATGACTGAGAGACGCTAAGGTTGGTAAGTGGCTTGCATCGATGACAGGTTGACGTGAAGCTCCGCTGCCAGCTGGCATACATGACTGAGAGACGCTAACTTGGGTATGTGCCTTGCATCGATGATAGGTTGACGTGAAGCTCGGCTGCCAGCTGGCATACATGACTGAGAGACGCTAAGGTTGGTAAGTGGCTTGCATCGATGATAGGTTGACGTGAAGCTAGGCTGCCAGCTGGCATACATGACTGAGAGACGCTAAGGTTGGTAAGTGGCTTGCATCGATGATAGGTTGACGTGAAGCTAGGCTGCCAGCTGGCATATATGACTGAGAGACGCTAAGGTTGGTATGTAGCTTGCATCGATGATAGGTTGACGTGAAGCTAGGCGGACGGCTGGCATTCATGACTGAGAGACGCTAAGGTTGGTATGTGGCTTGCATTGATAATAGGTTGACGTGAAGCTCGGCTGCCAGCTGGCATACATGACTGAGAGACGCTAAGGTTGGTATGTGGCTTGCATCGATGATAGGTTGACGTGAAGCTAGGCTGCCGGCTGGCATACATGACTGAGATATGCTAAGGTTGGTATGTGGCTTGCATCGATGATAGGTTGACGTGAAGCTAGGCTGCCAGCTGGCATACATGACTGAGAGATGCTAAGGTTGGTATGTGGCTTGCATCGATGATAGGTTGACGTGAAGCTAGGCTGCTGGCTGGCATTCATGACTGAGAGACGCTAAGGTTGGTATGTGGCTTGCATCGATGATAGGTTGACGTGAAGCTAGGCGGACGGCTGGCATTCATGACTGAGAGACGCTAAGGTTGGTATGTGGCTTGAATCGATGATAGGTTGAGGAAAAGCTAGGCTGCCGGCTGGCATTCATGACTGAGAGACGCTAAGGTTGGTATGTGGCTTGCATCGATGATAAATTGACGTGAAGCTAGGCTGCCGGCTGGCATTCATGACTGAGAGACGTTAAGGTTGGTGTGTGGCTATCATCGATGAAAGATTGACGTGAAGCTAGGCTGCAAGCTTGCATACATGACTGAGATACGCTAAGGTTTGTATGTGGCTTGCATCGATGATAGGTTGGCGTGAAGCTAGGCTGCCGGCTGGCATACATGACTGAGAGATGCTAAGGTTGTTATGTGGCTTGCATTGATGATAGGTTAACATGAAGCTAGGCTGCCGGATGGCATACATGACTGAGAGACGCTAAGGTTGGTATGCGGCTTGCATCGATGATAGGTTGACGTGAAGCTAGGCTGCCGGCTGGCATTCATGAATGAGAGACGCTAAGGTTGGTATGTGGCTTGCATCGATGATAGGTTGACGTGAAGCTAGGCTGACGGCTGTCATTCATGACTGAGAGATGCTAAGGTTGGTTGGTATGTGGCTTGCATCGATGATAGGATGATGTGAAGCTAGGCTGCCGCTTGGCATACATGGCTGAGAGATGCTAAGGTTGGTATGTGGCTTGCATCGATGATAGGTTGACGTGAAGCTAGGCTGCCGGCTGGCATACATGACTGAGAGACGCTAAGGTTGGTATGTGGCTTGCATCGATGATAGGTTGACGCGAAGCTATGCTGCCGGCTGGCATACATGACCGAGAGACGGTAAGGTTGGTATGTGGCTTGCATCTGTGATAGGTTGACGTGAAGCTAGGCTTCTGGCTGGCAAACATGACTTAGAGACGCTAAGGTTGGTATGTGGCATGCATCGATGATAGGTTGACGTGAAGCTAGGCGGACGGCTGGCATTCATGACTGAGAGACGCTAAGGTTGGTATGTGGCTTGCATCGATGATAGGTTAATGTGAAGCTAGGCTACCGGCTGGCATACATGACTGAGAGACGCTAAGGTTGGTATGTGGCTTGCATCGATGATAGGTTGATGTGAAGCTAGGCTGCCGCCTGGCATACATGACTGAGAGACGCTAAGGTTGGTATGTGGCTTGCATCAATGATAGGTTGACGTGAAGCTAGGCTGCCGGCTGGGATACATGACTGAGAGATGCTAAGGTGATATGTGGCTTGCATCGATGATAGGTTGACGTGAAGCTAGGCTGACGGCTGGCATACATGACTGAGAGACGCTAAGGTTGGTATGTGGCTTACATCGATAACAGGTTGACGTGAAGCTAGGCTGCCGGCTGGCATTCATGACTGAGAGACGTTACGGTTGGTGTGTGGCTATCATCGATCATAGATTGACGTGAAGCTAGGCTGCAAGCTGGCATACATGAATGTGAGATGCTAAGGTTGGTATGTGGCTTGCATCGATGACAGGTTGATGTGAAGCTAGGCTGCCGGCTGGCATACATGACTGAGAGACGCTAAGGTTGGTATGTGGCTTGCATCGATGATAGGTTGACGTGAAGCTAGGCTGCCGGATGGGATACATGACTGAGAGACGGTAAGGTTGGTATGTGGCTTGCATCGATGAAAGGTTGACGTAAAGCTAGGCTGCCGGCTGGCATTCATGAATGAGAGACGCTAAGGTTGGTATGTGGCTTGCATCGATGATAGGTTGACGTGAAGCTAGGCTGCCGGCTGGCATTCATGAATGAGAGACGCTAAGGTTGGTATGTGGCTTGCATCGATGATAGGTTGACGTGAAGCTAGGCTGACAGCTGTCATTCATGACTGAGAGACGCTAAGGTTGGTATGTGGCTTGCATCGATGATAGGTTGACGTGAAGCTAGGCTGCCGGCTGGGATACATGACTGAGAGACGCTAAGGTTGATATGTGGCTTGCATCGATGATAGGTTGACGTGAAGCTAGGCTGACGGCTGGCATACATGACTGAGAGACGCTAAGGTTGGTATGTGGCTTACATCGATAACAGGTTGACGTGAAGCTAGGCTGCCGGCTGGCATTCATGACTGAGAGACGTTACGGTTGGTGTGTGGCTATCATCGATGATAGATTGACGTGAAGCTAGGCTGCAAGCTGGCATACATGAATGTGAGATGCTAAGGTTGGTATGTGGCTTGCATCGATGACAGGTTGACGTGAAGCTAGGCTGCCGGCTGGCATACATGACTGAGAGACGCTAAGGTTGGTATGTGGCTTGCATCGATGATAGGTTGACGTGAAGCTAGGCTGCCGGATGGTATACATGACTGAGAGACGGTAAGGTTGGTATGTGGCTTGCATCGATGAAAGGTTGACGTAAAGCTAGGCTGCCGGCTGGCATACATGACTGAGAGACGTTAAGGTTGGTATGTGGCTTGCATCGATGATAGGTTGAGGAGAAGCTAGGCTGCGGGCTGGCATTTAGACTTGAGACGCTAAGGTTGGTAAGTGGCTTGCATCGATGATAAATTGACGTGAAGATAGGCTGCCGGCTGGCATACATGACTGAGAGACGCTAAGGTTGGTATGTGGCTTGCATTGATGATAGGTTGACGTGAAGCTAGTCTGCCAGCTGGCATACATGACTGAGAGACGCTAAGGTTGGTATGTGGCTTGCATCGATGATAGGCTTACGTGAAGCTAGGCTGCCAGCTGGCAAACATGACTGAGAAACGCTAAGGTTGGTATGTAGCTTGCATCGATGATAGGTTGACGTGAAGCTAGGCTGCTGGCTGGCAAACATGACTGAGAGACGCTAAGTTTTGTATGTGGCTTGCATCGATGATAGGTTGACGTGAAGCTAGGCTGCCGGTTGGCATACATGACTGAGAGATGCTAAGGTTGGTATGTGGCTTGCATTGATGATAGATTAACATGAAGCTAGGCTGCCGGCTGGCATACATGACTGAGAGACGCTAAGGTTGGTATGTGGTTTGCATCGATGATAGGGTGATGTGAAGCTAGGCTGCCTCCTGGCATGCATGACTGAGAGACGCAAAGGTTGTATGTGGCTTGCATCGATGATAGGTTGACGTGAAGCTAGGCTGCCAGGTGGCAAACATGACTGAGAGACGCTAAGGTTGGTATGTGGCATGCATCGATGATAGGTTGACATGAAGCTAGGCTGCCGGCTGGCATACATGACTGAGAGACGCTAAGGTTGGTATGTGGCTTGCATCGATGATAGGTTGACGTGAAGCTAGGCTGCCGGCTGGCATTCATGACTGAGAGACGCTAAGGTTGGTATGGGGCTTGCATCGATGATAGTTTGACGTGAAGCTAGGCTGCCGGCTGGCATTCATGACTGAGAGACGCTAAGGTTGGTATGTGGCTTGCATCGATGATAGGTTGACGTAAAGCTAGGCTGCCGGCTGGCATTCATGACTGAGAGACGTTAAGGTTGGTGTGTGGCTATCATCGATGAAAGATTGACGTGAAGCTAGGCTGCAAGCTGGCATACATGACTGAGAGACGCTAAGGTTTGTATGTGGCTTGCATCAATGATAGGTTGACGTGAAGCTAGGCTGCCGGCTGGTATACATGACTGAGAGATGCTAAGGTTGTTACGTGGCTTGCATTGATGATAGGCTAACATGAAGCAAGGCTGCCGGCTGGCATACATGACTGAGAGACGCTAAGGTTGGTATGTGGCTTGCATAGATGATAGGTTGACGTGAAGCTAGGCTGCCGGCTGGCATACATGACTGAGAGACGCTAAGGTTGGTATGTGGCTTGCATCGATGATAGGTTGACGTGAAGCTAGGCGGACGGCTGGCATTCATGACTGAGAGACGCTAAGGTTGATATGTGGCTTGCATCGATGATAGGTTGACGTGAAGCTAGGCTACCGGCTGGCATACATGACTGAGAGACGCTAAGGTTGGTATGTGGCTTGCATCGATGATAGGTTGACGTGAAGCTAGGCTGCCGGCTGGCATACATGACTGAGAGACGCTAAGGTTGGTATGTGGCTTGCATCGATGATAGGTTGACGTGAAGCTAGGCTGCCGGCTGGCATTCATGACTGAGAGACGCTAAGGTTGGTATGGGGCTTGCATCGATGATAGTTTGACGTGAAGCTAGGCTGCCGGCTGGCATTCATGACTGAGAGACGCTAAGGTTGGTATGTGGCTTGCATCGATGATAGGTTGACGTGAAGCTAGGTTGTCGGCTGGCATTCATGACTGAGAGACGCTAAGGTTGGTATGTTGCTTGCATCGATGAAAGGTTGACGTAAAGCTAGGCTGCCGGCTGGCATTCATGACTGAGAGACGTTAAGGTTGGTGTGTGGCTATCATCGATGAAAGATTGACGTGAAGCTAGGCTGCAAGCTGGCATACATGACTGAGAGACGCTAAGGTTTGTATGTGGCTTGCATCGATGATAGGTTGACGTGAAGCTAGGCTGCTGGCTGGCATACATGACTGAGAGATGCTAAGGTTGTTATGTGGCTTGCATTGATGATAGGTTAACATGAAGCAAGGCTGCCGGCTGGCATACATGACTGAGAGACGCTAAGGTTGATATGTGGCTTGCATCGATGATAGGTTGACGTGAAGCTAGGCTACCAGCTGGCATACATGACTGAGAGACGCTAAGGTTGGTATGTGGCTTGCATCGATGATAGGTTGATGTGAAGCTAGGCTGCCGCCTGGCATACATGACTGAGAGACGCTAAGGTTGGTATGTGGCTTGCATCGATGATAGGTTGACCTGAAGCTAGGCTGCCGGCTGGGATACATGACTGAGAGACGCTAAGGTTGGTATGTGGCTTGCAACGATGACAGGTTGACGTGAAGCTAGGCTGCCGGCTGGCATTCATGACTGAGAGACGCTACCGTTGGTGTGTGGCTATCATCGATGATAGATTGACGTGAAGCTAGGGTGCAAGCTGGCATACATGACTGAGAGACGCTAAGGTTGGTATGTGGCTTGCATCGATGATAGGTTGACGTGAAGCTAGGCCGCCGGTTGGCATACATGACTGAGAGACGCTAAGGTTGGTAAGTGGCTTGCATTTATGATAGGTTGACGTGAAGCTCGGCTGCCAGCTGGCATACATGACTGAGAGACGCTAAGGTTGGTAAGTGGCTTGCATCGATGATAGGTTGACGTGAAGCTAGGCTGCCGGCTGGCACACATGACTGAGAGACGCTAAGGTTGGTAAGTGGCTTGCATCGATGACAGGTTGACGTGAAGCTCCGCTGCCAGCTGGCATACATGACTGAGAGACGCTAACTTGGGTATGTGCTTTGCATCGATGATAGGTTGACGTGAAGCTCGGCTGCCAGCTGGCATACATGACTGAGAGACGCTAAGGTTGGTAAGTGGCTTGCATCGATGATAGGTTGACGTGAAGCTAGGCTGCCAGCTGGCATACATGACTGAGAGACGCTAAGGTTGGTAAGTGGCTTGCATCGATGATAGGTTGACGTGAAGCTAGGCTGCCAGCTGGCATATATGACTGAGAGACGCTAAGGTTGGTATGTAGCTTGCATCGATGATAGGTTGACGTGAAGCTAGGCGGACGGCTGGCATTCATGACTGAGAGACGCTAAGGTTGGTATGTGGCTTGCATTGATAATAGGTTGACGTGAAGCTCGGCTGCCAGCTGGCATACATGACTGAGAGACGCTAAGGTTGGTATGTGGCTTGCATCGATGATAGGTTGACGTGAAGCTCGGCTGTCAGCTGGCATACATGACTGAGAGACGCTAAGTTGGGTATGTGCCTTGCATCGATGATAGGTTGACGTGAAGCTCGGCTGCCAGCTGGCATACATGACTGAGAGACGCTAAGGTTGGTAAGTGGCTTGCATCGATGATAGGTTGACGTGAAGCTAGGCTGCCAGCTGGCATACATGACTGAGAGACGCTAAGGTTGGTAAGTGGCTTGCATCGATGATAGGTTGACGTGAAGCTAGGCTGCCAGCTGGCATATATGACTGAGAGACGCTAAGGTTGGTATGTAGCTTGCATCGATGATAGGTTGACGTGAAGCTAGACGGACGGCTGGCATTCATGACTGAGAGACGCTAAGGTTGGTATGTGGCTTGCATTGATAATAGGTTGACGTGAAGCTCGGCTGCCAGCTGGCATACATGACTGAGAGACGCTAAGGTTGGTATGTGGCTTGCATCGATGATAGGTTGACGTGAAGCTAGGCTGCCGGCTGGCATACATGACTGAGAGACGCTAAGGTTGGTATGTGGCTTGCATCGATGATAGGTTGACGTGAAGCTAGGCTGCCAGCTGGCATACATGACTGAGAGATGCTAAGGTTGGTATGTGGCTTGCATCGATGATAGGTTGACGTGAAGCTAGGCTGCCGGCTGGCATTCATGACTGAGAGACGCTAAGGTTGGTATGTGGCTTGCATCGATGATAGGTTGACGTGAAGCTAGGCGGACGGCTGGCATTCATGACTGAGAGATGCTAAGGTTGGTATGTGGCTTGCATCGATGATAGGTTGACGTGAAGCTAGGCTGACGGCTGGCATACATGACTGAGAGAGGCTAAGGTTGGTATGTGGCTTACATCGATAACAGGTTGACGTGAAGCTAGGCTGCCGGCTGGCATTCATGACTGAGAGACGTTACGGTTGGTGTGTGGCTATCATCGATGATAGATTGACGTGAAGCTAGGCTGCAAGCTGGCATACATGAATGTGAGATGCTAAGGTTGGTATGTGGCTTGCATCGATGACAGGTTGACGTGAAGCTAGGCTGCCGGCTGGCATACATGACTGAGAGACGCTAAGGTTGGTATGTGGCTTGCATCGATGATAGGTTGACGTGAAGCTAGGCTGCCGGATGGGATACATGACTGAGAGACGGTAAGGTTGGTATGTGGCTTGCATCGATGAAAGGTTGACGTAAAGCTAGGCTGCCGGCTGGCATACATGACTGAGAGACGCTAAGGTTGGTATGTGGCTTGCATCGATGATAGGTTGAGGAGAAGCTAGGCTGCGGGCTGGCATTTAGACTTGAGACGCTAAGGTTGGTATGTGGCTTGCATCGATGATAAATTGACGTGAAGCTAGGCTGCCGGCTGGCATACATGACTGAGAAACGCTAAGGTTGGTATGTGGCTTGCATTGATGATAGGTTGACGTGAAGCTAGTCTGCCAGCTGGCATACATGACTGAGAGACGCTAAGGTTGGTATGTGGCTTGCATCGATGATAGGCTGACGTGAAGCTAGGCTGCCAGCTGGCAAACATGACTGAGAGATGCTAAGGTTGGTATGTAGCTTGCATCGATGATAGGTTGACGTGAAGCTAGGCTGCTGGCTGGCAAACATGACTGAGAGACGCTAAGGTTTGTATGTGGCTTGCATCGATGATAGGTTGACGTGAAGCTAGGCTGCCGGTTGGCATACATGACTGAGAGATGCTAAGGTTGGTATGTGGCTTGCATTGATGATAGATTAACATGAAGCTAGGCTGCCGGCTGGCATACATGACTGAGAGACGCTAAGGTTGGTATGTGGTTTGCATCGATGATAGGGTGATGTGAAGCTAGGCTGCCTCCTGGCATACTGACTGAGAGACGCAAAGGTTGGTATGTGGCTTGCATCGATGATAGGTTGACGTGAAGCTAGGCTGCCAGTTGGCAAACATGACTGAGAGACGCTAAGGTTGGTATGTGGCTTGCATCGATGATAGGTTGACATGAAGCTAGGCTGCCGGCTGGCATACATGACTGAGAGACGCTAAGGTTGGTATGTGGCTTGCATCGATGATAGGTTGACGTGAAGCTAGGCTGCCGGCTGGCATTCATGACTGAGAGACGCTAAGGTTGGTATGGGGCTTGCATCGATGATAGTTTGACGTGAAGCTAGGCTGCCGGCTGGCATTCATGACTGAGAGACGCTAAGGTTGGTATGTGGCTTGCATCGATGATAGGTTGACGTGAAGCTAGGTTGTCGGCTGGCATTCATGACTGAGAGACGCTAAGGTTGGTATGTTGCTTGCATCGATGAAAGGTTGACGTAAAGCTAGGCTGCCGGCTGGCATTCATGACTGAGAGACGTTAAGGTTGGTGTGTGGCTATCATCGATGAAAGATTGACGTGAAGCTAGGCTGCAAGCTGGCATACATGACTGAGAGACGCTAAGGTTTGTATGTGGCTTGCATCGATGATAGGTTGACGTGAAGCTAGGCTGCTGGCTGGCATACATGACTGAGAGATGCTAAGGTTGTTATGTGGCTTGCATTGATGATAGGTTAACATGAAGCAAGGCTGCCGGCTGGCATACATGACTGAGAGACGCTAAGGTTGATATGTGGCTTGCATCGATGATAGGTTGACGTGAAGCTAGGCTACCAGCTGGCATACATGACTGAGAGACGCTAAGGTTGGTATGTGGCTTGCATCGATGATAGGTTGATGTGAAGCTAGGCTGCCGCCTGGCATACATGACTGAGAGACGCTAAGGTTGGTATGTGGCTTGCATCGATGATAGGTTGACCTGAAGCTAGGCTGCCGGCTGGGATACATGACTGAGAGACGCTAAGGTTGGTATGTGGCTTGCAACGATGACAGGTTGACGTGAAGCTAGGCTGCCGGCTGGCATTCATGACTGAGAGACGCTACCGTTGGTGTGTGGCTATCATCGATGATAGATTGACGTGAAGCTAGGGTGCAAGCTGGCATACATGACTGAGAGACGCTAAGGTTGGTATGTGGCTTGCATCGATGATAGGTTGACGTGAAGCTAGGCCGCCGGCTGGCATACATGACTGAGAGACGCTAAGGTTGGTAAGTGGCTTGCATTTATGATAGGTTGACGTGAAGCTCGGCTGCCAGCTGGCATACATGACTGAGAGACGCTAAGGTTGGTAAGTGGCTTGCATCGATGATAGGTTGACGTGAAGCTAGGCTGCCGGCTGGCACACATGACTGAGAGACGCTAAGGTTGGTAAGTGGCTTGCATCGATGACAGGTTGACGTGAAGCTCCGCTGCCAGCTGGCATACATGACTGAGAGACGCTAACTTGGGTATGTGCCTTGCATCGATGATAGGTTGACGTGAAGCTCGGCTGCCAGCTGGCATACATGACTGAGAGACGCTAAGGTTGGTAAGTGGCTTGCATCGATGATAGGTTGACGTGAAGCTAGGCTGCCAGCTGGCATACATGACTGAGAGACGCTAAGGTTGGTAAGTGGCTTGCATCGATGATAGGTTGACGTGAAGCTAGGCTGCCAGCTGGCATATATGACTGAGAGACGCTAAGGTTGGTATGTAGCTTGCATCGATGATAGGTTGACGTGAAGCTAGGCGGACGGCTGGCATTCATGACTGAGAGACGCTAAGGTTGGTATGTGGCTTGCATTGATAATAGGTTGACGTGAAGCTCGGCTGCCAGCTGGCATACATGACTGAGAGACGCTAAGGTTGGTATGTGGCTTGCATCGATGATAGGTTGACGTGAAGCTAGGCTGCCGGCTGGCATACATGACTGAGATATGCTAAGGTTGGTATGTGGCTTGCATCGATGATAGGTTGACGTGAAGCTAGGCTGCCAGCTGGCATACATGACTGAGAGATGCTAAGGTTGGTATGTGGCTTGCATCGATGATAGGTTGACGTGAAGCTAGGCTGCTGGCTGGCATTCATGACTGAGAGACGCTAAGGTTGGTATGTGGCTTGCATCGATGATAGGTTGACGTGAAGCTAGGCGGACGGCTGGCATTCATGACTGAGAGACGCTAAGGTTGGTATGTGGCTTGAATCGATGATAGGTTGAGGAAAAGCTAGGCTGCCGGCTGGCATTCATGACTGAGAGACGCTAAGGTTGGTATGTGGCTTGCATCGATGATAAATTGACGTGAAGCTAGGCTGCCGGCTGGCATTCATGACTGAGAGACGTTAAGGTTGGTGTGTGGCTATCATCGATGAAAGATTGACGTGAAGCTAGGCTGCAAGCTTGCATACATGACTGAGATACGCTAAGGTTTGTATGTGGCTTGCATCGATGATAGGTTGGCGTGAAGCTAGGCTGCCGGCTGGCATACATGACTGAGAGATGCTAAGGTTGTTATGTGGCTTGCATTGATGATAGGTTAACATGAAGCTAGGCTGCCGGATGGCATACATGACTGAGAGACGCTAAGGTTGGTATGCGGCTTGCATCGATGATAGGTTGACGTGAAGCTAGGCTGCCGGCTGGCATTCATGAATGAGAGACGCTAAGGTTGGTATGTGGCTTGCATCGATGATAGGTTGACGTGAAGCTAGGCTGACGGCTGTCATTCATGACTGAGAGATGCTAAGGTTGGTTGGTATGTGGCTTGCATCGATGATAGGATGATGTGAAGCTAGGCTGCCGCTTGGCATACATGGCTGAGAGATGCTAAGGTTGGTATGTGGCTTGCATCGATGATAGGTTGACGTGAAGCTAGGCTGCCGGCTGGCATACATGACTGAGAGACGCTAAGGTTGGTATGTGGCTTGCATCGATGATAGGTTGACGCGAAGCTATGCTGCCGGCTGGCATACATGACCGAGAGACGGTAAGGTTGGTATGTGGCTTGCATCTGTGATAGGTTGACGTGAAGCTAGGCTTCTGGCTGGCAAACATGACTTAGAGACGCTAAGGTTGGTATGTGGCATGCATCGATGATAGGTTGACGTGAAGCTAGGCGGACGGCTGGCATTCATGACTGAGAGACGCTAAGGTTGGTATGTGGCTTGCATCGATGATAGGTTAATGTGAAGCTAGGCTACCGGCTGGCATACATGACTGAGAGACGCTAAGGTTGGTATGTGGCTTGCATCGATGATAGGTTGATGTGAAGCTAGGCTGCCGCCTGGCATACATGACTGAGAGACGCTAAGGTTGGTATGTGGCTTGCATCAATGATAGGTTGACGTGAAGCTAGGCTGCCGGCTGGGATACATGACTGAGAGATGCTAAGGTGATATGTGGCTTGCATCGATGATAGGTTGACGTGAAGCTAGGCTGACGGCTGGCATACATGACTGAGAGACGCTAAGGTTGGTATGTGGCTTACATCGATAACAGGTTGACGTGAAGCTAGGCTGCCGGCTGGCATTCATGACTGAGAGACGTTACGGTTGGTGTGTGGCTATCATCGATCATAGATTGACGTGAAGCTAGGCTGCAAGCTGGCATACATGAATGTGAGATGCTAAGGTTGGTATGTGGCTTGCATCGATGACAGGTTGATGTGAAGCTAGGCTGCCGGCTGGCATACATGACTGAGAGACGCTAAGGTTGGTATGTGGCTTGCATCGATGATAGGTTGACGTGAAGCTAGGCTGCCGGATGGGATACATGACTGAGAGAAGGTAAGGTTGGTATGTGGCTTGCATCGATGAAAGGTTGACGTAAAGCTAGGCTGCCGGCTGGCATTCATGAATGAGAGACGCTAAGGTTGGTATGTGGCTTGCATCGATGATAGGTTGACGTGAAGCTAGGCTGCCGGCTGGCATTCATGAATGAGAGACGCTAAGGTTGGTATGTGGCTTGCATCGATGATAGGTTGACGTGAAGCTAGGCTGACAGCTGTCATTCATGACTGAGAGACGCTAAGGTTGGTATGTGGCTTGCATCGATGATAGGTTGACGTGAAGCTAGGCTGCCGGCTGGGATACATGACTGAGAGACGCTAAGGTTGATATGTGGCTTGCATCGATGATAGGTTGACGTGAAGCTAGGCTGACGGCTGGCATACATGACTGAGAGACGCTAAGGTTGGTATGTGGCTTACATCGATAACAGGTTGACGTGAAGCTAGGCTGCCGGCTGGCATTCATGACTGAGAGACGTTACGGTTGGTGTGTGGCTATCATCGATGATAGATTGACGTGAAGCTAGGCTGCAAGCTGGCATACATGAATGTGAGATGCTAAGGTTGGTATGTGGCTTGCATCGATGACAGGTTGACGTGAAGCTAGGCTGCCGGCTGGCATACATGACTGAGAGACGCTAAGGTTGGTATGTGGCTTGCATCGATGATAGGTTGACGTGAAGCTAGGCTGCCGGATGGTATACATGACTGAGAGACGGTAAGGTTGGTATGTGGCTTGCATCGATGAAAGGTTGACGTAAAGCTAGGCTGCCGGCTGGCATACATGACTGAGAGACGTTAAGGTTGGTATGTGGCTTGCATCGATGATAGGTTGAGGAGAAGCTAGGCTGCGGGCTGGCATTTAGACTTGAGACGCTAAGGTTGGTAAGTGGCTTGCATCGATGATAAATTGACGTGAAGATAGGCTGCCGGCTGGCATACATGACTGAGAGACGCTAAGGTTGGTATGTGGCTTGCATTGATGATAGGTTGACGTGAAGCTAGTCTGCCAGCTGGCATACATGACTGAGAGACGCTAAGGTTGGTATGTGGCTTGCATCGATGATAGGCTTACGTGAAGCTAGGCTGCCAGCTGGCAAACATGACTGAGAAACGCTAAGGTTGGTATGTAGCTTGCATCGATGATAGGTTGACGTGAAGCTAGGCTGCTGGCTGGCAAACATGACTGAGAGACGCTAAGTTTTGTATGTGGCTTGCATCGATGATAGGTTGACGTGAAGCTAGGCTGCCGGTTGGCATACATGACTGAGAGATGCTAAGGTTGGTATGTGGCTTGCATTGATGATAGATTAACATGAAGCTAGGCTGCCGGCTGGCATACATGACTGAGAGACGCTAAGGTTGGTATGTGGTTTGCATCGATGATAGGGTGATGTGAAGCTAGGCTGCCTCCTGGCATGCATGACTGAGAGACGCAAAGGTTGTATGTGGCTTGCATCGATGATAGGTTGACGTGAAGCTAGGCTGCCAGGTGGCAAACATGACTGAGAGACGCTAAGGTTGGTATGTGGCATGCATCGATGATAGGTTGACATGAAGCTAGGCTGCCGGCTGGCATACATGACTGAGAGACGCTAAGGTTGGTATGTGGCTTGCATCGATGATAGGTTGACGTGAAGCTAGGCTGCCGGCTGGCATTCATGACTGAGAGACGCTAAGGTTGGTATGGGGCTTGCATCGATGATAGTTTGACGTGAAGCTAGGCTGCCGGCTGGCATTCATGACTGAGAGACGCTAAGGTTGGTATGTGGCTTGCATCGATGATAGGTTGACGTAAAGCTAGGCTGCCGGCTGGCATTCATGACTGAGAGACGTTAAGGTTGGTGTGTGGCTATCATCGATGAAAGATTGACGTGAAGCTAGGCTGCAAGCTGGCATACATGACTGAGAGACGCTAAGGTTTGTATGTGGCTTGCATCAATGATAGGTTGACGTGAAGCTAGGCTGCCGGCTGGTATACATGACTGAGAGATGCTAAGGTTGTTACGTGGCTTGCATTGATGATAGGCTAACATGAAGCAAGGCTGCCGGCTGGCATACATGACTGAGAGACGCTAAGGTTGGTATGTGGCTTGCATAGATGATAGGTTGACGTGAAGCTAGGCTGCCGGCTGGCATACATGACTGAGAGACGCTAAGGTTGGTATGTGGCTTGCATCGATGATAGGTTGACGTGAAGCTAGGCGGACGGCTGGCATTCATGACTGAGAGACGCTAAGGTTGATATGTGGCTTGCATCGATGATAGGTTGACGTGAAGCTAGGCTACCGGCTGGCATACATGACTGAGAGACGCTAAGGTTGGTATGTGGCTTGCATCGATGATAGGTTGATGTGAAGCTAGGCTGCCGCCTGGCATACATGACTGAGAGACGCTAAGGTTGGTATGTGGCTTGCATCGATGATAGGTTGACCTGAAGCTAGGCTGCCGGCTGGGATACATGACTGAGAGACGCTAAGGTTGGTATGTGGCTTGCATCGATGATAGGTTGACGTGAAGCTAGGCTGGCGGCTGGCATACATGACTGAGAGACGCTAAGGTTGGTATGTGGCTTGCATCGATGACAGGTTGACGTGAAGCTAGGCTGCCGGCTGGCATTCATGACTGAGAGACGCTACGGTTGGTGTGTGGCTATCATCGATGATAGATTGACGTGAAGCTAGGGTGCAAGCTGGCATACATGACTGAGAGACGCTAAGGTTGGTATGTGGCTTGCATCGATGATAGGTTGACGTGAAGCTAGGCCGCCGGCTGGCATACATGACTGAGAGACGCTAAGGTTGGAAAGTGGCTTGCATTGATGATAGGTTGACGTGAAGCTCGGCTGCCAGCTGGCATACATGACTGAGAGACGCTAAGGTTGGTAAGTGGCTTGCATCGATGATAGGTTGACGTGAAGCTAGGCTGCCGGCTGGCACACATGACTGAGAGACGCTAAGGTTGGTAAGTGGCTTGCATCGATGATAGGTTGACGTGAAGCTCGGCTGTCAGCTGGCATACATGACTGAGAGACGCTAAGTTGGGTATGTGCCTTGCATCGATGATAGGTTGACGTGAAGCTCGGCTGCCAGCTGGCATACATGACTGAGAGACGCTAAGGTTGGTAAGTGGCTTGCATCGATGATAGGTTGACGTGAAGCTAGGCTGCCAGCTGGCATACATGACTGAGAGACGCTAAGGTTGGTAAGTGGCTTGCATCGATGATAGGTTGACGTGAAGCTAGGCTGCCAGCTGGCATATATGACTGAGAGACGCTAAGGTTGGTATGTAGCTTGCATCGATGATAGGTTGACGTGAAGCTAGACGGACGGCTGGCATTCATGACTGAGAGACGCTAAGGTTGGTATGTGGCTTGCATTGATAATAGGTTGACGTGAAGCTCGGCTGCCAGCTGGCATACATGACTGAGAGACGCTAAGGTTGGTATGTGGCTTGCATCGATGATAGGTTGACGTGAAGCTAGGCTGCCGGCTGGCATACATGACTGAGAGACGCTAAGGTTGGTATGTGGCTTGCATCGATGATAGGTTGACGTGAAGCTAGGCTGCCGGCTGGCATTCATGACTGAGAGACGCTAAGGTTGGTATGTGGCTTGCATCGATGATAGGTTGACGTGAAGCTAGGCGGACGGCTGGCATTCATGACTGAGAGACGCTAAGGTTGGTATGTGGCTTGCATCGATGATAGGTTGACGTGAAGCTAGGCTGACGGCTGGCATACATGACTGAGAGACGCTAAGGTTGGTATGTGGCTTACATCGATAACAGGTTGACGTGAAGCTAGGCTGCCAGCTGGCATTCATGACTGAGAGACGTTACGGTTGGTGTGTGGCTATCATCGATGATAGATTGACGTGAAGCTAGGCTGCAAGCTGGCATACATGAATGTGAGATGCTAAGGTTGGTATGTGGCTTGCATCGATGACAGGTTGACGTGAAGCTAGGCTGCCGGCTGGCATACATGACTGAGAGACGCTAAGGTTGGTATGTGGCTTGCATCGATGATAGGTTGACGTGAAGCTAGGCTGCCGGATGGGATACATGACTGAGAGACGGTAAGGTTGGTATGTGGCTTGCATCGATGAAAGGTTGACGTAAAGCTAGGCTGCCGGCTGGCATACATGACTGAGAGACGCTAAGGTTGGTATGTGGCTTGCATCGATGATAGGTTGAGGAGAAGCTAGGCTGCGGGCTGGCATTTAGACTTGAGACGCTAAGGTTGGTATGTGGCTTGCATCGGTGATAAATTGACGTGAAGCTAGGCTGCCGGCTGGCATACATGACTGAGAAACGCTAAGGTTGGTATGTGGCTTGCATTGATGATAGGTTGACGTGAAGCTAGTCTGCCAGCTGGCATACATGACTGAGAGACGCTAAGGTTGGTATGTGGCTTGCATCGATGATAGGCTGACGTAAAGCTAGGCTGCCAGCTGGCAAACATGACTGAGAGACGCTAAGGTTTGTATGTGGCTTGCATCGATGATAGGTTGACGTGAAGCTAGGCTGCCGGTTGGCATACATGACTGAGAGATGCTAAGGTTGGTATGTGGCTTGCATTGATGATAGATTAACATGAAGCTAGGCTGCCGGCTGGCATACATGACTGAGAGACGCTAAGGTTGGTATGTGGTTTGCATCGATGATAGGGTGATGTGAAGCTAGGCTGCCTCCTGGCATGCATGACTGAGAGACGCAAAGGTTGGTATGTGGCTTGCATCGATGATAGGTTGACGTGAAGCTAGGCTGCCAGGTGGCAAACATGACTGAGAGACGCTAAGGTTGGTATGTGGCTTGCATCGATGATAGGTTGACATGAAGCTAGGCTGCCGGCTGGCATACATGACTGAGAGACGCTAAGGTTGGTATGTGGCTTGCATCGATGATAGGTTGACGTGAAGCTAGGCTGCCGGCTGGCATTCATGACTGAGAGACGCTAAGGTTGGTATGGGGCTTGCATCGATGATAGTTTGACGTGAAGCTAGGCTGCCGGCTGGCATTCATGACTGAGAGACGCTAAGGTTGGTATGTGGCTTGCATCGATGATAGGTTGACGTGAAGCTAGGTTGTCGGCTGGCATTCATGACTGAGAGACGCTAAGGTTGGTATGTTGCTTGCATCGATGAAAGGTTGACGTAAAGTTAGGCTGCCGGCTGGCATTCATGACTGAGAGACGTTAAGGTTGGTGTGTGGCTATCATCGATGAAAGATTGACGTGAAGCTAGGCTGCAAGCTGGCATACATGACTGAGAGACGCTAAGGTTTGTATGTTGCTTGCATCGATGATAGGTTGACGTGAAGCTAGGCTGCTGGCTGGCATACATGACTGAGAGATGCTAAGGTTGTTATGTGGCTTGCATTGATGATAGGTTAACATGAAGCAAGGCTTCCGGCTGGCATACATGACTGAGAGACGCTAAGGTTGATATGTGGCTTGCATCGATGATAGGTTGACGTGAAGCTAGGCTACCAGCTGGCATACATGACTGAGAGACGCTAAGGTTGGTATGTGGCTTGCATCGATGATAGGTTGATGTGAAGCTAGGCTGCCGCCTGGCATACATGACTGAGAGACGCTAAGGTTGGTATGTGGCTTGCATCGATGATAGGTTGACCTGAAGCTAGGCTGCCGGCTGGGATACATGACTGAGAGACGCTAAGGTTGGTATGTGGCTTGCAACGATGACAGGTTGACGTGAAGCTAGGCTGCCGGCTGGCATTCATGACTGAGAGACGCTACCGTTGGTGTGTGGCTATCATCGATGATAGATTGACGTGAAGCTAGGGTGCAAGCTGGCATACATGACTGAGAGACGCTAAGGTTGGTATGTGGCTTGCATCGATGATAGGTTGACGTGAAGCTAGGCCGCCGGCTGGCATACATGACTGAGAGACGCTAAGGTTGGTAAGTGGCTTGCATTTATGATAGGTTGACGTGAAGCTCGGCTGCCAGCTGGCATACATGACTGAGAGACGCTAAGGTTGGTAAGTGGCTTGCATCGATGATAGGTTGACGTGAAGCTAGGCTGCCGGCTGGCACACATGACTGAGAGACGCTAAGGTTGGTAAGTGGCTTGCATCGATGACAGGTTGACGTGAAGCTCGGGTGCCAGCTGGCATACATGACTGAGAGACGCTAACTTGGGTATGTGCCTTGCATCGATGATAGGTTGACGTGAAGCTCGGCTGCCAGCTGGCATACATGACTGAGAGACGCTAAGGTTGGTAAGTGGCTTGCATCGATGATAGGTTGACGTGAAGCTAGGCTGCCAGCTGGCATACATGACTGAGAGACGCTAAGGTTGGTAAGTGGCTTGCATCGATGATAGGTTGACGTGAAGCTAGGCTGCCAGCTGGCATATATGACTGAGAGACGCTAAGGTTGGTATGTAGCTTGCATCGATGATAGGTTGACGTGAAGCTAGGCGGACGGCTGGCATTCATGACTGAGAGACGCTAAGGTTGGTATGTGGCTTGCATTGATAATAGGTTGACGTGAAGCTCGGCTGCCAGCTGGCATACATGACTGAGAGACGCTAAGGTTGGTATGTGGCTTGCATCGATGATAGGTTGACGTGAAGCTAGGCTGCCGGCTGGCATACATGACTGAGAGACGCTAAGGTTGGTATGTGGCTTGCATCGATGATAGGTTGACGTGAAGCTAGGCTGCCAGCTGGCATACATGACTGAGAGATGCTAAGGTTGGTATGTGGCTTGCATCGATGATAGGTTGACGTGAAGCTAGGCTGCCGGCTGGCATTCATGACTGAGAGACGCTAAGGTTGGTATGTGGCTTGCATCGATGATAGGTTGACGTGAAGCTAGGCGGACGGCTGGCATTCATGACTGAGAGACGCTAAGGTTGGTATGTGGCTTGAATCGATGATAGGTTGAGGAAAAGCTAGGCTGCCGGCTGGCATTCATGACTGAGAGACGCTAAGGTTGGTATGTGGCTTGCATCGATGATAAATTGACGTGAAGCTAGGCTGCCGGCTGGCATTCATGACTGAGAGACGTTAAGGTTGGTGTGTGGCTATCATCGATGAAAGATTGACGTGAAGCTAGGCTGCAAGCTTGCATACATGACTGAGATACGCTAAGGTTTGTATGTGGCTTGCATCGATGATAGGTTGACGTGAAGCTAGGCTGCCGCCTGGCATACATGACTGAGAGACGCTAAGGTTGGTATGTGGCTTGCATCGATGATAGGTTGACGTGAAGCTAGGCTGCCGGCTGGCATACATGACTGAGAGACGCTAAGGTTGGTATGTGGCTTGCATCGATGATAGGTTAATGTGAAGCTAGGCTACCGGCTGGCATACATGACTGAGAGACGGTAAGGTTGGTATGTGGCTTGCATCTGTGATAGGTTGACGTGAAGCTAGGCTTCTGGCTGGCAAACATGACTGAGAGACGCTAAGGTTGGTATGTGGCTTACATCGATGATAGGATGATGTGAAGCTAGGCTGCCGCTTGGCATACATGGCTGAGAGATGCTAAGGTTGGTATGTGGCTTGCATCGATGATAGGTTGACGTGAAGCTAGGCTGCCGGCTGGCATACATGACTGAGAGACGCTAAGGTTGGTATGTGGCTTGCATCGATGATAGGTTAATGTGAAGCTAGGCTACCGGCTGGCATACATGACTGAGAGACGGTAAGGTTGGTATGTGGCTTGCATCTGTGATAGGTTGACGTGAAGCTAGGCTTCTGGCTGGCAAACATGACTGAGAGACGCTAAGGTTGGTATGTGGCTTGCATCGATGATAGGTTGACGTGAAGCTAGGCGGACGGCTGGCATTCATGACTGAGAGACGCTAAGGTTGGTATGTGGCTTGCATTGATGATAGGTTAATGTGAAGCTAGGCTACCGGCTGGCATACATGACTGAGAGACGCTAAGGTTGGTATGTGGCTTGCATCGATGATAGGTTGATGTGAAGCTAGGCTGCCGCCTGGCATACATGACTGAGAGACGCTAAGGTTGGTATGTGGCTTGCATCGATGACAGGTTGATGTGAAGCTAGGCTGCCGGCTGGCATTCATGACTGAGAGATGTTACGGTTGGTGTGTGGCTATCATCGATGATAGATTGACGTGAAGCTAGGCTGCAAGCTGGCATACATGACTGAGAGACGCTAAGGTTGGTATGAGGCTTGCATCAATGATAGGTTGACGTGAAACTAGGCTGCCGGCTGGCATACATGACTGAGAGATGCTAAGGTTGGTATGTGGCTTGCATCGATGATAGGTTGACGTGAAGCTAGGCTGCCGGCTGGCATACATGACTGAGAGACGCTAAGGTTGGTATGTGGCTTGCATCGATGATAGGTTGACGTGAAGCTACGCTGCCAGCTGGCATACATGACTGAGAGACGCTAAGGTTGGTATGTGGCTTGCATCGATGATAGGTTGATGTGAAGCTACACTGCCACCTTGCATACATGACTGAGAGACGCTAAGGTTGGTATTTGGCTTGCATCGATGATAGGTTGACGTGAAGCTAGGCGGACGGCTGGCATTCATGACTGAGAGATGCTAAGGTTGGTATGTGGCTTGCATCGATGATAGGTTGACGTGAAGCTAGGCGGACGGCTGGCATTCATGACTGAGAGACGCTAAGGTTGGTATGTGTCTTGCATCGATGATAGGTTGACGTGAAGCTATGCTGCCGGCTGGCATACATGACTGAGAGATAGTAAGGTTGGTATGTGGCTTGCATCTGTGATAGGTTGACGTGAAGCTAGGCTTCTGGCTGGCAAACATGACTGAGAGACGCTAAGGTTGGTATGTGGCTTGCATCGATGATAGGTTGACGTGAAGCTAGGCTGCCGCCTGGCATACATGACTGAGAGACGCTAAGGTTGGTATATAGCTTGCATCGATGATCGGTTGACGTGAAGCTAGGCTGCCGGCTGGGATACATGACTGAGAGACGCTAAGGTTGGTATGTGGCTTGCATCGATGATAGGTTGACGTGAAGCTAGGCTGACGGCTGCCATACATGACTGAGAGACGCTAAGGTTGGTATGTGGCTTGCATCGATGACAGGTTGACGTGAAGCTAGGCTGCCGGCTGGGATACATGACTGAGAGACGCTAAGGTTGATATGTGGCTTGCATCGATGATAGGTTGACCTGAAGCTAGGCTGACGGCTGGCATACATGACTGAGAGACGCTAAGGTTGGTATGTGGCTTACATCGATAACAGGTTGACGTGAAGCTAGGCTGCCGGCTGGCATTCATGACTGAGAGACGTTACGGTTGGTGTGTGGCTATCATCGATGATAGATTGACGTGAAGCTAGGCTGCAAGCTGGCATACATGAATGTGAGATGCTACGGTTGGTATGTGGCTTGCATCGATGACAGGTTGACGTGAAGCTAGGCTGCCGGCTGGCATACATGACTGAGAGACGCTAAGGTTGGTATGTGGCTTGCATCGATGATAGGTTGACGTGAAGCTAGGCTGCCGGATGGGATACATGACTGAGAGACGGTAAGGTTGGTATGTGGCTTGCATCGATGAAAGGTTGACGTAAAGCTAGGCTGCCGGCTGGCATTCATGAATGAGAGACGCTAAGGTTGGTATGTGGCTTGCATCGATGATAGGTTGACGTGAAGCTAGGCTGACGGCTGTCATTCATGACTGAGAGATGCTAAGGTTGGTTGGTATGTGGCTTGCATCGATGATAGGATGATGTGAAGCTAGGCTGCCGCTTGGCATACATGGCTGAGAGATGCTAAGGTTGGTATGTGGCTTGCATCGATGATAGGTTGACGTGAAGCTAGGCTGCCGGCTGGCATACATGACTGAGAGACGCTAAGGTTGGTATGTGGCTTGCATCGATGATAGGTTGACGTGAAGCTATGCTGCCGGCTGGCATACATGACTGAGAGACGGTAAGGTTGGTATGTGGCTTGCATCTGTGATAGGTTGACATGAAGCTAGGCTTCTGGCTGGCAAACATGACTGAGAGACGCTAAGGTTGGTATGTGGCTTGCATCGATGATAGGTTGACGTGAAGCTAGGCGGATGGCTGGCATTCATGACTGAGAGACGCTAAGGCTGGTATGTGGCTTGCATCGATGATAGGTTAATGTGAAGCTAGGCTACCGGCTGGCATACATGACTGAGAGACGCTAAGGTTGGTATGTGGCTTGCATCGATGATAGGTTGATGTGAAGCTAGGCTGCCGCCTGGCATACATGACTGAGAGACGCTAAGGTTGGTATGTGGCTTGCATCAATGATAGGTTGACGTGAAGCTAGGGCTGCCGGCTGGGATACATGACTGAGAGACGCTAAGGTTGATATGTGGCTTGCATCGATGATAGGTTGACGTGAAGCTAGGCTGACGGCTGGCATACATGACTGAGAGACGCTAAGGTTGGTATGTGGCTTACATCGATAACAGGTTGACGTGAAGCTAGGCTGCCGGCTGGCATTCATGACTGAGAGACTTTACGGTTGGTGTGTGGCTATCATCGATGATAGATTGACGTGAAGCTAGGCTGCAAGCTGGCATACATGAATGTGAGATGCTAAGGTTGGTATGTGGCTTGCATCGATGACAGGTTGACGTGAAGCTAGGCTGCCGGCTGGCATACATGACTGAGAGACGCTAAGGTTGGTATGTGGCTTGCATCGATGATAGGTTGACGTGAAGCTAGGCTGCCGGATGGGATACATGACTGAGAGACGGTAAGGTTGGTATGTGGCTTGCATCGATGAAAGGTTGACGTAAAGCTAGGCTGCCGGCTGGCATACATGACTGAGAGACGCTAAGGTTGGTATGTGGCTTGCATCGATGATAGGTTGAGGAGAAGCTAGGCTGCGGGCTGGCATTTAGACTTGAGACGCTAAGGTTGGTATGTGGCTTGCATCGATGATAAATTGACGTGAAGATAGGCTGCCGGCTGGCATACATGACTGAGAGACGCTAAGGTTGGTATGTGGCTTGCATCGATGATAGGCTTACGTGAAGCTAGGCTGCCGCCTGGCATACATGACTGAGAGACGCTAAGGTTGGTATATGGCTTGCATCGATGATCGGTTGACGTGAAGCTAGGCTGCCGGCTGGGATACATGACTGAGAGACGCTAAGGTTGGTATGTGGCTTGCATCGATGATAGGTTGACGTGAAGCTAGGCTGACGGCTGCCATACATGACTGAGAGACGCTAAGGTTGGTATGTGGCTTGCATCGATGACAGGTTGATGTGAAGCTAGGCTGCCGGCTGGCATTCATGACTGAGAGATGTTACGGTTGGTGTGTGGCTATCATCGATGATAGATTGACGTGAAGCTCGGCTGCCAGCTGCCATACATGACTGAGAGACGCTAAGGTTGGTATGTGGCTTGCATCGATGATAGGTTGACGTGAAGCTAGGCTGCCAGGTGGCAAACATGACTGAGAGACGCTAAGGTTGCTATGTGGCTTGCATCGATGATAGGTTGACGTGAAGCTAGGTTGTCGACTGGCATTCATGACTGAGAGACACTAAGGTTGGTATGTTGCTTGCATCGATGAAAGGTTGACGTAAAGCTAGGCTGCCGGCTGGCATACATGACTGATAGACACTAAGGTTGGTATGTGGTTTGCATCGATGATAGGTTGAGGAGAAGCTAGGCTGCCGGCTGGCATTCATGACTGAAAGACGCTAAGGTTGGTATGTGGCTTGCATCGATGATAAACTGACGTGAAGATAGGCTGCCGGCTGGCATTCATGACTGAGAGACGTTAAGGTTGTTGTGTGGCTATCATCGATGATAGATTGATGTGAAGCTAGGCTGCAAGCTGGCATACATGACTGAGAGACGCTAAGGTTGGTATGTGGCTTGCATCGATGATAGGTTGATGTGAAGCTAGGCTGCCGCCTGGCATACATGACTGAGAGACGCTAAGGTTGGTATGTGGCTTGCATCAATGATAGGTTGACGTGAAGCTAGGCTGCCGGCTGGGATACATGACTGAGAGATGCTAAGGTTGATATGTGGCTTGCATCGATGATAGGTTGACGTGAAGCTAGGCTGACGGCTGGCATACATGACTGAGAGACGCTAAGGTTGGTATGTGGCTTACATCGATAACAGGTTGACGTGAAGCTAGGCTGCCGGCTGGCATTCATGACTGAGAGACGTTACGGTTGGTGTGTGGCTATCATCGATGATAGATTGACGTGAAGCTAGGCTGCAAGCTGGCATACATGAATGTGAGATGCTAAGGTTGGTATGTGGCTTGCATCGATGACAGGTTGATGTGAAGCTAGGCTGCCGGCTGGCATACATGACTGAGAGACGCTAAGGTTGGTATGTGGCTTGCATCGATGATAGGTTGACGTGAAGCTAGGCTGCCGGATGGGATACATGACTGAGAGACGGTAAGGTTGGTATGTGGCTTGCATCGATGAAAGGTTGACGTAAAGCTAGGCTGCCGGCTGGCATTCATGAATGAGAGACGCTAAGGTTGGTATGTGGCTTGCATCGATGATAGGTTGACGTGAAGCTAGGCTGACAGCTGTCATTCATGACTGAGAGATGCTAAGGTTGGTTGGTATGTGGCTTGCATCGATGATAGGATGATGTGAAGCTAGGCTGCCGCTTGGCATACATGGCTGAGAGATGCTAAGGTTGGTATGTGGCTTGCATCGATGATAGGTTGACGTGAAGCTAGGCTGCCGGCTGGCATACATGACTGAGAGACGCTAAGGTTGGTATGTGGCTTGCATCGATGATAGGTTGACGTGAAGCTATGCTGCCGGCTGGCATACATGACTGAGAGACGGTAAGGTTGGTATGTGGCTTGCATCTGTGATAGGTTGACGTGAAGCTAGGCTTCTGGCTGGCAAACATGACTGAGAGACGCTAAGGTTGGTATGTGGCTTGCATCGATGATAGGTTGACGTGAAGCTAGGCGGACGGCTGGCATTCATGACTGAGAGACGCTAAGGTTGGTATGTGGCTTGCATCGATGATAGGTTAATGTGAAGCTAGGCTACAGACTGGCATACATGACTGAGAGACGCTAAGGTTGGTATGTGGCTTGCATCGATGATAGGTTGATGTGAAGCTAGGCTGCCGCCTGGCATACATGACTGAGAGACGCTAAGGTTGGTATGTGGCTTGCATCAATGATAGGTTGATGTGAAGCTAGGCTGCCGGCTGGGATACATGACTGAGAGACGCTAAGGTTGATATGTGGCTTGCATCGATGATAGGTTGACGTGAAGCTAGGCTGACGGCTGGCATACATGACTGAGAGACGCTAAGGTTGGTATGTGGCTTACATCGATAACAGGTTGACGTGAAGCTAGGCTGCCGGCTGGCATTCATGACTGAGAGACGTTACGGTTGGTGTGTGGCTATCATCGATGATAGATTGACGTGAAGCTAGGCTGCAAGCTGGCATACATGAATGTGAGATGCTAAGGTTGGTATGTGGCTTGCATCGATGACAGGTTGATGTGAAGCTAGGCTGCCGGCTGGCATACATGACTGAGAGACGCTAAGGTTGGTATGTGGCTTGCATCGATGATAGGTTGACGTGAAGCTAGGCTGCCGGATGGGATACATGACTGAGAGACGGTAAGGTTGGTATGTGGCTTGCATCGATGAAAGGTTGACGTAAAGCTAGGCTGCCGGCTGGCATACATGACTGAGAGACGTTAAGGTTGGTATGTGGCTTGCATCGATGATAGGTTGAGGAGAAGCTAGGCTGCGGTCTGGCATTTAGACTTGAGACGCTAAGGTTGGTAAGTGGCTTGCATCGATGATAAATTGACGTGAAGATAGGCTGCCGGCTGGCATACATGACTGAGAGACGCTAAGGTTGGTATGTGGCTTGCATTGATGATAGGTTGACGTGAAGCTAGTCTGCCAGCTGGCATACATGACTGAGAGACGCTAAGGTTGGTATGTGGCTTGCATCGATGATAGGCTTACGTGAAGCTAGGCTGCCAGCTGGCAAACATGACTGAGAGACGCTAAGGTTGGTATGTAGCTTGCATCGATGATAGGTTGACGTGAAGCTAGGCTGCTGGCTGGCAAACATGACTGAGAGACGCTAAGTTTTGTATGTGGCTTGCATCGATGATAGGTTGACGTGAAGCTAGGCTGCCGGTTGGCATACATGACTGAGAGATGCTAAGGTTGGTATGTGGCTTGCATTGATGATAGATTAACATGAAGCTAGGCTGCCGGCTGGCATACATGACTGAGAGACGCTAAGGTTGGTATGTGGTTTGCATCGATGATAGGGTGATGTGAAGCTAGGCTGCCTCCTGGCATGCATGACTGAGAGACGCAAAGGTTGGTATGTGGCTTGCATCGATGATAGGTTGACGTGAAGCTAGGCTGCCAGGTGGCAAACATGACTGAGAGACGCTAAGGTTGGTATGTGGCATGCATCGATGATAGGTTGATATGAAGCTAGGCTGCCGGCTGGCATACATGACTGAGAGACGCTAAGGTTGGTATGTGGCTTGCATCGATGATAGTTTGACGTGAAGCTAGGCTGCCGGCTGGCATTCATGACTGAGAGACGCTAAGGTTGGTATGGGGCTTGCATCGATGATAGTTTGACGTGAAGCTAGGCTGCCGGCTGGCATTCATGACTGAGAGACGCTAAGGTTGGTATGTGGCTTGCATCGATGATAGGTTGACGTAAAGCTAGGCTGCCGGCTGGCATTCATGACTGAGAGACGTTAAGGTTGGTGTGTGGCTATCATCGATGAAAGATTGACGTGAAGCTAGGCTGCAAGCTGGCATACATGACTGAGAGACGCTAAGGTTTGTATGTGGCTTGCATCAATGATAGGTTGACGTGAAGCTAGGCTGCCGGCTGGTATACATGACTGAGAGATGCTAAGGTTGTTATGTGGCTTGCATTGATGATAGGCTAACATGAAGCAAGGCTGCCGGCTGGCATACATGACTGAGAGACGCTAAGGTTGGTATGTGGCTTGCATAGATGATAGGTTGACGTGAAGCTAGGCTGCCGGCTGGCATACATGACTGAGAGACGCTAAGGTTGGTATGTGGCTTGCATCGATGATAGGTTGACGTGAAGCTAGGCGGACGGCTGGCATTCATGACTGAGAGACGCTAAGGTTGATATGTGGCTTGCATCGATGATAGGTTGACGTGAAGCTAGGCTACCGGCTGGCATACATGACTGAGAGACGCTAAGGTTGGTATGTGGCTTGCATCGATGATAGGTTGATGTGAAGCTAGGCTGCCGCCTGGCATACATGACTGAGAGACGCTAAGGTTGGTATGTGGCTTGCATCGATGATAGGTTGACCTGAAGCTAGGCTGCCGGCTGGGATACATGACTGAGAGACGCTAAGGTTGGTATGTGGCTTGCATCGATGATAGGTTGACGTGAAGCTAGGCTGGCGGCTGGCATACATGACTGAGAGACGCTAAGGTTGGTATGTGGCTTGCATCGATGACAGGTTGACGTGAAGCTAGGCTGCCGGCTGGCATTCATGACTGAGAGACGCTACGGTTGGTGTGTGGCTATCATCGATGATAGATTGACGTGAAGCTAGGGTGCAAGCTGGCATACATGACTGAGAGACGCTAAGGTTGGTATGTGGCTTGCATCGATGATAGGTTGACGTGAAGCTAGGCCGCCGGCTGGCATACATGACTGAGAGACGCTAAGGTTGGAAAGTGGCTTGCATTGATGATAGGTTGACGTGAAGCTCGGCTGCCAGCTGGCATACATGACTGAGAGACGCTAAGGTTGGTAAGTGGCTTGCATCGATGATAGGTTGACGTGAAGCTAGGCTGCCGGCTGGCACACATGACTGAGAGACGCTAAGGTTGGTAAGTGGCTTGCATCGATGATAGGTTGACGTGAAGCTCGGCTGTCAGCTGGCATACATGACTGAGAGACGCTAAGTTGGGTATGTGCCTTGCATCGATGATAGGTTGACGTGAAGCTCGGCTGCCAGCTGGCATACATGACTGAGAGACGCTAAGGTTGGTAAGTGGCTTGCATCGATGATAGGTTGACGTGAAGCTAGGCTGCCAGCTGGCATACATGACTGAGAGACGCTAAGGTTGGTAAGTGGCTTGCATCGATGATAGGTTGACGTGAAGCTAGGCTGCCAGCTGGCATATATGACTGAGAGACGCTAAGGTTGGTATGTAGCTTGCATCGATGATAGGTTGACGTGAAGCTAGACGGACGGCTGGCATTCATGACTGAGAGACGCTAAGGTTGGTATGTGGCTTGCATTGATAATAGGTTGACGTGAAGCTCGGCTGCCAGCTGGCATACATGACTGAGAGACGCTAAGGTTGGTATGTGGCTTGCATCGATGATAGGTTGACGTGAAGCTAGGCTGCCGGCTGGCATACATGACTGAGAGACGCTAAGGTTGGTATGTGGCTTGCATCGATGATAGGTTGACGTGAAGCTAGGCTGCCAGCTGGCATACATGACTGAGAGATGCTAAGGTTGGTATGTGGCTTGCATCGATGATAGGTTGACGTGAAGCTAGGCTGCCGGCTGGCATTCATGACTGAGAGACGCTAAGGTTGGTATGTGGCTTGCATCGATGATAGGTTGACGTGAAGCTAGGCGGACGGCTGGCATTCATGACTGAGAGACGCTAAGGTTGGTATGTGGCTTGCATCGATGATAGGTTGACGTGAAGCTAGGCTGACGGCTGGCATACATGACTGAGAGACGCTAAGGTTGGTATGTGGCTTACATCGATAACAGGTTGACGTGAAGCTAGGCTGCCGGCTGGCATTCATGACTGAGAGACGTTACGGTTGGTGTGTGGCTATCATCGATGATAGATTGACGTGAAGCTAGGCTGCAAGCTGGCATACATGAATGTGAGATGCTAAGGTTGTTATGTGGCTTGCATCGATGACAGGTTGACGTGAAGCTAGGCTGCCGGCTGGCATACATGACTGAGAGACGCTAAGGTTGGTATGTGGCTTGCATTGATGATAGGTTGACGTGAAGCTAGTCTGCCAGCTGGCATACATGACTGAGAGACGCTAAGGTTGGTATGTGGCTTGCATCGATGATAGGCTGACGCGAAGCTAGGCTGCCAGCTGGCAAACATGACTGAGAGATGCTAAGGTTGGTATGTAGCTTGCATCGATGATAGGTTGACGTGAAGCTAGGCTGCTGGCTGGCAAACATGACTGAGAGACGCTAAGGTTTGTATGTGGCTTGCATCGATGATAGGTTGACGTGAAGCTAGGCTGCCGGTTGGCATACATGACTGAGAGATGCTAAGGTTGGTATGTGGCTTGCATTGATGATAGATTAACATGAAGCTAGGCTGCCGGCTGGCATACATGACTGAGAGACGCTAAGGTTGGTATGTGGTTTGCATCGATGATAGGGTGATGTGAAGCTAGGCTGCCTCCTGGCATACTGACTGAGAGACGCAAAGGTTGGTATGTGGCTTGCATCGATGATAGGTTGACGTGAAGCTAGGCTGCCAGTTGGCAAACATGACTGAGAGACGCTAAGGTTGGTATGTGGCTTGCATCGATGATAGGTTGACATGAAGCTAGGCTGCCGGCTGGCATACATGACTGAGAGACGCTAAGGTTGGTATGTGGCTTGCATCGATGATAGGTTGACGTGAAGCTAGGCTGCCGGCTGGCATTCATGACTGAGAGACGCTAAGGTTGGTATGGGGCTTGCATCGATGATAGTTTGACGTGAAGCTAGGCTGCCGGCTGGCATTCATGACTGAGAGACGCTAAGGTTGGTATGTGGCTTGCATCGATGATAGGTTGACGTGAAGCTAGGTTGTCGGCTGGCATTCATGACTGAGAGACGCTAAGGTTGGTATGTTGCTTGCATCGATGAAAGGTTGACGTAAAGCTAGGCTGCCGGCTGGCATTCATGACTGAGAGACGTTAAGGTTGGTGTGTGGCTATCATCGATGAAAGATTGACGTGAAGCTAGGCTGCAAGCTGGCATACATGACTGAGAGACGCTAAGGTTTGTATGTGGCTTGCATCGATGATAGGTTGACGTGAAGCTAGGCTGCTGGCTGGCATACATGACTGAGAGATGCTAAGGTTGTTATGTGGCTTGCATTGATGATAGGTTAACATGAAGCAAGGCTGCCGGCTGGCATACATGACTGAGAGACGCTAAGGTTGATATGTGGCTTGCATCGATGATAGGTTGACGTGAAGCTAGGCTACCAGCTGGCATACATGACTGAGAGACGCTAAGGTTGGTATGTGGCTTGCATCGATGATAGGTTGATGTGAAGCTAGGCTGCCGCCTGGCATACATGACTGAGAGACGCTAAGGTTGGTATGTGGCTTGCATCGATGATAGGTTGACCTGAAGCTAGGCTGCCGGCTGGGATACATGACTGAGAGACGCTAAGGTTGGTATGTGGCTTGCAACGATGACAGGTTGACGTGAAGCTAGGCTGCCGGCTGGCATTCATGACTGAGAGACGCTACCGTTGGTGTGTGGCTATCATCGATGATAGATTGACGTGAAGCTAGGGTGCAAGCTGGCATACATGACTGAGAGACGCTAAGGTTGGTATGTGGCTTGCATCGATGATAGGTTGACGTGAAGCTAGGCCGCCGGCTGGCATACATGACTGAGAGACGCTAAGGTTGGTAAGTGGCTTGCATTTATGATAGGTTGACGTGAAGCTCGGCTGCCAGCTGGCATACATGACTGAGAGACGCTAAGGTTGGTAAGTGGCTTGCATCGATGATAGGTTGACGTGAAGCTAGGCTGCCGGCTGGCACACATGACTGAGAGACGCTAAGGTTGGTAAGTGGCTTGCATCGATGACAGGTTGACGTGAAGCTCCGCTGCCAGCTGGCATACATGACTGAGAGACGCTAACTTGGGTATGTGCCTTGCATCGATGATAGGTTGACGTGAAGCTCGGCTGCCAGCTGGCATACATGACTGAGAGACGCTAAGGTTGGTAAGTGGCTTGCATCGATGATAGGTTGACGTGAAGCTAGGCTGCCAGCTGGCATACATGACTGAGAGACGCTAAGGTTGGTAAGTGGCTTGCATCGATGATAGGTTGACGTGAAGCTAGGCTGCCAGCTGGCATATATGACTGAGAGACGCTAAGGTTGGTATGTAGCTTGCATCGATGATAGGTTGACGTGAAGCTAGGCGGACGGCTGGCATTCATGACTGAGAGACGCTAAGGTTGGTATGTGGCTTGCATTGATAATAGGTTGACGTGAAGCTCGGCTGCCAGCTGGCATACATGACTGAGAGACGCTAAGGTTGGTATGTGGCTTGCATCGATGATAGGTTGACGTGAAGCTCGGCTGTCAGCTGGCATACATGACTGAGAGACGCTAAGTTGGGTATGTGCCTTGCATCGATGATAGGTTGACGTGAAGCTCGGCTGCCAGCTGGCATACATGACTGAGAGACGCTAAGGTTGGTAAGTGGCTTGCATCGATGATAGGTTGACGTGAAGCTAGGCTGCCAGCTGGCATACATGACTGAGAGACGCTAAGGTTGGTAAGTGGCTTGCATCGATGATAGGTTGACGTGAAGCTAGGCTGCCAGCTGGCATATATGACTGAGAGACGCTAAGGTTGGTATGTAGCTTGCATCGATGATAGGTTGACGTGAAGCTAGACGGACGGCTGGCATTCATGACTGAGAGACGCTAAGGTTGGTATGTGGCTTGCATTGATAATAGGTTGACGTGAAGCTCGGCTGCCAGCTGGCATACATGACTGAGAGACGCTAAGGTTGGTATGTGGCTTGCATCGATGATAGGTTGACGTGAAGCTAGGCTGCCGGCTGGCATACATGACTGAGAGACGCTAAGGTTGGTATGTGGCTTGCATCGATGATAGGTTGACGTGAAGCTAGGCTGCCAGCTGGCATACATGACTGAGAGATGCTAAGGTTGGTATGTGGCTTGCATCGATGATAGGTTGACGTGAAGCTAGGCTGCCGGCTGGCATTCATGACTGAGAGACGCTAAGGTTGGTATGTGGCTTGCATCGATGATAGGTTGACGTGAAGCTAGGCGGACGGCTGGCATTCATGACTGAGAGATGCTAAGGTTGGTATGTGGCTTGCATCGATGATAGGTTGACGTGAAGCTAGGCTGACGGCTGGCATACATGACTGAGAGACGCTAAGGTTGGTATGTGGCTTACATCGATAACAGGTTGACGTGAAGCTAGGCTGCCGGCTGGCATTCATGACTGAGAGACGTTACGGTTGGTGTGTGGCTATCATCGATGATAGATTGACGTGAAGCTAGGCTGCAAGCTGGCATACATGAATGTGAGATGCTAAGGTTGGTATGTGGCTTGCATCGATGACAGGTTGACGTGAAGCTAGGCTGCCGGCTGGCATACATGACTGAGAGACGCTAAGGTTGGTATGTGGCTTGCATCGATGATAGGTTGACGTGAAGCTAGGCTGCCGGATGGGATACATGACTGAGAGACGGTAAGGTTGGTATGTGGCTTGCATCGATGAAAGGTTGACGTAAAGCTAGGCTGCCGGCTGGCATACATGACTGAGAGACGCTAAGGTTGGTATGTGGCTTGCATCGATGATAGGTTGAGGAGAAGCTAGGCTGCGGGCTGGCATTTAGACTTGAGACGCTAAGGTTGGTATGTGGCTTGCATCGATGATAAATTGACGTGAAGCTAGGCTGCCGGCTGTCATACATGACTGAGAAACGCTAAGGTTGGTATGTGGCTTGCATTGATGATAGGTTGACGTGAAGCTAGTCTGCCAGCTGGCATACATGACTGAGAGACGCTAAGGTTGGTATGTGGCTTGCATCGATGATAGGCTGACGTGAAGCTAGGCTGCCAGCTGGCAAACATGACTGAGAGATGCTAAGGTTGGTATGTAGCTTGCATCGATGATAGGTTGACGTGAAGCTAGGCTGCTGGCTGGCAAACATGACTGAGAGACGCTAAGGTTTGTATGTGGCTTGCATCGATGATAGGTTGACGTGAAGCTAGGCTGCCGGTTGGCATACATGACTGAGAGATGCTAAGGTTGGTATGTGGCTTGCATTGATGATAGATTAACATGAAGCTAGGCTGCCGGCTGGCATACATGACTGAGAGACGCTAAGGTTGGTATGTGGTTTGCATCGATGATAGGGTGATGTGAAGCTAGGCTGCCTCCTGGCATACTGACTGAGAGACGCAAAGGTTGGTATGTGGCTTGCATCGATGATAGGTTGACGTGAAGCTAGGCTGCCAGTTGGCAAACATGACTGAGAGACGCTAAGGTTGGTATGTGGCTTGCATCGATGATAGGTTGACATGAAGCTAGGCTGCCGGCTGGCATACATGACTGAGAGACGCTAAGGTTGGTATGTGGCTTGCATCGATGATAGGTTGACGTGAAGCTAGGCTGCCGGCTGGCATTCATGACTGAGAGACGCTAAGGTTGGTATGGGGCTTGCATCGATGATAGTTTGACGTGAAGCTAGGCTGCCGGCTGGCATTCATGACTGAGAGACGCTAAGGTTGGTATGTGGCTTGCATCGATGATAGGTTGACGTGAAGCTAGGTTGTCGGCTGGCATTCATGACTGAGAGACGCTAAGGTTGGTATGTTGCTTGCATCGATGAAAGGTTGACGTAAAGCTAGGCTGCCGGCTGGCATTCATGACTGAGAGACGTTAAGGTTGGTGTGTGGCTATCATCGATGAAAGATTGACGTGAAGCTAGGCTGCAAGCTGGCATACATGACTGAGAGACGCTAAGGTTTGTATGTGGCTTGCATCGATGATAGGTTGACGTGAAGCTAGGCTGCTGGCTGGCATACATGACTGAGAGATGCTAAGGTTGTTATGTGGCTTGCATTGATGATAGGTTAACATGAAGCAAGGCTGCCGGCTGGCATACATGACTGAGAGACGCTAAGGTTGATATGTGGCTTGCATCGATGATAGGTTGACATGAAGCTAGGCTACCAGCTGGCATACATGACTGAGAGACGCTAAGGTTGGTATGTGGCTTGCATCGATGATAGGTTGATGTGAAGCTAGGCTGCCGCCTGGCATACATGACTGAGAGACGCTAAGGTTGGTATGTGGCTTGCATCGATGATAGGTTGACCTGAAGCTAGGCTGCCGGCTGGGATACATGACTGAGAGACGCTAAGGTTGGTATGTGGCTTGCAACGATGACAGGTTGACGTGAAGCTAGGCTGCCGGCTGGCATTCATGACTGAGAGACGCTACCGTTGGTGTGTGGCTATCATCGATGATAGATTGACGTGAAGCTAGGGTGCAAGCTGGCATACATGACTGAGAGACGCTAAGGTTGGTATGTGGCTTGCATCGATGATAGGTTGACGTGAAGCTAGGCCGCCGGCTGGCATACATGACTGAGAGACGCTAAGGTTGGTAAGTGGCTTGCATTTATGATAGGTTGACGTGAAGCTCGGCTGCCAGCTGGCATACATGACTGAGAGACGCTAAGGTTGGTATGTGGCTTGCATCGATGATAGGTTGACGTGAAGCTAGGCTGCCGGCTGGCATTCATGACTGAGAGACGCTAAGGTTGGTATGGGGCTTGCATCGATGATAGTTTGACGTGAAGCTAGGCTGCCGGCTGGCATTCATGACTGAGAGACGCTAAGGTTGGTATGTGGCTTGCATCGATGATAGGTTGACGTGAAGCTAGGTTGTCGGCTGGCATTCATGACTGAGAGACGCTAAGGTTGGTATGTTGCTTGCATCGATGAAAGGTTGACGTAAAGCTAGGCTGCCGGCTGGCATTCATGACTGAGAGACGTTAAGGTTGGTGTGTGGCTATCATCGATGAAAGATTGACGTGAAGCTAGGCTGCAAGCTGGCATACATGACTGAGAGACGCTAAGGTTTGTATGTGGCTTGCATCGATGATAGGTTGACGTGAAGCTAGGCTGCTGGCTGGCATACATGACTGAGAGATGCTAAGGTTGTTATGTGGCTTGCATTGATGATAGGTTAACATGAAGCAAGGCTGCCGGCTGGCATACATGACTGAGAGACGCTAAGGTTGATATGTGGCTTGCATCGATGATAGGTTGACGTGAAGCTAGGCTACCAGCTGGCATACATGACTGAGAGACGCTAAGGTTGGTATGTGGCTTGCATCGATGATAGGTTGATGTGAAGCTAGGCTGCCGCCTGGCATACATGACTGAGAGACGCTAAGGTTGGTATGTGGCTTGCATCGATGATAGGTTGACCTGAAGCTAGGCTGCCGGCTGGGATACATGACTGAGAGACGCTAAGGTTGGTATGTGGCTTGCAACGATGACAGGTTGACGTGAAGCTAGGCTGCCGGCTGGCATTCATGACTGAGAGACGCTACCGTTGGTGTGTGGCTATCATCGATGATAGATTGACGTGAAGCTAGGGTGCAAGCTGGCATACATGACTGAGAGACGCTAAGGTTGGTATGTGGCTTGCATCGATGATAGGTTGACGTGAAGCTAGGCCGCCGGTTGGCATACATGACTGAGAGACGCTAAGGTTGGTAAGTGGCTTGCATTTATGATAGGTTGACGTGAAGCTCGGCTGCCAGCTGGCATACATGACTGAGAGACGCTAAGGTTGGTAAGTGGCTTGCATCGATGATAGGTTGACGTGAAGCTAGGCTGCCGGCTGGCACACATGACTGAGAGACGCTAAGGTTGGTAAGTGGCTTGCATCGATGACAGGTTGACGTGAAGCTCCGCTGCCAGCTGGCATACATGACTGAGAGACGCTAACTTGGGTATGTGCCTTGCATCGATGATAGGTTGACGTGAAGCTCGGCTGCCAGCTGGCATACATGACTGAGAGACGCTAAGGTTGGTAAGTGGCTTGCATCGATGATAGGTTGACGTGAAGCTAGGCTGCCAGCTGGCATACATGACTGAGAGACGCTAAGGTTGGTAAGTGGCTTGCATCGATGATAGGTTGACGTGAAGCTAGGCTGCCAGCTGGCATATATGACTGAGAGACGCTAAGGTTGGTATGTAGCTTGCATCGATGATAGGTTGACGTGAAGCTAGGCGGACGGCTGGCATTCATGACTGAGAGACGCTAAGGTTGGTATGTGGCTTGCATTGATAATAGGTTGACGTGAAGCTCGGCTGCCAGCTGGCATACATGACTGAGAGACGCTAAGGTTGGTATGTGGCTTGCATCGATGATAGGTTGACGTGAAGCTCGGCTGTCAGCTGGCATACATGACTGAGAGACGCTAAGTTGGGTATGTGCCTTGCATCGATGATAGGTTGACGTGAAGCTCGGCTGCCAGCTGGCATACATGACTGAGAGACGCTAAGGTTGGTAAGTGGCTTGCATCGATGATAGGTTGACGTGAAGCTAGGCTGCCAGCTGGCATACATGACTGAGAGACGCTAAGGTTGGTAAGTGGCTTGCATCGATGATAGGTTGACGTGAAGCTAGGCTGCCAGCTGGCATATATGACTGAGAGACGCTAAGGTTGGTATGTAGCTTGCATCGATGATAGGTTGACGTGAAGCTAGACGGACGGCTGGCATTCATGACTGAGAGACGCTAAGGTTGGTATGTGGCTTGCATTGATAATAGGTTGACGTGAAGCTCGGCTGCCAGCTGGCATACATGACTGAGAGACGCTAAGGTTGGTATGTGGCTTGCATCGATGATAGGTTGACGTGAAGCTAGGCTGCCGGCTGGCATACATGACTGAGAGACGCTAAGGTTGGTATGTGGCTTGCATCGATGATAGGTTGACGTGAAGCTAGGCTGCCAGCTGGCATACATGACTGAGAGATGCTAAGGTTGGTATGTGGCTTGCATCGATGATAGGTTGACGTGAAGCTAGGCTGCCGGCTGGCATTCATGACTGAGAGACGCTAAGGTTGGTATGTGGCTTGCATCGATGATAGGTTGACGTGAAGCTAGGCGGACGGCTGGCATTCATGACTGAGAGATGCTAAGGTTGGTATGTGGCTTGCATCGATGATAGGTTGACGTGAAGCTAGGCTGACGGCTGGCATACATGACTGAGAGAGGCTAAGGTTGGTATGTGGCTTACATCGATAACAGGTTGACGTGAAGCTAGGCTGCCGGCTGGCATTCATGACTGAGAGACGTTACGGTTGGTGTGTGGCTATCATCGATGATAGATTGACGTGAAGCTAGGCTGCAAGCTGGCATACATGAATGTGAGATGCTAAGGTTGGTATGTGGCTTGCATCGATGACAGGTTGACGTGAAGCTAGGCTGCCGGCTGGCATACATGACTGAGAGACGCTAAGGTTGGTATGTGGCTTGCATCGATGATAGGTTGACGTGAAGCTAGGCTGCCGGATGGGATACATGACTGAGAGACGGTAAGGTTGGTATGTGGCTTGCATCGATGAAAGGTTGACGTAAAGCTAGGCTGCCGGCTGGCATACATGACTGAGAGACGCTAAGGTTGGTATGTGGCTTGCATCGATGATAGGTTGAGGAGAAGCTAGGCTGCGGGCTGGCATTTAGACTTGAGACGCTAAGGTTGGTATGTGGCTTGCATCGATGATAAATTGACGTGAAGCTAGGCTGCCGGCTGGCATACATGACTGAGAAACGCTAAGGTTGGTATGTGGCTTGCATTGATGATAGGTTGACGTGAAGCTAGTCTGCCAGCTGGCATACATGACTGAGAGACGCTAAGGTTGGTATGTGGCTTGCATCGATGATAGGCTGACGTGAAGCTAGGCTGCCAGCTGGCAAACATGACTGAGAGATGCTAAGGTTGGTATGTAGCTTGCATCGATGATAGGTTGACGTGAAGCTAGGCTGCTGGCTGGCAAACATGACTGAGAGACGCTAAGGTTTGTATGTGGCTTGCATCGATGATAGGTTGACGTGAAGCTAGGCTGCCGGTTGGCATACATGACTGAGAGATGCTAAGGTTGGTATGTGGCTTGCATTGATGATAGATTAACATGAAGCTAGGCTGCCGGCTGGCATACATGACTGAGAGACGCTAAGGTTGGTATGTGGTTTGCATCGATGATAGGGTGATGTGAAGCTAGGCTGCCTCCTGGCATACTGACTGAGAGACGCAAAGGTTGGTATGTGGCTTGCATCGATGATAGGTTGACGTGAAGCTAGGCTGCCAGTTGGCAAACATGACTGAGAGACGCTAAGGTTGGTATGTGGCTTGCATCGATGATAGGTTGACATGAAGCTAGGCTGCCGGCTGGCATACATGACTGAGAGACGCTAAGGTTGGTATGTGGCTTGCATCGATGATAGGTTGACGTGAAGCTAGGCTGCCGGCTGGCATTCATGACTGAGAGACGCTAAGGTTGGTATGGGGCTTGCATCGATGATAGTTTGACGTGAAGCTAGGCTGCCGGCTGGCATTCATGACTGAGAGACGCTAAGGTTGGTATGTGGCTTGCATCGATGATAGGTTGACGTGAAGCTAGGTTGTCGGCTGGCATTCATGACTGAGAGACGCTAAGGTTGGTATGTTGCTTGCATCGATGAAAGGTTGACGTAAAGCTAGGCTGCCGGCTGGCATTCATGACTGAGAGACGTTAAGGTTGGTGTGTGGCTATCATCGATGAAAGATTGACGTGAAGCTAGGCTGCAAGCTGGCATACATGACTGAGAGACGCTAAGGTTTGTATGTGGCTTGCATCGATGATAGGTTGACGTGAAGCTAGGCTGCTGGCTGGCATACATGACTGAGAGATGCTAAGGTTGTTATGTGGCTTGCATTGATGATAGGTTAACATGAAGCAAGGCTGCCGGCTGGCATACATGACTGAGAGACGCTAAGGTTGATATGTGGCTTGCATCGATGATAGGTTGACGTGAAGCTAGGCTACCAGCTGGCATACATGACTGAGAGACGCTAAGGTTGGTATGTGGCTTGCATCGATGATAGGTTGATGTGAAGCTAGGCTGCCGCCTGGCATACATGACTGAGAGACGCTAAGGTTGGTATGTGGCTTGCATCGATGATAGGTTGACCTGAAGCTAGGCTGCCGGCTGGGATACATGACTGAGAGACGCTAAGGTTGGTATGTGGCTTGCAACGATGACAGGTTGACGTGAAGCTAGGCTGCCGGCTGGCATTCATGACTGAGAGACGCTACCGTTGGTGTGTGGCTATCATCGATGATAGATTGACGTGAAGCTAGGGTGCAAGCTGGCATACATGACTGAGAGACGCTAAGGTTGGTATGTGGCTTGCATCGATGATAGGTTGACGTGAAGCTAGGCCGCCGGCTGGCATACATGACTGAGAGACGCTAAGGTTGGTAAGTGGCTTGCATTTATGATAGGTTGACGTGAAGCTCGGCTGCCAGCTGGCATACATGACTGAGAGACGCTAAGGTTGGTAAGTGGCTTGCATCGATGATAGGTTGACGTGAAGCTAGGCTGCCGGCTGGCACACATGACTGAGAGACGCTAAGGTTGGTAAGTGGCTTGCATCGATGACAGGTTGACGTGAAGCTCCGCTGCCAGCTGGCATACATGACTGAGAGACGCTAACTTGGGTATGTGCCTTGCATCGATGATAGGTTGACGTGAAGCTCGGCTGCCAGCTGGCATACATGACTGAGAGACGCTAAGGTTGGTAAGTGGCTTGCATCGATGATAGGTTGACGTGAAGCTAGGCTGCCAGCTGGCATACATGACTGAGAGACGCTAAGGTTGGTAAGTGGCTTGCATCGATGATAGGTTGACGTGAAGCTAGGCTGCCAGCTGGCATATATGACTGAGAGACGCTAAGGTTGGTATGTAGCTTGCATCGATGATAGGTTGACGTGAAGCTAGGCGGACGGCTGGCATTCATGACTGAGAGACGCTAAGGTTGGTATGTGGCTTGCATTGATAATAGGTTGACGTGAAGCTCGGCTGCCAGCTGGCATACATGACTGAGAGACGCTAAGGTTGGTATGTGGCTTGCATCGATGATAGGTTGACGTGAAGCTCGGCTGTCAGCTGGCATACATGACTGAGAGACGCTAAGTTGGGTATGTGCCTTGCATCGATGATAGGTTGACGTGAAGCTCGGCTGCCAGCTGGCATACATGACTGAGAGACGCTAAGGTTGGTAAGTGGCTTGCATCGATGATAGGTTGACGTGAAGCTAGGCTGCCAGCTGGCATACATGACTGAGAGACGCTAAGGTTGGTAAGTGGCTTGCATCGATGATAGGTTGACGTGAAGCTAGGCTGCCAGCTGGCATATATGACTGAGAGACGCTAAGGTTGGTATGTAGCTTGCATCGATGATAGGTTGACGTGAAGCTAGACGGACGGCTGGCATTCATGACTGAGAGACGCTAAGGTTGGTATGTGGCTTGCATTGATAATAGGTTGACGTGAAGCTCGGCTGCCAGCTGGCATACATGACTGAGAGACGCTAAGGTTGGTATGTGGCTTGCATCGATGATAGGTTGACGTGAAGCTAGGCTGCCGGCTGGCATACATGACTGAGAGACGCTAAGGTTGGTATGTGGCTTGCATCGATGATAGGTTGACGTGAAGCTAGGCTGCCAGCTGGCATACATGACTGAGAGATGCTAAGGTTGGTATGTGGCTTGCATCGATGATAGGTTGACGTGAAGCTAGGCTGCCGGCTGGCATTCATGACTGAGAGACGCTAAGGTTGGTATGTGGCTTGCATCGATGATAGGTTGACGTGAAGCTAGGCGGACGGCTGGCATTCATGACTGAGAGATGCTAAGGTTGGTATGTGGCTTGCATCGATGATAGGTTGACGTGAAGCTAGGCTGACGGCTGGCATACATGACTGAGAGACGCTAAGGTTGGTATGTGGCTTACATCGATAACAGGTTGACGTGAAGCTAGGCTGCCGGCTGGCATTCATGACTGAGAGACGTTACGGTTGGTGTGTGGCTATCATCGATGATAGATTGACGTGAAGCTAGGCTGCAAGCTGGCATACATGAATGTGAGATGCTAAGGTTGGTATGTGGCTTGCATCGATGACAGGTTGACGTGAAGCTAGGCTGCCGGCTGGCATACATGACTGAGAGACGCTAAGGTTGGTATGTGGCTTGCATCGATGATAGGTTGACGTGAAGCTAGGCTGCCGGATGGGATACATGACTGAGAGACGGTAAGGTTGGTATGTGGCTTGCATCGATGATAGGTTGAGGAGAAGCTAGGCTGCCGGCTGGCATTTAGACTTGAGACGCTAAGGTTGGTATGTGGCTTGCATCGATGATAAATTGACGTGAAGCTAGGCTGCCGGCTGGCATACATGACTGAGAAACGCTAAGGTTGGTATGTGGCTTGCATTGATGATAGGTTGACGTGAAGCTAGTCTGCCAGCTGGCATACATGACTGAGAGACGCTAAGGTTGGTATGTGGCTTGCATCGATGATAGGCTGACGTGAAGCTAGGCTGCCAGCTGGCAAACATGACTGAGAGATGCTAAGGTTGGTATGTAGCTTGCATCGATGATAGGTTGACGTGAAGCTAGGCTGCTGGCTGGCAAACATGACTGAGAGACGCTAAGGTTTGTATGTGGCTTGCATCGATGATAGGTTGACGTGAAGCTAGGCTGCCGGTTGGCATACATGACTGAGAGATGCTAAGGTTGGTATGTGGCTTGCATTGATGATAGATTAACATGAAGCTAGGCTGCCGGCTGGCATACATGACTGAGAGACGCTAAGGTTGGTATGTGGTTTGCATCGATGATAGGGTGATGTGAAGCTAGGCTGCCTCCTGGCATACTGACTGAGAGACGCAAAGGTTGGTATGTGGCTTGCATCGATGATAGGTTGACGTGAAGCTAGGCTGCCAGTTGGCAAACATGACTGAGAGACGCTAAGGTTGGTATGTGGCTTGCATCGATGATAGGTTGACATGAAGCTAGGCTGCCGGCTGGCATACATGACTGAGAGACGCTAAGGTTGGTATGTGGCTTGCATCGATGATAGGTTGACGTGAAGCTAGGCTGCCGGCTGGCATTCATGACTGAGAGACGCTAAGGTTGGTATGGGGCTTGCATCGATGATAGTTTGACGTGAAGCTAGGCTGCCGGCTGGCATTCATGACTGAGAGACGCTAAGGTTGGTATGTGGCTTGCATCGATGATAGGTTGACGTGAAGCTAGGTTGTCGGCTGGCATTCATGACTGAGAGACGCTAAGGTTGGTATGTTGCTTGCATCGATGAAAGGTTGACGTAAAGCTAGGCTGCCGGCTGGCATTCATGACTGAGAGACGTTAAGGTTGGTGTGTGGCTATCATCGATGAAAGATTGACGTGAAGCTAGGCTGCAAGCTGGCATACATGACTGAGAGACGCTAAGGTTTGTATGTGGCTTGCATCGATGATAGGTTGACGTGAAGCTAGGCTGCTGGCTGGCATACATGACTGAGAGATGCTAAGGTTGTTATGTGGCTTGCATTGATGATAGGTTAACATGAAGCAAGGCTGCCGGCTGGCATACATGACTGAGAGACGCTAAGGTTGATATGTGGCTTGCATCGATGATAGGTTGACATGAAGCTAGGCTACCAGCTGGCATACATGACTGAGAGACGCTAAGGTTGGTATGTGGCTTGCATCGATGATAGGTTGATGTGAAGCTAGGCTGCCGCCTGGCATACATGACTGAGAGACGCTAAGGTTGGTATGTGGCTTGCATCGATGATAGGTTGACCTGAAGCTAGGCTGCCGGCTGGGATACATGACTGAGAGACGCTAAGGTTGGTATGTGGCTTGCAACGATGACAGGTTGACGTGAAGCTAGGCTGCCGGCTGGCATTCATGACTGAGAGACGCTACCGTTGGTGTGTGGCTATCATCGATGATAGATTGACGTGAAGCTAGGGTGCAAGCTGGCATACATGACTGAGAGACGCTAAGGTTGGTATGTGGCTTGCATCGATGATAGGTTGACGTGAAGCTAGGCCGCCGGCTGGCATACATGACTGAGAGACGCTAAGGTTGGTAAGTGGCTTGCATTTATGATAGGTTGACGTGAAGCTCGGCTGCCAGCTGGCATACATGACTGAGAGACGCTAAGGTTGGTATGTGGCTTGCATCGATGATAGGTTGACGTGAAGCTAGGCTGCCGGCTGGCATTCATGACTGAGAGACGCTAAGGTTGGTATGGGGCTTGCATCGATGATAGTTTGACGTGAAGCTAGGCTGCCGGCTGGCATTCATGACTGAGAGACGCTAAGGTTGGTATGTGGCTTGCATCGATGATAGGTTGACGTGAAGCTAGGTTGTCGGCTGGCATTCATGACTGAGAGACGCTAAGGTTGGTATGTTGCTTGCATCGATGAAAGGTTGACGTAAAGCTAGGCTGCCGGCTGGCATTCATGACTGAGAGACGTTAAGGTTGGTGTGTGGCTATCATCGATGAAAGATTGACGTGAAGCTAGGCTGCAAGCTGGCATACATGACTGAGAGACGCTAAGGTTTGTATGTGGCTTGCATCGATGATAGGTTGACGTGAAGCTAGGCTGCTGGCTGGCATACATGACTGAGAGATGCTAAGGTTGTTATGTGGCTTGCATTGATGATAGGTTAACATGAAGCAAGGCTGCCGGCTGGCATACATGACTGAGAGACGCTAAGGTTGATATGTGGCTTGCATCGATGATAGGTTGACGTGAAGCTAGGCTACCAGCTGGCATACATGACTGAGAGACGCTAAGGTTGGTATGTGGCTTGCATCGATGATAGGTTGATGTGAAGCTAGGCTGCCGCCTGGCATACATGACTGAGAGACGCTAAGGTTGGTATGTGGCTTGCATCGATGATAGGTTGACCTGAAGCTAGGCTGCCGGCTGGGATACATGACTGAGAGACGCTAAGGTTGGTATGTGGCTTGCAACGATGACAGGTTGACGTGAAGCTAGGCTGCCGGCTGGCATTCATGACTGAGAGACGCTACCGTTGGTGTGTGGCTATCATCGATGATAGATTGACGTGAAGCTAGGGTGCAAGCTGGCATACATGACTGAGAGACGCTAAGGTTGGTATGTGGCTTGCATCGATGATAGGTTGACGTGAAGCTAGGCCGCCGGTTGGCATACATGACTGAGAGACGCTAAGGTTGGTAAGTGGCTTGCATTTATGATAGGTTGACGTGAAGCTCGGCTGCCAGCTGGCATACATGACTGAGAGACGCTAAGGTTGGTAAGTGGCTTGCATCGATGATAGGTTGACGTGAAGCTAGGCTGCCGGCTGGCACACATGACTGAGAGACGCTAAGGTTGGTAAGTGGCTTGCATCGATGACAGGTTGACGTGAAGCTCCGCTGCCAGCTGGCATACATGACTGAGAGACGCTAACTTGGGTATGTGCCTTGCATCGATGATAGGTTGACGTGAAGCTCGGCTGCCAGCTGGCATACATGACTGAGAGACGCTAAGGTTGGTAAGTGGCTTGCATCGATGATAGGTTGACGTGAAGCTAGGCTGCCAGCTGGCATACATGACTGAGAGACGCTAAGGTTGGTAAGTGGCTTGCATCGATGATAGGTTGACGTGAAGCTAGGCTGCCAGCTGGCATATATGACTGAGAGACGCTAAGGTTGGTATGTAGCTTGCATCGATGATAGGTTGACGTGAAGCTAGGCGGACGGCTGGCATTCATGACTGAGAGACGCTAAGGTTGGTATGTGGCTTGCATTGATAATAGGTTGACGTGAAGCTCGGCTGCCAGCTGGCATACATGACTGAGAGACGCTAAGGTTGGTATGTGGCTTGCATCGATGATAGGTTGACGTGAAGCTCGGCTGTCAGCTGGCATACATGACTGAGAGACGCTAAGTTGGGTATGTGCCTTGCATCGATGATAGGTTGACGTGAAGCTCGGCTGCCAGCTGGCATACATGACTGAGAGACGCTAAGGTTGGTAAGTGGCTTGCATCGATGATAGGTTGACGTGAAGCTAGGCTGCCAGCTGGCATACATGACTGAGAGACGCTAAGGTTGGTAAGTGGCTTGCATCGATGATAGGTTGACGTGAAGCTAGGCTGCCAGCTGGCATATATGACTGAGAGACGCTAAGGTTGGTATGTAGCTTGCATCGATGATAGGTTGACGTGAAGCTAGACGGACGGCTGGCATTCATGACTGAGAGACGCTAAGGTTGGTATGTGGCTTGCATTGATAATAGGTTGACGTGAAGCTCGGCTGCCAGCTGGCATACATGACTGAGAGACGCTAAGGTTGGTATGTGGCTTGCATCGATGATAGGTTGACGTGAAGCTAGGCTGCCGGCTGGCATACATGACTGAGAGACGCTAAGGTTGGTATGTGGCTTGCATCGATGATAGGTTGACGTGAAGCTAGGCTGCCAGCTGGCATACATGACTGAGAGATGCTAAGGTTGGTATGTGGCTTGCATCGATGATAGGTTGACGTGAAGCTAGGCTGCCGGCTGGCATTCATGACTGAGAGACGCTAAGGTTGGTATGTGGCTTGCATCGATGATAGGTTGACGTGAAGCTAGGCGGACGGCTGGCATTCATGACTGAGAGATGCTAAGGTTGGTATGTGGCTTGCATCGATGATAGGTTGACGTGAAGCTAGGCTGACGGCTGGCATACATGACTGAGAGAGGCTAAGGTTGGTATGTGGCTTACATCGATAACAGGTTGACGTGAAGCTAGGCTGCCGGCTGGCATTCATGACTGAGAGACGTTACGGTTGGTGTGTGGCTATCATCGATGATAGATTGACGTGAAGCTAGGCTGCAAGCTGGCATACATGAATGTGAGATGCTAAGGTTGGTATGTGGCTTGCATCGATGACAGGTTGACGTGAAGCTAGGCTGCCGGCTGGCATACATGACTGAGAGACGCTAAGGTTGGTATGTGGCTTGCATCGATGATAGGTTGACGTGAAGCTAGGCTGCCGGATGGGATACATGACTGAGAGACGGTAAGGTTGGTATGTGGCTTGCATCGATGAAAGGTTGACGTAAAGCTAGGCTGCCGGCTGGCATACATGACTGAGAGACGCTAAGGTTGGTATGTGGCTTGCATCGATGATAGGTTGAGGAGAAGCTAGGCTGCGGGCTGGCATTTAGACTTGAGACGCTAAGGTTGGTATGTGGCTTGCATCGATGATAAATTGACGTGAAGCTAGGCTGCCGGCTGGCATACATGACTGAGAAACGCTAAGGTTGGTATGTGGCTTGCATTGATGATAGGTTGACGTGAAGCTAGTCTGCCAGCTGGCATACATGACTGAGAGACGCTAAGGTTGGTATGTGGCTTGCATCGATGATAGGCTGACGTGAAGCTAGGCTGCCAGCTGGCAAACATGACTGAGAGATGCTAAGGTTGGTATGTAGCTTGCATCGATGATAGGTTGACGTGAAGCTAGGCTGCTGGCTGGCAAACATGACTGAGAGACGCTAAGGTTTGTATGTGGCTTGCATCGATGATAGGTTGACGTGAAGCTAGGCTGCCGGTTGGCATACATGACTGAGAGATGCTAAGGTTGGTATGTGGCTTGCATTGATGATAGATTAACATGAAGCTAGGCTGCCGGCTGGCATACATGACTGAGAGACGCTAAGGTTGGTATGTGGTTTGCATCGATGATAGGGTGATGTGAAGCTAGGCTGCCTCCTGGCATACTGACTGAGAGACGCAAAGGTTGGTATGTGGCTTGCATCGATGATAGGTTGACGTGAAGCTAGGCTGCCAGTTGGCAAACATGACTGAGAGACGCTAAGGTTGGTATGTGGCTTGCATCGATGATAGGTTGACATGAAGCTAGGCTGCCGGCTGGCATACATGACTGAGAGACGCTAAGGTTGGTATGTGGCTTGCATCGATGATAGGTTGACGTGAAGCTAGGCTGCCGGCTGGCATTCATGACTGAGAGACGCTAAGGTTGGTATGGGGCTTGCATCGATGATAGTTTGACGTGAAGCTAGGCTGCCGGCTGGCATTCATGACTGAGAGACGCTAAGGTTGGTATGTGGCTTGCATCGATGATAGGTTGACGTGAAGCTAGGTTGTCGGCTGGCATTCATGACTGAGAGACGCTAAGGTTGGTATGTTGCTTGCATCGATGAAAGGTTGACGTAAAGCTAGGCTGCCGGCTGGCATTCATGACTGAGAGACGTTAAGGTTGGTGTGTGGCTATCATCGATGAAAGATTGACGTGAAGCTAGGCTGCAAGCTGGCATACATGACTGAGAGACGCTAAGGTTTGTATGTGGCTTGCATCGATGATAGGTTGACGTGAAGCTAGGCTGCTGGCTGGCATACATGACTGAGAGATGCTAAGGTTGTTATGTGGCTTGCATTGATGATAGGTTAACATGAAGCAAGGCTGCCGGCTGGCATACATGACTGAGAGACGCTAAGGTTGATATGTGGCTTGCATCGATGATAGGTTGACGTGAAGCTAGGCTACCAGCTGGCATACATGACTGAGAGACGCTAAGGTTGGTATGTGGCTTGCATCGATGATAGGTTGATGTGAAGCTAGGCTGCCGCCTGGCATACATGACTGAGAGACGCTAAGGTTGGTATGTGGCTTGCATCGATGATAGGTTGACCTGAAGCTAGGCTGCCGGCTGGGATACATGACTGAGAGACGCTAAGGTTGGTATGTGGCTTGCAACGATGACAGGTTGACGTGAAGCTAGGCTGCCGGCTGGCATTCATGACTGAGAGACGCTACCGTTGGTGTGTGGCTATCATCGATGATAGATTGACGTGAAGCTAGGGTGCAAGCTGGCATACATGACTGAGAGACGCTAAGGTTGGTATGTGGCTTGCATCGATGATAGGTTGACGTGAAGCTAGGCCGCCGGCTGGCATACATGACTGAGAGACGCTAAGGTTGGTAAGTGGCTTGCATTTATGATAGGTTGACGTGAAGCTCGGCTGCCAGCTGGCATACATGACTGAGAGACGCTAAGGTTGGTAAGTGGCTTGCATCGATGATAGGTTGACGTGAAGCTAGGCTGCCGGCTGGCACACATGACTGAGAGACGCTAAGGTTGGTAAGTGGCTTGCATCGATGACAGGTTGACGTGAAGCTCCGCTGCCAGCTGGCATACATGACTGAGAGACGCTAACTTGGGTATGTGCCTTGCATCGATGATAGGTTGACGTGAAGCTCGGCTGCCAGCTGGCATACATGACTGAGAGACGCTAAGGTTGGTAAGTGGCTTGCATCGATGATAGGTTGACGTGAAGCTAGGCTGCCAGCTGGCATACATGACTGAGAGACGCTAAGGTTGGTAAGTGGCTTGCATCGATGATAGGTTGACGTGAAGCTAGGCTGCCAGCTGGCATATATGACTGAGAGACGCTAAGGTTGGTATGTAGCTTGCATCGATGATAGGTTGACGTGAAGCTAGGCGGACGGCTGGCATTCATGACTGAGAGACGCTAAGGTTGGTATGTGGCTTGCATTGATAATAGGTTGACGTGAAGCTCGGCTGCCAGCTGGCATACATGACTGAGAGACGCTAAGGTTGGTATGTGGCTTGCATCGATGATAGGTTGACGTGAAGCTAGGCTGCCGGCTGGCATACATGACTGAGATATGCTAAGGTTGGTATGTGGCTTGCATCGATGATAGGTTGACGTGAAGCTAGGCTGCCAGCTGGCATACATGACTGAGAGATGCTAAGGTTGGTATGTGGCTTGCATCGATGATAGGTTGACGTGAAGCTAGGCTGCTGGCTGGCATTCATGACTGAGAGACGCTAAGGTTGGTATGTGGCTTGCATCGATGATAGGTTTACGTGAAGCTAGGCGGACGGCTGGCATTCATGACTGAGAGACGCTAAGGTTGGTATGTGGCTTGAATCGATGATAGGTTGAGGAAAAGCTAGGCTGCCGGCTGGCATTCATGACTGAGAGACGCTAAGGTTGGTATGTGGCTTGCATCGATGATAAATTGACGTGAAGCTAGGCTGCCGGCTGGCATTCATGACTGAGAGACGTTAAGGTTGGTGTGTGGCTATCATCGATGAAAGATTGACGTGAAGCTAGGCTGCAAGCTTGCATACATGACTGAGATACGCTAAGGTTTGTATGTGGCTTGCATCGATGATAGGTTGGCGTGAAGCTAGGCTGCCGGCTGGCATACATGACTGAGAGATGCTAAGGTTGTTATGTGGCTTGCATTGATGATAGGTTAACATGAAGCTAGGCTGCCGGATGGCATACATGACTGAGAGACGCTAAGGTTGGTATGCGGCTTGCATCGATGATAGGTTGACGTGAAGCTAGGCTGCCGGCTGGCATTCATGAATGAGAGACGCTAAGGTTGGTATGTGGCTTGCATCGATGATAGGTTGACGTGAAGCTAGGCTGACGGCTGTCATTCATGACTGAGAGATGCTAAGGTTGGTTGGTATGTGGCTTGCATCGATGATAGGATGATGTGAAGCTAGGCTGCCGCTTGGCATACATGGCTGAGAGATGCTAAGGTTGGTATGTGGCTTGCATCGATGATAGGTTGACGTGAAGCTAGGCTGCCGGCTGGCATACATGACTGAGAGACGCTAAGGTTGGTATGTGGCTTGCATCGATGATAGGTTGACGCGAAGCTATGCTGCCGGCTGGCATACATGACCGAGAGACGGTAAGGTTGGTATGTGGCTTGCATCTGTGATAGGTTGACGTGAAGCTAGGCTTCTGGCTGGCAAACATGACTTAGAGACGCTAAGGTTGGTATGTGGCTTGCATCGATGATAGGTTGACGTGAAGCTAGGCGGACGGCTGGCATTCATGACTGAGAGACGCTAAGGTTGGTATGTGGCTTGCATCGATGATAGGTTAATGTGAAGCTAGGCTACCGGCTGGCATACATGACTGAGAGACGCTAAGGTTGGTATGTGGCTTGCATCGATGATAGGTTGATGTGAAGCTAGGCTGCCGCCTGGCATACATGACTGAGAGACGCTAAGGTTGGTATGTGGCTTGCATCAATGATAGGTTGACGTGAAGCTAGGCTGCCGGCTGGGATACATGACTGAGAGATGCTAAGGTGATATGTGGCTTGCATCGATGATAGGTTGACGTGAAGCTAGGCTGACGGCTGGCATACATGACTGAGAGACGCTAAGGTTGGTATGTGGCTTACATCGATAACAGGTTGACGTGAAGCTAGGCTGCCGGCTGGCATTCATGACTGAGAGACGTTACGGTTGGTGTGTGGCTATCATCGATCATAGATTGACGTGAAGCTAGGCTGCAAGCTGGCATACATGAATGTGAGATGCTAAGGTTGGTATGTGGCTTGCATCGATGACAGGTTGATGTGAAGCTAGGCTGCCGGCTGGCATACATGACTGAGAGACGCTAAGGTTGGTATGTGGCTTGCATCGATGATAGGTTGACGTGAAGCTAGGCTGCCGGATGGGATACATGACTGAGAGACGGTAAGGTTGGTATGTGGCTTGCATCGATGAAAGGTTGACGTAAAGCTAGGCTGCCGGCTGGCATTCATGAATGAGAGACGCTAAGGTTGGTATGTGGCTTGCATCGATGATAGGTTGACGTGAAGCTAGGCTGCCGGCTGGCATTCATGAATGAGAGACGCTAAGGTTGGTATGTGGCTTGCATCGATGATAGGTTGACGTGAAGCTAGGCTGACAGCTGTCATTCATGACTGAGAGACGCTAAGGTTGGTATGTGGCTTGCATCGATGATAGGTTGACGTGAAGCTAGGCTGCCGGCTGGGATACATGACTGAGAGACGCTAAGGTTGATATGTGGCTTGCATCGATGATAGGTTGACGTGAAGCTAGGCTGACGGCTGGCATACATGACTGAGAGACGCTAAGGTTGGTATGTGGCTTACATCGATAACAGGTTGACGTGAAGCTAGGCTGCCGGCTGGCATTCATGACTGAGAGACGTTACGGTTGGTGTGTGGCTATCATCGATGATAGATTGACGTGAAGCTAGGCTGCAAGCTGGCATACATGAATGTGAGATGCTAAGGTTGGTATGTGGCTTGCATCGATGACAGGTTGACGTGAAGCTAGGCTGCCGGCTGGCATACATGACTGAGAGACGCTAAGGTTGGTATGTGGCTTGCATCGATGATAGGTTGACGTGAAGCTAGGCTGCCGGATGGTATACATGACTGAGAGACGGTAAGGTTGGTATGTGGCTTGCATCGATGAAAGGTTGACGTAAAGCTAGGCTGCCGGCTGGCATACATGACTGAGAGACGTTAAGGTTGGTATGTGGCTTGCATCGATGATAGGTTGAGGAGAAGCTAGGCTGCGGGCTGGCATTTAGACTTGAGACGCTAAGGTTGGTAAGTGGCTTGCATCGATGATAAATTGACGTGAAGATAGGCTGCCGGCTGGCATACATGACTGAGAGACGCTAAGGTTGGTATGTGGCTTGCATTGATGATAGGTTGACGTGAAGCTAGTCTGCCAGCTGGCATACATGACTGAGAGACGCTAAGGTTGGTATGTGGCTTGCATCGATGATAGGCTTACGTGAAGCTAGGCTGCCAGCTGGCAAACATGACTGAGAAACGCTAAGGTTGGTATGTAGCTTGCATCGATGATAGGTTGACGTGAAGCTAGGCTGCTGGCTGGCAAACATGACTGAGAGACGCTAAGTTTTGTATGTGGCTTGCATCGATGATAGGTTGACGTGAAGCTAGGCTGCCGGTTGGCATACATGACTGAGAGATGCTAAGGTTGGTATGTGGCTTGCATTGATGATAGATTAACATGAAGCTAGGCTGCCGGCTGGCATACATGACTGAGAGACGCTAAGGTTGGTATGTGGTTTGCATCGATGATAGGGTGATGTGAAGCTAGGCTGCCTCCTGGCATGCATGACTGAGAGACGCAAAGGTTGGTATGTGGCTTGCATCGATGATAGGTTGACGTGAAGCTAGGCTGCCAGGTGGCAAACATGACTGAGAGACGCTAAGGTTGGTATGTGGCATGCATCGATGATAGGTTGACATGAAGCTAGGCTGCCGGCTGGCATACATGACTGAGAGACGCTAAGGTTGGTATGTGGCTTGCATCGATGATAGGTTGACGTGAAGCTAGGCTGCCGGCTGGCATTCATGACTGAGAGACGCTAAGGTTGGTATGGGGCTTGCATCGATGATAGTTTGACGTGAAGCTAGGCTGCCGGCTGGCATTCATGACTGAGAGACGCTAAGGTTGGTATGTGGCTTGCATCGATGATAGGTTGACGTAAAGCTAGGCTGCCGGCTGGCATTCATGACTGAGAGACGTTAAGGTTGGTGTGTGGCTATCATCGATGAAAGATTGACGTGAAGCTAGGCTGCAAGCTGGCATACATGACTGAGAGACGCTAAGGTTTGTATGTGGCTTGCATCAATGATAGGTTGACGTGAAGCTAGGCTGCCGGCTGGTATACATGACTGAGAGATGCTAAGGTTGTTACGTGGCTTGCATTGATGATAGGCTAACATGAAGCAAGGCTGCCGGCTGGCATACATGACTGAGAGACGCTAAGGTTGGTATGTGGCTTGCATAGATGATAGGTTGACGTGAAGCTAGGCTGCCGGCTGGCATACATGACTGAGAGACGCTAAGGTTGGTATGTGGCTTGCATCGATGATAGGTTGACGTGAAGCTAGGCGGACGGCTGGCATTCATGACTGAGAGACGCTAAGGTTGATATGTGGCTTGCATCGATGATAGGTTGACGTGAAGCTAGGCTACCGGCTGGCATACATGACTGAGAGACGCTAAGGTTGGTATGTGGCTTGCATCGATGATAGGTTGATGTGAAGCTAGGCTGCCGCCTGGCATACATGACTGAGAGACGCTAAGGTTGGTATGTGGCTTGCATCGATGATAGGTTGACCTGAAGCTAGGCTGCCGGCTGGGATACATGACTGAGAGACGCTAAGGTTGGTATGTGGCTTGCATCGATGATAGGTTGACGTGAAGCTAGGCTGGCGGCTGGCATACATGACTGAGAGACGCTAAGGTTGGTATGTGGCTTGCATCGATGACAGGTTGACGTGAAGCTAGGCTGCCGGCTGGCATTCATGACTGAGAGACGCTACGGTTGGTGTGTGGCTATCATCGATGATAGATTGACGTGAAGCTAGGGTGCAAGCTGGCATACATGACTGAGAGACGCTAAGGTTGGTATGTGGCTTGCATCGATGATAGGTTGACGTGAAGCTAGGCCGCCGGCTGGCATACATGACTGAGAGACGCTAAGGTTGGAAAGTGGCTTGCATTGATGATAGGTTGACGTGAAGCTCGGCTGCCAGCTGGCATACATGACTGAGAGACGCTAAGGTTGGTAAGTGGCTTGCATCGATGATAGGTTGACGTGAAGCTAGGCTGCCGGCTGGCACACATGACTGAGAGACGCTAAGGTTGGTAAGTGGCTTGCATCGATGATAGGTTGACGTGAAGCTCGGCTGTCAGCTGGCATACATGACTGAGAGACGCTAAGTTGGGTATGTGCCTTGCATCGATGATAGGTTGACGTGAAGCTCGGCTGCCAGCTGGCATACATGACTGAGAGACGCTAAGGTTGGTAAGTGGCTTGCATCGATGATAGGTTGACGTGAAGCTAGGCTGCCAGCTGGCATACATGACTGAGAGACGCTAAGGTTGGTAAGTGGCTTGCATCGATGATAGGTTGACGTGAAGCTAGGCTGCCAGCTGGCATATATGACTGAGAGACGCTAAGGTTGGTATGTAGCTTGCATCGATGATAGGTTGACGTGAAGCTAGACGGACGGCTGGCATTCATGACTGAGAGACGCTAAGGTTGGTATGTGGCTTGCATTGATAATAGGTTGACGTGAAGCTCGGCTGCCAGCTGGCATACATGACTGAGAGACGCTAAGGTTGGTATGTGGCTTGCATCGATGATAGGTTGACGTGAAGCTAGGCTGCCGGCTGGCATACATGACTGAGAGACGCTAAGGTTGGTATGTGGCTTGCATCGATGATAGGTTGACGTGAAGCTAGGCTGCCGGCTGGCATTCATGACTGAGAGACGCTAAGGTTGGTATGTGGCTTGCATCGATGATAGGTTGACGTGAAGCTAGGCGGACGGCTGGCATTCATGACTGAGAGACGCTAAGGTTGGTATGTGGCTTGCATCGATGATAGGTTGACGTGAAGCTAGGCTGACGGCTGGCATACATGACTGAGAGACGCTAAGGTTGGTATGTGGCTTACATCGATAACAGGTTGACGTGAAGCTAGGCTGCCAGCTGGAATTCATGACTGAGAGACGTTACGGTTGGTGTGTGGCTATCATCGATGATAGATTGACGTGAAGCTAGGCTGCAAGCTGGCATACATGAATGTGAGATGCTAAGGTTGGTATGTGGCTTGCATCGATGACAGGTTGACGTGAAGCTAGGCTGCCGGCTGGCATACATGACTGAGAGACGCTAAGGTTGGTATGTGGCTTGCATCGATGATAGGTTGACGTGAAGCTAGGCTGCCGGATGGGATACATGACTGAGAGACGGTAAGGTTGGTATGTGGCTTGCATCGATGAAAGGTTGACGTAAAGCTAGGCTGCCGGCTGGCATACATGACTGAGAGACGCTAAGGTTGGTATGTGGCTTGCATCGATGATAGGTTGAGGAGAAGCTAGGCTGCGGGCTGGCATTTAGACTTGAGACGCTAAGGTTGGTATGTGGCTTGCATCGGTGATAAATTGACGTGAAGCTAGGCTGCCGGCTGGCATACATGACTGAGAAACGCTAAGGTTGGTATGTGGCTTGCATTGATGATAGGTTGACGTGAAGCTAGTCTGCCAGCTAGCATACATGACTGAGAGACGCTAAGGTTGGTATGTGGCTTGCATCGATGATAGGCTGACGTAAAGCTAGGCTGCCAGCTGGCAAACATGACTGAGAGACGCTAAGGTTTGTATGTGGCTTGCATCGATGATAGGTTGACGTGAAGCTAGGCTGCCGGTTGGCATACATGACTGAGAGATGCTAAGGTTGGTATGTGGCTTGCATTGATGATAGATTAACATGAAGCTAGGCTGCCGGCTGGCATACATGACTGAGAGACGCTAAGGTTGGTATGTGGTTTGCATCGATGATAGGGTGATGTGAAGCTAGGCTGCCTCCTGGCATGCATGACTGAGAGACGCAAAGGTTGGTATGTGGCTTGCATCGATGATAGGTTGACGTGAAGCTAGGCTGCCAGGTGGCAAACATGACTGAGAGACGCTAAGGTTGGTATGTGGCTTGCATCGATGATAGGTTGACATGAAGCTAGGCTGCCGGCTGGCATACATGACTGAGAGACGCTAAGGTTGGTATGTGGCTTGCATCGATGATAGGTTGACGTGAAGCTAGGCTGCCGGCTGGCATTCATGACTGAGAGACGCTAAGGTTGGTATGGGGCTTGCATCGATGATAGTTTGACGTGAAGCTAGGCTGCCGGCTGGCATTCATGACTGAGAGACGCTAAGGTTGGTATGTGGCTTGCATCGATGATAGGTTGACGTGAAGCTAGGTTGTCGGCTGGCATTCATGACTGAGAGACGCTAAGGTTGGTATGTTGCTTGCATCGATGAAAGGTTGACGTAAAGTTAGGCTGCCGGCTGGCATTCATGACTGAGAGACGTTAAGGTTGGTGTGTGGCTATCATCGATGAAAGATTGACGTGAAGCTAGGCTGCAAGCTGGCATACATGACTGAGAGACGCTAAGGTTTGTATGTTGCTTGCATCGATGATAGGTTGACGTGAAGCTAGGCTGCTGGCTGGCATACATGACTGAGAGATGCTAAGGTTGTTATGTGGCTTGCATTGATGATAGGTTAACATGAAGCAAGGCTTCCGGCTGGCATACATGACTGAGAGACGCTAAGGTTGATATGTGGCTTGCATCGATGATAGGTTGACGTGAAGCTAGGCTACCAGCTGGCATACATGACTGAGAGACGCTAAGGTTGGTATGTGGCTTGCATCGATGATAGGTTGATGTGAAGCTAGGCTGCCGCCTGGCATACATGACTGAGAGACGCTAAGGTTGGTATGTGGCTTGCATCGATGATAGGTTGACCTGAAGCTAGGCTGCCGGCTGGGATACATGACTGAGAGACGCTAAGGTTGGTATGTGGCTTGCAACGATGACAGGTTGACGTGAAGCTAGGCTGCCGGCTGGCATTCATGACTGAGAGACGCTACCGTTGGTGTGTGGCTATCATCGATGATAGATTGACGTGAAGCTAGGGTGCAAGCTGGCATACATGACTGAGAGACGCTAAGGTTGGTATGTGGCTTGCATCGATGATAGGTTGACGTGAAGCTAGGCCGCCGGCTGGCATACATGACTGAGAGACGCTAAGGTTGGTAAGTGGCTTGCATTTATGATAGGTTGACGTGAAGCTCGGCTGCCAGCTGGCATACATGACTGAGAGACGCTAAGGTTGGTAAGTGGCTTGCATCGATGATAGGTTGACGTGAAGCTAGGCTGCCGGCTGGCACACATGACTGAGAGACGCTAAGGTTGGTAAGTGGCTTGCATCGATGACAGGTTGACGTGAAGCTCGGCTGCCAGCTGGCATACATGACTGAGAGACGCTAACTTGGGTATGTGCCTTGCATCGATGATAGGTTGACGTGAAGCTCGGCTGCCAGCTGGCATACATGACTGAGAGACGCTAAGGTTGGTAAGTGGCTTGCATCGATGATAGGTTGACGTGAAGCTAGGCTGCCAGCTGGCATACATGACTGAGAGACGCTAAGGTTGGTAAGTGGCTTGCATCGATGATAGGTTGACGTGAAGCTAGGCTGCCAGCTGGCATATATGACTGAGAGACGCTAAGGTTGGTATGTAGCTTGCATCGATGATAGGTTGACGTGAAGCTAGGCGGACGGCTGGCATTCATGACTGAGAGACGCTAAGGTTGGTATGTGGCTTGCATTGATAATAGGTTGACGTGAAGCTCGGCTGCCAGCTGGCATACATGACTGAGAGACGCTAAGGTTGGTATGTGGCTTGCATCGATGATAGGTTGACGTGAAGCTAGGCTGCCGGCTGGCATACATGACTGAGAGACGCTAAGGTTGGTATGTGGCTTGCATCGATGATAGGTTGACGTGAAGCTAGGCTGCCAGCTGGCATACATGACTGAGAGATGCTAAGGTTGGTATGTGGCTTGCATCGATGATAGGTTGACGTGAAGCTAGGCTGCCGGCTGGCATTCATGACTGAGAGACGCTAAGGTTGGTATGTGGCTTGCATCGATGATAGGTTGACGTGAAGCTAGGCGGACGGCTGGCATTCATGACTGAGAGACGCTAAGGTTGGTATGTGGCTTGAATCGATGATAGGTTGAGGAAAAGCTAGGCTGCCGGCTGGCATTCATGACTGAGAGACGCTAAGGTTGGTATGTGGCTTGCATCGATGATAAATTGACGTGAAGCTAGGCTGCCGGCTGGCATTCATGACTGAGAGACGTTAAGGTTGGTGTGTGGCTATCATCGATGAAAGATTGACGTGAAGCTAGGCTGCAAGCTTGCATACATGACTGAGATACGCTAAGGTTTGTATGTGGCTTGCATCGATGATAGGTTGACGTGAAGCTAGGCTGCCGCCTGGCATACATGACTGAGAGACGCTAAGGTTGGTATGTGGCTTGCATCGATGATAGGTTGACGTGAAGCTAGGCTGCCGGCTGGCATACATGACTGAGAGACGCTAAGGTTGGTATGTGGCTTGCATCGATGATAGGTTAATGTGAAGCTAGGCTACCGGCTGGCATACATGACTGAGAGACGGTAAGGTTGGTATGTGGCTTGCATCTGTGATAGGTTGACGTGAAGCTAGGCTTCTGGCTGGCAAACATGACTGAGAGACGCTAAGGTTGGTATGTGGCTTACATCGATGATAGGATGATGTGAAGCTAGGCTGCCGCTTGGCATACATGGCTGAGAGATGCTAAGGTTGGTATGTGGCTTGCATCGATGATAGGTTGACGTGAAGCTAGGCTGCCGGCTGGCATACATGACTGAGAGACGCTAAGGTTGGTATGTGGCTTGCATCGATGATAGGTTAATGTGAAGCTAGGCTACCGGCTGGCATACATGACTGAGAGACGGTAAGGTTGGTATGTGGCTTGCATCTGTGATAGGTTGACGTGAAGCTAGGCTTCTGGCTGGCAAACATGACTGAGAGACGCTAAGGTTGGTATGTGGCTTGCATCGATGATAGGTTGACGTGAAGCTAGGCGGACGGCTGGCATTCATGACTGAGAGACGCTAAGGTTGGTATGTGGCTTGCATTGATGATAGGTTAATGTGAAGCTAGGCTACCGGCTGGCATACATGACTGAGAGACGCTAAGGTTGGTATGTGGCTTGCATCGATGATAGGTTGATGTGAAGCTAGGCTGCCGCCTGGCATACATGACTGAGAGACGCTAAGGTTGGTATGTGGCTTGCATCGATGACAGGTTGATGTGAAGCTAGGCTGCCGGCTGGCATTCATGACTGAGAGATGTTACGGTTGGTGTGTGGCTATCATCGATGATAGATTGACGTGAAGCTAGGCTGCAAGCTGGCATACATGACTGAGAGACGCTAAGGTTGGTATGAGGCTTGCATCAATGATAGGTTGACGTGAAACTAGGCTGCCGGCTGGCATACATGACTGAGAGATGCTAAGGTTGGTATGTGGCTTGCATCGATGATAGGTTGACGTGAAGCTAGGCTGCCGGCTGGCATACATGACTGAGAGACGCTAAGGTTGGTATGTGGCTTGCATCGATGATAGGTTGACGTGAAGCTACGCTGCCAGCTGGCATACATGACTGAGAGACGCTAAGGTTGGTATGTGGCTTGCATCGATGATAGGTTGATGTGAAGCTACACTGCCACCTTGCATACATGACTGAGAGACGCTAAGGTTGGTATTTGGCTTGCATCGATGATAGGTTGACGTGAAGCTAGGCGGACGGCTGGCATTCATGACTGAGAGATGCTAAGGTTGGTATGTGGCTTGCATCGATGATAGGTTGACGTGAAGCTAGGCGGACGGCTGGCATTCATGACTGAGAGACGCTAAGGTTGGTATGTGTCTTGCATCGATGATAGGTTGACGTGAAGCTATGCTGCCGGCTGGCATACATGACTGAGAGATAGTAAGGTTGGTATGTGGCTTGCATCTGTGATAGGTTGACGTGAAGCTAGGCTTCTGGCTGGCAAACATGACTGAGAGACGCTAAGGTTGGTATGTGGCTTGCATCGATGATAGGTTGACGTGAAGCTAGGCTGCCGCCTGGCATACATGACTGAGAGACGCTAAGGTTGGTATATAGCTTGCATCGATGATCGGTTGACGTGAAGCTAGGCTGCCGGCTGGGATACATGACTGAGAGACGCTAAGGTTGGTATGTGGCTTGCATCGATGATAGGTTGACGTGAAGCTAGGCTGACGGCTGCCATACATGACTGAGAGACGCTAAGGTTGGTATGTGGCTTGCATCGATGACAGGTTGACGTGAAGCTAGGCTGCCGGCTGGGATACATGACTGAGAGACGCTAAGGTTGATATGTGGCTTGCATCGATGATAGGTTGACCTGAAGCTAGGCTGACGGCTGGCATACATGACTGAGAGACGCTAAGGTTGGTATGTGGCTTACATCGATAACAGGTTGACGTGAAGCTAGGCTGCCGGCTGGCATTCATGACTGAGAGACGTTACGGTTGGTGTGTGGCTATCATCGATGATAGATTGACGTGAAGCTAGGCTGCAAGCTGGCATACATGAATGTGAGATGCTACGGTTGGTATGTGGCTTGCATCGATGACAGGTTGACGTGAAGCTAGGCTGCCGGCTGGCATACATGACTGAGAGACGCTAAGGTTGGTATGTGGCTTGCATCGATGATAGGTTGACGTGAAGCTAGGCTGCCGGATGGGATACATGACTGAGAGACGGTAAGGTTGGTATGTGGCTTGCATCGATGAAAGGTTGACGTAAAGCTAGGCTGCCGGCTGGCATTCATGAATGAGAGACGCTAAGGTTGGTATGTGGCTTGCATCGATGATAGGTTGACGTGAAGCTAGGCTGACGGCTGTCATTCATGACTGAGAGATGCTAAGGTTGGTTGGTATGTGGCTTGCATCGATGATAGGATGATGTGAAGCTAGGCTGCCGCTTGGCATACATGGCTGAGAGATGCTAAGGTTGGTATGTGGCTTGCATCGATGATAGGTTGACGTGAAGCTAGGCTGCCGGCTGGCATACATGACTGAGAGACGCTAAGGTTGGTATGTGGCTTGCATCGATGATAGGTTGACGTGAAGCTATGCTGCCGGCTGGCATACATGACTGAGAGACGGTAAGGTTGGTATGTGGCTTGCATCTGTGATAGGTTGACATGAAGCTAGGCTTCTGGCTGGCAAACATGACTGAGAGACGCTAAGGTTGGTATGTGGCTTGCATCGATGATAGGTTGACGTGAAGCTAGGCGGATGGCTGGCATTCATGACTGAGAGACGCTAAGGCTGGTATGTGGCTTGCATCGATGATAGGTTAATGTGAAGCTAGGCTACCGGCTGGCATACATGACTGAGAGACGCTAAGGTTGGTATGTGGCTTGCATCGATGATAGGTTGATGTGAAGCTAGGCTGCCGCCTGGCATACATGACTGAGAGACGCTAAGGTTGGTATGTGGCTTGCATCAATGATAGGTTGACGTGAAGCTAGGGCTGCCGGCTGGGATACATGACTGAGAGACGCTAAGGTTGATATGTGGCTTGCATCGATGATAGGTTGACGTGAAGCTAGGCTGACGGCTGGCATACATGACTGAGAGACGCTAAGGTTGGTATGTGGCTTACATCGATAACAGGTTGACGTGAAGCTAGGCTGCCGGCTGGCATTCATGACTGAGAGACTTTACGGTTGGTGTGTGGCTATCATCGATGATAGATTGACGTGAAGCTAGGCTGCAAGCTGGCATACATGAATGTGAGATGCTAAGGTTGGTATGTGGCTTGCATCGATGACAGGTTGACGTGAAGCTAGGCTGCCGGCTGGCATACATGACTGAGAGACGCTAAGGTTGGTATGTGGCTTGCATCGATGATAGGTTGACGTGAAGCTAGGCTGCCGGATGGGATACATGACTGAGAGACGGTAAGGTTGGTATGTGGCTTGCATCGATGAAAGGTTGACGTAAAGCTAGGCTGCCGGCTGGCATACATGACTGAGAGACGCTAAGGTTGGTATGTGGCTTGCATCGATGATAGGTTGAGGAGAAGCTAGGCTGCGGGCTGGCATTTAGACTTGAGACGCTAAGGTTGGTATGTGGCTTGCATCGATGATAAATTGACGTGAAGATAGGCTGCCGGCTGGCATACATGACTGAGAGACGCTAAGGTTGGTATGTGGCTTGCATCGATGATAGGCTTACGTGAAGCTAGGCTGCCGCCTGGCATACATGACTGAGAGACGCTAAGGTTGGTATATGGCTTGCATCGATGATCGGTTGACGTGAAGCTAGGCTGCCGGCTGGGATACATGACTGAGAGACGCTAAGGTTGGTATGTGGCTTGCATCGATGATAGGTTGACGTGAAGCTAGGCTGACGGCTGCCATACATGACTGAGAGACGCTAAGGTTGGTATGTGGCTTGCATCGATGACAGGTTGATGTGAAGCTAGGCTGCCGGCTGGCATTCATGACTGAGAGATGTTACGGTTGGTGTGTGGCTATCATCGATGATAGATTGACGTGAAGCTCGGCTGCCAGCTGCCATACATGACTGAGAGACGCTAAGGTTGGTATGTGGCTTGCATCGATGATAGGTTGACGTGAAGCTAGGCTGCCAGGTGGCAAACATGACTGAGAGACGCTAAGGTTGCTATGTGGCTTGCATCGATGATAGGTTGACGTGAAGCTAGGTTGTCGACTGGCATTCATGACTGAGAGACACTAAGGTTGGTATGTTGCTTGCATCGATGAAAGGTTGACGTAAAGCTAGGCTGCCGGCTGGCATACATGACTGATAGACACTAAGGTTGGTATGTGGTTTGCATCGATGATAGGTTGAGGAGAAGCTAGGCTGCCGGCTGGCATTCATGACTGAAAGACGCTAAGGTTGGTATGTGGCTTGCATCGATGATAAACTGACGTGAAGATAGGCTGCCGGCTGGCATTCATGACTGAGAGACGTTAAGGTTGTTGTGTGGCTATCATCGATGATAGATTGATGTGAAGCTAGGCTGCAAGCTGGCATACATGACTGAGAGACGCTAAGGTTGGTATGTGGCTTGCATCGATGATAGGTTGATGTGAAGCTAGGCTGCCGCCTGGCATACATGACTGAGAGACGCTAAGGTTGGTATGTGGCTTGCATCAATGATAGGTTGACGTGAAGCTAGGCTGCCGGCTGGGATACATGACTGAGAGATGCTAAGGTTGATATGTGGCTTGCATCGATGATAGGTTGACGTGAAGCTAGGCTGACGGCTGGCATACATGACTGAGAGACGCTAAGGTTGGTATGTGGCTTACATCGATAACAGGTTGACGTGAAGCTAGGCTGCCGGCTGGCATTCATGACTGAGAGACGTTACGGTTGGTGTGTGGCTATCATCGATGATAGATTGACGTGAAGCTAGGCTGCAAGCTGGCATACATGAATGTGAGATGCTAAGGTTGGTATGTGGCTTGCATCGATGACAGGTTGATGTGAAGCTAGGCTGCCGGCTGGCATACATGACTGAGAGACGCTAAGGTTGGTATGTGGCTTGCATCGATGATAGGTTGACGTGAAGCTAGGCTGCCGGATGGGATACATGACTGAGAGACGGTAAGGTTGGTATGTGGCTTGCATCGATGAAAGGTTGACGTAAAGCTAGGCTGCCGGCTGGCATTCATGAATGAGAGACGCTAAGGTTGGTATGTGGCTTGCATCGATGATAGGTTGACGTGAAGCTAGGCTGACAGCTGTCATTCATGACTGAGAGATGCTAAGGTTGGTTGGTATGTGGCTTGCATCGATGATAGGATGATGTGAAGCTAGGCTGCCGCTTGGCATACATGGCTGAGAGATGCTAAGGTTGGTATGTGGCTTGCATCGATGATAGGTTGACGTGAAGCTAGGCTGCCGGCTGGCATACATGACTGAGAGACGCTAAGGTTGGTATGTGGCTTGCATCGATGATAGGTTGACGTGAAGCTATGCTGCCGGCTGGCATACATGACTGAGAGACGGTAAGGTTGGTATGTGGCTTGCATCTGTGATAGGTTGACGTGAAGCTAGGCTTCTGGCTGGCAAACATGACTGAGAGACGCTAAGGTTGGTATGTGGCTTGCATCGATGATAGGTTGACGTGAAGCTAGGCGGACGGCTGGCATTCATGACTGAGAGACGCTAAGGTTGGTATGTGGCTTGCATCGATGATAGGTTAATGTGAAGCTAGGCTACAGACTGGCATACATGACTGAGAGACGCTAAGGTTGGTATGTGGCTTGCATCGATGATAGGTTGATGTGAAGCTAGGCTGCCGCCTGGCATACATGACTGAGAGACGCTAAGGTTGGTATGTGGCTTGCATCAATGATAGGTTGATGTGAAGCTAGGCTGCCGGCTGGGATACATGACTGAGAGACGCTAAGGTTGATATGTGGCTTGCATCGATGATAGGTTGACGTGAAGCTAGGCTGACGGCTGGCATACATGACTGAGAGACGCTAAGGTTGGTATGTGGCTTACATCGATAACAGGTTGACGTGAAGCTAGGCTGCCGGCTGGCATTCATGACTGAGAGACGTTACGGTTGGTGTGTGGCTATCATCGATGATAGATTGACGTGAAGCTAGGCTGCAAGCTGGCATACATGAATGTGAGATGCTAAGGTTGGTATGTGGCTTGCATCGATGACAGGTTGATGTGAAGCTAGGCTGCCGGCTGGCATACATGACTGAGAGACGCTAAGGTTGGTATGTGGCTTGCATCGATGATAGGTTGACGTGAAGCTAGGCTGCCGGATGGGATACATGACTGAGAGACGGTAAGGTTGGTATGTGGCTTGCATCGATGAAAGGTTGACGTAAAGCTAGGCTGCCGGCTGGCATACATGACTGAGAGACGTTAAGGTTGGTATGTGGCTTGCATCGATGATAGGTTGAGGAGAAGCTAGGCTGCGGTCTGGCATTTAGACTTGAGACGCTAAGGTTGGTAAGTGGCTTGCATCGATGATAAATTGACGTGAAGATAGGCTGCCGGCTGGCATACATGACTGAGAGACGCTAAGGTTGGTATGTGGCTTGCATTGATGATAGGTTGACGTGAAGCTAGTCTGCCAGCTGGCATACATGACTGAGAGACGCTAAGGTTGGTATGTGGCTTGCATCGATGATAGGCTTACGTGAAGCTAGGCTGCCAGCTGGCAAACATGACTGAGAGACGCTAAGGTTGGTATGTAGCTTGCATCGATGATAGGTTGACGTGAAGCTAGGCTGCTGGCTGGCAAACATGACTGAGAGACGCTAAGTTTTGTATGTGGCTTGCATCGATGATAGGTTGACGTGAAGCTAGGCTGCCGGTTGGCATACATGACTGAGAGATGCTAAGGTTGGTATGTGGCTTGCATTGATGATAGATTAACATGAAGCTAGGCTGCCGGCTGGCATACATGACTGAGAGACGCTAAGGTTGGTATGTGGTTTGCATCGATGATAGGGTGATGTGAAGCTAGGCTGCCTCCTGGCATGCATGACTGAGAGACGCAAAGGTTGGTATGTGGCTTGCATCGATGATAGGTTGACGTGAAGCTAGGCTGCCAGGTGGCAAACATGACTGAGAGACGCTAAGGTTGGTATGTGGCATGCATCGATGATAGGTTGATATGAAGCTAGGCTGCCGGCTGGCATACATGACTGAGAGACGCTAAGGTTGGTATGTGGCTTGCATCGATGATAGTTTGACGTGAAGCTAGGCTGCCGGCTGGCATTCATGACTGAGAGACGCTAAGGTTGGTATGGGGCTTGCATCGATGATAGTTTGACGTGAAGCTAGGCTGCCGGCTGGCATTCATGACTGAGAGACGCTAAGGTTGGTATGTGGCTTGCATCGATGATAGGTTGACGTAAAGCTAGGCTGCCGGCTGGCATTCATGACTGAGAGACGTTAAGGTTGGTGTGTGGCTATCATCGATGAAAGATTGACGTGAAGCTAGGCTGCAAGCTGGCATACATGACTGAGAGACGCTAAGGTTTGTATGTGGCTTGCATCAATGATAGGTTGACGTGAAGCTAGGCTGCCGGCTGGTATACATGACTGAGAGATGCTAAGGTTGTTATGTGGCTTGCATTGATGATAGGCTAACATGAAGCAAGGCTGCCGGCTGGCATACATGACTGAGAGACGCTAAGGTTGGTATGTGGCTTGCATAGATGATAGGTTGACGTGAAGCTAGGCTGCCGGCTGGCATACATGACTGAGAGACGCTAAGGTTGGTATGTGGCTTGCATCGATGATAGGTTGACGTGAAGCTAGGCGGACGGCTGGCATTCATGACTGAGAGACGCTAAGGTTGATATGTGGCTTGCATCGATGATAGGTTGACGTGAAGCTAGGCTACCGGCTGGCATACATGACTGAGAGACGCTAAGGTTGGTATGTGGCTTGCATCGATGATAGGTTGATGTGAAGCTAGGCTGCCGCCTGGCATACATGACTGAGAGACGCTAAGGTTGGTATGTGGCTTGCATCGATGATAGGTTGACCTGAAGCTAGGCTGCCGGCTGGGATACATGACTGAGAGACGCTAAGGTTGGTATGTGGCTTGCATCGATGATAGGTTGACGTGAAGCTAGGCTGGCGGCTGGCATACATGACTGAGAGACGCTAAGGTTGGTATGTGGCTTGCATCGATGACAGGTTGACGTGAAGCTAGGCTGCCGGCTGGCATTCATGACTGAGAGACGCTACGGTTGGTGTGTGGCTATCATCGATGATAGATTGACGTGAAGCTAGGGTGCAAGCTGGCATACATGACTGAGAGACGCTAAGGTTGGTATGTGGCTTGCATCGATGATAGGTTGACGTGAAGCTAGGCCGCCGGCTGGCATACATGACTGAGAGACGCTAAGGTTGGAAAGTGGCTTGCATTGATGATAGGTTGACGTGAAGCTCGGCTGCCAGCTGGCATACATGACTGAGAGACGCTAAGGTTGGTAAGTGGCTTGCATCGATGATAGGTTGACGTGAAGCTAGGCTGCCGGCTGGCACACATGACTGAGAGACGCTAAGGTTGGTAAGTGGCTTGCATCGATGATAGGTTGACGTGAAGCTCGGCTGTCAGCTGGCATACATGACTGAGAGACGCTAAGTTGGGTATGTGCCTTGCATCGATGATAGGTTGACGTGAAGCTCGGCTGCCAGCTGGCATACATGACTGAGAGACGCTAAGGTTGGTAAGTGGCTTGCATCGATGATAGGTTGACGTGAAGCTAGGCTGCCAGCTGGCATACATGACTGAGAGACGCTAAGGTTGGTAAGTGGCTTGCATCGATGATAGGTTGACGTGAAGCTAGGCTGCCAGCTGGCATATATGACTGAGAGACGCTAAGGTTGGTATGTAGCTTGCATCGATGATAGGTTGACGTGAAGCTAGACGGACGGCTGGCATTCATGACTGAGAGACGCTAAGGTTGGTATGTGGCTTGCATTGATAATAGGTTGACGTGAAGCTCGGCTGCCAGCTGGCATACATGACTGAGAGACGCTAAGGTTGGTATGTGGCTTGCATCGATGATAGGTTGACGTGAAGCTAGGCTGCCGGCTGGCATACATGACTGAGAGACGCTAAGGTTGGTATGTGGCTTGCATCGATGATAGGTTGACGTGAAGCTAGGCTGCCAGCTGGCATACATGACTGAGAGATGCTAAGGTTGGTATGTGGCTTGCATCGATGATAGGTTGACGTGAAGCTAGGCTGCCGGCTGGCATTCATGACTGAGAGACGCTAAGGTTGGTATGTGGCTTGCATCGATGATAGGTTGACGTGAAGCTAGGCGGACGGCTGGCATTCATGACTGAGAGACGCTAAGGTTGGTATGTGGCTTGCATCGATGATAGGTTGACGTGAAGCTAGGCTGACGGCTGGCATACATGACTGAGAGACGCTAAGGTTGGTATGTGGCTTACATCGATAACAGGTTGACGTGAAGCTAGGCTGCCGGCTGGCATTCATGACTGAGAGACGTTACGGTTGGTGTGTGGCTATCATCGATGATAGATTGACGTGAAGCTAGGCTGCAAGCTGGCATACATGAATGTGAGATGCTAAGGTTGTTATGTGGCTTGCATCGATGACAGGTTGACGTGAAGCTAGGCTGCCGGCTGGCATACATGACTGAGAGACGCTAAGGTTGGTATGTGGCTTGCATCGATGATAGGTTGACGTGAAGCTAGGCTGCCGGATGGGATACATGACTGAGAGACGGTAAGGTTGGTATGTGGCTTGCATCGATGAAAGGTTGACGTAAAGCTAGGCTGCCGGCTGGCATACATGACTGAGAGACGCTAAGGTTGGTATGTGGCTTGCATCGATGATAGGTTGAGGAGAAGCTAGGCTGCGGGCTGGCATTTAGACTTGAGACGCTAAGGTTGGTATGTGGCTTGCATCGATGATAAATTGACGTGAAGCTAGGCTGCCGGCTGGCATACATGACTGAGAAACGCTAAGGTTGGTATGTGGCTTGCATTGATGATAGGTTGACGTGAAGCTAGTCTGCCAGCTGGCATACATGACTGAGAGACGCTAAGGTTGGTATGTGGCTTGCATCGATGATAGGCTGACGCGAAGCTAGGCTGCCAGCTGGCAAACATGACTGAGAGATGCTAAGGTTGGTATGTAGCTTGCATCGATGATAGGTTGACGTGAAGCTAGGCTGCTGGCTGGCAAACATGACTGAGAGACGCTAAGGTTTGTATGTGGCTTGCATCGATGATAGGTTGACGTGAAGCTAGGCTGCCGGTTGGCATACATGACTGAGAGATGCTAAGGTTGGTATGTGGCTTGCATTGATGATAGATTAACATGAAGCTAGGCTGCCGGCTGGCATACATGACTGAGAGACGCTAAGGTTGGTATGTGGTTTGCATCGATGATAGGGTGATGTGAAGCTAGGCTGCCTCCTGGCATACTGACTGAGAGACGCAAAGGTTGGTATGTGGCTTGCATCGATGATAGGTTGACGTGAAGCTAGGCTGCCAGTTGGCAAACATGACTGAGAGACGCTAAGGTTGGTATGTGGCTTGCATCGATGATAGGTTGACATGAAGCTAGGCTGCCGGCTGGCATACATGACTGAGAGACGCTAAGGTTGGTATGTGGCTTGCATCGATGATAGGTTGACGTGAAGCTAGGCTGCCGGCTGGCATTCATGACTGAGAGACGCTAAGGTTGGTATGGGGCTTGCATCGATGATAGTTTGACGTGAAGCTAGGCTGCCGGCTGGCATTCATGACTGAGAGACGCTAAGGTTGGTATGTGGCTTGCATCGATGATAGGTTGACGTGAAGCTAGGTTGTCGGCTGGCATTCATGACTGAGAGACGCTAAGGTTGGTATGTTGCTTGCATCGATGAAAGGTTGACGTAAAGCTAGGCTGCCGGCTGGCATTCATGACTGAGAGACGTTAAGGTTGGTGTGTGGCTATCATCGATGAAAGATTGACGTGAAGCTAGGCTGCAAGCTGGCATACATGACTGAGAGACGCTAAGGTTTGTATGTGGCTTGCATCGATGATAGGTTGACGTGAAGCTAGGCTGCTGGCTGGCATACATGACTGAGAGATGCTAAGGTTGTTATGTGGCTTGCATTGATGATAGGTTAACATGAAGCAAGGCTGCCGGCTGGCATACATGACTGAGAGACGCTAAGGTTGATATGTGGCTTGCATCGATGATAGGTTGACGTGAAGCTAGGCTACCAGCTGGCATACATGACTGAGAGACGCTAAGGTTGGTATGTGGCTTGCATCGATGATAGGTTGATGTGAAGCTAGGCTGCCGCCTGGCATACATGACTGAGAGACGCTAAGGTTGGTATGTGGCTTGCATCGATGATAGGTTGACCTGAAGCTAGGCTGCCGGCTGGGATACATGACTGAGAGACGCTAAGGTTGGTATGTGGCTTGCAACGATGACAGGTTGACGTGAAGCTAGGCTGCCGGCTGGCATTCATGACTGAGAGACGCTACCGTTGGTGTGTGGCTATCATCGATGATAGATTGACGTGAAGCTAGGGTGCAAGCTGGCATACATGACTGAGAGACGCTAAGGTTGGTATGTGGCTTGCATCGATGATAGGTTGACGTGAAGCTAGGCCGCCGGCTGGCATACATGACTGAGAGACGCTAAGGTTGGTAAGTGGCTTGCATTTATGATAGGTTGACGTGAAGCTCGGCTGCCAGCTGGCATACATGACTGAGAGACGCTAAGGTTGGTAAGTGGCTTGCATCGATGATAGGTTGACGTGAAGCTAGGCTGCCGGCTGGCACACATGACTGAGAGACGCTAAGGTTGGTAAGTGGCTTGCATCGATGACAGGTTGACGTGAAGCTCCGCTGCCAGCTGGCATACATGACTGAGAGACGCTAACTTGGGTATGTGCCTTGCATCGATGATAGGTTGACGTGAAGCTCGGCTGCCAGCTGGCATACATGACTGAGAGACGCTAAGGTTGGTAAGTGGCTTGCATCGATGATAGGTTGACGTGAAGCTAGGCTGCCAGCTGGCATACATGACTGAGAGACGCTAAGGTTGGTAAGTGGCTTGCATCGATGATAGGTTGACGTGAAGCTAGGCTGCCAGCTGGCATATATGACTGAGAGACGCTAAGGTTGGTATGTAGCTTGCATCGATGATAGGTTGACGTGAAGCTAGGCGGACGGCTGGCATTCATGACTGAGAGACGCTAAGGTTGGTATGTGGCTTGCATTGATAATAGGTTGACGTGAAGCTCGGCTGCCAGCTGGCATACATGACTGAGAGACGCTAAGGTTGGTATGTGGCTTGCATCGATGATAGGTTGACGTGAAGCTCGGCTGTCAGCTGGCATACATGACTGAGAGACGCTAAGTTGGGTATGTGCCTTGCATCGATGATAGGTTGACGTGAAGCTCGGCTGCCAGCTGGCATACATGACTGAGAGACGCTAAGGTTGGTAAGTGGCTTGCATCGATGATAGGTTGACGTGAAGCTAGGCTGCCAGCTGGCATACATGACTGAGAGACGCTAAGGTTGGTAAGTGGCTTGCATCGATGATAGGTTGACGTGAAGCTAGGCTGCCAGCTGGCATATATGACTGAGAGACGCTAAGGTTGGTATGTAGCTTGCATCGATGATAGGTTGACGTGAAGCTAGACGGACGGCTGGCATTCATGACTGAGAGACGCTAAGGTTGGTATGTGGCTTGCATTGATAATAGGTTGACGTGAAGCTCGGCTGCCAGCTGGCATACATGACTGAGAGACGCTAAGGTTGGTATGTGGCTTGCATCGATGATAGGTTGACGTGAAGCTAGGCTGCCGGCTGGCATACATGACTGAGAGACGCTAAGGTTGGTATGTGGCTTGCATCGATGATAGGTTGACGTGAAGCTAGGCTGCCAGCTGGCATACATGACTGAGAGATGCTAAGGTTGGTATGTGGCTTGCATCGATGATAGGTTGACGTGAAGCTAGGCTGCCGGCTGGCATTCATGACTGAGAGACGCTAAGGTTGGTATGTGGCTTGCATCGATGATAGGTTGACGTGAAGCTAGGCGGACGGCTGGCATTCATGACTGAGAGATGCTAAGGTTGGTATGTGGCTTGCATCGATGATAGGTTGACGTGAAGCTAGGCTGACGGCTGGCATACATGACTGAGAGACGCTAAGGTTGGTATGTGGCTTACATCGATAACAGGTTGACGTGAAGCTAGGCTGCCGGCTGGCATTCATGACTGAGAGACGTTACGGTTGGTGTGTGGCTATCATCGATGATAGATTGACGTGAAGCTAGGCTGCAAGCTGGCATACATGAATGTGAGATGCTAAGGTTGGTATGTGGCTTGCATCGATGACAGGTTGACGTGAAGCTAGGCTGCCGGCTGGCATACATGACTGAGAGACGCTAAGGTTGGTATGTGGCTTGCATCGATGATAGGTTGACGTGAAGCTAGGCTGCCGGATGGGATACATGACTGAGAGACGGTAAGGTTGGTATGTGGCTTGCATCGATGAAAGGTTGACGTAAAGCTAGGCTGCCGGCTGGCATACATGACTGAGAGACGCTAAGGTTGGTATGTGGCTTGCATCGATGATAGGTTGAGGAGAAGCTAGGCTGCGGGCTGGCATTTAGACTTGAGACGCTAAGGTTGGTATGTGGCTTGCATCGATGATAAATTGACGTGAAGCTAGGCTGCCGGCTGGCATACATGACTGAGAAACGCTAAGGTTGGTATGTGGCTTGCATTGATGATAGGTTGACGTGAAGCTAGTCTGCCAGCTGGCATACATGACTGAGAGACGCTAAGGTTGGTATGTGGCTTGCATCGATGATAGGCTGACGTGAAGCTAGGCTGCCAGCTGGCAAACATGACTGAGAGATGCTAAGGTTGGTATGTAGCTTGCATCGATGATAGGTTGACGTGAAGCTAGGCTGCTGGCTGGCAAACATGACTGAGAGACGCTAAGGTTTGTATGTGGCTTGCATCGATGATAGGTTGACGTGAAGCTAGGCTGCCGGTTGGCATACATGACTGAGAGATGCTAAGGTTGGTATGTGGCTTGCATTGATGATAGATTAACATGAAGCTAGGCTGCCGGCTGGCATACATGACTGAGAGACGCTAAGGTTGGTATGTGGTTTGCATCGATGATAGGGTGATGTGAAGCTAGGCTGCCTCCTGGCATACTGACTGAGAGACGCAAAGGTTGGTATGTGGCTTGCATCGATGATAGGTTGACGTGAAGCTAGGCTGCCAGTTGGCAAACATGACTGAGAGACGCTAAGGTTGGTATGTGGCTTGCATCGATGATAGGTTGACATGAAGCTAGGCTGCCGGCTGGCATACATGACTGAGAGACGCTAAGGTTGGTATGTGGCTTGCATCGATGATAGGTTGACGTGAAGCTAGGCTGCCGGCTGGCATTCATGACTGAGAGACGCTAAGGTTGGTATGGGGCTTGCATCGATGATAGTTTGACGTGAAGCTAGGCTGCCGGCTGGCATTCATGACTGAGAGACGCTAAGGTTGGTATGTGGCTTGCATCGATGATAGGTTGACGTGAAGCTAGGTTGTCGGCTGGCATTCATGACTGAGAGACGCTAAGGTTGGTATGTTGCTTGCATCGATGAAAGGTTGACGTAAAGCTAGGCTGCCGGCTGGCATTCATGACTGAGAGACGTTAAGGTTGGTGTGTGGCTATCATCGATGAAAGATTGACGTGAAGCTAGGCTGCAAGCTGGCATACATGACTGAGAGACGCTAAGGTTTGTATGTGGCTTGCATCGATGATAGGTTGACGTGAAGCTAGGCTGCTGGCTGGCATACATGACTGAGAGATGCTAAGGTTGTTATGTGGCTTGCATTGATGATAGGTTAACATGAAGCAAGGCTGCCGGCTGGCATACATGACTGAGAGACGCTAAGGTTGATATGTGGCTTGCATCGATGATAGGTTGACATGAAGCTAGGCTACCAGCTGGCATACATGACTGAGAGACGCTAAGGTTGGTATGTGGCTTGCATCGATGATAGGTTGATGTGAAGCTAGGCTGCCGCCTGGCATACATGACTGAGAGACGCTAAGGTTGGTATGTGGCTTGCATCGATGATAGGTTGACCTGAAGCTAGGCTGCCGGCTGGGATACATGACTGAGAGACGCTAAGGTTGGTATGTGGCTTGCAACGATGACAGGTTGACGTGAAGCTAGGCTGCCGGCTGGCATTCATGACTGAGAGACGCTACCGTTGGTGTGTGGCTATCATCGATGATAGATTGACGTGAAGCTAGGGTGCAAGCTGGCATACATGACTGAGAGACGCTAAGGTTGGTATGTGGCTTGCATCGATGATAGGTTGACGTGAAGCTAGGCCGCCGGCTGGCATACATGACTGAGAGACGCTAAGGTTGGTAAGTGGCTTGCATTTATGATAGGTTGACGTGAAGCTCGGCTGCCAGCTGGCATACATGACTGAGAGACGCTAAGGTTGGTAAGTGGCTTGCATCGATGATAGGTTGACGTGAAGCTAGGCTGCCGGCTGGCACACATGACTGAGAGACGCTAAGGTTGGTAAGTGGCTTGCATCGATGACAGGTTGACGTGAAGCTCCGCTGCCAGCTGGCATACATGACTGAGAGACGCTAACTTGGGTATGTGCCTTGCATCGATGATAGGTTGACGTGAAGCTCGGCTGCCAGCTGGCATACATGACTGAGAGACGCTAAGGTTGGTAAGTGGCTTGCATCGATGATAGGTTGACGTGAAGCTAGGCTGCCAGCTGGCATACATGACTGAGAGACGCTAAGGTTGGTAAGTGGCTTGCATCGATGATAGGTTGACGTGAAGCTAGGCTGCCAGCTGGCATATATGACTGAGAGACGCTAAGGTTGGTATGTAGCTTGCATCGATGATAGGTTGACGTGAAGCTAGGCGGACGGCTGGCATTCATGACTGAGAGACGCTAAGGTTGGTATGTGGCTTGCATTGATAATAGGTTGACGTGAAGCTAGTCTGCCAGCTGGCATACATGACTGAGAGACGCTAAGGTTGGTATGTGGCTTGCATCGATGATAGGCTGACGCGAAGCTAGGCTGCCAGCTGGCAAACATGACTGAGAGATGCTAAGGTTGGTATGTAGCTTGCATCGATGATAGGTTGACGTGAAGCTAGGCTGCTGGCTGGCAAACATGACTGAGAGACGCTAAGGTTTGTATGTGGCTTGCATCGATGATAGGTTGACGTGAAGCTAGGCTGCCGGTTGGCATACATGACTGAGAGATGCTAAGGTTGGTATGTGGCTTGCATTGATGATAGATTAACATGAAGCTAGGCTGCCGGCTGGCATACATGACTGAGAGACGCTAAGGTTGGTATGTGGTTTGCATCGATGATAGGGTGATGTGAAGCTAGGCTGCCTCCTGGCATACTGACTGAGAGACGCAAAGGTTGGTATGTGGCTTGCATCGATGATAGGTTGACGTGAAGCTAGGCTGCCAGTTGGCAAACATGACTGAGAGACGCTAAGGTTGGTATGTGGCTTGCATCGATGATAGGTTGACATGAAGCTAGGCTGCCGGCTGGCATACATGACTGAGAGACGCTAAGGTTGGTATGTGGCTTGCATCGATGATAGGTTGACGTGAAGCTAGGCTGCCGGCTGGCATTCATGACTGAGAGACGCTAAGGTTGGTATGGGGCTTGCATCGATGATAGTTTGACGTGAAGCTAGGCTGCCGGCTGGCATTCATGACTGAGAGACGCTAAGGTTGGTATGTGGCTTGCATCGATGATAGGTTGACGTGAAGCTAGGTTGTCGGCTGGCATTCATGACTGAGAGACGCTAAGGTTGGTATGTTGCTTGCATCGATGAAAGGTTGACGTAAAGCTAGGCTGCCGGCTGGCATTCATGACTGAGAGACGTTAAGGTTGGTGTGTGGCTATCATCGATGAAAGATTGACGTGAAGCTAGGCTGCAAGCTGGCATACATGACTGAGAGACGCTAAGGTTTGTATGTGGCTTGCATCGATGATAGGTTGACGTGAAGCTAGGCTGCTGGCTGGCATACATGACTGAGAGATGCTAAGGTTGTTATGTGGCTTGCATTGATGATAGGTTAACATGAAGCAAGGCTGCCGGCTGGCATACATGACTGAGAGACGCTAAGGTTGATATGTGGCTTGCATCGATGATAGGTTGACGTGAAGCTAGGCTACCAGCTGGCATACATGACTGAGAGACGCTAAGGTTGGTATGTGGCTTGCATCGATGATAGGTTGATGTGAAGCTAGGCTGCCGCCTGGCATACATGACTGAGAGACGCTAAGGTTGGTATGTGGCTTGCATCGATGATAGGTTGACCTGAAGCTAGGCTGCCGGCTGGGATACATGACTGAGAGACGCTAAGGTTGGTATGTGGCTTGCAACGATGACAGGTTGACGTGAAGCTAGGCTGCCGGCTGGCATTCATGACTGAGAGACGCTACCGTTGGTGTGTGGCTATCATCGATGATAGATTGACGTGAAGCTAGGGTGCAAGCTGGCATACATGACTGAGAGACGCTAAGGTTGGTATGTGGCTTGCATCGATGATAGGTTGACGTGAAGCTAGGCCGCCGGCTGGCATACATGACTGAGAGACGCTAAGGTTGGTAAGTGGCTTGCATTTATGATAGGTTGACGTGAAGCTCGGCTGCCAGCTGGCATACATGACTGAGAGACGCTAAGGTTGGTAAGTGGCTTGCATCGATGATAGGTTGACGTGAAGCTAGGCTGCCGGCTGGCACACATGACTGAGAGACGCTAAGGTTGGTAAGTGGCTTGCATCGATGACAGGTTGACGTGAAGCTCCGCTGCCAGCTGGCATACATGACTGAGAGACGCTAACTTGGGTATGTGCCTTGCATCGATGATAGGTTGACGTGAAGCTCGGCTGCCAGCTGGCATACATGACTGAGAGACGCTAAGGTTGGTAAGTGGCTTGCATCGATGATAGGTTGACGTGAAGCTAGGCTGCCAGCTGGCATACATGACTGAGAGACGCTAAGGTTGGTAAGTGGCTTGCATCGATGATAGGTTGACGTGAAGCTAGGCTGCCAGCTGGCATATATGACTGAGAGATGCTAAGGTTGGTATGTAGCTTGCATCGATGATAGGTTGACGTGAAGCTAGGCGGACGGCTGGCATTCATGACTGAGAGACGCTAAGGTTGGTATGTGGCTTGCATTGATAATAGGTTGACGTGAAGCTCGGCTGCCAGCTGGCATACATGACTGAGAGACGCTAAGGTTGGTATGTGGCTTGCATCGATGATAGGTTGACGTGAAGCTCGGCTGTCAGCTGGCATACATGACTGAGAGACGCTAAGTTGGGTATGTGCCTTGCATCGATGATAGGTTGACGTGAAGCTCGGCTGCCAGCTGGCATACATGACTGAGAGACGCTAAGGTTGGTAAGTGGCTTGCATCGATGATAGGTTGACGTGAAGCTAGGCTGCCAGCTGGCATACATGACTGAGAGACGCTAAGGTTGGTAAGTGGCTTGCATCGATGATAGGTTGACGTGAAGCTAGGCTGCCAGCTGGCATATATGACTGAGAGACGCTAAGGTTGGTATGTAGCTTGCATCGATGATAGGTTGACGTGAAGCTAGACGGACGGCTGGCATTCATGACTGAGAGACGCTAAGGTTGGTATGTGGCTTGCATTGATAATAGGTTGACGTGAAGCTCGGCTGCCAGCTGGCATACATGACTGAGAGACGCTAAGGTTGGTATGTGGCTTGCATCGATGATAGGTTGACGTGAAGCTAGGCTGCCGGCTGGCATACATGACTGAGAGACGCTAAGGTTGGTATGTGGCTTGCATCGATGATAGGTTGACGTGAAGCTAGGCTGCCAGCTGGCATACATGACTGAGAGATGCTAAGGTTGGTATGTGGCTTGCATCGATGATAGGTTGACGTGAAGCTAGGCTGCCGGCTGGCATTCATGACTGAGAGACGCTAAGGTTGGTATGTGGCTTGCATCGATGATAGGTTGACGTGAAGCTAGGCGGACGGCTGGCATTCATGACTGAGAGATGCTAAGGTTGGTATGTGGCTTGCATCGATGATAGGTTGACGTGAAGCTAGGCTGACGGCTGGCATACATGACTGAGAGACGCTAAGGTTGGTATGTGGCTTACATCGATAACAGGTTGACGTGAAGCTAGGCTGCCGGCTGGCATTCATGACTGAGAGACGTTACGGTTGGTGTGTGGCTATCATCGATGATAGATTGACGTGAAGCTAGGCTGCAAGCTGGCATACATGAATGTGAGATGCTAAGGTTGGTATGTGGCTTGCATCGATGACAGGTTGACGTGAAGCTAGGCTGCCGGCTGGCATACATGACTGAGAGACGCTAAGGTTGGTATGTGGCTTGCATCGATGATAGGTTGACGTGAAGCTAGGCTGCCGGATGGGATACATGACTGAGAGACGGTAAGGTTGGTATGTGGCTTGCATCGATGAAAGGTTGACGTAAAGCTAGGCTGCCGGCTGGCATACATGACTGAGAGACGCTAAGGTTGGTATGTGGCTTGCATCGATGATAGGTTGAGGAGAAGCTAGGCTGCGGGCTGGCATTTAGACTTGAGACGCTAAGGTTGGTATGTGGCTTGCATCGATGATAAATTGACGTGAAGCTAGGCTGCCGGCTGGCATACATGACTGAGAAACGCTAAGGTTGGTATGTGGCTTGCATTGATGATAGGTTGACGTGAAGCTAGTCTGCCAGCTGGCATACATGACTGAGAGACGCTAAGGTTGGTATGTGGCTTGCATCGATGATAGGCTGACGTGAAGCTAGGCTGCCAGCTGGCAAACATGACTGAGAGATGCTAAGGTTGGTATGTAGCTTGCATCGATGATAGGTTGACGTGAAGCTAGGCTGCTGGCTGGCAAACATGACTGAGAGACGCTAAGGTTTGTATGTGGCTTGCATCGATGATAGGTTGACGTGAAGCTAGGCTGCCGGTTGGCATACATGACTGAGAGATGCTAAGGTTGGTATGTGGCTTGCATTGATGATAGATTAACATGAAGCTAGGCTGCCGGCTGGCATACATGACTGAGAGACGCTAAGGTTGGTATGTGGTTTGCATCGATGATAGGGTGATGTGAAGCTAGGCTGCCTCCTGGCATACTGACTGAGAGACGCAAAGGTTGGTATGTGGCTTGCATCGATGATAGGTTGACGTGAAGCTAGGCTGCCAGTTGGCAAACATGACTGAGAGACGCTAAGGTTGGTATGTGGCTTGCATCGATGATAGGTTGACATGAAGCTAGGCTGCCGGCTGGCATACATGACTGAGAGACGCTAAGGTTGGTATGTGGCTTGCATCGATGATAGGTTGACGTGAAGCTAGGCTGCCGGCTGGCATTCATGACTGAGAGACGCTAAGGTTGGTATGGGGCTTGCATCGATGATAGTTTGACGTGAAGCTAGGCTGCCGGCTGGCATTCATGACTGAGAGACGCTAAGGTTGGTATGTGGCTTGCATCGATGATAGGTTGACGTGAAGCTAGGTTGTCGGCTGGCATTCATGACTGAGAGACGCTAAGGTTGGTATGTTGCTTGCATCGATGAAAGGTTGACGTAAAGCTAGGCTGCCGGCTGGCATTCATGACTGAGAGACGTTAAGGTTGGTGTGTGGCTATCATCGATGAAAGATTGACGTGAAGCTAGGCTGCAAGCTGGCATACATGACTGAGAGACGCTAAGGTTTGTATGTGGCTTGCATCGATGATAGGTTGACGTGAAACTAGGCTGCTGGCTGGCATACATGACTGAGAGATGCTAAGGTTGTTATGTGGCTTGCATTGATGATAGGTTAACATGAAGCAAGGCTGCCGGCTGGCATACATGACTGAGAGACGCTAAGGTTGATATGTGGCTTGCATCGATGATAGGTTGACATGAAGCTAGGCTACCAGCTGGCATACATGACTGAGAGACGCTAAGGTTGGTATGTGGCTTGCATCGATGATAGGTTGATGTGAAGCTAGGCTGCCGCCTGGCATACATGACTGAGAGACGCTAAGGTTGGTATGTGGCTTGCATCGATGATAGGTTGACCTGAAGCTAGGCTGCCGGCTGGGATACATGACTGAGAGACGCTAAGGTTGGTATGTGGCTTGCAACGATGACAGGTTGACGTGAAGCTAGGCTGCCGGCTGGCATTCATGACTGAGAGACGCTACCGTTGGTGTGTGGCTATCATCGATGATAGATTGACGTGAAGCTAGGGTGCAAGCTGGCATACATGACTGAGAGACGCTAAGGTTGGTATGTGGCTTGCATCGATGATAGGTTGACGTGAAGCTAGGCCGCCGGCTGGCATACATGACTGAGAGACGCTAAGGTTGGTAAGTGGCTTGCATTTATGATAGGTTGACGTGAAGCTCGGCTGCCAGCTGGCATACATGACTGAGAGACGCTAAGGTTGGTAAGTGGCTTGCATCGATGATAGGTTGACGTGAAGCTAGGCTGCCGGCTGGCACACATGACTGAGAGACGCTAAGGTTGGTAAGTGGCTTGCATCGATGACAGGTTGACGTGAAGCTCCGCTGCCAGCTGGCATACATGACTGAGAGACGCTAACTTGGGTATGTGCCTTGCATCGATGATAGGTTGACGTGAAGCTCGGCTGCCAGCTGGCATACATGACTGAGAGACGCTAAGGTTGGTAAGTGGCTTGCATCGATGATAGGTTGACGTGAAGCTAGGCTGCCAGCTGGCATACATGACTGAGAGACGCTAAGGTTGGTAAGTGGCTTGCATCGATGATAGGTTGACGTGAAGCTAGGCTGCCAGCTGGCATATATGACTGAGAGACGCTAAGGTTGGTATGTAGCTTGCATCGATGATAGGTTGACGTGAAGCTAGGCGGACGGCTGGCATTCATGACTGAGAGACGCTAAGGTTGGTATGTGGCTTGCATTGATAATAGGTTGACGTGAAGCTCGGCTGCCAGCTGGCATACATGACTGAGAGACGCTAAGGTTGGTATGTGGCTTGCATCGATGATAGGTTGACGTGAAGCTAGGCTGCCGGCTGGCATACATGACTGAGAGATGCTAAGGTTGGTATGTGGCTTGCATCGATGATAGGTTGACGTGAAGCTAGGCTGCCAGCTGGCATACATGACTGAGAGATGCTAAGGTTGGTATGTGGCTTGCATCGATGATAGGTTGACGTGAAGCTAGGCTGCTGGCTGGCATTCATGACTGAGAGACGCTAAGGTTGGTATGTGGCTTGCATCGATGATAGGTTGACGTGAAGCTAGGCGGACGGCTGGCATTCATGACTGAGAGACGCTAAGGTTGGTATGTGGCTTGAATCGATGATAGGTTGAGGAAAAGCTAGGCTGCCGGCTGGCATTCATGACTGAGAGACGCTAAGGTTGGTATGTGGCTTGCATCGATGATAAATTGACGTGAAGCTAGGCTGCCGGCTGGCATTCATGACTGAGAGACGTTAAGGTTGGTGTGTGGCTATCATCGATGAAAGATTAACATGAAGCTAGGCTGCAAGCTTGCAAACATGACTGAGATACGCTAAGGTTTGTATGTGGCTTGCATCGATGATAGGTTGGCGTGAAGCTAGGCTGCCGGCTGGCATACATGACTGAGAGATGCTAAGGTTGTTATGTGGCTTGCATTGATGATAGGTTAACATGAAGCTAGGCTGCCGGATGGCATACATGACTGAGAGACGCTAAGGTTGGTATGCGGCTTGCATCGATGATAGGTTGACGTGAAGCTAGGCTGCCGGCTGGCATTCATGAATGAGAGACGCTAAGGTTGGTATGTGGCTTGCATCGATGATAGGTTGACGTGAAGCTAGGCTGACGGCTGTCATTCATGACTGAGAGATGCTAAGGTTGGTTGGTATGTGGCTTGCATCGATGATAGGATGATGTGAAGCTAGGCTGCCGCTTGGCATACATGGCTGAGAGATGCTAAGGTTGGTATGTGGCTTGCATCGATGATAGGTTGACGTGAAGCTAGGCTGCCGGCTGGCATACATGACTGAGAGACGCTAAGGTTGGTATGTGGCTTGCATCGATGATAGGTTGACGCGAAGCTATGCTGCCGGCTGGCATACATGACCGAGAGACGGTAAGGTTGGTATGTGGCTTGCATCTGTGATAGGTTGACGTGAAGCTAGGCTTCTGGCTGGCAAACATGACTTAGAGACGCTAAGGTTGGTATGTGGCTTGCATCGATGATAGGTTGACGTGAAGCTAGGCGGACGGCTGGCATTCATGACTGAGAGACGCTAAGGTTGGTATGTGGCTTGCATCGATGATAGGTTAATGTGAAGCTAGGCTACCGGCTGGCATACATGACTGAGAGACGCTAAGGTTGGTATGTGGCTTGCATCGATGATAGGTTGATGTGAAGCTAGGCTGCCGCCTGGCATACATGACTGAGAGACGCTAAGGTTGGTATGTGGCTTGCATCAATGATAGGTTGACGTGAAGCTAGGCTGCCGGCTGGGATACATGACTGAGAGATGCTAAGGTGATATGTGGCTTGCATCGATGATAGGTTGACGTGAAGCTAGGCTGACGGCTGGCATACATGACTGAGAGACGCTAAGGTTGGTATGTGGCTTACATCGATAACAGGTTGACGTGAAGCTAGGCTGCCGGCTGGCATTCATGACTGAGAGACGTTACGGTTGGTGTGTGGCTATCATCGATCATAGATTGACGTGAAGCTAGGCTGCAAGCTGGCATACATGAATGTGAGATGCTAAGGTTGGTATGTGGCTTGCATCGATGACAGGTTGATGTGAAGCTAGGCTGCCGGCTGGCATACATGACTGAGAGACGCTAAGGTTGGTATGTGGCTTGCATCGATGATAGGTTGACGTGAAGCTAGGCTGCCGGATGGGATACATGACTGAGAGACGGTAAGGTTGGTATGTGGCTTGCATCGATGAAAGGTTGACGTAAAGCTAGGCTGCCGGCTGGCATTCATGAATGAGAGACGCTAAGGTTGGTATGTGGCTTGCATCGATGATAGGTTGACGTGAAGCTAGGCTGCCGGCTGGCATTCATGAATGAGAGACGCTAAGGTTGGTATGTGGCTTGCATCGATGATAGGTTGACGTGAAGCTAGGCTGACAGCTGTCATTCATGACTGAGAGACGCTAAGGTTGGTATGTGGCTTGCATCGATGATAGGTTGACGTGAAGCTAGGCTGCCGGCTGGGATACATGACTGAGAGACGCTAAGGTTGATATGTGGCTTGCATCGATGATAGGTTGACGTGAAGCTAGGCTGACGGCTGGCATACATGACTGAGAGACGCTAAGGTTGGTATGTGGCTTACATCGATAACAGGTTGACGTGAAGCTAGGCTGCCGGCTGGCATTCATGACTGAGAGACGTTACGGTTGGTGTGTGGCTATCATCGATGATAGATTGACGTGAAGCTAGGCTGCAAGCTGGCATACATGAATGTGAGATGCTAAGGTTGGTATGTGGCTTGCATCGATGACAGGTTGACGTGAAGCTAGGCTGCCGGCTGGCATACATGACTGAGAGACGCTAAGGTTGGTATGTGGCTTGCATCGATGATAGGTTGACGTGAAGCTAGGCTGCCGGATGGTATACATGACTGAGAGACGGTAAGGTTGGTATGTGGCTTGCATCGATGAAAGGTTGACGTAAAGCTAGGCTGCCGGCTGGCATACATGACTGAGAGACGTTAAGGTTGGTATGTGGCTTGCATCGATGATAGGTTGAGGAGAAGCTAGGCTGCGGGCTGGCATTTAGACTTGAGACGCTAAGGTTGGTAAGTGGCTTGCATCGATGATAAATTGACGTGAAGATAGGCTGCCGGCTGGCATACATGACTGAGAGACGCTAAGGTTGGTATGTGGCTTGCATTGATGATAGGTTGACGTGAAGCTAGTCTGCCAGCTGGCATACATGACTGAGAGACGCTAAGGTTGGGATGTGGCTTGCATCGATGATAGGCTTACGTGAAGCTAGGCTGCCAGCTGGCAAACATGACTGAGAAACGCTAAGGTTGGTATGTAGCTTGCATCGATGATAGGTTGACGTGAAGCTAGGCTGCTGGCTGGCAAACATGACTGAGAGACGCTAAGTTTTGTATGTGGCTTGCATCGATGATAGGTTGACGTGAAGCTAGGCTGCCGGTTGGCATACATGACTGAGAGATGCTAAGGTTGGTATGTGGCTTGCATTGATGATAGATTAACATGAAGCTAGGCTGCCGGCTGGCATACATGACTGAGAGACGCTAAGGTTGGTATGTGGTTTGCATCGATGATAGGGTGATGTGAAGCTAGGCTGCCTCCTGGCATGCATGACTGAGAGACGCAAAGGTTGGTATGTGGCTTGCATCGATGATAGGTTGACGTGAAGCTAGGCTGCCAGGTGGCAAACATGACTGAGAGACGCTAAGGTTGGTATGTGGCATGCATCGATGATAGGTTGACATGAAGCTAGGCTGCCGGCTGGCATACATGACTGAGAGGCGCTAAGGTTGGTATGTGGCTTGCATCGATGATAGGTTGACGTGAAGCTAGGCTGCCGGCTGGCATTCATGACTGAGAGACGCTAAGGTTGGTATGGGGCTTGCATCGATGATAGTTTGACGTGAAGCTAGGCTGCCGGCTGGCATTCATGACTGAGAGACGCTAAGGTTGGTATGTGGCTTGCATCGATGATAGGTTGACGTAAAGCTAGGCTGCCGGCTGGCATTCATGACTGAGAGACGTTAAGGTTGGTGTGTGGCTATCATCGATGAAAGATTGACGTGAAGCTAGGCTGCAAGCTGGCATACATGACTGAGAGACGCTAAGGTTTGTATGTGGCTTGCATCAATGATAGGTTGACGTGAAGCTAGGCTGCCGGCTGGTATACATGACTGAGAGATGCTAAGGTTGTTACGTGGCTTGCATTGATGATAGGCTAACATGAAGCAAGGCTGCCGGCTGGCATACATGACTGAGAGACGCTAAGGTTGGTATGTGGCTTGCATAGATGATAGGTTGACGTGAAGCTAGGCTGCCGGCTGGCATACATGACTGAGAGACGCTAAGGTTGGTATGTGGCTTGCATCGATGATAGGTTGACGTGAAGCTAGGCGGACGGCTGGCATTCATGACTGAGAGACGCTAAGGTTGGTATGTGGCTTGCATCGATGATAGGTTGACCTGAAGCTAGGCTGCCGGCTGGGATACATGACTGAGAGACGCTAAGGTTGGTATGTGGCTTGCATCGATGATAGGTTGACGTGAAGCTAGGCTGGCGGCTGGCATGTGGCTTGCATCGATGACAGGTTGACGTGAAGCTAGGCTGCCGGCTGGCATTCATGACTGAGAGACGCTACGGTTGGTGTGTGGCTATCATCGATGATAGATTGACGTGAAGCTAGGGTGCAAGCTGGCATACATGACTGAGAGACGCTAAGGTTGGTATGTGGCTTGCATCGATGATAGGTTGACGTGAAGCTAGGCCGCCGGCTGGCATACATGACTGAGAGACGCTAAGGTTGGAAAGTGGCTTGCATTGATGATAGGTTGACGTGAAGCTCGGCTGCCAGCTGGCATACATGACTGAGAGACGCTAAGGTTGGTAAGTGGCTTGCATCGATGATAGGTTGACGTGAAGCTAGGCTGCCGGCTGGCACACATGACTGAGAGACGCTAAGGTTGGTAAGTGGCTTGCATCGAAGATAGGTTGACGTGAAGCTCGGCTGTCAGCTGGCATACATGACTGAGAGACGCTAAGTTGGGTATGTGCCTTGCATCGATGATAGGTTGACGTGAAGCTCGGCTGCCAGCTGGCATACATGACTGAGAGACGCTAAGGTTGGTAAGTGGCTTGCATCGATGATAGGTTGACGTGAAGCTAGGCTGCCAGCTGGCATACATGACTGAGAGACGCTAAGGTTGGTAAGTGGCTTGCATCGATGATAGGTTGACGTGAAGCTAGGCTGCCAGCTGGCATATATGACTGAGAGACGCTAAGGTTGGTATGTAGCTTGCATCGATGATAGGTTGACGTGAAGCTAGACGGACGGCTGGCATTCATGACTGAGAGACGCTAAGGTTGGTATGTGGCTTGCATTGATAATAGGTTGACGTGAAGCTCGGCTGCCAGCTGGCATACATGACTGAGAGACGCTAAGGTTGGTATGTGGCTTGCATCGATGATAGGTTGACGTGAAGCTAGGCTGCCGGCTGGCATACATGACTGAGAGACGCTAAGGTTGGTATGTGGCTTGCATCGATGATAGGTTGACGTGAAGCTAGGCTGCCGGCTGGCATTCATGACTGAGAGACGCTAAGGTTGGTATGTGGCTTGCATCGATGATAGGTTGACGTGAAGCTAGGCGGACGGCTGGCATTCATGACTGAGAGACGCTAAGGTTGGTATGTGGCTTGCATCGATGATAGGTTGACGTGAAGCTAGGCTGACGGCTGGCATACATGACTGAGAGACGCTAAGGTTGGTATGTGGCTTACATCGATAACAGGTTGACGTGAAGCTAGGCTGCCAGCTGGCATTCATGACTGAGAGACGTTACGGTTGGTGTGTGGCTATCATCGATGATAGATTGACGTGAAGCTAGGCTGCAAGCTGGCATACATGAATGTGAGATGCTAAGGTTGGTATGTGGCTTGCATCGATGACAGGTTGACGTGAAGCTAGGCTGCCGGCTGGCATACATGACTGAGAGACGCTAAGGTTGGTATGTGGCTTGCATCGATGATAGGTTGACGTGAAGCTAGGCTGCCGGATGGGATACATGACTGAGAGACGGTAAGGTTGGTATGTGGCTTGCATCGATGAAAGGTTGACGTAAAGCTAGGCTGCCGGCTGGCATACATGACTGAGAGACGCTAAGGTTGGTATGTGGCTTGCATCGATGATAGGTTGAGGAGAAGCTAGGCTGCGGGCTGGCATTTAGACTTGAGACGCTAAGGTTGGTATGTGGCTTGCATCGGTGATAAATTGACGTGAAGCTAGGCTGCCGGCTGGCATACATGACTGAGAAACGCTAAGGTTGGTATGTGGCTTGCATTGATGATAGGTTGACGTGAAGCTAGTCTGCCAGCTGGCATACATGACTGAGAGACGCTAAGGTTGGTATGTGGCTTGCATCGATGATAGGCTGACGTGAAGCTAGGCTGCCAGCTGGCAAACATGACTGAGAGACGCTAAGGTTTGTATGTGGCTTGCATCGATGATAGGTTGACGTGAAGCTAGGCTGCCGGTTGGCATACATGACTGAGAGATGCTAAGGTTGGTATGTGGCTTGCATTGATGATAGATTAACATGAAGCTAGGCTGCCGGCTGGCATACATGACTGAGAGACGCTAAGGTTGGTATGTGGTTTGCATCGATGATAGGGTGATGTGAAGCTAGGCTGCCTCCTGGCATGCATGACTGAGAGACACAAAGGTTGGTATGTGGCTTGCATCGATGATAGGTTGACGTGAAGCTAGGCTGCCAGGTGGCAAACATGACTGAGAGACGCTAAGGTTGGTATGTGGCTTGCATCGATGATAGGTTGACATGAAGCTAGGCTGCCGGCTGGCATACATGACTGAGAGACGCTAAGGTTGGTATGTGGCTTGCATCGATGATAGGTTGACGTGAAGCTAGGCTGCCGGCTGGCATTCATGACTGAGAGACGCTAAGGTTGGTATGGGGCTTGCATCGATGATAGTTTGACGTGAAGCTAGGCTGCCGGCTGGCATTCATGACTGAGAGACGCTAAGGTTGGTATGTGGCTTGCATCGATGATAGGTTGACGTGAAGCTAGGTTGTCGGCTGGCATTCATGACTGAGAGACGCTAAGGTTGGTATGTTGCTTGCATCGATGAAAGGTTGACGTAAAGCTAGGCTGCCGGCTGGCATTCATGACTGAGAGACGTTAAGGTTGGTGTGTGGCTATCATCGATGAAAGATTGACGTGAAGCTAGGCTGCAAGCTGGCATACATGACTGAGAGACGCTAAGGTTTGTATGTTGCTTGCATCGATGATAGGTTGACGTGAAGCTAGGCTGCTGGCTGGCATACATGACTGAGAGATGCTAAGGTTGTTATGTGGCTTGCATTGATGATAGGTTAACATGAAGCAAGGCTTCCGGCTGGCATACATGACTGAGAGACGCTAAGGTTGATATGTGGCTTGCATCGATGATAGGTTGACGTGAAGCTAGGCTACCAGCTGGCATACATGACTGAGAGACTCTAAGGTTGGTATGTGGCTTGCATCGATGATAGGTTGATGTGAAGCTAGGCTGCCGCCTGGCATACATGACTGAGAGACGCTAAGGTTGGTATGTGGCTTGCATCGATGATAGGTTGACCTGAAGCTAGGCTGCCGGCTGGGATACATGACTGAGAGACGCTAAGGTTGGTATGTGGCTTGCAACGATGACAGGTTGACGTGAAGCTAGGCTGCCGGCTGGCATTCATGACTGAGAGACGCTACCGTTGGTGTGTGGCTATCATCGATGATAGATTGACGTGAAGCTAGGGTGCAAGCTGGCATACATGACTGAGAGACGCTAAGGTTGGTATGTGGCTTGCATCGATGATAGGTTGACGTGAAGCTAGGCCGCCGGCTGGCATACATGACTGAGAGACGCTAAGGTTGGTAAGTGGCTTGCATTTATGATAGGTTGACGTGAAGCTCGGCTGCCAGCTGGCATACATGACTGAGAGACGCTAAGGTTGGTAAGTGGCTTGCATCGATGATAGGTTGACGTGAAGCTAGGCTGCCGGCTGGCACACATGACTGAGAGACGCTAAGGTTGGTAAGTGGCTTGCATCGATGACAGGTTGACGTGAAGCTCGGCTGCCAGCTGGCATACATGACTGAGAGACGCTAACTTGGGTATGTGCCTTGCATCGATGATAGGTTGACGTGAAGCTCGGCTGCCAGCTGGCATACATGACTGAGAGACGCTAAGGTTGGTAAGTGGCTTGCATTGATGATAGGTTGACGTGAAGCTAGGCTGCCAGCTGGCATACATGACTGAGAGACGCTAAGGTTGGTAAGTGGCTTGCATCGATGATAGGTTGACGTGAAGCTAGGCTGCCAGCTGGCATATATGACTGAGAGACGCTAAGGTTGGTATGTAGCTTGCATCGATGATAGGTTGACGTGAAGCTAGGCGGACGGCTGGCATTCATGACTGAGAGACGCTAAGGTTGGTATGTGGCTTGCATTGATAATAGGTTGACGTGAAGCTCGGCTGCCAGCTGGCATACATGACTGAGAGACGCTAAGGTTGGTATGTGGCTTGCATCGATGATAGGTTGACGTGAAGCTAGGCTGCCGGCTGGCATACATGACTGAGAGACGCTAAGGTTGGTATGTGGCTTGCATCGATGATAGGTTGACGTGAAGCTAGGCTGCCAGCTGGCATACATGACTGAGAGATGCTAAGGTTGGTATGTGGCTTGCATCGATGATAGGTTGACGTGAAGCTAGGCTGCCGGCTGGCATTCATGACTGAGAGACGCTAAGGTTGGTATGTGGCTTGCATCGATGATAGGTTGACGTGAAGCTAGGCGGACGGCTGGCATTCATGACTGAGAGACGCTAAGGTTGGTATGTGGCTTGAATCGATGATAGGTTGAGGAAAAGCTAGGCTGCCGGCTGGCATTCATGACTGAGAGACGCTAAGGTTGGTATGTGGCTTGCATCGATGATAAATTGACGTGAAGCTAGGCTGCCGGCTGGCATTCATGACTGAGAGACGTTAAGGTTGGTGTGTGGCTATCATCGATGAAAGATTGACGTGAAGCTAGGCTGCAAGCTTGCATACATGACTGAGATACGCTAAGGTTTGTATGTGGCTTGCATCGATGATAGGTTGGCGTGAAGCTAGGCTGCCGGCTGGCATACATGACTGAGAGATGCTAAGGTTGTTATGTGGCTTGCATTGATGATAGGTTAACATGAAGCTAGGCTGCCGGATGGCATACATGACTGAGAGACGCTAAGGTTGGTATGTGGCTTGCATGGATGATCGGTTGACGTGAAGCTAGGCTGCCGGCTGGCATACATGACTGAGAGACGCTAAGGTTGATAAGTGGCTTGCATCGATGATAGGTTGACGTGAAGCTAGGCTGCCGGCTGGCATACATGACTGAGAGCACTAAGGTTGGTAAGTGGCTTGCATCGATGATAGGTTGACGTGAAGCTCGGCTGCCAGCTGGCATACATGACTGAGAGACGCTAAGTTGGGTATGTGCCTTGCATCGATGATAGGTTGACGTGAAGCTCGGCTGCCAGCTGGCATACATGACTGAGAGACGCTAAGGTTGGTAAGTGGCTTGCATCGATGATAGGTTGACGTGAAGCTAGGCTGCCGGCTGGCATACATGACTGAGAGACGCTAAGGTTGGTAAGTGGCTTGCATCGATAATAGGTTGACGTGAAGCTCGGCTGCCAGCTGGCATACATGACTGAGAGACGCTAAGGTTGGTATGTTGCTTGTATCATCGATGATAGGTTGACGTGAAGTTAGGCTGCCGGCTGGCATACATGACTGAGAGACGCTAAGGTTGGTAAGTGGCTTGCATTGATGATAGGTTGACGTGAAGCTCGGCTGCCAGCTGGCATACATGACTGAGAGACGCTAAGGTTGGTATGTGGCTTGCATCGATGATAGGTTGACGTGAAGCTAGGCTGCCAGGTGGCAAACATGACTGAGAAACGCTAAGGTTGGTAAGTGGCTTGCATCGATGATAGGTTGACGTGAAGCTTGGCTGCCAGCTGGCATACATGACTGAGAGACGCTAAGGTTGGTAAGTGGCTTGCATCGATGATAGGTTGACGTGAAGCTGCGCTGCCGGCTGGCATACATGACTGAGAGACGCTAAGGTTGGTAAGTGGCTTGCATCGATGATAGGTTGACGTGAAGCTGCGCTGCCGGCTGGCATACATGACTGAGAGACGCTAAGGTTGGTAAGTGGCTTGCATCGATGATAGGTTGACGTGAAGCTCGGCTGCCAGCTGGCATACATGACTGAGAGACGCTAAATTGGGTATATGCCTTGCATCGATGATAGGTTGACGTGAAGCTTGGCTGCCAGCTGGCATACATGACTGAGAGACGCTAAGGTTGGTAAGTGGCTTGCATTGATGATAGGTTGACGTGAAGCTCGGCTGCCAGCTGGCATACATGACTGAGAGACGCTAAGGTTGGTAAGTGGCTTGCATCGATGATAGGTTGACGTGAAGCTTGGCTGCCAGCTGGCATACATGACTGAGAGACGCTAAGGTTGGTAAGTGGCTTGCATCGATGATAGGTTGACGTGAAGCCAGGCTGCCGGCTGGCATACATGACTGAGAGACGCTAAGGTTGGTAAGTGGCTTGCATCGATGATAGGTTGACGTGAAGCTCGGCTGCCAGATGGCATACATGACTGAGAGACGCTAAATTGGGTATATGCCTTGCATCGATGATAGGTTGACGTGCAGCTTGGCTGCCAGCTGGCATACATGACTGAGAGACGCTAAGGTTGGTATGTGGCTTGCATCGATGATAGGTTGACGTGAAGCTAGGCCGCCGGCTGGCATACATGATTGAGAGACGCTAAGGTTGGTAAGTGGCTTGCATTGATGATAGGTTGACGTGAAGCTCGGCTGCCAGCTGGCATACATGACTGAGAGACGCTAAGGTTGGTATGTGGCTTGCATCGATGATAGGTTGACGTGAAGCTAGGCTGCCAGGTGGCAAACATGACTGAGAAAAGCTAAGGTTGGTAAGTGGCTTGCATCGATGATAGGTTGATGTGAAGCTCGGCTGCCAGCTTGCATACATAACTGAGAGACGCTAAGGTTTGTATGTGGCTTGCATCGATGATAGGTTGGCGTGAAGCTAGGCTGCCGGCTGGCATACATGACTGAGAGATGCTAAGGTTGTTATGTGGCTTGCATTGATGATAGGTTAACATGAAGCTAGGCTGCCGGATGGCATACATGACTGAGAGACGCTAAGGTTGGTATGTGGCTTGCATAGATGATCGGTTGACGTGAAGCTAGGCTGCTGGCTGGCATACATGACTGAGAGACGCTAAGGTTGGTAAGTGGCTTGCATCGATGATAGGTTGACGTGAAGCTAGGCTGCCGGCTGGCATACATGACTGAGAGCACTAAGGTTGGTAAGTGGCTTGCATCGATGATAGGTTGACGTGAAGCTCGGCTGCCAGCTGGCATACATGACTGAGAGACGCTAAGTTGGGTATGTGCCTTGCATCGATGATAGGTTGATGTGAAGCTCGGCTGCCGGGTGGCATACATGACTGAGAGACGCTACGGTTGGTAAGTGGCTTGCATCGATGATAGGTTGACGTGAAGCTAGGCTGCCGGCTGGCATACATGACTGAGAGACGCTAAGGTTGGTAAGTGGCTTGCATCGATGATAGGTTGACGTGAAGCTCGGCTGCCAGCTGGCATACATGACTGAGAGACTCTAAGTTGGGTATGTGCCTTGCATCGATGATAGGTTGACGTGAAGCTCGGCTGCCAGCTGGCATACATGACTGAGAGACGCTAAGTTGGGTATGTGGCTTGCATCGATGATAGGTTGACGTGAAGCTAGGCTGCCGGCTGGCATACATGACTGAGAGACGCTAAGGTTGGTATGTGGCTTGCATCGATGATAGGTTGACGTGAAGCTGCGCTGCCAGCTGGCATACATGACTGAGAGACGCTAAGGTTGGTATGTGGCTTGCATCGATGATAGGTTGATGTGAAGCTACACTGCCGCCTGGCTTACATGACTGAGAGACGCTAAGGTTGGTAAGTGGCTTGCATCGATGATAGGTTGACGTGAAGCTAGGCTGCCAGCTGGCAAACATTACTGAGAGACGCTAAGGTAGGTTTCGGTCTTAGATTCATCTCTGGAGGAACCTAATGCAAGTCGATGTCTGACATGCACCGTTGCAAGCCCCCTGCGTGTGTTATACAGTGGAGGGTGTCTTCTGCTGACAACTCCTTCCAAGAAACCATTGAGTTTATCGCTTGTTCCGAAAAGATAGGGATTAAAAACATGTTTATAATTAATGAGGTTATGATGAACACTGGGCCGGGAAGGGCTCTATGGGGGAACCTCTTTTCCGCACAGGACAGATTCAAACCACTTGAATACAGGTCGGTCCATCACCAATTTCTATTATTAATCATCGGTGTGCTGTTAGAGAGGAGGGTGCGGTGGGCGACTGTTTAATAAGACAAGGATATGTGCATGAGGCAGCAGTCTACCTTCATGCGGATTTGGAAGCCATTGCAATGACCTGAATGGCTCTGTTTCAATGCTGCATGAAGGTTGGCCCCTGTTTGGTGGGGTGTGAGGAGAAGACTGTGGTCGATTTAGTCTTCGCACAGTGAAGAGCCAGACATTTCAAGTAGGTCACCTAATGATGTAATGGGTCATGCAGTGGAGGCCGTCTTACGTTTTTTTAAGGAGTCATAGGATATGGGAATCCCTTCATGTGGGTGGGAAGGTGCTTGGGTCTTGGGAGTGTGAACAAATTGCATAGGTTACCAAGTGCCAAGAAGCCTTTGGCGAATGTGCGCTTTACACATTTTATAACATAACATAACATAAGGTTAATCCGCCTTTTGGGTTTCATGGGAATTTGGTGAGCAGCAACGTCACCAGCAGGGGAATGTGCTGCCCGCGAGATGTGGATTGAGCGATAGTTGAAACTCCTTCCATATATCGTAACCTCACCTGCGGTGCAATTGCAGGGTTAAAATAGTGCAGAGTGTTTCTTCTAAACCTGAGTCTCCCTAAGAGATGGAGTCACTGATGCTTCCTCAGCTTCATCTTAACACTTCACAGCTTCCCTAGCACCTTTATTCTATTCATGGCTTATTTTATTTCTATTTTATTGCTTATAACACAAACCCACCTCGGGAGCAGCAGAGCGCTTCACAACATGTGGAGGCCAGCACTGGGCATGGCAGTTTTGAACTGTATTTTGGCAGAAGTGCGCAGAGCCGTGAATTTAATCGTACCAGAGTTATTGATGGAAGAGCCACATTCTGTGTGTTTCACGGAACTGGAGGATGGTGGGTGCATTCCAAACCTGCAGCGGGATAGAGTTCCGGAGGGTAGGGGCATGGCCGCAGACGGGCTGTTTGCCGATCTTCTCTTTGTGGGCTAGCTGTGACTCCAACCTTTTCATGGATTTGCTATGGGAGGCGCGAGAACCTCCTGAGCTGTGCAGTTTAGCAGCTGAGTATGTTGGTGTTCCCTTCAAGCTGCTTGGTAGATGATGCAAGCAGTTTTGAGTAGGAGGCTGCCAGAGAGGTGAGCCAGTTAAGCTCATGCAGGGAGAGAGAGGTGTGGTTGAATTTGTGGGTGCCAGCAAGGAGATGGGCTGCAGCATGGTGGACAGCCTTGAGGGGGGCCAGATGCACAGTTTCTACTATCACCATAAACATGTTTGCTTGCGAGCTCCACACAATGCACAATGGGGACTTTGGGTGTTTAGAAATGTACGTATACCAGACTTTGGAACCATCTCAGCTCATAGTAAAGCCAACAGGGAGGTATGAAACCTTTAGACGAAGCCACAGAGTCAGGAGTACACTCCCACCTGACTTCAAAATGCAGGTTCTTGGCTTAAAGCCTCGGCCACTGCAGACCAAATCCTATGTCGGAGTTTGGACATGGATAGTTAATTAGTAGTTATAGCTAGAAAGCCATCAACAGATGAGGGTAAACACCTGGCAGGGTCTGACAGTGGAAGGGGAAAAACCAATCCCATTCAAGAAAATGTAAGTGAACAGAGAATAAGAGAATTAGAGACTTCCGGAACCAGCTGGGCATTAAGCATTACTATAACTGAGTTCAGGCTTGACAGTACAGGTCACAAAGCAGTCTACTGACCTGGGGGCGGAGAGAGTAGAGAAGTAGTCTCAGAATGAGAGCCAGACCCCACAGAAGATTAGAAGATGGAAATGGAGAAGGAGATGAGGCTAAAAGCCTGCAGAGGGCTATAACGCAGGCCCTGACAGGGGCCAGACACAGAGAAGGAGATGAGGCTAAAAGCCTGCAGAGGGTGATAAAGCAGACCCTGACAGGAATCAGACGCAGAGAAGGAGATGAGGCTAAAGGCCTGCAGAGGGTGCTAAAGCAGACCATGGCAAGGGCCAGATGCAGATAAAGAGATGGGGCTAAAAGCCTGCAGAGGGCTATAAAGCAGACCCCAGCAGGGGAAAGATGCATAGAAGGAGGTGAGGCTAAAAGCCTGCAGAGGGCTATAAAGCAGACCCCAGCAGGGGAAAGATGCATAGAAGGAGGTGAGGCTAAAAGCCTGCAGAGGGCTATAAAGCAGACCCCAGCAGGGGAAAGATGCATAGAAGGAGGTGAGGCTAAAAGCCTGCAGAGGGCTATAAAGCAGACCCTGACAGGAATCAGACGCAGAGGAGATGAGGCTAAAGGCCTGCAGAGGGTGATAAAGCAGACCCCGGCAGAGATCAGACGCAGAGAAGGAGATGAGGCTAAAGGCCTGCAGAGGGTGATAAAGCAGACCCCGGCAGAGATCAGACGCAGAGAAGGAGATGAGGCTAAAGGCCTGCAGAGGGTGATAAAGCAGACCCCGGCAGAGATCAGACGCAGAGAAGGAGATGAGGGTAAAAGCCTGCAGAGGGCAACAGAGGAGACGCTGGCAGTGGTCAGACGCACAGAAGGAGATAAGGCAAAAAGCCTGCTGAGGACTGTAGAGCAGACCTTGGCAGGGATCAGACACAGAGAAGGAGATGAGGCTAAAAGCCTGCAGAGGGCTATAAAGCAGACCCCGGCAGGGACCAGGCGCACAGAAGGAGATAAGGCAACAGAGGAGACCCTGGCAGTGGTCAGACACACAGAAGGAGATAAGGCTAAAAGCCTGCTGAGGACTGTAGAGCAGACCTTGGCAGGGATCAGACACAGAGAAGGAGATGAGGCTAAAAGCCTGCAGAGGGCTATAAAGCAGACCCCGGCAGGGACCAGACGCACAGAAGGAGATAAGGCTAAAAGCCTGCTGAGGGCAACAGAGGAGACCCTGGCAGTGGTCAGACGCACAGAAGGAGATAAGGCTAAAAGCCTGCTGAGGGCAACAGAGGAGACCCTGGCAGTGGTCAGACGCACAGAAGGAGATAAGGCTAAAAGCCTGCTGAGGACTGTAGAGCAGACCTTGGCAGGGATCAGACACAGAGAAGGAGATGAGGCTAAAAGCCTGCAGAGGGCTATAAAGTAGACCTTTGCAGGGGCCAGATGCAGAGAAGGAGATGAGGCTAAAAGCCTGCTGAGGGCAAAAGAGGAGACCCTGGCAGTGGTCAGACGCACAGAAGGAGATAAGGCTAAAAGCCTGCTGAGGACTGTAGAGCAGACCTTGGCAGGGATCAGACACAGAGAAGGAGATGAGGCTAAAAGCCTGCAGAGGGCTATAAAGTAGACCTTTGCAGGGGCCAGATGCAGAGAAGGAGATGAGGCTAAAAGCCTGCAGAGGGCTATAAAGCAGACCGTTGCAGGGGCCAGATGCAGAGAAGGAGATGAGGCTAAAAGCCTGCAGTGGGCTATAATGCAGACCCTTGCAGTGGTCAGATGCACAGAAGGAGATGAGGCTAAAAGCCTGCAGAGGGTGATAAAGCAGACCCTGACAGGAATCAGACGCAGAGAAGTAGATGAGGGTAAAGGCCTGCAGAGGGCTATAAAGCAGACCCTTGCAGGGGCCAGATGCAGAGAAGGAGATGAGGCTAAAAGCCTGCAGAGGGCTATAAAGCAGACCCTTGCAGAGGCCAGATGCAGAGAAGGAGATGAGGCTAAAAGTCTGCAGAGGGCTATAAAGCAGACCCTTGCAGAGGCCAGATGCAGAGAAGGAGATGAGGCTAAAAGCCTGCAGAGGGCTATAAAGCAGACCCTTGCAGTGGTCAGATGCAGATAAAGAGATGGGGCTAAAAGCCTGCAGAGGGCTATAAAGCAGACCCCAGCAGGGGAAAGATGCATAGAAGGAGATGAGGCTAAACGCCTGCAGAGGGTGATAAAGCAGATCCAGGCAGGGGCCAGATGCAGAGAAGGAGATGAGGCTAAAAGCCTGCAGAGGGCTATAAAGCAGACCCCGGCAGGGACCAGACACACAGAAGGAGATAAGGCTAAAAGCCTGCTGAGGACTGTAGAGCAGACCTTGGCAGGGATCAGACACAGAGAAGGAGATGAGGCTAAAAGCCTGCAGAGGGCTATAAAGCAGACCCTTGCAGGGGCCAGATGCAGAGAAGGAGATGAGGCTAAAAGCCTGCAGAGGGCTATAAAGCAGACCCTTGCAGAGGCCAGATGCAGAGAAGGAGATGAAGCTAAAAGCCTGCAGAGGGCTATAAAGTAGACCTTTGCAGTGGTCAGATGCACAGAAGGAGATGAGGCTAAAAGCCTGCAGAGGGTGATAAAGCAGGCCCTGACAGGAATCAGACGCAGAGAAGGAGATGAGGGTAAAGGCCTGCAGAGGGCTATAAAGCAGACCATGGCAAGGGCCAGGTGCAGATAAAGAGATGGGGCTAAAAGCCTGCAGAGGGCTATAAAGCAGACCCCAGCAGGGGAAAGATGCATAGAAGGAGGTGAGGCAAAAGGCCTGCAGAGGGTGATAAAGCAGATCCAGGCAGGGGCCAGATGCAGAGAAGGAGATGAGGCTAAAAGCCTGCAGAGGGCTATAAAGCAGACCCCGGCAGGGACCAGACACACAGAAGGAGATAAGGCTAAAAGCCTGCTGAGGACTGTAGAGCAGACCTTGGCAGGGATCAGACACAGAGAAGGAGATGAGGCTAAAAGCCTGCAGAGGGCTATAAAGCAGACCATGGCAAGGGCCAGGTGCAGATAAAGAGATGGGGCTAAAAGCCTGCAGAGGGCTATAAAGCAGACCCCAGCAGGGGAAAGATGCATAGAAGGAGGTGAGGCTAAAAGCCTGCAGAGGGTGATAAAGCAGACCCATGCAGGGGCCAGATGCAGAGAAGGAGATAGGGCTAAAAGCCTGCAGAGGGCTATACAGCAGACACTGGCAGGGGCCAGATGCAGAGAAGGAGATGAGGCTAAAAGCCTGCAGAGGGCTATAAAGCAGACCCTCGCAGGGGCCAGATGCAGAGAAGGAGATGAGGCTAAAAGCCTGTTAAGGGCAACAGAGGAGACCCTGGCAGTGGTCAGATGCACAGAAGGAGATGAGGCTAACATTTTGTGGCAGGCTATAGAGGAGACTCTGGCAGTGGTCAGATGCACAGAAGGAGATGAGGCTAACATTTTGTGTCAGGCTATAGAGCATACCCTGGCAGGGGCCAGAAATGAGTCGGACACAAGAGATTCATATTCTCAGGAAAATACTTTTATGCAAATAAAGAATGGATGGGAAACTGAAAGGAATTTGGCTACCTAAAAATCAAAACTAAGAGTCAATCTATGTCAGGAATTCTGTTGGATGAAAAGCCGTCATTGTGTCCAAAACATCCGATCCTGACCCTTACACTAAAACAAAACAACAAAGGGTGCAAGGAAAAATGTTAGCAAAAAACATTCAAAACAACTATGTATTAATGACTCCAGCAAAAATGTTCTCCCAAGGTAGGGAATCTTTCATCAAGGGGGTGGTTCCCTTCCCCTAGTTGTTTATATAGCACGGCAAAAGTTCCACTTTAATTAACAGTTCATTCATTTCTTCAATAGAATCAGAAAGTTATTGTTTAAGTCTTTCTGCATGCTTTTCTTTAACTCTGCAGAATGCCTGGTGTACTCCCTGCCAGAAATCCTCCTTCAATCTCAATCACCTGGTGCACTCTCCTGCCAGGACTTCTCTTAATTTGATTCACAGTTCATTGGTTATTCAAAAATGGCCTATACTGTGAGGTACTTGGTATATTGGCTTATGGTAATACTTGTTCCACACACTGGCATCTCATGAACCTGTATTGGTTTGGGATTTTTCTTTGAATTGGGTCTTGTCTGCTTACAAACATTCATCTTATTGGATGTTGCAAGTAATGTCTCTTGACAGCATTCAAACATTCTTCTTGTGCTCTTTTCATCGTTGGCAATTTCAGATTTAGCAGATAGAGGCTCGTGTGCTTGTCGGAATGCCCCGGAGTCACCAGCTGCTTTGGGCAGACTCACCAGTATCTTCCTGCATCTCTGACTCTGCCGGCGCCTTTGTGGAATAGCCGTTTTGTTTGTTTTCCACCCTGCAGTTAGCAGAGTTTTCTCCAGCGTTCTGCACGCCTCAGTGGTCACACACTGGATTCCCCTCTCGTTACAGAGAGACGGATGCTGATTCCACGAGCAGCCTGATACCCAAGAGAATCTGCCTAGATCCTCATGTCTACATGGCTTTTCCTGCTCATTTGTGGGGTCACACCTTCTGTCTTGGTAACCTTCTCTGTGTGTCTCGCATTTGTGAGCCTCCACCTGGAGTTCACCGTACACTCTTGCACTGCTCGACTACAGAGGGCCGTTACCATCTTTAAATGCCCCGAGCAATGTAGACTTTGAGAATCAACTAGCGTGCGCGTTGTACATTGGGCACTGGTGACTTTGCACAAACTCTCTCATTCTCCTCCTGGTCTCAGTTTCTGAGTGATTATGGGAGTTGGAGTCCATGAATGTCATTGGGCTTCTGCTTCTAAAATGGGTTTTCTTCGGATGTTTACAAGAAGGCATATTAGAAACAGAAGGTGGTATGGTTGAGTGTTTGGGCCAAAGTTGGAGGCCTGACCAGAATGTCAAGAGCCATTAGAAACCTGGGTATAGAACGGTCTTCCTCATGGGAAAAGGGGGATACCGCATCTTGACCAATGGAGCCAAAACATCTCCCAGTAGTTGTCTCCTCCCATGTGATCCTCCCACACGACACCGCCCCCAGGGTCAGGATCAAGTAGTGGCTGCCATCCCCTGGCGACATGGGAGGAGGTCACTGACAGGAATCAGTGATGACTCCATTGGATTCCTCACAAGACCCTGGCGGAGGCAAGACACAGAGAAGAAGATGAGGTAAGCATTCTGCAGGGAGCTATATCTCAGATAGGGGTGAAAGCCGTAACTAATAAAAGAGAAACTCAAAATCTTGCTGAGGGGCACATCCAGACTCTACCAGAGACCAGATGTTGAAAAAGAGAGAAAGTCAAAAACCTTCTGATATTGTGTTCAGTAAAACCATGCAAAGGTCTGTAACCATTTGTCCAGACATTCTAGAGTTAATTTATGTATTAACTCTCCCTGTTAGCCCCACTCTTTTTTGGACTATTTCTACAGCTGATATGCATTGTGACACAAAGCATTAATTTGTCAATGGCAAAAGAATACTGGATTTGGGTTTTTGTGAGATAAATAATTTGCCGTGCAAACACTCCTTGCTCACATCGCCAATGCGATTTAAATTCTATATACATACTTTGCTTTTTATTTTATTTTTATTTAGTGAACATTTGTATGGTGCTCATACAGCAAAAAGTATTTCCAGGCACCACAAGACAAAAAGAGGGGTAGGCGGGCAGAAGAGAAAATAACAATAACGGTCCTACTCGGCCTTGTGACATTCGGATCGTGCAAGTGCAGCAGCAGGAAGTGCAGGGGTAGATCGGTGCGAAGGGATAGGGTAGGGGGAATACGGAGAAGTGCAGGAGGGCGGGGGCCCCATGGGCTTGGCAAGTGCTAAGGGGAGCCCAGGAGGGCAAGTGTCTGGGGAACGAGGGGACGGGATCAACTAGTCAAGGGCGGGGGTGGACCAGACTCAGTAGGCTAGTTAGGGAAGGACGCCAGAGGGCAAGTGTTGGTAAAAAGTTGTGCGGGGAAGACTGGTTGAAGGAGGGCATGGCCCCAGTAAGGCTCATAAGGGACACAGACAACCAGTCTCAGCAGCAGGTGGAGACTAACAAAGGAGGGGGAGAGGGAAGGAGGAGGACAAAATAAAGGTTTTGAGAAGCTTCCGGAACTTAAGGAGATCTGGCTCAAGTCGGAGAGGGGTAGGAAGGCTGTTCTAGAGGGAGTCTCCTGCTGAAGAAAGAGATCTATCCTGCACTCACTGCTTGGAGCAACATCTGATCTGCAGAGAGTTGTAGCTAGAGGGCCGAAGGACTCTAGCAGGGAGGTATTTAGAGAGAGAGGGTTGGATGTAGTGAGGGTGAATGCCCCAGAAAGCCTTTGGAAGGAAACCTCTTTAGTTTGTGTTCACTACAGCACAGAGAACCCTCTCACCAATTTGCAAGCACATACTCTGCCCCTCCCTCAGCATTCTTTGGAGTCATGAATTTGCAACCCAAAGTGGAACATATCTTTTTTGGCTGCTGGAATGGTGACACACGTTTTCATTTGTCTGTTGTGGGGTTTGGGTTTAGCTGCTGTGGGGAATGAATGTTACAGCAACACAGCTACTGACTGCAATTTCCAGAATGTTGCCAACATTACTCCATGAATGCAATGCCCTGGAAGACGGAAACGAAGCAGAATAGTATTTCTTTTTCAACATGATTCCACAGTGTCTGGTTTTGCCTGTGGAAGCCCATGCATGGATGGGACAGGTTCTGTGGGAGGTGTGTCTCCCGCCACATCAAGTCTATACCTCGCCAGGTAGCTTGTGTTACCTGTCACATGTTCTGAAATTGAATCATGTTCCAAGAAGAACAGGCGTCCTTCGCTCCCATGTGTCCCTTCACACGGATAAATGTGGGAAGATACTTTGAAGAATTCATTCATGCCTTCCCACAGGACCACAGGGCACCAGCGCCAAGAAGCCGTGTAATGGGCAAGCACTGAGTTTTGCAAATACCACTAGACATAACATACATTAAGCGCGTACTGCAAATTCTAAAGTCAATCACAGCTGTAACTTGCACGATCCGGGTTTATGTTCATTGCATGTGGGTGCTGTGCAGTTTGGCATTTGGGGGTGGGGGGTTTAGGTTCTACAAGTAAGAAATGACCTTGTGAACAAAGAGCAGGAGAAGGGACATAGAGTGTGAGCAGATGAGAGTGATAAGAGGGGTGAGTAAGTCTGTTTAAACCTTTTAAGACAATACAAAGAAAGTGAAGAGCGTGCAAGACCGCCAAGAGCGGGACTGAAGGGAAGAGGAAATGGAAATACTGGGAGAGAGACAGCCTAAGGAACACATAATGGAGTTACAGACTGAGCGGAGGAAGTGAGGAGAGGTGATAGTAAGGCAGAACAGAAAACTAGGCAGGCGGGAGAAGGACAGAGTAGAGATACAGAGTACCAGAGCTCAGTATCGTGAGAGGAAAGAACAGACAAGCCTTGCATACACAACAAAAAAGAGATGCCCAGCAGATGTGCAGAGTGAAACAGTAGATGGGTGAAGACTGGGGCGGGAATAGAAGGGGCGGAAGTGAGGCGGGTATAGTAGAAGCAGGGAAGAAGAGAACCTCAGTTTTAGGAGTGTGGAGCTGTACGAAGGGAGCGTGCATCCAGGATCGGACTGCTAAGAGGCAGGGAGAGATAGTAGTCTGGTGTGAATCCGAGAAGGAGGAGAAGGGGAGTCATCCCCAAAGAAGTGAGAAGACAGGCCAGATGAGGAAAGAACCGAAGAGAGAGGGAGGTATGTAGAGAAAAGAGAAGAGGATCCCGAAATGAGCGCTGTGGGTCACCGTGCATCAAAGGGGAAATTGGACAGCATTTCGGAAAGCATTGATGAGCAGAATCAGGTGCGCCCAGAGAAGAAAGAGTGCAAAGAAGAGTGTGGTGATCAACCATGTCAAAGGCAGCAGAAAGTCCAAGAAGAATAAGAAAGGAGGAGAGTTTAGAGTGTCGAGCCCTTGGGAGTGAGATGGAACTCGTAGGAGCTACGTTTCGGCGGAGTGGAAGGAACTAAAGCCTGACTGGTGCTGAGGTAATAGGTGGTGAAGCCCAAGATATTAGGGAACCTGGGAAAAAATGATGCATTGAAGGATTCTGAATGGAAAGGTAGAAGAGAAATAGGGTAGAGCAGAAGTTAGCAGGAAGGGAAGGATCAAGAGAGGGCTTTTTTAGACTCAGAAGAATAACTACGCGTTTAAAGTCCGAGGTGAAGATAACACAGGGCACGTGATCATGAAGGAGAGACGCTAGGGATGGACATTTGAGATGAGAGGGGAAGGGAGTGCGTCGCGTGGAGAGGCAGTGGTATGAGCGCTGGATAGATAGAAGGCCCTGTCAGGTTTGGAGAGAGAGGAGTAAAGTTAGATATAGAGTGGAGACTGATGCAGGAGGTACATCTGGAGAACCTGGGCTGGTGGAAAGAGATGACCACAGCCAGGCCATTTTATCAGACAAGTATTTAGCAAAATCAGAGGAGTGAAGAAAGAGGACAGACCAGGATCAGGGATCGGGTGCAGGAGGCGAACAAATACAACAACGAGGTTTAACTAAGTGACACGGATGAGGAGAATGAGAAGTCATGAGCTCAGATGAACGGTGCTTTTTTGCATCAACAAAGCAAGATTCATAAATTGAGTGGAGTGTAGACCGGAAGTTAGATTATCAGACGAGTGTGACGCTTCCCAACATTGTGCGGTGCGTTGTAGTGAGGTTCGAAGTGAGGGGTCAGGCTGAAGTCTCTGTCAGGTGTGCTCTTTCATTCCCTTCTATAGTGGGCATTGCCAAGTAAAAAAGATTCCCGTTGCACTTGCCAGTCTCTGTTGGCATGGGTTGTGCTACTGATCATCAAACTCAATTCATCTGGGTAAAAGTCACCCTTTTTAACTAACTGCTACTGATTGTGCATCAAATTCAGAGTCGAACCACTTGCTCAATACGCGGGCAGGTGCCCCCTCGCTGGTTCTTGACAATTCTGCTTAAAATGATGACCCCTCAAGGCGACTGAAGCAGTCGCAGGTACTGAAGCCTGCGGATAGACCCAAGAGAGCTGAGCCGCTCTACTGACCGTGCAGACCTTCACTGACAAATCAACTCCTTGTAAATGTTCACCTTATTTACAGATGTAAGAACACAAATTAAACAATGTGAACATATTACAACATTTCAGGCAGTCATGAGTCAGTTGTGGGCTACATGAGATGTTAACAATATGCCCACTTCATCTCCTGATCCTACACATGTGACTGTATCATAATAATTATACATATATGTATATATTGAGGAATATTTTACCATGGTAATGACATCATTGTTGTTCTGTTTCAGGGTTTAACACAGCAAAAGGTGACCTGGTTCGGTCTATCTTGTACCCCCGCCCGATGAACTTCAAGCTTCACCGAGACACCATCAGGTTCTTCCTCTTCCTTGGGGGTATTGGAGTAGTTGGAACAGTGTACATAGTGTGCATAGCCACACTGGAAGGGGTAAGTGGCAATGAGTGTCATGCTGTTCCTTCTGCATCTTGCTGTAGAGTGAACTTATATGGGAAAGGAGAAAAGAAATGTTTGGTATTCCCTGGGGGTATTGGTGTAGTTGGAACAGTGTACAGGTAAGTGGCAGTGAGTGTCGTGCTGTTCCTTGTGTATCCTGGTGTAGAGTGAAAGGTGTACATGGTGTCTATAGTGAACTTATATGGGAAAGGGGGAAAGAAATGTTTGGCTGTTGCTTGGGTGTTTTGGTGTAGTTGGAACCGTGTGCATGGTCTCTGGAACGAGCATTGTGCAGTTCCTTGGGTTCCTGTGTTTCTTGTTGGAATTGTGTACCCCTGATCTATAGTGGAGTGCATGCAGTAAATGGTAATGGGTGTCATGCTGTTCCTTTGATATGTTGGTGTAGTTGGAAGATCAAACACAGTTTCCTTAGTAGCATTAGATGGGGCAATTGCCAACAAGTGTTGTGCTGTTCCTTGGGTGTCTTGGGACAGTTAGAGCAGTATACAAGATTTGTATAGTGTCATTAGATGAGGCAGCTGACAGCCAGTGCCGTGCTGTTCCTTGTGTGTCTTGGTGCAGTTAGAGCAGTGTACAAGATGTGTATAGTGTCATTAGATGAGGCAGCTGACAACCAGTGCCGTGCTGTTCCTTGTGTGTCTTGGTGCAGTTAGAGCAGTGTACAAGATGTGTATAGTGTCATTAGATGAGGCAGCTGACAACCAGTGCCGTGCTGTTCCTTGTGTGTCTTGGTACAGTTAGAGCAGTATACAAGATGTGTATAGTGTCATTAGATGGGGCCAGTGACAACCAGTGCTGCGCTGTTCCTTGTGCGTCTTGGTACAGCTAGAGCAGTATACAAGATGTGTATAGTGTCATTAGATGGGGCCAGTGACAACCAGTGCTGCGCTGTTCCTTGTGCGTCTTGGTACAGCTAGAGCAGTATACAAGATGTGTATAGTGTCATTAGATGGGGCAAGTGACAACAAGTGTTGTGCTGTTCCTTGGGTGTCTTGGTGTAAATTAAATGGTGTCTACAGTGACAGTTCAGCAGGTAAGTGATAACAACATTGTTGTGTTCCAAGGATGTGTAGGTGTAGTCGACATTATGTCCATGGTGTGTGTAGCATCATTGGATGGGTTGAGCAGTGACCTTTGACTTACTATTCCTTTGGTGTCTTGGTGTAGTCAAATCTGTGTACACAAGGTCTGTAGCAGCATTAGATAGCATACCTGGCAACAGGATTTCTGTTCCTTGTGTGTCTAGGTGTTGCTGAAACTGTAAACACAGCATGCAGAGTGCCATCGGATGAGATAAGTAGAAAATGTGCCATCGGATGAGAAAAGTAGAAAAGGTGTGACGGTGTTCCTTGGGTGTTTTGTGTAGTTTCAACGTGGTGCACAGTTTCTAAAGTGGCTTTAGATGGGGTTAGGTTGTTCCTTGTGTGCACACAGTGTCTGTCGAGGCGTCGGATGGTATAAGCGGCGGTGAGTTCCATTGTGCTGTTTGTTGGGTGTCTTGATGTTGTTGGAATGGAGTGCATGGTGCCTGTAACAGCATTTGAGGTGGGTCATGGCAATGGGTGTCGTACTGTTCTTTGGGTATCTTTGGGCAGTTAGGACAGTATGTTTAGTGTCTACTAATGAGGGCCACACTCGGTTGTGTTGATTGTATTCATGCCCGAGGTCCTATAAATGTACTCTAGTGGTAATGGTGGGTGATCAAGAGAACGCTTCTTACACCTGTCTACCCTGTAACCATTTCTTAGGTATATATTTTAGGAACAATAATAATATAACGTGTTCCTATATTGCGTGTTTATACAGCACGTCACACGGCACAGATTTTGCGCCCTCGAGTTCTGAGGGATGAGGGGTTTGAGGGGCACTGCTCTGATGTAATCCACCCCTGCTGGCGGTCAGGCATATGCACGTCGAGTCCTTAACTTGTCGAGCTTTCCTCCTGCCCTTCTTATGACAACAATGTGCAACGTTTCAAGGGATCAGGGAGCAGATGTGGGTCAGCAGTGATCCGGTCCATGCATCTTTACAGCTGTGCAGGCCATGCCCACCAGGCCCTCACCGGGGGAGTGGAGCGTCCTAGTGGCCAAACTGCCTCCCTGAAAGCTTAAAACATGGGTTCTAATCCCAACGTCAGCACTTGAACACACCTGATATGATCCGCGCCAATGCAGCTCCCACACCCCAGGCATCTTGACTCGTTGTTCCCCTGGCACGGGGGTGAGTGCAATCAGACCTGCGACTGGCAGGCGACGCACTGAGAGGAGGTGGAGGCAGCAGCCGCTGGGCTCAATGCCCAAGAGAATGCATCTGAGTAATGCGCTCAACATATTCTCTCATGCTCTCAATAACATAAGAGCCATTGCTTCATAGACACAAACCCCAAACCATCAATTGCTTCCATGTGATCACTGAGTATCAAGCGAACATTAGGGTCTCCAGACACTTTCCTGCCGAGAAGCCCCTCTACCACCAGGGTCACTCCACTATCTTTGCTGTTCACTGGGCCTCATTACATGTTTTGCGGTAAACCATGCTGCTATTAGCACCATGGTTGCCGCTGGTACCATACCGGTACCACCATGGAGAAAAGGGGAATTACCACCCCATTCCAAGGTTGGCGGGGCAGTAATTCCCCCTTTCTCCATGGCCCTTCCCCATTCCCATTTTTGCCCCATAGTGCTCAATGGGAATGGGGAAGGAGCTAATTACGGTACCGCAAATTGCGGTGCCGTAATTAGCACCAAGGTCCCTTTGCGGGTCCCAACTTTAACGGATGGTCTACACCAGCCGTTAAGGTCAGGTCCCGCAAAGGGACCTCGTAGTAAGGCGGTAAGGGTTTACCAGTACCGGTGCTCTTACCGGTACCGGTAAACCCTTACCGCCTACCGTGTAATGAGGCCCACTGTTGTAAAGTGACAGAACTTACTTCCAGAAACAGGAAGAAGGGCAGCCCTCAGACCTCACTGGAGTGACAGATTTCACAGTTATTTTCTCCTCACTAATCCTGAGGCTGTCCACACTAGTATATCTACGGTTCATGGTTACCAACACGTTAATGTTAGGGTGTTTTCAATAATTAAATGCGCCCCAAGCCGAACTAGCACTGCGTTCTTGCTGATTCAAGCGTACAACCCTTTTATCACAAACATCTTTGCCAATATAAAGATCGGTGTTAATCCCCATGCTATGAAAGTACTCTTTGTTTTTGTGCAAAGCACCAAGAACCCCCATTGGTGCTGTTTGTCCCCTTTCCCATGGGGGACTTTGAAAGAGTAAACAAAAAAATTATTCATATGGTTATTCTAGATTTTGATAATGTGCTTTGCTCAGTAAGACAAGTATAACATTCTTAAATGAGCTCGATATATACTGGAAGTGGTCATTAGAGATGAACAGAGCAACATTCTTAAAACTGATAGTTTCCTTTTTAAATAACCTTTGTTCTTGAGTGTACACACCATTTTGTGTCTTCCTATGGCCTTTCTTCTTGAAAAGGGTCACACTGAGGCTAAACCTAAATATCCCCAAAAACCTCTGAGTATGTTGACCGATGCTATGCAGCACTCTTTTTCTACGGGCTTTGTTCCAGATGCTCTTAAACATGGAGTGGTTTTCCCACTACTTAAAAAAGATGACCTGAATCCACGAGTTTCTGCCAACTTTAGGCCTATCTCTTTCCTTCCTGCTATTATGAATCTTATAGAGGCGGTGATCACGCCCCAAATCTCGAGTTTTCTGGAAACCGATGACTGCCTTCATCCATATCAGTCGGGCTTCCGCCCCAAGGTGGGGACGGAGTCTGTCATGATATCGTTGTTGGACGATCTGTTGCTGTTACAGGACCACAGAGAGACGGGAGTTCTGTTTCTCCTGGAGCTCTCAGCGGCAACTGATAGAGTGGCAAGAAGAAAAAATGGAGAAGGTGGGCACCACCTGATGGTAATCCAATCAATGAAATCAGTGTGAAAAAAATGATTTTAGTTTCAAAATTGGGTTTTTATAGGAGCTGACCGTGAAACGCCCAGAGACGCCTGGGCCCAAAACAGACCAAAGCAAAAAGCCGAGTGTTGCACAAGCAGCTGAACGGTCACTCTAAAAAATGTACCTCATCTGAGGTTACTCAAACAGCTAGAAAAATATTAAAAGAAAATTTGATTAAGTTCCTTTTTCTCTGAATGGTGATAGTACCAAATAGTTGTGCATTGGTATTTGTACACATATGTGTAAATCCTTTTTCCAAAAGTTTACTGTTGCCTGGAAGACAGCAAACAAACTAACTAGGTATATTATGTCAAAATGAGACATAATTTGATCATTGCAATGCATTTCAGAGGTTGTACTCTCCTTCATCAGGGCCGTGTTCTCTATTTACAGTGAACGCATACATTAACAGAATCACATCATGTATATTTATCAATCAGTGAATTCAACACAAACAGTACACGTGTGTTTCCATGTAGTTAAATAGAACCACAATATACGTCCCACAATTCAGTTTGATAACATGCAAGTTATACAAAATAAAGAAAAGAAAAAAGAAAGGACAAATCAAGAATAGATTCTGACTTAATTAAGCTTGGTTATTTATGACATTTTAAGAATAGCTGCTACTCTCAAAGCACATATTATTAACTACCTCAGCTTCATGTTGCACTGCGTGTGGAGTCCAATGAACGAACGTGAGTTCAGGTGAACGTCCTAAGCATAGTGTGCAGTAGATTGCCTTATTACTTCACGTGTGTCACTTCTCGTTCCAGCTATAAGTCAAAAAGCGATGAACGTACTCAGTCTGGGCATGTATACCACGCGTGTTGTATAACAGGAATGTTAAAGTACTCTGTTTTTACCTTTAAAGCACACAAAAATGATGTTAAAAATACATTCTGTGTAAGCGGAATGGTGTAATTATTCATGTGGTAAATCCACAGTTTAAAGGAGCACCAAGCTTACCGTGTCTCTCAAGACAAGTTTCCTGTTGCTGTGAAGAGTGCGCATTCGTTGCTCTAACAGCTGTTTTTAAGGGTAACCATGGTTTCGGCTAGAGACGCATGAGTCAGACCCGCCCAAGGGTGTGTCAATGTACCACCAGATTCTGCTGGCTAGGCTGGAGCATGTGGGGGTCACATGATTCATCCTGGCCTGCTTTAAGTCTTTTTTGGAGGGTCGTTCACAGGCGGTTTCTTTCCAGGGATGGTTTTCTTCTCTTGTTGAACTGTTTTTTGGAGTCCCGCAAGGGTCGGCCTTATCTCCTCTTTTATTTAATCTGAATGTTCGGATGTTGGCCAAACTTATTGCTGACTGCAGTGTGCTCTTTTATTCCTACACAGATGACACACAGTTGATTTTCCGGTTGGACTCTCCTCAAACTGTGCCACTCAGCCAGTTGCTTGACTGCCTGGAGAAAGTGGGCTCTTGGATGGCAGGCAACTGGCTCCAACTAAATGGGAATAAAACTGAGGTACTGGTGGTTGGTCCAAAGGGTAGGGAACTTTTGGAATACACAACTTTGCCATCTTCCCTTGGCCCTTGTCCAGTACCCTGTGCCTCTGTTAAGAGTTTGGGTGTGAAACGTTTGCCTGATGGCTCGCGTGAAGCCCAGATCTCTGCCATATATGGGGCTGGCTTTGGAAAATTGAAAGCTCTGCGAAAAAGTCTTCCTCTGCTTCTTCTGGAAAATCGCACGACACTGGTGACCTCTTCGATTATGTGATCCTTAGATTACTGTAATGGTATCTGTTTAGGACATCAAAAGCATCAGATTCAAAGATTGCAAGTTCTTCAGAACTCGGCAGCCCGACTGGCCTTGCAAGCTCCTGGATCAACTCCTTCCGTTGCTCTTCTTCTCCGGCTTCACTGGTTGCCGGTATAAGCACGGATCGAGTTTAAGGTCCTGTGTATTATGCACTGAGCTCTATATAATCCCGACCCACATTATCTGAGAAGGAAACTGCTCAGGTACTATCCTGCTAGAAGTCTCCGGTCGGAATATTCCTGAATTTCATTGTAAGCATCTGGGTGGCCGATCCTTTTCGGTATTGGCCCCCGGCCTATGATATGCCTTGCCATTGCATTTGAGAGTTCAGACCGATTATCTTCCCTTTAAGAAGCTATTAAAGGCTCATCTCTTCGGTTTTCTTTCTGCTCCTTAAGCCTGCGGTCTTGTTTTTGTAAAACGACTCTTTCCCGGAGCCGTCCTGCCTTCGGGCCATAGTTCGCGCTTTATAAACCCTAAATAAATAAGTAAATCTTTGAGCACCAAATTAATGTTTAATTGTGTGTCCTGGCCACTGATTGGTTGGTAAAGCCACTGAACGTGTGTTTCTGTGAGTGCAGAAATGCAGTTATACAGTCTGCAGCCTGGTCCCTTGCACCCTGGCATACCCTATTGTCGCCCCCTCAAGTCCCCCTGCACAGACAATGCATCATTAGTGTGATGGCGACATTCCCGCAGGACTCACATGATTGCAATGAATGACTGCAAATACCATTCCATCCCTACCTCTGGCGAGGACTGTGTTTCTGCCCTTAGCACCCCGTAGCGCCTTCAAGATTTCTGCGTTTTTTCTCTCATTACGCTACAGACGCTAATAGTGGGGGAGGCGCTAGCAAAATGGGAGCAACCGAAATGCTAAGGGAGGAGGGGGATGCTGTGGAATGGGTTCAGCGGGTCTGCAGAAATCCCCCTACATGAAATCCTGATAGGAACTCCCGCTTCACACGCCCACTCCAAGTAGCGCTCTGTTTGCACATCTACCTGGAAAAGAGGCGAAAAGAATCCTTCACTGGCACATTTTCAATTCAATTCAATGAAATAAAGCTTTATCGGCAAGTCTTGCAGTGATGCAACTAGATCCTCGAATTCACGTTTCCCTGATTAGCATTCCAAGTTATACAATCATTTAAAATGTTGTGACATTACAAACTACAGAGCATCTGATGTCCAACCTTGGCAACCCATGCTGCTGAAGGGTAGTCCTACTGTTATGTTGGTAGTCACTTTCGAATTGTAGTCCTATTTTTATGTTTCTGTCCTGGCCCAGTTTTTGATCTTGAAAATCTAGTCAAATTACATATGCAGCCCCAGTTCTCACTATCAGCCTCTTTGTGCCAAAAGTCAGTGAAGCTCCTTACTGTGCATCCTACATCACAAATGAGTATTACAACACAGGAAGGCTCTCTGGACATCTACAGCTCGCTCTCCTGTGCCGTCCCTCCTTACCTCGCCTTGAGGGAGAGGAGGTGGGTGCTCAGCGAGGCTGTCACATTAAAGCACAAACAGATGGTGAGTAAGGAAACGAGGATAACAACCGAGACACATAGATTAGGAGAGCTTGATTGGAGTATTATACGTCAGGTACAGCTAAATAAATAAATAAACAACACAGGATACTTTAGTGGAAATCAAAAGCTGGACTCAGTGTGCGTGAGGTTAGTTGGTCAAATCTCTAATAACAGAACGGCAAATAAACACAGACGAGAAGAACGCAGAGATGTGCAGATCCCATAGTCCCATCAGTTTCACTAGAGAGAGTGGAATATTGCCATGAACTCATCGGGGGAGGGGTTGATTCTCTCCATCAAATACACTATCACATTCTGTGCAGCCAGGCCATCACAGGCGGCCAAGATCGAAACGAAACCTTGTTTCTACCACAATACCTTGCTGACTCCATCCTCCACCCAATTCAGTCGCTCCGGCATATCATGCTACTCTATGTTAGTACAACTACAGAACCTAAACATGGGGCCTAAAATGCAGCCCTAAATGACCTCTGCACCCGGAAACAATAATACATTTTGTTTCTCTTCCTGTGTTACTATATGTGCGTATCTAATATGTGTCAAACCTAACTAAAACAACATGTGCGCTTCTGCAGCGCAAACTTCAGTCTGCTCCCATTCTGGTACATTCTATTAGGCTTTTCTCTGGCTGGGACTTGGAAGGTGCATCCTAACAATAGCATGCTTGAGTTATCCATGCCTAGTTTTCCACCCATCCACACCAAAGTCAGCATCACGACCCGGCACAAATACAAGCGCATATTTACTCAACATTAACTTGCTCGTTCACGTGTGCACCCATTCATCATTCAACCGTTCATTTACATGTGCACCCAGCTACCCACACATCATGCAGTCACTCATTCAAACTTCTACATATTACATAAATTAAAGTTCATCTTTCCTTCAGCCCCAATCTGGACTCTGCTCCTTGCTGCTGGTACCTTCCATGAAAGCCTTCCAGCCACCACGTAGCACAAACAGGAACCAAAAAGCAAACATCGCTTCCTGGTTCTGGCACATGCCTGCAGGAGTCAGAGCACGCCAAACTGCCTGTCCTTCAGTACCTAACAGCACTTACCTGCAGGTTGACCTCCTGCCAGTTTGTACACACTGTAAATGAAGTGTGACTCATTTTGAATGAGCTTAAACATTTCATAGAGAAAACGGTTGGCGGCCCTGGGGAGCAATTTTGATTGCTTTAAGGCCTGAGTTTTACTTAAGCATGGAAATCCACGTGGACCCAGGCTTTCATGCTGGGTCACACCCAAACAGTCATGAGCTCCATCTGGAATATCTCTGCATTGCTGACATAATTTACATGAATCCCAAAGGATTGCAGCCACAAGACCTGCATTCAATAAAATCCATGAGGTGAGGTTTGTGCATGGATGTTTTAGTATGCAGTGAACGAGAGGGGTAGGGTTCATGCAGGCCGTGCGCTCCATTACCCTGTTCCATGCAGAAAATCCACGGCCATCACATGAACTGAGCGTTACTAGTCTCTGCCAGTAAATTAGTCAAAATGGCCGCCTGCACGTTAAATACAGATCTAATAAATCATACCTTTCAGTGAGTGAATCTCCCATAAAAAGAATCCCCCTGAGAATGCAGTTGGAAGTTTCTAGAATTGTGATTGTATTCTGTGTTTCAACTTTTGAATGTAAATCAGAGGACATTGAATTAATGATGCAAGCACAAACACAAGCAATGTTCAGCATATAGCAGTGCTGTGCTAAATGAATATTTTTTGTTGTCATCATATTCGCTTGGTATTTTCAATATTAATGAACACAAATTGAAATGGCTATCAAAATATGCTAAACTCTTAACATGTGTTTTTTAGGCTTCAATCCACAGAATTGTGATAGATGCCTTACTGTTCCTGAGCGCGGCATTTTCACCGGCAATCCCCGCCGCCTTGGCCGCTGGCATGATCACAGCGCAACGAAGGCTGAAGCAAAGGGGCATCTTCTGTATTAGCCCCCAGCGGATCAACGTTTGCGGGCAAATAAACCTCATATGCTTCGATAAGGTATTGCACTGATCCATGGAAAGAATACTCGCTTATTCATCGTCTCCCCTATCCTCCACTGTGAAGCTGGAACCCCCCACCCTTCCACTCAAGTTCCATCAGAAGAGATTTGCTCACACATTGAGGTAGGCACACAGCCGAGGCCGCTGGCAGGTGTGAGAAGAAATACACATAAAACACACAGCGCCGCGCCCTGCCTGCAAAGTGGAGTCTCCCTAGTGGAAGGATCACTCAGTTCGTGTTTGTATGCCAGTATTTCCTTGGTTTGCTTGTAAAGGAAATAAAGCAGCTGACAAAATACTGGACTAAGTGCCAGTAGTGGTAATACAGTTTGCTGGTATCTGGGCCCATTTACCACCCAGATACCACCAAACTCGTAAAGGGACCAGTCTTCAATACAAAGTAATATTTTTCAATACTCGAAAGGACAGAGCTAATTATCAGTATCATTACAAAGATTACTTTTTTGTTTGTTAATTAATAGGTGATTATGTGGGTTTGTGAGGTGGGTGGAAGTTGGATATGTGAGAGTGTGTATGTGTGTGTGTGGTGGTATGAAGAGTGATTGGGGAAATAGGTGGATGTGTGAGCTAGGTGTGAGCTAGGGTCTCTGCTGGTATATTCCTGGGCTACTGGATGAATCGATGAGCTTGTTTGCATGCACATGCATGGTGAGTTTGTGTGTTGGTGGATGGTGACTGCATTTTGCAGTTGACTGTGATTTTTTGTGTGAGGGTTGGGTGTTTGTGCCTATGAATAGATGTTGTTCATCTGTGTGTGTGTGTGTGTGTGTGTGTGTGTGTGTGTGTGTGTGTGTGTGTGTGTAGAGGATGGTGATGTGGGGTGTGCGAGGGATAGATAGATGGTGAGAGTCTATGGACACGGTTCAATGGAGGGTGCGATTTTGTGCGCGTGTGTGTCTGTTTGTGTGGATAGATGGATGATAAGTTTGATGGAATGGATAGTGAGTTTATTGATGCATGCTGTGTGTGTGTGTTTGGGTGGTTAGTTTGTTTGTGAGGGATACATGGATAGATGGCGAGAATGTCTCTGTGGATGAATGGGTGGTGCGATTGATAGTGGATATGTGGATAGAGGAATTGCCGGTTTGGGGGAGGTGATTTTTTGTGTGGATACAGGGTCTCTGCGTGGATGCCTGGTGTGTGTGTGCGTGTGTGTGTGTGCGTGTTTGTGTTTGGGTGTTCATGTGTAGATGTTCTCTAGAAAAGGTGTGAGATAGGAAGCAGCAATTCCCCGCCAGGTGTCGCTCTCATTCTTTTCCAGCATATCACTTTTCCAGATGCGCCCTTATTCACACACTGTAACATCTGGCAGCACGAGCGGATCTCTCCCCACGCATGCACCCTTCTCTCGTGGATGCAGCTTGCATTATGCAGGAACACAGTGCACTGATCTGTACACACTGTCTGTTACAGTCCAATGCTCAATTCCAATCCTTTTCTTTTCTCTAGACAGGAACATTGACAGAAGATGGCATGGATCTATGGGGAATTATACCAACCAAGGGGCATTGGTACGTGTGCAGGAAATGTATTACACTGATGTATGATTTTTCACTGAAATGTACTGGGGCTGTCCTTGGGGAACGTCCACTAGTGTGACCCTATAGGGGACATGTCATCGTATGTCATCTTATAAATAGCTTATAGCACACTACCTCCATCCCACGCCCCAGAACAAAGAACCTGGCAACAACACTCAATTTTCAACATTCATTCAATTTTATCTGCTTCTTTTAAAAACAACTCTTAGAAAAAGGAGCAATAATACTTACTAGTTTTAAAAGATTATCCATCGAGTCATAGAGGGAGAACCTGACGTCCATGAGACATGATTATGTTATGTTTGTCTATACAAAATGCTGGCTTTTTGCTGAAGTTCATCCTGGCTGAGTCTGATGTTGATCAGATGCTCTGTGATGCAGAGCATGTATCTGATTGGTCCATTTCATCATTGATCCACTCACTGCCATGTCTTTACCATGATACCTATCCCCTACAAGTCTCCCACCAACACTGCAGCAGTTGCTGCTTTTCCCAGCAGCTGCACGCGCCGAGGATGAAGGTACAATCAGCATTTAATGATCAGTTTCACCGAATATTAACTATTCAGAAGGTAAAATGCGGAAACTATTGAAATGATAGTAGGAGCGCAGCATCGCCTTATCCTCCATTTTGGCTCAGGAGAAAAGTTTGCTCTTTGCTTGACCATAAATTAAGTGTCAGTTAATGCCACGGCCGTGTTTGCAGTATTGCACACACCTTTTCTTTCCCGACACTGCCTAACTCAATGGTGGAACTAGTGTGGGGCAGTCAGGGTACATCAACTGGATACCTAAAGAGAGATGAGGTCCAAGTACCGGAGAGAGTCACCTCAGGAAGGAAAAGCGTCAAGCCCTAGCATCAGAGGCAGAGTGGCCATCCCGGCTAGTCTCCAAGCTGGCGTCCCACCTCTGCTCTGGCATCAAGGCACAACAGCACTCTGCAACCAACCGCTCGAATTAGACTGTGAGATGCCATGCCCTCACTTCACCTGAGGGGAGGCATTGTGATGGAACTGTCTTCTGTAGCGGGTACCAATTGAAGGACACTCCTCCATTCGCTAAACGGCCTATCCTAACTGGTCGGTGCTCACCTGTGCCTAGCCAAGCCATGGGGCACTGGCTGACTGGTCCACTCACTGCAGTGGGGAGTGCAGGGCTGAGACATACAGACTGACCCCCCTACTGAAGTGAGACCTGCAGACAGTGTGTGCAGATGACCGCTGGCTGTGTCCCAAACTGGAGTGAGAAGGTTGCCCCCTGTTGAGGGGATCTGAGAGGGATCCTGAAATCTTGCTTTTCCAGCTGCCCACTCATGGAAGCCGCCCAGAACTATTTCCCTCACCCCCGTAGAGGAGAATGAAAGGCACCCCCAATATATTCACTGAAAAAACTTTACTAAAGGGACGTTATGGTTAAGTTGTACTAATAAAAACCTATGAAACTCAATGAAAAAACATTGTTAAAGGGCCATTGTTAAAACCGAAAAACCCCAGAATTTTGAGAAAAAGTAATGGTGAGCTGCGCAACCATAACGCGCGCCACCACCGTGCACCGCTAAGACTAACACCCAGAACATCAAAGATGGCATCACAAATGCCAAATAATGATTTAGCAAAGTTTTGTGAGGATTCGTCCAGGGGGGGCCGAGTTATAAGCCGCACAAAAAGTGATCTTCCTATGGGTTGAGCGACTTAACCATAATTACAGTACCGCTACTGCAGGCCCTGTAATTTATCACAGGTCGGCGATAGTGACCCTGTAGGTGTGGTTAAGTTGGCTTTCGCATAGAAAGAGACGTTTTTGTGCGGTGTATAACTTTGGCGCTGTTTGACAAAGCTGTGTGAAACTTTGGAAAGTAAATATAGACCTGACTCCGACTTGCAGGCAATTTACGAGGGTGCTGATTGGTCAACTAAGAAACATGAGCTGCGCAAAATATTTTCTAACTGATGCCCTTTTGGACTCACGAGCTGCACCTGAAGTCTGCAAACAGTACAGTGAGAAAAACATTCTAAACCACAACATTGCCCTTGAGTTACAAAGGGAGCAACCTGCCGGGAGGTGAGGGCTGGTCGGGATAGGATGGAATATGCCTACAAAAGGGAAACACATGTGTTTTGACTTTACGATGTCTGCGTACATCTCGAATGTTCAGGGACATTTCTGTGATGTTTGCAAACTCGGCACATTTTCAAGGACATTCATGCAGATGATGTAGTAATCCTTATAACTTTGGGGCCAATTGGCAAATCTGTATGAAAGTTTGCAAAAACAATATAGACCCAAATCTGGTTTGTGGGGGAAAGTTGCCCTCCTCCATTTTGACCATTGATGAGTTGGGTCATAGTATGTGTGCCAGTCATTGTTGTAACATGCCCCAGGTGTAACTTTCATGACATGCCTCAGGCCATATGGCCACTGGCTATGACCACCAGGCACCATACATGGCGTTACATTTGGCACTAGGCCTGGAACGCAGCAATTCAAAATGTCTCTTCTGAGATGCTTAGTGGGATTGCGACATGGCTGAAGTCTGTGCCGTAGAGATTGGGGCCACTGGCCATGGCTGCAAGCCATCAACAGTGGCCCATGGTCCCCTAATGTGGCTGTCGTGGGAACTGGGTCAAGCTACCCCAGTCCCTACTGTGGGTTGTTTTGTGGGGCCAGCAGCATCTTTGAAGCCATGCCCCAGGGTCCCATGGCCACAAGCCGTGGACAATGGCCCATGGAAGCATTATGGAATGGTGGGGTTGCACCATGCTGCAGGCTACCCCCAGTGGCTCTTGTGAGGGGCTTGGTGGGGCCTACGCCACATCAGAACCTCATACCTCAGCCACTTGCTGCCCCAGCGTATGTTACTCAAAGTGATGCACACAATCTGTGCTGGAAAATAGATATTAAAGGAACTTTATGGCTCTTTCATATTTTGCAAAGAGGAATGTTTAATAACTTACACATTGACGCCACATAATGAAGCGTTTTCAGTTATGAAAAGCATTGGATGTGACTGAGAAGAACGCTGCAAAAGGCCCGTTATGGTTCAGCCGTCCTTCCAAATGTTGACTGTAGATTGGTTTGCGGGGCCGGCAATATGGCCATAGTCCATGCTGCAGCGATTGCCGCCACTGGCCATGGTACCCAACAACGGATAGGGGTCCCTGATAGAATTATCGGAGTATAGTGGACATTGGACCAGGCTGCAGACTACGGAAAATATGGTTTAGTTTCTCTAATGAAAACCTTTGTAATTTAGAGAAAAAAAAGCATTGTTAATGAGACATTATGGTTGCAGCACAGAATTTAAAAAAAACATAGAAATTCTCCTGTTATGTTGAGCTATGCAACCATAACTTATGCACCCGCCATGCACTGCTCAGACTAAAGCCCAGGACATCAAAGGTGGGTTGTCACGTATTGCAAACATGGCACAAACTAAGGCGGCTTCAATGAATGGCAAATTCAATTCGCTGTGTGCGGCATAATCAGGAGCGGGCGGAGGGAGACCGCAAGTCCATTGCAAAATGACTTTCAGATTCCTTCAGGTTCTTTAATGTTACTAAACCCCAAAACACCACTACAATACAGTGCAGTTCCTTTAGGGTTTGCTCTGTAACGTCTGATTCATGGAATATTTTGCACAGTTCAAAGTGACTTTGTACTGCCGACACAAACCCTGATTCATGAAACAGTGCACAGTGTATTTTTGCAGTGCAAATTCAGTGCAAAGTTCATTTTGTACTGCAAAAATGAGTTTGTACTGACCTGACATGGAGATGACGGGGTCGTACTCCATGCACGGCAACACCATCACAGACACATTGTTGTCTTGTGGTCCACACGAGAGAAAGGCAGACACAGTTGTGCGGTTTGTGCTGCCCTGGGCATTGTTTACAAGCAAAACATTACCAATGATTAAAAAAGGATCGCGCGCACCTTCATGGTGTTCTCCTGTACACAGTCCTGGCATATTCCACGTGTAACAGAAAAGGAAGGGATAGTGTTGCCAGAATCATCTGTACGCACTGCTGCGGTGCTGCTGGCATGGATGTTCATGAATGCAGGAAGCCGATCCGGGGGAATTCCCGGTTGATGTGGGATAGACCAGAATTCCAGATGATTTACTAAAAGAAAGGCCCTTCTCAGCTGCAGTAGTATGTTGTATTTGTTTATTATTTGTATCGCGCACCTAACACTGAGGTACCTGAGCACTGGAAAAACTTAGCATGGTACAGGTATACATACATAGGACATCACATTTGGGTCGACCAAAGTCACAGGTAGGTCTGGCAAGGTATAAATATAGAGAGGTGAGGACATGATGGTAATAAAAGAAATGGCAGCATAAAAACACAAACGGTGAAGACCTGAGCAAAGGGGCAAGTGGGCGCATCTTTAATGGTAGTGCCACCTAAGGCATCAGATGCTAGACTTATCTGAGAGCCAGCTCTTTACTCTGGCGAGTGAAGGTCATTGAAGGCGCTTTTTTGCTTTGATGTAGTAGTCGGATTGCATCAGTTCATAATGATCAATGTCACTCCGAGCTGCACTTACCATTTACCAACCAGGTAATAGCGAAACTTGCTGATATGCTTAATAGTCGGGCACATTGCATATCTAACTAACAGCGGAAGAGCTCACAAATTGCTTCCCCTCTTACTTGCTATTTCTGGACTATTTACAGACTCACAATTTTCCAAATGTATTGGTAGAGCAACCCAGGTTTCTTGTACCATTATTACGTTGCATACAAAGGAAATCACTCGTTGTCAGATCATCGAGTTTGTTCTCAGTCCGCGCGATGTTCCATGAGAGGCATCGAACTGCTGCATGTATGACGGAACGTCCTGAACTGGGTTGCCCAGCCCTTTAAGATGAGTAGTAATACCCTGGAGATGGAGGGGATGCAGATTTTATCCATACATCAATAATAAAACCGACTCAGGTAGTTCTGCAAAAGGGGAGTCCGTTTTATTAACAGGTATATAAAACAAGGAGTACAATGAACACCAGCATTCGTTTGATCCTCTTACTCAACTTACTTTGGTGGAAACTGAGGTTATATTGCATAAAATCGTCATCAGTGACGTGTTGACCTGCGTCATTACCTATGTGGTAAACAACAAAACCTATCGGAGGGAGTGATTGGCTCTAAGTGAATGTCTAAGTATAAGTTCCATATCAGTATAGAACTGTGAAGGAGAGTGACAGGGCACTTAACATCAGGTGGGGCAACTAAGCCCTCTCCTCAAAATGGCCACTATGAACATCACTGAATACACGACGTTCCATTGGCTAGACAAACTATAGGACCCTCAATTACGCGGTCCTCTACAATTGGTTGGCTTCTTACCCCTGTCAGTACTTTTCCACCTACTTCTAGCAGCATGCAGACTGAACGTCCAGGTGCTGGTGAGCTCATCTTAATACTATCTTCCCACCAATGAATGTATCAATTCATCATCAACTCAATGGTCCAGTGTCAATTAGTGCTTTGACGTTTGGCCTTGAGTTTGTACCGTGCTCTGAGAATTTTTAAGGAGTGAAGGCACAGCCTGCCCTCCTGGATAGGTGGGGCCATCTCGCTCTTCCAATTTCTTCCTTCCATGTGACTGGGCACCATGAAATCAAGCCTTTTCGTGTATTTGATATTTTTGAATAGTCCTCTGATGTCTTTTGTTTTACTGAAGCCTTCTTGAACAGTAGTCTCTGTTCTTTCACACAATTTGTATCCAATGCCAGCCATTGTCAGCAAACAGAAGCTTGTTTGATATGACTTTGGCTTCTTGGCACATTCAACCCCTTCTGCTGAGATTCATTTGTAATTAAAATTGCTTTTAACTGCGACACACTGAAGTGAGGCCTTCTCGTTCATGTTCAGCACTGCTTTATAATGCGCAGTGGAAACATCCATCTTCTATTTGTCCATATGCATCTATACATATATATATAGCCAAATACCCACCCTCCAACTACCCTGCCCTTATTACCTATAGAATGGGAAGCAAAGTATGTGAGGTATGCGGAACAGTTGAACCAGCAAAGAGCAGAGCGTGGACTCAGAGGTTTCTAAACGCGGCCCTGTGAAGAGATGCATTATTTAAATGAGCTAACAACAGCCTGCGTCTCTGTTCTAGGCTAGATCTATATTGTGGTGTGTAGGGTTGAAGCTTTGAGCCGCCATCTTCAATTCTCTTTGGTAAAGATCTTGCTCTCAGGTTAAGAGGTACTTTCCGGTTGAGAGGGTTCAAGGGACATGGTTTGGAATCTTTAGTATTTAGAAGGATGACTCTCTTTTCTGGTAAAGTTTTTCTATTTCAGGTGGTATGTTCTTAAGTGTCTGTTGCCCTGCCTTGGTTCTGTTGTTTCAAAATATTATTTATCAAACTTTATGCTGACCAGCATCAGAAGTGATATTACCATTTCTAGCGCTTTAACAATAGTGTTCTCAGTTGTTTGTTCGTCTTGTGTTAGTTCCATCCTTCAAGATGATATAAATTCTCACTTAGTTCCGACACTCTTTGCCGGATTGACTCTTTTGTATCTAGAAAGCTTAGGTGCTTGTTTCATCTTTTTAGATTTACAGATGTTACCTGTGCTCTAGCCTCTTGGGTCTCTATTCAGTGTATGTTGGATGTTGTGTGGGAACCCTAATAGGATTGGCGACGTCAAGGAGTTTACCAGTGCAAAGTGGTTGGTTTGTTGAAGGTTTTAGAAGGTTGCTGCATGAATCAATACATCTGTTCTCTTACTCTGTAGCTCTACCCTTGTTATACATCTTGTCTTGTCTCGGGCCGTTTCGGAGTCTTGGACCCCACAGCCCGATTCAAAGGGCCAATAGCAGAAGGTCTTTTTTCCTTAGTTTTCCTGGAGTCGATGTATCTGCCTTCATATAAGTCATGGTGGTATTTGTCTCTGTTCTTCTTGCGGAAACTGGATGAATCCCTTTTTCTTCATTTCCAAGGCTTGCCCTTGTCTTCCCTCCTTCTTATGACTTTTGCTTCCGAACATTGACAATATCAAAGTACTTTTGGCTACGTTGAATCGTGAACTGTCTGACTGTGTGATCTTCGGCAACAGGCCCCCGTGTCTTTCGACCCTGGCTCCGGCCCTTTGACTTTTGAACGCCTGTCTCTGAGTGTTTCTTGATTTTGCCTGCCTAACCAAAATATTGCCTGTGATTTTTGCCTCCAACTCCCTCTGGGTATCTCAAGTGCTAAGTGTGTTTTTGCCCCGGTAGCATTTCATGTCACGGATACGTGTTTATTTAGTAGACTGAACTGTCAAAAAGTGATCGCAATCGTATTCGCGGTAACGTATTTTGTTCGTAACACCGGTCCATTCAAACACAGGGTACTTACCTTGAGACTTACTGTACAAAGTGAATTGGTTAGTTGTAGTATATTTAACGTGTGGTTTTTATTTGAGTTTATTAGAGGTGTTGTGTTTATAACCAATGGTTTAAAAATAAATGTACTTATATTTTGTACCTGAAACCTTGAGTCAGTGTTTGCTTGAGTCACTGTAATTGTGGTCCCTTTGTGTAATTTCTGCTACTGCTCATATACTCTTGGGATAAACCTGGCTGCTCCGCCACTGCTACCACTCTGACATAGTAGTACAGGCTTGTGCCAAAGGTAAAACTTGTATTGCCACCTGTGGTCTTAATTGTGTGTAGGGGTCCCTAAGGGCACTGCACAGGATTCTGCCTAAGACTGGTGTACAGCGGTGAGGATTTGGAAGTAGAGTGATTACACTTAGAGTGCTGCTATTGCTTGGGTTCAATTAACCACAAGGCTAACACCACTAATTCTATTTAACTAAGAAATCATGTCAAATATGGAAAGCTACATTAAGAGGGTCTCTTAAACTACACTGCTGAGGTTTTGAGAACCATGTGTAGGGAGAGGAGTCTCTCTGGTAAAGGAAAGAAATCTGAACTGGTTGCAAAGTTAATGGGAAAAATTCTGGAGAGTGGGTCAGAAGGACCTACCACTCCAGCAAATGTGGATTTTGATGTTTTTTGATTCTGAGAGTGTTAATTGTGAAGAAGTAGATGATTCCTTGCTAGGAAACCCTGCAACTCCCTTGCCTGCACCGAATGCACAACCTCTGTCCACAGGGACCCCCACAGATCCTACACGTACTCCTGAGTTTATTGCACTTGGGAAAATGAGACTTGAATTGAAAGTGAAGCGTATTGATGCACAAACTGCCATGAGACATCAAGAGTTAAGGCGCAGAGAAATGGAGCTGAACCATGAACTAGAAATGAAGAAACTGTCTCTAGAAAATGCTTCTCTCCCAAAGTCCTCTAGGTCTTCCAGCCCTAGGAGACCCTGTGTGGCAAAGGAAATGATTGGTATGTATGAGACTAAACTTGATGTTTTGGATTGGTTAGCAATGGTTGAGTACAATCATGGGATTCAAGGAATCTCAGGGAATCAGTCGATTCCTTGGCTTTTCTCGAGGCTCCCCCCTGTTGCAAGTGATGCTGTACTGGAATTGGGGGAGGTGGATAAACAGGATTATGAGTGTGTGAAACTAGCATTAATAGCTAGTTTTGGGAAGACCCCGTCCCAGTATCTTAAGAGGTTTAGAACCCTAAAAAAGCATGATGGTACCCCGTGGACTACCTGGGTGTGTGAATGCTTGAAAAACTTAGATGGTTGGGTCAAGGGTTACAAAGTGAACACTTACGAAGGTTTCAGGAATCTTGTAATGTTAGAGTCTAGTTTTGATGTCTGCTCTCCTGAGCTTAGACAGCACTTGGCTGATTCAAAGGAGATAGATCCTAAGAAGCTGGCTAAGGCTGCTGATTTATGGTTTGCCAACAGGGCCACTCACAAGGATTCTGGGGCTACTCAGAAGAAGGATGAGGGAAAGCAGCCAAAGAAAGACCACCAAGAGAATTCCAATAACTCCCATCCAGAAGAGGTCCCCAAACATAACCAGGGTAAGCCACAAGGGAAACCAAACAGGGCTGGTATACCCCCTTGCCAAACAAGAAGTAGATCAGGAAAGACCCCCATTCCAGAGAGCATTTGGTAAATGCTTTTGTTGTGGGTCAACTGACCATATGAGCGGAGATCCCAGATGCAAGGGTAACCCTGCAGGGGTCAGCACTACCTCCTTAGCCTTCTCCCCAGAGGGAGAAGTACAGATGTTTAGTGCCCTCTTTCACTTGTTTGATGAAGACCCTTTGGCTCTTCAAGCACCTGAATCCTTAAAGTCCAAGGGTCTGGGTAAGGAACCACATAGTGATGTGTATGACTCAATTCCTGAAAGCTCTAGGGAGCATTATGTGGACAGTGTTCTTGTCAATGGTCAGGACACCCCTGCCATGAGAGACACTGGGGCCAGCAGAACAGTTGTGGATGAAATATTTTTCAGGTCTGAGGATGTTGCTAAGGCACCCAAAGGCCCCACCATACTTGCTGGAGGCCCTGTCCAAATGGTTCCTGTTCTACCAGCTCTCATTCAGTATAGCAATATGGCAGTGGGGATCCCTGTCAGTATTCAGAGTGAGGTGCCTGAGAGAGTCCTGTTGGGGAATGATATAAAACCTGTAGGAGTAGTATTCAGTAGCCCCAGGCCTCCCAGTATGGAGAAGCAGAACCAAACCAAATTGGCTAGATAGGCCACTTTAAGGGACCACTCTGAACCTGTGGGAACTTCTACAGAGAACCCCACTACAAGCCCTGGTGTTAGTAAGTTGACCTCTAAACCAGGCTAATTTCAGGCTAGTATGTTAGGGAAATGGGAGCCCAAACCAAGCTCCATCATTGTTCCCCCAGTTTTAAAGTCTCTGACTCCCCCTGCTTCTGAGGAAGAGGTGGATAGACCGACTGGAACCCTAACTAGGCCTAAGAGGACTGGTAATTCTCAGTACTGGTGGAAAATCAGAAAAGACAAGTCTAAGGCCAAAGACCTTCAGACTGTTGGACCTTCTACAGAAGACTCCAACTCATATCCTAATGTTAGGAGAGAAATTCCTAAAATAGGTAAGGTTAGATCTAAGAGGAAGGGGAAGCATATACCTTGCTTATCCCCAGTCCCTCCAACCAAGATACCTGAGACCCAACCTGGTCCCCAAAGAGAGGTGGTGAGGAACCCTGGAGGCCACTCTAGATCTAAGGGAATCCTTTATAAGGATTCCTTGAAAAAGCCTATCACAGGTTCAGGAGTTGTACCAACCTATGAGGGACTGGTCAAACAGATCCCCTTTAGATTCAAAAAGAAAGATGTCTCTCCAAGGGTATGTTGGTGATATAGCTTACAAAGGAAAACCTTTGATCGTAGCATTGAAAACATAGTAGGAAGTCACCACCAAAATGCTGATGGTCTCTGTAGGATGTTTGTAACCGACTAGAGGTATGAGGTCCATCCAGGAGTGGATTAAATCCTCCTGTCCCTTAGTCTGGGGGGGGGCGGCGAGTGTTAGGGAGAATTCTCATCTATGGCTAATTTCCATCACCTAGTGAGCCCCCAAGCAGCTTTGCTGGACTTCTGGAGTTTATTTTTTATCCACTTGGTAAGAGTGAGAGCTTTTCCCCCATTCTTACCTGTGTTTTGCTATGTGTTTCTATCTGTTTTTGTGATTGTGGGCTCTGAAGTACATCACTTTGGTAGCCCCCTTCTTTTTGTGTTTTCTTTGAGACTTCCCTCGACTCCATTTCTGAGGTGACTACCGTCCCCCAGAAAAGGGTAAAGTTACCATTAACTTTACTTAGTCAATCTACCACAGATCCAGTACACCCCATCTTCCATGGAGTACTGGAAAGGGTTAATTCATATCCCTTTTTAACTGTACCTCCTAGAGCATTGTTTCGTTCTTTTAACATTTAGACTTGGCTGGTGGCAGTGGTATCTACCCTAACTTTTCTACCACGATTATATTAGATAAATGTGGTATTGTTTTAGGCTATTATATTAGCCTCAAACATAAACCGCTTGACCAAATCATCTTTATTTTGACTCTGGTTGGGTTTATTCACCATTTCTTTTTGTTAAAGTCCTTCTTGTGTTTTACTTTGAGCTGCAAACTATGTTCACCTTCTTTGTTCACTGTCTTTTGGCGGGCTTCTGCTCAGAAGCCCTCGACCAGGCGCCTGGGTGTCTAGGTGGGCTGAATGTAAGGGAGGGGTGTAGTCACCCCCTGCACAGGGTATCCTAGGAAACCCAAGTCACACTTTGCCATGATTAGCCAGGGTAGTTGTCTGGGCTGGACAAGCCCCCTGCTGGGGGATTGACAGCCACGCTGTGTGAATGGGTTTTTTTTCACATACAAGGCAGGTCTCTTGGGCTGGAAGAGAGAGTCGCCACTGGATCTACAAGGAACCGAAGAGAAGCGGAGAGAATAACGGCTGCTGCAACTACCCCATCCCGGTGAAGCCCTCCTGCAGTCCTGAGCTATCTTCCCTTCAACGACTTAGAGAAGATCCAGTCTGGAGTCTTCTTCCCTTGAGCTTGGTGGGGATAACCAGCTCATCTTCTACAGCCAGGGGATCCTCTTCCTTGGTCAAAATCATTGCACGCTGCTGTAGTGGTCCGGATAGCCACCTGAAGAGCCTCTCCTGTTTTTAAGGAGTGCACCTTTTATTCCTCGTCGCTGCTGCCGGCTTCATCCCTGTGTGGTGCAGATGCCCTTCAGATGTCCTCCTTCACAACAAAGCTCCAGGAATCGTGGGTTTGCGGGAAACCAACAGGAACAACTGCCAGGGCACAAACTGCACCATTGGAACAAGGTACTGTGCTCTACTTGAGGAAACTGGGTGAATCCCTTTTTCTTCATTTCCAAGGCTTGCCCTTGTCTTCCCTCCTTCTTATAACTTTTGCTTCCGAACATTGACAATATTGAAGTACTTTTGGCTACGTTGAATCGTGTACTGTCTGACTGTGTGATCTTCGGCAACAGGCCCCGGTGTCTTTCGAACCTTGCTCCGGCCCTTTGACTTTTGAACTCCTGTCTCTGAGTGTTTCTTGATTTTGCCTGCCTAACCAAAATATTGCCTGTGGTTTTTGCCTCCAACTCCCTCTGGGTATCTCAAGTGCTAAGTGTGTTTTTGCCCCGGTAGCATTTCATGTCACAGATTCGTGTTTATTTAGTAGACCGAACTGTCAAAAAGTGATCGCAATCGTATTTGCGGTAACGTGTTTTGTTCGTAACACCGGTCCATTCAAACACAGGGTACTTACCTTGAGAAATACTGTACAAAGTGAATTGGTTAGTTGTAGTATATTTAACGTGTGGTTTTTATTTGAGTTTATTAGAAGTGTTGTGTTTATAACGAATGGTTTAAAAATAAATATACTTATATTTTTTACCTGAAACCTTGAGTCAGTGTTTGCTTTAGTCACAGTAATTGTGGTCCCTTTGTGTATTCTCTGCTACTGCTCATATACTCTTGAGATAAGCCTGGCTGCTCCGCCACTGCTACCACTTTGACATAGTAGTACAGGCTTGTACCAAAGGTAAAACTTGTATCACCACCTGTAGTCTTAATTGTGTGTAGTGGTCCCTAATGGCACTGCACAGGATCCTGCCTAACAGTGTTCGTACCCCAGTATACGGAGGGAACATTTTATATGGTGCAGCCAATCCCACATAAGACCTTTACGATTTAATGTCATATCGTAAATGCAGTTCCTAAATACAGTCAATTCATTCACACTATGAATGTGAAGCAGAACATAATTGGCCTTAGCTGTGGTCCATGATGAAATGGGCAACGCCTCAGTTCTAGATAAATTGGGAGTGTTTTTGGTAAGAATATCAATCTTTTCAGAAAGCATCTTTCCAAAGTATCCAGAGGTCACATCCGCGATGCCCCCCGAGCTCGGCCCCATACAGGGCTGTGGCGCGTGCTTGAGCCCGGTAAGTATATAATACAGGCAAAACCACTCTCTTTTAGAATCTTGTAGACATTGCAGTCAATGCGCCCAGTCGTTGTGTAAATGATAATAATAATAGTTTAGCATTTATATAGCGCTACAAACCCTCAGGTATCTGAGTGCTGCTTATTATTACCCACGGTGTGTGGTGCTCATTTATCGACCTCGGAAGGATGAAAGGCTGAGTTTGGCCCTGCCGGGATTCGAACCTGTGTTAGCAAGCTCTGCACAGGTGTCAAAGCGAGCGCTCTACTCCCTGTGCCACTTGACCGGCTATGATAGTTTCCTTTGCTCTGCATTCTGGTGTCAGGAACCATTCTGATGTATTCTGATTCCCAAATAATCAAAATAGGGTACTTGATGGATTGTATCATTATTCATATAAAAGTTATATTTTAATATTTTGGAAGAATTGCAGTTAATCGAGACCAGGGAGGGAGGACTTGGTACAAAATTACTTGAGTTTTCCCAATTGACAACTTCATGATGTTTGGGGTCTTTGCTATAAGTACTACATCATCAACATAAAGAACCAATGGGAATGACTTGTCCCCAATGAGTAGAGCATCGCAGTCCAAGTGCTCAATTAACTTGGGCAATCTCTTGCTGTAGATGAAATAGTGTGGCGGTGCAAGGACACAGCCTTGACTTACTCCACCTTCTATTTCAAAGGCAGCTGAACGCTGCCCATTCGGCGTATACTGGACCTTTGCCACGTTCATACTATATACTATACAGCGCTAAAACCACACTGAGCAAATCCTGGAGAATTCCTACTTTATATAATACGCCAATAGTCTAGATCCATCAACACTCTCAAAGGCAGTCTTAAAATTAATAAATACAAAATACAAGGGAATTGTTTGGTATACATAATCCATGGGAGTAATGCAGGCAAAGAAACGTGCTTGGTTGTACCACGGTACCTTCAAGTCTCTCAAGAATGACTACCATATATAGAGAGAGTGCAACCTACACTAAATATGTGTTTTTATCATTTTATCATGTTTATCATTGTGTGAAGGAATATATTAAGCAGAGAGAGCAAGGCCATATACACAGTCACATTGTTGGCATATATGAGTCACGATCAGTATCAAAATATGTTCTTACAATGTCATGTTAGCATATATTGTATAGAGCCAGATGCCATTTATTTTACATTAGCAATACTAGCTTACATTGGGCACATGCATTATACAGATGTGTTTTTACAGTTGCATGTTGGCATATATTTTGCACAGGTATCATGGACTTGTTTTAACAGGGCAAGTTAGCATTTAATGGGCAGCCAGCACAAAATCATTTTACAGTGGCAAGACCGGCATATATTTGTAGGAGCCAGCATGAAAATCTATTTTTACAGTGTCATGCTGTCATGTATTGGACACAGCCAACAATTATTGCATTTATTGTTCAGCCAGATGGCAAGGTGTGTGTTATGATAAATGCTTTTGTGCATTTATTTATTTCATTTGTTACACACCCAGACCCTGGGGTATCACGGTGAGGTCACAGACAGCTTGTTAAATATCTTATACAGTGTTACAATACAAACAATTGGAATAACAGTAAGGCAGATAACTCTAGGAACAGTGTAATTGCACAATTGACAAACAATGTAATTTCAACTAGGGTTCTACATAGATCAGGGATAGTCATTTAATTAGAAAGGTTGATCAGTCTGGGTAGGTGAGGGTGGGATGGCCTGGTCAGTCAGTATTGGTTAACAGCCAAGTTTTCAGAGATTTTTTGAAACGGGTAATGGTTTTGTCATTTTTGATTCTAAGTAGTAGCGAGTTCTAATAGGTAGGGGCCAGGACTCTGAAACGGTTACCTCCTGCTTTGGTGCTTTTGTGAAATTTGTGGATTTCTAGTAGTGCCTTTTTATTTGATCTCAGTGCTCTATTAGTCTATTAGTACTGTTGGTGAACCAACATTTTAATGTTTTGATGTAAAATGAAACTAACAGTTCACTCAACCAGGCCAATTTAGGGAAATTCAACAGCAACTACTGTTCCTGGATTGGCCTACATATCCGGATCTTTGTGTGATTAGCTCCTGTCAAAATCCCCAGTACTTGTTTGCTTGAGGGAACTCACGTTGCTTGACTGCTTCTGACCAATGAGTGCAGGGTTTGACACTTTTGGTGGGGGTAGTAGGCAGCCACATATCTTACCGTTATGGTCAATGTTGGTGCAACAAGAAGGCAATTATTAGCACTGTCAAGGGCACTACCAGTGACAGGGAACCTGAGGGGCCAGTTAGGGCCAACAATCAGCTAATCTGGTCCCACTGTAAAGGGGAGTGGCAGCGATACAGCCCTTTCCTGGGGCAACATTAATGCTTGTTCCTGGCCTGGCAGTTACCTGGTACTCTGGGTGTCACAATGAACAAGTGTACAGAACAGAACTGGAAAACAGATTTTTGAAGCTTTGCAGAGGAATCTAAGCTGTGAAAACATATAAGAAATGAGTACTTGTGTACACCACATCCAACCTTCCAATTGTACTTCTATTTGATGTCAGCATGTTACCTGACAAAATCCCTTGGCCTTCATATACCCTAAATCCTTGGCCCTTTCGCTGATTCCCAAAGTGCACGAGAATGTGCTCTTGAAGTCACTGTTCTTAAGATCGCACAATTAGATCACAATTATATTGACATTTAAATAATTTCTAAAATCTTCAATGACTTCTTCGAGAAACTTTTTTTTACCATCTGATGAAGACATTCTAGACATCCTTGTCCCCGACGGCTACAGCATCCAACACAGAGCCCGGCTGAACAAGAAAGGTGGAGGCCTTGCAGTCGTCTACAAGACCGTGTGGCCCTTCACCAACTTGATGTTAATGATATTGGCTCCTTCAAAGTCCTCTCCTGCCGCTTCTCACTCTTCCCGACGGACATAGTCACTTTCCATCTCATCTACAGACCACCCAATCCCAACACCTTCCTCATCTAGACTTCACCAACCTGGTCACCACCATGTCCCTCATACACACCAACAACATCTTCCAAGGCAACTTCAACCTCCCAGGAAACAAGGCCACCAAACCAATGAAGGAGGCTCTTTGCAGCCATCTTAACACCGTCAGCCTCACAGAGCACACAAAAGACCCACTACATGAAAATGCATCATCTTCGACCTAATCATCGCTGCGCTGTCTTCCCTCCACTACAGCTCTTCTCTCCAGCTTGACTGGTCTGACCGCCTAGCCATGTTTTCCAACATCCTGCATACCGCCCCTGTCAGGCACTCCCAGCAGAAACCCATCAGATAAACCTATATGTCCTGCAAGAACTTTCCAGTGTAAATCCTCTCGGAAGACCTCACTAACCTCCACCTTACATGGACCAAACTCTCCCAACCAGACAGTGGCTATATACTGGAAGCACTGTCAGGACCCTGGTACACGCAGGAACTCAACCTCAGCAACCGAGTCATCAGCAAACAAGAGAAAACTTGGCGCCGCTCAAGGACCACATACAACCTAGTTCTCCTCATGGATCTCTGAGCAGCCTGCTGACAACTAATTGACACAGCCAAGGCCTCCAATCATCAGAACACCACAGCAGAAGCCGACAACAACAGTAAAAAACCTCTTCAAAGTGGTCAAACACTGCGTCAACCCACTACCCAACCCTGCCGTACCCCACTCCATCAGAAAATCTTCCACCATAAACACCTTCTTCCTCGACAAAATCAGCAAGATTCGCCAGCACGTAGACACCAGAGCTGCATACCCAGACCCACCTCACGTCCCTCCTCCCAAAATCTCCACACCCTGGACAACATTCAGGACACTCTTGAAAGAGGCCTGGTAGAAACCCTAGCTGTCCTCAAAGTTACATCACATACAGACAACATCATCCCAAGACCTCCCTGGTGAAGCTCTCCTTCCCTACCTGGATCATCAACAGCTCCCTAACTCAAGACACCTTCCCATCGATCCTAAAAACAGGACAAATCCTCCCTCTATTAAAGAAACCTACTCTGGATCCTGACAACCTAGTTAACTATCGCCCCCAACACCCATCTTCCTTATGTAGTTAAGATCTTTGAGAACTGGTAGTCGCAAAACTGCAGCAACAAATCGACACCAACAATCTCCTCCAAACCTGCCAATCCGGGTTCAGACCCAGATGCAGCACGGACTAAAGCAACCATAAATACTGTCGATGATGCCCTCAACATCCTTGATGACGGCCACACTTGCCTCCATGTTCTCCACAACCTCTCAGTCACTTTCGATACAGTAGATCAGCAGGCACTCACAGACACCCTACATCGACGCATGAGGATCAGCATCCTTGCACTTCCCTGATTCAACTCCTGGCTCGCCAACTGCCAGCAATTTGTTCAGATGGACTCCGCTAGATCGCCAATGCTACTCGTCACCTGCGGAGACCCGCAGGGTTGCATCCACTCCCCAGTGATCTTCAATCAATACATAGAGCTGCTGGGAGCCCTCCCAGCCACACACAACATCTACATCCACCAGTACGCCGATGACACAGCTATACCTCAAGATCGACTCCATCACGGACATCCACAGGCTCAAAACCTGCCTCTCGCTGATCAAGTCTTGGAGGTCCAGTGCATACTTGAAGCTCAACCCCTCCAAGATCAAATTCCTACTCCTCACCAACCACACCGAAAACCCAGACATACAGACCTGGGTATCAACCATGAGCTCTAAGGGCTTCTCACCTGAGCTCACCTCCTGAGCCAAGTCCCTCAGTTTCCACATCGATAAACACTTCTCCTTCAAGGCACACATATCTACGATATCTACAAAAACTCAGACAGCGTGGTATCCATTCTGCCATTCATGGAAAGTCAAGCCCTTCCTCCCTTCGGACAGCTTTAGACCCACCGTTCAAGCACTGGTCCTCTCCCATCTGGATGTACCTCGAGGCATTCCAGTTGTCGTGTCCTGGTCCACTGAGAAATGTCCTACTCGCTTCACACCTAATCAAGTGTCTATGCAGATACAACTACATCACCACGGTCCTCATCGACCTTCACTGGCTCCCACTGCGCGCATAAGATTTGCTACATTATAAGGCAGTCACCCTGAAGTCTCCCAGCTAACTCGCGGAGAAACTCAGCATCTCTGGCGGACAGTGCACCACGAGCAGCCAGGAAAAGTGCAGACTCGACATCCGCTGCTGCAAAAAGTAAGGGACCAGAAAACAAGCCTTCCCTGCCTGTGCCCCAAGACTATGGAACCTCCTCCCCGTCAGCATCAGACTCGCTCCCCACATTCCTACAATTCAGAAAATAACTCAACACGCACTTCTTCAAGGAGTCTCTCCTCCTCAACAGCTAGGCCATCACCTTGCCCTTCGAGACACCTGACTCGCTAGACGCCGCCTCCCCGTCTCCTCCCCGCCACCCGGTACAGATGTACGCCTCCTCTGTGCCCCTCTTTATTCCCTCCCCCTCGTACATCTGTTCTGCTGTTGCCTCTGTAAAGCGCTCCGTTGCTTCTTGAAGCCAGGTCGGCGCTCAATAAATACAGCAATAATAATAATTATAATAATTATAATAATGAAAGATTATCTTTTTAACTTCGAAAGCACTTCCATTATTCCATCACAATATATTTTCAATAGTAGGTATCAGCAGTCCAGCCTGTATGATGTTTAGAAATCACAGATCTGATCGAGTCTAGGGCTATTGAGTTCCATGTTATGCCACGTTTGGATTTTCGGAAGCTGTGTTACCCGCCTTTTACGCGGGTCTTCCATTTTAAAGTCAATAGTATGCAAAATAGGAAAGATTGGGTGGCGATCACCCCGCCTCCAACCGTGGGCCATGCACCAAGCCACGCAGCTTTACAAGTTGCTCTTTCTGGCCAGGCTCTCCTTCCAGCTCAGCTGGCAGTGCCAGCCTTCAGCTATGCCTTCAGCTATGCCACCAGGCCGGCGTCTGCCTTCTCCTCCAGCTGAGGGCAAGTGCAGCTTCTGCTCCCTGGCAGCGCTACCCAGAGGCTTCGCTCGTAAGTCTATTATGTACCCTACTCTGCCCCCTAGTGCTTTGTAGTGGCACTGTGTCGGCGAACGCCGAGCGCTGAAGTGGGTGAATGCAGGAGTGGCCAGTGCCAGTGTCGGCGCCTCGCCTGGTGTTCCTTCGTGATCCGACAAAGCGCCGGGCTTCGGCCCTCACGCTTCATTATGCCCCCTGCCTGACAGACCCCGCCGAGCTGTGTGGTCCCCGCTCCCCCCCCAGTGCCCCCTCGCAATTATTCACTCTCCTTTCAGGCCCTCCCTCCAGAGGTGACAGCCCCTCCTTGCACCTTCAGAACCCACACTCTTCTCATTGCACACTGTGTCGCCGAAGAGATGGTCTGAGATCCGACAAATAAAAGGATTTGCCAAAGATCACACAGTGTGTATGGGGTGGCGAAGCTGGGAGTGAAACACAACTTCATAATGCTACACATTTCCTCGTAAACCATCCATCCATGAGTCAGAGAGGACATGGGATGAGAGCAGTGGGAGTTGAAGAGGCCAACCATGGAGCAACCCCCAACCTAATGCAGTTTCTGAGAGATTTGCAGCCGCCCAGTGGTGGGGTTCAGGAGCGCCATTTTGCTGCGATTTGTTGGCGCTGGTTTGTTTGAAAATCTGTTCAAAACCTCGCTCAGGGCTGACCTGGCTGACCTGGCCTCACAGACAACATTTAAGAGAAAATCTTAAAACCTTGTTATTTTATATTTGTGAATGATATGTTGTTATTATTTCAGAGTTTTGTGAAGGGACAATTAGTTCTAAAGTCCCTTAAAGCTTTGTGTGAATGTGCACTGCTGTAAACAGAAAATAAATAGAAACACCTCTCTATATATCTCTCGTTCTCTCTCTCTCCCCTCTCTCTTTCACTATCCCCCTTCCCCCCTCTCTCCTCGCCATCTTTCCTTCTTTCTTTCTTTCTTTCTTTCTTTCTTTCTTTCTTTCTTTCTTTCTTTCTTTCTTTCTTTCTTTCTTTCTTTCTTTCTTTCTTTCTTTCTTTCTTTCCCTCTCATTTCCCTCTGTCATCTATCTCTCTTCTCTCCCTCTTTCCTTTCGTTTTCTTTCTTACTCTCTCCCCCTCTCTCCCCCTCTCTCCCTCTCCCTCTCCTCCTCGTTCTCTCTCTCGCTCTCTCTTTTTCTCTATCCCCCTCCTCCCTCTCTCTCACCCACTTGACTCTATCTTTCTTTCTCTCACACTCTCTCTTTCTCTCTCCCTCCTCTCTGTCTCCCTCTCCCCTCTCTCTTTCTCTCTCTCTCTCCCTGTCTTTCTCTCCCTCTCTATCTCTCCCTCCCTCTCTCGCCCTGTCTTTCTCTCTCTCTCTCTCTCTCTCTCTCTCTCTCTCTCTCTCTCTCTCTTTCTCTCCCTCTCTTTCTCTCCCTCTCTTTCTCTCCCTGTCTCTCTCTCTCTTGCTCACCCTGTCTTTCTCTTCCTCCTCTCTGTCTCCCTCTCCCCTCTCTCTTTCTCTCTCGCGCTCTCTCTCTCTCTCACCCTGTCTTTCTCTCCCTCTCTCTCTCTCCCTCTCTCGTTTTCCCTCTCGCCCTCACTATCACACACACTCACGTTAGATAACTAACGGTTGTACGTTATGCATTCATAAGTGGGTCTATACATCATGTGCACTCCGTATGTGGCTCTCAAGATTCTTGGACTACCACTCCTATGATCCTCCATTACTGACTTTCTGTTTCGGGCTGGGACTACAAGTCCCATGATCCCTCACTATTGACTGTGACGGCTACAATTAATCAGAGTTTAAATGCAATAGAAGCGAGGGAGCGTCATAAGCAGCCATGCATTAACGACTGCATGTGTATCACTCCTTGGGGTCATCAGTGTGTGTATGGACTAGTGGGGGGAGCACATCATAGATAAGACCTGTTCAAGACACAGAGGGGTCCTGGCTACTTGCAATGTTTAATCGCCCGTCATGCACTGCACTTTCGATAACAGTAAACGGGGGCTTCCCTCCCTGATCTGAATTGAAATGACTGCAAACACGTGTTTCTGTCTGTTATGGGAACGGTGCACTGTGTATACATGTGACAATAACACCCCATAAACGTATGTCCGTGTCATGTGTTAGCTTTCAGCACGTCCATAAGTTTGGCTCGGACCCCCCTTTATCGTGGGGTCCCCTGCTTGGAGCCATGGCCACCTGCCACTCCCTAATTACGCTGGATGGAGACTTGCAAGGCGACCCCCTGGACCGGAAAATGTTTGATGCCACAGGATGGGTAAGTCAAAAGCATGTATTATCCTTATACCTAGAAGGGGGGCTCCGATCGGATCATATGGGCCTGGGGGTGATTGCCAGGGATTAGTTAAGAGGCTGCTGTATAAACTGGGGCGGTTTCCAAACTGTCCACTTCATTCTTGCCCACTCATCACTGACACGCACTCATGGAGTGGAGGGTAAACGTGTGTGGCACCAGGTGTGCACCAGTGGCGGCACGCACACCCTCGTACCCACGACAGGCGCGTGCATGCAGAGGGGCTTCTGCTGCTCCTCTGAGATAATAGTGCACGATGACGTTGCTATAGTCTTTCGCTGGTCAGTGATGGGCTTCCAAGCGTGAAGGCTACACGCCATCAGAGCTGTGCTTGCGGGCGTGTGCACGCGGCCAGGGGTCTTCCTGTGCCCTGGGCAGGGCGGCCCTGTTTCTAGAACACACTCTCTGCTCCATCAGGGGGTCTGGGGGCCGCGCAAGGGCGATTGCTCCTGAAGTCACTGAAGAGTGGAGGCAGTGCGCGCCATCTTCCTAAATTCCAGCCAATCAGGGCGAGCTATATCCCAAGTTTCCTGCATTCTGAGGTCCAGCAAGGACGTGGTGTAAAGGCACAATTTTGAGTGCAGCATTTCATTCTCCAAATATTTCAGTTATCTGTTTCATTTAATAGAAAAGGTGAGATTTCCGAAAAGAACAAAAAAAAACGTATAGTTTATTTCAAACCTTTAGCAATCGATCAAAACAAAAGAAAGGACCAGACATTCTTCAATAAGTAAAATCAGAATAGAACGGAAAACAGAACTAAATCTAACCCACATGAGGAATACAAACACAGAAAAAATAAAAAAAACACACACAAAAGTAAAACGCCTTCAATAATGACCACCTCTCACATTGCATCTCCTCATCTAATTTGTAGTCTTTACCGCTTCATTTCATTACCAAAAAATGTTTCTAAAAATGTTATAGTGCTAAGACCAGGTGCACTTTTTCACCACTTATTACAATGCCCCACCAATGCCCCATTATTTCTTTGGTTTCATTTTTTAATTGCACCATTCGTCTTTGAATTCACGGCTGTGATAAATCAACTTCCGGGGCACCAGTGGTCCAGGGATCGGTTTCTAAACCATTAATCAACCCCCCACCTCTAGTACACCATAAGGGTTCTGAACAGATTGGAATACAAGTGAATTATAAAACCTCCTTGACAATTTTTGGTAACGTGGACAGAACAGCAGGCTTATCTCCGCAAGATTGTGAATCGTTGGTTAGTTGCAACACAGCGAAAATACAATTAGTTCCCAATGATAAAAGGGACAGTCCAGTCAAGGTTGTATACACATATCTACTCTATTATTACTACAACCGACAGTTCTAGCACACTACAAAATACAACCCACCCTGTAAAGGAATGCAGAGGACAGACAGTTTCAAAAAGGAAAAGGGATTCTCTCTGGATACTGACAGGAGGGTAGTTGGTAAAGCAATCAGTCTTACTGTTCAAGGTTATTTGGGTCCCAGCACCAAAGGGGCAAAGGGTCGCAACTGTCTTTAGGGGCCTTCAGAGAAGGACCGGGGGGGCAGAACCACAATATACCTGGTGTTGAAGAAGTTCTTGCTTTTCGGCGCCATCAAGGCGGTTCCAGGATGCTTTGCAGCCCGTGAGACTGAGTTAGTGGTGGGAGAGAGCTGCGGCTACCAGATGGCAGGCAGTTCAACAAGCGAGGCTGGACGGATGTCTGCAGGCAGGCCAGCGCAGCGGCTCAGGGCCAAGAATCATTATCTCTGTGCTGGTTGTTGGATCTGGAATGCTGGTCGAGGTGTCTCGGACGGATCTGGCGACTGCAGCATGACTACAGTCAGCGGTGCATCAAGATGCGGTTCGAGGACTCAACTGTCTCAAAATTGTCCATATAAAGATGGACGCTGAATGATGCTTGTGTGGCACTCCGCTTAGCTTCTTTGCAGGGGTCGTGTCCTTTCAAGGTGGACGGCCCAAAACTCTGGAAGGTGTTAGCAGGCAAAGGCCTTGTCTTTGGTCCAGAGACTCTCTGGCACTTCCCACCTAGGAGGCTTGCTGGCAGAACCTAGCAGGGCACGCTGTGTGCTAGCTGGGTACGGGTTCTGTAGCTGCTAGACGGGTCCTTTGAGTCCGGTATCTCCCTCTGTTTTGTGGGAGATGTTTAGGGGAGGGATCTTGCTTCCCTCTTGGAACTCCTGAACTTTGTTCACTGGCCCAAGATGTGAGGTAGACTGTACCTTCAGCTCGGGACCAAATGAGTCCTTCTTCTTACTCCTTGCAAAGTCTTCAGATGATCTGATCAGTGAGGGTCTCAGCCCTCTTCTAAAGCCAAATGGGACCTAGGGATTGGTGTAGACCAAACCTAACTTAAGTGAGCCAATCCTGGCTCTCCACCAACAATCTTCAGTGTTGCTTCAGCTCAGAATTCGAGCGCTTGGCAACAGACAAGGGAACGATGACAACATATACGTCGAAGTCCCACCCATCTGCCTGTCTGCTGTAAATCATGGTGTCTCCCTAATTAACTGAGCCCTATGCAGCGTTTGTGTAGAAAAGCAGAACCCAGAGCAATTCCAAGTGGTTGAGAAGCAGAAAGACTCTCTGCCCCAATGTAGTAGTTCCGACTCAAATACAGCCATTGAAGGATGAAGGTTGCCGTGTGAAGACAAGCGTTGTCACCTTTCTAATGGCATGGATTAGATAAACAAAAAAAAATGGAATGTTCCCAGTGGTGATCCCAATGCTTGAGGAGCTTTGTTTCGCATTTGTATCATTGCGACTGCCTTGCAGGTAAGCTCAGACATGGGTTCCTTGCGTTCTTGGGTCCCTCGCGTTCTTGGGTCACAAGCGTTCTTGTCCTTGAGCATACAGCTGCAACATACGAGTGGGCCTCAGTAAGACCAGGCAATGTCTGGGGTTGCTTGTCCTCATGTCCAGCAGGGAAGCTGCCTTGCAGTCTTGTTGCCTGGATTGCTGGTTTGGTTCTGCTGCTGAGAATAGTTTGCATATTGCTGGATCCCCTCTGCAGTGGCTGAAACACAATGGGGGTCATTACAAGTGAGGCAGTAAGGGGTTAACAGTGCCAGTAAAGGTGCCGGAGCCGTCAACCCCTTACCGCCTCATTATAAGTCTGCTTGCGGAAACCCGCTAAGGACGCCTGGTTTTACCAGGCGCCCTTAGCGGGTCCCACGAGCAGACCAGGGTGCTAACAACGGGCACGTAATTAACGGGCCCATTGTTAGCACCCGGCCCATTCCCATTCCCATTGCGCCCTATGGCGGCTCAAATGGGAATAGGGTTGTACCGGGTCTGGGTCCGGGTCCGGGCTCCCTGAATGGGGAAATACCAGGCCCTCCAAGGTCGGAATGGCCTGGTATTTCCCCATTCAAGGAACCCGGACCCGGTACCCTGTAAGGGGATATCCATGCCGCTAATAGCGACATGGTTGCCTCCTACCTTGTAATGACCCCCAATATATAGCAATGGAACGGAATGCGGTCCAAATTGATTTCCATTGATTAAGAGGCATTAGCAGACCTCCTCTTGCTTTTCATAACTCCCTGTCCATGAACCTAGGGTGTGAACTGTATTTAATCTACTTTGGAAAAGATACACAAGGTTGCTTTACCTTAAAAGAGAACACTCTACTCATAACCCCAGGTCTACCTACATTTCTAGCTCTGCCCACAGGCATTTCACCTTAAGGTGCTTCTCATGCTCTTCTAATGCAGAACAGTTTGTAGCATGTAGCATGTGCCTTCCAAAGAGCCAATCAGTCCTCTGTGGTGTGTGTCTTGATATGAGCCCGCTAACACACACTTGTTTTATGATATTTTAACAGGAGATTGAAGATTCCAACACAGTTTATGACCATGAAAATGCCTCACCCACAAGCATGGTATTTATACCAGGGCCAGGGGCAGAATCCACGGTAAGATTGGAATGATATTGAATATAATATCTAAATTATACAAAGAGAATTTGATGGAAATCTGGCTACTGATTTTTTGAACATACATATTTACGTTTTGCTAGTTTTAGCTGATCATTATTTGGCCTGTTGCCAACCACAGTTTATTTAATTCACGGAAGTGTCCAGCTTTCAATAGACATTTTCAAAATGGTTGTAAAAAAGTGTAACATCAAAGTCAGACATTGGGCCTCATTACGAGTTTGGAGGTAAGGGCACGGCTGCCTCCAAACTCGGGTCCGGGTCCATGGTCCCTGTATGGGGAAATACTGGGCCATTCCGACTTTGGAGGGCCCGGTATTTCCCCATTCAGGGAACCTGGGCCCGACCATCCCCATTCCCATTTGAGCCCCCATAGCGCACAATGGGAATGGGGAGCATCCTAACAACGGGCCTGTTAATGACGTGCCCATTGTCAGCATGCCGGTTCCCTCGCGGGACCCGCAAAGGACGTCTGGTCTGACCTGACGTCTAGAGCAGGTCCCACGAGGGGACCTCGTAATAAGGCGGTACGGGGTTAACGACACCGACACCGGTACCAGCGCCGTTAATCCCTTATCGCCTCATTTGTAATGAGGCCCATTGTGTGATCTCAGTTCCTGTGATGTCATCACATAAAATGATGTCACTTCCTTCACCACAATTACTTTGATAACATGATTCCAATGTCCAACTGCCTGTGATTAATACAATTAACATTTTCAATGGCTGAAAACTTGGTGGACACAAGATCAGTCTTCACCTGCGGAGTTCCCCAATGCTCCTGTGTCTCCCCGACACTTTATAACATATTTATTAAACCTCTACTCAACCTCCTGGATGATCTGGGTGTCTGTTATACCAACTATGCATATGGCACCCAGATCCTCCTTCCCACTTCAGGCAACTACAACACTGACTCCAACCTCCTAAACAAAATCTATCAAACCATCCAGGCTTGGATAGCTCACTCCTCGCTCTCCCTAACCAGACATGTAAACGCTATCGCCTCCGTGGCAGCATACATGCTAAACCCATCAGTGCCTGCAGACCTTTGCTGACCCCCGAACATTGCATCACGATTGCCAGAGCCCTCATTCTTTCCAGAATAGACCTCTACAATGCCCTATTCACAGGCTCTACCATTCGGAACATCAAACCACCACAGATTATACAAAATAACAAACTAAGAACAGCATTGAAGATTGCATATCTATCCTGCAAGATGGAATGCCCATTGGCTGCCTGTTCATGAACGCATCTTGCTGATAAAACTATCAGTAATACACAAATGCTTGTCAAACACTGACCCCAGATACTTATCCAGAAAATTCCCCAAACCTTGATCCAACAGACCCACCCTGGCAGATCACTCGCACCTCCTCTCCATCCCCAGATTCAAGTTGCAAAAAGCTGGGGGTCGCTGCTTCCCAGTGGTGGCACCGAAAAACTGGAACGCACTCCCACTATCTCTGAGATCAGAATCATCATTGTGCTCCTTCTGCAGAGTCCTTAGAACTAGCCATTCACGTAAGAACCGTAACCTTGTAAAGCCAACACGTCCTTCTATCATGTGCTTAAGTCACAACACTGTCTGGATCTGGTCTTACTGTAACCAGCACCCAGATGCCCTGGTCTTCAGTGCGCTCTACCAATGCCTCAATAAATACATGAATAAATAAAGCTGGAACTTGCACCTGACGTCTAACGTAGATAATATTATCCTTGTTTGAAGTCTTACTGAAGATGAATAAATAAGTGTGTTTGAGGGAAAGTGCTAAAACTTCTGTGTTTAATACTGTAAATGGTTTGTTTGCACCAGTTGCATTTAGGTCTATGGGCCTGATTCATGGATTTTTTTGCCCGGTGCAAAGTGGCTTTGCACTACCAACAAACAACCTGATTTACAGAATAGTGCACAGTGTATTTTTGCAGTACAAAGTCACTTGGCACTGAACAAGTACTCTTTGCATCGTGAATTAGGCCCATTCAGCATGGTGCAAAGAGTATTTTTTCAGTGCCAAGTGACTTTGTACTGAAAAAATACACTTTGCACTATTCTGTAAATCAGGGTTTTCGTTGGCAGTGCAAAGTCCCGGAAGCACCTCAAGACCTTCCTCTTTGCCTCTGCCTTCGATCTTCCTCTCCCCTGCTGATCTGTTCTCTCTTGGCACCGTGCACCTGGCTACCCTCTGATTTCGGGCCCAGGTCCCTGTCTACACACCCGCACTGCCTCCTGGCAACCCTTGCACTTGGGTCTGTTTCTCTAACCCTACAGTCCCCCTTACCTGTACTTATCAGACACCCCTTGTCTGTGATTTAAGCCTCACACTTGCCACCCTGCTTGCTGCACTACCACTTGTTTACCCCTTGCTCACCACTTTCCACCTCTCCCTTGCACTTTTCCCCGCCCCCTCTCCCATGCACTTGCGTGTTCTCAATGTCACTGGGCCTCGTAAGATCATTGTGTGTCCTTGTTCCCCTCCCTTGCCTTGTCGCGCTCTGAAACATGTTGTATGAGCGCGATAGAAATATCATATCATATCAAGTGGATGCTGGGTCTGGGGACACAGTGGCTTGGCAGGGGCCAGTATCTCACACATACCTTCCTGCCCCTCTTTGTGAGCCAGGGACCAGAGTATCCTCTCCACACACAGAGAGACCCCAAGAGAAATGTGCAGTACCCTTGTGAGCAAAGCAGGACGGAGACTCGCTCTCTGAAGCTCTCATGAGGTTTGATTCATTCCGATCCGCAGATCTTCTTATGAAATCTATAAATCACAAACCCAATTAAATGCTCCCAAAAACACATCCAGTATGAAAATAAGGTTGAAACAAAGCTTGAGTCACTCGAGTTCACTTGCTTATTACATATACGACAACAATGACAGGCACTTCTCCCTAGAACACTCAGAACACAAACTTGTGATCCAAGATGGCCACCAAGGTTTTGCTGACCCCTTCCAGCCCACATGACCCCAGGCACGTGATCCAGGTACAGCCCAGGCGACACTACACCCGTGCAGCCATAGATGGAAGGCCTGCTCCCTTGGAGGAGGTTGCTGCCCTATATAAACGAGGTAGTCCAGTCTGCCAGTGTGGATTGTAGAAGCAGGAGGCTTGTGATTGGTGAAGGCTGGAGATTGGGGAGTAACGCTAAATGGATGGGTAACCCCTACTACGCTGGCAAGAAGGGGAAGCAACTAACAATATTGAACAGGGTCAAGCCAGTGGATATGAAACTAAGTTCACTTAGGAAAACATGGTTCCAACAAGAACATGAAGGCAGCAACCCAAATCCAACTCCGCTGGTCACCCCATACAGACCACAAAAAACCTATTGTAAAAAGGTTAATTCATTTTTATTATTTTAGTCAAATTTCATTAAAAAATATATTAAATAGTTAGAAATACACACAGGAATAAACATACAAAAATATAAAGTGCAAAGTGTGGTAAAAAGTGCTGGCCACAGAGGGAGGCAGCAAACAATTCAATGCCAATGAACTATTTAGGGGAGAAATGAAAATAATCCATCAAATGACTATTCCGTTGCCGAGGCCACCTTCTCCATCGGGGAAAAAATGTAATCTCTCCGACGAGAGGAGCAGGTCAACTGGACAGTAATGAATATAACAATTTAATAGCACATAGGCAATGGAAAAAGAGTGCTAATATATCATTGGACTGCCCTATTTGGGATCAATGTTTTGTTCCTCTTTTTCAATTGCCTATGTGCTAGGTTGATTTAATCATCTAATCAATGTATTAAATGAATTACATTGTTATATTCATTGGTGTCCAGTTGACCTGCTCCTCTCGTTGGAGAGATTATATTTTTTCCCCGATGGAGAAGGTCGCCTCGGCAACGGAATAGTCATTTGATGGATTATTGTCATTTCTCCCCTGAATAGTTCATTGGCATTGAATTGTTTGCTGCCTCCCTCTGTGGCCAGCACTTTTTACCACACTTTGCACTTTATATTTTTGTATGTTTATTCCTGTGTGTATTTCTAACTATTTAATATATTTTTTAATGAAATTTGACTAAAATAATAAAAATGAATTCATCTTTTTAGAATAGGTTTTTTGTGGTCTGTATGGGTGACCAGCGGAGTTGGATTTGGGTTGCTGCCTTCATGTTCTTGTTGGAACCATGTTTTCCTAAGTGAACTTAGTTTCATATGCGCTGGCTTGACCCTGTTCAATATGGAGATTGGGGAGTGGCAGAGGCAGAGAAAGAAGCCTGGCTGGAGACTGGCGAGGTGGAGACATCTAGAAGCTTGGCAGCATGAGAGAGGTGAACCTGACACCTCTGGAGCAGCAGGTAGGGAAGGGGTGGTAGTAACAGGAGTGGCAGAGGTGGTAAAAGATAAGGTGGGTGATTAAGGAGGTGGTTTGACCAGTGTGGCAGGACGAAAGGAGATCTGTAGAGGTGCTTGGAGAGATGGTGAGTTCAGCGTGGATGGAGCTGGGGCAATCAGGAGGGAAGAAGGAGGGACACGTGACAGTAGTGCCAGGGGTTGTAGTTGTAGGTAATGTAATTAAGGGTGTGGTGAGCGCTGAGTGGGAAAGGCTGTGCTGTGCAGTAAACTCTAGGCAGTAGTGTTTATTTCTGATGAATTCAGCACTCTTGGAACCGATGGTGCGTGCGCAATAGCATTTCTGCCCCAGGAGCCTGGTTTGGTTAGAGGGTTTGCACAGGATCTCCACACTGAAATAGTGAACAACATTTGTAACTTTGTTCCCAAAGTGGATGTCCAGTACGTGCATATGAAAATGAAATCTCATCCTTTTATGTTGTCATGTTCATCTCATGTTCTGCAAGAGTGACTGCGTGAGTAAGTGTAGTTTGAGTGAGCGGGTTAATATATCTAGTGCACACTGCGACATCAGTGGCCTCTCGGCGCTGCTTCTTCATGGACCATATACTGTGTGTCCCATGTGAATTTCCCTCCGCTTCCCTCCAAGGCTCCGGTAAAGGGGGTCGCCGTGGTCCACCAGTACCCTTTTTCCTCGGTGCTCCAGCGGATGTCGGTCATCGCCCGAGTCTGTGGAGGGGCGCACCTTGACGTTTACATGAAGGGGGCCCCGGAGAAGGTGGCCAGCTTTTGCAAAGAGGATACAGGTACGTGGATGTACGGTAGGAGCACATGTGCAAGGCCTGATGCACACATGTGTGCGCGTGTGCGCGTGTGCGCGCGTGCGCGTGTGTGTGTGTGTAAAACATATGCAGGCTTGTGGCGTCATGCGCACGCACGTTGTTCAGCACCCACAGTTTCCTATGAATGATGTACGTTCAGAGAAGTGTAGTCACGCACTTGTCGATAACGGCCACACAGTGTCAGTCTCCGGGCGCTTCCGGCACTTTGATTTGCTACGTGCAGCATGTGTGTAAAGCTATAATTCGGGATGGGAATGACATGATTCTTACGGGCTCAACTTTTAAGATGAATTTGGTAAAACGGTTAGGCTTTTTTGTAAGTGTGGCGTTACATCACCGCAAAGAGCACGATTGCATCAGCTTTCTCTGCATCTCATCTTGCCATCCTTTGTTCCTCGTAAGTTCTAACCTTTCGCCAGGACATTTTACTATCACCTTCATACCATCCCTCTCCTCTCTCTTTTCCAAGTCCTTCTCCCACTGTTTTTCACTTCGCACCTGATGTCGCTCTTCTTTTGTCTAATACCCTAACCCCACTCTGCCCCGATGACCCTCTTCCCACCCTACTTCTTCCCAAAGTCTACCCGCTCCCTCTACCCTTCCTTACCTCCTTTTTCAATATCTGTCCCTCCACTTCCACCTTTCCCTCTGCCTTCAAACATGCAATCATCATTCCTATCCTGAAGAAACCCACAGCAAACCCCCTTCTTGTGTCAAACGTTCGCCCTATATCTCTCCTACCCTTTCTATCTAAGCGCCTTGAACGCCTTGTTTACTCTCAAATCTCAACATTCGTCTCTGATCTATATCTCTTCTTCCTCCCACTCACTCTGGGCTCCGACCCCGCCACGCCACTGAAGCAGCTCTTACCTCCGGAGTAAACTCTCTTCTCACCGCTCGCTGCTCAGGACACCCCTCTGTACTTATTCTTCTAGACTTAAGCAGATGCCTTTGACGCAGTAGTTTACTCTTTGCTTCTTGACTCTCTCTCTTCTTTTGGTTTCTTTGCTTCTGTTCTATCCTGGTTCTCATCGTACCCATCTTACCGTACCTTTGCCATTTCTTGGGGTGGCAACATTTCTCCTTCCTTTCCTCCCACCCATGGTGTTCCCCAAGGCTCAGCCCTTGGTCCTTTTCTATTTTCTTTATACACCTCTTTCCTCGCTCCTATTACCTCATCTTTTGGAGTTTCACGTCACTTCTATGCTGACGACACCCAGCTTTTTCTTTCTTTCTCATCCTTCACCCCTGACATTCATCACACTATCTCATCCTGCCTTACTGCCATTAAATCCTGGATGTCCTCTCACTTTCTTACTCTCAACGCTGGTAAAACAGAAGTTCTGTTCTTCCCCTCTAATGTTTTCCCACCCTCAGATTCTCCTCCTCCAATTCTCTTCCCCCCTCTCCTATCACCCTATTTCCCTCACTGCTTGCAAGCTTGCTCTCTACTTTGACACCAATCTTTCCTTTGCTCACCAGATCTGTCTTCTCACGCCTGCCGATTTCATCTCTACAACTTATGGAAAATGTGCCCTTTTCTTACTTTTCATGCCACCCAGCTTCTAGTATCTTCCTTAGTCTTTTCTCTACTTTTTTACTGCTCTGTTCTCTTCTTTGGTCTTCCTTCCTCTCGTCTTGCTCCTCTTAAATCAATCTAGCATTCTTCCATCCGCTCTGTCTTCTCTCACATCGAGACTCAATTTCCTCATCTCTCACCTCACTTGGTTGGCTCTCTTTTCAGTCTCAACTCAAGTACAACTTCCTATGTCTCGTCTTCAAATCTCTCTACGGTCTCGCCCCTGACTATATTACATCTCTCCTCCCATTCTACTCCCCTTCTTGCACTCTCCGCTCTGCTGTCCCTCGTGCCTGCCCCCTGTGCCCAATCCCGTTTTCGATCTTTCCAACTTCGTGCCTCTCTTCATGGAATCTTCTTCCCTTTCTCTCTGTTCCATTACCTCCTATTCCTAGTTTTGCTCTTCCTTAAAAACGCACTTACGTCAGTTGTCTGTTTGGCTGTTACTGGCTGACTCTGAACATCGATCTCCATTACCTATTTTAATGTACAGCTAATTGTTCTCTGCAAAGCGCCTTGGCGAAAGGCGCTATATAAAACATAATACATACAAATACAAATAAATCCAATAACACGCCATGGTAATTACCTCCTGTTACTAGAAGTGCATTGTGATTTCATTGGTTATTTGCGTCTAGTGGTACATGTAGACTGCGCGGTAATGAACAATTGTTACACCATCCAATCCCCAGGTACTAATATCCACTTGGATTCTGCCTCATAATTATGTGGTATTTTAAAAACAAGTGGTATTTAAAATACCACATGTCCCCACTGTTAGCACTAACCATGCTTATTATGGGACCGGGGTCTTACAAAGTTAGACTTGAATGACATTTCTGTGGTGAATTTGTGTTAATTCCACCCAGAAATTGCCAGAACACTTCATGGATACTCAGAAAGTTACCTGTAGGCAGCATGTCCAGCTGGATTAGTTTTGGCAATACGTTGTGGGTATTTCAAGCAGCGCGCCACCGCAACAATGGGACATGTTTCGAGTAATGTGACGTCAAACATACCCCAAGCAATGCCATGTATCCTTTTCCCCACAGTGCCAGGAAATTTCTCTGCAGAACTTGAGCGCTACACGCTGCTGGGCTTCCGAGTGATAGGACTGGCTCACAAAACGCTGCCGCTGCAGGACGCCTCTCTCCTAGCAAGGTAGGTGCTTCAACCGTGTAATGCCATTTGCTGGGGTTCAGGCTGTCTCTATTGGAAGTGACTTTATATCCCTTAATGCCAAGAAAAAGCTCCCTCGAGGACACTCCTAAGAGATCAGGACTGCGGATCCATTCAATCACCCTCTTCTGCTGCTTCATACAGCGCCTTGGCTCCTGCCTTTGTTCTTAAGCAATTACGACCCAGGCGGTAAGTTACCGCCTGGGCCGTGACTTTACCACCATGGCGTAAACTACGTTTACGCCATGGTGGTTGGCGGACTTAACGCCCCATTCCGACCTTGGCGGGGCGGTAAGTCCCCATTTACCCATTTACCCTTCCCCTTTCCCATTTTGCCCCATAGGGCATAATGGGAGTGGGGAAGGCGTTATTTACGCCACCATAAACTACGGTGGCGTAATTAACTCCATGGTCCCTTAGCACCATGGATTTTAGGGCCCTCATTAGGACCTTGGCGGAGGACCATGGTGCAATTTGCACCATGGTCCATGGCGCAAAGCTGCCAACTCCGCCAAGGTGCTTGGCGGATTTACCGCCCCATGCCGACCTTGGCGGGGCGGTAAGTCCCCAATCCCCATTTTACCCTTCCCCATTCCCATTCTTGCCCCATAGGGTATAATGGGAGTGGGGAAGGCGTTAATTACGCCACCGTAAATTACGGTGGCGTAATTAACATCAAGATCCCGTAGCGCCATGGATTTCTCCGCCTGCAAAAAGCAGGCGTAAAAATCATCCATGGCGCTACGGGAACTCGTAGTCTGGCGGAGAGGTACGCCATGCACTACGCCGGCGTAAAACCCTCTCCGCCAGGGTCCTAATGAGGGCCAAGGTGTTAAAACCTCCATGGCGCTAAGGGACCTCGTAATCAGGCGGTAAGGGTCGGCGCTGTTTACGCTGCCGTAAACCCCTTACCGTCTGAGTCGTAATGAGGCCCATAGCCCGAAGTGTATTCCCGTAGCTTTTTAGTTTGGGCTGTTAGATAGCGCTTGCGGGCAGCTATGCGCCGAAGATACCGCATTAGAGTACAGATGGAGGGGGGGGAAGTCACACAGCTTGCAGGTGTTGTTTGGTTATTTGCCCACCCGATGACTGCCCATGTTCATGCCAATGGCTAGTGCCATTCCCACGCAGTTTCTTCCCCTCCCTGCCCAACACTTCTCCTTATGGGAACTCGATGAGCTCATTTTAATCAAGCCGTACCATCAAACGTTGCACTCGAAGATCCTGCCAGTGTTTTTTTTTTAAAGCAGTCTTCCCAGAGTCAATAAATAATTGAAGGTGTAAACACACTACTGGCATAATAAAAATATCTTTACCTGGTCTGCTTCAACCACTGAATTCATAAGTACTCTGCATTCCTGTCAATGAAGCCATGTTAAAAACAAGCATTGGCAAAGCCAGCATGTTTGGTTTGTGTAGGAGTGTTAGGCCTTTGCCAGGCACTGCTATTAGCTGCCCAGATACTTGCACCACCTTGCACCTGCTATCATCAATGGCCACTTAATAGCTCTATGCCAGTGCCTGGCAAGTGCCTTTCCCATGCTTGCACAGAGCAGAAACGTTTGGCATTGCCAATGCTTGTTTAGTCCTGCTGTGTGCATGCCTCCATCCTTGCATATTGAAGAACTATTCCATGTAGTGCGGGAGTCCTGGTTTGCCACAGCATTGACATATTTGACCTATGCTAATTTACATCATCTGTCTGCCCATTTATCTTGTGGCGAACACGAAAACCTGGTTAGATTGCGTCTCTTGAGGACCGGCTTTGTGCAACCCTGGTTTTAGGTGGAGACCTCAACTGGAACTAGTTTATCAAAGACACAGTTTGCACCCGGCGTTAGACAGTCTTACACTGGCATGTGTGCTTAATACCAAATAAAATGCTGAACTCCTGTGTAGGCACTGCAGACAGAAGCAAACACCACAGGCTGCCAGACTCTCCGTGTGGCTTCTGTGGCGCTGAGAATGTATGGCTGCCACCATGAGGACTGCATTCTGTGATAGCGGGTGCCCTGGGGGATCCTCAAGGTGGGGCCCTCAGGCACTCTGCGCGATTGAACTACAATGCACCCAAAGGGCACCAGAGGGGTGTGCACTGAATGAGTATCACTTCCTGTGTGGCATTGTGACCAATTAGATTCTGCCTCGCAGGAGTACAAGAGTGGGCAGGGATAAAATGGCCGACTCAGCCCTCACACTTCAACAAACCAAAACACAACGCAATCAGAGTTAAAACAGGGACGGTCAAGAGATATACCTCCTTTGCACTTTGTGCTAATGTGTAAAGAGGGAAGGCTATACTCTCAAAAGGACTGTGAAGGTGAACCAGGAGTCATCAAAATAACACAGTTTAACAGTCCAAAGTAAAGGGAATGTCCAATCGAGGTTCTATACAAATGAAAACACTTTAATACTACAAAACACCATCTGCAAGTAGAACAAAAAGAGATTAGGATTGCGAAGGCCCTGGCAGCAAGTGGGCATTGAGCAGGGACGAATGCAGGTGCTTGCTGCTGTCGAACGGCGGCGGTTGAAGTGCTACAGGTCACAATAATGCTTCAACGTTGGCCCGGTCAAGTCAGGCTTTAACCGCTGGCAGAAGTCTGAGGGTGATGCTACAGCAGGTCGAGTTAGCGGCAGTGGTTGTGAATTGCTGATCAAGTGGGCGTCGAGGTGCAAGCAATGAAGCGACGGTACTCGGGCTAGATGTGTTGAGCCCTGTACTGACCTGTGGCAAGGATCTGCAAGTGACTCTACAGAGATTTGTTTTGATTTCTGGCACTGAGCAGAAGTTTCTGGCCGGCCAGTTGACAGGCTCTGCTAGGACACAATTCCGTGTCGGGCTGATGGAGATGCAGTGCAATCGTTTCATTGGTTGGAGGAACGCAGGTACCAGCAAAAGCACTTTCCCTCTTGTTCAGCATGTGTGAACATGTAGCATCCAGTTTGGTGTGGTTGAACAGGCATCTTCGGCTGGTCTAGCACTCTGGGTTGCTGTCTTCACAAAGGGCTCAAGGACAGGATAGTCCACTTCAGGGTCTGCTCTTCTAGCACAGAAGATCCATTTCAGATTGATTGGCGTGTACACGTCCACAGCACTGGTCACTCCTGCTAGTCGCTGGGAGTGGGTAGGGGACAGATCTTCCTTCTCTTTTGGACGGCACCTTTTTGAACTCCGGCAGGGTGCTTTGGACAATGCAACTGCCCCAAAGAAGTCCAGGTGAGAGCCCCCAGAAAATCTCCTTGGCCTTAAAGGATCCTTGAGCAACTGAGAGTATTCTGTTGAGGAGGTATAAAGCTCCTTCTCTTAAGGGCACAGGTCCTCAGGTGATTGTTCCAAACCTAGCCTGCTCTAGGGTATCAGCCTCTGCTCCTGGCAGGAGTGGACTTTTCTCTTTTGATCTTGTACCCAAAGTGCACTGCTCCAGGGGAAGCAGCGGAGACAGGAAAGGGAAAGAGAGACAGCGAGAAACAAGACAGTGGAAGGCTTCTTCCATTGTCCAGAGCACACCTTCCTATCCTATTCCCTCCCCAGTCACCTCCTACAGACATCAAAAGACATTGAGACACACAACACCTTGGTCTGAGGCTACTCCTCCTGAATGAGTGTGCTCCTTTGATACTTTGGATTAGGACAGCTGCCTGCTGTATGGCAGTCTCTGGAGGAGGGAGTTAGCGGTCCTCCCACAGAGAATCAAAGAGAGGCTGGGTCCTCTGGGTTTCTGTTCTGCCGGGTGACAGTGTCGCCCTTTCTGAACCTAATACAAGTTCCCTTCTACAGCAGAGCTTACTCACAGCAGCTGACACAAGTGCAATATCAATTGGTTTGTGGTGGTCTCAATCATAAGTATTGCCATGCACGATGCCTACATTCAGGTATAGATTATTCTTACAGATTACCGTGCCACCAGCATGGGACACTCATGATTGTTGTAGTTTTGGACAGGGTACATATCTTAAATGATGCACCAGTGCTGCAGTGACTTTCTTGCCAATGCGGCAGTCGAGCAGAGTGGGTGCTTCGGTAAGGCTCCTGAGGCAGCAGGGCACAAGAGCAGTGTGCTTTTGACATGGACTTGTGACAAAGGGGGCTCTGGTGAGTAGATTTCCTGTTTGGAGAATCACCCCATCATCTTAAGGTACTTAAAAAAAAAAGCGCCAGGGCTTTGCACCCTTGCCAGATGGCAATTCCTCACACGCCCCCCAGTCAAAATGGTTTAGACTCACACTTATAAGGGTATGGCTCATCCTCCTGGCAAAAGTACCTTCTGAGGCCATCTGCACTGGATTTCTGTGCCCCCGGTTTGTGTGGGATTTCCATGTCCAATCCCTGTAGGGATAAGGCACTATGAAGCAACTTGGGGTTCTCTCCCTGCATGGCCATAAACGACTTCAGAGGTCTGTGGTCGGTTTGGACAGTGGAGTGAGAACCAAAGATTTCAGCGTGTGTACCACTCAAACTACCCCAAATGCCTCCTTTTCAATGGTGGCCCAGTTGCTCTTGCTTGGTAAAGTGCCCCCTGTGGTAGAACAGTGTTTTTCTACTCCCTCAGAGTTCAGTTGTGCTAATACTGCACAAATGCAAAATTTGTGTCTGTATGAAAAACTCGTTGCTGAAATTCGGGATTTTAAGAATGGGGGGAAGGCACAGGCCATCCTCCAAGCTCTGGATGGATGAATGACAGGCAGAGGTTCGAGTGACCGTGTTTGGCAGCTTCTTCAAAGTTATGTCATTCAGGGGAAGGGAAAGAGTCCCATACCTCTTAATGAAAGGCTGGTAATAACCATTGAGGCCCAGGAAAGCCCTTACTTGAATTTGGTTTGCAAAGGTAGCGGGCGCCCCTCTCCCGATAGAACAAGGCTTGATAACCTGTTCAGTGGTTATTAACCACTTGAGAGTTCGCAGCCACTGCTTTTTCTCACTGTGCCTTTCACAGATGGGAAATATCCATTTGCATATCAGTCTTTGTCCTGCCCAGGGGCAGTCCAGCACCGAAATGCAATGGCAATTCCAACCTGAACGAGAGTACCACCAGCAACCCCATACACGTGTTTCACCCTTGTTGGGGATCATCAGTGAGGTGAAGCTGATGCCTCTCTAAGCACAGTGAGAGGGAGACCACGTCTGGTTGCCCCCAGGAGACCTAGGATTACTTGAATTTGGTTGGTGGGATGGCATCAGCTCGAGAATCCAATCAAAAGCAGACTTCGGTCTTCCCGCTACTGGACGTTTTAAGGACAAGTACCGCCAAGCTAGTCCAGGGGCTGCAGGAATGCTCGATAAACCCCAAGGCCAACATCTTGGAGATCTCCTTGATGATGTCTTGGACCTTGTCTGAAATCTAGGGAATCCTGCTCTGCCAGTAAGACTGTGATTCTTCTTATTAGGACCCCTGTTCCCACTTATCCTCTCCCTCTCTCTGGCCGCCTCCTTGTGCCCCATCCCCTCACCCTCCTGCTAGGCAAAACACCTTCTCCCCTCACATCACAGACCTTGCCAAGAAGGCCCACTTCCAGCTGCACCTCATTAGAGGTATTTTACCTTTCCTCACCTTCCCCCAGAAACTCACTATCTCCAGAGCTCTGCTCTCAAAAGGCTGGACTATTGCAACAGCCTCTTTTTCAATCTCCCTAACTCTACTCTTCAAACTCTTCAACTAATCCAGAACAGGACTGCAAGACATATCCTTAGCCTCAAGCCCAGGGACCGCATCTCTCCTACTCTGAAATCTCTCCACTGGCTACCGGTGGCAGCAAGGATCAAGTTCAAGGCCCTTTGAATCATTCACAAGGCTTTCTGGGGCCATGGTCCTCACTATATTGACTTTCTCCCTCTACTGACTTGAACTGTGGATCCCAAGGGCATTCAACCTACCAGCGCTTTGAGATCATACCAATGATACATAAGGTGCTATATAAATTCCAAGTAACATAACATAACATATCCAACTCTTCCTAAATACCTTTCTTCCAGAGCCCTCGGCTCTGCTACTTGCAACTCTCTGCGCGTCGGACGCTTCACCAAGCACAGAGTGGGGGGGTAGATCTCTCTCCTCTGCAGGTGCCTCCCTAGGGAATGGCCTCCCTGCCCCTCTTTGACTTGAGCAGGACCACCTGAAGTTCCTGCAGCTCATCAAGACCTTCCTTTTCTCTTCTTCCTTCTCTCTCCCCTTTTCCCCTGCTAATATATCTGCTTGCTCACCCTGACTGGTTGCGTGATTATCATCAGAGTCACGCAGGGTACCATATCCCCCATCCTGCACTGCCTCCTGACCTACCTAGCACTCCCGGTCTGGGACTGCACCCTTGCAGTCCTTTGCCATCCTTGCACTTACTCAGAGCCATGCTGCGCTGACAGCACTTCCCCTTCACCTCTTCCCTGCACTGTCCCCCGCACCCTCTCCTCTGCACTTCCTGCTTACACTTGCACAATCTGGATGTCACAAGGCCTAGTAAGATTAGTTGTCTTGTCATTCCACAGTTCACCTCCTGGCTTTTTGGTGCCTTGAAACACTTGTGTAGCGGCCCGTTATGAATACCAAATCATATCATACTCTTCACTGGTGTACAGGCTCCTGTGTCGATGTCATGGTTGCACCAATCGATTTTCCCAAGTGTCACGGGGAACATGCTGGCGTACTGATCCTGCATCCACTTGAACTTGTGTCGTTGCTGCTCTGTTATGTGTGCCAAGACTTGAACTTCCTCGAGAGAGCCGTTGGCGGGCTCTGCATTTAACAGATCTGGGAAGGGGTCCGTCTCCTCCTCTCTCTCATCATCCGCAACCAGAGCCATCACCAAGTTTGTTTGTTTATTTTATTTATATAGCGCAACCTGACCCAGGGGTATCTGGGCGCTTTTAGAATATTGTTGCATACAAAGGAGATGCAGTTGGGATGGGGATGATGCATACGTAAAAAGTTGTAGGAACATAGCAGATAGGTACAAATATACAGTCATGGTACATGGCATAACAGATAAGTACAATGAGTAAAATCATGGTACCTAAGTAAGTGAGGGGAATTATACATGGCAAGACAAGAGGGCAAGACATGTGGGGCAAGACAGTAGTTGTCTAGGTTACTGGAAGTGAGAGTCATCAAGTGCTGAGTCGGTATGGTGTGGTCAAGTGGTTTTAACAATTCTTATTGGTTAACCAGGAAATTATGTTTTTCCTGAAATTGGAGAATACTTGGATGGATTTGATGTCTGGAGGGAGGGAGTTCCATATTTGTGAGGCCAGAACTGGGAAACTAGACCCTCCGGATCTTTTTAGGTGGTATCTTGAGGCCACTAGGCATGAGGTGTCCGATGATCTGGGAATGTGTGTGGATGTTCTCAAGGTGAATTTTTCCATGAGGTATGGAGGGGCTGTGTGGTTCAGTGCTTTGAAAGTAAGACAAAGAGTTTTCAGTACAATCTTTTCTTTTGTGGAGAGCCATTTGCGTTGTTTTCTAATTGCAGAGATATGCTCATTTCTTGATATGTTGAGTGCCGCTTTAAGAGCATTATTCTGCATTATCTGGAGTTTGTTAAGTGCAGTCTCGTTAGCGCCTAAGTAGAGGCCATTGCAGTACTCCAGCTTGGACATTATGAGAGCACCGGCTAATACGAGACAACTTTCTGCAGACAGCAAGGGCCTGCAGGCTCTGATCAGCTTGCCCGTGTATGCAGTGGCTCAGGCTGTCATATTCACTTGTTTACTAAGGTTTGAGGTAGAATCGAGGTAGATGACAAGTGTCTTGACTACTTTGGCAGTATGGATGTTATTCTCATCTATGTTGAGTGAGTTGTAATTGGGGCTTAGTTTGTTTAAGTTTGCTGGTGAGCCTACAAGGAGTAGTTCTGTTTTGTCATCATTCAGGCACAGGCCATGGATGGCCATCCATGCCTGAATGATGGTGCAGCTCTCGTTCACATGACGTACATCTGTGTCGTACATGCCTGTAAGGTGTAGGAGTATCTGGGTGTCATCTGCATAATTAGTGTAGGTGACACCCAGACTGTCCAGTTCATCAAACAAGGGCTTTGTAAAGATGTTATACAAAGTTGGCGAGACGCATGAGCCTTGGGGCACACCACAGGTGATTGGTATGTAATCAGCTGCTACAGATGGCGAAAAGACTTGCATGGTCCTGTTATTTAGGAAGGATTGTATCCAAGTGATGGCTGACTTGGAGAAGTGGGCAGCTAAGGCAAGGTGATCGCATAGTATCTTGTGATCGACCAATTCAGAAGCCGCCAACAAGTCCAAGAGGAGCAGGATAGCAAGTCTACCTTTGTCTTTGAGGTCGTCAATCTGGCTTTTTAGGTCAATGAGGGCGGTTTCTGTCCCATGTTGTGATCTAAAGCCAGATTGCCTGGTTACCAGAATTTTGTTGGTCTCCAGGTAGTCTTGGATTTGTAGAGGTATGCAACCCTATCCAAGATCTTTAGCAAGAAAGGGACCACAGTGATAGGTCTATAGTTCGTGGGTATGGTAGGGTCTAGGGTTTGTTTTTTAAGAAGTGGAAGTACCCAGGATTCTGTGAGGTTACTGGGTACAACGCCGCTTGAGAATGATCTGTTGATTCGTTTTGTGATGAACAGGGCTAGATCTCTTGCCATGTCTTTAAATAACCTGTGCTGGGCAACTATTACCCTGGCAATTAGAGGGTTTCAGAGAGGCTATGATTTTTAGTACTGCAGGTATCGATACATTTGAAAATTTGAAACCTTGGGGTTTTGAGGTGAGTAGTTTTGGCAGAGGTTTGATAGTGGTTGCGTTAGTAAGAAGTTGTCGTTTGTCAACTATTTTAGTTTGTAGGCTAACCATTTTGTTGGTGAGGGCATTTTGAATGCTCGTGCACCAGAGTTTGTCTTTTAGGCATGAGTCTGGGGTGGGTTAGGTGTCTCCAATTCTCTCAGGATGTTAAAGAGTTCTTTAGTACTGGAGCCTGCTTGATTTATTCTATTGCTCTAGGTATCTCATTTAGTACTGAAAATTTCTTCTTTATATTAAGTAGTGATAGTGGTTAGATTGTTTTTTTTCTCCGATGAGGGAGTATATTTCCAGATAGTTTCAAGTTTTCTTTTTTCAGCACGGAGTGCTTTTAGCTCAGGAGTAAACCAAGAATTCACATGGGCTCTTGGTTTTCCTTTGCACATTATGAGCGGAGCGACTTTGTCTATTGCTTTAGCCATGGAGGAGTTGTATGCATCTACAAGCGAGTTGGAGTCGTTTGAGTTAAGAATGGCATTTAGGGTTGGAATGACAAGGGGCATGATTGTTTCAGCAGTAATATTGCGTTTATTTCTTGTAGGGCATGGCGGTGCTATGGGACTGATTTTGTTAGATATTTTGCCACTGTTGAAATCAAAGGGGATAAGGTAGTGGTCAGTCCAAGTTTGTGACAGGATTTTGTTCACAGAGATGTTGTAGTTTAGGTCTGCTACCCAGTCAAGGGTCCTTCCCTTCTCGTGAGTGGGTTGTGTGATTTTTTTGGGTAAATCCATGTTCAGCCAGGGCGTTAGCTAGAGAGGTAGCTGGGAGGTCATTGGGGTCGTTATAGAGTGAGTTGAAGTCTCCTAGGATTAAGTTTTGCGAGGTGATTTTGATGTTGTGAGATAGTAATGGCGTTGTATCTTCTTTGAATGAGCCTGTGGGCCCGGGAGGTCTGTAGATGAAGTGGACTGTGATGGTACGTTTGTGCGAGGTTTGGAGTTTGGCTGAGAGGATTTCACATGAGGAGATTACTGGTGGGACGACTATTCTCATGTCTAATGAGTATTTAATGATCAGGGCAATACCTCCCCCTCTGGAGATTGGTCTGTCGACTCCAATGATAGAGTAATTGTCAGGGATAGTTAGTAGAAGTTAGGGGCTTGCTGCAGCATGCAGCCAGGATTCTGTTACCGCTAGGAGGTCCAAGTTGCTAGATAATATGATGTCTGCTATGTCAGTAGCATGAGCCACTAGAGACCTTGCATTAATTAATGCTCCATTGATGGTTCGAATGGAATTGACTGATGTGATGCTGCTGGGTTGTTTTTGGTTCTCATGGTGACTGAGGTGTGTGGGAATGGTGGCACGGTGTCCCTTAAGGGAGTTCTTAGTAGTAGATTTCAGTGACGGCGGATGTCCAATTTAGCAAAGATGTTGTTCCCTCCCACTAATTCTTTCTATCAGGACTTTCGACAAATGATAACTGAGGAAAATCCATCTTCAGTAATAAAATTCCATGATTCTCTAAAGAAACTTCTAGAAGAATGCAAGCTTTGTCCAGCTGACTTAGAATATCGGCTCCTACATGTTAAAAAACGACTATTTGAAAACGATTGGGTAAAAACCCTAGAATCTATGAGCACAAACAAACTGTATACGGAGGCTTCGAAATGTGCATCTAAAAGAATACACCGTTGCATGTATCTGACAAAATCTCCCTGTTCTTTTCTGAGGGATACGTACTTACGATTTAAGTTAAATGAGCTATATACTTTGTAAAGAACCATGAGATGGGGGATTCCCGATGCTAGTGAGAGCAATATGAGATGTCGTTTGTGTCACAATCCAGCGGAAAACGAAACAATAAAACACCTTGTAATCTATTTCCACCACTTTGGCAAGAGGCGGGTGGAGCTTCTGGGCTGGAAACCAAAAGGTGAGACAGCAGCTGCAAGAGAATGGTGTTGGTGCTCTTTCATGTGGGGATGTTCGACTAAGATTGTTCTGTCTCTGGAAATGTTTTTGATAGAGATATCCATGGAGCTAGAACTCAAGCGCTCTAGTTTTCAATCTTGAGGGCCATTTGGAACAATAGTTACATTCCTTATTAATAGGGTTGAAATGTTACTTCATAAGAATGAGATTGTGTGTAATTACGGAATGTTCGATGTGAATTCAACAAACATAATGTGTACTGGTAACACATTTTTCATTTTTTTTAGATGTTTTAATATAATCATTTTGTAAGATAAAAATGCCCTTAATTTGAAATGATGTTGCTATGAAATTGTTGTAATACCAAAATGTAATCAAACTAAGTGATTGTGAACTATATGCAAAATTGTGAAATTATAAATGTTGTAAAAGTTTGTTGAACAAACTAATAAACAACGTAATATTTTAAAAAAGTAGTAGATTTACTAAGGTTGCTCTTGTATATGGGTTAATAATGTGAAGGTAGCCTAGTGCGGCGTCTAAGATTTCTGTCCGAACAGCTAGGGCAGGTGGTCAATGAGTTAGGGGTGAGGCTTGTGGTATTCCTGGAGGTCATGCCATTCAGAGCTGTCACGTTTTCATTCCTACGCATGTCTAAGTGTAGTTTGGCTAGGAATGGGGTAGGCTTGTGGAATCTAAGAGGTTGCTATTTAATGCTGGTAGGAACAGTGTTGCTTTGATCCTAGGATCAGTGTTTTTGTTACGGATCATGTCGGGATGCAACTGAAGCTTAGTCTGGGTATGCCCTATATTGATTATGGTGAGAGCCAAGAGTTGTGGCAATATGATCAGTGCGGTACTCATGGTGCACTTATATAGAGGTGGCTGCCTGCATTTTGGGGAGCGGTATAGATTCATTGCATGGAGGTCGCTCGTGGTCAGGTGCAAGTGTGATCTGTGTGCAGTATGGACATAGTAATGGTGGCTGGAAACAGCAGGTGATTAGATACGTGGTACCGGTCAAAACCCAGCAGTGGCACCATGCACGGTGAGGCCTGGCTTGGGGAAGTGGGTGTAAGACATTGATAGTGTGGGCTGAAAATGGCAGTAAGTACAACTAATAGTAATAGTACGGTCAGATAAAGGCAATTAAGGCACATTGGGGACCAGAGCAGAGCCCTACATATTCAAATACAACAGTAGGACAATAAGGCAATAAAGGCAGTTGAGTGGGCGGAGCCAATAATAGAGGAGCAATGCCCTGGATATTCAAGCACAACACTAAATCAATAAGGCTGTAAGGGCAATTGCATGAGCAGGACCAATAATAATAGGGCAACGCCCTAAATATTTAAACACAGCAATAAATCAGTGAGGCAATAAGGCAATTGAATAAGCGGATCCAATAATAAAAGAGCACAGCTCCAAATAATCAGACACAGCAATAAATGAATAAGGCCGTAAGGGCAATAGAACGAGCAAAGCCAATAATAATAGTAAGGTCAGATAGAGACAATTGAGGCCGATTTGGGGCCAGAGCAAAGCCCTAGGTATTGAAACGCGGGAATGATTAGCAATGAGCAGCCTAGGCATTTATGGCGTGATAGTAGCAGTAGAGGGCCAGTTACAAACTAAGACGTGAACCCTGAGAAATGCAAGAATAGCAATGCACGGAAGTGGCACTGGAGGCAGTGGGCAGTTAATGAAGAGTAGCTTAGGCTAATCAGGCAAGTGGCAGTTTAGGGGTGTGCAGGCGCAGCAGTCTGCAATGTGCAGAGATAATTAAAAATCTTGTTATTGGGGTTGGTTAAATAGTCGGGGTGGAAGCAGTGGCAGGATTATGGGCAATTTAGGTTGCAGTGCAGGCGCAGTGGCACCGACCGAGGATGGGGGCTGGTGATGTGCTGGATTGTCACGTAGCATTGGAAGCAATCAGGGACGCAGTAGAGTCATCCTGTCATCCTGGCTGTAATGGGTTTTAGCCGGTGGACATGAAAGATCGCACGGTCTTCGTATCCATGAGATAGTTCACCGCACTGATCCTTTCAAGCACCACATAGGGCCCAGACCACTTGTTGTGGAAGGCACTGGGCTGGACGGGTTCCATGATCCAGACAATCTGGTCCGACCTGTGTCATGGTCACCTTCTGGCATTCTAGTGCTTAATGATTGTCTGGCTGGCTTTCAAGTTCTGGGTGTTCTGTTCCCTTTACTTGGACATCTGGGATCAGAGGCCAAGCACATATTCCACTATGTCATTGCAAGGAGTTTCGGGATGGCTCTCTCATCCGCCGTGCACCAGAATTAGCAGACTCCAAACGGGATGACCAAACGAGAGCTTGAAGGGACTGCACCTGACACGCTCTGTGGCACCTGCATGTATGAGAACAGTAGACATGGCAGTAGAATATCCCATTTTCTCCTGAGTGGTTCTTCCAGGCTGCCTATCATGCCCTTGAGGGTCTTGGTGAACCACTCAACAAGCTGGTTAGTTTGTGTCTGAAAGGCTGTGGAGAACTTATAGGTAAATCCACATTCATCCCACGTCACCTTCATATATGCGGATGTGAAGTTGGATCCCCTGGTGGAAATGACTTCCTTAGGGAGTCCCACATGAGAGAATATCCCAATGAGAGCCTTCCCGACCACATGGGCTTGATGATCCTGAGGGGCGCGGTCTCAGGGTAGCAGCTCGCATGATCAACTACGACCAAGATGTACCAGTTTCTAGAGGAGGTTTTAGGATCCAAAAGACCCACAAGGTCCATACCTATTCTCCCAAAAGGCCACCCCAACCACTCGTAGTGGAATTAAGGAGGCCTTGATGGCTGTGTCTGCCTTGCTAGATGCCTGACAAGCTTGGCAGGACCGGAAAAATGCTTTTATCTTTGGTCCCATCAGGGGCCTGTAGAGCCGACAGCAGGCCAGCTGTTTTCGTCATCGCAAGGTAACCTACCAACGGAATGTTATGCACCAACTGGAACCTTCTGTTGTACTGGGGAGCCACTAGATGCCAGCTGGCCCCTACCACAGAAGCTTTGGCTCACTATATAGGAGTCAGTTCTCCCAGTACACCTTCAACATCCCAGATGCTTCCACCTGGGCTTGCTTCTCTGTCAGCTCACAAAGATCTGCCAAAGTCGGACAGTCACACTGTGCTTGGCAAAAATCAATCTGGCTTGGGCCAGCAGCTACTGACAAGTCACTTAGCTCGGGAAGACCCACAAGGGTCTGAAACTATGATATCATCCAGCTCAGATTCAGGTTCAATACCTGTAGGCAACCCTCAGGTCACTAAGTCGTGTGCTGCCGCAGCAGACACTTCAGTAGCCACTAGACCCTATCTGGCAGGAGCAGGTGCTTTTTTGGATTCCAGATCTGCACTGGGTAGTACTAGTGGAACTGGTCTTATGCCATCATTAACCAAAAGATCCCCTGAACCCATAGCCGCCAGGGCAGCTACCCGAGCTGCTTCCTTGACCCTCAATCATGTGACCACAGCGATAATTTTGGCATCCGGCCTATCATTTTCAAACAGTCTGTCTACTGGAATGGCATCTTTTACATTGATGCAGAGTTGAGATGGTCCCCCTTCTAGCCCAACGCTACGATAGCCAGTGGACATCAGTTGAGACCATCAAATCCCCTGACTAGTCTGGAAGGACCAGGAATGATCTGGTCCTCTTGCACCTACTGTCGGACAGCGGGGATACTCACAGCAGTATCAAGAAGGGCTGAGGCTCTGCTCCCATTAAAAAACACATGGCCCAAAAGATCCCTGTATTAGCTTGGAACCAGGGCCTCAGTGGGAGACCCAGTACCTTTCCGAGCTACAAGGGTGCATTTAGCCAACCACTGGCCGAGTGGGAATTCATTGTCTAAGATGCTCAGATTGACTATTTCCTCTTCTTCTCCTTCTTCTTCTTCTTCTTCTTCTTCTTCTTCTTCTTCTTCTTCTTCTTCTTCTTCTTCCTCTTCTTCTTCTTCTTCCTCTTCCTCTTCCTCTTCCTCTTCCTCTTCCTCTTCCTCTTCCTCTTCCTCTTCCTCTTCCTCTTCCTCTTCCTCTTCCTCTTCCTCTTCCTCTTCCTCTTCCTCTTCTTCTTCTTCTTCTTCTTCTTCTTCTTCCTCTTCTTCTTCTTCTTCCTCTTCCTCGGGTCTACACTTGAAGGCAGGATCTCCCTTCCTATGTCTCCGTTCTCCACAAGTAAAGCAGCCTTGAGGGGCTGTGAGCATGGACGTCCCAGTGCTATGAGTGCCCTCACTTCGCTCTGCCAGAGTGGATGATGTAGGTGGCAGAGTTCACCCCTCAGACTTTCAGTGTCCTTCCTTGGCAAGAGGGTGCACATCTTTGTCCTTTGTGTTGATGTTTCTCACTCCCCTTGTTGTCCGGGTTCGATAAACTAAGCACAGCCTTTTCTGGACTTGTGTAGGCACAAACCAATCGGCAGCCTTTGCATGCTCCTTAGGGTCCCTGATAGTCTTGTCCACTAGATACTGGTGTAACGCCATCTTGCATTGTTTAAGCATGCTCAATAATGCAACCAGATTAAACATGCCCGTAAATGTGCCAACAAAACACAACCACCCAGATATTTCAGGGACCGATGCATATATGTCTCAAAGGTTTGACACCCCTTCTTGGTGAGCTCTCTAAAGCTCTTGAGGTGTTGTTCTGGAGCCTTCCAGAACTTGCAGAGGTCTGTTGCCTTCATCTTGGAATAGACAGGTCTCTTTCTCAGAGTCAACTGAATGATAACATCAGTTCCAACTGTCACTAGATAGCTCATAAGGGCTGCTCCCCAAAACTCCTTTTACATCTCCAGCTTTTCAAAGCAGTCGAAAATGTGCTTTCCATCCTCATGTAGTTGTACTAAGTCATTGGGGAGGTGGCCCCTATGTTTTCCTGGGGAGCCACCACTGGAGACTCTTCCTTCGCTGCCAACAGTCTTGGTGGCCTCTTTCTGGGCTTCAAGCTCCACCTTGTACATCATCACAAAGTCCTTTTGCATCTTCTCCTCCAGGGCTTCTCTCCTTTCTTCCAAGAGGTGGAGGCTGTCAGGGTCATTTGCAGCAAGTATCCTAGGTGTCTGGTTGAAGCTCGGGAACCCCTGGATGCGTGCGATCTGTGGGAGGCTTGTGACCTTTGGAAGACCACTGTGCTCTCCCGGTGGGAGAAATGCTGAGAAATGCTATTGCTGTCTCTCTCAGTGGTATCTAGGCCCCCTGGGTGAAGGGGCAATATAGATGGGGGATTTTAGCTTGCTGCTGGTCCCTGAAGCTTCCTCGAAAGCTTGGAGACTTCATCAGTTCAGCTTTCTTAACCTTACCACCATGAGGGAGACACCTCTCTCGACGGAGGACACGCAGATCTGTAGACATCAATTTTTGTCAGTTTCTGCAGTGCATGGTGTGGGTGCAAGTCATGGTTGTATACATTATCATAACTGATTTATTTGTATGATTTTTGATTTTGCAATCCAATCATGACCTCCCTTTAACAAATATTATTCATTGAATTTCACAGGTTTTCAATAGGGCTATTGTAGGGAAAGTTAGCAGATGTTCACTAGTTAACAGGTGTTCATCATAGTGCAGGGTAATAATAACTTTAACATGACTACTAACAGAACTAAATTTAACAATACTGACATTAGTCATTAGATTCCAGAGCCAGAGTGGGTTAATTTTGCTTAGGTCATAGGCCGTGTTGCAGGTGCATAGCCATTCACACTGAGATGTTCGTTTAGCAAATAAATGCAGAATTGAAAAGCTCAACAGTGGTATGTTTTGCAGAGGCTGGATTCAGAGCACAGTGGGACTGCAGAATGAGCTCTATAATGAACACTTTCATTGTTGTGCTGGAGAAGGTAGCAGGAAGGAAAGGATGTTTTCTTTCACAAATTATCCGGGCTTGGGTGGTGTATTGAAAATTGCTCTTTATGGGTCATTGGAGAAAAGTCTAGAAAAGACTGCAAAGTTAATGGGGGTGTCATCTGATTAGTGACATCAGAAGAAAACCTGGGAATAGGAGGGAAAACAGTAAGGAATTCATACAGAGATATTGGTAGGAGGGAGGTGAATGGGCAAGACTTTAAAAGATGATGGGAGAAGACAAACAAGGGAGGCACACAGAAAAAAGGAGAACAGAGAGAGAATGTGAGGGAGGAAAAGAAAATTAACAAAGTCTGATAGGTGTTGCATGCTGGCTGGCTGAGGTGTGACAGTGCAGGCTGTCTGTTTGGAGAACATAGATATATAGATGGGAGCTGGGCACTGGGCTGAGGTGTTGGGCCGCTGTGACCCTGGAGCTGAAGCCATGTCTTGGAGCGAGATACAGCAGCTGTGAACGGAGGGTGTTTACCAGTGCAGGCAAAGGCTTCAGACACTAGGTTCTTGGTGAGTGTAGGTAAAAAAGAATAATTAATTAGGGTTCCTCCCATAGTCAAATTAGTGAAGTGTCAATCTGTACATAAAAGAGAAAGAACTAATTTGTCCTTGAGGTACCGAAGGAAACTGAGTAGCCTGTGTGTAAATTGCAAATTGTTGAGAAAGGGGTGCGTTTTACTCTTGCATGCAGGAGTGCTAAAATGTGCCAGCTGTATGTCCATGGTTACATCTAAGGAATGCATGTTTTTCTGCCAAGTTTGCTGATGAGTACTAGCTAGGTTTGCTCAAGGCGAGGTGAAATCGCTGTTTTGTCGTGGGGGGGGGGTGTGAATGGAGATTAAAAGCATACAGATAAATTGTGAATACAAATGAAATGATGAATCATGAAAGCTGTGTTTACAAGTTTTATTCTTTCTGTTCTTAATGAGAAATGTTATTTTGTACATGTGCCCATGTATAACAAGTGTTTCTTATGTGTTCACTGTTTGTGATCAAACATAATATAATACGAAACCCCTATTGCAAATAAAGTGTCTTGGTTATCCTTGCTTCTGAGCTTTATTTTGGGTTTCTGAAAAAGGCATGGTGGTGTTTTCCTGTTGCCTGGTTCAGTGCCAGGCCTTTACGCTGTCTAGCTAAGGAGCCTGCAATGGAAGCGTAGCAACACAAACGTGTCAAACACAACTTAATATGAAAGACCTTTTTATAAACCGTTTTGGGGGCATTGTACACCCTGATGGGACCCCCATTAGCCTTGGTAATGTGTGGGAGTCCTATATGGGTGTACTATGCCCCATAAATGGGAACACATAAAGATACATTGTGCCGTGAAATTGTGAGAACCACAATGGGAAGTTTTGGAAACATTTTATGGTTTTACACAGCAAATAACATTGCTCGTATGCCAAGTAGTCAATCTTTTTTTCCTTAAAAGGTCTGCTAAAGTGGAAACAGGGAAGTAAGTCAGGAGAACTAAACCAATATACCACTTATTTTGTTGAACTAACTTTTGGCCATTTTTAATGAAACCAAAAGAGGGATTTGTACTAAATTTGCAAAAGTACACCTTTGGGATATGGCCTGTGGGGCATGGCAACCAATCCTCAGACACATTTAGTGAAAATCTGTGCAGAAGTTTGGGCTTTAACTGTGACAGAAATTGCATGAAAACCCCTTCTACCTAAACAATGAGCGTAGTATGGCCTTTTCATCTAACAAATCACACATACCAAAGCACCAATCAGGATCCACTCCTGGAAGCTCACCTCTAGTTGAAAGACACTGAGCACTGAATTGTGGGTATACACATTTTCTCAAAAGGATATATGTTATGTTTTGAAGCTTTGATACTTCCCAAACCACCACTCTAGTAGCCTCAGAGAGTCTATACTTGTTTGTAAATGGGCCTATTCTAACCTCACCAAGCATAACCAAACCTTAGCCTGTCACAGGAAATGGATGAGTGGAAAAATAAGAGGAAAGGGAAGATGGACAATGTGCCACAGACAAGGGGACTATAGTAGGGGGAGAATGTTTTGGGACAGTGTAGCTGCATGTCAGTCCTGGTAAGCGGCCATCAATCTATAATTGAGAGAAGAAGACAATTTCCTTAAGGGTTTGATTTAATTGTACTGAGTGTCGAGGCAGATTTGTAAAATAAGAAATTAGTGCAAGCTGTAATTTTTGGATGCATGAGGGGATTGAGATGTGCCCAGCCATGAACGCACGGTTCGGTGGCTTCTTTGCTTCAGCCTACATTCAAATTTTCCTGCAGACTGCCAAGCCTGAGGCAGAGAGTGGCCTAGCGAAACGATGAATCTTGGTTGGTACCAAAAGGTCGGGCCGGACTACCAAGGCCTGATGGACTAAATAAAATATTCATAGTCTGAGACCTTAAGAAATTAAATGTTATTGTTAGGTATTCAATCCATGTTCCCATCCTGCTTGCACTCATGTTAGTTCACCAAAGTACGCTAGAAGCCTACATGTTAAACACTGCAGCCTAAAAGGTAATGGAATATAAAGAAATTTCTATTACGCTGACAGTCCTCCGATACTGCACCGGTCACAGCTGCAATGACCCATCACCACCACAGCTCTCTCAAAGGGTAGTGCTTTGCAAACCCACAGGGGGACCAGGTGCAGCCGGAACACCACGGGCACCCATACCAAAGTCTATGGAGGACTAAAAAAGGGAAGGGAGAGAAAGTGTGAAGGGGGATCAAACTCAAGCGAATACAAAAAATCCACACTGACAAGAGAGCGCATGGAATGTCGGGACAGAGCCTGTCGCCATATGCACACATGCACCACCACCAAAGAGTGACTAATACATTAGATTACAACAAATTCAGAAAAAATATAATAAAATGGCTCACTGAAAATGTTATGTGACCTGCATTCTGCCCACGTACCGACCGCTTGTATCGTTCCTGTTAGAGATTTGCTAGTATGTAAATGTCAGCTATACGATATCTTGGCGTCTGCATACCGTTTGTTCATGTACCATGACCCTGTGGAGTCAAGAAAAGTGTTTTACCATGTTCTGCAAACTTGTAACTTCTGAAACCAAGCTGTAAACCCTCTTATCATATGCGCCCTGCTACCTCAGGGTCCGGTGCGCAATATAAATAAATAAACAAACAAACAAACATGCGACAGTCCAGGGAAATGGGCAGCAGAAAATAATCCCAAGAAGGTGTGCACAACCCCCCGGGGCAGCACCCTAAAGAAGAGCCGAAACCAGCCAGAGAGCTGAAACACAATGAGTTAATGCTATGCTCGGGAGGACCCTTGAAGCACAGGGTACGTTCATCCGACATCATTGCCACATTACCAGCACAAATGAGACTCTGTAAGATGCAATCATGTCATCTTCACATGACTCCAACGTCACCTCTTCTGCATATTTTAAAATATAGAAGGATATGTTACAATTGACTCTCTGGAAAGTCCATTTACATTGCACAGTGCTATCCTCGTCTCTGCTATAGGAGCTTTGGTTTAGAGCTTCAGCCCTGAGGAGAATGCTTGCACCAAAAATACATAGAGTTCCCATCCCCTGTCTGGGTTTTTACTATGGGCACTCCAAAGTTGGGCACATGGTTGGATTGATTTCTCTACAAGAGTATTCCTCTTCTCCATTCCAAGATGCGTCTTTACTTCTCAAGAAGAACGTCTTCTATGCAGCTCCATTCCACGATGCACCACTACTTCTCAAGAACAGCGTACTCCGTGCTTCTGCATTCAAAGATGATTCTTGATTTCTCAAGAAGAGCTTGCTGTCTGCATCTCCTCCATTAAAATATATGTCTCTAATTCTCAAGAGGAGCCTGCTCCGTGCTTCTTCACCATTCCAACATATGTTTCTACTTCTCATGAATAGCTTGCTATCTGCTTCTCCTCCAGTACAAGATGTGGCTCTACTCAGGAAGAGCGTGCTCTACTCTTCTCCATTACAAGATGCCTCTTTACTTTTAAAGAAGAGAATGCTGCATGACTTTCCATTCCAAGCTGTGTTTCTACTTCACAAGAAGAGCGTGCTCTGTGCTTCTTCTCCCTTCCAAGATGCGTCTCTACTTTTCAAGAAAAGAATGCTCCGTGCTTCCTCTCCATTCCAAGATGCACCTCTTCTTTCAAGAAGGGCATGTTCCGCGCTTCACCTCCATTCTAAAATGTGCCTCTACTTCTCAAGAAAAGCGTCCTCTTGCTTCTCCCCATTCCAAGATGATCTCTGCTTCTCAAGAAGAGAGTGTGCTGTTCTTCTCCTCCATTCTAAGGTGTCTCTACTTCTCAGGAAGCACATGCTCTGTGCTTCTCCTCCACTGCAAGATGCATCCCTGCTTCACAGGCAGAGCGTGCTCTGTTCTTCTCCTCCATTCTAAAATGCTTATTAACTTCTCCAGAAGAGCATGCTCTGTGCTTCGACTGCACTCCAAGGTGCATCTCTGCTTCACAGGCAGAGCGTGCTCTGTTCTTCTCCTCCATTCTAAGAGGCTTATTAACTTCTCCAGAAGAGCATGCTCTGTGCTTCGACTGCACTCCAAGGTGCATCTCTGCTTCACAGGCAGAGCGTGCTCTGTTCTTCTACTCCATTCTAAGAGGCTTATTAACCTCTCCAGAAGAGCATGCTCTGTGCTTCTCCTCAACTCCAAGGTGCATCTCTGCTTCACAGGAAGAGCATGCTCTGTTCTTCTCCATTCTAAGATGCGTATTAACTTATCAAGAAGAGCATGTTCTGTGCTTCTCCTCTAGTCCAAGGTGCATCTCTGCTTCACAGGCAGAGCGTGCTCTGTTCTTCTCCTCCATTCTAAGATGCTTATTAACTTCTCAAGAAGAGCATGCTCTGTTCTTCTCCTCCACTACAATGTGCATCTCTGCTTCACAGGCAGAGCATGCTCCGTTCTTCTCCATTCTAAGATGCTTATTAACTTCTCAAGAAGAGCATGTTCTGTGCTTCTTCTCCACTACAATGTGCATCTCTGCTTCACAGGCAGAGCATGCTCTGTTCTTCTCCTCCATTCTAAGATGCTTATTAACTTCTCAAGAAGAGCATGTTCTGTGCTTCTCCTCTAGTCCAAGGTGCATCTCTGCTTCACTTCACAGGCAGAGCGTGCTCTGTTCTTCTCCTCCATTCTAAGATGCTTATAAACTTCTCAAGAAGAGCGTGCCCTGTTCTTCTCCTCCATTCTAAGATGCTTATTAACTTCTCAAGAAGAGCATGCTACGTGCTTCTCCTCCACTCCAAGGTGCATCTCTCTTTCACAGGCAGAGCATGCTCTATTCTTCTCCATTCTAAGATGCTTATTAACTTCTCAAGAAGAGCGTGCTCTGTGCTTCTCCTGCACTCCAAGGTGCATCTCTGCTTCACAGGCAGAGCGTGCTCTGTTCTTCTCCTCCATTCTAAGATGCTTATTAACTTCTCAAGAAGAGCATGCTCTGTGCTTCTCCTGCACTCCAAGGTGCATCTCTCCTTTACAGGCAGAGCGTGCTCTGTTCTTCTCCATTCTAAGATGCTTATTAACTTATCAAGAAGAGCATGTTCTGTGCTTCTCCTCTAGTCCAAGGTGCATCTCTGCTTCACAGGCAGAGCGTGCTCTGTTCTTCTCCTCCATTCTAAGATGCTTATTAACTTCTCAAGAAGAGCATGTTCTGTGCTTCTCCTCTAGTCCAAGGTGCATCTCTGCTTCACAGGCAGAGCGTGCTCTGTTCTTCTCCTCCATTCTAAGATGCTTATTAACTTCTCAAGAAGAGCGTGCTCTGTTCTTCTCCTCCACTACAATGTGCATCTCTGCTTCACAGGCAGAGTATGCTCTGTTCTTCTCCATTCTAAGATGCTTATTAACTTCTCAAGAAGTGCATGTTCTGTGCTTCTCCTCTAGTCCAAGGTGCATCTCTGCTTCACTTCACAGGCAGAGCATGCTCTGTTCTTCTCCTCCATTCTAAGATGCTTATTAACTTCTCAAGAAGAGCGTGCTCTGTTCTTCTCCTGCACTCCAAGGTGCATCTCTGCTTCACAGGCAGAGCGTGCTCTGTTCCTCTCCTCCATTCTAAGATGCTTATTAACTTCTCAAGAAGAGCATGTTCTGTGCTTCTCCTCTAGTCCAAGGTGCATCTCTGCTTCACAGGCAGAGCGTGCTCTGTTCTTCTCCTCCATTCTAAGATGCTTATTAACTTCTCAAGAAGAGCGTGCTCTGTTCTTCTCCTCCACTAAAATGTGCATCTCTGCTTCACAGGCAGAGCATGCTCTGTTCTTCTCCATTCTAAGATGCTTATTAACTTCTCAAAAAGAGCATGTTCTGTGCTTCTCCTCCACTACAATGTGCAACTCTGCTTCACAGGCAGAGCATGCTCTGTTCTTCTCCTCCATTCTAAGATGCTTATTAACTTCTCAAGAAGAGCATGTTCTGTGCTTCTCCTCTAGTCCAAGGTGCATCTCTGCTTCACTTCTCAGGCAGAGTGTGCTCTGTTTTTCTCCTCCATTCTAAGATGCTTATTAACTTCTCAAGAAGAGCGTGCCATGTTCTTCTCCTCCATTCTAAGATGCTTATTAACTTGTCAAGAAGAGCATGCTACGTGCTTCTCCTCCACTCAAGGTGCATCTCTCCTTCACAGGCAGAGCGTGCTCTGTTCTTCTCCATTCTAAGATGCTTATTAACTTCTTAAGAAGAGCATGTTCTGTGCTTCTCCTCTAGTCCAAGGTGCATCTCTGCTTCACTTCACAGGCAGAGTGTGCTCTGTTCTTCTCCTCCATTCTAAGATGCTTATTAACTTCTCAAGAAGAGCGTGCCCTGTTCTTCTCCTCCATTCTAAGATGCTTATTAACTTCTCAAGAAGAGCATGCTACGTGCTTCTCCTCCACTCCAAGGTGCATCTCTGCTTCACAGGCAGAGTGTGCTCTGTTCTTCTCCTCCATTCTAAGATGCTTATTAACTTCTCAAGAAGAGCATGTTCTGTGCTTCTCCTGCACTCCAAGGTGCATCTCTGCTTCACAGGCAGAGCATGCTCTCTTCTTCTCCATTCTAAGATGCTTATTAACTTATCAAGAAGAGCATGTTCTGTGCTTCTCCTCTAGTCCAAGGTGCATCTCTGCTTCACAGGCAGAGCGTGCTCTGTTCTTCTCCTCCATTCTAAGATGCTTATTAACTTCTCAAGAAGAGCATGTTCTGTGCTTCTCCTCTAGTCCAAGGTGCATCTCTGCTTCACTTCACAGGCAGAGCGTGCTCTGCTCTTCTCCTCCATTCTAAGATGCTTATTAACTTCTCAAGAAGAGTGTGCTCTGTTCTTCTCCTCCATTCTAAGATGCTTATTAACTTCTCCAGAAGAGCATGCTCTCTGCTTCTCCTCCACTCCAAGGTGCATCTCTGCTTCACAGGCAGAGCGTGCTCTGTTCTTCTCCACCATTCTAAGATGCTTATTAACTTCTCCAGAAGAGCATGCTCTGTGCTTCTCCTCCACTCCAAGGTGCATCTCTGCTTCACAGGCAGAGCGTGCTCTGTTCTTCTCCACCATTCTAAGATGCTTATTAACTTCTCAAGAAGAGCATGCTCTGTGCTTCTCCTGCACTCCAAGGTGCATCTCTGCTTCACAGGCAGAGCGTGCTCTGTTCTTCTCCATTCTAAGATGCTAATTAACGTCTCAAGAAGAGCATGCTCTGTGCTTCTCCTGCACTCCAAGATGCATCTCTGCTTTACAGGCAGAGCGTGCTCTGTTCTTCTCCTCCATTCTAAGATGCTTATTAACTTCTCCAGAAGAGCATGCTCTGTGCTTCTCCTCCACTCCACGGTGCATCTCTGCTTCACAGGCAGAGCGTGCTCTGTTCTTCTCCACCATTCTAAGATGCTTATTAACTTCTCCAGAAGAGCATGTTCTGTGCTTCTCCTCCACTCCAAGGTGCATCTCTGCTTCACAGGCAGAGCGTGCTCTGTTCTTCTCCTCCATTCTAAGATGCTTATTAACTTCTCCAGAAGAGCATGTTCTGTGCTTCTCCTCTAGTCCAAGGTGCATCTCTGCTTCACAGGCAGAGCGTGCTCTGTTCTTCTCCTCCATTCTAAGATGCTTATTAACTTCTCAGGAAGAGCATGCTCTGTGCTTCTCCTGCACTCCAAGGTGCATCTCTGCTTCACAGGCAGAGCGTGCTCTGTTCTTCTCCACCATTCTAAGATGCTTATTAACTTCTCCAGAAGAGCATGTTCTGTGCTTCTCCTCCACTCCAAGGTGCATCTCTGCTTCACAGGCAGAGCGTGCTCTGTTCTTCTCCTCCATTCTAAGATGCTTATTAACTTCTCCAGAAGAGCATGTTCTGTGCTTCTCCTCTAGTCCAAGGTGCATCTCTGCTTCACAGGCAGAGCGTGCTCTGTTCTTCTCCTCCATTCTAAGATGCTTATTAACTTCTCAAGAAGAGCATGTTCTGTGCTTCTCCTCTAGTCCAAGGTGCATCTCTGCTTCACAGGCAGAGCGTGCTCTGTTCTTCTCCTCCATTCTAAGATGCTTATTAACTTCTCAAGAAGAGCGTGCTCTGTTCTTCTCCTCCACTACAATGTGCATCTCTGCTTCACAGGTAGAGCATGCTCTGTTCTTCTCCATTCTAAGATGCTTATTAACTTCTCAAGAAGAGCATGTTCTGTGCTTCTACTCCACTACAATGTGCAACTCTGCTTCACAGGCAGAGCGTGCTCTGTTCTTCTCCACCATTCTAAGATGCTTATTAACTTCTCCAGAAGAGCATGCTCTGTGCTTCTCCTCCACTCCAAGGTGCATCTCTGCTTCACAGGCAGAGCATGCTCTGTTCTTCTCCACCATTCTAAGATGCTTATTAACTTCTCCAGAAGAGCATGCTCTGTGCTTCTCCTCCACTCCAAGGTGCATCTCTGCTTCACAGGCAGAGCATGCTCTGTTCTTCTCCACCATTCTAAGATGCTTATTAACTTCTCCAGAAGAGCATGCTCTGTGCTTCTCCTGCACTCCAAGGTGCATCTCTGCTTCACAGGCAGAGCGTGCTCTGTTCTTCTCCACCATTCTAAGATGCTTATTAACTTCTCCAGAAGAGCATGCTCTGTGCTTCTCCTGCACTCCAAGGTGCATCTCTGCTTCACAGGCAGAGCGTGCTCCATTCTTCTCTGTTCAAAGAGTTTTGTTTTATCAGAAGTTTCCACTGAGCCCTCATCAAAAATCATGAACACCCAAATCACATTTGCCTTATTTTCTGTAAGTAGTTTTTAAAGCTCTCGCTTGTTTTAATATTAATCTTCTTCATTAGCGGGGCAGCACATACTTCAATATGTCAGCTTTACACTGCTCCACGTCACTGACCCCCTTTTTCTGGTCTGTAGCGTCATCAGAGGACAGCGGCATCTCTAAGGCATTCCTCTAGAATAAATGATAACCTTTAGATCATTACCTTGCAGAGCTTTCCATTCCAGATGTGCCTAGTTTGGAACAGCATTTTAACCACTTTCCCAAGCACTTTCCTGCTCTAGTATGCATCCATGATAGTATAATATTAGTTAGAGAGGGGGGGGGTAGCCATCCTCTCAGTACAAGAGCCCACCATAATGTGTCACTGATTCGTTTTTGCTCTCTTCCTATTACCCCATAACATTTTATGTTGCAAGTATTCCATTATTTCTTATATAAAGGTGTCATGTATATAGGCCTCTTCAGGGCTACCTGAGGTTATTAATCTCATGACCTTTCACCATTGACCTTTATTAATCTCATGACCTTTCACCATTGACTTTGCTTCGTAGGGCTTATAGGAATTGTTGGTCAAACCACCTGGAGAGACACAGATGGCCCATCACTGTTATAAGCAGTGATTTCTGACTGTAGAGCTAAAAGCTCCCTTTGGCCCCCTAGGGTTACCAGTGTGCTTTACTAATACTTTACTAATACTCAGAATCAATTCATCCTGGAGACATTCAATTTTTCTCAGTTCACTTTTCCCCTTATTGGAAGTCTCACTTCCTATCAATGGTTTACATCAGTTTCCAGTTCTCTTGTGGGGGTATTGAAGTTTGCATCCTTCTGGAAAGCAATGCCCCCAATCAAGTTACCACGTAGAAAGGCATCTATCTATCTATCTATCTATCTATCTATCTATCTATCTATCTATCTATCTATCTATCTATCTATCTATCTATCTATCTATCTATATGGGATTCGAAGCATCCTCTTGTGAAAACAAAATAAAAATAACGAGTCTTAGTACCCCAAAAGGAAATACACTGAACACGTGTTACAAAGGAACATACAAAGTACTTTATTTTATACTGAATCCAGTTACGAAGAACAGAGCAAAATCAGATAGCTATCGGCCCTCAGTGCAACACAACAAACTCCAGCGTGGTTCAGTGTGTTCAGTGAGAGACGGTGTAGATTAGAATGCATTGGTCATTTATACTCTTCATGAGCACGATGTCCAGCCCTACTTCGGGTTAATATTCTGCTAATACATCACCGATCTAGGGTTCATGCCAAGTCTCGCACATCCGCATATAACTGGTTTGTTTTTAATACATATATCAACAAGTCTATACAGCAACTGTGTATTTTGGGATTTCCCATGCAGGTCTTCTCAAACATTAATACAATGTAGTTAAACAAGTGTTCTACGTTCAGTATTTGAATACATTGTTCTTAACATATGCTCGCGGATTAGTTTCTTTGCACGAGTAATCCTTTACACACAGGTCAACGAAGGACAAGGTCTCAGTTTACGACCTCAACAAGTGGCCTGCAGGCAAGTTACATATTAGCTACATACAGAGGTCAAGACAGCCATGTTGTATTTTGGAATGACATCTTCCACCATTTTAACTCACAGGGTGACTTTACAAAGCGAACCTAAAATAGCGGATTGACATAAAATGGCGGCTTACATTGATTTTAAGGTCAGGACCTTGCAACAAAGATTTATTCGCAAGCGACTTATAAGCAGCTTGGCGTAGGCCAATATACATATATTTATTGCGATAGGAGGCACGATATAATTTCTCATTTGACAAACCCTCCTTTTGGCCTATGCCAAGTACTAAATCTACTTTGGATCTCCTTGCAAATAACTCCATGCATCATCGTCCATGCATCCGGAATCGCTGTCAGAAATATCAATTGCCATTAAATCATTCACTAGAATTTCTTTCAACACATATTCTTTTGAAGTTTTATCTGTGGCATACACTTTATGTCCTATTGTACCTATCGCTTGAGCGCAACATCCCCCTAGCATCGAACATATACTAGGTAGACACTGAATACAGCAGCAAAGAAACAACAGAATTCCCAAAATAATCAGCAAGACCGAAAGTACTTTCCAACCCCAAGATCGCAAGAAGTCCCAGAACCAAGCGCTAAGATCCCAGTTTCCCTCGGGAACATGCACTTCTGAACTAAGGATATGCAGATTCTGTATTGCCTTGACGACGGTTGGGGAGGAATCTGGTAGGAAAACACAGCAAGCGGACCCCACTAATTTACACACTCCACCACGTTCAGCCAGAATGACATCTAATGCCATCCGGTTCTGAAGTGCTACTAGTCTTATCACCTTCTGTTCTAATGTCATATTATAGAGTATGTCCGTGGTCCGGTTGATGGTTCTCTCCATTACTCTTGCTAGCCTTCTGATATCTTCGGAATTCGCTATCTGCCCCAAAATGGCACAGCTGATTTAGCTATATCTCCCAGGATTTGTGCTGGGGTGTCACCATTCTCATCCCGCCGTGGACGAGCCTTTGAAACGTCTTTTGTACTAGCTATAAACACCCAAGGTAAAAAGATCCCTAAATAAGAGGTTCCCTGCCAATCCCTGGGAAACCATGGGAATGCTACATTACTGCAGACAAAGTAGACAGGTTCGCCTACATACAAAGGTCTGTTTTCCCCAGTCAAATTTGCAACGTTGGCACAACCTAGAAAATCTCACATTGACTGAGTTCCATTCCTCTGTATGCAAAAAGAAACTGAATCAGGGCCATGATTAACAGTGTAAGAAGGAGGCATGGCATCCTTATTGACTATCGGAGCCATCTTAAAGGAAATCTAAGATTGGAAAGGACGAGACAGTCTATCAGAAGGCCTAATAGAAGGAACGTTAGGTTTACTCCTTTTTGCGAAAAGCGAGCATCCCAGGGGAGTCAAAACACGTTTCTCAAAACTATTCAAATTAGTGCCATCGAAGAGATGCTATGATTCCAACGGCCAAAGAACAGTGCTCTAAGGGAAGCATAGCAAGCAGTTGTCAAAGGTAAAGGATGAATATACCAACCTAGCTCCTTATCTTTGTGTTGCGGTAAATGTGAGCAGACCCAACAGTTAGACTTATTAAAAATGGCATGCGTAGCATTCATGATAAGTAGCAGAGTGTTATTGTGTTACCTTTGTCTATGCTGAGAGTCTCTGGGGGACAGAGTATGCAAATGTACAAAGGGAGTAGGAACAGTAGGTACATTTTCAGTGCGTAATAGGATTCTATAGGATGCATTTCCTGAAGGTACCACAATCCTAAGACAGTGACTATTAAAAAGCCAAATATCATTATAAAAACACAGCAATACGTTTTCGGGGCCCAGGCATATTGTCCCGGTTGGTCACCCCCTCATTTACAAGTCCCATACGAGCGGTAGCGGTAGCAGGCATTGTAGTCTTCAAACGGATACCCCCAATGTTCGTTGCTGGCGACCTCCCGGCCGCGCAACTTCTTAGTCCTTCCACAACCCTAGCCAACAGAATCCCCTTTCTCAAATTTGGGCAAGAACAGGCCTCGATGATCCTTTTCTTCTCCGTATGCACAGCTGAACCGTGCCATAAGTCTATCAGATGCACAGCAAAACCGTGCCGTCAGTCTATTTTCTTGGACGCAGATTGTACCTTAATTTTCCCGGTACTGATTGATCCGGAAACAATGTGTCATCACTTCCCGTTGGAAGCAACGTATCAGAGACAAGTGAAGATGCCGAATTTGGGACAGCAGTTTCCAGATGCACAACTTTTGGAGAGTGTGGAGACGAAATGGCTGTTTCCCCAAGCCTCACGGGCTCCGAAAGATTCTCCGACACACTCTCGGCGCTATTTACTGCTTTGGGATCGTTGGTTGCAGCATTAGCGAGGGGTTCTGTTTCTTCTGTAACGTGTGGCACTGGGTGAGGAAGATTCTTGACATGGGATGGGTGGATCCAGTTCTTTCTTCCAGAGACCCGCGCAGCTGTTTGGGTGACCAACAGGACCTGAACGGCCCACGCCAGCGAGGTGCAAGGCAGGAAGAGCGCTCAAATGCCTTGATGACCACCCAACTTCCAGGCCGTATACTGTGGCCCGTGCCCTCGTATCGCACAGGTAAAGCCTCTCGTACCTGGTGATAAATCAAATACAGGTTTTTAGTCAACTGGCTGCAATAATCTGAAAGTAATACATTTTCAACGTTTCTTAACGAATTACATTTAGGAAGGTTCCAGATATTGGCAGGTCTCCCCATTACCACTACAAATGGAGAGAGGCCAGTCTTAGTTTGAGGGGTTGTACGCATGGATAATAACACGATCGGTAAGGCGTCCGGCCATTTTAACTTAGTGTCGGCACACGTCTTAGCGAGCTTGATCTTGATGATACCGTTGTGTCTTTCTACTAGTCCGGCGCTCTGAGCGTGTCTGGCCTAATGGACCGTTTGTCGATCTGTAATGCCGCACATATCTGCAGAATTACAGCAGCAACAAAATGTGGACCATTGTCTGACCAGATGACTCTTGGTAGCCCGAACCACGGGAAGTACTCCTTTAACATGGTTTTCGCAGTAGTCATGGCTGTAGCATCTTTAACGGGGAAAGCCTCAACCCATTTACTAAAAGCACAGATAACCACCAATATGTATTTCATATTGTTGCACCGTTCCATTTCAATAAAATCAAAGTGTATAACTTCAAAGGGGACAGAGGGTGGCCCAAAACTTCCCCTTGGAGTTGCTGTCCCCTTTCCCACATTGTGTTGTAGGCAAATCATGCAATCCTGGACGTAGCGCTGGGCAATTTTCGAAATGTTGTCATTTGCCCAAACTTTTTCTAACATCTTTGTCATCTTCTGGGCACATATATGCGTAGGACCATGGGCCATGATGATCATCATCATTATATAAGGCGTCAGGGAGTAGCCATTTCCCTTCAACTATGTCCACCCAACACCCGTCATCATCAAGTTTCCCCAAGCCTTCGGCCCATCTCTTGGATTCTTCTAACGTGGCATCAGCTTGGATAACCCGTACAGACCCAACACCCTGATCCATTGCATAAGCATTTACAGTCTCCCATGAAACATAGATCTCCGTAAAGGGATCGGTGGCAGTTTGTCTAGCTATCTGATCAGCGAAAGCATTCCCTTTCCCTATATCATCTGTAATCTTTCGATGTGCTGCACATTTCATAACTGCTAACTGAGTAGGGAGCGCAAGCGCTGAGAGTAGTTGTACTATTAGGGAGCCATGTTGGATTTTGGTGCCATGTGAAGTTAGGAACCCTCTCTCTGACCAAAGTCTCCCAAAGTTGTGAACCACCCCAAAGGCATACTGACTATCAGTATATATGTTTACTGCAAGCCCTTCGGAAAGTTCACAAGCTCGGGTCAATGCTATAATCTCTGCGGCCTGCACAGAGTTATGCGTGATTCTCTTGGTTTCCACGACCGTGCTCAATGTGGTGATTTCATAAGCAGCTGTGGATGTACCATCCGGTAGTTTGAAGCAGGAGCCATCACAAAACAGCTCTCCTTGCGGATTATCCAAAGGAGTGTCTTTCAAATCAATTCTACCCTTTGTTTCTTGTTCGGTAGTATACAAACAGTCATGTGACTCTTCATCGCCGCAAGTAGTATCTTGCGGGAAAGGTAGCAGTTCAGCCGGATTAAGAACACAACACCTCTTAATTTGAATGTGAGGAGCAAACAAAATCAATTCATATCTTGTCAACCGTGCAGAAGTGAGGTGTTGTGTTTGGGTTCGGTTCGGTAGAACATCTACAGGGTGAGGCACCATCGGGGTTAGATCATGGCCTAAGACCATTCCCTCACTCTGTTTTACAGACGCAGCAGTAGCAGTGACAGCTCGCAAACATCTTGGCAAAGCGCATGCTACAGGATCAAGGGCGGAAGAAAAGTCACAGCACGGCCTATTCTTCCGTCCATGTTCCTGCGTTAATACAGCCAAAGCACATCCATCACATTCATGCACAAACAACACAAAGGCCTTTTCATAGTTTGGTGTGCCCAAAACTGGTGCCAAGCATAATGCAGTCTTGAGCAAGTGAAACGATTGCTGGTGCTCCGTGTTCCACGGCAATGGCAAAGAAATGCCCTTCTTTGTCAAAGCCAACATCGGTTTAATCACTAGTGAGAAGTTTGGGATCCGCAACCTACAATAAGAAGCCATACCTATCAAGGCTCTAACTTCCTTCTGGTATTTGGGACAGACATGCCAGAAATGTGTTTTATTCTTTCAGGTGTCAATCTTCTTCCCTCCTTTGACAGGAGATAGCCTAAAAAGCTGACCTCCTGGCAACAATATTGAAACTTTTTAAGCAAAGCTTTGTGACCATGCTTAGCTAGATGGATAAGCAATAACACAGCGCCCTCCTTATAGGCGCTCTCAGAGTCAACAGCTAAAAGCAAGTCATCAACATACTGAAGCAATATATAAGTAGAGGACAATTCAAGGGTATCAAGCTGTTCTTTCAAAGCCCTACTATAGATGCTAGGACTCTCTGTGTACCCTTGAGGTGCACGAGTAAATGTGAATGAGCGTCCCCCTAAGGTGAACGCAAACAAGTATCTACTATCCTTTTGTATAGGAATACTAAAGAAAGCATTCTTTAGATCCACAGCACTAAAGTAAGTAGCTGTAGCTGGAATCATGGTTAAGATTGTTGTCATATCAGGCACAATTGGAAATTGTGGAGCGACTTTATTAATGGCATGTAAATCAATTATGAAACGGAATGGAATTGCATTATCGCCTTTTTTGTACACGTGTAAAATTGGACTATTACACAAACTTCCTGAAATTTCTTCAATCACCCCGCGATGCACAAAATCGGAAACAATGCATTTCAAAGCTCGCTCGCCCTCAACTGAAATCTTATACTGGGGAATGCGTGGCAGCTCAATTCCATGTTTCAAAACTATCTTAACAGGTTCAATCTGTAAAACACCGACATCATTGTCGTCAACAGCCCACAAGCTCTGTGGTACATTAATGAATTCTGACAGCAAAGGTCTAGTCAAGAATTGCGAGACAGAAAATTGCTGTGGTGAAATCGTCAAGCGCACTCCATCAGAAGAACAATAAATCACTGCATTTAATTCTTTTAACAGATTCAACCCCAGCAAGTTCTCTCCACAATTGGAAGTCAACAGAAATGGACAGTGGTCCGTAAAGGGACCCAAAGAAATAAGTACCGGCAAAGAAACCGGACAAACAACTGGTGTGCCAGAAAACCCTCCAGAAACATTGGTTTGCCCTGACAGTGGAATGTTTGGAACCCGCGAATGATCAATGGAACACTTCTGTGCTCCAGTGTTTATCAAAAACTGATGTTTCCTATTTCCCACCACCATTTCAACGTAGGGACCTTTCTGATTGACGGGAATAGGTGTAGTTTCCAAACCCTGATTCGGGCAATCCTAACGAAACAGAATGTCATCAAATGAAGCTCTTCACATAAATATGCAACAGAAGGATGATCAAATATGTTCCTGTTGTCCACACTCGAAGTCTGATTATCCTGTGAAAAAGGTTGCTGAGGATCCTGTGTAAACTGACCTCTACCAGGGCCCCCTACACCCAGGCGACCTCTGGATCGTCTACCCGTATTCCCAAATGTGTTATTCAACCTTTGTCGAAGGACGGGGCATTGTGCACGGCAATGACCCTCTAGACGACAATAGGCGCACTGGTTAATGTTCACAGGACCCAAGGGCACATTCCCTTGCGGGACATACTGACCTCTAATCTGAGAACTACCCCCTCTGGGGCCTCTAACAATTTGCTGTAATAGCACTTTAGTCTTAAAATCACCTTTTCGTTTTTCAACTCTATCTTTTTCATTATTGACACGGTTCTCATAGTACTGATCCATGTGCAGTACTTCTGATTGGGGCTTCGCCTGCCAAGCGCTCTCAGAAGACATAATTTGTGACTGGATGTCAGGCAGCAATCCACGCACAAATTTGTCCACAAATAACCTTTTCCCAGACTATGTGCCTAGGTCTTGTCCGCTGAAATCCGAGAATACCTGTTCGAACCGATTAAAGAACTCGGTAGCACCCTCAGACTTCCCTTGGACAAAGGCCGTAAGTTTGTCCCAAATAATTATTTTTTCTGGAATTATAGTTTTTAATTTTGCAATGATTCTATCAGGCAAGGTTAGTATCACCTGGGGCGGTCTTTCACCAGCTGGCCTTTCTCCATCGAGTCTAATTATATTCGTCCATGTATCTCCCAACCCTGGCACGTCATCTATAGTTCTAACTTGTTTCCACAAATCTACGGGCAGGAGTAAAGGAAATAACAAATCGATATCGCCTAAGGTGAACACTGAGGACTGCACGACGGACTATATATCTTTATAGGATCCTGTCGAATTTTTCCTAATATCAGGAATAGATTGTCTAATAGTATTCACTTCCTGTCTTGAGAACGGGACGTGAACAAACTGTGATACATAATGTGCAGGAATGTCCACAGCGACTATTCCTCGTGCAGCATCGGCCGCAATCTCAACCTTCAGGACAAATGTCGCAGGAACCTCTCTCATAGGCAACTGAGAAGTAGGTGACTCGAACGCTTACTAAGCAACAGAGCTAAGTTGAGCGCTAAAACAGTCGAAGAAGTGTCAAGTGAAAAAGCTCTCTTATAAATACTCAATAACTCTGTGGGACAACTAATCTTTCTTTTTACACAATCATCCTGTAGGTACTCTATCATTACCTGTATCACTTCCCTCTGCATTTCTGGCGTATACTGACTATATGTGTCATATACTTCAACTGGCGTTATCCACATATCTGAAATCCATCTAAGTGCGTCCTTCGTATAAATTTGTGCTTCCTCAGATATCGATTTACGACAAGGAAGGAACCGTTTCTGCACATACATACTTTCCCCCTCGTCATCCTCATTCTGAAACTTTTCTAACTCCTTTCTATACCCAAATAACCTCTCGACATGCTCATTTACTTTCTCCACAGTGTCTGTAGAAAACGCTGAAGTATTTAGATCCCTTAACCCTTGCGGGAGATGCGCATTATTTAATTTTCCCCACATCACACATAAATGAATCCCTAAACCTTCAATAAAAAAAATATTCTCAGGAAAATTATCCATATTCCAAAGTGTGGCAAAAACATCAGCTTGATCATCCCTCTCCATACAATGCTTAGCCCATGCAATCAAATCTCGTTTCTTCTCTGGTGGTACACTATTATGCGAGTGACAACCTTCGACCCTGCACCACGATCGACTACAAGCGGCTCTGGACCACTTGGAAGAGAGGGAGCAGGCAAATTCAATGGAGGTACTGTAACTGGTGCGATAAGAAGAGGTGGAGGAGTTGGAGGAAGGGGAACATTAGGAGGAGCAGGAATAACGGGAACAAAAGCAGGTCGAGCAGGAATAGCAGGAGGAAGAGGCAAAGCAGCAGGAAGAGGAACATACGGAGGTGGCGCAGAGGCACCAGGCCTTCGTTCATTTAACAATTTGTCTATGAATTCATCGGAAGCATGGAGGTCTTTGGAAGGATAGATTTTCTGAATTCCAAGTGAGAAAGCCCTATCCATATTCCTAGTCGATTCAGAATGTTTATCTTGGTCATACAATAATGCTTTTTCGGCGTTCGTCTTATGACGGCGCGCATGTTTTTCTCTACTTTTAAGTTGCTGCAACGCTTCTTTTTTCCAATTCTGCAAAACATCACATGCTGCAGGTCTAGCCTTTTTCTTTAATAGAATTGACTCTAAATACTCAATACGAGGGATTTCAAAACTATCATTGATTAGCCACTGAAGTTCGGAGGCATGTCTGGTTTGTCTGTGCCAAATGTCATTAAAAAATATACTTCCAATGCCATGCTAACAGTACATAGTACATGCCGGCGACCCCTCCCGTGGTGTGGGATGGCTAAATTCCAAAGATTGTCTATCGCTGCGGAACAACGCCCTGAAGCAGGTAGACAATTTCCCAGGCATATCAAATTATTGGTGTTACCTGGTCAATAATTGTGTCTGCAGATACAATGCGCCAAATTCAAATTATCAGGGTTGAATTAAGAGTCGGGTCACGACTCACCTGAACAAACCTAAGGAGGTCCGATCGGATTTCAAAGAATCTTACCTAACTAATCTTACCTCGTGTATGGTGATTTCAGCAAGTCTGCCCACCTCGATAAGTGGACCCTCGTCAAGATGCCGTCTCGGACCACAAGCAAATCGTCCAGTGATCGGGTCGTGCAGCGCTGCTGAGGAGTCACGTCTCGTTCAGCGGGGCCCCCTTTTGTCACACCGTCCAATCCCGGTCCGATAGCCTGCGTCAACCTTCAACAATCCGGCATCAATCTTGAGGGTCCCTATTCAGGCGCCAACTGTGAAAACTAAATCAAAATATCGAGGCTGAGTACCCCAAAAGGAAATACACCGAACACGGGTTACAAAGGAACATACAAAGTACTTTATTTTATACTGAATCCAGTTACGAAGAACAGAGCAAAATCAGATAGCTATCGGCCCTCAGTGCAACACAACAAACTCCATCGTGGTTCAGTGTATTCAGTGAGAGACGCTGTACATTAGAATGCATTGGTCTTTTATACTCTTCGTGAGCACAATGTCCAGCCCTACTTCGGGTTAATATTCCGCTAGTACATCACTGATCTAGGGTTCATGCCAAGTGTTGCACATCTGCATATAACTGGTTTGTTTTTAATACATATATCAACAAGCCTACACGGCAACTGTGTATTCTGGGATTTCCCATGCAGGTCTTCTCAAACGTTAATACAATGTAGTTAAACAAGTGTTCTACATTCAGTATTTGAATACATTGTTCTTAACATGCTCGCGGATTAGTTTCTTTGCATGAGTAGTCCTTTACACACAGGTCAACGAAGGACAAGGTCTCAGTTCACGACCTCAACAAGTGGCCTGCAGGCAAGTTACATATTAGCTACATACAGAGGTCAAGACAGCCATGTTGTATTTTGGAATGACATCGTCCACCATTTTTACTCACAGGGTGACTTTACAAAGCAAACCTAAAATGGCGGATTGACCTAAAATGGCGGCTTACATTGATTTTAAGGTCAGGACCTTGCAACACGGATTTCTTCACAAGCGACTTATAAGCAGCTTGGCGTAGGCCAATATACATATATTTATTGCGATAGGAGGCACAATATAATTTCTCATTTGACACTCTGATAGTGGTAGAATATATGATAAGAAATGAATCTGATGTTGACTTTCTGTTGTTTCATGACACACTTAAGTTCTGCGATGTGCAGTAAAATATTGGGTAAATAATTAGTGTCACAGTATACCAAATTCTTTACCTTGTTTTCTCATAAATGGCTAAAAGTGAATATGATAACATTTGTAGCAGTTAAAATACCAAATGTTTACTGCACACTCTTGACAATTATCTGTACGAGAATATGCACAGGTGCTTTGTCACATCTTCAAGAATTGAGTGCAAGAATAATTCCATTGCTTCCTGAGATCCTGCTGTGCCAGTGCTGGGTTTTGAGTTGGCGTCGCTCCTGAGGTCCTATGGCACCGGAGTTTTGTTTAGAGATATGATACGATACGATAAGTCATTTATAATGCGCCTGTACACAAGTGTTTCTAGACGTTACAAGACAAGGGAAGACAGACGGAAGACAAAACAAACGATCTTTCTAGGCCTTGTGTCATTCAGATTGTGCAAGGGGGAAGGAAAAGGAGAAGTGCCAGGGGAGAGGTGGGGTGAGTGCGGTGGCAAAAGCATGGTAAGTGCTGCCAGGGTGGTGGCTCAAGTAAGTGCAAGGAAGCAGGGGACTGTAGAGTTGCAGATACACTCCCTAAGTGGGTGGGAGGCCCGGAGGCAGTGCAAGGGGCTCCTGGACATAGCCTAGTGCCTGTGAGGTTCACTGGGGGGCCATGTTATCAATTAGCGCAGCAGACAGGAGCATCAGCAGGGGAGAGAGAGAAAGCGGAAGTGAAAAGGAAGGTCTTGAGTTTCTTTCCGAAACCTTAGGTGGTCTTGCTCAAGTTTGAGACAGGAAGGCTGTTCCAGAAGGAGGCCCCATCCGAGGACAGTGATCTACCGCCTATTCTCTGCCTGCAGAAGCGTCTGACCCTCAGAGAGTTGGAGGTGCATGAACGGAGAGCTCGAGAAGGTAGATGCTTAGGAAGAGAGAGTTGGATGTAGTGTGGTCCCGGCCCTAGAAAGCCTTGTGGACAATGCAGAGTGTCCTGAACTTGATCCTTGCAGCCAATGGGAGCCAGTGGACAGATTTCAGGGCTGGAGAGTATGAGAAGCTAATGGGTGTCTCACCTACTAGTCCCCGGGGCCATCTCTTTCAGGTGGCAAGGGCACGGCCATCGCCTTTGGATCCAGACCAAGGGGGTGGAGCAGTGAGGGAGGATCACCTGGGTGAGGGGTATTCAGGGAGTGGGGGTGAGGTGACCGATGGTGAGATGTGGTATTCCCCACTTTCCCACACATATGACCCATCCTATCTTATAGGATTCACCACTGTCCCAACTCGCCCCCCCTTTTCACACAAACACGTGGCGGCAGAAGAGGTCGACTGAGAGTGGAGAGGCTAACCCTTACATATACCATTGAACATGTCCTGCTGATCTGGTCAAGCAAAGTTAGGCACTTAACTTCAAGTACATACATCTGATACCAATTAGCTCTCCCCAGACAGATAAAAGGCAGAATATAGAGACACACTCTGAGCAAGGTGGAACACGAGAAGGAGCAGAACTTCTGGGGTGAAGGCGAACCTACTGGAGCAGATTGACAGACAGTGGGACAAGAGTAAAGGGTATAGCACCCCAGGAGTTCCCTACAGGAGGTTGTTGCCTCCAAAAGGCCTTGAAAGACACGTGGAGAAGACTGTATCCCAGACAAGAAGACTGCATTGTGTTCCAAGGATGCCAGCCAACCTCCCGAGTGAACAGCAGAGTTGGGGAGTTGAGGCCAAGCTTGTAGTATTAACCTTTACCCATGAATTAACCTTACAAAGACCAGAAAGGAATGCACACAGCCGGTCAGTTGGCAAGCGACATGAAGGCTGGTGTGTGTGTTAAGCAAAGATTGAAGTTGCAACAGTATATCTCACGATTGAAGGCTGCAGGTGTATGATATGTTAAGAAAGGCAGACCAGTGGTGAACTTTGAATTAGTGATAGCTGTGAAACCAGCGATATTGAGTAGCAGAGCGGTCCGGTGAAAGGAAGTAGCCCATTGGAAAGTCTCTATGAAAGGCAAAGTGTTTTTGGTATAATGTGATAAAGTGAATGAATTATAAAAATCGAAGTGGTCAAAAGTAACCCCGGGAAAAGGGGTGGAAGTGAAAAGGTGAATGTTGATCTTTTGTGCTTATGACATCAAACTACCCTGCAAAAGAGACACTGGGACAATTAACACGAGAGTGTGAGGTGAAGTGAAAAGTCGAAGTGGTCCTGTGGAAATCTATAGTAAAAGCCACGCACAATCGAAAGTCAGGAAAATGTCCAAGCCCGACTGAGGGAGAATGGAAGTGTGATAAATTAGGGAAAGAGAACCCCTAAAGGATGTGAATAAAGCTTGGGGAAGGGACCTCCTGCAAGTGCCATGTTTGAAAGGTCCGAGCCCGACTGAGGGAGACCTACGTGAACTTGTTGTTTTGAGAGGTCCGAGCCCGATCGAGGGAGACGTATGTGAACTTTTTGTTGAACTGTGTTTTGAAAGCTGGAAAGAGAGACTTTAACGTAGAAGGCCAGGCGGGCATTAATCCACATTTTGAACTGCCTTTGTTTTGAGAACCTGAGCCAGAGTGTGTCATCCTGTCTATGGGGACCACCTTACCCTGTGCTGTCCAAAGTGGGGAGGAGAGCTGACTCAGCCAATTGTATTTTTTATATTCAAACACTGATTTTCCTTTGCATACATGTTCTCCATTACACACTTTTTGTACAAGAGATGGGGAAGCATTAGGTTTTGTTAGTATAGGCCATTTTGATTTGACAGACTCAACTAGAACGGTTTTATTTATTATTTGATGGTAGAGACTACTCCCATCCTAGCTGTAGGGCAAAGTAGGAGTTTTTCCAAACGCCGAAAATTGAATAAAGGTTTTACAAATTGTATCTTTTGTATCAGTATCAGTGTTATACTTCTGATACCATGCTTCCCTTGCAAGAGATACAATCCCTTGGCTGGAGGCCAAGGACAAGTCTCGCAGTCCTGTTCTGGGTTAGTTGCAAAGGTGAAGAACAGAGGCAGGCAGATTTAGAAAGAGGCTGCTGCAGTAGTCCAGCGTAAAGAGAATCAGGGATCTGGAGACAGTGAGCTTCTGGGAGAAGGTGAGGAAAGGAAGAAGACCTGAGGAGGTGCAGCTGGTAGTTTGATGTCTTAGAGATGTCAGAGATGTGAGGAGGAAAGGAGAGGGTGGAGTCAAAGATGACACCAAGGTTCTTTACCTAACGAGAGGGTGCAGGTAGAGGGCCCAGGGTGGGTGGCCAGGGGTGCCAATGAGAAGGATCTCAGTCTTGCTGGCATTAAGGCAGAGATCATTGGAGGCACACCATTCCTTAATCACAGATAGACAGTCAGGTATGAGATCCTGAGATCCTACGATGCCAGAGCTGGACTTACAGTGGGCATTGCTTCTGAAATATCTAGGGTGCTCTTCTTGGTTACTGACTGTATTGATGTCCTGAACACTAGACACGTTCTTCCTAGTGCTGTCTAAGTCCTCTATGTATTTATGAAGCATAGATTATTTTTTTGCCCTGGTTCTGTTTTACTCACTTTTCCTACTGATTTTCTTGCTTTATTTTATACAATTTTAATTTAAGGGAAGACATTGAATCCGACTTGGAATTTCTTGGATTTCTGATATTAGAAAACAGACTGAAGGCAGAGACCAGAGCTGTGCTGCAGGAGCTGACTGCTGCCAAGATCAGGACTGTGATGGTCACAGGTAGGTGGCCACCTTTCTATGGGTTTCTCGCTGTATGAGTCCATCTTCATAGTGGCCAACGTATTTGCTTTATTGCAAACCTTCCTGAAGAAATTATTTAGAAATTGCATTAAACTAAGGCCACTGTTTGGCATGCCGCAATGCATACACAAAGGCTTTGTTGTTTGAATCATGTTTTTGATATAAAACCGCTGACATACACTGACCTGTGAAACCGATCTCCAGAAATAAATCTTGGTTCTTCTTTGGATAAGCCAAACATGGGGCTTCATAAAACAATCTTTATAATTTGGCTAGCACTTGGAATTGTTCCTTTCCCCATTTCTAAGGAGCTCCATACTTCAGTAATTTAGTCAATGGTTGTGTGGTTTCCGCATATCCTTCAATGAATTTCCTATTGTAACTTGTCATCCCTAATAAACCTTTTAACCCTTCAGATTTGTGGGATCTTTAAATATTTGAATAACTTCAATCTTTTTCTTTTGTGGGCTTAACCCTTGCCCCATCAACTCATGTCCCAAGAAATGTACCCTTTTCCTACACCACTGCACCTTCTGCAATGACACTTCTGCCATAGCCTTTTGTAACTGGCTGAGCACATGTCTAATTTCATTTAAATGCATGTATTGGGTATTTATAATGTGCCAATACACAATCTCTTTAATGACTTTTTATGTCTTCATTTTTTAACAGGAAATCATCCACATAGACCACTGTTCCCCTCCCAGCTGCATCAGGGAGGGCTTTTTTGAGGAAGATCCCAAATGCACTTTTACTGTTGATAAAGCCAAACAGGGTACCATTCCACGCATATTGTAGTACATTAATCAAAAAGGCAAATAGATTTTGTATGTTTTTGGCCGGGGGTACACCCCAATAACCTGTTGTAAGATCCAAGGTGGTAAAGACCTTTGTTCCTTGAGTCTACGCAAGGCCTTGAACAATAAATGGAAGTGGCCACCTTGACACAGGCACCCTCTAATTTAGTTTTCTCAAGTCTGCACATAAACGCCATTGACCATTGGGCTTCAGCACACATAATATGGGCGTGTTGGAGCTACTGTGAATGGGTCTAATGTTTCCTCTGGACTCTAAACTTTTAATTATTTCTGCCGAGGACTCCAAACAGGCCATGAGTAGCCTACTTTGTGCCACAAATAAAGGTTCCTTAGCATAGCCCTCTGGCAGAGTAGCAACATGCAGTCAACCCCCACAATCACAGGCATCCGTAGCAAATACCTCCTTCAATTCAATAAATATTTTTCTCAATTGGTCTTTCTCTTCTTTATTGGTGCAGGCATCTGCCACCTGAATTTGTTCCTCAACCATTATAGAAAATAATGGAAAATCCTCCAAAGGAGGAACCTCTGTACTTTCTTCTAACTGTGTGGCAATATCCCTTTGAGAGACGCCACCCTCAAGGAGCCTGGCATTTCAGCCTCTACTTCAATCTGATGTTTTTCCTCCTTACGTTCATCCACCAGAAATAGGATGCAATCGTCCTCATGACAACAAATCACACCCTTTGGTTCATAACCGTAAACGTACTGAATTCAAAAAATCCAGTTTGGTTTAGAATTTAATGACATAACCTTCAAGAATATTCCCAATGATTGGATTGTTTAAATCTGCAGTGCAGTGTGATTCTTGCATCGCCATCCCTAATGGTGTCCCTTCTACCAAGTGAATATCTTGACATCCTTTGTTATTCACCAGTATTTGAATGGAAACATCCCCAACTTCCACTAAAGGTGTGTATTTTCATTCTAGCCCCTGCTGCCTCATGGTTTTAATGAGACAAACAAATGCATTGGCCTCCTTCATCTGGTGTCCCTTAGTGTACTTTAATGGTATTGCAAATTGCCTTGTGAATGCAGGAATGGTAACACCCAACTTCACTTGCAGCTCAGCTACATATGGCGTTATTTGGTTACCTTCTGTCTTCAAACTGGTCTAGAACACACCTTTTGATTCCAGAAATCTAAAACCGTACACATTTTGTGCATGATGTCCTTTGCAATATAGAATTTAGCTCTGGTTCCACTTACATCACTTTCTCATTAATGAAACTCCTTTCCTGTTCTAGGGCCAAAACTGCCTCACTCATTTCTGGATGGCCATCACATGCACAAGCATCCAGGCCTGACCTTCCTTCATGTGTACTTCTGCAATTGTTCAAATATACTTTTCCTGGCTCTGAAACCTCACTTTGCTCAGAGTCTTCATCACTCAGAAGAACCACAATGTGTTTTCATCTATCTGTGCCTGGCAGTTCCTCCTGGGATGCAGTGAATCTCTAATGACTGCTTTTCTTTTTCACCTTGCATTTCACCCTGACGCATGAAGATACACTTCCACTGCTCTCTTTGATCTTGCAATGGTGTGGCTTTCTTTTGCATTGCTAACCTGGCTCATCACATTCTTAGGTTTCAAAGGCTTCTTGGCCAAAGACTACAGAAACCCATTTACCCATTCAATTAGGGGTGATAATCTCTTCAGACAATTTTTTCCTGATAGGAATGGAGTTTCCTCAATGAACGTGACTACCACCTCTTGCCTCATCCTAAGTTTCCCGACCTTGATGTCAAATTCAGTGGCACCTTTCACTGGTATTTCTTTCACATTGAAATTGTTCACAGGGCCTTCAATCTGTCACAATTTCAACGTGTCTTGTGGAAGTCTCCCTTTGTTTATGCTGTCCAATACTTTCCTTGACATTACGTTGCTCGTGCACCGGTATCCACCATTGCAGGTACATTGCAATGCTCTTCAATTGTAACAGGGGCATAATACCTGTCCTCACATTCGTCCAGTATGCATAGGAAAGGTGAATTGTTACTAATCTCAGGACTTATTTTCCTTTGGCCTGCTTGGCTTCTTGCTAAGCAAAGGGCAAATGAAATTACATTTTTCCTCCCTTTTTGCCCATCTCTTTTTCAGTGTCTCTGTTTATTTTTCTGTCCTGTGAATTCATTTGGAGATTTGCCATGAATTGTCCCACTTGTATAGCGGGCCACCTGTGTTTACACCCCATTCCTTTTCTGCTGTTCCCCCATTATTTTGATTTCCTTCACTTACCTCTAGACTTGGGCACAACTATTTTGTGTTTTCGTTAATATCGTGTGGCAGAATATCAGAGTTTTGTGTTTGAAGCTTACCTGGCTCTTGTACCATACCGGTCAGCTCTGCCGCTTGGAATACTTGGGGCTCAAAATACTCAGGCTACTCAACTACACACATTCTTTGGGAAACTTTCATTTCTGTGGAGATATGAGCACTATTAGAATTGTCAAGTAATGAAACCCATCATTTTTTATTTCTGTTTTCACCTATTATTTCTTTCATTCTGGCATCATTTAATACTGAGGCATTAGTCCACCATTAATCGTGTAAAGGTCCACTTGGTCACTGTGTATCATTTGTTCAAAAGTATGTGCCCCATCATTTTCATGTTGCATGCTCTTTTTAAATCATCTTTTAATGTGTTGTTCTTTGGGTCCCTCCTGTGCATTTCTCTTTTCTTCTTTTGCATTTTAACACACCTGAATAGTTTGGTTTAATTCTAAGTCAAACCACACTCCTTTCTTGTGTGTGATTTTATTTCCTATGTTACCATCATCTGGTTGTTTTCATAATTCTAATTCACTTAGCGATTCAGTTTGTTCAGACAATAGTGTGTCATGTGTACCTTCGGTTTGGGAATCCTGGCTGATTAGTCATTTGCTACTACCTTTTTGAATGTCACACTTGCGACGTTCTGCATTCCCACCTAGATGCTGTTTTTGCCCTGTGCATAGCTTTCCTATCTGCTCAGCTAACATTTTCACTTTTGCCTCTAAGCACTGGACTCTATCCAGGTCCCTAGACTCACCCCTCCGTGCTCTAGGTCGGTACTGGTTGGATTCATATCGATCAGGCCTATTTTGGATTGTTTTCAGGAGACTGATTCCTGTTTGTATTTCCCCTGAACTCCCGAGACAGAGGATGTGGGGAATGTAGGGTGACCGTCCTCAGTCCACAGTCTACCTATGAACTATAGGTTACATTTTGTCTCTCATTTGATTGATACTACTTCCTTTGCTGATTTCCATTTTCCATAAACATAGCCACATATCTTGGCCATGTCTGATTTCCATATATCATTGTCGCATGGTTAAAACTAATCCATGCCCCTAATGCCTGGTAGGGCCTGTTATACATTTGACTTTGGTGTTATTAGGCCCTAGCATATCATAGCCAAATGAAAGATAACGCAGACACAAAGTGAGTTTTCAGGTGAGTTTATTGAAACGGGCCCACCATTTACAACACCAAGAACCAACTGCTGTTCTTCTCGTTCCGGCCTCAAGAGCTCAGTAGAACTTGGTGCATAGCTAATGAAGATGGAACCCCGAACGAAAGTAAACACATCCATAACAAAGTAAATTCTTTACATATCTCCCTTCCCAGAACATTCAATAAAACCCCAAAATAACACTATATTTATGACTTAACTCAATAAGAATTAAAAGAATTTACACACAGAAAGATCTCATTGAACAAAATCCTTTAACCAAATTGGTTTGTGTGTAGGTCTCCTTGAAACAGTATTGTTATTAACTTTGACATTTGGATTAGTATTAGAGTCATCAATTTTATTATCCTCACTTAAGATTTGTTCCACACTCACGCCTTGAGGTTCCACACCACGTTCCTCCTTCCTTGTCTCAACTCTTGCCAACCTGCCCTGAGACCACACCTCACCTCCTTCCAACACGACCACACTTCCTCGCACCTCAACAATTTTCTTAAGACCAATATATTTACTTTCGCACACTTCTGTGGACACCTGGGGTTCTTTAATAACACCCAATCTCCAGCTTGCCATTCCCTGTTTTTCACACACTCTCTCCTGTCAAAAGACTCTTTATTGATACTTTGTGCCTGTACAATAAGTTTCATAATGGTATTCCTATCCACTACTACAGTACCAGCCAATCCTAACCACCCAGGACAGAGCTTAGTTCCTGGCTCTCTACCCTTAAGTGATACCAAAGGAGACACTTTTGTAATCGAATGAGGGGTAGTTAAATAACCCCACATCATGTGGTTCAAAAATTCTCTCCAGTTTTGGCCAGCACACATTGTAAGCTGAATTCCTCCCTTAATAAACCTATTGACTCTCTTAACTAATCCATTTGCCCTTGGGTGATAAAGTGCTGTTCTAATGTTTTTAATCCCATATCCTTCCAAGAATGTCCTCATAAACTGAGAAACAAACTGCACACCATTGTCAGAAACTAATTCAGATGGACAGCCCTGTCTGAGAAACACATTTTCTAAAAAGGAAACCAAGTCTCTAGCTGTTACCTCTCTAGCTGATTCCCATTCTACCCATTTAGAAAGGAAATAAACTAGAACAAAAATGTACTTGAATCCATCCCCAAAACCCACTACTGGTCCTAATATATCAACAGCTAGTTTTTGCCACGGTTGAATTGGCACACTATTTGGAATCAAGGGCACTTCTCGCACAATCTTACTTTTATCACTTAGTTGACATGCATTACAATTTTTTACAAAATTGTCCACCATTCTATACATTTTGGGCCACCAGTAACTGTGTCGTACCCTTCTCTTAGTAACTCCTTCTCCCAGGTGGCCTTGATGTGCCAGTTCCAACAGACTCCTTTTCACACCTTCTGGCAGAACTATACAATTTCCCCTTCTCAATCTGCTCCCTACCATGCTCAACTCTTCTCTTAATTCCAACCATGCTGCAAAGTCTTTTCAAGAATTTCTTTATCAGGCCATACATCCACAGTCCACTGCTTAATAAGTTTGACATCCTGATCTATTAGTTCAGCTTGATCCCACTCCCTACGGTCCACACTTACAAGTTCTGCAACAACACACTCTTCAGTGTCATTGGCATTCACAGTTAGATTTCCTTCCACTGGCATTCTAGACAAAAAATCTGCCACCAAGTTGTATTTCCCAGGCAAACAGCTAACATCAAAAGTGTATGTTTGAAGGCCTACACCCTGTCTGCTTATTCTTGGAGATTCTACCACCCAACTGCCACTATCAAACAACTGTATCAAGGGTTTGTGATCTGACCGCACACTATGTTTTCTCCCACACAAGATATATTTGAAATGGTTAATAGCCCAGAACATAGCCAATGCTTATCGTTCTATAACAGAAAAGTTTTTTTCTGCTCCTTTAAGAGTCCTGGAAGCAAATGCTGTAACGCTGTCTACTTTATTAGTATCATACTGTAACAAAGTGGCTCCTAGTCCTAATACACTGGCATCAACCACTAATACTGTATGGTCATTCACATCAAATTTCCCAATGGAAGGAGCACGCACATTTCCTTTCTTAATTCTTTTAAATGCTTCCCCACATTGCATGGACCACTAAAATTTCGCTCCTTTTTTCAATAAATCTCTGATAGGTGTGGATATGATAGCAAAATCTTTCACAAACTTATGATAATATTCTACTAACCCAATAAATGATCTAACTTGGTCCTTATCTGAAAGACATGGTGCATTTTCAATTGCCTCAACAGGCTCACTTTAGGTTTTATACCTTGACTTGATACTACATGACCAAGGTACTCCACACTGTCTACCGATAGTTTACACTTGTTCCTCCTTACAGTTATCCCAGCCTCCCCCAATCTTGACAGTGCAGTTTTAAGTAACAAATCATGCTCCTCCTTGGAGTCCGCGTACACCAAGACGTCATCCTGGAAAATAATCACATTACTAACTCCCTCCATCATCATTTCCATTACCCTCTGAAATACTGCTACTGCTGAGGCCAAGCCAAATGGCATCCTACAGTATTCAAATATCCCTTCAGTGGTGAGGAAGGAAGTAAGATGTTGACAATCTTCTGAAACTGGGACTTGATGGTATGCTTGCAACAGGTCAATAACGGAAAAGACATTTGCTTTACTCAATGTTGCCAATTTTTCACAAATTATTGGTAGATGGTGGCGTTCAACCAAAATGTTCTTATTAAGATCCCTCAAATCCACACATAGCCTTATGTCCCCACTGGGTTCGTAGCTATAGCCACAGGTGACAGCCACTCTGATCCTGCCACTCTTTCTATGATGCCTCTTTGGAGTAGAGCTTCAATATCTGCTTTTACTTTGCTCTTAAGATTCTGCAGAATCAGTCTAACTTTATGTATTTTTGAAACAGCACTTTCTTTAGTTTTATCTGATGTTCATATCCTCTCAGTCTCCCAAGATTTTCTGTGAACACATTTGGAAACTCCTTTTCCCAATGATCTCTCACTTCTGCAATCGTGACAGGAAATTCTGCATTAGCCTGTATTCTAATCCCCAACTATTTCAGCTCACTCCAGCCCAATAATGATGATCCTTCTCTGGATACAAACATTTCTGCTTCACAACTCCTTCCTTTGAAGTTGATGAGAGCAGGATACTTCCCTAATACATCAATTTTGACGTTGCCATACACATAGGGCTCAATGTTAGGTTTGCCCAAGTGTTCCATTTTGCCTTTGACACAGTTCTCAAATGTCTCCTTAGACATTATTGTCCATGGTGAACAACTGTCCACTTTCATTGTGACAACTCTATTATTTATCATAAACACATGTATGGGTCCCTCTTCTCCATTAGAACACATCTCCAATTTCCCGTACATGTTTAACTTGCGTATTTTGACACTCTGCTATATATTCTTCCTGTTCAAGGCACCTAGTATTTGTCTCTATGCTTTTTCTACTGAAGAACTTTATCTGCAAACTCTTGCAAAAGTCCTCTTTTCTTGCATTTGAGGCAATTAGCGTTTCGGGCAGGACAAAAAGGATTTAAAGAAACATGCCGATTGCTACCATACTTGAAGCACTTTAAGCTCTTCCCCGTGTTGAATTTTCTTCCCAGTTTTGATTTCCGCTATTTCATTGCTTTGTTTCTCTGACTTCATGCTGGCCATGTACTTGGATGTCCCCTCCATTCCTCACGCCACTTCAACTGCTTGTTCGAGGGATAGGTCCTTCGATAGTAGTTTCTCTTGTATTCTATTGTTGTTTGTGCAGCGCACTCATTGATCACGAATGAGGGAATCAGTCAAAGACTCAAATTCACATGAATGACTTAGTGTGCGCAGTTCTGCAATGAATGTTTCAACTGGTTCTAGAAGATCTTGGCTCCTTGAGAAAAATGTATATCCCTCAAAGGTGATATTCTTCCGAGGCTCGAAGTGTATTTGTAATTTCATATTTGCCACTGAAAACTGATCTTCTTCTCCTTGTCCCACATCTGTAGGTTCAGACAGACCATCAAAGACACTGCGCCTCATCACGAGTTGGGCGGTAACGCTGGCGGTATTACCACCTGTGCTATTAGCCCTACCGCCAAACCCCCTGGCGCTATTAGCGCCGGATCACGTGTTTGGTGGAATGGTTAGTGCCCATTCCCCATTGGACCCATTTGTGAATTCCTCATTCCCCATTGGGCCCAATGGGGACAATTCACGCTATTACCGCTGGCGGATTTCCTGCCGGCGGTAATGGCACCGAAAATCGGCAATTTTGCTGCGGATTTCCCCCAGCTCAGAGCTGGGGTGAAATCCGCCAAGGCCATGATCTGGTGGACCCTTTACCGCCAGACTCGTGATGAGGCCCACTGTGTCCCTCAGTTCCCAAATTATGTAATAACACAGCCTCCTTTCTTGATGGAGCCAACTTATCCCCCCCTATGGCAACTAAATAAGTGTCAAAAAGTTTTTTCCATCTGTCCCATATAATGATAGAGGTATGTTGGATAGTTTGTGTAAATTTGGGGTCTGGCGGTATTTTCTTACCACCAAAAGAGAGTGGTAGTTTGGTAATAACTTATCCTTGCATTTAGATTGGGTTTGGCCTCATATCATTCTAGTGACCATACCTTGTTATATTATATTGGCAAATCTAGTAATTTGCACTACTGGCGGTATTTTGTGGTGATAGATCATTTAGTGGTGAGCATAGTTTCCTTCCCTATATTATAACCCCATCATAAACAAAACCTTCCTTACTATTGGAATACCTTCTAGTTATCTATAGAGGGCCTTGGACCTATACACATAAGGGGACCTAACACTTTTATATAGAGTGGCACCTACAGCCTGTGGCCGGTATCACAGGCTTATCTACACCAGTGATCTATGCCCATAGGCATTGCTGGCTCATGGACCTCCAGCAATCTATATTATATTGAATACCCTCCAACAACATGCAAGGAGGGCACACACGCACACACCTGTTTATCACTGCTTATTCTTGGTTATTATTCTATCTGCATGGGCAAAATGACAAATGCATTATCAAAGAGAATAAATCTCCCCTGTGTCACAAATACAATCCCAAATGCAATATATTTTTTAAAAAAATACACCATCTGCTTTTATATATTATTTGTATTGAAAACAAATAAAATTCACAATAACAATCTTACCATGTGCATTTTCCATAATCTGTAACAAAAAGAAAAGAAGAAAGAATACAGTAACAGAGCAAACACGTTTTTTTCTTTTTAAACATATGACTTTCTTTTTAACAGTATACACATGACGAATCAAGATGCTGAGGGTTTCCCTTGCTACTCTGACTACCTGATATTTTTAGATTGGTCATTCGTCAAACAACGGCCCACAGAACCTCACTTAAACTGTCTGCTTACCAGAAATATGTGTGGCTCTCTCCCACACACGACCTTCCTTCACTCGCCTATGAAGAACAGGCCCAGTCAACATGAGCTGTCCCTGTTATCTTGGTTATATCAACACAGGTAATCTCCCTCTATTTTTGTTGTAGGGGGGCCAGTCTCTCGGAACGGGAGACACACTCAAAGGGATATATACAGAATTGAGGACTGGCTACCCCTCTCTCAGTCCTACCATGCTAGGCCAAGTAACCTACAGAATCCTATTGAGCAGAACAAGTCACTTATCAATTAGTGCCAATTATGCACATACACACAACACAGAGCGAGCGAGAGGAACCATCTTATTCAAAAATTAAAATACAGTCACAAGATAACATCTTATGTATTTTATTTATTCAGTATCAAAAGACCAATCGCAGGTAGTTAGAAAAGGAAAAACACAGCGAGAGGTGCAACACACATATTAGATTAAATATTAAACATCACTGACTACTTCTCGCTTGTTTAAAAAGCAAAAGCAAAAACAAAATATTTCATGTGGGGTTCAGCATCTTAGTCATGACCACTCTTTTAATTTAGGTGGTTTACGGATACAAGACTATCTACTTGGGCTAGTCTATTGTCATGTGTCGACTTGTTTCGGCCGTCTCAGCATATGAAACACTATCCCTAGTGTCTCTACAGACAATAAATTGTGGGCCTTCTTCAGGACAGACAGATTTCTTTTCAGATGGTGAGCCTCTTTTCCAAATCACTGTTGTAAGGTGAGTACAATCTAAAAGTCAAACATATATACATTTATCACATATTAAAAACACTAAAAAATGGTTCCATTCTCAAGCAACATCTCTGGTTCTTAATTATTACAATTTCATATCAAACATATTAATCTCATGTGCTCATTTTACATCAGAACCTCGTCAAATTGTGGTCATATTACATTCTGTAGGTTTAAATGGCCTTTACCTACATCTTGGTAGTACTAGAGCTTATTCCTAGGAACATTTAGTAATAATGCGAGTGAATCGCTATTTCCAGTTGTTCGTAAATCACCGCTCTGCCTGTCATTAGAATTTGCAGGCTTGAATGAGCTCTGTAGAAAAATGCCCAAACATATGTGTTAGTGGATCATCGTATTATTGGTTCACACGTTTATCTCACTCATTGTGATTAAAAAAATTATTCGGTTGTGTGAAACCCTTTTTTTTAAAAAAAATCTTTTTGGAGGATCGAATTGTCCTATATCATTTAAATGGATGCTGTTGTCTCATCTATTTTATCTCAAATTGATTTCTTCTTAACGTGCTATGATAATTCGCACTACAGACATTGTGCTTATCTTGGTGTCTGGGATGCACAGCGAAACTTCCAAGCAGGTGCCAGTGACACCAAGAACATCTATCTCAAGAGCCCAGCCAACACGAACTGACTTCCCCCTGTCATCTTTCCATTAGAAAAACTCAGAGCCTTCCCACATGTGACGTGACACATCTGCAGACACTTCCTTCCAATCATATTAGCAGAAAATGTATTCTGTTAACACCCTCATGTCCCAAACAATGGGAGCTTCAGATTATAACTGTATCTTTTTCGATCTCCTGCTGCCTTCCTTTCTGCTTTATGCATTCAACACAGCAAGAGAAAAGAAGAGAGAAAAAAAAAACCCAGTGCACGTTTAAACACGAATTTCAAAATATGTATTTTCACCTCATTTTGTCCATGGGACTACATTATAATGTTAATGAGTTAGCATTAGTGATTAGTAATTGTTAATTAAAGTTAGTCAGTTATATATAATGTAGTTCTTCTATGTATGAGGTATTCAAGAGAAAAAAAAATGTGTGCACTTTACTCTCTGCAGCTTCACATTGGGCTTTGGCTGCGTTATGAATTCCATACCTTGCATGCCTCCAGCCACATATTCACATGTTATACTGCCAACATAAAGATGACTGTATGTGTGTGCCACATTATTGCTGGCAACAAAATGCCATCACATTTATTGAAGCGCTATATACTCTAAAGCGCTATAAATATTATAAAGCGCTATATATATTACTACAGGTACCAGGTTCTGACAAGAAGGGTGGGGGAGGATGCATACTGGCTGCTGCCATGGTTGCTGATTATGTCAAGAATTTAAAAGTGATGCACCCTGAAGATATTTGTTTGCCAGTTCCTAGTAGGGTTTCAAATATATAAAGTTTAGGATTGTGCTCTTGTGGGCTTCAATGTTGTGGCATATCACCCATCAATGCCCTTCCCCTTCATTGATATAGCCCTTCTTTCTGCTTTATGGTACGCAGTACAGTTGTCATGAACAGCCGCAGTATGTGGAAGAGCTTCTCTGCGGTAATTACAGTGGCTATGACTAACACTACCGAGCGCCCCTCTCCTTGCCTTATTACAGTAAAATCCAGTAGTACACAGTAACACTATTGGGTGGGACAGACCCTGCCTTCTGCTATCATCATTTCCCGGCCGCTACAACGCCCAAAGGAAGAAGAAAGGGGTGGACCAGCCAATGCGTCCACAGGCGTGGACAATGGCGAGTTTGGGCAGTGTCAGTGCTCACGGCCGCTACAATGCCCGGGGAAGAGACGGAGCAGCCAACTCATTCACAAGATGTGAACGCTCACAACGAGACAGCTTCACTCTGAAGGCTTCTCACTTTACTGTGAGGCGGAGCTGTTCCTCTCAGAGCCGCGCTGGCTTGGTAGGCATTGCGACGGTCCACTTCGCAGCAGCACAGTTCCTCTTGGTCCATCTTCTAGGCTGACCTCTGTTTCGACGGTCGATACAGAGAAACTGGATCGATGCGCAGGGGGCCCATTTGATGCAGGGAATCCTCGTCGCCAATGAAATATCACGACGGACACAAAGCAAGTTTTCAGGTGAGTTTATTGAAACAGGCCCACCAACTACAACAACAAGAACCAACTGCCATTCTTCTCATTCGGACCTCACAAGCTCAGTAGAACTTGGCGCATAGCTCGTGAAGCTGGAACTCAGAATGAAAGTAAACACACCCATAACAAAGTAAATTCATTACACGAAACCCCACCTTTGGGGAATTATCAAGATACCTGGGACTAATGTACGCATCTCTCTGGCTGGGATCTGTAGACTGAAATACAGTAGCGAGGGATGGTGTTGCCTAGCCCTGCATGGCCACACCCTTCTGGTTATATGGTGTATCATTCTTTATTTGAACAGTCTCTAATGGCATGTTTTACCCAGATTTTATTTCTAACACTGTAGGGGCAGATTCTTTCATTTGTTTGCTGTTTTGACTCCTTAATTTTATCCTCATGTGAAATTACTTCACAAATCTTGGTTGCCTGATCAAGAATCAACAGCATGCTTCTTTCTCTAGTGAATTAATGAGCTAGCTTAGAGACCACTTCTCTTTGCCAGCCTTAAAATAATGTGGTCTTGAATTCTGCTGATTTTGTATCACAGGCCTCGTCAAAACGTGAAAAAGCTCTTTTTAGGTTGTGCAAGAAGTGCTGGAATTATTCATCTAACTGCGCTGTCATATTATATGCTGCTTTTTGTTGCGACCTGGGTAGACCGATATGGAGAGAACCGTTTTCTAATACCTCTTTCAAAATCATCCCATGGTAAATGCTCCTGTTCATTCAAACCACATATAAAGCTATCAGGATGGGCATTCATCGTGAGATGGGAAAATCTGACATGCTGAGTTTTAGGAATGCCCAAGGTCTTAAATAGCTCGACGACAGTGTCCAAATGTTCTACAGAACTTATACCTGAATCTTTCCTGAATGGATTGAACAAACTGTTAATATTTTTCATGATTTAGATTGCATTAAACTGTACTTTGTTTTGACCCCACTCTCTGTGCGCTGTGCAAGCAGGCCCATTTTCTATTACTGGTGTGTATCCAGCTCTCGCTGATTGTACATCAGCTGGCAAATTTCCCAGGCTGTGTCTGAATTCAGCCTTGATGAGTGTAATGTCCTGCTGCCCTCAAGATTTTGAGAACAGTTCTGGGTTTCTAAAATCTGAACTTTGTTGCCTCGTCTCTCTAATCTGTGCATGGACCTCTTTTGTTTCCTTAGAGAATGCAGAGTTTTCTTTTCTCAATTTGACAATTAACTCATTAATTTGAGTAATTTGCACCCTGTAGTTATCGATCACTTCCAGCTTTCTATCATCCTCAGACTATATTCTGAATACCTCATCTTCTAATGTGTGCAAGTCCCTAAAAGATTGACTACCACAATTGCATGGCACCTGCATTTCTGATAAAGCAAGGTCTCTGTCCTTCCAGGCATATTCTAAATCCATTTTTAATGGGTAATTTCAACTTCACTTTCACTCATCTTCCCCTCTTTCTGTCCAGAAAAGCATCACATCTGGGTTGTAATTGTACACTAAGCTCACCTTGTTTAGAATTCTCCTCTAACTGTAACATTTTCTCACGCATAGTTGCCAAGTCACATCACACGCCTGCAGTGATATGATATGATATGGCATTTATAACGTGCCTACACACAAGTGTTTCAAGGCACGATGAGGCAAGGGAAGGGGAACAGAGGGAAGACAGACAATGATCCTACTAGGCCAGGTATCATACAGATTGCGCAAGTGCATGGGAGGGGGACGGAGGAAAGTGCGGAGGGGGGACAGTGCAGTACATGGGATAGTAAGATAATAAATAAGTAAACGTGTGGCCAGCTGTTGGCAAGTGCAGGGTTAAGTGCAGATAACAGGTTTCAAGTGCTGGTAATGGGACTGTAGGGATACAGAAAAAACAGTCCCCAAGTGCGGGGGTTGCCAGGAAGGTAGGGCAGGGGTGCGACTGGCGGGGGAGGGTGCCTGGGCCCAAGATCAGATGATGGCCTGGAACTAATGCAGTTTCAGTATCAGCCAGGAAGTCAGCAGGAGAGAGGAAGAGAAAAAGCAGAAGCAAAGAGAAAGGTTTTTAGGTGCTTCTGGAACCAGAGATGATTCTTCTCAAGTTTCAGGGAGACAGGGATGCTATTCCAGAGGGAGGCCCAAGCCGAAGAAAGGCATCTACCAACAACTCGTTGCTTGGAGAAGCGTCTGACCCTGAGTGATCTCACCATCCTTCATTCTCAGTTCAATGTATGTAAATCAAACCTTGCAGTCATTTTGTATCATTTGGTCCTCTGATAGAAAAGAGTCTTAATAAATATGACTGTAATACCGTCCCCTCTGTAAACAACTGCTTAGGACATTCTTTATCAAGTTCTAAGACTACTCACTCTCGCCAACCCGAGATTGTTTGCGATGTCCAAGTTGCAAATGCATAAAACTTGATTTCTGCATGTATGCAGCTATAAGCTATTTCAATTTCTATCATATCTGCGGTGTACCAATGTCATCTGACACACAGCGCAACAAAAACGATTCAAAAGACATTTCAATGCGTGCCCTGCACGGCACAGTATGACCTCACTATAACGTGCCACGCCTAACAAATGCACTCACCCACACATGCCTACATTCTCCACCAAATATGTTAGGATTTGTGTTTGCTAGAATGTAAGGAATTAGTTCATAGGTCACCTGTTTATTCTTATGATTTATTTTGGTATCTTTGGCTATCAAAATGTCTAATATCGACTCTACCGATACAGCAGACTTCACCACATATCACAACATTAACAGATCACACAATAATAAAAACACACAGGCTTTAACAATTATGCCCCCAGGCTCATTCTATTCTTTCCACAAAATTAGGATAAAAAAATGTGCAGTGAAAGACATCAGCATTATATCGTTATTGAACACTTGCAAGAAACAGGAAGAAGGGCATAAACCTAGCTTGGCAAAAACACAGCTTTCATACATTTGCTGTGCCTTTATATTCACAGCAATATTGGCAGAAATGCCCTTAATATCCCCCACCCAAGACCATGATGTAACTTTTGCCTTCAGTGAAACCAGCTACAGCTTTTCTGGCTTTTTCTACAATGACCTTTGGGCAGCACACCTGTTCAATATTTCACCGAGCAACATGCAACATGCAACATGACATCCTCTGATCCTGGCTTGCACCAGCTTCAACAATTAAATTGTTCTTTCAAGTGCACATTCTGCCACCTCATTGTGCTCTGAATCTAATGTCCGCTAGGGACACTAGTGTTCAGCGTTCAATTTTCATATTTATTTCCTAAGCCAACATTGCAGTGTGAATGCATTCAGTTACAGCCTACAGGATGGGCTGTGGCATAAGCACACCCACTCTGAGCCCAACCTAATTACTAATGCCACTAGGATTCTAATGAGTTATTGTGGTGTTAGTATTTAGTGGTTAGGGTTGTTAATACGCTACACTACACTGTGCTATACTGAACCCCAAATCAAACCCCTCTTTAGTTTACCTTCAATGCCACACATCAGTTCTAATATCCTAACTCACACATATAACCCATGCTGTCATTTTAGCATCACTTTAATTTGGTGCACACTGTCTCTGTTGAAATTAGTGCATCATTAAAATTCCAACATTTTACTCCTCTTTTAAAGAAAATTAATTTGGACCCCTCTATGGCAAAAAAATATTGTCCAATCACTAATGTCACGTACCTCCTGAAGATTTTAGACCATGTCGCTTATCTTCAGTTCCAGGAATTTGTGGAGGCAAATAATATCCTAGCCACTCACCTATCGGACTTTAAATCTAAACATGGGACTGAAGCAGCCTTAGTGGACTTAAAGTCCAATATCTCTGGTATTGTGCAGAAGGGTCATCCGGTGCTGCTGATGTTATTAGATCTGTCAGCAGCGTTCAACCTTGTCGACCGCACACTGGTAGTTGACAGGCTTAACGGAATTGCCTGCTGCTCTGAGATCGTTGCCCACTGGATTCAATCCTTTTTGGGAAAAAGATCTTCCAGACTGGCTGTCGATGGCACAAAAGCCTTTCCCATTATCACCACCTGTGGTACCTTAGGGCATTTATGTGTCATTTTTTCTGGTTTCTAAAGGTCATACATAAAAAAAGACTGATTTATTTTGATGAATATTGGTACGCTCCTTGCCGCCCCACTCCCCCTCCGCATACACACACAAACACACATTCATGTTCATGTCCCAATATCTTACACGTGCACATACAAACACACGCTACAACACACGACGCACACACTACACACACACACACTCACCTGACACTCCCATGGCTCATTCTCTGTCTCATCTTGCCTGTCAACCCCGGTGCGCACTCGTGTGCGTTGCAGGGGCTGACAGTTCGATTTAGAAAGACTGCTCTGTTTGGTCATAGAGTGGTATTTTTAAATTGATCTTTTTGTGAAAAGATCTTTGCAAAAAGAGTTTTTCACTTAGTACCCCTCAGGGCTCCTCTTTGTCGCCTACCCTTTTCAATATCTACATCAAGCCCTTACTCAATCTCTTGGACAATCTGGAGGTTCAATACACCAACTATGCTGATGATACCCAGATTCTCTTAGAGTTATCGAGTAATTATTTTCTTTTTTTTTATTTATTTGTTTTGGTTTATAATAAACCTTTACAAAAATTTAAGAGAAAAGCAAGAATCAATGAACGGAATCACCGAGTTACAGAATTACAGAATCGGTTGGTTACAACATTTTTACAAAATATAGGTAATAAGAGAATCCAAAACAATACATTAAGTACATAATTGATTCTGTTTAAAAAGCAAACAATAAGACAATAATTTGTTTACCTAAAAAAAGAAAATTTATTATGAATCCAATCAGTAGGGAGGATAAAAAAAACACCACAATAGTGGTTAGAAGTTACAAAAGGAACTTATTCCTTAGTATCAAAGTGCTTTCCGTCAGAAAATAAGGAAAGACAACAAATTTTGCATCCGGCTAGCAAAGTTCACATACATTTCTCAAAAAAGAAGTGACCCGAATGATCAGAGTTGGTGAATTCTCATGTAACATTCTGTTCCATATAAATTCTCTATTTACCTCGTGGGTTGAGTGTACAAATTGTGCAAAATAAAGTATCCTGTAAGATAAGAGTCCAGGACACACCAACAAAATATGTTGTAGTGTTTCTACCACTCCTTCCTTGTTACAAAAACGACACCATTTCCAGTCCCCCAATATACATTTTCTACTACAGTTAATTTGATTAGTTTGAATGACATTGAATCTGAAGCGCATGAAGTCAGTCCGCATTTGTTTGCTTGGATATTTCTTAAGATAGCATTCCATAGCAGGGACCAATTTCCAGATGGAACATGCATGTTTATACAATTTGGTTTCGGTGATTTTACTTTTGGTTGTTTGCCAGTCAAAACCCTCGAGACTCATTTTAACTTTCTTGGGGTTATTGCGAAGTGAGACTGCAGACATACCAATTCTAACTAAACATTGCATCGTCTCATTATGTAGTATATTGAAAAAAGGATTTGCAGGATCCCTAGCAGCACAAGCATATAGTGTATCCTCCCCTGATCTGTGGCATTTACGCCACAGATGCATACGTTTCCAAGTAAAAATTGTGGCTAGAGATGTTAAACCGAATTCATATTTAATCAATGCCAATGGCAAACATTTAGGTAGAAAGAAGAGTACAGACCTACAAATATAGCCTTCAATGTATGTCAAATATGCATGTAGGTCTTCTGAAAACAGGTCCAGGCCATACGTGAGACGAGGTATGACTTTTTTAATATAGAACTCTCTAAGCGGGGTCGCCGAAAAGTTCCCAAATTTTGTTTCAATTGCCCGCAGTTGCCTGATTGCAATCTCGGCTTTTAATTTCAACGGGCTTTTGATTAGATTAGTCGTTCCTGTTCCGGAGTAATAAAAGCCCAAATATTTAAAGGCTGGTTGGGCCTTGATGATTTTATTACCACAAAGCCAGGTGAAAGCGTTTTCCTTTTTATTGGGTCTGCCAAAGCGCACAATAACAGTCTTAGATGGATTGATTTTGAGCCATAGGTCCAAAATGAACCTCTCGAAGGCCTTAAGCAGTCGCTGTAGGCCAACCTTTGTGGAATCAATAAGAAGAAAGTCATCAGCGTATGCCATCCACGCCAGGGAAGTATTATTCCATTTGGGACAGACCAAACCCTTGTTATCCAAAGCTTTATTGGCACCACTAACATAAAGATAAAAAATAGTGGGGCTAACATACAGCCTTGTGGAAGGCCGTTGGGGATCATCAATTCCTTGGAAAGTAGACCTTCCGAATTAAGTCTTACTCTGATCCTAGTGTCAGAATAGAGAGACATAATAATTGCGAGCAGGTGGCTAGGAATATCAAGATCTTTTAGTATTAGCCATAGTATTGTCCTATCTACAAGATCGAAAGCCCAGCTTAGATCCATGGATGCCACAAAGATAGATGCTTTGGCAGCCTTCATGGATCTGGACGTGAGGGATTTGAGTATTAAACCTCCACAGTCGGTACCAATATTTTTTTTGAAGCCAATCTGTTTGGGTTCAAGAATATGGTTATCTGTGATCCATTTTTCCAGATCCCGTAAAACCAACAATGCAAAAAGCTTGGATTCCGGATCAGCTATTGCTATCGGTCTGTAACTGGCGGGATCCATCCTAGAGCCCTTTTTAAATACCGGAATTACAATAGAAACCCTCCAAGATACAGGAATGTGTTTGCTTCTTAGAACATTTTCCAACAGCAAATGCAGAATAAGGGCCCAATGATCAGGATCAACTTTAAGCAATTTGTTGGTAAGATTGTTAGGACCAGGAGCAGCCGAATTTTTAGATTTAACTATAAGGTTCGAGATGTCTTCTTTAGTGAATTCTAGGGTCCAAATCGGACTCTGAATTAGCTCTATCGATTCAGTGCAGTTGGTCAGAGGGTACAGATTTGCAAAATGACCCAACCAAGAGTCTTCGCTAATAGAGTGCATGTTAGCTAACTTTTGGGGTCTTTCAGATTCATTAATTAGAGACCAAAAGTTGGAGCAATTGGTCCCTCTTAAGGCTCGTAGCATGGCTTCACCATCCTGTTGCAAAAGTTGGCCTTTATGATGGATCAACCAATTTTTGTAACTTTGTTTGATTAACTTTATCTTATGCACAACATCAGGTTGAGTAAGATCGAATTTACGTAGAATTTTTAATTGTTTCCTAAAGATAATTCTACGTTCGTGAATTTTGCTATCAGTGCGGTGCTTATGTTGGTTTTTTACTTTAGGATTTTTCAGTGATTGTTTCTCTAAGTTATTGATGGTATAATAAATGTATGCACTGAAATTGACCGCAGAATAGCAATCCGCCCGTTGATGCAGAATCATGACCTCAAAATCAGTCACCATAGTCGAGGTGAACTTTGCATTTTTCCTAAAGGTTCACTTAATTCTATTGCCTTTTGGACTAGAGGATAACTCATGTTTGTACTCAAATACACTCGTACTTTGGACATTTACAGTAATTTTAAACATCAAGAAATAATGGTCACTACAGCTAGTTTCCCTGACCTCGAATTTACTCATACCAGTTGACAAGTAGCTGGAAAGAAAGATATAGTCAATAATAGAGGTAAGACCCCAAGCTTTCCATGTAAAGTGGTCGTTGTACAGTATATCCACAGCCCCCAATTCCGCAAAGTGAGACCACATCCTACCCCTCAGCTTGGGATTACCACCAATTACGACTAAATCACAAGTGTTGGCTAAAATGATATCACCAGACATGCATTCACTATAACAGTCAGCATTAAGATCCCCAGCAATAACCAGTTGACCCCCTTTATTGTTGACCAGCCACTGTTCAATGATGGATCCCAACTTGGTGAGTTCATTGGCAAGTTGCAAATCAGACAGTTTGTTTGGGTTCCAGTACACATTAACCATAAGAATGGCTAAACAATCCTGGGTTGCCCCCAGCACAAAGGAGACAATGAGAAAGTGATGTGAACAATGCCATTCCCCAGTTTTTACTAAGTCGGGAGTTATCTTGGCTGCTATAACGAGTCCCCCTTTGGGACAGCCCTTATTCCCGCATGAGCACAGTTAGAAATCACCATAAAACCATCCCAGCATAATTCAGTTCTACACCAGGTTACTTGAAGTAGGATAAAATCAAACTTGGCAAGGAAACACATGAGGACCTCATTCTGCAAGAGGTTGAAACTACCTCTCGTATTCCAACTCCAAGCACGTTCAGAGCTAGAGTGGTTTTCCCAGCCGCTTTAATGAGCCAATCGACTCACGCAGGGACAGGGCTAACCACCTCCACTCTTGCTTGTCCAATTCCGAATTGGGTTTAGAGTTCACCCTATCTAGGTTTGGCCGTAGATGGCCAATTTCATGTTTCACTTGCTTAGGTGGCAAATTGGGGTCCTTAAGTAAGGTGACCTTATGTTTGTATATATCGAAACCTCTGGATTGCAGTTGTTCCGCCTCCTTCAAGAGTAGCAATCTCACCAGGGGTGAGGTGACAGTCAGAAGAACATAATCAGACCTGTATTTGTGTATAAAATCAACCAAATAGATATCCGTGGATGATATGAGATTGAGTTCGGGTATGGCGGCAAACAAAGATAAAATGGAAGATCTATTTAAAGGGACATTACCATTGTCCTTAAAAAGTGTTTTAAGGATTAAGCCAGGGAGTTCGGGCCTAGCTGGTTGTCTTAAATCAAGGTCAGGCAGCACAACGGAAGATAGGGTGTGTTCATATTCTTCCATGGGTTCATTCGGATACCATTGCTCTTCAAAGCCCCTAGTCCTACCAGGATCATTCCCTATGTTACTAACACATAAAGATTCTATGGTCTTGATTGGAGCAATAGGAACGGGCAGTTTGGACTCTGGTTGGAGTAACATATTGTCTCTAAGCATCTTCAAAATGATATGTTGAATTTCATCCTCCTTTTTGTTGTAGGTGGACCCCACAGGCCCTTTCCCCACAGCATTGGGAGTCATTGTTGGCTCATAGGTAACACCCACAATATTGACAGGATTATGTTCACTAGACAAGATTGGTTGAGTTGGAACTGTAGGTACAGTCAAACCAGTGGTGGTCGTACCAGTGTTTTCAATGGTAACACACTTTTTTCCTGATTTTATCATCAATCCAGGATTGGTGACATGATCATCATATTTCAAGTCTAGCGTGACATTGTTACCAATTGGATCAGCTTCAGCATTCCGACCCCAGGCCAGATTATGGTTCGAACGCTCAATAAGATTTTCAAGAGAAGGAGTCGCTTTAAAGATCTCATACATGGCTTCCCTTTTCTTTTTTAAAACATCACACAAAGCCAAATCCCCCTGAGAAAAAAAGCCTTGAGAACCATGGGCATTCTCTACTAATATGACATCATGATTGTGTTGTATGTTTAAGTTTTTGTTTTGATTTTCGCATTCTTTCTCGGGGCCAGAAATTACATCCACATCATCAAGCAGGGCATGTTTGAGTTCAGGCGCCCTCATAAATTTGCGAGAAGATTTTTTGAGGGCTTTGTTGCAGTTTTATTTCTTAATTTTGGCCAGTTTTTTCCCCTGCCGTTTGGATATTTTTACTTCAAAGTCCTCAAATGTATCAGATAATTCTTTTTCAGTCGAGGACTTATTACCTTTGGTCCCTTCGCCCTGGGGCAGATCGACACTACCTTCTTCCTGGGTGGGAGGTAGTATAATTATTTCGTCTGCAGGTAAAGAAATGGTCTTAACATTAGGAATTTTGGCACCAGAAACCTCCCTCAGCTCCTTCCCCAAAAAGAAGTATTATTATTATTATTATTATTATTATTATTATTATTATTATTATTATTATTATTATTATTATTATTATTACCGTAGCAAGGGACTCGCCCAGATTCTTGCGTAAGTTACCTATTTCAGATGCCAGATTGGTTATAACAGCCGTCTGTTTTCTAAGTTCAGACAATATCAGACGATTGAAAATACCCATCATTGCCATAAAATCCGTGTTAGCAGAGTGACTAGATTCAACCAACTCCCCCATACCTACAGTAGCAAAATTTCCCGTACCAGGGGCAACAAAATCCTCTGTTCCTAAGAGAAAAGAGGATGGGGGTTCATTGAAATTATCATAATCAAAATCGCTAGCTATACATGGGTCCTGTACATTAGTAACCTTTTCTTTGTGCAGGGCTAGTTTCTTTGTAAATTGGGTATCATCAGGAGAGTCAGGTTCCAAAAAGAGGGGTTAGGATGGGTCTATTAAATCCTCTGTATTTTTACCTACAATAGAGCAGTCTTGTGCACATTGCAATAGTGCTTCCTCATCATTGTTGATATCAGGTAGAGGAAGGGCAGCAGCTCGGGCTAAACTCGCTCGTCGAGTGCTGAAAGCAGCAAAAAAATCAGCTCTAACATCATTTTTCATGCTCAACATTATGTTTTTCCTCATCTTGTAGATGTGAAAAAGAACAGCGTAGTAAATAGAAATAGGTATATTTGCTCAAAGGGCACAAAAACAATAGCAATGTCAATACCACATAATGTTTAGTAACTCAACCCTCGACCACTGCCAGCCGAACAGCCCAACAGCCACACTTCCAGAGCACTTCGGATGCGCGTACGGGATGCGCGTGCACCAGTGCTGATAAGGAAGAGGCTGTGGGTGGGGAGCAGGCGGGAGGAGGAGCAGGGAGGGCGGGGCTGCAAAAAAAGAATCAGAGAGTGAGTTGAACTCTCCGCCCAACAGGGAAACTAAATACGCGGCAAAAGCCGCAAGACAAGAGTTCACCTGGAGTGAGTGACACAAGGCTTTTAAGGAGGTAGTCCAGAGTCCGGAGTCAGCACGTTACGCGCAAATGAACGGCAGTAGCGGCTTCACCTTGCCGACGCCGACGCCGTGTCAGAAAGCAAAGGACACGCGAATTCAACACGAATTCCACACGAAGCAGGAGCAGGAGACACAGTCCACCCAGCCCAACAGCCACACTTCCGGAGCACTTCGGATGCGCGCGCGGGATGAGCGTGCACCAGTGCTGATAAGGAAGAGGCTGTGGGTGGGGAGCAGGCGGGAGGCGGAGCAGGGAGGGCGGGGCTGGAGTGAGTGACACAAGGCTTGTAAGGAGGTAGTCCAGAGTCCAGAGTCAGTGCGTTACACGCAAATGAACGGCAGTAGCGGCTTCACCTTGCCGATGCCGACGCCGTGTCAGAAAGCGAAGGACACGCAAATTCAACACAAATTCCACACAAAGCAGGAGCAGGAGACACAGTCCACCCAGCCCAACAGCCACACTTCCGGAGCACTTCGAGTAATTATACCCAAGACACCAAAGCTGTGCAGCAATCCAATATTGGATGTCCTCTAACTCCTTGATATTTAACAATGAAAAAAAGGAACTCTTCATTATTGCATCCGTCCCTCGGCTGAAAAAACCTGACCCAATTTACAATCATTTCACGATCATGGGCTGCACAATACTGATCACCGAACATGTTCAGACACTGTGAGTCTACTTATATGCTGAGCTTTCCATTAAATCTCATGTCTCCCACCTCTGCTGTTGTTCTCACAATGTGACCAAGCTTTTGTATCAAATAAGACCGTACCTTTTTATCAAAAATCAATCTTTTCTTGGATTTGCTCTTGTTAATGCAAGTGTGATGCTGGAAATGCATTGGATGGACAGGGCCTCCTTGTCCTTGTCCTGTAGTCCTTTTTCATTTGTGTTCTCTATTGTTTTCTGCCCATGAGTCCATGTGGGACCACTGGCAGTGCAGCTCTTCCTGTTTTTAGTTTGGTGTGCAGACCCATAGGATACCCTTATGGCACCACTGGGTAGGGGTGCAACCCTGTGCCCCTAGTGTATGTTTTTGGGCACCTGTGGGTGGCCCGCAGAGCAGGGTATGGGCAGATGGCAGCTCCATGCTGAATTTGACAGGCGCTCTGAGTATCCTCCATTTTGGGATACCCAGGCCCTGCCATTGGAATCAGTTGATTCCTGATAGGAAACAAGATGGCCCCTGTGGCCTCTTGCTTTCTATTGTCTGTTACCTTATTTTTCCAAAGTCCTGGGAAGCCCTGGCTCTGTCCCTTCCCTCTGACTGGCTGTTGGGTGGAAGTTCCATATATGGTGTTGTTGTGAAGTCCAGGCCAGACTGGCTGGAGCCTTCCCAGAGATTGTATGTTGTGGGTACGCCCTGTGGGTGGGATCTGGGTGAATGGAGTGTGTGGCCAATATGCACGTCTTGTTGAGGGTGTCTGGTTTCTGGTATGAGAGACAAGAACTGAGACAGCCCTGCCCAAAACTGGTATGAATACAGTGTGTAGTGTTGAATGGCTGGGTACTTGTCCCAATGCACATTACTTGTTGTGAGTGTCTGAGAGGGAGGAGTATGGCCTGAATGCACGGTATGCCTGATTGGCTGACTGACTGCATGAATGCCCTTCTGTATGATTGGCTGCTGAGTGTGACCCAGCAGTGTGGATGAGAGGCAGAATAGTATATCTGGGAGGCTCTCACCACTGGAAATTGTTCAGAAGCTGAGTCAACACTTGACAAGTAACTAGAACTGCTTATCCTCTAAGCCCAGCTGGAAGAAGAAGAACTGCTGCTGCTTTTGCTTCGACCTGATCCGAAAGCTGTCGAGTTCGTCGAGGACTGATCTGAGAGAGGACCTGGCTAGGCGACCTCTTCCCGTGCTCCGAGGGACCATGGAACACCGCCAACCTTTGCCGAAGCTCCCTGGAAGTCAGACCCTCGAAAGGTTGCCGACCGGAGACGGGGACCGCCGAGGAGAACGAAGTGAAGCACCCAGACATCAATGCCGTCGAAGTCCATTGGCATCACCCAGGGTTTGGAGTATCGCCGTAACCGCTGGAGGCCCGTTGAAGCCGTGTTGCCCAGAAGAGGGGATCGCTTGACGCCATGCTGCCGATGACCGGAGCCGCCCAATCCTTTGCCCAAGACTGTTGAATCGAAGGACTCCCTTGTCCACACCGCCGACCGCATTATCCCACCAGAGAAAGTCAATGACGCCGACGAGAATCCGCTGGTGGATTTCCCACCACCCAAAGACCACAAAGACTTCAACGACTCGATGCCCTTGTCGGGCCACAGTTCTTTAGAAACCCTTTGCGGTCCTGAACTATCCAACGCCAAGGTGCCCCACACACCTCATCCTCGCAGGACGTCGCAAACGAGCACCAACTGGATCAACACCCTGGTCTCTGCACCCTCGGACTTTTCATCGACGCCGTCGACGCCAAGTTCACCTTCTTCGATGCCTCCTGACGATCCGTGGCTCCTGCTTTAAAGGGAGTCACTCAAGAAGGTTCCATCTGTGAAAACAAAGAAAAAATATCGAGGCTGAGTACCCCAAAAGGAAATACACCGAACACGGGTTACAAAGGAACTTACAAAGATCTTTTATTTTATACTGAACAGTTTCAAAGTACAAAAGTAACGGATAGCTATTGGCCCTCAGTACAACACAGCGAACTCCAGAATGGTTTGGTGTGCTCAGTGAGTGGGACTGTACATTAGAATAGTCCCACTTTATATATGTTTGCAAACATTATGTCCAACCCTACTGCGGGTTAATATTCCTCTAATACATTACTGATCCAGTGTTCATGCCGAGTTCACACATCTATATGCTTAGGGTTTTGCCTTTAATACATTCGTCAACAAGTCTACACGGTAACAGTGTATTTTTGGATTCCTCATAGAGTCTTCTCAAACATTAATACAATGTAGTTAAACAAGTGTTCTTGGTTCAGTATTTCGATACATTGTTCTTAACATATACTCGCGGATTAGTTTCATTGGCATGAGTAATCCTTTACACACAGGTCAGCGAAGGACAAGGTCTCAGTTCACGACCCCAACAAGTTGCCTGCAGGCAAGTTACATATTAATTGCACACAGAGGTCAAGACAGCCATGTTGTATTTCGGAATGACATTGTCCACCATTTTAACTCACAGGGTGGCTTTACAGAGTGAACCTAAAATGGCGGATTGACCTAAAGTGCCGGCTTACATTGATTCTAAGATCAGGACCTTGCAACACGGATTTCTTCGCAAGCGACTTATAAGCAGCTTGGCCTAGGCCAATATACATATATTCATTGCAATAGGAGGCACAATAAAATTTCCAGTTTGACAAACCCTCCTATTGGCCTATGCCAAGTGCTAAACTACTTCTGATCTCCTTGCAAACAACTCCATGCATCATCGCCCCTGCACCGTGAATCGCTGTCAAAAATATCTATTGCCATCAGATCATTCGCTAAAATTTCTTTTAACACATACTCTTTGGAAGTTTTATCTGGGCATACACCTTATGTCCTATTGTACCTATCGCCTGTGCGCAACATCCCCCTAGCATCGAACATATACTAGGTAGACACTGGATACAACAACAAAGGAACAACAGAATTCCCAAAATGATCAGTAAGACAGAAAGTACCTTCCAACCCCAAGATCGGAAGAAGTCCCAGAACCAAGCGCTAAAATCCCAGTTTCCCTCGGGAACATGCACTTCTGAACTAAGGACGTGCAGATTCTGTATTGCCTTGAATATAGTTGGGGAGGAATCTGGCACGAAAACACAGCAAGCGGACCCCACTAATTTACACACTCCACCACGTTCAGCCAAAATGACATCTAATGCCATCCGGTTCTGGCGCGCTACTAGTCTTATCGCTTTCTGTTCTAATGTCATATTATAGAGTAAGTCCATGGTCCGGTTGATGGTTCTCTCCAGTACTCTCGCTAGTCTTCTGATATCCTCGGAATTCGCTATCTGCCCCCAAAATGGCACAAATTATTTTGCTACATCTCCCAACACCTGTGCTGGAGTGTCACCATTCTCGTCCCGCCGTGGACGAGCCTTTGAAACCTCTACAGTACTAGCTATGAACACCCCAGGTAACAGGATCCCTAAATAACAGGTTCCCTGCCAATCCCTGGGTAACCATGGAAATGCTACATTACTGCAAACAAAGTAGACAGGTTCGCCTACATACAAAGGTCTGTCTTCGCCAGTCAAATTTGCAACATTGACACAATCTTTAAAATCACCCATTGACTGAGTACCATTCCTCTGTATGCAGAAAGAAACTGAATCAGGGCTATGGTTAACAGAATAAGATGGAGGCGTGGCATCCTTATTGCCTATCGGAGCCATTTTGAATGAAATCAAAGATTGAAAAGAATGAGACAGTCTATCAGAAGGCCTAATAGAAGCAACATTGAGCTTACTCCTATTTGTGAAAAGCGAGCATCCCAGGGGAGTCAGAACACGTTTCTCAAAACTATTCAAATTAGTGCCATCAAAGTTCCCCGAGATGCTATCATTCCATCGGCCAAAGAACAGTGCTCTAAGAGAAGCATAACAAGCAGTTGTTAAAGGTAACGGATGAATATACCAACCTAGACCCTTATCCCCATGTTGCGGTAAATGAAAACAGACCCAAGAGTTGGACCTATTAAAGATGGCATGTGTAGCATTCATAATAAGTAACAGAGTATTGTTATGGTACCTTTGTCTATGCTGGGAGTCCCTATGGGACAGAGTATGCAAATGTATGAAGGGAGTAGAAACAGTGGGTACATTTTCAGTCGGTAACAAAGACTCTAAAGGATGAGTTTCCTCGATGTACCATAAGCCTAAGACAGTGACTATTATAAAACCAAATATTATTATAAAAACACAGCAATACGTTTTCGGGGCCCAAGTGCTTTGTCCATTATCCCGGCTGGTCACACAATCATTTACAAGTTCCCATACGAGCGGTAGCGGTGGCAGGCATTGTAGTCTTCAAACGACAAACCCCAATGTTATTAGCTGGCGACCTCCCGGCCGCGTGACTTCTTAGTCCTTCCACAACCCTAGCCAACAGAATCCCCTTTTCCTCACACAATTATTTGGGCAAAAAGCAAGCCCTCGATGATTCCTTTTCTTCTCCGAATGCACAGCCGAACCGTACCATAAGTCTATCAGTTGCACAGCAAAACCGTGCCGTAGGTCTATCAGATGCACAGCAAAACCGTGCCGTAGGTCTATTTCCTTGGACGCAGATTGTACCTTGCTTTTTGCGGTACTGATTGATCCGGAAACAATGTGTCGTCACTTCCCGTTGGAAGCAACGTATCAGGAGCAAGTGAAGATGCAGAATTTGAAACGACAGTTTCCCGAAGCAAAACTTTTGGAGAATGAGGAGACAAGATGACGGGTTTCCCAAGACTCACAGGCTCAGAAATATTCTCCAATGCACTCTCAGCGCTATTTACTGCTTTGGGATCGTTGGTTGCAGCGTTAGCGAGCGGTTCTGTTTCTTCTGTATCGTGTGGCACTGGGTGAGGAAGTTTCTTGAGGTGCGACGCGTGGACCAGTTTTCTGCCTGAGTCACGCACCGCCGTCTAAGTGACCAACAGGACCTGGAATGGGCATCGCCAACAGGGTGCAAGGCAAGAAGAACGCTCAAATGCCTTGACGAGCACCCAGTCCGCAGGCCGTATGCTGTGGCCCGGGCCCTCGTATCGCACAGGTACAGCGTCTCGCATCTGGTGATAAATCAAATACAGGTTTATAGTCAACTGGCTGCAATAATCTGAAAGAAGTACATTTTCAACATTTTTCAAGGATCTACATTTAGGAAGCTTCCAGATATTGGCAGGTCTCCCCATTACCACCTCAAATGGAGAGAGCCCAGCCTTAGTTTGAGGGGTTGTACGCATGGCTAATAACACGATCCGTTTGGCATCCGGCCATTTTAATTTAGTGCCGACACACGTCTTAGCGAGCTTGTTCTTGATGATACCATTGTGTCTTTCTACTAGTCCGGTGCTCTGACCTTGTCTGGCCGAATGGAACCGTTTATCAATGTCGATCTGTAATGCAGCACATATCTGCAGAATTACAGTAGCGACAAAATGTGGACCATTATCCGACCAGATGACTCTTGGTAGCCCGAACCGAGGAAAATACTCCTTTAACATGGTTTTCGCAGTAGTCATGGCTGTAGCATCTTTGACAGGGAAAGCCTTGACCCATTTACTAAAAGCACAGATGACCACTAATACATACTTCATATTATTGCACCGTTCCATTTCAATAAAATCGAATTGAGTGACTTCGAAGGGGACAGAGGGTGGCCCAAAACTTCCCCTTGGAGTTGCTGTCCCCTTTCCCACATTGTGTTGCAGGCAAATCATGCAGTCCTGAACATAGCGCTGGGCAATTTTTGAAATTTTGTCATTTGCCCAAACTTTATCTAACTTTTTTGTAACTTTCTGGGCACATATATGCGTAGACATGGGCCATGACAACCATCATCATCATATAAGCGCCAGGGAATAGCCATTTCCCTTCAACTATGTCCACCCAACACCCATCATCATCAAGTTTCTCCAAGCCTTCAGCCCACCTCTTGGATTCTTCTAATGTGGCATCAGCTTGGATATCCCATACAGTCCCGACACCCTCGTCCATTGCATAGGCATTTACAGTCTCCCTTGAAACATACATCTCCGTAAAGAGATTGGTGTCAGTTTGTCTAGCTATCTGATCAGCGAAAGCATTCCCTTTTCCTATATCATCTGTAATCTTTCGATGTGCTGCACATTTTACGATAGTTAACTGAGTAGGAAGCGGAAGCGCTGAGAGCAGATGTACTATTAGGGAGCCATGTTGGATTTTGGTGCCATGCGAAGTTAAGAACCATCTCTCTGACCAAAGTCTCCCAAAGTTGTGAACCACCCCAAAGGCATACTGGCTATCAGTATATATGTTTACTGTAAGCCCTTTGGAAAGTTCACAAGCTCGGGTCAATGCTATAATCTCTGTGGCCTGCACGGAGTTATGAATGATTCTCTTGGTTTCCACGACCATGCTCAATGTGGTGATTACATAAGCAGCTATGGATGTACCATCCGGAAGTTTGTAGTAGGAGCCATCACAAAACAGCTCTCCTTGCGGATTGTTCAAAGGGGGTGTCCTTTAGATCAATTATACCCTTTGTCTCTTGTTCGGTAGAACACAGACAATCATGTGACCCTTCGTCACTGCAAGCAGTACCTTGCGGGAAAGGTAAGAGTTCAGCCGGATTAAGAACACAACACCTCTTAATTTGTATGTGAGGAGCAAACAAGATCAATTCATATCTCGTCAACCGTGCAGAGGTGAGGTGTTGCGTTTGGGTTCTGTTCAGTAGAACATCTACAGAGTGAGGCACCATCAGGGTTAGATCATGGCCTAGGACCATTCCCTCACTCTGCTCTACAGACGAAGCAGCAGCAGCGACAGCTTGCAAACATCTTGGCAAAGCGCATGCTACAGGATCAAGGGCGGAAGAAAAGTAACCGCATGGCCTATTTTTCCCTCCATGTTCCTGCGTTAATACAGCCAAAGCACATCCATCACATTCATGCACAAACAACACAAAGGCCTTTTCATAGTTTGGTGTGCCCAAAACTGGTGCTGAGCATAATGCAGTCTTGAGCAAATCAAATGATTGCTGGTGCTCTGTGTTGCATGGCAATGGCGAAGAAATGCCCTTCTTTGTCAAAGCCAACATCGGTTTAATCACTAGTGAGAAGTTTGAGATCTACAACCTACAGTAAGAAGCCATACCTATCAAGGCTCTAACTTCCTTCTGAGTATTTGGGACAGACATGCCAGAAATTAGTTTTATTCTTTCAGGTATCAATCTTCTTCCCTCCTTTGACAGGAGATAGCCTAAATAGGCGACCTCGTGGCAACAATATTGACATTGTTTAAGCGCAGCTTTGTGACCAAGTTAGCTAGATGAATCAGCAATAACACAGTGCCCTCCTTACAGGCACTTTCAGAGTCTGCAGCTAAAAGCACGTCATCAACATACTGAAGCAACGTACTAGTAGAGGGCAATTCAAGAGTATCAAGCTGTTCTTTTAAAGCCCTACTGTAGATGCTAGGACTCTCCGTGTAACCTTGCGGCGCACGGGTAAAGGTGAATGAGCGTCCCCCTAAGGTGAACGCGAACAAGTATCTACTATCCTTGTGTATAGGAATACTAAAGAAAGCGTTCTTCAGATCCACAACACTAAAGTAAGTAGCTGTAGCTGGAAAGGTGGTTAATATTGTCATCACATCAGGCACAATCGGAAATTGCGGAGCAACGACCTTGTTGATGGCACGTAGATCAATTATGAAAGGGAATGGAATTGCATTATCACTTTTTTGTACACAGGTAAAATCGGACTATTGCACAAACTCCCTGCAATTTCCTCAATCACCCCTCGATGCACACAATCAGAAACAATGCATTTCAAAGCTTGCTCGCCTTCAACTGAAATCTTATACTGTGGAATGCGCGGCAGCTTTATCCCATGTTTCAAGACTATTTTAACAGGCTCGATCTGTAAAACACTGACACCATTGTCATCAATTGCCCATAAACACACTGGTACATCACTGAATTCCTGCGGCAAAGGTCTGGTTAGTAATTGAGAGACAGAAAGTTGCTCTGGTGAAATCGTCAAACGCACTCCATCAGAAGAACAATGAATTACCGAATTTAATTCCTTCAACAGATTCAACCCCAGCAAATTCTCTCCACAATTCGAAGTCAAAAGAAAAGGACAGTGGTCCGTAAAGGGACCCAAAGAAATAGGTACCGGCAAAGAAACTGGACAAACAACTGGTGTGCCAGAAAACCCTACAGAAAGATTGGTTTGCCCGCACAGTGAAATGTTTGGAACCCGAGAAAGATCAATGGAACACTTCTGTGCTCCAGTGTCTATCAAGAACAGATGTTTCCTATTTCCCACTACCAGTTCAACGTAGGGACCTTTCTGATTAACGGGAATAGGTGTAGGTTCCAAACCCTGCTTCGGGCAATCCTAACGAAACAGAATATCATCAAAAGGAGCTCTTCAGAGAGCTAAGCAGCGGACGGATGATCAAATATGATCCTAGTATCCACACTCGGAGTCTGATTATCCTGCGAAAAAGGTTGCTGAGGATCCTGTGCAAACTGACCTCTACCAGGGCCCATAGAACCCGGGCGACCTCTGGATCATCTACCCATATTTCCAAATGTGTTATTCGACCTCTGTCGAAGGACGGGGCATTGTGCACGCCAATGACCCTCTTGTCAACAATAGGCACACTGGTTAATGTTCACAGGACCCAAGGGCACATTCCCTTGCCAAACATACTGACCTCTAATCTGCGAACTACCCCCTCTGGGGCCTCTAACAATTTGCTGTAATAATACTTTAATCTTCAAATCACCTTTTCGCTTCTCAACTCTATCTTTTTCATTATTGACACGATTCTCATAGTACTGAGCCATGTGCAGTACTTCTGATTGGGACTTTGCCTGCCAAGCGCTCTCAGAAGACATAATTTGTGACTGGATGTCAGGCAGCAATCCACGCACAAATTTGTCCACAAATAATCTTTTCCCAGACTCCGTGCCTAACTCTTGTCCACTGAAATCCGAGAATACCTGTTCGAACCGATTAAAGAACTCGGTAGCACCCTAAGACTGCCCCTGGACACAGGCTGCATGCTGGTCCCAAATAATTATTTTTTCGGGAATTATGGTTTTCAATTTTGCAATGATTCTATCAGGCAAAGTTTGTATAACCTGGGGTGGTCTCTCACCAGCTGGCCTTTTTCCATCAAGTCTAGTTATGTTAGCCCATGTATCTCCCAACCCTGGTACGCCGTCTATAGTCCTAAATTGTTTCCACAAATCTACGGGCAGGAGTACAGGAAATAACAAATCAATATCACTCAAGGTGAATACTGAAGACTGTAAAACAGATTCTATTTCTTTATAGAATCCTGTCGGATTTTTCCTAATGTCAGGAATAGATTGTCTAATAGTATTCACTTCCTGTCTTGAGAACGGGACATGAACAAACTGCGATACATAATGTGCAGGAATGTCCACAGCAGCAGTTCCTGCTGCAATATTAGCGGGGATCTCAACCTTCGGGACAAATGTCAAAGGAACCTCTCTCATAGGCAACTAAGAAGTAGGCAACTCCAAACGCTTACTTAGCAACAGAGTTAAGTCGAGCGCTAAAGCAGTCGAAGAAGTGTCAAGTGAAAAAGCTCTCTTATAAATATTCAATAACTCTGTGGGACAGCAAATCTTTCTCTTTACACAATCATCCTGTAGGTACTCTATCATTACCTGTATCACTTTCCTCTGCATTTCTGGTGTATACTGACTACATGTGTCATATACCTCTACTGGAGTTAGCGATATGTCTGAAATCCATCTTATCGCGTCTTTCGTACAAATTCGTACTTCCTCAGATGTCGATTTTCGACAAGGAAGGAACCGTTTCTGTACATACATACTTTCCTCATCATCATCCTCATTCTGTAACCTTTCGAACTCCTTTCTATACTCGAATACCCTCTCAATATGCTCTTGTACTTTCTCCACAGAGTCTCTAGAGAATGCTAAGGTGTTCAGATCCCTCAATCCGTGTGGGAGATCTGAATTATTTAATCTACTCCACATTACACATACATGAATTCCTAGTGCTTCAATAAAAACATTTTTACCAGGAAAATTGTCCATATTAGAAAGTGTGGTAAAAACATTAGCTCGATCATCCCTCTCCATACAATGCTTAGCCCATGCGATCAAGTCACGTTTCTTCTCTGGAGGTACCGTATTGCGAGTGACAACCCTTGACCCAGCACTCTGATCGACTACAAGCGGTGCAGGACTACTTGGGAGAGGGGGAGCAGGTCGAGGAAGAACAACTGGAGGAAGAGGACCAGCAGGAGGAACAGGAACAACAGGCGGGGCAGGAATAGCCGGAATAACAACAGGAAGAGGCAAAACAGCAGGAAGAGGAACATACGGAGGTGGCGCAGAGGCACCAGGCCTTCGTTCACCTAACAATTTGTCAATGAATTCATCAGAAACATGGAAATCTTTAGAAGGTTAGATTTTCTGAATGCCAAGTGAGAAAGCCCTATCCATATTCCTAGCCGACTCAGAATGTTTATCCTGGTCATACAACAAAGCTTTTTTTGGCGTTCGTCTTATGACGGCGCACTTGTTTTTCCCTACTCTTAAGTTGCTGTAACGCTTCTTTTTTCCAATTCTGCAAAACATCGAATGCTGCAGGTCTAGCCTTTTTCTTTAATAGAATCGAATCTAAATACTCAATACGAGGGATCTCAAAACTACCATTGATTGGCCACTGAAGTTCGGAGGCATATCTGGTTTGTCTGTGCCAAATATCATTAAACACTATACTTCCAATGCCATGCTTACAGTACATAGTACACGCCGGCGACCCCTCCTGTGGTGCCGGACGGCTAAATTCCAAAGATTGTCTATCACTGCGGAATAACGCCCTGAAGCAGGTAGACAATTTCCCAGGCATATCAAAATATTGGTGTTACCTGGTCAATAATTGTGTCTGCAGATACAATATGCCAAAATCAAATTATCAGGATACTTAAGAATCGGGTCACGACTCACCTGATCAATCCTAAGGAGGTCCGATCGGATTACAAAGAATCTTACCTAACTAATCATACCTCGTGTTTGGTGATTTCGGCAAATCTGCCCACCTCGATAAGTGAACCCTCGTCAAGATGCCGTATCGGACCACATGCTAATTGTCCAGGGATCGGATCGTGCAGCGCTGCTGAGGTGTCGCATCTCGTTCAGAAGGGGCCCCTTATTTTGTCTCACCATCCGATCCCGGTCCGATAGCGGGTGTCAACCTTCGACAATCCGGCATCAATCTTGAGGGTCCCTATTCGGCCGCCAACTGTGTAAACAAAGAGAAAATATCGAGTCTGAGTAGCCCAAAAGGAAATACACCGAACACGGGTTACAAAGGAACATACAAAGATCTTTTATTTTATACTGAACAGTTTCAAAGGACAAAGTAACGGATAGCTATCGGCCCTCAGTACAACACAGCGAACTCCAGCATGGTTCGGTGTGCTCAGTGAGTGGGACTGTACATTAGAATATTCCCATTTTATATACGTTTGCAAACATGATGTCCAACCCTACTGCGGGTTAATATTCCTTTAATACATTACTGATCTAGAGTTAATGCCGAGTTCACACATCTATATGCTTAGGGTTTTGCCTTTAATACATTCGTCAACAAGTCTACACGGTAACAGTGTATTTTTGGATTCCTCATAGAGTCTTCTCAAACATTAATACAATGTAGTTAAACAAGTGTTCTTGGTTCAGTATTTGAATACATTGTTCTTAACATATGCTCACTGATTAGTTTTATTGGCACGAGTAATCCTTTACACACAGGTCAGTGAAGGACAAGGTCTCAGTTCACGACCCCAACAAGTGGCCTGCAGGCAAGTTACATATTAATTGCACACAGAGGTCAAGACGACCATGTTGTATTTCGGAATGACATTGTCCACCATTTTAACTCACAGGGTGACTTTACAGAGAGAACCTGAAATGGCGGATTGACCTAAAATGGCGGCTTACATTGATTCTAAGGTCAGGACCTTGCAACACGGATTTGTTCGCGAGTGGCTTATGAGCAACTTGGCGTAGGCCAATATACATATATTCATTGCAATAGGAGGCACGATATAATTTCCAGTTTGACACATCAACGCCTCTTTGAAGATTTCTGGTCTACCAGGTACATTGGGGGGTAGAATCATTATAGAAGGAAATAAGACTTGTAGAACAATATATGGACTGGGCTTCTTATATCTCTTTATTTTACAGATTGCCCAGGTGGGGGGATCTCCACCGAGAATTGTATCCAGTGGTAGGGGCCAGTATTCTGCCAAATGTTCTAACTAACTGCTTTCCTCCTATGTCTATTGTTGATTGCCTTTATTAAGTGATCTGTGTGACATTTGACCAAGATTATAGTTGATGCACTTTAATGATATCTGATAATAGTTGTGGTACCACTTTAGAACTGTATATATTTACCATTGTTGATTTTATGAGCACAAAGTGAGGTATTGTGATAGTGTACATAACCTTGAATATTAATTATATAAAGACTGTGTTTTCAGTAATACAGTGTGTGGACATTTCTTTGTGGGGGCTTGGGGACTACACTGTACTTAAGAACCAGCCTGCATCACCTCCTGAAAAGCTAGGCCTTGATTGCTCGACTACGTTACCAATAATAGAGAATCTTGGCTGGGCTCCTCTGTGCCTCTCCTCTATCATATAGAGAGCAGAAGTACAGGCACCCCGCCCAAGTCTTTACACAAAACTGGGTTATTGCAATAGTCTTTTGACACGAACATCTCAAACCAACCCACACTTTCTTCAGATTGCTCAAAATGGAGCCGTTAGGCCCGTCCATGACTTATTCAAACATGAGTGCATCACATCTTCGAGACGGACCCTACACTGTCTCCTAGTGGAGCACAAGATTACCACAAATGGATTTTGCTTGCCTATAAATGTCAGTCGGCCAATATCTTTGTCCTCAATTCATAATGATTCTCTTGTAGCGGCTCCAGCAACACCCACAAACTGTTGCAATCATGATTCAAGTTGGTTAGATTCGGAGGGAGAAGCTTTGATGGGCAAGCTCCTAAAGAATGGAATGTCTGTCCCTTGTCTCTGCTAATAGCTCCCTCTTTGCTTTCAAAATAGCAATCACGACTCGACTTTTTAACCTGAACCCAGGACGTTGCTTTTACTCTCCTTATACCCGTTGATTGCATGTGTGTTTGTTTTTGTTGTTTTATGTGCGCCCTGATGCCCATGGGCATGTACGCGGGATAAGAATTAAATAATAATAATAGTAATAATGATAAATACTCAAACACATGCAGGTTTTTGGAATGCTCAAAAAGGATTCTATATCCAAGTGTCTAAGGCTGTCTGTGCATTGTGTCCCGGGGCATGCATACCACTCTACAGCCCTCTTCTGATGGGAGAGGAAGTGTTATCACTAGAAATGAAAAGCAGGATGGCTCTGGACCCGAATGCCATGGCAGCCATTTTACCCCGACATCCACATTCTGAGGGTGTTCTTGTGGTTCATGGTTCACGAATACAAACACTTTAATGTGAGGTGAGAGCAGCAAGGTCAGTCTGCATAGTGCACTTCATTCTTACAGCACACAGCCAGGGCAGTAGCTACCAGGGGCCTGGAGGTGAAAGGCAATTCCACATTATTGTTTGCTCTTGACCCAATAAGAAGACAAGACGGACATGAATGTGTGGCAGGATCTCACCTGCTGCCACCAGACCAATTGTCTTTAATAGGCACAGCTATATTTAAGAGCGAGTGAGAAAGAGAGGGAGAGGGGGAGCGAGAGACAGAGAGCGAGGGATTAAGCGGCATAGACATTATTTGTTTTTTGTTTGTTTCTATAGCGCCGAAGCCCGCAGGCATCAGGGCACATTAAATGAAGACGAGGACAACATGGAGTGACAGGACAGATGAGCAGGATTGCAGGTCCTGAGAAGATTGTACATGCTCTTTAGTGATTATACAGGTCCTTATTTGAACAACAGTGTCTTCAGTTTCTTCCTAAAGGATAGGTAGTTAGGTTCTAGCCTTAAGCTGTTTGGGAGTTCATTCTACTTTGATGTCACTTTGGTAGGGAAGGCTTGCCCAAGTCCATTGGCTTTTTTGGAGTGAGTTATTTCACAAACCCTTCTGCCCTGGATCTTAAGGTGAGGCAAGGTTCATATGTGGTTATTTGTTTTTTTAAGTAAACAGGGGTGAATCCGAATATACAGTGATGGATAATGGTCATTGCTTTAAAGGTGATCTGGTCTTCCAGGGCTAACCAATGAAGGGACTTTCTGTCTTCTGTGATATGTTCACCCCTTTTTTTCCTGGTAATTGCCCTCACCGCATTGTTCTGTATGATCAGACATTGTTGGATGCATTTTTTGTTAGCCCCTATCAACAGTGCATTCCTGTAGTCCAATCTAGATAACAATGTGGCTCTGGCGATAATGGTGCTGTTTGGTTTGCTCAATACAGGCCTGATGTGACTGAGCAGCTTTTGGTGGTATCAACAATTGTTTTTCAGATATGTTACGTGGGCTTCCGCTCCTAAGGATGCTTGCAGGTAGACACCTAATGTCTTGACCTTGTCAGAGACCCCTATATTTGTGTCTTTGATCTCGAATGTGGTGTAGTCTGAGTGTAGTTTAGCTCTTGCCTGGGGTGATCCAAAGATCATGAGTTCAGTCTTGCTTACGATGAGGCAGAGCCAGTTTGTCTTCATCCAGGCTTCGATGGAGCTGTAGATGCTAGCTAGTTTATTATTGTTAGTGGTTTGGCAGTCGGTCAGTTCGATGACTAGTTGTGTATCGTCGGCGAAATTTGTACATAAGACCCCTAAATTGGTTAATAGGGTACATAGACAACGCAGCTAAAGATTAAACAAAAGGGGTGATAGGCTGGTCCCCTGGAGCATGCCACAATGTATAAGTCGGGGTATAGAGAAATGATCACCCCAGTGGATCTTGGAGCTCAATAGTACATAGTTACACGGGCACAGAGAGAGAACGATGGTGCAGGTAGATATGAGAAACAGGGGAAACATGGAATTGAGAGACGGAGGAAGAACACATGTCAGACTAGATAAAGGGACAGATGCACTCAGCGAGAAACAGAGCTGGGGAGAGAGGGATAGGAGGACAGAGAAAAATGTGTGCAGAAGAGGGGAAATCAGAGACAAACACGCAAAGGCATGGGGTGAAGAGGGCAACAGGGGGGTAGCTTGATGCCTGGGCATGCAGGTTCCCAGATTAACAAGAAATGTTTAAGCCAAGATATCTGTCTCTTCCAGTGATATGATATGATATGGCATTTATAACGCGCCTATACACAAGTGCTTCAAGGCGCGACGTGGCCTGGGAGGGGAAACAGAGGGAAGACAAAGACAATGATCCTACTAGGCCAGGTGACATTGAGATGGTGCAAGTGCAGGGGCGGGGGAAAGGGGAAAAGTGCAGAGGGAAAGGGGAGGTGATAGTGCAGTACATAGGATAACAGTAAGATAAATAAAGACAAAAAATAAATAATAGTGTGGCCAGCAGGTGGCAAGTGCAAGGGTAAGTGCAGCCAGTGCTAGCCGGGGCTGTAGGGTTACAGAACAGTCCCCGAGTGCAAGGATTGCCAGGGGGGCAGTGCAGGTGTGCATCTGGCGGGGAGGGGACCTGGGCCCGAGATCAGAGGGTAGCCGGGTAACCAGTGCTGTTTCAGATTCAGTCAGGAGTTCAGCAGGGAAGAGGAGGAGAGAAAGCAGAAGCAAAGGGGAAGGTCTTGAGGTGCTACCAGAACCAGAGGTGGTTCTCCTCAAGTTTCAGAGGGGCAGGAAGGCTGTTCCAGAGGGAGGCACCAGCCGAAGAAAGCGATCTTCCACCAACTCATTGCTTGGAGAAGAGACTGACCCTGAGGAAGTTGGAGGCAGATGAGCTTGAGAGGGAAGATATTTAGGAAGAGAGAGTTGAAGGTATTAAGGCCCCAGGCCCCAGAAGGCCTTGTGGACAATGCAGAGGGTTTTAAACTTAATCCTCGCAGCCACTAGGAGCCAATGCAGAGATTTCAATCCTGGAGAGATACGGTCCCTGGGCTTGAGGCCAAGGACAAGTCACACAGTCCTGTTTTGGGTGAGTGGAAAGATCTGTAGCCGGTGTATTTTTCTTAAATTGTTTATACAGCGAGGCGGCAATGCAATGTGATAGTCCATGCAGCGATGGGAAGGATTGCCTGTGTATGAGGTCTTCACTGTCCATCACCTCGCTGCACTTATTTAAGGCACTTGGTGGTATTACAACCATTACTACCATTCTAGTAATAAACAATATAGACACAAATCACAGACATAAGCACACAGTGCATTACCTGATACTGAGTCCTCGTGATCACGGAGTTCATCGTCCTCCACCTGCTTCCAGTTTCTGAGATATTGAGAGAAGTCGGCCCGTACATCTTTGGGGCTGCACCTGGCTGGCAACAGAGTACTGCAGACTTCTTCCATCTCATTGGCCCAGAGGAGATCATTCGCCCATTCGCCCATTCTCTTACCGTTGGCGGGTCCTTCCGTTTCCACTTGAGCAATACCCGATCTTTCACCTGCAGGAGACCCAGGTACTTTACCAATATAACCCAGTGTGCACACCATTGGGAGAGCTGCACTGGCAATCCCATGTTCTCGTGTAAAGTTTGGCGTACCTCGACCCACTAGTGAGAGAGCTTCAGATAAGTATCCGACACATGCAATAGATCAGCGTCCATTCCCGTTCCCCAGGGGCGTCTCCCCGTGCACTCTGAATGTGCAGATCTTTGCTGGGGGTAGAAAGATAGAAGCCTATGAAGGACTTTAAACTGGATAGTTCGGAATTAAGAGTTATATGATATTTTCTTAGAGAGACCACAGACGCCTGACCACTGTTTCTCTGAGAATTCTGCCTCCAGATCTCACGCACATTTCTACTTGCTGCCGGGGACCTTCAGTCCTAGCTCTCCCAAGGATCGCTCATACAACACAGATATGCATTTCCATACACCCCCCTCCCCAGCTGTGATTCATGCATGCTTGACACCCCTGGGTGTATTGGGGTTCATCAGGGAAGTTAGGCCTGCAGGCTCTATGCACAGACCTCACAAGCTGGTGATATAGTAATTGCAGCGGGATGTCACCAACGATATTCTCCAAAACAATGTTAACAACCTAATCTACGTATGCAAACAATTATTTATTTTTTTATTTAATTTTATTTGGTTTATTACAAACTTTTAAAATACAGTTCATGATCTTACACATCCATACACATCATTTATCAGAGACCTTGAAGGTCACACTTCATGATTCTCACAGTCTTTTTGTAAAATGCATTAACCACTTGTGCAGGATTTATGTGAAATGTCGTTAATTTGCAATGTTTTCGACTTCCTGTGCGCAGCAGATTAGACAATTGTTCCATGAAAACGTCAATGCGATTGTTAATCTCTCATTTCAGTCTTCAAGACATACAGACCACCAGTCATTACCACTCATGGAAGGTCTTTCTGCTAAGAATGTTCCCATATGTGTAGTTCTCAAAGATCCTAATGTGGGACAGAACAAAGTCAAGTGTTTCAGCGTTTACTCCTCCTTATTACAAAATATGCATCTCAAATCCTTTATTGAGATACTTTTCCATAGACTGAGGACTTTTTTTGTTTGAAATTGATTTAATCAAAATTTAAAGAACAGGGTCCTACGATGTCTATTGGGGAATTTCTCCAGTTAGAAATCTTATTTAGGGCTTTGCCTCACTAGTCACGTTTTCCATCAGCCTATGTTGGAGTCTCTGGTCTCCGGTATCAAGCCAATCTTGTAACCAGAGTTTTTTTGGCCAGATTAGGATTTGTTTGCAGAATATTTTTATCTATGTTAAGATCTTCTGAGATTTTATCACAGCGTTCAGCCCATTGGAAGAGAATTGTTTCTTTTCTGATGCTGCTAGGTTCGTGCAGAATATCACAGTGAGTGGGGCTATCTTTGACAATAGTTTTTCGATACAATGTCAACATGTTCCAGGTTACTCTAGCATTAATTGAAGTGAGTCTCCCAACTCGCATCTAATGCAGGCGGTCGGAACTCCTTTCGGGAGCCACAGTACTTTAAGCCAAAAGCAGTTTTCAAGAGTTGCCCACAATGAGTGAGGGCATCCTATTGCTCATTCAGCTCCATGAATCAGGGCGGGTACGACGTTTTGCTTGTAGACGTCTAATACAGGTTTCAGTGAGAAATTGCTATGCTTTTTATTTATCAGGGCAGCCTGCGCAGACCGTTGTTGACATTTGGCTTTGATTTTCTCTACCCAACGCGCATCGTTGACATTTGGGTTCATCCACATTCCAAGATATTTAGTGTGATTGACACAAGTAAGGGTTTCGGTTCTCAAATGCTACGGAAACTTGGTTATCTCAGTGTCCGTGTGAAGCTCTTTCAAAGCCCTGACCAAGCTGAGTGAACAGACACAATTTATCAGCTTTGTCCAAAGAAGCTCCTTGTCCACACTATCGAAGGCATGGGCCAAATCAATAAATGCAAGGTAGACTTTGCTCCCCTGCCGAATAGCTTCCATTTTTAGGAGGATCATTATTAGTAGATTTAAACCACATCCAATGCCCTTAACAAATCCGGTTTGTCTTGGATCAAAATGTTAAGTTGATTGGATCCATGTTAACAGTTTTAGTTGAAGTTCAGTGCCAAAGATCTTCCTCACAATGTCAAGGAGGGCGATCAGGCAAAAATTGGCACCACGATCTCACGCTTTCATGACATCGGGATTGCACATTCGTCCGTTATTGTGGAGAACAATATCGTGCAGGCTTCAGTCCATACCTCCAAATTTATTTTCAACATTACATTTGTAACTCCGTCTGGGCCCGATGCCCTTGAGGAGCTGATTGATTTTCTGTTTATCAAAATGGCATCTCTTTTAAAACAAATATCCCAACAGTTCTGAGAAATTCTGAGCTTCTATTAGAATTTTTTTGTGTAGAGCTTATTATAATGCAATAATTATGCAATACCCACTCTGTCTCTGTGACCATGTTGCACATTAATGCTTGCTGTGGGGGGGGGGGCATTTACATAATTAATGAGTCTCCAAAAGTCTCTAGCATTTGTGTATGATAAGATGTTCATCATAGCTTCTGCATCACGTTGTTCCACTAAATACCTGTGAGACTTCAGCAGCCAATTTTGATATTTTTGTTTGGCTTTTTTTTCTCAGCAAAGCGGGGTTCCCTCGAAGCCTTCATAATATGCCTGATTTCTTTATGGCACTCTCTTTTCTCTTTAAGGATCTCCAGATCATGCCAATGTTTCGTCTTGAAGCCAATATTGCAGAGGCCTTGGTTGTTTTCCAAATATTGCATTAACAAGGAACAATAAAATTCCTTGTTGAAATTATGCTCGGCTAGGTCACTGTGATATGCGCTTACGATAATTTTCACATCATTGGTTTTTTATCCGCAGTCTGGTCCTGCTTGGTTCTACAGTGACCACTCTACTCCACAGGTTTGACATGGATCTTGCATGTGCGTAGAATGTTATTTGCACCAGATTATGATCACTCTGAGTCTTTGTCATGACTTGCAAAGATGCCACTCGCTGCGCAACTCGCTCAGATACCAAGAAGTAGTCTAAGATGGATTCCTGCGCATTCCTTCTCCAGGTGACACGAGGTGGTATATCTCCTGCAGTTTTCCCATTGAGGATGGACATGTCGCTAGCCTCCATTTCTTCCAACCATCGAGATGCCACTTGGTCGTGGCATTTTGTCTTTTGTTTGCCATCCTGCTGCGACTTCAAGCATTCTATGTTCAAATCTCTGCACAGTATTATACACGGGCATGGTTCCTCTGATTTGATGTTATCAATTAATTCAGACACTTGGTCAGTGAAGGTGGTAGTGCCCGCCGCTGTATGATGCAGGATACGTTCAGGACATGCATCTTATTTTCCCTGTTCTTTGATTCGTCTGGCAGTTCAATTGTAGTTGTTTGAATGTACAGTGATGGACAGTTTGACTTGACGACACAGCAACCAGACTTTTTTAACCAAAGTGAGAAGGCCAGCCATAGGGCAACCTTTCTTTTCATTGCAGGATTCATGGTTATCTCGAATCCTTCCACAACAGGAGTTGCTGAGAGCCAGGTTTCTTGGAGACAGAGTATATCAAATCGATCCAGGGAATTTGACGAATCATTGAACAAGCGTCAGTGTGATATACAGACTTTTTTTACATTTTGGTGGCGTTAGCTGTAATTACACCGACCTAAGGCACTTGCTAACCAATTCCAATTGTCTTTTTCAGGATTGTCCACTCCAGCAGCAGTTGTGATATTTTCATCGGTGCTCAGTTTGTTGTTACAAGCGACTGTGATTTTTATCCGTTCTGCCAGTTGGGCTCCACCTAAGGATTCTTGACAACCTCTTGCGCATGCAGTTTGTGTATCGGATGGGATTTGCTTGTTCGATTGAAGGCTTAGTTATATCCTCTTCCTGGTTTCTTACGGTCTTACGCAAGTGAAGATCATCTTGCTCATCTTTTCGATTACTTTTTTCAGCTATAGAATCCTCACCTAAACCTGTGTATGGTTCAAAGATGTCAAATCCAAGGGGTATAAGATATGCCACTGCTCCCAATAAAACATTGCAGCTCATTCTCGATTGGATGTGCAATCGCACCCGATCTTGATATCGACCTTCCAAAAATTCAACAATGGTAATATCATCCGACTCAATGGTTCTTAAAGTGGGCACATGATGCAACAGGCGAAGTACATTTTTCCTGTTCAAGATGAGCCCATCTTCTGCTGACAAAATGCGTTCCAATATTAGGGAGTATTTGGCGCTTGATTTTTGTTTTTCTCTGATGTTTTTTTCAATTGGCATTTTAGATAGTTGGTTCTCACCCTTCCCATGCTTTTTGCGCTGGTATTTTGAGTCAGATCTCGTTTCATGTCCACGCGCTTTTCTCGACTACTCCCAGACCTGCTGCATTGGAAGTGCTGTCCCTTTTCTTCTAGTGCTTCATTTGAAATGTTCAGTTTTTCAAACTCAGTCCTCTTTTCATCTAGCGTGTGAATATCTCGTTCAATTACTGGGGTAAACTTTGTTAAATTCGCTTTCAGGTGTAGCACCCACCGGGGAGATAATCTTACACACTCGCATTTGAGTTTGCTCAGGCACTGTTGATATATTTCCATTACCAGGTGGATCTAACTCTATGTCACACGAATTGATAGTTGAGTCATGCAAATCATTTTGGTTTTGATCATCATTAATTTCATCTTCGATGTCATAAGTTGACAAGTTTAGTAGTTCCGTCATCACATCAGTTTCATTGCTTGTTGCAGATGCGAAGGACGCCTCGTCAACAACTTTAGTAGATGCCGACTCTTTTGATGTAATAATAACTGTTTTGAGCGTGTTATTAGACTTGAAAGTAACATTCAGAGCCTTTATGTTTCTTAAGAATTTCAGAGAGTTATTTACATTGCAGCTCTTTGTCTTAACTTGATTTTTGGTCTTTTTTACTTGCAAAATTGTAGCCACTCTCACGTTAATACTTTGTGCTTTACTGGAATTGAATATTGAATAGTTGCCATCACCTTTAGTTGTTTTTCCAATCAATCAATGGACTTTGGGGATTACCAATTTGCCCCTCTGAATTAGCCAAAGTAGACGGACAGGAGGTTGGAACATCTTCAATGTGCAGACCTCATTTACCACACATATGGGTACTGAAGAGTTAGAGCAGCGACTTATGGCCTCTGTTTGATTTCTTTTCAAGATGATGTTTGTTTGATCCTTTGTTACTGGGCCATTCCGTAGCTCCATACAATTGGGGCCTCTTCCAAGGGTAAGCTGTTGTTAACATTGCTGACCACACTAATCCCATGTTGTATCCTAACCTGATGATTTTGATCAGTCTGGTTTAATTCCTGAGTTGTTCTCATTGCTTCTACATTCGATACTCCCTGGGTACGTTTTAGTAAACCAAGAACGTCTCTTGCGACTTCTGCAAGGAGTCTTTTATCCTCTTTGTTGTTTTTTAAGTGATCCATTAAAAGTTTGAGTGAGAGTTCAGTTTGCTTGTTCTCATCTGATGTTTTGAATTTGATTAAATTGACATCAGCTTCAATGCTGACAAGCTTGAAATTCCTCATAGCGATCAATGTAGTCTGGTCCTTGACATTGTTATTGTTTTGTTCGCACATTTTCAAGAACATTGAGACTGCTATTGACAGAGCAGACATTAAGTTAGGGTTTAACTCTCAAAGCACTTGCTCAGTATCTTCCTTTATGTTGGATCTTGTATCAGGTTTCTCTGAATTTCCAATAGACAATGTGCGTCTTACTTTAAGATATTCACGTTCAATGAACAAGGAGTCCGAGGATGACTCATCTGCAGTTGACTGGCATTGTTCAGCGCATAGGCTACTGTTGTCCTTGGATGATTTATTCATGTATCTGGCTTGTGTGTGATTTTCTTTGCCATTGCCAGTTTTTGGAGGAGCTCTACTTCTTTCTTGCGATCAGCTCATTGGAGGAGAGGAGCTGTGTTCCACTCTTGTCCATTTTTGAGCTCTCCTGTCGGAGGCGGCTCTCTGCTCGAGACTGAGGCAATTCTTGAGCATTTCCCCAACTCGTGCTAACAGCGTCCCTACTTGAGGTTCTTGAGGGAAAGTCACAGTTTTTGCTACTAATCTCATTGTTCATTTGGGTCAGATCTCTGAGCAGTTTATCAGCGACAGCCAGAGAGTCCCTCCATTGCTTTGGGCTCGCCCCTCCACTTTTGTGGTCGTGTGGATAATCATCCAGACATGATTGTGCATGAAGACAGTTATACAGGTCTCCAGAATCCTCATTCAGAGACCCCTGCTGATAGATTCTTGCTGTAGCGTAGCTTCCAATCGTTTGTTCACATTGATATTGTGGCAAAATGATTTTGACAAACATGTCAATGGGATTTCAATTACAGGTTCAGCTGCAGCATGCATAGGATTGTTTACTTGCTGAGCTATGAGGATCGTTTTCTCCACTGCGTTTGACAATGTAAATACCGAAGCTGCCGACACCGGCCCAGCTTCTGATGCGTGCCTGTCATTCAAGCCCTTGACAGTCATTGTGTCCCCACAGTTGCTCACTTTACCCTCATCCTTGCGGAATCCAACACCCCAGCCCCTCACAGGATGCCCCATCTAAAGCACGAATGGGTCGTAGAGCCTCAGACACCCGCCAGGCCAGAATACGCAACTCCAGGATGGAGCACCCATGTTCATGGTCGTTAGACTTAGGATTAGAAGCAAAGTCAACCGCCCCTCCTTTTCCGATGACCGCAGGCCAGCCGAAAGGACAGGAGCAAGCTCTTATGCTTGCGCCTTGCATTACTTCAGTCAGATTGCGCCAATGCCACGCTGCGCATACGTTCTAGAGCGTTATCATTTTTCATTTCACCCACGGCGACGGAGCAATTACTTAGAGCGTAATTGTTATGAAGAGGCTGGCGCAGACAGGTAAATGATATAAAGGTTTTATTTAGATTACAATAAGAGAAGAAGACCCCCAACATTAAGAGGCTCCTATCCTTCAGCTCCTTCTCCAACTGACAAACATTAGAACACAGAAACAAGAAACGCTGTCATCAACATTCCATGACATCATACAGGGATGCAGCACACAGGGGTGAAGCACTATGAATAGCATTAAAGACTTCCTTCTCTTCATAAGTCACCACAACACATCTCCCCCTTTTTTTTTTTTAACTTCGCTTATCATCTAAGTTTTAATCTCAACAAAATAATTCAGAGATGTCACATTGATGACCAAGATAACTCAACGATGGTCCAATTCATGGCACATAAACTTCTATATGGCCTCTCTTAACAGTAGCAATTCTGTCTTTATTCCACACTTGTCCTCCAGCCACACGTACGGCCCCTTTCATGACCGCTACAACTCTGACCGGATCCGAATAAAGAGATTCTCCTTTCCTCTTGACAATTCCCTTCTTAATCCTGACCCAATCTCCACACTCTACGGGCAATTCTTTCTTACCTCTCTTCAGGTTTTCACGCGCAACCCATTCAGACTTCTTCCTCACCAATGACTTTCTCACATCATCAACAACCAGATCCTTTTCCCTACTCCTACCCAGCCATGGCGGACACGCCATGGACTATGGCTTCCTGCCTCTCATAAGCTCAAACGGGCACAGACCTGTTGTTGAATGTGGCGCCATCCTCAGGGCCCAGATCCTATCCTGTATCATAGCCAACTTATCCAATCCGCACTCTTCTCCCATACGAATACTCTCCATCACACACCTATTCATCCTTTCAACCACTCCGTTGGATTCGGGATGATTCAATGAGGTTCTTTTGTGATCAACTCCACATTTCCTTAAATAGCTGGTGAAGTTGCCCCCTACAAACTGGGGACCATTGTCCATCAACAAACTCTCCGGTAGACCTTCATTGGAAAATATCTCCTGCAATGTCTTTATCATGCTTTCTCCGGTGACATCTCTCACAATTTTAAAATTCACCCATCTAGAGAACAGATCCACCACCAGAACTATGAACCTTCCACGTCCATAACCCAATTCCACAGGACCAAGGAAATCCATGGCGAGATCACTCCATATCCTAGATGGGAGACCCACGTCCACCAATGGCTGCTTCTTGGCTACAATTCCCTACCCACTCTTGACACAGAATTGACAATTTGCTAAACAATTTTCTATTTCCTTGTCAAAACCCAGCCACCAATAGTCTTCTCTCAATACACCTTTGCTTTTGGTAACTCCTATGTGACCGCTATGTGCCAGCTCTATCACTTTCTTCCTCAAACCAACCGGAACCACAGACCTTCCCCATCTGAACAATACCCCATCGATGACCGACAATTCATCCTTCACTTCCCAATACGGCCTCACGCCATCCGCCACTTCCACCTTATTGGGCCATGCCGCAGAAACAACATACGGAATTATTTTATTTATGTTCTCATCGCTCCTCATCCCATCCAACCACTCCTGTTTGGACACTATACCGTCAGTGTTGACTAACACTAATTCCATTTCTTCACTTTCCACAATACCAGAGTCAACTACTCTCATCCTTGATAAATTGTCAGCCAATATATTGTCCTTTCCGGGAATGACCTCCATCTTGAAACGATGTGTCTGCATTCTGGTGACCCACCGTGCCACCCTGCGGGAAACCTTATCAAGGCCCTTATTCTCGAATATAACTTTAAGTGGTTTGTGATCTGTACGAATTACAAACTCTACACCCCACACAAAGTTTCTGAATCGTTCCACAGCCCAGAAACATGCCAATGCCTCCTTTTCGAGAACAGAATACCTCACCTCTGCACCCTTGAGACCCCTCGAGGCATGAGCTATGACCTCTTCAGACCCATCGTCTTGTTTCTGGGATAAACCTGCACCTAGTCCACATTCACTTGCATCCACTGTGATGATGGATGGCTTTCTCGTGTCGAAACATCCTAATGGTTAGGCTAAGTTTATCTCTTCTTTTATTCCATTGAATTCCGCCTCACACTGACTATTCCACACAAATTCAACACCTTTCCTCAGAATTTTCCTCATTTCATGCACTTTGTCAGCATAATTTATCACAAATTTCTGATAGAACTCCGTCATTCCTAGAAAAGAACGCAATTCACTCTTATCATTTGGTCTTTCTATCCTCTTTATGGCACTCACCATCTCTTCCTTGGGTCTGATACCATTCCCCGACACTTCATGTCCCAAATAGTCCACTTTTGTCACAGCAAATTTGCATTTCTCTTCTCTCAGCGTGATACCTCTTTCCTCAAATATCTTCAACACCTTACATACATTTCTGTCATGCTCCTCCAATGTCACTCCAATCACCAACACATCATCCTGAAAACAGAAAACACCCTTCACCCCCTTCAACATGCGATCCATGATTTTCTGGAACACTGAGGAGGCAGACGCTAACCCAAAGGGCATTCTCCTAAATTGGAATACACCTTCATGTGTCACAAACGCCGTAACTTTCCTACATGCCTCCTCTAACTCCACCTGATGATAGGAGGACGTCATGTCCAGTTTAGAGAAGTACTTTCCCCCACCCACCATGGTTAACAACTCACCCATGTTGGGCAGAGGGTGCCTGTCCACCAACACACACTTATTGAACTCGCGCATATCAACGCACAGCCTCAGATCCCCTGAACTTTTCTTCACAATCACGACTGGGGAAACCATCTCGACCCCGCCAGCTCTTTCAATCACTCCTGACTTAAGGAGCTTCTCCAACTCCTTCTTTACGCTGTCCCTTAACGTAAATGGGACGGGCCTGAGCTTCGCCACAGTGGAAACACTGCCTCTTTTCAATAATATCTGATGTTGAAATCCCTTCACTCTTCCCAATGTCTCGTCAAATACCTTCCCATGCTCTCTCACATACTTGATATACATTGAACATACTTCTGATACTTGTAAAACTTGATCAGGGTGGTTGGGATCTAATCTGATTCCCAAATTCTTTTGCTCTCTCCATCCTAACAAGGATTGACCCTTCTTAGTCACATATACTTTCCCATCACAGCTGCGTCCTTTAAATTCAAACCTACACCAGACATATCGCAGCAAATCATTTTTTTCTTGATTGTACCCCCCAGGACTTATGTCTGGCTCTGATAATGTCGACACTGCCCCTTTCATTTCGCACTCAAATGCGCTTCTGGATGTTAACGTGATTTTCGACCCTGAGTCAGCCATCATCGATACCTTACATCCATTCACAGACAAGACGGCATATGGGCGCTCACAATCATCCGGGTTACCATCCCTACTAACAACATTGACAGTGTTCACGATAACATTTTGCAATGCCAGTACAGTGTCATCTTCTGATGACCTCCCCTCTTCCTCTTCATTCACGTATATAACCTTCCTTTGACCCGTTTGGCCAAACTGATAGTTCTTGCAGCATGTCCCAAAGTGTCCTCTCCTTTTGCACTTATTACAGATTGCCTTCTGCCCTGGACACACTACTGAAGATGCAAAATGTGTCGCACTGGCACACCGATAGCACAATCTCTCATCCTCTTTATCTTCTCTCCTTTCACTTCTTTGTGTCGATTCTTGGTTTCTCCTATCTTCTGTATTACTCCTCTCCTTCTGTTTGATTCTTCCCTTCCTTTTGTTCTTCCCCTCACCCACATTTAACACTTCCTGCTTGCTGTCCTTAGAATCTCCTCCTTCAGCTTTTGATAGCTTGGCAACACACGCCAGAGAATGTTCTACATGTTTAGCTAAGTCCAATTCCTCATCCAAATTCGGCTCATCCTTCAGCCACAGTTCCTCGCGAATCTTATTTGACCGACAATGCGTCATGAATTGGTCACGGATGTGCTCGTCGAAACTTCCTTGAAATTTACAGGTTAGGTCCAGATGACGGAGAGCAGTCACATAGTCTTCAACGGACTCCCCATGAGCATGTATGCGCATGCAGAAATTGTAACGTTCCAAAATCGTGCTTCTTTTTGGGTTGAAATGTTTGTCTAACTTCATCAAGGCTGACTCGAAATTACCACAACAGTAATCAGCGGGGTTATCGGAGAGACAGGGGGAGAAAGTGGACTTGCTTACTTGATTGTCAACTCCTCGTCCTCTGTGAGAATATAGTTAAGATAGATACGTTCATTGCAACACACCCTTAAAATTCAGAGAATACGCTTTAGTTCAAGTAATGTTAAGGTTATTGTTTGATGCAGGAAATCCCTGAATTACGGAAGGTATCGGGAGCTGCGGCACTGTGACTATGAGCCTGTCTTGCATTCATCCATAAGCACACTGACCATACAACACATGACATTAATCATGTCATCAGTTATTACATCCTCAATGACCTCACTGTGAACTAGATCACGCTGATGTCGTCACAGGGATCTGTTTTTCTGATTATAAGAGATATTTTAGGTTCACTTGTAATTTCTTTTCTCAGGGGATAACCTCAAGACAGCAATCACTGTTGCCAAGAACTCTGCCATGATTGCCAGTGGCAGCCGGGTAATTATAGTTGAAGCGACTGGTCCAAGTGGCAGCAACCCAGCGTCCATTACCTGGCAGGAGCTGGAGGAAAACAAGCAGAATGGATACAGCATGAAGGTAAGGGCTACTCAACTCGAACTCGAGTGATAGTCATTGTTGAATGTGGGCACATTTGCATTAAGAAGCATGTATACTGCACCCATCAGCACCTGTGTGGGCTTACATTGCACATAAATGAGCTAATGTCCATAGGGTTGTGCACTGATTCACCAGTCTTCATCTCCAGGTCTTGTCTGGTGCTGCACGTGACACTTGACTGGCTCACCTTGACCACACACACTGCATCCAGATCACAAGTGAGAACGAGTATGGGTGGGAATCCCTGCAAAGTACTCCTTCTCCTCTATCGGAGCGAGTTGATGATCCTGCAGGGTCGGGACAGCATCCTGCCACGCCCACACCAGTGCTCATTTAGCAGTGTCAACATCCCCGGTGGGAAGGCCACACCCACTGCACCCAGATCACAAATAACAACTAGTAGAGGTGAGAATCCCTGCCAAGTACTATCTCTGTTGATGTTCCCCTTGGGTCAGGCCAGCAACCTGCCCACTTCCACGTCACTGCTCATGACGCACTGTCAACATCTCAAGTGAGGAAGTACCTCAGGGGTACCTCGAGGGTATCCTGGAAATGCAGCCAGAGCTGAGCACCGGCAACATCCCCCCTCTTTCTGCACATGGAGGTAAATGAGTCAGTAACACACTACATTATCACATTATCTCACCTGCACGAACAGTGAACAGAGCAGAAATACCCAAACCCAATCCAGAAAACACCCTCACTTCCTCCCGCCCTCCATCCAGGACAGCAGTGTGTCCTCAATCCATGAAAAGAACGGGCTTTCCCTCAACGCTCAGCTACGTCGACCAAGCCAGTGCACAGTATTAGCACTAGGGTCAAGTTGGCCCTAGTGCAAACAACCTTTGGGCCACATTGGAAATCCTTTGCACTAGTATGAGTGCAATTGTGCTTGCTATTAGCTCTAGGGAAAAGCTGACCTCTGGCAAAACTCCTCCTTTTATTGGAGATGCGAGATATGCTTTTTCCACCAGCGCTTTTTTTTCTTTTCTTTTCTTTACGCACTTACTTGCTGGCATGTGAGGGATTCCCTGGTATTTCGAGTTCCATTAGTTACTGCATGTTTGCTTATACATGTAAAAGGTAATAGCGAACTGAAAACGCGCACCTGATTGGCTGTCAATTCCCATTCTGTTTTGCACACATGGCCTTTGCTTCAGTCTTCTTGATACCGTAGATTGTGCTTCCTTTCCTTCTTTTAATGTTTCTTTCTTTCCCGTTCTTCCCACCGTTGTTTCTTTTTTCTCCCTTTCTTTAGCTCTCCCTTGGTCTCTACCTCCCCTGCTCTCCGTGCTTTTCTCCCTCACCTTCTCTGGCGCTGTCGTTTTTTCTTTGTCGTTAAGTTTAAAAGTAGGGAAGAGTAAGATTGCAATGAAAGGAAAGGCTTCTGCATCCGGGGTCAGGGGCGTGACCGGCAGTGTTACCTCCATGGCTCGAGCAGGGCCTGTGGCCCACAAGTGTGCTGATTGCAGGCCTGTGCAGAGCTAATGCCAAATAACCACTGCAGCAATTCGCAGTGAGCCACACGTGCTATGCGACATGGTGCACACACACCATGCACCTGCTGTAGTGTACCATCAATAAAAAAGTGGCAGCATGAAAAAGGGTTCATGCTCAGGCTCTGGAAGTGACAAGGACTGCTGTAGCTGGAATCACTGCACACATAACTGAACGGATAAGATGAACAAAATGCACGTATGACAGAATGGGCACATTACAGAGTGTGACTGTGCATGCATGCATGTATGTAGGCCTGGGAGGTAGCACTGAGCAAAGGGGGCGCATCCAGGGGCTGCAAGTTGGCTGGGGGGAACTCCAGAGGAAGTGAAAGGGGTGAGTGGTGTAAGCAGTCATAACTTTGCCTCGCCTTTCCACAGGACATGGCCCTTGATATCGAAGGAGGCAGCCACGCCTCCCCGGATTCAGACGATTACCACTTTGCCATAAGTGGGGACTCGTACCGCGTTCTACTGCAGCACTTTAATGGCCTGCTTCCGAAGGTAAGTGCTTCATGCTTCACAAGTGACACCTAACTCGTTAGTCGATGGTTGTAGTAGAGCAACGAATGGGTCCAGAACTAGCAACCCAGTTTGATCCTCAGCAGAAGAGCTCCCTTAGTTTCCACTTCCATCTTTCCATCCTCTCTAAATACCTCCCCTCTTGAGCTCTTCGCTCCTCTACCTCTAACTCCCTCCGGGTCATTCGTTTTTCAAAGAAACAAGATGGGGGTAGATCTCTGTCTTCGGCTGGGGCCTCCCTCTGGAACAGCCTCCCTGCTACTCTAAAACCTGAGGAGAACCATCTCCGGTTCCGGAAGCACCTCAAGACCTTCCTCTTTTCTTCTGCCTTCGCTCCCCCTCTCCCCTGTTGATCTGCTCCCTCTTGGCACTGTGCACCTGGCCTCCCTCTGTCCCCTGTGCCCAGGTACCTGCTCACCCTGCCACCCACCTGCACTGCCTCCTGGCCACCCCTTGCACGGGGGTCTGTATCTGTACCCATACAGCCCCCACCCACATTTTCTTCTTTTTCTGCAATGATTAGACTTACCCAGTCTGCTGCCGTAAACACAGCACTTGCCACTTGCTGGCTGCGCTACCACTGTTTATTTCCTCCATTATCTATTTTTTTATTTATTTTCTTTTATTTATTATTATTTATTTCTGTTCTCCTCTGCTTCACATGTTACACTTTCCCCTTTTCCATGCACTTGTCCCCCTTTCCCTTCCCGTGCTCTTGCACGTTCTCAATGTCACTGGGCCTAGTAAGATCGTTGTTCTTGTTCTCCCCTGTTCCCCTCCCTTGCCTTGTCGCGCTCTGAAACACTTGTGTACGAGCGCGATAGAAATAAAATATCATATCATATCATATCATCCCCATTCTGGCAGCTCAGTTTCCCACTGGTTTGGTCACATGTGAAGAGCAGTTCTCTTTGTACTTGTCCTGCTTGTGTGCACATGGGAAAACACAACCACACAACTATGAACTATAGCTGCATGAGACCGCTCAACAGGGCTGAAAAGACCATCCCAAATTGCAGGAGACGTCAGAGACTGGCTTTATAGAATCAGGCTAATACAGAAGACATCTTTCATTTGCACAACCATTCTTAAATAGAACATTTTCATTACATAGTTGTCCTGTGAGCTTTTCTGATTAAAGATGCGTGTCTCTCAAATGCCCGTTTGTCAGCAGCAATCTGCACGTCTCAGGGTGAAATGACAAGTACGATTACAGAGTTTCTACAATCTGCAAACTATGGCTCGTCAGATGTTTGAGACTACAACTCCCATCAGCCCTAGCCAGCATTGCCAAAAGTGATGGATCATGGGAGTCATAGTCAAATACATCTGGAGAGCCATGGGAAGGAAATCCCTGGAGTAGTAGACTGAAGGTCCAGCAAGTTGTCAGATGGAAACACAGGGGCTCAATCAGCTATCACCATGTTCAGCACTTTTGTGAATTTTGTAATATTGGATGGGCAGATTATGATCAAAGCAGAGCATGGAACCTTTATCAAGACCCGTGACCCCTCTGTACCACTCAGATTAGTTTGTGGAACAGTATTGAAATGGGGCTCTGCTGAAGGGAAGCGACACTGAGGCCTGGAAGTAGTTGCTCTGTCCTGAAAAAAAGACTTGGGTCATTCCTTTGCCAGAGAAGCACAGCCCTCAGCTGCACTCCTCTGGGCTTTCGCTCACTTTTATGGGGAAACTGACATGCCCTTAAGACAGTCAGTACTGGGAGACTTTGTTTCCCTTAGTCCTTTTCTCATGTTGCAACTTTTCTGCAACATGTAACAAGTGCACAACGTACCTTACAGTACAGTGCTCTGGGGTCTATTAGTCATTCCCAAAGGCCCTAGATACTCTTGAAGGATTTTTTATAAGAAGTGCCTTGGACAGGGCTGCTGGCAGTTTATCATTTTGCTTATATTTAACCCTTTCTTGCCAGCTAAACCACGACTACCACGTCTGGCACGGTTAGGTGGCCTGGCTCCAAAATGGTAACACCACAGGTTCTTTGCCCTGATCTTTGGCCATCTTGCCCCTTCGCCTTCCCCAGGTCGAGCCGACCTGGGTCAGTCCTTATTTGGGCATGCATTTTCCTGCAAAACGCCAAGCTTTCGTTGGCTTCTGCATGCCTTGTGTGCGCGCCACCAGGTTGTAGGCTGGAACATCTGGTTCCAATACACATCCTGGGTGCCATAGAGTCTGCAGTGTCCTGAATGCCTGGGACCACTGTCGTCCGTGATTGGTTCACATATGGTATGCCTGTATGTGAGCACATCTCCCATTGGGTCATCTTCATTTTGGCGCGAAGAAGATTCTGGATAAGAGAAGGCCCCAAACACCCATACCATGTCATTCTCTGGAGTTCTCACTGAATCAAGGATAGGATCCAAGTATCCTGAAACTAAGAAGCTGAGTCGAGGAACCGCTGGTGACCCGCTGGAAGGTTTGGCACCATGAACCCGCTGTCATCCCGCTGGACCCCTCTACATCTGATCATCCTAGAAGGTCTGTGAAGGCGCTTCGACCCATTGGAATATTGGGACCAACTATTCTCGGCACCTTCATCTTAACCTGCAAGTAAGCCTTTTCGGAAGTGTCCCTGGGCCAACCAGTGGGCTGACCAGCTTGTGCAGACGTTGGGCTTTGATACAGCCGCTGTTTCAAAGAGGCCTTTGAAACTTAGCACGTTGCAAACTCTGTGGTCACGGCACTCTCACACCCAATTTGGTACACTTGGCATTCGAAGGTCTGAAGTAAAGTGATTGAGCCTGAACCGGAGTTTACACGGTTGCCGTGTCACCCAGCCGTGGTGATGAACTTTGCAAGAACATTGTAGATGTGGTCCTCTGTGCCCTTTAGCCTGCTACAGCAGAACTGACCTGATCCATCCACCAGGAGCGGAGAAATCGCCACTGTCCCATAGGGGAATCAACGCTTTAACTTTGTCGCTGATTGCCGCATTTGAATCTGCAACCGAAGTGGACTCTACTGCCAAAGTTTGGTCTGGAGTGCGCTGGGGCTCGGTGAGTAATCACAACCCTAACTGGTGGCCCCTAGCGCATCCATCAATTTTTACGCATGAGTGGCCCTTGAGGGCGCCTATCCTTTGCACTGCTAGTGCGAACTATTCCCAACTCTTGGAATCGACTCTGTCCTCAAGTGGAGGCCCTCCTTGAATAGTGGGAACCTATTCTTCATCACCTCACCCACCTTCCTGAGCTGCTACTGACCCTTGAAGAGACCCCGCTTTGCTCATTTGAACTACCGCATGCGCCAACAGTGCAAGTACATTTGAGCAATAGGCTCCACCCTTCTTAGGGATTATACTGCCTCTTAGTAAGGAGTTTCTTGGATGCAGAAGGTACTAAAGACTATTTGCACTGCCTGTTTCCTTCCACGTTTAAGTTGTGGACCCATTTCGTGCATTAACGCTTTGGACCCAATTGGTCTTGTATATATGTATTTAGATAGGATTATGTTGGCTTAAAAGTATTACTGTGATTTGATTTGTGTGTTGAAACTCAAAGGCCTTGAAATAAATTTATTTGTATTTTTAATATATATATACACCTGACTGGGAGTGATTTGTAAGTGTCCTTTGCTCTGTGGGCTCTTTGAGGTCCTTCAGTCACCCTCAACCCTCTTGAGACCTAGTCTTGACCGCTGCCATAGCTACCTTTATTGGTCTGGCTTGTCCAGAAGGTTACCCTGTTCCAAGAAATTAGGCCGGCCTTCTGAACCTCTGCCCACCAGGTCAGAGTTCAGAAATCCATCTTAAAACTATTACATTTAACATTATTCATTTTTACATTTGCTATGTTACATTATCTTGTGTTAAGTTGATTTATACCGTGCACGTCTGCCATTTTCATGGTTTCTTGGTGCTTACTTGGCTCTGTAAGGGAAAGTGAGTTGGGTAGGTTAGTGAGGGAGAGAAGGATAGGATAGGTGTTGTGCCCATCTGTTGATGAATGCAGATCAAGGAGCAATTGGTGTCTGTGTATGTGCACATTGTGGGTGTGCTTTGTCTTGTGTGTTGGGGCTTGTTGTGTCTAGAAGGGTGGCATCCAGTGTTTGAATTGTTTGTAGTCAGAGAACTTTGCATTTTTAGCTAGGTGCAGCTTGAGTATTTTGGTGGGTTGTTTAACTAGCACTCAGGCCATTTGTTGTGGGTGAGAAGTGGAGGGTGTAGAAGAAAAGAGGGGGATGGTTAGCACGCTTTGGGTGATCTCTGGGTGTTGAGTAGCTATATTATGGGTTCTTCATTCTGTACCCATCACCTATTTTCTTATGGTTTGTAGAAGCGGTCATTATGTGAGGTTGGGGTGATCTGCTCTTGGGGTAGTAGATGCATAGATGGTCTGTGTTTATCTCTGCAAGTTGAATAACCAGGTTTGTAGTCGTTTCCTGAAAGTTAAGTGGTCTTCTGTCGTTATTATTTCCTTCAGTTTAACGATTAGAAAGGAGGAGGCACTTTCTCCACATTTTCTTTTCTCATAGTGTCTTGTTTCTATTTGGAGGACGCCCCTAGATCTTAAGACTATTCTCAATTGATATCAGGTGATTTTTGCTTGGAGGAATTTGGCTGCTTGTCCGTGTAGTGATTTATGCATAATGCAAAGAGCTTTGAAGTTGAGGCACATGTTTTACTGGTAGCCCATGTAGGCTTCTCAGGGCTGGTATTATGTGGGCTCTTCGCTGTCCTGTCACAGTTTCAAAAAAATAGTTTCGAATGACAAAACATTTGAATACAAAGTTTTGAGAAAACAAAATTTCGAATGCATTTATTTTAATGTTAAAGCATTTAGTTTAGTTTAGTATAGTAAAATAAGCATTAAAAAAAACTGTGGTTTGGGGGGGCATAAAATAAATAAATAATGCATTTGAAAGTTTTTTTTCTCTCGATTCTTTGTTGTCGAAAGTTTTGTCATTCGAAACTTTGACTGTCGCAACAGTCACTATGAACCGGGCTCTTCTATTTAGTCTCAGGAGAAGTCTTGCTCTTCTATTTAGTCCCAGGAGAAGTATTGCATGCTTGGGGACCAGGTGAGGATGCTTGAGTAAGATTGTCATCTCGTTGGGAGATCATTATTTCTGTTTTGGTTTTGTTTGAAGTTGTTGTTTGCCACCCAGTCATTTGTAGCAGTGAGGCATTTATACAGGGTGTTGTCCGGGTTGTGGTCGGTATTTAACTTGAAGATGAGTTGGGTGGCGTTTGCATAATTGTAGGCTGTCAGTCCCTGGGTTTTAATGAGCTTTATTAGGGGGGATCATGTAGATGTGGACAAGAAGTGGTGAGACGCTTGATCCTTGTGGTATGCGGCAGGTGATATTTATTTTGTTTAATGTAAATGGTGGCAGGTTCGAGTGGTAAGGATAGATTCATTAGTAGTCGGAAGTAGAAGGCTGGTCATTTGTGGGTGAGCAGCTTTTTGTAGATGTCCGGTGGGCATGGGTCGCTGTGGGATCTAGCTAAGTTGGTATCTTTTAATAATTTGTCCACGATTTCCTCGCTTACAGATTTAAATTGATTGGGTATTGTGATGGTTGTTGGGGCGCTGATTTCTGGGATGGTGTTGTTTTGTGGTCCTGCTAGATGCATCGATGGCCAGTTGTGTTTCTTTTATTTTTTCTCTTAGGTCATTATTCATTTTCACATTTTCACATTGTTGCTTATTGGATTCTCATGGTATAGTGTGATTTCTTGGCTTTCGGGACTGCCAATTCGTGCAGCCATATTTGGCATTGGTAGTTGGTTTTGTCCACTTGGTTGTTGTGCTTCGTCCGTTGATTTCCTAGTTAAAAGTTCTGTTAAAGTTTTGAAGTCAAGTCTTTTGCTTGTTTCCTGGAGTTCTATATTTGTGAGCATTATGCGGCTCAGGATTTTGACAGTGAAAGGGATCATATGATGCTTGCTCCGTATGATTGGCACTGGTGGGGTGGCAGTCGAAAGTCCATCCCCGAAGCAAAAAGCATCTAGTGTTTGTCCCGAACTGTGCGTGGGTTCATTCACTATTTGTTTGAGATGTAGTGTTTCCAGTAGCGCACTGAGGGAATTTGTTGTTGTTTTATTTTCTCTTTCGAACCAGATGTTGAAGTCTCCCAGAACGTTTATGGAGTTGTGATTTGTGGAAAGGTTAGCTAAGGCACCCGTTATTTTTGCGGTGAAGTTAGCGTTGTAGGTGTACAGTCTCTAGATCAGAAGAAAGAGTGCATTGAATTGGTTGTTGAGCTTGAGGTTGACTAGGAGTGATTTGCAGTTGTCTGTGTAGGTTGAGGGCAGGAATGTGGAGCTGATGTGATTTTTGTGTGCTAGAGCTATTCTTCCTTCTGTTCCTGTGGCTCTGTTAGATTGCATTAGTTTGTAGTCATAAGGTATGGCTTCATGGGCAATTACATTGTAGTTGTCTGAGTGGGTCGGTGTCTGTCGGTCCTTCGGTGGGCCCCTTTGTTGCCAGGCGCGTGGCTATATCATCTGTCCCTTCGATGAGGAGATACATTAGGTTGCACAATGGATTTCCCTGTTCTGGGTCGTTGCAGTTAGGTGTTTGGTTGTCCAGGTGGCCCTTTTTCCAATCTCTAGTTGTCTTAGGATTGTAGGTGGTGGAGGATTCTAGTGTAGCTCTGGTTCTCCTAGGTATCTTTCCAATCCTATTTTCTCCATTGTCAGGGTCTGTTTGTTGGGGTGGGTGGTTTAATGGTATAGTGGGGTCTCCCCTGGTATTTACAGGGTCCTTTGCTGCTGACTGTTTGTTTTCTGGTGCAGCTGTTTTGTAGGTGGAAAGGTGTTGAGAGATGTACAATGTCTTTGTTCTCATCTTTGTTTAATGGGGATTGGTGGTGTTTTAGAGGTTTTGAGAATACTAGTAGGTGGTTTTTGTTGTTCAGCAGGGTTGTGGTTCTTTACACTTTCTTGTTCTGTTTTCCATTCTTGTTCGTTTATCCATCTTATATCAGTTCATATTTGTAGTTGTGGATGTTTCACAGCTAATGTGGGTTGGTAGTCTATTGATGTAGTGGCTGTGCGTCAAGCTATTTTGGTGGTTGTTTCCCTGGTTGGGAAGGCTCGCTGATGTTGATAGTTCCTATTGTTCTAATCACAGTGGTTGTGCCATTGTGCTGATCAATTACTGAACAGAATTGATCGAGTTTTTTAGGCTGCGCAGTGAGTGCAAACATACACAAACACACACACACATGCATCACACAGTCACACACATAAAGACCTGAAACGAAAGTGCAGAGCTGCAGAATGGAAGTGGCAAGCCTCAGGCTCATCCTCTGACAAACTGGCCTGCTGCCTGCTCCTAAGGCAATAAAAAATCTCTAACCAGGCCAAGAAAAGGGCCCACATTCAGGCACAGGTATCTGGTGCAGCCAACAACACATCTGAACTTTTCAAAATCTTCAGGGAGCTTGCAACTCTTCCGCAGTATCCTCCTTCCCTATTCCTTCTCAGGCACGCAGCAATGCACTCGCCACTCACTTCACCACCAAAACTCAGGACATCATTAACAGTCTTGTCCTCCACACTCTCCGAACCCATCCCTCACCCCCTTGCCTCACTTGGCCACTCCCCCTCCTCCTTCCTCCTTCGCCCTTGTCTCACTCACCCCCTTGCCTCACTTGGCCACCCACCCTCCTCCTTCCTCCTTTGCCCTTGTCTCACCGGAAGAAGTCTCCAGAGTTGTCCGCTCAGTGACGGTCTCTTCCAAACAGGTTTCCCCTTGCTCATCCAGGACCATCAAGGGCAACATTTGCTCTCTCGCCCCTGCACTTGCTGATCTCTGCAACCACTCCTTTGCTACTGATACTTTTCCATCCTCCCTCAAGCACTCCCATGTTCGCCCCCTCCTTAAAAAACTGTCAGTAGGACTTTGCTGTCCAGCCAACTATCGCCCCATCTCCATCAACCCCTTCCTGGGGAAACTGCTTGAGAAATTGGCCCTCCCCCAATTTAACACCCACACTGAATTTGTTGACGGTCTCCATGAACATCAATCTGGATTCCGAGCATCCAAAGGCATGGAACCGTCTCTTCTAAACACCTGTGAAGAACTGCTTGAATCCCTTAATTCCAACTTCCCTGCTGTTCTCATCCTCCTTGATCTCTCCTCTGCATTTGACACGGTCAACCACTCCATCCTCATACAAAGGCTCCATGACACCCTTGGTATCTTGGATCGGGCACTGGACTGGCTGACCTCCTTCCTAAATGACCGCTCATCCCAAGTCATCCTGGGCACCTTCTCCTCTCCTACTTCCTTCTCCACCTGTGATGTCCCCCAGGGCTCTAGTCTCTAGCCTTGGTTCTTTAACATCTACCCTACTCAGCTGGCACTCCTCATCTCCTCCTTCTCTCCCATCTTCCAGTGACGATACACAACTCTTCTTCAAACTTCCTGCTGACCTTCCTGCTCCTTCTATCATCCCTGACTGCCCTTCTGCCATCCTGGCCTGGTGCACTTCCACTGATCTCTGCCTCAATGCCAGCAAAACGGAGTTCCTTCCCATTGGGATGCCTGTTCCCGACTTCTTCCCCTCACTCTGGCCTTCTTCCATGGGCTCTCCCCAGCTCCATCTTTTGAAGCCAGAAACCTCTAAGTCATCTTCGACTCCTGGCTCTCCTTCCTTCTTCTAACTCAGGAAATTACTTAGAAGTCCCACTTTCAGCTCTTCCTTCTCAAAGGAATTCTCCCTTTTCTCACTTTCCCCCAGAAACACAATGTTACCTGAGCCCTGGTTCTCTCTGGGCTTGATTATTGCAATAACCTCCTCCTGAATCTTCCTTCTTCCACTCTGTGACCCCTCCAGCTAATCCAGAATAGGGCAATGAGACTTATCCTTGGCCTCAAGTCCAGGGACCACATCTCCCCGGCCCTAAAAAGCATTAACTGGTGCCGGGTTGCTTCACACATTTTATTGAAATACCTCTGTATCATCCACAGGACTCTCTGGGGCCCGGGTACCACACTATATGCAACTCTCTCTCTTACCAAAGATTCCCCCTCTAGACACCGATGCTCCTCTGGCACCAACTCATTGTGTATAAAGCGTTTCTCTAGACAGAGGGCAGGAGGTCGACCGCTTTCTTCAGCTGGCTCCATCCTATGGAACAGCCCTCCCCCTCTTCGTCTTGAGCAGGACTTTCTTAAATTCCCAAAGATCCTCAAGACCTTCCTCTTTACCCCCTCCTCGCCTCCCTCTCTCCTCTGCTAATCTCACAGTTTCTTTTTTGGTGTTCAGGGCGCTTATGCATCCTCAGGGCCCTGACCTCCCGCACCAAATCACACCAGTTTATGTCTATCCTCAGCACTTGCCTCGCCTCACCCTTCACCCTGGAGCCTCACACTTACCTTACATTGTGCTTTACCTGTTGCCCAACCATGAGCAACCCAGCACCTATCCCATTCCCTCTCCCTTCTGCATTTGCACGTTCTGAACCCTCACAAGGCATAGTAGGTTATCCCCCCAGTCCTCCCTGTATTTAATATTTTTTATGTATTTTAATTAGGGGTGTACCGAACTTCTGCTTCAAGTAAACATTCGGCTGAATTCCAGCTGAAATCAGCTATTCGGCATTCAGCAGAATGCTTCCTGGAAATTTACTTGAAACCGAAGTTCCACCCTGCTCTGCAAGATTGAATTATGCTCATTACAGATTGCATGAAAGCGTGAGCTACTATTATTATTGGCCAGCAGGTGGCACCATTGCATCACCGTTCACGGACACAAAGTGGATGGGCTATCCTTAACTTTAATTTCACACGTTAATGTATGACAATGGCTGGCTCAAAGGGTACAATTGTGCCATTAGCAGTGTCTTTGACATGGAGAACAGCTTGAGATTGAAACGCTGTGTTCTCCATTACACTCCAGCATACGGCTCTTATTTAGCAAATGGCTTCTCCTGGCCTCTGTCTGTGGCAGAAGCCTCTGTATGTACAGTCATGCTAAGTCTTGTTAATCTTCCCCCACTGGGCCATATCTAGAGCAGGCTAACATAAAAATGCAAACTGCCCGCTGGCACCGAGGCGTTCTTTCATTTATGGCCGGGGCATCTGAAATGTATTTGCAGGGACTGCCTCCTTTCTCTCGAGCTGCAAAGTGAGTTTCTCAGCCCATTTTGTTTGTGGTTCTCAATAGCGGAGAGAGGACAGGCGTTGTGTTATTGAATTTGAGAAGGGGATGCGGGGGTTTGGATTGACCCCCCCTGCACCCTCTTCTTCAAGATGAAAGGCTCCTGTACAAAGGATTCGCATATCATTCCTGTTCGCCAAACGCTTCTGCTGAGGGCATAATGGCTCTTTATGGCTTTCTTGCAGTTAATCGGCAATTAACCCAGCTCATGACATTGTGTGCATAAACTCTGACTGCATACCTGCTTGCAGGGGCCTGCCCAGATTAACATACAGCATGTATTGGGCACAGCTTTACTGCCTTCTGATGGCAGTCAAAAGAGCCTGATTAAAAACAGCCATTCAAGGCCATATGTTTTGAAGACATTCAACGTGTTCCTGTATTTAGGGATATTGGGCGGCACTGTGTGATGCTTAAGGAGTTCAAAGGAGTTCACGCCCCATAGTGCTCTACCTGGCGAATGCATGTAGAGCCTTTCTCCTGCCATGCCTTATCTTTACCCATGCAAATGCCATTGAGCAGTTTCCCTGGTGTGAGTATTGAGAGCGGAATTTAGCATATGTGCCCTCTCCCCCCCCCCTCCCCCTGACCCTCAGGGGAAGAGGAATTGCTCAACAGTAGGAGGACAATTGGGTATAGAAGGAGGGGGGTCGGATGTAGTGGACACAGGGCAGGTTTTTTATTTGAGCTATGGAGGCAGGGGCGTTGAGGGTTAAGGTGTGTGGGTTTGATGCGTGAGAGAGAGAGAGAAGGAAAAATATGGCAACAGGAAAAAAGATCACGAGGAGGGTGAATGGGTGGGTAACAGCAACAGAAATGAAATGACCAGTGGGTATATAGAGTGACGAGGTGGGGAAAAGAAAAACAAACTCAATGGCTAGAGCCACAAGTCCAAGGAGGACCGGAACCCAGTTTGCCCACACAGGGCAACCTGCACAGCTGCAGCACAACCTCTGGGGCTAACAAGCTCCCTTCCACAGCGCCATCTGCATTGCTATTTATCCTGGGTAATGGGTGGAATCAGACACTGCTAACAACTCTTAAAGAAGGAAAGGCTTGAGGAATATATATAGGGGTTTAATACTAGACACATTTCTAGTAGTAAACCACTATTCGGCTGACTATTCGGTTTCGGCCGAATAGTTCACTCAACTATTCGGTATTCAGCCAGATAGTACATTTGCTATTCGGTACACCCCTAATTTTAATTGTTTCTCATCCCTTCTCCCTTCCCTGTTGCCCTGATGGCGCTTTGAAACAGTATTTCCTTCCTGTACAAGCGCCTAAAAAGCGCACAATGTATAAATAAATACATACAATTTAAAAACTGAATTAGGTTCAAAATTCATTTATTTGACACAAGCTTCACCGCACACATACATATACTGATTTGAAAGTGTCATATACACAATGCTGTTCCATTGCAGTTTATCGCTGTGAGCAGCACACTACATTCTGGCAATTGTGATGTTCACTCAGTGGTTTTTTATCCACATTGTTTTAAAATATAATGTTCACAGAGTGACAACAAAACATGTCCCTGGGTAGAACACACAAGACGCGGGAGGTTAGTCAGGTCTGTTCAAAGCTGTCTCGATTTAATCAAGATGTGCAGCAGCCCACGTCTCTATCTTGCCAGATCAATAGATAGCACTGATCATTTAATTTCTTAGTTATGAAAGCATCTGTACAATCCTTCCTAGAAGCTTTATTTTAAGCGTTGAAAGTCAGTAAACCCCTAGAATAGCTCAGTGGGTTAAGAACCTGCATCAGCGATCTAGCTTTAGGTTTCACACGAATCACTGCAGATGGAATTTTAACCAACCAAGCCAACATTCCAAAAGAAATTCATAGTGAGAAGAGTCATTTATCAACCATTTCATAAAGCGCACCCCAAAAACAGAATAGTCTGTTGACATTTTTAAGATATATTGCCAATATTGGCCAAGCAAATGAATTGTATAGGAGCAAGAAAGCTTAAGAGCTGATTATTGTACATCTAGCATTAAGCAGACTATTCACAAACCCTAGCAACCTTTCAGAGACATCGGCCAGTCATAAAATCCTGCCAGATAGCATTTCCCACCAGAACAGCATTTTTTTGTGAGATGCGATAAGAGGCTGAGCAGGGGACTTGCGACTGACTTTCCCTGCTCCTCCTAGTCTTTTCCTGAAACGTGTCTGTTATTAAATCTCCCCCTTTTATCTTTGCTGTTGTACTTGGTAAGCTTATCATACAGCAATATTGCAGACATTGTGCTCCCTTACACAATGGCGAAGTGTAATGTTCCCAATGGGCTGCAGATCCACAGGGCTTGAAGGCAGGTGTGGGCTGGGAATCCATGAATGGTGTAACTCTGGTCAGCTTGATAGATCTACAGCGAAGGAACTACATTCCAATAACGCTTTAAGCATTGGGAAGTGGTCCCACTACATGTCTGACTCCTTCCATCCAGCATTGGCTGTCCATTCAACAGCCATTTGCATTCTGGGACTTGTAGTTCAGCTTTTGCCAAATGTATGTACCACAAAGCAAATGCAGATAGATACTGGCCAAAAAGCAAACACTGACTACGAGTCCGCATCTATCCCACCGCTGCCTCCATACTCTTTAGGATGGTTGGGAAGCAGAGATGCATGTTCCATTGCACCATGTAGGTCAGGTGTAAGTCGTGCATCCTGTGCTGAGTGTTGCTCTGCATTCTGGGATTTTTAGATTTGCTTCACATTTATCACTGCAGAGCTGTGACAGAATGCAACAAAGGAGGCATGCCAAAGTGCCCAATTTATCTATTTATTGAACATTGTGTGGCACCTATACAGCCCTATTCACATGTGACACTGCAACAAACAGGTATCAGAAGTCTGCTGTGGGTTGGTTGTGTTATTAGTAATGTTTGTTTGCTTATTGAATTTTTGAAAACAGGCATCCAGCATGTAGTTTTGTGAAAGTGTAAATAAATGTGCGATTTTGAAAAACAGTTTTTTTTGTGCTTTCAAACAAGCAGGCAGGATTATACATTTTGTATAAATATACAATTGACCTGCTCTTTCACAAATAGCTTGTCAGGCCTGTTGTCTGCCCTTGCCTTGAGAAGGCATATGGACAATCAACATGAACAGCCCCAACATCAGCACTTTTCATGCAGCGTTGGCACTTACAAGTGAAAGTGCCACTGGGGGTAAACTTGCCCTCATGGCTCGGCAGCCCTCATCTGACAACAGGAGTGTAGATCACAGTTCAGAGGAACACTGCAGGCCGCTCCAGCTGCCACTTCCCTGGCTTCTGAGTCTTGAACCTCAGGAGATACATACAATCAAATGTATTTCATCTAAACTGGACAACTGGAGAGACCTTGAAAAATCTGGTTTAGTCCAAGCAGCAACCCCAGATGGAAATATTGATGAAAGCCTCAAGCTCTTCCTAGTGGCCGAGAGGCGTCAGCTCAAGAACTTGTGCCATGTCTTGGGTCTCGGTTGAGTCTATCAGTGGGCAAGACTTTGTGCCTGAGGATGACTTTGTAGCCAAAAGATGCAAGCTTCGCTTCTTTGGAGATGCCATATGATGCCGAAACGTGTCGATGGTTGCCTCATGCAGAGGGAAAGTGGTCTTTCAGTTCAGACAAGGACCATGCATGGGGTCAGCCCGACTCTGTAAATTCACAGAGGATATAAGAGTCAGCCTGGTGATTTCCAGGCTGCCAGAAAGGATGAGTTGAAGCTTTCTAGCACATCTGTCTCATCTCTGTTTTCTAATACTAGGCCATTACTCATTAGTACCCGGCGTGGGTCAATTAGAATGTAACAAGCATTCTGATTGGCCCTCGCTGAGGCATTACCTGGCCGGCAATACCTTGCACGCACGTACGTGCCTGCGTTTGTTCCCGGCGGGGGGCATGGCAGCCCCTTAGCCAATGAGGAGGCTTGAAACGGGCAATCCCAGCTCCGAGCCTCCCCAAGGCTGGAGGCTGCCCTTGTCCCCCACCGGGGATTCAGGTATGTTTTTATTTACTCCACCCCCATCCCCTGCAAACTATCCCCTCCCTGCCCTCCCAACCCCACTTACTTTATTTTTTCTTCTTTTTCTCGACAGGGAACGCGCAGGGAACACTTCTGTTCCCAGCGCGTCCACTCCCTTTCCCGGCGGACATTTTATTTATTTATTTATTTATTTTCTGTTCCAAAACGCGGAACAGAAAAAAATGCTATTAGCACCCCAGGTCTGACGGGCCAGGATACTAATGGCAATAAGCCCCTCAACGACGGGCCAATTCCGGCCGCAGTAATGCCCCTGGGCCTGTAACTATGGGTCCCGTGGGCATTACGTGGGGCGATATTGTCCCGCCGTCTCGGGGCTTATTGCCACATTAATGGTTCCTGGTCGCTGTACTTTGTTTTCTACCTTTGGCATCTGCCCGCATGTGTGATTTACAAAAGACATTAAAAAAAAATGTATTGTTTTAATTGAAGATAACAGTAGTGTAGAGGAGCACACCTTTCTTATATTGGCTTTCTCAACGGGGTACATAGATTTCAAATCAGTTCCTCAGGATTTTTAGGTGACAGCAGAGTTAGATTCTGGGCTACAGAATCTAGTATACATAGAACAATTTTGGGATCGCTTTAGCAAAAATGACCTTGGCTCCGTGCACACTTTCGAGCATAAAACTATGCAAAAATGAATACTATATTTACTTGTGGTTTTACACCAGTTTTAATTATTTAAACAAAGTTTTTTTGTTGTGGTAACTACTGTACCCCATTCATTTTCTAATTTCTTCAATGTTCAAAACATAAATTGTTGCACACTTTTACCATTACTTCATGCTTGACAGTATATCCAAGTAAAGGGTACTTGAAACATTTCCATATGAATCACAATTCAAACAACAAAGTGTAACATTTTCTTCCCCCGTGGGTACATTTCCTATTATTTTAAGAGAAACTTTAGTCCATATACACTTATCCGCACCTGATGAAGGGCATTCGGAGCCGAAACGCATAGTGCATTAGAGAAACCCTCAAACAAAAGGACTATTGGCTTCCTAGCCAGTTACAAGTTTGATATATGGACTAAAGTATCTCTTAAAATAATAGGAAATGTACACTTGTTGAATTGTGATTTATATGGAAATGTTTCAAGTACCCTTTACTTGGATATACTGTCAAGCATGCAGTAATGCTAAAAGTGTGCAACAATTTATGTTTTGCGCATTGAAGAAATTAGAAAATGAATGGGTTACAATAGTTACCACAAAAAAAACCTTTTTTTAAATAATTTAAACTGGTGTAAAACCACAAGTAAAAACAGTATTCATGTTTGCATAGTTTTAGGCTCGAAAGTGTGCACGGAGCCAAGGTCATTTTTGCTAAAGTGATCCCAAATTTGTTCATTGTTTTAATTGAACCCGGTGCCGTGATCTGAGTCCGGTTACAGTCACGCGCAATAATGGCAATTGCAATTCTATTGCTTTGAAGTTTCGAAACAGTAAAGCACCGTATTGTTCACCTGCACCTTTCATTTCTCGCAGCTGCTGATGAATGGAGCCATTTTTGGCCGGATGCCCCCCGCGCAGAAGTCCAGCCTCATCGAGGAATTCCAGAAAATGGAGTAGGTCATTTCCTCTAACATGTGCAGAATATTCTGTGTTTGTGAGTGAGGTCTACAATGCAAGGGGGGGGGTCTGAAACACACACTGTTTAACCACAGACCTGAAAACAGTGGCATCAAAGCGCAAACACAGGAAGAAACATGCGATCAGAAATTCAACAACATTCAAGTTGATGTGTTCAAATACATACCAACAGAGACACTGAACACAACAAGCACGCAAGCAGACACACACATCTGGATGGCATTCATGACCACAATGACCCCACATGCAGACATACACACCTGGACTGGCATTCATGACCACAATGACCCCACATGCAGACACACACACCTGGACTGGCATTCATGACCACAATGACCCCACATGCAGACACACACACACCTGGACTGGCATTCATGACCACAATGACCCCACATGCAGACAGACACATCTGCACTGGCATTCATGACCACAATGACCCCACGTGCAGACACACACACCTGTACTGGCATTCATGACCACAATTACCCCACATGCAGACACGCACATCTGGACTGGCATTCATGACCACAATGACCCCACATGCAGACACACACACCTGGACTGGCATTCATGACCACAATGACCCCACATGCAGACACACACATCTGGACTGGCATTCATGACCACGATGACCCCACATGCAGACACACACATCTGGACTGGCATTCATGACCACGATGACCCCACATGCAGACACACACATCTGGACTGGCATTCATGACCACACTGACCCCACATGCAGACACACACACCTGGACTGGCATTTGTGACCACATTGATCCCACATGCAGACATATTTTCATTTATTTATTGTACATTTGTTAGGCGCTTATACAGTCAGGGATGTCATGTGAGGTCTGCCACCAGGGGTCGAGGTTGTGACCCCTGAGGTCTCCCTTGCTACCCCGTGGTCTCCCTTGCTACCCCAGCGCCATTTGGATATTTGTTTCTGGAGTGGCTGGCTTTCTTGATCAGACCTCTTAAAAATAAGAGGGGGTTCCACAAGCGGAACACTTTGAGCAGTGACACTAAATAAGAAACAATAGGAATAACAAATAATATGTCTTTCTGGAATTCTATACAATAATGGCTAGACTCAGTAAAGGTTTATTTCAGGCACACTTCAGGGGGTGAGTCACTGATTTAGTCTGTTCTTAACTCAACTCACCCTTTCATATTTTCTGAGGTCAATAAATGGTAGTAACACAGGTGGGGTGGTATTGTATGTACATTTATTCTATATAAGGCACTTAAGCATAAGTGCTATATAATAACACATCGTTATCATTTGGTCATGGACATCTGCTTGCATTCACTGTAATTTGGTAAAAATGTATGTCAAATTATAGTGGTATCGCACCCATATTTTTCATACTGTACTTAAGAACAATGCAATGTGATGCCACTTCCTGTTTTGTCAAGGGGTGAAAGGTCATGTTCCACTGCTTCTTGTGATGTCACTTCGGTGTGGGGCAAATGACATCACTTCCTGTGATGCCATCAGTGGTCAAAGGTCATGTGATGTCACTTCCGCTACCCCTGGCATTCTGGTGTAATGACATCCCTGTATACAGCAAGTAAATTGTGATTCAAAGCGCCCACACGGCAACAGGGAGGGCACATGGGATTGAAAAACAATCAGACCCTGAAGGATAAAGACGGACCTACTAGGCCATGTGAGCATTCAGAATGTGCAAGTGCAGAGAGAGGACAGGGGATGAGGGAGAGGGGGAAGTGCTAGGAGTGCACGTGCTCATGAGTGAACAGCAGATGTAAGTGCCCAGTGGAGGAAGTGCTAGGGAGAGTTCAACTGCCAATAAATAGGTAAGTGCAGGCCTATAGTAGCTTAGGCCAGTGGGTGTCATGGCAAGTGCTGTGAGTGGGCAGAGGCCGAAGTTGATTGGGTGTGGGAGGCCAGGGCCCAGAAGGACACATAAAGGCCCTGGTCACCAATCTCAGCAACTGTGGGATTAGCAGAGGAGGGAGGAATGGAAGGAGGAGGTGAAAAGGAAAGTCTCTGGGAGCTTCTGGAATTTGAGGAGATCTGACTGAAGACAAAGATGAAGGGGGAGCCTCTTCCATAAGAGGGAGCCAGCTGAGGAGAGAGATCGGCCACCAGCCGTCTGTTTAGCAAAGTGCTTGACACAGAGAGTTGGTACCAGAGCAACGTAAAGGTCTAGAGGGAGAATATTTAGTAAGAGCAAGTAGTAGATAGCATGGTCCCCGGCCCCAGACCGCCTTATGGATGATGCAGAGGGATGATCTGAATTTGATCCTTGCAGCAACCAGGAGCCAGTGGAGAGTTTTTAGAGCTGGAGAGATGCAGTCCCTGGGCTTGAGGCCAAGGATAAGTCTTGCTGCCCTATTCGGGATTAGCTGGAGCGGTCGTAGAGAGGAAGAGGGTAGATTCAGGAAAAGACTATTGCAGTAGTCCAGCCTAGAGAGAACCACAGTTCTAGAGACATTGAGCTTCTGGGGGAAAGTGAGAAAAGGGATAATTCCTTTGAGAAAGAAGAGTTGAAAGTGGGACTTCTTGGCAAGGTCCAGAATGTGAGGGCGGAAGGAGACAGAGGAGCTGAATATTACTCCAAGGTTTCTGGCTTTGGGTGAAGGAGATGGGGGAGACCCTACAGAGGGTGGCCAGAGTGAGGGGAGTAGTAGTCCCAATAGGAAGGATCCCAGTCTTGCTGGAATTGAGGCAGAGATTGTTGGAAGTGCACCAGGACTGGATGGCAGATATGTAGTCTGGGATGATGGAACGAAGTAAGGAGAGTGTCGGAGAGACGTTTGAAGAAGAGTTGTGTCATCTGCATAACACTGGAAGTTAGGGGAGAAAGTGGAAATGAGGTGTGTCAGTGGAGCAAGATAGGTGTTAACAAGCCAGGGAGTGAGGTTGGAGTCTTGGGGGACACCACAGGCATAGAAAGAGCTGGAGGAGGAGAAAGAGTCCAGAAAAACCTGGGATGGGCACTCATTGAGGAAGGAGGTCAGCCAGCCAGTGCCTGCTCCAAGATACCCAGGGTATCATGGAGCCATTTTTTGAGGATGGAGTGGTTGACCGCAGAGGAGAGATCAAGTAGAATGAGGACAGCTGGAGAGTTAGAATCCAGAGATGCAAACAGTTCTTCATGAAGTAGTTTCTGTGCCTCCGGATGCTCGGAATCCAGATGGATGGTCGTGGAGGCAACCAACAAGTTCAGTGTGTGAGGTAAATTGGGCAAAGGCCAGCTTCTCCAAGAGTTTCCAGAGGAAGGGTGTGATAGATATAGGGTGGTAGTTGGCTGGATACGTGGGGTCGGCTGTAGGTTTTTCAGGAGGAGACGCACAAGGGAGTGCTTGAGGGAGGAAGGGAAGGATTCAGTGGCAGAAGAGTGGTTGCAGAAATCAGCAAGTGAAGGGGCAAGAGAGCCAATATTGTCCATAATTGTCCTTAATGGTTCTGGAGGAGCAGGGGGAAACCTGTTTGGAGGATACCTTCATGGAGGGGACAACTCTGGTGACCTCATCAGATGTGATAGGGGAGAAGGAGGAGAGAAAGGAAGAAGGATGGTGGGAGGCAATAGGGGGCAAGGGAATGAGTGAGAGGGGAGGGATGTGCTCAGGAAGTCCTGAGTATTATTAGTAAAGTGTGTGTCCGATGCGTCAGATGGGTTGGAAGCAGAGGGGTGAGGAGGAGACTATGGAACAGTTGGCTAGTTCCCTGCAGATTTTAAAGAGTTCAGCTGTGTTGGTGGATGCGCCAGAGACGCGCGCCTGGCTATGGGCCCTTTTCTTGGCATGGATGGAAAGTTTATATTGTCTTTGGAGCAGGCGGCAGACCAGTTTGCCAGACGGTAAACCTGAGATCTGCCACTTCCGTTGCGCAGCTCTGCACTTGCGTTTCAGGGCTGCGAGTTCAGATTTGCAACAGGTGTCGCGCTCAGAGGCAGGCTTCAAGTGGATCCTCATGACTGGGGCAAGAATGTCCAGAGTGTTAGTGATGGCCAGATGGAGGTTGCTGAGAGCAGAGTCTGAGATAGAGTCTGTGGTGGGGGGGAGAGGGGTGGATGAAGGTGGATGCAAAGGCAGCGGCTGACACTTGCTTCATCAGATGAATGTTCATGAACGAGGTTGGCAGGGCAGGAGGAGGTGTGGTCAGAGGGCAGAGCCGACCCAGGTGAGAGGAGAGTAGAGAGTGGTCATACCAGGAGAGAGGGGTGATCAGTGGGAAGTAGAGTGAAAGATCTCCGTGTGTAAGGGTATAAAGAGTGTGTCCAGCCGAGTTTGTTGGACCAGAAGGCAGAATGGCGAGGGAGAGTGAGGTGTAGAGGTCACGGAAGAGAGGCGTGGATGCCGTGATAAAGGAGTCCAGATGGAAGTTGAAATCGCCCAAGAGACAGGTTTTAGAGGTGGTTGTGAGAAGAGAGGAGCAGAAATCTTCCCATTCAGAGAGGAATAGAGAGGTAGAGCCAGTTGGCCTGTGGATACTGGCAATGGTCAGAGAGGAGCTGGGAGAGTTGACCAGCTTGCAGACCAGGCTCTGAAAGGAAGAGTAGAGCGGGGTGGGCATGAGATAGGAAGGAACCCACACAGGGAAAATCGAGGCAACCCCAATGCCAGCACGGTGAGGGCGGGGCTTGGAGATGATTTTGAAGCCATCAGGGAGAAGAGAGTCAAAAGCAGTGACTGAGCTGGCATTGAACCACATCTCGGTAAGAGCAAGGATGCCGAGGTCAATGTCTTCAGGAAGGAGGCAGATATCGGCGGAGGGTTTGATGGCTGAGCGAGCGTTGAGTGTAGCTCGATGAGGCCTCCATCTTTGAAGGTTTTCCAAGGAGTGTTACAGGGGCTTGGTACTCCAGTCACAGGAGGTGGGGGCAGAGAGAGTGGAAGAGGGAGTGGCAGACGTGGGAAGGAAGTTAATGAGGAACAGCAGGAGAAGAAGGTTGGGTTGAGGACCCTGAACCAAGGTAGTGCCGATGTGATAAACATAATACATAATGATACACCTGGATGATGTGAAGCCCACCACGAGGACTTGCCACTTGCTGTCACCGTTATTGGGAGAGGATGTGAAAGGGGAGAGAGTAGCGATGAGAGGAGGAGTCCATAGATCTGGGGCGGGGACAGAGAAGAGGATATTGGTGAAGACCTGTCTGGAAGTTGCACTGACATAGGCGTCTGCGATGGGTAGGCCAGGGTTAGTGGGCAGGATGTCTTTTTAGTGATTTTTTTTCTTCCAGACTTCATGAGAGAGAGAGGGAGGGTAGGTGATAGGGTAGGGTAGCAGTTAGAAAAGATAGGGGAGATGGTGAGTGCCATTGGGATGGCAGAGGATAGTTGAAAGAAAGAGGAGTGGCTGCAATGCACAATCCTGGCCCAAACTCAGCAGGCAGCCTAGTAGTTACAAAAGGACACAGACGGTACAAAATGCAATGCAATGCAAATCAGGGGTGCAAAGGTGCTAAAAAGCACACACCTAGATTCGAATTTAAAAAATAGAGACAAAAGGCAGTGCAACATGGGGTGCAAAGTTGTTAAAAAGAACACCCCTAGAGTCGAATTTCAAAAAAGGGACGCAACATGGGGTGCAAAGGTGTTAAAAAGCATACACCTAAGATTCAAATTTAAAAAAAGGACACAAAATGCAGTAAAGAAGCAATAGATTTGGTGATGCAAGGAAGGCAGAGGGAGATAGGCACAGTTTTCGTTCAGGGTTGTTAGTGGAGGAGGCAGTAGGAACGTTCAGCCATCACTCACTGATAGATCTGCAGAGAGCGTAGAGGTCCAGGGGCCCAAGTTCATGGGATAGTATCAGGAGGCTGCTTCATAGTTTGGAATGGGGAACTGAGGTGAAGGCCCTCCGAGCCCTTCAGGGGGGCGGCTTCTATGTCTGCCGGCTTCCTATTGACCAAATCAGGATGATGGGGGCCAATCAGAGGCAATGTGACATGGTTGGTATGGCAACCCTTGGAGGCACGACTGGCAGCCATATTGGTATAGCTAGGTGCTGCTGTGCAGTGCACGCATGTGTTGTGTTGGTTATGAGGCTAGTTGGCCCGGTATAGTCTCTGCAATGCCACAGATATTGTGAAAGTCAGTCTCACCCTTGCCGCCGTACGAGGTCACCCAGAGTGCCCGAGCCCTGTAGGCCCTCTATAGCAAATGCCTCCCCATCCGGTGCAGGCCACATGACATTGATGGTGCAGAAGTCCTCAGTGCTGCGACCGACGTCTCGTTGAGAATCAGGCAATGAATCACATTTGTATGGCAATCACATTTGCCATAAGGAGGACTGGCATTCACATACATAATGAGCCCACATGCAGACATACACATGTGCACTGGCACTCCCATCCACATTGAACCCACATCTGTACTGGCATTCACATCCACAATGAGCCCACATGCAGACATACACATCTGCACTGGCATTCCCATCCACATTGAGCCCACATCTGTACTGGCATTCACATCCACAATGAGCCCACATGCAGACATACACATCTGCACTGGCATTCCCATCCACATTGAGCCCACATCTGTACTGGCATTCACATCCACAATGAGCCCACATGCAGACATACACATCTGCACTGGCATTCCCATCCACATTGAGCCCACATCTGTACTGGCATTCACATCCAAAATGAGCCCACATGCAGACATACACATCTGCACTGGCATTCACATCCACATTGAGCCCACATCTGTACTGGCATTCACATCCAAAATGAGCCCACATGCAGACATACACATCTGTACTGGCATTCCCATCCACATTGAGCCCACATCTGTACTGGCATTCACATCCAAAATGAGCCCACATGCAGACATACACATCTGTACTGGCCTTCCCATCCACAATGAGCCCACATGCAGACATACACATCTGCACTGGCATTCCCATCCACATTGAGCCCACATCTGTACTGGCATTCACATCCAAAATGAGCCCACATGCAGACATACACATCTGTACTGGCATTCCCATCCACAATGAGCCCACATGTAGACATACACACCTTATCTGGCATTCACATCCACAGTGAGCCCCCATCTGGACTGGAATTCAGATCCACAATGAGCCCACATGTAGACATACACACCTGATCTGGCATTCACATCCACAATGAGCCCACATCTGGACTGGCATTCACATCCACAATGAGCCCACATCTGTACTGGCATTCACATCCACAATGAGCCCACATGCAGACATACACATCTGCACTGGCATTCCCATCCACATTGAGCCCACATCTGCACTGGCATTCCCATCCACAATGAGCCCATATCTGTACTGGCATTCACATCCACAATGAGCCCACATCTGGACTGGCATTCACATCCACAATGAGCCCACATTTGGACTGGCATTCACAACCATAAGGAACACGTGTGCAGGTGGCACGAGAACTCTTTTAAATTGGATTACTCCTTTGAATATATCTTCATTTATACATCATCTCATCAATTCTTCCGCAGTTTCATAGAATTTAACAAGGATACGATATAGATAGTCCAGAAACCCAACCGTCACCCAGACCCTGAACTGTGATTGCTGTGGTAAACCACCAGCGCCGCGTAGTGTGGGGATAGGAGCACAGTCCCGTGCACGCACATGATATGCTGCAGAGTCACACAACCGCTGGCACACTCGTGTGGCATGCATGATTTGTAGTCTGCCTGGGTGACCGTGCACCTGGCAGCATGTAAATCCCTGGGCACTGTGAGGGATTCAAGCGACGCAGTGGCCGCAGCACCCACGCGCGGGGACTGATGGGTAAACACTGTCCTTAATGCACTTCCAGATTTTTTTCTGTCACTTAATTTAACATTCGCTGCTACAGAACAAAAACGAATCCCTCAAGATCACACAGGCAGTTCCTTTCCAGCAAAGACTTTCTCAGGTCCTGCAGAGCGGCCAGCAATCTTCCATTGAAAATACCAATTCCCACCCTAAAAAGCCCCTTTGGTTCCTCAGAATCGCTTTTATTTTTGAATTAAGACATTCTGCTTCTGATCCCTTCCTTGGTCCCAATGTTTCCCATATAATAAATTCACCCCCTGCCTCTTTGGTGCCAGCAGGTAATTGTGTCCTCATTTGACCTGCTTTCTTGCTGCTGCTGAGAATCCCAATCGATATGACATATTTCCAGGGGGGACACCTGTGTATCTTCTCAGCTGCTAGGTGCGATCCGGGGCCCCCTTAGTCTGCTTTTAGGATTCTCTCACAAAGATACCACAGATTAACGAGAAGTGGGAGCCAAGGACTGCTCCGGTCCCATGAGCTCTCCCCTGACGCCCATGCTCTGAAGAGTGAGTGACCTGAAGAAACACTGCATGCCAAGTGACTCCCTGAATGCCAGGGGGCCTTCTGCCACAGGCTGAGTGACTCCCTGAAGGCCAGGTGGCCTCCTGCCACAGGCTGAGTGACTCTCTGAATTCCAGGTGGCCTCCTGCCACAGGATGAGTGACTCCCTGAATGCCAGGTGGCCTCCTGCCACAGGCTGAGTGACTCCCTGAATCCCTGAATGCCAGGTGGCCTCCAGCCACAGGCTGAGTGACTCCCTGAATGCCAGGTGGCCACCTACCACAAGCTGAGTGACTCCCTGAAGGCCAGGTGGCCTTCTGCCACAGGCTGAGTGACTCCCTGAAGGCCCGGTGGCCTTGTACCACAGGCTGAGTGACTCCCTGAATGCCAGGTGGCCACCTACCACAGGCTGAGTGACTCCCTGAAGGCCAGGTGGCCTTCTGCCACAGGCTGAGTGACTCCCTGAAGGCCAGGTGGCCTTCTGCCACAGGCTGAGTGACTCCCTGAAGGCCAGGTGGCCTCCTGCCACAGGCTGAGTGACTCCCTGAATACCAGGTGGCCTCCTGCCACAGGCTGAGTGACTCCCTGAATCCCTGAATGCCAGGTGGCCTCCAGCCACAGGCTGAGTGACTCCCTGAATACCAGGTGACCACCTACCACAAGCTGAATGACTCCCTCAAGGCCAGGTGGCCTTCTGCTACAGGCTGAGTGACTCCCTGAATTCCAGGTGGCCTCCTGCCACAGGCTCAGTGACTCACTGAATTCCAGGTGGCCTCCTGCCACAGGCTGAGTGACTCCCTGAATGCCAGGTGGCCTCTGCCACAAGCTGAGTGACTCCCTGAATCCCTGAATGACAGGTGGCCTCCAGCCACAGGCTGAGTGACTCCCTGAATGCCAGGGGCCACCTACCACAAGCTGAGTGACTCCCTGAAGGCCAGGTGGCCTTCTGCCACAGGCTGAGTGACCCCCTGAAGGCCAGGTGGCCTTCTGACACAGGCTGAGTGACTCCCTGAATGCCAGGTGGCCACCTACCACAAGCTGAGTGACTCCCTGAAGGCCAGTTGGCCTTCTGCCACAGGCTGAGTGAATCCCTGAAGGCCAGGTGGCCTTCTGCCACAGGCTGAGTGACTCCTTGAATGCGAGGTGGCTTTCTGCCACAAACTGAGTGACTCCCTGAAGGCCAGGTGGCCTTCTGCTACAGGCTGAGTGACTCCCTGAATGGCAGGTGGACTCCTGCCACAGGCTGAGTGACTCCCTGAATGCCAGGTGGCCTTCTGCCACAGGTTGAGTGACTCCCTGCCACAGGCTGAGTGACTCCCTGAGTGCCAGGTGGCCTTCTGCCACAGGCTGAGTGACTCCCTGAATGCCAGGTGGCCTCCCGCCACAGGCTGAGTGACTCCCTGAATCCCTAAATGCCAGGTGGCCTCCAGCCACAGGCTGAGTGACTCCCTGAATGCCAGGTGGCCACCTACCACAAGCTGAGTGACTCCCTGAAGGCCAGGTGGCCTTCTGCCACAGGCTGAGTGACTCCCTGAATGCCAGGTGGCCACCTACCACAAGCTGAGTGACTCCGTGAAGGCCAGCTGGCCTCTGCCACAGGCTGAGTGACTCCCTGAATTCCAGGTGGCCTCCTGCCACAGGCTGAGTGACTCCCTGAATGACAGGTGGCCTCCTGCCACAGGCTGAGTGACTCCCTGAATCCCTGAATGCCAGGTGGCCTCCAGCCACAGGCTGAGTGACTCCCTGAATGCCAGGTGGCCACCTACCACAAGCTGAGTGACTCCCTGAAGGCCAGGTGGCCTTCTGCCACAGGCTAAGTGACTCCCTGAAGGCCAGGTGGCATTCTGCCACAGGCTGAGTGACTCCCTGAATGCCAGGTGGCCTTCTGCCACAAGCTGAGTGACTCCCTGAAGGCCAGGTGGCCTTCTGCTACAGGCTGAGGGACTCCCTGAATGCCAGGTGGCCTCCTGCCACAGACTGAGTGACTCCCTGAATGCCACATGGCCTTCTGCCACAGGTTGAGTGACTCCCTGCCACAGGCTGAGTGACTCCCTGAATGCCAGGTGGCCTTCTGCCACAGGCTGAGTGACTCCCTGCCACAGGCTGAGTGACTCCCTGAATGCCAGGTGCCCTTCTGCCACAAGCTTTCACCATCCAATGATCCTCTAGGAAATGGGGCCTTGGTGCGAGTGGAGATGAGAGGAGGCTAGTGGTCTTGAGGAATTCATTGCATTTATAGTGGCACTGCCATCATTCCAGCCCCCCCTTCCCCTTTGTGAGGTGCACTTGTTAGAGAAGAATGCAAAAAGTAGAAGATTCCCTCCCCCTCCCATTCAGGCAAGTCAGATATTGACGGGGAGAACACAGGAATTACCTAACGCTATGTTGACACTCAGGGGTGGACTGGGAACCAAAAGAGGCCCTGGAAATCATTTTCAAAGTATCCCCATGTTATACATTTTCAGCAAAACCAGCCCTTTTCCTATGAGAACATTTGGAAATAAAATAGGTGGTATCACCCAACTCGCTCGCAGAGATTTTCCAGCAGCTGATATGGGCGATTTATTTAGGCCGTTTTTCCCACAAAAATATGTGGGGAGTGGGTTTGAGTTAATAAATTATGTATGGGGCTCTGGGGAGGGAGCTGCGGGGGGTTCCCCCGCATATATTTGCGGTCAAAATGGACAACAACAAAAAAAACAGTCAAATCATCCAAAATAAATCGAACAGATTTCATGGATCCAAAATAGGTTACCTCACAAAACTGTGCAAAGTCAAACCAGGAAATTGTCAGAGTTCCGTATTGGCCAGTCCACCCCTGTTAACACCTTAGCGAATGATAAGGAGAGTAGAGGAGTCTCCTTATGTCATGTTGATGCCTTAGGAAAGGATGGGGAGAGTAGAGGAGTCTCCTTATGTCATGTTGACACCTTAGGAAAGGATGGGGAGAGTAGAGGAGTCTCCTTATGTCATGCTGACGCCTTAGGAATGATGGGGAGAGTAGAGGAGTCTCCTTATGTCATGCTCGCGCCTTAGGAAAGGATGGGGAGAGTAGAGGAGTCTCCTTATGTCATGCTGACGCCTTAGGAAAGGATGGGGAGAGTAGAGGAGTCTCCTTATGTCATGCTGACGCCTTAGGAAAGGATGGGGAGAGTAGAGGAGTCTCCTTATGTCATGCTGACAACTTCGGAAAGGATAGGGAGAGTAGAGGAGGCTCCTTATGCCATTCTGACGCCTTAGGAAAGGATGGGGAGAGTAGAGGAGTCTCCGAAAGGATGGGGAGAGTAGAGGAGTCTCCTTATGTCATGCTGACGCCTTAGGAATGATGGGGAGAGTAGAGGAGTCTCCTTATGTCATGCTCGCGCCTTAGGAAAGGATGGGGAGAGTAGAGGAGTCTCCTTATGTCATGCTGACGCCTTAGGAAAGGATGGGGAGAGTAGAGGAGTCTCCTTATGTCATGCTGACGCCTTAGGAAAGGATGGGGAGAGTAGAGGAGTCTCCTTATGTCATGCTGACAACTTCAGAAAGGATAGGGAGAGTAGAGGAGTCTCCTTATGTCATGCTGACGCCTTAGGAATGATGGGGAGAGTAGAGGAGTCTCCTTATGTCATGCTCGCGCCTTAGGAAAGGATGGGGAGAGTAGAGGAGTCTCCTTATGTCATGCTGACGCCTTAGGAAAGGATGGGGAGAGTAGAGGAGTCTCCTTATGTCATGCTGACGCCTTAGGAAAGGATGGGGAGAGTAGAGGAGTCTCCTTATGTCATGCTGACGCCTTAGGAAAGGATGTGGAGAGTAGAGTAGTCTCCTTTTGTCATGCTGAAGCATTAGGAAAGGATGTGGATAGTAGAGGAGTCTCCTTATGTCATGCTGACGTCCTTAGGAAAGGATGTGGAAGGTAGAGGAGTCTCCTTATGTCATGCTGACGCCTTAGGAAAGGGTGGGGAGAGTAGAGGAGTCTCCTTATGTCATGCTGACGCCGTAGGAAAGGATAGGGAGGGTAGAGGAGTCTCCTTATGTCATGCTGACACCTTAGGAAAGGATGTGCAGGGTAGAGGAGTCTCCTTATGTCATGCTGACGCCTTAGGAAAGGATAGGGAGAGTAGAGGTGTCTCCTTATGTCATGCAGACGGATTAGGAAAGGATGGGGAGAGTAGAGGAGTCTCCTTATGTCATGCTGATGCCTTGGGAAACGATGGGGAGAGTAGAGTTGTCTCCTTATGTCATGCTGACGCCTTAGGAAAGGATAGGGAGAGTAGAGTTGTCTCCTTATGTCATGCTGACACCTTCGCAAAGGATGGGGAGAGTAGAGTAGTCTCCTTATGTCATGCTGACGCCTTGGGAAACAATGGGGAGAGTAGAGTTGTCTCCTTATGTCATGCTGACGCCCTAGGAAAGGATATGGAGACTAGAGGAGTCTCCTTATGTCATGCTGACACCTTAGGAAAGGAGAGGGAGACTAGAGGAGTCTCCTTATGTCATGCTGACACCTTCGCAAAGGATGGGGAGAGTAGAGTAGTCTCATTAAGTCCTGTTGACAATATGAAAAGGATAGGGAGAGTAGAGGAGTCTCCTTATGTCATGTTGACGCATTAGGAAAGGATAAGGAGAGTAGAGAAATCTCCTTATGTCATGCTGAGAACTTCGGAAAGGATAGGGAGAGTAGAGGAGGCTCCTTATGTTATGTTTACCGCTTAAGAAAGGATGTGGAGAGTAGAGGAGTCTCCTTATGTCCTGCTGACACCTTAGGAAAGGTTACATAGAGTAGAGTAGTCTCCTTTTGTCATGCTGATGCCTTAGGAAAGGATACAAAGAGAAGAGAAGTCTCCTTAAGTTATGTTGACGCCTTAGGAAAGCATAGGGAGAGTAGAGGGGTCTCCTTATGTCATGTTGATGCCTTAGAAAAGGGTAGGGAGAGTAGAGGAGTCTCCTTATGTCATGTTGACACCTTAGGAAAGGATAGGGAGAGCAGAGGAGTCTCCTTAAGTCCTGTTGAGGCTTTAGGAAAGGATAGAGAGAGCAGAGGAGTCTCCTTATGTCATGCTTATTCCTTAGGAAAGGAAAGGGAGAGCAGAGGAGTCTCCTTATGTCATGCTGACGACTGGGGAAAGGATGGAGAGAGGTGTCTCCTTATGTCCTGCTGATGCCTTAGGAAAGGATGGGGAGAGCAGAGGAGTCTCCTTATATCCTGTTGATGCATTAGGAAAGGATGGGGAGAGCAGAGGAGTCTCCTTATGTTATGCTGACGACTTGGGAAAGGATGGGGAGAGGTGTCTCCTTATGTCATGCTGACGCCTTAGGAATGGAAAGGGAGAGCAGAGGAGTCTCCTTGTTTCATGCTGACGCCTTGGGAAAGGATGGGGAGAGTAGAGGAGTGCCATTAAGTCCTGTTTACGCCTTAGGAAAGGATGGGGAGAGTAGAGGAGTCTCCTTATGTCATGCTGACGCCTTAGGAAAGGATGGGGAGAGTAGAGGAGTCTCCTTATGTCATGCTGACAACTTCGGAAAGGATAGGGAGAGTAGAGGAGGCTCCTTATGCCATTCTGACGCCTTAGGAAAGGATGGGGAGAGTAGAGGAGTCTCCGAAAGGATGGGGAGAGTAGAGGAGTCTCCTTATGTCATGCTGACGCCTTAGGAATGATGGGGAGAGTAGAGGAGTCTCCTTATGTCATGCTCGCGCCTTAGGAAAGGATGGGGAGAGTAGAGGAGTCTCCTTATGTCATGCTGACGCCTTAGGAAAGGATGGGGAGAGTAGAGGAGTCTCCTTATGTCATGCTGACGCCTTAAGAAAGGATGGGGAGAGTAGAGGAGTCTCCTTATGTCATGCTGACGCCTTAGGAAAGGATGTGGAGAGTAGAGTAGTCTCCTTTTGTCATGCTGAAGCATTAGGAAAGGATGTGGAGAGTAGAGGAGTCTCCTTATGTCATGCTTATTCCTTAGGAAAGGAAAGGGAGAGCAGAGGAGTCTCCTTATGTCATGCTGACGACTGGGGAAAGGATGGAGAGAGGTGTCTCCTTATGTCCTGCTGATGCCTTAGGAAAGGATGGGGAGAGCAGAGGAGTCTCCTTATATCCTGTTGATGCATTAGGAAAGGATGGGGAGAGCAGAGGAGTCTCCTTATGTTATGCTGATGACTTGGGAAAGGATGGGGAGAGGTGTCTCCTTATGTCATGCTGACGCCTTAGGAATGGAAAGGGAGAGCAGAGGAGTCTCCTTGTTTCATGCTGACGCCTTGGGAAAGGATGGGGAGAGTAGAGGAGTGCCATTAAGTCCTGTTTACGCCTTAGGAAAGGATGGGGAGAGTAGAGGAGTCTCCTTATGTCATGCTGACGCCTTAGGAAAGGATGGGGAGAGTAGAGGAGTCTCCTTATGTCATGCTGACAACTTCGGAAAGGATAGGGAGAGTAGAGGAGGCTCCTTATGCCATTCTGACGCCTTAGGAAAGGATGGGGAGAGTAGAGGAGTCTCCGAAAGGATGGGGAGAGTAGAGGAGTCTCCTTATGTCATGCTGACGCCTTAGGAATGATGGGGAGAGTAGAGGAGTCTCCTTATGTCATGCTCGCGCCTTAGGAAAGGATGGGGAGAGTAGAGGAGTCTCCTTATGTCATGCTGACGCCTTAGGAAAGGATGGGGAGAGTAGAGGAGTCTCCTTATGTCATGCTGACGCCTTAAGAAAGGATGGGGAGAGTAGAGGAGTCTCCTTATGTCATGCTGACGCCTTAGGAAAGGATGTGGAGAGTAGAGTAGTCTCCTTTTGTCATGCTGAAGCATTAGGAAAGGATGTGGAGAGTAGAGGAGTCTCCTTATGTCATGCTGACGTCCTTAGGAAAGGATATGGAAGGTAGAGGAGTCTCCTTATGTCATGCTGACGCCTTAGGAAAGGATGGGGAGAGTAGAGGAGTCTCCTTATGTCATGCTGACGCCGTAGGAAAGGATAGGGAGGGTAGAGGAGTCTCCTTATGTCATGCTGACACCTTAGGAAAGGATGTGCAGGGTAGAGGAGTCTCCTTATGTCATGCTGACGCCTTAGGAAAGGATAGGGAGAGTAGAGGTGTCTCCTTATGTCATGCAGACGGATTAGGAAAGGATGGGGAGAGTAGAGGAGTCTCCTTATGTCATGCTGACGCCTTAGGAATGATGGGGAGAGTAGAGGAGTCTCCTTATGTCATGCTCGCGCCTTAGGAAAGGATGGGGAGAGTAGAGGAGTCTCCTTATGTCATGCTGACGCCTTAGGAAAGGATGGGGAGAGTAGAGGAGTCTCCTTATGTCATGCTGACGCCTTAGGAAAGGATGGGGAGAGTAGAGGAGTCTCCTTATGTCATGCTGACAACTTCGGAAAGGATAGGGAGAGTAGAGGAGTCTCCTTATGTCATGCTGACGCCTTAGGAATGATGGGGAGAGTAGAGGAGTCTCCTTATGTCATGCTCGCGCCTTAGGAAAGGATGGGGAGAGTAGAGGAGTCTCCTTATGTCATGCTGACGCCTTAGGAAAGGATGGGGAGAGTAGAGGAGTCTCCTTATGTCATGCTGACGCCTTAGGAAAGGATGGGGAGAGTAGAGGAGTCTCCTTATGTCATGCTGACGCCTTAGGAAAGGATGTGGAGAGTAGAGTAGTCTCCTTTTGTCATGCTGAAGCATTAGGGAAGGATGTGGATAGTAGAGGAGTCTCCTTATGTCATGCTGATGTCCTTAGGAAAGGATGTGGAAGGTAGAGGAGTCTCCTTATGTCATGCTGACGCCTTAGGAAAGGATGGGGAGAGTAGAGGAGTCTCCTTATGTCATGCTGACGCCGTAGGAAAGGATAGGGAGGGTAGAGGAGTCTCCTTATGTCATGCTGACACCTTAGGAAAGGATGTGCAGGGTAGAGGAGTCTCCTTATGTCATGCTGACGCCTTAGGAAAGGATAGGGAGAGTAGAGGTGTCTCCTTATGACATGCAGACGGATTAGGAAAGGATGGGGAGAGTAGAGGAGTCTCCTTATGTCATGCTGATGCCTTGGGAAACGATGGGGAGAGTAGAGTTGTCTCCTTATGTCATGCTGACGCCTTAGGAAAGGATAGGGAGAGTAGAGTTGTCTCCTTATGTCATGCTGACACCTTCGCAAAGGATGGGGAGAGTAGAGTAGTCTCCTTATGTCATGCTGACGCCTTGGGAAACAATGGGGAGAGTAGAGTTGTCTCCTTATGTCATGCTGACTCCCTAGGAAAGGATATGGAGACTAGAGGAGTCTCCTTATGTCATGCTGACACCTTAGGAAAGGAGAGGGAGACTAGAGGAGTCTCCTTATGTCATGCTGACACCTTCGCAAAGGATGGGGAGAGTAGAGTAGTCTCATTAAGTCCTGTTGACAATATGAAAAGGATAGGGAGAGTAGAGGAGTCTCCTTATGTCATGTTGACGCATTAGGAAAGGATAAGGAGAGTAGAGAAATCTCCTTATGTCATGCTGAGAACTTCGGAAAGGATAGGGAGAGTAGAGGAGGCTCCTTATGTTATGTTTACCGCTTAAGAAAGGATGTGGAGAGTAGAGGAGTCTCCTTATGTCCTGCTGACACCTTAGGAAAGGATACAGAGAGTAGAGTAGTCTCCTTTTGTCATGCTGACGCCTTAGGAAAGGATACAAAGAGAAGAGAAGTCTCCTTTAGTTATGTTGACGCCTTAGGAAAGCATAGGGAGAGTAGAGGGGTCTCCTTATGTAATGTTGATGCCTTAGAAAAGGGTAGGGAGAGTAGAGGAGTCTCCTTATGTCATGTTGACACCTTAGGAAAGGATAGGGAGAGCAGAGGAGTCTCCTTAAGTCCTGTTGAGGCTTTAGGAAAGGATAGAGAGAGCAGAGGAGTCTCCTTATGTCATGCTTATTCCTTAGGAAAGGAAAGGGAGAGCAGAGGAGTCTCCTTATGTCATGCTGACGACTGGGGAAAGGATGGAGAGAGGTGTCTCCTTATGTCCTGCTGATGCCTTAGGAAAGGATGGGGAGAGCAGAGGAGTCTCCTTATATCCTGTTGATGCATTAGGAAAGGATGGGGAGAGCAGAGGAGTCTCCTTATGTTATGCTGACGACTTGGGAAAGGATGGGGAGAGGTGTCTCCTTATGTCATGCTGACGCCTTAGGAATGGAAAGGGAGAGCAGAGGAGTCTCCTTGTTTCATGCTGACGCCTTGGGAAAGGATGGGGAGAGTAGAGGAGTGCCATTAAGTCCTGTTTACGCCTTAGGAAAGGATGGGGAGAGTAGAGGAGTCTCCTTATGTCATGCTGACGCCTTAGGAAAGGATGGGGAGAGTAGAGGAGTCTCCTTATGTCATGCTGACAACTTCGGAAAGGATAGGGAGAGTAGAGGAGGCTCCTTATGCCATTCTGACGCCTTAGGAAAGGATGGGGAGAGTAGAGGAGTCTCCGAAAGGATGGGGAGAGTAGAGGAGTCTCCTTATGTCATGCTGACGCCTTAGGAATGATGGGGAGAGTAGAGGAGTCTCCTTATGTCATGCTCGCGCCTTAGGAAAGGATGGGGAGAGTAGAGGAGTCTCCTTATGTCATGCTGACGCCTTAGGAAAGGATGGGGAGAGTAGAGGAGTCTCCTTATGTCATGCTGACGCCTTAAGAAAGGATGGGGAGAGTAGAGGAGTCTCCTTATGTCATGCTGACGCCTTAGGAAAGGATGTGGAGAGTAGAGTAGTCTCCTTTTGTCATGCTGAAGCATTAGGAAAGGATGTGGAGAGTAGAGGAGTCTCCTTATGTCATGCTTATTCCTTAGGAAAGGAAAGGGAGAGCAGAGGAGTCTCCTTATGTCATGCTGACGACTGGGGAAAGGATGGATAGAGGTGTCTCCTTATGTCCTGCTGATGCCTTAGGAAAGGATGGGGAGAGCAGAGGAGTCTCCTTATATCCTGTTGATGCATTAGGAAAGGATGGGGAGAGCAGAGGAGTCTCCTTATGTTATGCTGACGACTTGGGAAAGGATGGGGAGAGGTGTCTCCTTATGTCATGCTGACGCCTTAGGAATGGAAAGGGAGAGCAGAGGAGTCTCCTTGTTTCATGCTGACGCCTTGGGAAAGGATGGGGAGAGTAGAGGAGTGCCATTAAGTCCTGTTTACGCCTTAGGAAAGGATGGGGAGAGTAGAGGAGTCTCCTTATGTCATGCTGACGCCTTAGGAAAGGATGGGGAGAGTAGAGGAGTCTCCTTATGTCATGCTGACAACTTCGGAAAGGATAGGGAGAGTAGAGGAGGCTGCTTATGCCATTCTGACGCCTTAGGAAAGGATGGGGAGAGTAGAGGAGTCTCCGAAAGGATGGGGAGAGTAGAGGAGTCTCCTTATGTCATGCTGACGCCTTAGGAATGATGGGGAGAGTAGAGGAGTCTCCTTATGTCATGCTCGCGCCTTAGGAAAGGATGGGGAGAGTAGAGGAGTCTCCTTATGTCATGCTGACGCCTTAGGAAAGGATGGGGAGAGTAGAGGAGTCTCCTTATGTCATGCTGACGCCTTAAGAAAGGATGGGGAGAGTAGAGGAGTCTCCTTATGTCATGCTGACGCCTTAGGAAAGGATGTGGAGAGTAGAGTAGTCTCTTTTTGTCATGCTGAAGCATTAGGAAAGGATGTGGAGAGTAGAGGAGTCTCCTTATGTCATGCTGACGTCCTTAGGAAAGGATATGGAAGGTAGAGGAGTCTCCTTATGTCATGCTGACGCCTTAGGAAAGGATGGGGAGAGTAGAGGAGTCTCCTTATGTCATGCTGACGCCGTAGGAAAGGATAGGGAGGGTAGAGGAGTCTCCTTATGTCATGCTGACACCTTAGGAAAGGATGTGCAGGGTAGAGGAGTCTCCTTATGTCATGCTGACGCCTTAGGAAAGGATAGGGAGAGTAGAGGTGTCTCCTTATGTCATGCAGACGGATTAGGAAAGGATGGGGAGAGTAGAGGAGTCTCCTTATGTCATGCTGATGCCTTGGGAATTGATGGGGAGAGTAGAGTTGTCTCCTTATGTCATGCTGACGCCTTAGGAAAGGATAGGGAGAGTAGAGTTGTCTCCTTATGTCATGCTGACACCTTCGCAAAGGATGGGGAGAGTAGAGTAGTCTCCTTATGTCATGCTGACGCCTTGGGAAACAATGGGGAGAGTAGAGTTGTCTCCTTATGTCATGCTGACGCCCTAGGAAAGGATATGGAGACTAGAGGAGTCTCCTTATGTCATGCTGACACCTTAGGAAAGGAGAGGGAGACTAGAGGAGTCTCCTTATGTCATGCTGACACCTTCGCAAAGGATGGGGAGAGTAGAGTAGTCTCATTAAGTCCTGTTGACAATATGAAAAGAATAGGGAGAGTAGAGGAGTCTCCTTATGTCATGTTGACGCATTAGGAAAGGATAAGGAGAGTAGAGAAATCTCCTTATGTCATGCTGAGAACTTCGGAAAGGATAGGGAGAGTAGAGGAGGCTCCTTATGTTATGTTTACCGCTTAAGAAAGGATGTGGAGAGTAGAGGAGTCTCCTTATGTCCTGCTGACACCTTAGGAAAGGATACAGAGAGTAGAGTAGTCTCCTTTTGTCATGCTGACGCCTTAGGAAAGGATACAAAGAGAAGAGAAGTCTCCTTAAGTTATGTTGACGCCTTAGGAAAGGATAGGGAGAGTAGAGGGGTCTCCTTATGTCATGTTGATGCCTTAGAAAAGGGTAGGGAGAGTAGAGGAGTCTCCTTATGTCATGTTGACACCTTAGGAAAGGATAGGGAGAGCAGAGGAGTCTCCTTAAGTCCTGTTGAGGCTTTAGGAAAGGATAGGGAGAGCAGAGGAGTCTCCTTATGTCATGCTTATTCCTTAGGAAAGGAAAGGGAGAGCAGAGGAGTCTCCTTATGTCATGCTGACGACTGGGGAAAGGATGGAGAGAGGTGTCTCCTTATGTCCTGCTGATGCCTTAGGAAAGGATGGGGAGAGCAGAGGAGTCTCCTTATATCCTGTTGATGCATTAGGAAAGGATGGGGAGAGCAGAGGAGTCTCCTTATGTTATGCTGACGACTTGGGAAAGGATGGGGAGAGGTGTCTCCTTATGTCATGCTGACGCCTTAGGAATGGAAAGGGAGAGCAGAGGAGTCTCCTTGTTTCATGCTGACGCCTTGGGAAAGGATGGGGAGAGTAGAGGAGTGCCATTAAGTCCTGTTGACGCCTTAGGAAAGGATAGGGATAGTACAGGAGTCTTCTTATGTCATGTTGATGCCTTAGGAAAGGATGGGGGAGAGTAGAGGAGTCTCCTTATGTCATGCTGACACCTTCGGAAAGGATAGGGAGAGTAGAGGAGTCTCCTTATGTCATGCTGACACCTTAGGAAGGGATAGGGAGAGTAGAGGAGTCTCCTTATGTCATGCTGATGCCTTAGGAAAAGATGTGGCGAGTAGGGGAGTCTCCTTATGTCCTGGTGACGCCTTAGGAAAGGATAGGGAGAGTAGAATAGTCTCCATTTGTCATGCAAACACCTTAGGAAACGATACGAAGAGACGAGGAGTCTCCTTATGTCATGCTGACACCATAGGAAAGGATAGGGAGAGTATAGGAATCTCCTTAAGTTCTGTTGACGCCTTAGGAAAGGATAGGGAGAGTAGAGGGTTCTCCTTATGTCATGTTGATGCCTTAGAAAAGGATAGGGAGAGTAGAGGAGTCTCCTTATGTCACTTTGACGCCTTAGGAAAGGATAGGGAGACTACAGAAGTCTCCTTAAGTCCTGTTGACGCCTTAGGAAAGGATAGGGAGAGTAGAGGAGTCTCCTTATATCATGCTGACACACCTTAGGAAAGGATAGGGAGAGTAGAGAAGTCTCCTTAAGTCCTTTTGATGCCTTAGGAAAGGATGGGGAGAGTAGAGGAGTATCCTTATGTCATGCTGACACCTTCGGAAAGGATAGGGAGAGGAGAGGAGTCTCCTTATGTCATGTTGATGCCTTAGGAAAGGATAGGGAGAGTAGAGGAGTCTCCTTATGTCATGTTGACGCCTTAGGAAAGGAGGGGGAGAGTAGAGGAGTCTCCTAATGTCATGCTGACGCCTTCGGAAAGGATGGGGAGAGCAGAGGAGTCTCCTTATGTCATGCTGACGCCTTAGGAAAGGAAAGGGAGAGCAGAGGAGTCTCCTTATGTCATGCTGACGCCTTGGGAAAGGATGGGAAGAGTAGAGGAGTCTCATTAAGTCCTGTTGACGCCTTAGGAAAGGATAGGGATAGTAGAGGAGTCTCCTTATGTCATGTTGATGCCTTAGGAAAGGATGGGGGAGAGTAGAGGAGTCTCCTTATGTCATCCTGATGCCTTCGAAAAGGATAGGGAGAGTAGAGGAGTCCCCTTATGTCATGCTGACACCTTAGGAAAGGATAGGGAGAGTAGAGGAGTCTCCTTATGTCATGCTGACGCCTTAGGAAAGGATATGGAGAGCAGAGGAGTCTCCTTATGTCATGCTGACGCCTTAGGAAAGGATGGGGAGAGTAGAGGAGTCTCCTTATGTCCTTTTGACGCCTTAGGAAAGGATAGGGAGAGTAGAGTAGTCTCCATTTGTCATGTTGACACCTTAGGAAAGGATAGGGCGAGTAGAGGAGTCTCTTTATGTCATGTTGACGCCTTAGGACAGGATAGGGAGAGTAGAGGTGTTTCCTTATGTCATGCTGACGCATTAGGAAAGGATGGGGAGAGTAGAGATGTCTCCTTATGTCATGCTGACGCCTTAGGAAATTATGGGGAGAGTAGAGGAGTCTCCTTATGTCATGCTTCCGCCTTAGGAAAGGATGTGGAGAGTAGAGGTGTCTCCTTATGTCATGCTGATGCCTTAGGAAAGGATAGGGAGACTTGAGGATCTCCTTACGTCATGCTGACGCCTTAGGAAAGTATAGGAAGACTAGAAGAGTCTCCTTATGTCATGCTGACGCCTTAGGAAAGGATGGGGAGAGTAGAGGTGTCTCCTTATGTCATGCTGACGCCTTAGGAAAGGATGGGGAGTGTAGAGGAATCTCCTTATGTCATGCTGACACCTTCGCAAAGGATGGGGAGAGTAGAGTAGTCTCATTAAGTCCTGTTGACGATATGAAAAGGATAGGGAGAGTAGAGTTGTCTCCTTATGTCATGCTGACACCTTCGCAAAGGATGGGGAGAGTAGAGTAGTCTCATTAAGTCCTGTTGACGATATGAAAAGGATGGGGAGAGTAGAGTTGTCTAGGGGAGAGTAGAGGAGTCTCCTTATGTCATGCTGACGCCTTAGGAAAGGATGTGGAGAGTAGAGGAGTCTCCTTATGTCATGCTGACGCCTTAGGAAAGGATAGGGAGACTAGAGGATCTCCTTACGTCATGCTGACGCCTTAGGAAAGGATAGGAAGACTAGAGGAGTCTCCTTATGTCATGCTGACGCCTTAGGAAAGGATAGGGAGAGTAGAGTTGTCTCCTTATGTCATGCTGACACCTTCGCAAAGGATGGGGAGAGTAGAGTAGTCTCATTAAGTCCTGTTGACGATATGAAAAGGATGGGGAGAGTAGAGGATTCTCCTTATGTAATATTGACGCATTAGGAAAGGATAAGGAGAGTAGAGGAATCTCCTTATGTCATGCTGACAACTACGGAAAGGATAGCGAGAGTAGAGGAGGCTCCTTATGTTATGTTCACCCCTTAAGAAAGGATGTGGAGAGTAGAGGAGTCTCCTTATGTCCTGCTGACACCTTAGGAAAGGATTTGGAGAGTAGAGGAGTCTCCTTATGTCATGTTGGTGCCTTAGGAAAGGATAGGGAGAGTAGAGGAGCCTGCTTATGTCATGCTGATGCCTTTGGAAAGGATACGGAGAGTAGAGGAGTCTCCTTATATCATGCTGACGCCATAGGAAAGGATGTGGAGAGTAGAGAAGTCTCCTTAAGTCCTGTTGATGCTTTAGGAAAGGATAGGGAGAGCAGAGGAGTCTCCTTATGTCATGCTTACGCCTTAGGAAAGGAAAGGGAGAGCAGAGGAGTCTCCTTATGTCATGCTGACGACTTGGGAAAGGATGGGGAGAGGTGTCTCCTTATGACCTGCTGATGCCTTAGGAAAGGATGGGGAGAGCAGAGGAGTCTCCTTATGTCATGCTGACACCTTAGGAAAGGAAAGGGAGAGCAGAGGAGTCTCCTTATGTCATGCTGACGCCTTGGGAAAGGATGGGAAGAGTAGAGGAGTCCCATTAAGTCCTGTTGACGCCTTAGGAAAGGATAGGGATAGTAGAGGAGTCTCCTTATGTCATGTTGATGCCTTCGGAAAGGATAGGGAGAGTAGAGGAGTCTCCTTAAGTCCTTTTGATGCCTTAGGAAAGGATGGGGAGAGTAAAGGAGTCTCCTCATGTCATGTTGACGCCTTAGGAACGGATGGGGAGAGTAGAGGAGTCTCCTTATGTCATGTTGATGTCTTAGGAAAGGATGGGGAGAGTAGCAGAGTCTCCTTATGTCATGCTGACGCCTTCAGAAAGGATAGAGAGAGCAGAGGAGTCTCCTTATGTCATGTTGACACCTTAGGAAAGGCTAGGGAGAGTAGAGGAGTCTCCTTATGTCATGTTGATGCCTTTAGAAAAGATGGGGAGAGCAGAGGAGTCTTCTTATGCCATGTTGATGCCCTAGGAATGGATAGGGAGAGTAGAGGTGTCTCCTTAAGTCCTGTTGATGCCCTTGGAAAGGAGACACAGAGTAGAGTAGTCTCCTTAGGTCATGCTGAAGCTCCTTATGTCATGCTGACGCCTTAGGAACGGATAATGAGAGTAGAGGAGTCTCCTAAAGTCCTGTTGTCACCTTAGGAAAGGATAGGGAGAGTAGAGGAGTCTCCTTATGTCATGCTGACACTCCTTATGTCATGCTGACGGTTTAGGAAAGGATAGGGAGAGTACAGGAGTCTGTGTACGTCATGCTGATGACTTGGGAAAGGATAGGGTGAGTAGAGGTGTCTCCTTAAGTTCTGTTGACGCCATAGGAAACGATAGGGAGAGTAGTGCAGTCTCCTTATGTCATGTTGACGCCTTGGGAAAAGATAGGGAGAGTAGAGGTGTCTCATTAAGTCATGTTGGCACCTTAGGAAAGGATAGGGAGAGTAGCGGAGTCTCCTTATGTCATGCTGACACTCCTTATGTCATGATGACGTCTTAGGAAAGGATAGGGAGAGTAGAGGAGTCTCCCTTTTTCATGTTGACACCCTAGGAAAGGATAGAGAGATTAGAGAAGTCTCCTTAAGTCCTGTTGATGCCTAAGAAAGGATGGGGAGAGTAGAGGAGTCTCCTTATGTCATGTTGACGCCTTAGAAAAGGATAGGGAGAGTACAGGAGTCTCCTTATGTCATGTTGACGCCTTAGGAAAGGATGGGGAGTGTAGAGAAGTCTCCTTAAGTGCTGTTGACACCTTAAGAAAGGATTGGGAGAGTAGAGGAGTCTCCTTATGTCCTGTTGGCGTCTTAGGAAAGGATGGGGAGAGTAGAGGAGTCTCCTTATGTCCTGTTGACATTTTAGGAAATGATGGGGAGAGCAGAGAAGTCTCCTTATGTCCTGTTGACGTTTTAGGAAATGATGGGGAGAGCAGAGGAGTCTCCTTATGTCATGCTGACGCCTTCGCAAAGGATGGGGAGAGTAGAGGAGTCTCATTAAGTCCTGTTGACACCTTAGGAAAGGATAGGGAGAGTAGCGGAGTCTCCTTATGTCATGCTGACACTCCTTATGTCATGATGACGTCTTAGAAAAGAATAGGGAGAGTATCAGAGTCTCCTTATGTCATGCTGACACTCCTTATGTCATGATGACGTCTTAGGAAAGGATAGGGACAGTAGAGGAGTCTCCTTTTTTCATGTTGACACCCTAGGAAAGGATAGGGAGAGTAGAGGAGTCTCCTTATGTCATGCTGACATCTTAGAAAAGGATAGGGAGAGTAGAGGAGTCTCCTTATGCCATGTTGATGCCCTAGGAAAGAATAGGGAGAGTAGAGGAGTCTCCCTATGTCATGCCGATGCCTTAGGAATGGATAGGGAGAGTAGAGGAGTCTCCTTAGGTCATGCTGACCCTCTGTATGTCATGCTGACACCTTAGGAAAGGATAGTGCGAATAGAGGAGTCCCCTTAGGCCATGTTGACACCCTGGGAAAGGATAGGGAGAGTAGAGGAATGCCCTTATGCCATGTTGATGCCCTAGGAAAGGATAGGGAGAGTAGAGGAGTCTCCTTATGTCATGTTTACGCCTTAGGAAAGGATGGGGAGAGTAGAGGAGTCTCCTTATGTCATGCTGACGCCTTAGGAAAGGATGGGGAGTGTAGAGGAGTCTCCTTATGTCATGCTGACGCCTTAGGAAAGGATGGGGAGAGTAGAGGAGTCTCCTTATGTCATGCTGACGCCTTAGGAAAGGATGTGGAGAGTAGAGGAGTCTCCTTATGTCATGCTGACGCCTTAGGAAAGGATAGGGAGACTAGAGGATCTCCTTACGTCATGCTGACGCCTTAGGAAAGGATAGGAAGACTAGAGGAGTCTCCTTATGTCATGCTGACGCCTTAGGAAAGGATAGGGAGAGTAGAGTTGTCTCCTTATGTCATGCTGACACCTTCGCAAAGGATGGGGAGAGTAGAGGAGTCTCCTTATGTCATGCTGATGCCTTAGGAAAGGATGGGGAGAGTAGAGGAGTCTCCTTATGTGGGGAGAGTAGAGGAGTCTCCTTATGTCATGCTGACGCCTTAGGAAAGGATGGGGAGAGTAGAGGAGTCTCCTTATGTCATGCTGATGCCTTAGGAAAGGATGGGGAGAGTAGAGGAGTCTCCTTATGTGGGGAGAGTAGAGGAGTCTCCTTATGTCATGCTGACGCCTTAGGAAAGGATAGGGAGAGTAGAGTTGTCTCCTTATGTCATGCTGACGCCTTAGGAAAGGACATGGAGACTAGAGGAGTCTCCTTATGTCATGCTGACGCCTTAGGAAAGGATAGGGAGAGTAGAGGTGTCTCCTTATGTCATGCTGACGCATTAGGAAAGGATGGGGAGAGTAGAGGTGTCTCCTTATGTCATGCTGATGCCTTAGGAAAGGATGGGGAGAGTAGAGGAGTCTCCTTATGTAATGCTGACGCCTTAGGAAAGGATGTGGAGAGTAGAGGAGTCTCCTTATGTCATGCTGACGCCTTAGGAAAGGATAGGGAGACTAGAGGATCTCCTTACGTCATGCTGACGCCTTAGGAAAGGATAGGAAGACTAGAGGAGTATCCTTATGTCATGCTGACGCCTTAGGAAAGGATAGGGAGAGTAGAGTTGTCTCCTTATGTCATGCTGACACCTTCGCAAAGGATGGGGAGAGTAGAGTAGTCTCATTAAGTCCTGTTGACGATATGAAAAGGATGTGGAGAGTAGAGGAGTCTCCTTATGTCCTGCTGACACCTTAGGAAAGGTTTTGGAGAGTAGAGGAGTCTCCTTATGTCATGTTGGTGCCTTAGGAAAGGATAGGGAGAGTAGAGGAGCCTGCTTATGTCATGCTGATGCCTTTGGAAAGGATACGGAGAGTAGAGGAGTCTCCTTATATCATGCTGACGCCATAGGAAAGGATGTGGAGAGTAGAGAAGTCTCCTTAAGTCCTGTTGATGCTTTTGGAAAGGATAGGGAGAGCAGAGGAGTCTCCTTATGTCATGCTTACGCCTTAGGAAAGGAAAGGGAGAGCAGAGGAGTCTCCTTATGTCATGCTGACGACTTGGGAAAGGATGGGGAGAGGTGTCTCCTTATGACCTGCTGATGCCTTAGGAAAGGATGGGGAGAGCAGAGGAGTCTCCTTATGTCATGCTGACACCTTAGGAAAGGAAAGGGAGAGCAGAGGAGTCTCCTTATGTCATGCTGACGCCTTGGGAAAGGATGGGAAGAGTAGAGGAGTCCCATTAAGTCCTGTTGACGCCTTAGGAAAGGATAGGGATAGTAGAGGAGTCTCCTTATGTCATGTTGATGCCTTAGGAAAGGATGGGGGAGAGTAGAGGAGTCTCCTTATGTCATGCTGATGCCTTCGGAAAGGATAGGGAGAGTAGAGGAGTCTCCTTAAGTCCTTTTGATGCCTTAGGAAAGGATGGGGAGAGTAAAGGAGTCTCCTCATGTCCTGTTGACGTCTTAGGAACGGATGGGGAGAGTAGAGGAGTCCCATTAAGTCCTGTTGACGCCTTAGGAAAGGATCGGGATAGTAGAGGAGTCTCCTTATGTGATGTTGATGCCTTATGAAAGGATGGGGAGAGTAGCGGAGTCTCCTTATGTCATGCTGACGCCTTCAGAAAGGATAGGGAGAGCAGAGGAGTCTCCTTATGTCATGTTGACACCTTAGGAAAGGCTGGGGAGAGTAGAGGAGTCTCCTTATGTCATGTTGATGCCTTTAGAAAGGATGGGGAGAGTAGAGGAGTCTCCTAATGTCATGCTGACGCCTTCGGAAAGGATAGGGAGAGCAGAGGAGTCTTCTTATGCCATGTTGATGCCCTAGGAATGGATAGGGAGAGTAGAGGTGTCTCCTTAAGTCCTGTTGATGCCCTTGGAAAGGAGACACAGAGTAGAGTAGTCTCCTTAGGTCATGCTGAAGCTCCTTATGTCATGCTGACGCCTTAGGAACGGATAATGAGAGTAGAGGAGTCTCCTAAAGTCCTGTTGTCACCTTAGGAAAGGATAGGGAGAGTAGAGGAGTCTCCTTATGTCATGCTGACACTCCTTATGTCATGCTGACGGCTTAGGAAAGGATAGGGAGAGTACAGGAGTCTGTGTACGTCATGCTGATGACTTGGGAAAGGATAGGGTGAGTAGAGGTGTCTCCTTAAGTTCTGTTGACGCCATAGGAAACGATAGGGAGAGTAGAGGAGTCTCCTTATGTCATGTTGATGCCTTAGGAAAGGATGGGGGAGAGTAGAGGAGTCTCCTTATGTCATGCTGATGCCTTCGGAAAGGATAGGGAGAGTAGAGGAGTCTCCTTAAGTCCTTTTGATGCCTTAGGAAAGGATGGGGAGAGTAAAGGAGTCTCCTCATGTCCTGTTGACGCCTTAGGAACGGATGGGGAGAGTAGAGGAGTCCCATTAAGTCCTGTTGACGCCTTAGGAAAGGATCGGGATAGTAGAGGAGTCTCCTTATGTCATGTTGATGCCTTAGGAAAGGATGGGGAGAGTAGCGGAGTCTCCTTATGTCATGCTGACGCCTTCAGAAAGGATAGGGAGAGCAGAGGAGTCTCCTTATGTCATGTTGACACCTTAGGAAAGGCTAGGGAGAGTAGAGGAGTCTCCTTATGTCATGTTGATGCCTTTAGAAAGGATGGGGAGAGTAGAGGAGTCTCCTAATGTCATGCTGACGCCTTCGGAAAGGATAGGGAGAGCAGAGGAGTCTTCTTATGCCATGTTGATGCCCTAGGAATGGATAGGGAGAGTAGAGGTGTCTCCTTAAGTCCTGTTGATGCCCTTGGAAAGGAGACACAGAGTAGAGTAGTCTCCTTAGGTCATGCTGAAGCTCCTTATGTCATGCTGACGCCTTAGGAACGGATAATGAGAGTAGAGGAGTCTCCTAAAGTCCTGTTGTCACCTTAGGAAAGGATAGGGAGAGTAGAGGAGTCTCCTTATGTCATGCTGACACTCCTTATGTCATGCTGACGGCTTAGGAAAGGATAGGGAGAGTACAGGAGTCTGTGTACGTCATGCTGATGACTTGGGAAAGGATAGGGTGAGTAGAGGTGTCTCCTTAAGTTCTGTTGACGCCATAGGAAACGATAGGGAGAGTAGTGCAGTCTCCTTATGTCATGTTGACGCCTTAGGAAAGGATAGGGAGAGTAGAGGTGTCTCATTAAGTCATGTTGACACCTTAGGAAAGGATAGGGAGAGTAGCGGAGTCTCCTTATGTCATGCTGACACTCCTTATGTCATGATGACGTCTTAGGAAAGGATAGGGAGAGTAGAGGAGTCTCCCTTTTTCATGTTGACACCCTAGGAAAGGATAGAGAGATTAGAGAAGTCTCCTTAAATCCTGTTGATGCCTAAGAAAGGATGGGGAGAGTAGAGGAGTCTCCTTATGTCATGTTGACGCCTTAGAAAAGGATAGGGAGAGTACAGGAGTCTACTTATGTCATGTTGACGCCTTAGGAAAGGATGGGGAGAGTAGAGAAGTCTCCTTAAGTGCTGTTGACACCTTAAGAAAGGATGGGGAGAGTAGAGGAGTCTCCTTATGTCCTGTTGGCGTCTTAGGAAAGAATGGGGAGAGTAGAGGAGTCTCCTTATGTCCTGTTGACATTTTAGGAAATGATGGGGAGAGCAGAGAAGTCTCCTTATGTCCTGTTGACGTTTTAGGAAATGATGGGGAGAGCAGAGGAGTCTCCTTATGTCATGCTGACGCCTTCGCAAAGGATGGGGAGAGTAGAGGAGTCTCATTAAGTCCTGTTGACACCTTAGGAAAGGATAGGGAGAGTAGCGGAGTCTCCTTATGTCATGCTGACACTCCTTATGTCATGATGACGTCTTAGAAAAGGATAGGGAGAGTATCAGAGTCTCCTTATGTCATGCTGACACTCCTTATGTCATGATGACGTCTTAGGAAAGGATAGGGACAGTAGAGGAGTCTCCTTTTTTCATGTTGACACCCTAGGAAAGGATAGGGAGAGTAGAGGAGTCTCCTTATGTCATGCTGACACCTTAGAAAAGGATAGGGAGAGTAGAGGAGTCTCCTTATGCCATGTTGATGCCCTAGGAAAGAATAGGGAGAGTAGAGGAGTCTCCCTATGTCATGCCGATGCCTTAGGAATGGATAGGGAGAGTAGAGGAGTCTCCTTAGGTCATGCTGATGCTCTGTATGTCATGCTGACACCTTAGGAAAGGATAGTGCGAATAGAGGAGTTCCCTTAGGCCATGTTGACACCCTGGGAAAGGATAGGGAGAGTAGAGGAATGTCCTTATGCCATGTTGATGCCCTAGGAAAGGATAGGGAGAGTAGAGGAGTCTCCTTATGTCATGTTTACGCCTTAGGAAATGATGGGGAGAGTAGAGGAGTCTCCTTATGTCATGCTGACGCCTTAGGAAAGGATGGGGAGTGTAGAGGAGTCTCCTTATGTCATGCTGACGCCTTAGGAAAGGATGGGGAGAGTAGAGGAGTCTCCTTATGTCATGCTGACGCCTTAGGAAAGGATATGGAGACTAGAGGGGTCTCCTTATGTCATGCTGACGCCTTAGGAAAGGATGGGGAAGGTAGAGGAGTCTCCTTATGTCATGCTGAGGCCTTAGGAAAGGATGGGGAGAGTAGAGGAGGCTCCTTATGTCCTGCTGACACCTTAGGAAAGGATGTGGAGAGTAGAGGAGTCTCCTTATGTCATGTTGGTGCCTTAGGAAAGGATAGGGAGAGTAGAGGAGCCTGCTTATGTCATGCTGATGCCTTTGGAAAGGATACAGAGAGTAGAGGAGTCTCCTTATATCATGCTGACGCCATAGGAAAGGAAAGGAAGAGTAGAGGAGTCTCCTTAAGTTCTGTTGAAGCCTTAGGAAAGGATAGGGACAGTAGAGAAGTCTCCTTAAGTCCTGTTGACGCTTTAGGAAAGGATAGGGGGAGCAGAGGAGTCTCCTTATGTCATGCTTACGCCTTAGGAAAGTAAAGGGAGAGCAGAGGAGTCTCCTTATGTCATGCTGACGACTTGGGAAAGGATGGGGATAGGTGTCTCCTTATGTCCTGCTGATGCCTTAGGAAAGGATGGGGAGAGCAGAGGAGTCTCCTTATGTCATGCTGACGCCTTCGGAAAGGATAGGGAGAGCAGAGGAGTCTTCTTATGCCATGTTGATGCACTAGGAATGGATAGGGAGAGTAGAGGTGTCTCCTTAAGTCCTGTTGATGCCCTTGGAAAGGAGACACAGAGTAGAGTAGTCTCCTTAGGTCATGCTGAAGCTCCTTATGTCATGCTGACGCCTTAGGAACGGATAATGAGAGTAGAGGAGTCTCCTAAAGTCCTGTTGTCACCTTAGGAAAGGATAGGGAGAGTAGAGGAGTCTCCTTATGTCATGCTGACACTCCTTATGTCATGCTGACGGCTTAGGAAAGGATAGGGAGAGTACAGGAGTCTGTGTACGTCATGCTGATGACTTGGGAAAGGATAGGGTGAGTAGAGGTGTCTCCTTAAGTTCTGTTGACGCCATAGGAAACGATAGGGAGAGTAGAGGAGTCTCCTTATGTCATGTTGATGCCTTAGGAAAGGATGGGGGAGAGTAGAGGAGTCTCCTTATGTCATGCTGATGCCTTCGGAAAGGATAGGGAGAGTAGAGGAGTCTCCTTAAGTCCTTTTGATGCCTTAGGAAAGGATGGGGAGAGTAAAGGAGTCTCCTCATGTCCTGTTGACGCCTTAGGAACGGATGGGGAGAGTAGAGGAGTCCCATTAAGTCCTGTTGACGCCTTAGGAAAGGATCGGGATAGTAGAGGAGTCTCCTTATGTCATGTTGATGCCTTAGGAAAGGATGGGGAGAGTAGCGGAGTCTCCTTATGTCATGCTGACGCCTTCAGAAAGGATAGGGAGAGCAGAGGAGTCTCCTTATGTCATGTTGACACCTTAGGAAAGGCTAGGGAGAGTAGAGGAGTCTCCTTATGTCATGTTGATGCCTTTAGAAAGGATGGGGAGAGTAGAGGAGTCTCCTAATGTCATGCTGACGCCTTCGGAAAGGATAGGGAGAGCAGAGGAGTCTTCTTATGCCATGTTGATGCCCTAGGAATGGATAGGGAGAGTAGAGGTGTCTCCTTAAGTCCTGTTGATGCCCTTGGAAAGGAGACACAGAGTAGAGTAGTCTCCTTAGGTCATGCTGAAGCTCCTTATGTCATGCTGACGCCTTAGGAACGGATAATGAGAGTAGAGGAGTCTCCTAAAGTCCTGTTGTCACCTTAGGAAAGGATAGGGAGAGTAGAGGAGTCTCCTTATGTCATGCTGACACTCCTTATGTCATGCTGACGGCTTAGGAAAGGATAGGGAGAGTACAGGAGTCTGTGTACGTCATGCTGATGACTTGGGAAAGGATAGGGTGAGTAGAGGTGTCTCCTTAAGTTCTGTTGACGCCATAGGAAACGATAGGGAGAGTAGTGCAGTCTCCTTATGTCATGTTGACGCCTTAGGAAAGGATAGGGAGAGTAGAGGTGTCTCATTAAGTCATGTTGACACCTTAGGAAAGGATAGGGAGAGTAGCGGAGTCTCCTTATGTCATGCTGACACTCCTTATGTCATGATGACGTCTTAGGAAAGGATAGGGAGAGTAGAGGAGTCTCCCTTTTTCATGTTGACACCCTAGGAAAGGATAGAGAGATTAGAGAAGTCTCCTTAAATCCTGTTGATGCCTAAGAAAGGATGGGGAGAGTAGAGGAGTCTCCTTATGTCATGTTGACGCCTTAGAAAAGGATAGGGAGAGTACAGGAGTCTCCTTATGTCATGTTGACGCCTTAGGAAAGGATGGGGAGAGTAGAGAAGTCTCCTTAAGTGCTGTTGACACCTTAAGAAAGGATGGGGAGAGTAGAGGAGTCTCCTTATGTCCTGTTGGCGTCTTAGGAAAGGATGGGGAGAGTAGAGGAGTCTCCTTATGTCCTGTTGACATTTTAGGAAATGATGGGGAGAGCAGAGAAGTCTCCTTATGTCCTGTTGACGTTTTAGGAAATGATGGGGAGAGCAGAGGAGTCTCCTTATGTCATGCTGACGCCTTCGCAAAGGATGGGGAGAGTAGAGGAGTCTCATTAAGTCCTGTTGACACCTTAGGAAAGGATAGGGAGAGTAGCGGAGTCTCCTTATGTCATGCTGACACTCCTTATGTCATGATGACGTCTTAGAAAAGGATAGGGAGAGTATCAGAGTCTCCTTATGTCATGCTGACACTCCTTATGTCATGATGACGTCTTAGGAAAGGATAGGGACAGTAGAGGAGTCTCCTTTTTTCATGTTGACACCCTAGGAAAGGATAGGGAGAGTAGAGGAGTCTCCTTATGTCATGCTGACACCTTAGAAAAGGATAGGGAGAGTAGAGGAGTCTCCTTATGCCATGTTGATGCCCTAGGAAAGAATAGGGAGAGTAGAGGAGTCTCCCTATGTCATGCCGATGCCTTAGGAATGGATAGGGAGAGTAGAGGAGTCTCCTTAGGTCATGCTGATGCTCTGTATGTCATGCTGACACCTTAGGAAAGGATAGTGCGAATAGAGGAGTTCCCTTAGGCCATGGTGACACCCTGGGAAAGGATAGGGAGAGTAGAGGAATGTCCTTATGCCATGTTGATGCCCTAGGAAAGGATAGGGAGAGTAGAGGAGTCTCCTTATGTCATGTTTACGCCTTAGGAAATGATGGGGAGAGTAGAGGAGTCTCCTTATGTCATGCTGACGCCTTAGGAAAGGATGGGGAGTGTAGAGGAGTCTCCTTATGTCATGCTGACGCCTTAGGAAAGGATGGGGAGAGTAGAGGAGTCTCCTTATGTCATGCTGACGCCTTAGGAAAGGATATGGAGACTAGAGGGGTCTCCTTATGTCATGCTGACGCCTTAGGAAAGGATGGGGAAGGTAGAGGAGTCTCCTTATGTCATGCTGAGGCCTTAGGAAAGGATGGGGAGAGTAGAGGAGGCTCCTTATGTCCTGCTGACACCTTAGGAAAGGATGTGGAGAGTAGAGGAGTCTCCTTATGTCATGTTGGTGCCTTAGGAAAGGATAGGGAGAGTAGAGGAGCCTGCTTATGTCATGCTGATGCCTTTGGAAAGGATACAGAGAGTAGAGGAGTCTCCTTATATCATGCTGACGCCATAGGAAAGGAAAGGAAGAGTAGAGGAGTCTCCTTAAGTTCTGTTGAAGCCTTAGGAAAGGATAGGGACAGTAGAGAAGTCTCCTTAAGTCCTGTTGACGCTTTAGGAAAGGATAGGGGGAGCAGAGGAGTCTCCTTATGTCATGCTTACGCCTTAGGAAAGTAAAGGGAGAGCAGAGGAGTCTCCTTATGTCATGCTGACGACTTGGGAAAGGATGGGGATAGGTGTCTCCTTATGTCCTGCTGATGCCTTAGGAAAGGATGGGGAGAGCAGAGGAGTCTCCTTATGTCATGCTGACGCCTTCGGAAAGGATAGGGAGAGCAGAGGAGTCTTCTTATGCCATGTTGATGCACTAGGAATGGATAGGGAGAGTAGAGGTGTCTCCTTAAGTCCTGTTGATGCCCTTGGAAAGGAGACACAGAGTAGAGTAGTCTCCTTAGGTCATGCTGAAGCTCCTTATGTCATGCTGACGCCTTAGGAACGGATAATGAGAGTAGAGGAGTCTCCTAAAGTCCTGTTGTCACCTTAGGAAAGGATAGGGAGAGTAGAGGAGTCTCCTTATGTCATGCTGACACTCCTTATGTCATGCTGACGGCTTAGGAAAGGATAGGGAGAGTACAGGAGTCTGTGTACGTCATGCTGATGACTTGGGAAAGGATAGGGTGAGTAGAGGTGTCTCCTTAAGTTCTGTTGACGCCATAGGAAACGATAGGGAGAGTAGTGCAGTCTCCTTATGTCATGTTGACGCCTTGGGAAAAGATAGGGAGAGTAGAGGTGTCTCATTAAGTCATGTTGACACCTTAGGAAAGGATATGGAGAGTAGCGGAGTCTCCTTATGTCATGCTGACACTCCTTATGTCATGTTGAAGCCTTAGGAAAGGATAGGGAGAGTAGAGGTGTCTCATTAAGTCCTGTTGACAACTTAGGAAAGGATAGGGAGAGTAGCAGAGTCTCCTTATGTCAAGCTGACACTCCTTATGTCATGATGACGTCTTAGGAAAGGATAGGGAGAGTAGAGGAGTCTCCCTTTTTCATGTTGACACCCTAGGAAAGGATAGAGAGAGTAGAGAAGTCTCCTTAAGTCCTGTTGATGCCTAGGAAAGGATGGGGAGAGTAGAGGAGTCTCCTTATGTCATGTTGACGCCTTAGAAAAGGATAGGGAGAGTACAGGAGTCTCCTTATGTCATGTTGACGCCTTAGGAAAGGATGGGGAGAGTAGAGAAGTCTCCTTAAGTGCTGTTGACACCTTAGAAAGGATGGGGAGAGTAGAGGAGTCTCCTTATGTCCTGTTGACATCTTAGGAAAGGATGGGGAGAGTTGAGGAGTCTCCTTATGTCCTGTTGACATTTTAGCAAATGATGGGGAGAGCAGAGGAGTCTCCGTATGTCCTGTTGACGTTTTAGGAAATGATGGGGAGAGCAGAGGAGTCTCCTTATGTCATGCTGACACCTTCGCAAAGGATGGGGAGAGTAGGTAGAGGAGTCTCATTAAGTCCTGTTGACACCTTAGGAAATGATAGGGAGAGTAGCAGAGTCTCCTTATGTCATGCTGACACTCCTTATGTCATGATGACGTCTTAGAAAAGGATAGGGAGAGTAGCAGAGTCTCCCTGTGTCATGCTGACACTCCTTATGTCATGATGACGTCTTAGGAAAGGATGGGGAGAGTAGAGGAGTCTCCTTATGTCATGCTGACGCCTTCAGAAAGGATAGGGAGAGCAGAGGAGTCTCCTTATGTCATGTTGACACCTTAGGAAAGGATAGGGAGAGTAGAGGAGTCTCCTTATGTCATGTTGATGCCTTTAGAAATAATGGGGAGAGTAGAGGAGTCTCCTAATGTCATGCTGACGCCTTCGGAGAGGATAGGGAGAGCAGAGGAGTCTTCTTATGCCATGTTGGTGCCCTAGGAATGGATAGGGAGAGAAGAGGTGTCTCCTTAAGTCCTGTTGATGCCCTTGGAAAGGAGAGGCAGAGTAGAGTAGTCTCCTTAGGTCATGCTGACGCTCCTTATGTCATGCTGACGCCTTAGGAACGGATAATGAGAGTAGAGGAGTCTACTAAAGTCCTGTTGACACCTTAGGAAAGGATAGGGAGAGTAGAGGAGTCTCCTTATGTCATGCTGACACTACTTATGTCATGCTGACGGCTTAGGAAAGGATAGGGAGAGTACAGGAGTCTGCGTACGTCATGCTGATGATTTAGGAAAGGATAGGGAGAGTAGAGGTGTCTCCTTAAATTCTGTTGACGCCATAGGAAACGATAGGGAGAGTAGTGGAGTCTCCTTATGTCATGTTGATGCCTTAGGAAAGGATACGGAGAGTAGAGGTGTCTCATTAAGTCCTGTTGACACCTTAGGAAAGGATAGGGAGAGTAGCAGAGTCTCCTTATGTCATGCTGACACTCCTTATGTCATGATGATGTCTTAGGAAAGGATAGGGAGAGTAGAGGAGTCTCCCTTTTTCATGTTGACACCCTAGGAAAGGATAGAGAGAGTAGAGAAGTCTCCTTAAGTCCTGTTGATGCCTAGGAAAGGATGGGGAGAGTAGAGGAGTCTCCTTATGTCATGTTGACGCCTTAGAAAAGGATAGGGAGAGTACAGGAGTCTCCTTATGTCATGTTGACGCCTTAGGAAAGGATGGGGAGAGTAGAGAAGTCTCCTTAAGTGCTGTTGACACCTTAAGAAAGGATGGGGAGAGTAGAGGAGTCTCCTTATGTCCTGTTGACGTTTTAGGAAAGGATGGGGAGAGTAGAGGAGTCTCCTTATGTCCTGTTGACATTTTAGGAAATGATGGGGAGAGCAGAGGAGTCTCCTAATGTCATGCTGACGCCTTCGCAAAGGATGGGGAGAGTAGAGGAGTCTCATTAAGTCCTGTTGACACCTTAGGAAAGGATAGGGAGAGTAGCGGAGTCTCCTTATGTCATGCTGACACTCCTTATGTCATGATGACGTCTTAGAAAAGGATAGGGAGAGTAGCAGAGTCTCCTTATGTCATGCTGACACTCCTTATGTCATGATGACGTCTTAGGAAAGGATAGGGAGAGTAGAGGAGTCTCCTTTTTTCATGTTGACACCCTAGGAAAGGATGGGGAGAGTAGAGAAGTCTCCTTATGTCATGCTGACACCTTAGAAAAGGATAGGGAGAGTAGAGGAGTCTCCTTATGCCATGTTGATGCCCTAGGAAAGAATAGGGAGAGTAGAGGAGTCTCCTTATGTCATGCTGATGCCTTAGGAATGGATAGGGAGAGTAGAGGAGTCTCCTTAAGTCCTGTTGATGCCCTAGGAAAGGGTAGGAAGAGTAGAGGAGTCTCCTTAGGTCATGCTGACGCTCTGTATGGCATGCTGACACCTTAGGAAAGGATATTGAGAATAGAGGAGCCCCCTTAGGCCATGTTGACACCCTGGGAAAGGATAGGGAGAGTAAAGGAATGTCCTTATGCCATGTTGATGCCCTAGGAAAGGATAGGGAGAGTAGAGGAGTCTCCTTATGTCATGTTTAGGCCTTAGGAAAGGATAGTGAGAATAGAGGAGTCTCCTTATGCCATGTTGGCACACTGGGAAGGTTTAGGGAGAGTAGAAGAGTCTCCTTAAGTAATTGTGACACCTCAGGAAAGGATAGGGAGAGTAGAGGAGTCTCCTTATGTCATGTTGACACCTTAGGAAAGGATGGGGAGAGTAGAGGAGTCTCCTTATGTCATGCTGACGCCTTAGGAAAGGATGGGGAGAGTAGAGTTGTCTCCTTATGTCATGCTGACGCATTAGGAAAGGATAGGGAGAGTAGAGGGGTCTCCTTTTGTCATGTTGACGCCTTAGGAAAGGAGAGGGCGAGTAGAGGAGTCTCTTTATGTCATGTTGACGCCTTAGAAAGGATAGGGGGAGCAGAGGATTCTCCTTAAGTCATATTGACATCCGGGGAGCTTCTTTCTGGAATTGTTTCCCCTGTGGTACTGGCTCCTGTGTTCGTGACTTTGTCTGAATGAGCTTTTCATAGGGTCTGACATATCCTTAACTACCTAGTTGAACTCTGACATGGAACAGTCATATAGAGCAATGCTGGCAAGATTACGGTGGTACAAGTTACCTTCTGTACCAAGCGTTTATTGCAAGGTAAGGTGCTGGGAGGAGGAATCAAGGAGGAGAGTGTGAGTGGTAGGTTATTTCTGTAGTATACTTGAGAGCCCAGTATTGACCTGTGCATTTTCTCATCCAGCTTGAGGAGAGAGCCAAGCGGCGTTCCTACCCCCCTTTCAGCTCAACAGAACGCCTGGTGTCCTTTTAAAATTCCTGGATTCTCAGGTGGGAGGGAAGCCCTTGCGGCCACCTGGGAAGGCCCCTGTCCTTGCTTACTGACCTTTGGGTGCTGACTGGGGCCGGAAGGGGACAGTAGAGGAATCGCTGTAAGTTAAGTTGACATCATAGAGATGGATGGGGAAAGAAGAGCAGTCTGTTTACTTTCTGCAATGTTGGCACATTAGGAGAAGGATGAGGGGCGAACAGGACTCTTTTTTGTCATGTTGATGGTTTTTGGAAGGATGGGGGAATACTAGAATCTCATTTTGTCATTTTTACATATCAGATAAAGATGGGGATAGTACAGAATGTCCTTTTTCAAGGCTGGTGACTTAGGGAAGGATGAGCAGAGAACAGGAATGACCTTATGTCATCTTTATGCCTCACAGAAAGATGGGGAGAGTACAGGGATGTCCTTATGTCATGTTAAATCCTCAGGGAAGGATGGCCTGTCATACTGACGTGTGAGGGCTGGGCGCAGAGAGTATAGGCATCTCATGTCATCTTGACATCCTAGGGAAGGATGGGAGAGTGCAGGAATCTCCTTATGTCATCTTGACATCCTAGGGAAGGATGGGAGAGTGCAGGAATCTCCTTATGTCATCTTCACATCCAAGGGAAGGATGGGAGAGGGAAGGAGGGGAGAGTGCAGGAATCTCCTAATGTCATCTTCACATCCTAGGGAAGGATGGGAGAGGGAAGGAGGGAAGAGTGGAGGAATCTCCTTATGTCATCTTCACATCCTAGGGAAGGATGGCAGAGTGCAGGAATCTCCTTATGTCATCTTCACATCCTAGGGAAGGATGGGAGAGGGGAGGAGGGGAGAGTGGAGGAATATCCTTATGTCATCTTCACATCCTAGGGAAGGATGGGAGAGGGAAGGAGGGGAGAGTGCAGGAATCTCCTTATGTCATCTTCACATCCTAGGGAAGGATGGGAGAGGGAAGGAGGGGAGAGTGGAGGAATCTCCTTATGTCATCTTCACATCCTAGGGAAGGATGGGAGAGGGAAGGAGGGGAGAGTGGAGGAATCTCCTTATGTCATCTTCACATCCTAGGGAAGGATGGGAGAGGGAAGGAGGGGAGAGTGGAGGAATCTCCTTATGTCATCTTCACATCCTAGGGAAGGAAGGGAGAGGGAAGGAGGGGAGAGTGGAGGAATCTCCTTATGTCATCTTGACATCCTAGGGAAGGATGGGAGAGGGAAGGAGGGGAGAGTGGAGGAATCTCCTTATGTCATCTTCACATCCTAGGGAAGGATGGGAGAGGGAAGGAGGGGAGAGTGCAGGAATCTCCTTATGTCATCTTCACATCCTAGGGAAGGATGGGAGAGGGAAGGAGGGGAGAGTGGAGGAATCTCCTTATGTCATCTTGACATCATAGGGAAGGATGGGAGAGGGAAGGAGGGGAGAGTGGAGGAATCTCCTTATGTCATCTTCACATCCTAGGGAAGGAAGGGAGAGGGAAGGAGGGGAGAGTGGAGGAATCTCCTTATGTCATCTTGACATCATAGGGAAGGATGGGAGAGGGAAGGAGGGGGGAGTGGAGGAATCTCCTTATGTCATCCTCACATCCTAGGGAAGGAAGGGAGAGTGCTGGAATCTCATTTTTTCATGTTGATTTCTCAGGAAATGATGGGGAGATCACAGGAAAATCCTAATGCCATGTTGATACCCCAGGAAAGAGTCAGGAGAGTAGAATAATCTCCATATGTTATGTTGATGACTTAGGTATCAACCATGCAAGAAAAGTTGGATGAACTCATCCAACTAAGTCTGGCGCTCTCCGTAAGAGCTCTTGTGGAGCTTGTTCGTTAGTTTTGGTATATATTTGTGCACAACTAGATCCAAGTTTTTGTCCAACTGGGAATCGGTGTGTAAAACTGAAAGGTAGATGTCCAAAATGGAGTCAGAAAAATTTCAGAAACAATTCTTGAGTCTCCAACTTATAAACCGCTAGCTATTTTCAAGCAAGAAGCAGACTCGTTTGGTTTTGCGTATGGTTATTTTAATGCCAATGCATTTCGGAGCGGGTCTCCTTCTTCAGGGCGTTAACCACACTACTGAATTCAACTTACTCTTCAGTTGCAAACAGTCATTATGATGAATAAACAAATCAAAGGTTTGAACAAAGGATACATTAGTCCCATATGAGGGAAATCACAAGTCAAATAGGGTTCAAAAAAAGATTTAGGACATTACATTAACCCATGTATGTCGAATGTCACTGTCCACCATTTTGAAGATAATGATTCAATACGTGATAAGTAAGTGAAAATGTACATACCCATTAATGGTAATTCCCAATAGTCCGAAGAAGGGGTTATGAGGAGGAAAACAACAACATGGCATCCTTATTAGATAAATATTCCTTAATGGTTGTGTAAATGGACAAACAAATTCACAGTGCTGTGTATGTCTGAAATAAAATCAAATTACCTTTGTAATTTCCTGTGGTGCCTAACACCATTATAGAGCAGAAAACTCTGTACATTCAACGGTTCAGGTATCAACCATTACATGGGGGGGGGGTGCTTTCTGCACTCCCCCATCCCTCTCTAAATTGACATTCTAGAGAAGGATGGCACATCATGGCATTCCAGGGCAGGATAGGGAGGGTACAGGAATCTCCTGCCATGTTGACATACTAGGGAAGGATGGTACGCCATGACGTACCAGGGCAGGATGGGGAAGGTACAGGAATTTCCTACCATGTTGATATACTAGGGAAGGATGGCACGCCATGACGTACCAGGGCAGGATGGGGAGAGTACAGGACTCTCCTGTGATGTTTCGGGAGGATAGCTCAGGGGCAACATGCTCACCATGGAAGCAAGACGACACAGGCCAACACAGGTTTGATCCCCAGGTCAGCGCTTAGAAACCTCTGGGTAGTAAGTGCGTTAAAAATAACCTATCATATCATGTTCACATCCTAGGGAAGGATGACACGCTATGATGTACCATGGCAGGATGGGAAGGGTACAGGAATCTGCTGTCATGTTGACATCCTAGGGAAGGATGGCACATCTTCCCATAGCAGGGCAGGATGGGGAGAGTATAAGTATTGCTATTGGTGTTGTTTATTTATAAACTTCCCAATCTCGTGGCGTGTACATGGCATCTCAGGAAAGGATGCAGAGTGTCCAGGACGCTCCCCATGTCATATGGGGAGAGTAAATGAATCTGGTTCTTCCATGCTGATATCATTGGCCTAGATAGACGAGCAGGAGGACACCTCTCCCACAGACAGTTCTAGTGCAACCCTTTGTTTCTTAGAGGGGACTCAATACATGTTATCGGGCAAGGCCTCAGCCCTGTGGTTGCCTGAATGTCTTGGCCTCTATCATTACCATTCACTCACTCCTTTTGGTGCAAAACCAGAAAGAATATTGTATTCTTGTGGACAGTGCCTTTATTTACTCCTTTGGGATCAGAACAGGGTTAAGAAAACCGGGCTCAAAGCGTTTACAGGGTGCCATTCTGTAATGCACACACTAAAACATGACAAAGGATTAAATAGGTGCATTTTGCTGAGGTTCTATTCAATAAGTGTATATGGGACGCATTGGGAAGGGACCACTTTCTAACGTTTTCATACCTTAGTCACTCCTCCAGACCATTTTCATTCTTTGTGAATGCAGAGAACAGACACCTTCTGCTGTGGTCTCCTGCTCTGTCTTTTCAGCCTGCTTGAAATGTTTGTTTATGCAGGTTCAAAATGGATTGAGTCCTATGGACTCTCCCCCATCTAGAACCTGACAACTCTCTCTCGAGGTGCACTCATTTGCTCACCCACTCCAATCTGGATTCCGGTCCAAATCTCCACCGAGACTAGGCTCATCCTCATTGAAAATGCTTGTTAACACAGACCTCTTCTCAATTCTTATCCGTCTCGACCTTTCAGCTATCTGTGACACTGGATCGTCCACACCACCTTCCCGCTTTGAATCCTCACAACCTTTTAAGCCCCGCGCACACCCCATTCCTTCTTCCATGTTCACACTTTGTCCTTACTTGCCTCACTTTAATGCCCCTCCAGGATCATTTTGAACCTCCTGCAGTTAAATCTCAAGCAGGCTGGAAGGAGAGAGAAGAGGATCACATCAAAGGCATATCATCAGTGGAACTCTTTAAAACACAACTCAAACTCTATCTTCTAGAAATGGAGACGCACCCCAAGTCCCTCCACCCTCCAATCCAAACAAACTGCCCAACCCTTCTCTCTTGACATATGCCGTCATGCTACTCCATGTATATAACAAACTAATTCTCCAAATGATTAACATGTTGTAATGTCCTGGGTTTATGTACTTATGCCCTTTCACCTCTGTCTATACAGCATTTAATCCACCAGCTATCTTATGTAACAGTGCCTTATCCCTGTACTGCCTCCGCTCTCTCTTATTGTCTACTTTGTAAGTCATTTCTGTTGTAAGTGACATCATGTTTTTAAATACAAACACCTGATAAAGGCAGGCAGATTCTTGGAATCATACATTGCATCTGCAAAGCAATATTTTCAGGCATTATTTCAGCCTAGAAGTGAAGAGTAATCGTGATGTCACCTGACTTTCTCTTCACGTGTAGACTCTGTTTTGGAAATGTTTAAAATTGCATGCAGGGGACCAAACAACACATAGATCCTAACATTGGTGCTCACCTGCGTGAGATTTACACTTCATGGAACATGACCCCCAGAATTATACAGTGGTCAGGATCCCAGTTGCAAGATCTATTAGTGATTGACAGGGTGGTGTTCAACTGTTTCACACATTTGTTAGACATCCACAACCTTCAAGACCACCCTACAAGCAGGTTTTCACTCATGTCATTCCATGGAAACTTCACTCATGAATATGTCCACCTTCATCACCTCTGCTAAGCACTCCAACCTATCTATCCTAATTCACTATGACCTGTCCGCTTCCTTTGCGACTGTCAATCCCTCTGATCTCCTAAATACTCTCTTTCTTCTTGGGTTTCACGATCAAGCCCTTTCCTGGATTGAATCCTACCTTGCACACGCCAATTCTCTGTCTCCTGGAGCAACAGCACCTCTCAACTCACTCCTCTAACTGTTGGTGTTCCACAAGGCTCTATTTTGGGTCATCTCCTCTTTACACACTGCCCCTCTGCTCTTGGGGCACTAATGTCCTCCTTTGGATTCTCGTACAAACTCTTTACGGCCACATCCACATCTTCTTCTCTTTTCCTGAGCTCTCCTCTGATCTCTCTATCAAAATATACAACTGTCTCTCTGCCATCAAATATTGGATGGCTTGGCACTCTCTGATGTTAAACTCCACCAAAACAGAGGTGCTCTTCTTCCCTGCCAAACACTCTCTCCTCTCTTTCCCTGCCTATCCAATTCCCACCATACACTCTTCCCTACTCTTCCTTAGCTAGAAACCTCAGTCTCATCTCATGGTTTCTCTACTTTCATCTCGAAAAATATCAAAGCGGCTCGCCTCAGCCTCCTCAATATAAGGAAAATCAGGCACCTCCTTCCTTTCAACACCGCCAAGCATCTTAACCAAACTTGTCTTCTCTAAACTTGACTACTGTGCTAGCGTGCTCTTTGGTCTCCCCAATGATGCTTTCTGTCCTTTCAACATGATCATTAACTTTGCTACCAGGATTCTCTTTGAACTCCCTCACTTCACACCTGCTTCCTCGTGCCATCACCAGGCGGGATGGCTGATGATGCAAAACAGGGCTAGATTTAAATATCTTCTGATTCACAGGTCTATTCACAGTAAGCACCACTGTATCTATCGTCCTCTAGCCAACTCTACAATCCTTCTCGTAATCTCTGCTTGGCCTCCTTGACTACCCTTGCGGCTCCTCACCCTCACTGTGCTTCCTCTCACTTCCACTCGTTCCCTCCTCTTACTCCACTTGCATGGCATACTCTTCCCCCGGACATCCGAGAAAGAGTCCACACTGAGTTGTTCAAAACCAAACTAAAAGTCTACCTCCTCACCTCTGAGTTATCCTCTTAACCTACCTCACATCTGCCTGCTAGCTAACATTATTCCCTCGCCTCTAACCTGCTTCTGTCCCTCACTTCCTCTGCCTCCTGTCTAGCACTTCACCCATTATGGTCACATCCCTAATACAGTTGGACAACCTGCAGACCTGCACTTAAAAAGTCCAATGTTTTTTTACCTTAATCAAAGTATTTCTACTTATATATTGTCGCTGGTGACTGTTGCATTTACTCCCCTCCACAACCTGGTCAGAATGTCCCTCAAACTCATCCCATTGTAAAAAGCTCACTGTTTCCCGTCAAATCTGATTTCTGATCTATTGTACGTTCTTTTGTGATCAAAAGAGCGTTGTTCCTCCTGTATAAATAAACAAATACATACATAGGTACATATTAGATAATGGAAGAGCTCTTGGGCTCCTCAGGTTTCAGGTTGATCCCTGCAGCTGGACAGGGCTGTCTCCCTGATTTGAGCATTTGTAACATACGGACACATAATTGTTTTCCAAGCATGTTTCGAGTGTCTTTGAAGAGCACAGGGGCTGAGGGCTTGCAGTGTGATCGCTGCATCGCTGCATTCCAGGGGTGGGGAGGTGAGGCTCACGCTGAGGACAGACCCTTGCACGCACAGGAAGGCAGGTGGATTCCAGCAGAGTCTGAGGCCGAGTCTGCCCCCTGTTGCAGCAGAGCCCTCACTGCACTCTGCTTTACTCGGTTGATAGAAAACTCGGCACATCCCAGCAATAGTGAATGCCTGCAGTTCAGGTCACTTATGTCTAGATTGTTAAATTAAGCAAATCCCACTTCCTAGCCTGACACAGTGACTCGAACCTGAGTGTCGGCTGAGCGTGGCGTGGGCGATGCACCCGGAGCCATTACACCACGCGCCGTGAGTGCTCAGGAAAGTGCACTACAGCCATGCACACGAAAGACTGGGCTTGTAAATGCCACAGTTCAAGCAACATGTGTTGGAGGCCCAAGAATAAACGCGCTTATATGAGGTGCTGTTTCTTTCTTCTGTGTCTATGCAAGTGCAGTTCTTAATGTCTCTGTACTGCTGTTGGCAATATAAGTGCATTAATAGAAGTGTATATGTGGAATTTCAATGCAGATTGTTGTGTCAAACTTAGGGAAGGTCTTTCCTTTGTGATTGGTTGTCCTGGTACCAGATAGAGGTAGCAACCCCCATTGGCTGCAGATGTGTCCTGGGACAGCTTTCAAGAGAAGCATCTCTGCAACGGGCTCTGGGCTCTAAAGGCGTACTGGGGCAGTGTATAATGGAAACAAGGAACCCTGCACACACTGCAGTGTGAAACATCACATCTGCATTAAACATTGGGAACTGCTTGGAGAGTGACGTATAGGATGGGGACCGAGGAGCTGAGAAGAGAGGAGGGAAATGCAGGGCTTTAAGTGGGCTGGGGCTAACCGGGGCTGAACCCCGGCAGTCTATGAAAAATGTGTTTAAGACGGGGGCTGCCGTGGTTTCCTAAAATCCCCTGGCCCCCAGCCGATGACACCACTACAGGGCAAGGTCTTATTTTCCTAAAGTTTGAAGCTCTCTCGCATGTGCTAGAGTTTCAACCTTTAGAAAAAATACCTTTTCTTCCATAATGGTGTCTCCTGCACCTGCCAAGCATCCATTTATGGAAGAGATGCAGGGATCACCCCGGGTGAGAGGGTGATGATCACTGCAAAGGGATGCCTACAGGGCGTCCATGGCCCTTACCTGCTGCCCGTTGGACTATGCCCCTTCAGAGCCCACCTCGAGTTCAAATGCCCCTGGAAGCACTGTGGAAATGTTCGATGAGAGCGTGGGTGTCAGGGCCAGGAGGTACTGTAACTGCCAGTGGTTGAAGGGGGTTTCCCCTAATGAGGAGTGGGGAGATGATGTGTGGAGGGGAAAGACGGGTGCTCCGGGTTTGTCTTAAACTTGAATATGGTTGGGATCCCCGGAGTACTCATGAAGGAATCGGCACAGTGACTATGCGTGAAGCACACACAGGAGCATTGCAGTTCGAGCTGTAGCCACGGCTACAGACTCCAAATAAGGAAGAAAAAAGAAATGTGCAGAACACCTTTTATGAATATGCCTGAATGTTCTACTGTGGTGTGAGGAAAATAGACTACTGACCCTGTTTCTTAATTATGTGTTTTTAAACCCCTCATTTCCAAAATGACATCAGTCATTTCAGGAAACCACAGGGTCCCACTTTAACACTGCCTGGGCCTAACGTAACAGTGAAATGTGAAAAGGATTTGTTTTCTCTTTTTTGTTAAATGTAACTTTCAGATCAAAATGTGCACTTGTTAGATCCAGCTACTTCCCTGTTTCCAAGAGGTTTTATGGCTTTTTAGATAAGGCAGCAGTTTCCAAACCCACATTGCAAGCATACTCTTCCTTCAGCCAATGAAATATAAAATGCAAGGTTATTCTTCATTTTCTGAACAAACTGCACGGTGGCTTTCTTTTTACGAATCATTTCACGCTGCACCATCTGACGAAGAAGTCATGGGACGTTGTAAACTAAGGCTGTGTTCCATCTCTGCGCAGTATTTCCAGTGAGTCCACTAAAAGACATCAAAACCTGCATCTTGTATGCTTTTAGAAACACCTTTAAAAGTGAAGGGACACTAAGCTGACAATTCTGAACCTAACAGCCACTGAAACTCCTCGGTTCTGTCTACACTCCTCGCCAGCCTGCCCTACCAGGCCTGCTGTGAAAGTTTCCCTGTGCCCTCGGTATTGCTTCCCCCCCCTGTGAGCCCCTTGCCATATCCCCCTCATACTCCACCCTCTTTCTTTTGGGCCTCTGGGAAGAAATGCCCATAAATGAAAGGCTTCCACCTTCCCAGGAACGCTTGCGCCTCACCACATCTGAATGCGTGTCTTCTTTCCTTGCAGCTACTTCGTGGCCATGTGTGGAGATGGTGCCAATGACTGCGGGGTGAGTAGAGAGAGAACCATCTATGCCCTACGGTTTGAAGAATATTGTGTTTACTGTTTGAAATTGAACCAGTGTCACTGAGAGTCTTTCGTGCCATGGTGGAGTGAGGGCCCGTGCGGCGCCCTGCTTTGAGCATATGGATATTGCGCCAGTTTTCGGATGCTCGGTGAAAGATGCAGGCCCATGAAATTCACACCTTATGCATTACCTTCGTCACAGTCCTTATTCTATGATGTTATGGAGTCGGACGAGGAAGGCCTGCACTCGGATTTTATTTATTTATTTATTGGTCACTTGTTTGGCGCTTATACAATTAGCAAAACTGTTTCAAAGCGCCCACAGGGCAAAAGGGTATGGAAAGGGGAAGGTAGACAATGAATTACAACAGAGATAAATAATTGAATTAATAGTACAAAAAACTAGTGAGACTAACCGGGAGCGGGAGACAAACCTACGATGCCTTGTGACTGTTCAGAACGTGCAAGTGCAGAGGGGAGAGGGGTAAAGCAAGAGGTGCTGAGGTGCTCATGGAGAAGTGCTCGGGGTGAAGTGCTAATAAGAGAAAAACGTAAGTGCAACCTCCCGAGGGGAGGGTGAGCTTAGGTAAGTGCAGTTAATAGACAGCGGCTGGGATGAGGGATGTGGAGGGTCAGGGCCCCGAGGGTACATACGGGCCCTGCACATCAGTCATGCTACTGTATGATTAGCAGGGAAGAGGGGAGGAGAAGGAAGAAGTGAAGACCAAAGTCTTGAGGCTTTTTAGGAACTTGAGGGCCTGCTGAAGACGCAGAAGGAGAGGGAGGCTGTTCCACAGAAGGGCAGCCCTTTGGGGAAAGTGATCGACCACCAGCTCTCTGTTTAGCAAACCACTTCACACGAGAGGGAGTTGGTGCCAGAGGAACAGAGGAGTTTAGCATGAGAGCATTTGGACAGGAAGCGCTGAAGAAAGTGTGGTCCCCGCCCCCAGCTAGTCTTGTGGGTGATGCAGAGTGATTTGAATTTAATCCGTGCTGAGACCATGAGCCAGTGAAGGCTTTTTAGGACAGGAGAGATGCCATCCCTGGGCTTAAGGCCAAAGATAAGTCTTGCTGCCCTATTCTGGGTTAGCTGGAGGGGTCGCAGGGTGGAGGAAAGAAGATTAAGGAGGAGGCTGTTGCAATAGTCTAGCCTGGAGAGAACCAGAGATCGGGTAACCTTGAGTCTCTGGGGGAAGGTGAGGAAGGGTAGAGTTCCTTTGAGAAGGAAGAGATGAAAGTGGGACTTCTTGACAACGTCCTGAATATGAGGGATGTAGCAAAGGGAGGAATCGAAGATGATTCTTAGATTCCTGGCTACAGAGGAGGGGCCGGGGGGAGCCCATGGAGGAAGGCCTGAGTGAAGGGAAGAAGTTGGGTGCAGGGGACCCAATAGGGAGAATCTCTGTTTTGCCGGCATTGAGGCATCGGTCATAAGCAGTGCAGCGGGCATGGATGGCAAAGAGGCAGTCAGGGAATGTGCAAGGGCGTCATTAGGAAGTGTGAAGAATAGTTGTGTGTCGTCAGTGCAGTACTGGAAGTTGGGGAAGAAGGAGGGAATGAGGCATGCCTGCAGGGAAAGGTATATGTTAAAGTGCCAGGGCGAGAGAATGAAGCCCTGTTGGATGCCACAGGGGGGAGCGGAAGTAGAGGAGGACAAAGGGCCCAGAATGATTTTGGAGGAACGGTCAGTTAGAAAGGAGGTAAGTCGGTCCAGTGCCTGCTCTGAGATACCAAGGGTATCATGGAGCCTTTTTATGAGGTGGTCTACTTTGTGAAGTGCAGAAGAGAGAACAAGAAGTATGAGGACAGCAGGGGGGTTGGAATCCAAGGATGTGAGAAGTTCTTCATGGGTGTTCAGAAGAGCAGTTTGCGTGCCTCTGGATGCTTGGAATCCAGGTCGTGTAGACCGCCAACAAGTTTGGTAAGAGCATTGAGTTGGGAGAGGGCCAGTTTCTTGAGCAGTTTCCCAGGAAGGGGGTGATGGAAATGGATTGGTAGTTGGCTGGGCAGGAAGGGTCTGTAGAGAGTTATTTTAAGGAGGGGCGCACAAGGGACTACTTGAGGGAGGATGGAAAAGAAACAGTAGCAATGGAGTGGTTGCAGAGATCAGCAAGGATGCACCCCAGCATCAGAGTTTAGGTTCTAATGACACAATCGTCTGTGTCGGAGTGCACTCACAATGTGTTCAGTCTGTCTTCTTCTTGAATTAAGGGCCTTCTCCATCTCAGGTAGAGGTATATGCTGATTTCCCATCTGTTCCTGGCAGAATGCCGCGATGAATAAGCCAACAGGTGATCTGGAGGTAGACAGCCAACAGACAGATGTATTGTTAAGAACTGTGAGACTGTTTAAACCTTTCTCGTTTGCATGCCACTATAAAGGGTGGCTTTTGATTGTCTTATGAAAAAAAGGAAACTGCAATTCAAGCATACCCATTGTCAAAATAAGAAGGTGAAAAAGCAAAGCCCTGAAGAAGACCAGTGTCAAAGGGTCGAAACACGTGTCGGCAGCATACCAGAACAATAAGACATTCAATATTGTAAAACCAGCTTGGAGATGTGTCAGTTTCTTGGATTAACACGTTATAGACTTTGTATATATTTTGATGGGTACAGCGCACATGGTTCATGGTAGCATTCTTCAGTTTTTTAAATTGTTAATCTGTTTTTAGCTGCACGAGGGGATGCAGATTCTTTTTAAGCGAATAACACCACAGGATCTTGCAGAGACAGGATTTTTGTGCTCGCTTTCAAGACCACATGGATCTGTTCCTGGAACAGTTGAAAGAGAAATGTCTTTCATGTGGAAGAACAGTTTGGTGTAATTTTCACCATTACATGGAGGGGTACTGCGTTTAACCCTCATGCAATGATTCACCCAATGTGTGTGCTCTTCCAAGGGGAGTCTGCTGTGTACTCTTCAGCTGTCTTGGAAGAGCACTCACATTTACACTTGCATAAGATTTTCCTCCAATGCACCCCTTTGGAGTATGCCTTGTGCTGCACTTAGTGCGAGGCGGGCATCTTCCAGTGGAATCCAGCGTGAAACCCCAGGGGTAAAGCGGAGAGCAGAGGTAAGAGTGAAGATGCTGTCACCTTGAGTTACACTTCGCAATTACATTCCCGTTGTCAGTGTTGAAAATGTCCTACAGGGGATCAGCAACACGCAAGGCCTAACATTGGTTGTCCTGCATGCAAGTTGCATTAGTTTTATAAAATAACCCCCTTTCAGTAAAAGCAAACAAAGGAAAGTAAGAGACATGTTAGAATTGTATGGCCTAAAAAAGCTAAATGTGATGTTAGTCAAACACAACTGTTTGTTTCCTTTGTATTTGATAGATGGCTTTTTTGCGGTGTGTGTGTGTGTGTGTGTGTGTATGTGTGCTTAGTATACATCTACACAGAGGTGTAACATGCAGCTTCATTTCAAGCAAAATGAGTGCAAGTGGTTTCCCAAGTAAATCCACAGGACTTCCAGTTTGATTACCTGCAAAAATTGGAAAGGTACATATATGTGTGCCTCCTATGGTGTGTACAAGGGAAATGGGAGATTGGTGTGCATAAATAATACTGTTTGGTATATTTTTTTTGCATTCACTAACATTACAGTGCTTGTGTGCGGGTGTGTTTGTGTGTATATCTGTGTGTCTGTGTATGTAAGAAAGCTGTATGTTTATTATACAGGTATGTAAGGGCATGGAACACAGCTGCATGACAGGCAAACTGCACATTATTGTGTGCGAGTGAGAGGTGAATTGTCCTATGTTGAGCCCTTTGCATATTAATGAGTTCACTCTCATAGGTATACTGGTCCCTCTAAGGGTTTTGTTCTCTTCAGGATACTGGTCCCGTAAGGTTCTCTCTCTTAGGGATGCTTCTCCCCCTAATGTTCTCGCTCCCCTGTGATACTTGTCCCCATAAGGTTCTCACTCCCTTAGGGATATGATCCGCACTAATGTTATCACGCTCACAGAGATGCTGGTTCTCCTAATATTCTTACTCTCATAGAGGTACTGGTCCTCCTAAGGTTCTTGATCCATTAGGGATAATATTCCCCCGCCTAATGTTCTCGCTCCCCTTGTGATACTGGTCCTCATAAGGTTCTCGCTCCCTTAGGGATAATACCCACCCAATGCTCTCACTCACCTAGGGATACTGATTCTCCTAAGGTTCTTGCTCCTTTAGGTGTATTGCCCCCCCATATGTTCACAGTGTCATAGGGACACTGGTCCTCCTAAGGTTCTCGTTCCCTTAGGTGTACTGCCACCTTAATGTTCTCACTCTCATGGGGTTACTGGTCCTCCTAAGGTTCTCGTTCCCTTAGGTGTACTGCCCCCTTAATGTTCTCACTCTCATGGGGATACTGGTCCTCCTAAGGTTCTCGTTCCCTTAGGTGTACTGCCACCTTAATGTTCTCACTGTCATAGGGATACTGGTCCTCCTAAGGTTCTCAAACCCTTAGGGATATTCCCCCGTTATGCTCTCACTTGCATAGGGATACTTGTCCTCCAAAGGTTCTCACTCCATTAGGGCTACTATTCCCCCACATAATGTTCTCACTTGCCTTGTGATACTGGTCCTCTTAAGGTTCTTGCTTCCTTAGGGATACTCCCCCTAATGTTCTTGCTCCCATAGGGATACTCATTCTCCTAAGGTGCTTGCTCCCTTAGGGATACTCATTCTCCTAACGTGCTTGCTCCCTTAGAGATACTATCCATCCAATTATCTGTCTCGCATAGGGATACTGGTCCTCCTATGTTTCTCGTACCCTTAGATATACTGCCCACCCTATGTTGTCACTTTCATAGGGATACTGGTCCTCCTAATTATCTCACTCCCTTAGGGATACTGGTCCTTCTCATATTGTATGGTCATCTCACTGTCTAAAGAGAATACTGCCCAGGCACTGCTTTCTCAGCCTGGGCTCACAAGAGATGTAGTGTCACTCTCAGTCTTAAGGAATATTGTGCCCTTTGCATAATCAAAAGTTATAGTGCTTGTTCCACTGTTAAGCAGTCTCAGTCACTTACATATTTCCAGGGTTTCTGAACTGTCTGATCCTTCAGGACTTCCAGCATCAGCACCTTGTCCAGCCTAGAAAGCTGGAGCAGCACTCTCACCTCATCTGGCTCTACTTCATGCTTTCCAGCTCAGGTCCCGAATGATGACTGCCTTGCTCCTTCTGGTCTGCTGGTTACTGGAGGACTGAGGTCCTGTCTTTGCCTTCCTTTGGCCTTTTGTGAGCCTCTACTTCCCATTGTTTTCTAAGAATGTATCTGATTGGTTTATATCCTACTGATTGGTCTGATAATGTGATTGTTCCCTCCTCTTTTGGGTCCACTGCTTACCAAGCTCTATCAAGCCCAGCAGGCATCTTGAATCCAAGTGCAAAAGCCATCTCTGTTTCCTAGCTTCGCTCGGCTCTCCTGGAGCTCCTCGCCTCCTGCAGAGACATTGCTTTCGGACTCGCTGCCTGCTTGATGCTTCAGTAGCTGCACGCACTTCCCATGAGCCTGGTACATAGTTGGATCCTCACAGCGGTCCTCTGTACCTCCATTTGATTGTGATACCGTTATCAGTGCTAGGTGGGAAATCTCACATCATCCCCAGAGATCCTTTCTAGCATGCAAGATCCGGCTGAATTTTCTTCACAGGCATAGGACCTTTACACAGGGTCTGGATCTTAATGCTAGGCTCTCGCTCTTTGGGTCTCCCAGAATCCTTAGGTTACGGTACAGAGTGGAATGCCGCTTCTTGGGCCAAGCGCTGTCTCTACCTGACCTTATTATGGATAGGCTCACCTTCCCTGGGTGCATGTAAGCACAGGGAGGGGGGTGTTGGTATAGCATCACACTCTGAGACCTCTAGCTCTTGGCCTACATCTGCAAGAGCAAGGCCTGGTCCCAGACTCCCAGGGCTGCCCGCAGCGCTCACCCTGTACTGCGTCCATGTAGCTCCTAGCGGTGGTGATATTCCCTGGTAGGCTGGCTTTCCTGAGCTTCAGAGTCCTCTTCAGTCCTTGGGAGGGGGTTAGATATCTGACTTCATTAGATACCCTTACCCTTAGAGTGAAGTCTACCCACCTGTACCCCTCCCCAATGCGCGGATCCTCCATAGTGTGTTGTGACCAATTGTTCCCCCTCTAGATTTTGAAACATATATAAGTAAGGCTGCAGTCTGAAAAGCAATCTCATTATCCGGGTATTGGTGTTGGCATGTCCAGATAGCCATGTTGTGGTTTCATGGTCCATCAAGAGTCTAACCTGCCACCCGTTACCCTTATCTCTGGGGTTCTATAGCACATCCATTGCTCAGCATTCTAGCTCTCAGGGAAAGAGCTCGCTCCCAGTTTATAGGACTTGATCGTCCATTCCCTGGTTGTCCTCAGTATCCTGAATGCACTTGGTAAAAACCAAAATTCGGTGTACCTCTCAGCAATTTACAGAAGTGAAGTCACTACTGAGGGAATGGGAAATAATATTTGTCATCCAATCAGGATCTGGGGTTGAATAATACATGTATTCCTCAAATTCATCCAGCCAATCAGCGACCTCTCAGACTGACTTATTCAAGTTTGGTTGAGTTCATTCAGCTGATGAGATCACTAGGATGTCTTCATAGTGCAGCGCTTTTTGTAATTGTTGGATGTGCTCACTTGTTGTAATCTTTGGTTCTCTGTGCTGTTCGGTTTTATGCTTTTGGGGTCTCCGGCAGGATCCCTTTCACCACTGCGCTGCGGGAGCAGCCTTCATCAGCAACGACCATGGCCCCAGCTATTTTAGAAGCTGTGCCGGTGTCCTTTCATCGACGCACCACCTGCTGCTCATGCGTTGCCCTCAATGAAGAAGAAACAAGAGGTAGTCCCTGGAAAGCATTTACCTGCTTGCCCTCATCAAAACACGCAAAGCAGCTTTGTGTGCTCCATGCTGCATCGAGAGAATTCGCTAAGTTCCCCCAACATTCCGAAATGGCCAGAGCACTACTGCATCGCCACCTCATATCAAGTTTGTTTAAACACGTTGCCTAGCAACAAGTTCCTTCTTCTACCAATCCCAGTCTGCCAGAAGGAGGGAGTCGGCCCCGTTGAGTAAGGCCCCATGAAGACGGCCCCTGTCTGTGCCTGTCAGTGCGTGACTACGCCACGCTACCAAGACTGTTCTCTGACACCCCCTAACCTCACGTTAAACTATGAGCTTCTGACCGCATTCACCTGGACCACGCGTAAACTCTTGAACACGCCGAATGCTCCTTTCAGCATGCCAGAAAAAGTGAGTGTAACGTTGCTCTTGCATTGACTATTATATAAATCGCTCTTGAACTGTTCCCCGCCAATCTCCACCTATCCTCTGAAATGTGCCATACGCATGCACCACTCTGGTGCACTTGCGCGATTTATAATATACATAGCTAATTTGTGATGATGCTAGAAGTTTGTGCTCTAGACAGCTAGACCTACTGCTATATTGTTATCTACATATCTTCTGGCTGCGCTAACTACTCTCGTTACTGACTACACTGTCCATTACAATGCTGTTCTGTAAAAGTTTATAATTAGCCTGCACGATGTTCAGGTCTTAGCCAAGGACTTGCATGCACAAACCTCTGTCAGTACCTAACCTTGGTCAGTAATGGAAGGTTCTATCAGGAAACTTTACACTAGTGATGATGGCCCTTCAGCCAAGGTAACCACATATTATGTAACACTCGCCATGTCCACCCTACCACTTCTACCATGGTCCATAGCACCTACAGCCTTCCTCCCAGCGCTCCAGCCTGCAATAACTCCCTTTCAAAGGGAACAAGAGTCAATGCTAACCATCTTCGGCTCGCTCACTCGCCCCCAATGGATCTTACGATATGCCTCTAGGCCCACGCCTAATAAACCCTGCCCCGCTCACCTAAGGAACAGCAGACTGTGATCACGTCTCGCAACATTACCGCAAGCGACTGACTTACTGCCCTAAAAGCCGCAAGACACATAATAACTTAACACACACTAAAGGAGATACATACAACTCCTCCAGAACTTGCATCAATAACCTGATCAAGCATAATTATCTACAGGATGATGCACCCTTAAAGGATCACAGAGGTTCTGCCTCATCTAAGGTCTCGGCCCTTATCAAGCATGTTAAAGACACTCTGTGCACTTCTACCTATACCACTCAACCTAAGGCACCAAACCAAACTCTGATCAGGACTTACACACCCCAAACACATAAGTACACTGATACAAGCATCTTAAGTCCAACAGCAGGACTGAACTTAGCGACCCCTTTAATCAAGGTTGCCCTTATCAACACCAGATCTCTCCTTGCTCATGCAGTCGATATCACAGACCTCATTGTAACTAATAACTTGGACTTCCAAGCAATTTCCAAAACATGGCTCCAGGCAGCAGTAGGTCCACTTCTCTCTTTTGCCTCCCCCGACATCTACACCATCGTTAGAAAGGACAGAGATGCCTCCAGAGGTGGAGGAGTTGCTGTCATTGCAAAAAACCAGATAGGCATAAGAGAACTAACTAACCAGAGCTTCCCACCTGGAGAGTTGCTCTCCATTAAACTACCGCTTACGGCCTCCCGTACACTAACTATACAACTCATCTACAGACCCCCAGGACCTACCTCCTCATTCGAGGAAGACATCATACAGCTTCTCACTTAGAATCCGAAACACAATTCCAAAATCTTGATTTTAGGTGACCTCAACTTAGGTTTCAATGATGCAAAAAACGACAACCCTTATCACTAGCCAATACCTTAACGGGTTTAGGTTTTACTCACAGAATAACTACCCCCACACATAGTAAAGGTAGAACATTGGTCCGGTTAGCAGACACTAAGTGCGAGATTAAGATTCTAGCCAACACACTTTGCGCTTGGTTAGACCACAGTGTTATCACCTTCTCTATTCAGAATACACCAGTCTAGATTCCTGCCTGAACCAAGCACCACCAGCACTCACAAGAAACAAATGTAACATAAAGATCGAAAGAATACTGCTTTTACTGCACCCTATCACCAATCAATCGAACTTGGCCAAGAAGGACCCCTCCGCATCAGTTGAGCTCTACAATGACACCCTACACCAGGGGCCTCATCACGACTTGGGCGTTCACGCTATTAGCGCAGGTGGTATTAGCCCTACCGCCGAACTCCCCGGCGCTAATAGCGCCGGATCACGAGTTCGGCGGTAATGTAAGTCCCCATTCCCCACTGAGCCCATTCGGGAATGCCCCATTCCCCATTGGGCTCAATGGGGAATCTTTGCGCTAATACCGCCAGCGGATTTCCCGCCGGCAGTAATAGCGCGAATATTCAGCCGATCTCCCCCCAGCTCAGAACTGGTGCGAAATCCGCCAAAGCCCTGATTCGGCGGACCCTTAAATCCGGCGGTAATAGCGCTACCGCCGGATTTAAGGGTTACCGCCGAAGTCGTGATGAGGCCCCAGGACATAGACAAAATTGCCCCGCTAAAAATGCGTAAATCCAAACACCTGGTACACTACCAACCTTAAAACGTTGCATAGCACTAAAAGAACTGCAGAAGGAAACTGGAGAAAAAATAAACTACAATTGCTAATAAAGATATCATCACCACTGCCTAAAACTTTTATAAAACTGCCATCTTCCAAACTAAAAGTACCACTTATAATGAAAGAATCGCCAATGTCAACTCTGAATCTAAAGAACTGTTCACAATCCCTCATGAATTAGAATCCTCAGTGCCACCACAAGAATCTTGTACTAAAGACTCTACATGGTGCATTAAGATTCAGCAAGCCTTGTTGGATACATTTACACTACTCTAATCGAAAATTGAGAAGAAAAAACTTAGTTCATCGCATGACCCCTAATTTTTGGAGCCTAGTGATAACCCATTACAAAACCACACACTGTTTGAGTTTGCCCCGATAACAGTAATCGAAGCAAAGAAAATAATTTCCAGCCTCAAACCATCGAGATGAAATGGAGACATTTGCCCAGCCATAGTTATTAAAGATGCGGTGGAGGAGCTCGCCCCTTTCAGCACGGCTGTAATAAACGCCTCCTTTGAATCATGTTCCATCAATTTAAAAGAAGCCTGGGTCCTTCCCTTATTGAAAAAAACAACCTTAGAATGGAACATACTGTAAACAAGGACCGAGTGACCTCTGACGGGCCCATAGAATCAGAGTTCGCCCTCGAATACGTTAAGACAAGATAGCTGCACCTCGAGGAGGTTGGGGTGCAGGATTCACATACTCCAAAACAGTTCAATAAGAACAACTCAAAGATTAGGCAAAGAGACTGTTAAGTTCATAGAGTTTTATTTCATGCGACTGCTGCCACAGAGCAGCCTTCGTGCCATGGTTGAGCTCCCAGCCTCAACCCCCCTCAGCATCACACAGAGCTCATTTTTATAAGCAAATGTGAGGGAGCAATCTGCCCCCACCTTTCCTGCACAGTCTTAAGCAACTTCATCATCAAACATTAGCTCATTGGGCAATTATTTTTAATTAAACTAAACCTTCAGAATGAAATATGCTCTAGCATGCATGTCTGACTTCTCCTCCGGTATTCTGCTCAATTTATCGTTGGTGCAGCTAGATTTTTCAGATAAGGTTCTTGACCAGGCCTAATTAAATGTTTGGTTACTGGCTATTCGTCAATGTTCTGACAGCAGGCTACCCTTGAATGTCTCAACCTTAAAATTACCTCACACTACAGTCTCTGCTCATTTTAGCCACATTTTCATTAAAGGTATTTGGCAGCATTATTTTCTGTCTGTGTACAGAAATCTTACTGTCCATTCTGTGCCTTGCCACCTTACTCCATCATGATAATGACATTTTCGACATTATAACCAGGATGCTTTTTGCCTACATGTATATACTAACATTATGAATACCGTTTTCACATAATTACAACACCACATAAGTTTATACTAATTTCTCTGCTTACGTTTAAGTGTGGGGGGGGTGTCCTCCACTTCATTCAGCTGTTGATTCAATATATTTTTAATTCGGGTCCTCCAGTACACTCCCCCGTATTGAAAGTTTTTTTGTTTGTAAAACAACAACTTTAAACCATATCCAATGTCTATTCTCCTTAATATTTATCTAAACACATCTTAACACAATCTTACACTTTGGTACATATTAACGTATTGTCATTCTTAAAACAAACATGTGCGTGTCATCTCCTTCCATGTAAGCCCTACTTCCTGTAATTGTGTGCCTCTAATCTAACTGTATGCCTTGGACGATTCACAGCCATTGTGAGACTCGAGAGGTTTGGTCAAGCTTTGAGGCAACCCATTAGCCCATTGTCTCTTCGTATGTCACACCTTGTCTGCAACTCCCACCCCAACAAAGTACAGTCTCTCCTTGATCCCCTTCTTCTGCCCATGCATATTGTTTTCACTTTGTCCTTCCCTCTTTTCCACACTCTTTCCTTTTCTGTATCTTCCATTTTATTTGTCTTTTGTTTGGCGTTAGTGGACCGTCTGTGTCCTGCTGCCTTTTCCTTGTCATTGTGCTGTTTTCACAGTCGGTCTCCCAGGTTCTTTTGATGCTTAGATCAGAAGTCCATTGTTTTTTCCTTTTCACAAGACATTCCGTTTTTATTTCTCCTCCCAGAGTGTCTCTCTTTCAACAAAGGGTTCATTGTACAATGGGTCCACAAGAGGGGACAGTTCAGCATGGGGATGCAGGGTTGGGGGAGTCTTTTGCAGACACAATTCAGCGTCGGGCTTTAACTGGGTTTCTCTACGACCTCCCTCTCTCCTCACGCGGTTCAACGTTAATTTCCCAAGGCATGCAGGTCCCTCGACGTATACCTGTAATATAAAACGGAATGAGTTTCTTTTGTAAAATAACAGGTCTCTACTGTTTAACACATTTCCTACCAATCCATTTCCTTAAAACCTCTTTTCTCATTTTCTCTTATACCGTATTCCATATAAATTGTGAGACATTCCCTCTTATTTGACACCCCTGCCTCCTAGACAAGCTACAAAACATTTTCTTTCAAACATTTCCCTTTTGTGGGTCATTTTCACACCATAACTAAAATACCCCCCATTCCGAGCTTCTTGTCAGCTGGCTTAGAAAATGATTTTTGCTTTCAAAAACACAAAATACATCTCGTCCTTCATGGGACACATTTTCCCCTTCCGGGTGCCACATGCAACCCTAAGGAGACAAACCAATTAAAGAAAGATGTCTTCTTCTTTCCTGGTCTTCTAGGCACATCCGTAGTAGATGACAGAAACATCCTTCGGGATACCCGTCGTCTGCAGAAAAGTCAAAATAGAGATAAACGTCATTCGGGCATTGGCAAGGGGTCAGAATTTCTTTCCCAACTTTAACCCCCTTCCTCCTTTTCTGCTGTCAAAAAAAATACTCTCTGGGTCATTCTCCCCTATTCATTGGTGCACATAAACAACTATTTTCCAACCACCCCGTGGGGATACTTAGTTTGGGCTTGGTTCTTTGGTCAGCTTAGCTGCATTCTTCCAGGTTAGCAGTAAATTCTTGCTGCTTAGCTGCACATACTTCCTCAGCTTAGCTGCATTCTTCCAGGTTAGCAGTAAATACTTGCTGCTTAGCTGCACATACTTCCTCAGCTTAGCTGCATTCTTCCAGGTTAGCAGTAAATACTTGCTGCTTAGCTGCACATACTTCCTCAGCTTAGCAGCCATTCTTCCTATTCTTTTTTTTTCATTAGTCGGACTATGGTCTGTGCTTGTGCTTTGTGTTCATTCTAGGGAGATAAAACAGAGGTGTTTCGCTGCACACCGTCCCTGTCTAACTTGATATAGCCTACCCCTGTCTTCCAAGACTATGGCACCAATTCTTACTATGTGCCTCCATTTTTATTGTTCTCATTAATTTTTGCCTATTCTAATGCTTGCACACCTCTATCATAACAATCCTTTTGACATTATGAACATGAAAATGATTACTCACCTTCAATTTTACTTCTGTTTTATGTGGTTGACTGAAATAGCCATGTTGTTATCTATTTTCTACTCTTTCCACACCTGTTGTACCTGTCTTGCGAAAAACAGCTAACTTTTGAAGACACTGTGTCTCTTTCTCTCTTTTTCCTGTTACTCACCTGGATTCTCTTACCTTTAGTGTTGATCGATTTTGTGTTCACACCCTTTTGGCGTGAACTAGTACTTACCTTTTTCTTTTTCTCCCTAATTTAAGGCCATTCAGACAATTTCTTGTGCTTCCATGCAAGAGGTCCATAGCTTGTCTGTAAAATAAATCAAAATTGTTACAGGCATTCACAAGTTGTTTTGCTTACATCACCATTATTACTTAAAATGGCTTGTGTGAGTTTCCTTTGTTTAGTTGACCCAATTTTATCAGCCATACTCTTTTTCTTGGTCTTCATGGTCTCTTGATGCTTTTTATTGCCCAACGCTCCTATTTTATGTTGGCCAGGAAACCTCATAAGTGCTATTTGTTTTCCACTTTTTTCTTTTTTTTCTTTATGCTTTTGAGTGCATCCCTGTCATGATCTCTGCTTCCAAAAGGTCAGGGTTTTCCCAACTCCCTTGGAAGCAGATCCATAACCCAGGTTCCGAGTGCCAATCAGTCCCAATTGGGACCTTTTGGACCCAGTCCTGGCGCCATTGGCACCAGGCTCATAAATATGCCCAGTCCCAGCGCTGGAAGCGCCGGGCTCATAATGCTTGGGTGGACTTACCTGCAGCAGACCATGCTGCTTACTTGCCTGCCAGTTGAGCCTCTGATCCTCTTCTGTTTGGAACTACTTTTCCTGTTGGGTGGGGCTGGAGCCACTCCCTAGATTCAGAACACTGGAACTCTTCTGGAAGGCAGGAACTCTTTTTTTTACTAGGAACTCTTTTCTTACATAGGCGTGGCTGTGGAAGGAGACACCTAAGCACTACAGGAGGCTATTTAAACCACACCCGGTGGATGAATCTTGCTTTGCGTTATTCTGCACCCTCTGCAGCAGAACGCTCATTGTGTCTTCTGCATCCGGTCCTGGGCCTAAGGAAAAAGGCTTACCATCCTGAATCCAGTCTTCAGCAACACCTATAAAGACAAGAAAGAACAGGTTAGCATTCCGGCATCTGAAAGGCAAAGGCTTACCTACTCTTCGTGCGCTCCGGAGGTCTTCACACTGCATTCCGGCATCTGAAAGACAAAAGCTTACCAACTCTTTGCACGCTCCGGAGGCCGTCGGCGCTGCATCTCTCATCTGAAAGACAAAACAAGGTGCGTTTAAAGACATTGGGGAACTTTAATACTCACGTGCCATCACTCCTTTCCACATCTAACCCAGTGGGTATCCCGGCACCCTGCAGCCGCTCCGAACTTGTACCTGCAAAATAAAAAGACAGTTAGAGCGCTTTGTGAAGCTGGCAACAAGCGCTTACTTACGTGCTTCCAGGCGCTTCTATTCATCACACGGGCTCCATCTTCAACTCACTTCAGCCCGTCATCCGCCATCGCCGGAACCCTGCAAAACAAGAGACATCATTATTAAAGACTTTAAAGACATTTGAGTTACTCGAAACTTACCGTTCGTGCAGTAAACGACGGACAGCAGTCCTCTGAAGTCAAGAGGCCTGCGCTACCTATCCAGTGAAGAAACTGGCTACAGCACCCTGCCCCGAGGCAGATGGAGAGCTCGGCATTCACTTACCTAAGGTGAGAGCGTTAACCTGTGGGGGTCTACAGGAGAGGAGAAGAGGAAAGAGGTAGGGACACCCCAATAACCCCAGTTCATTAACCCCGTATTTTCTATCTGCAGACATCTTACTCTGCACGTCAGGCATACAGGGCACAGAGGTCCAGCCCAAAGAGCCAATCGGGTGCTGCACATCACCTTTGAAGATACGGTAGTCGCCCAGTCAAGACCGGCGCCTCTGCGAGAATCAGGTGAGCGTTACAGAACGCAAAGCCTACCGCAAAACTCTCGCCCAGGCGCTATGGAAACCTCGGATACTGACCACCTAGCCCGGTTACTTGGGGAACTAAGGGCAGAAGTGCATGCAGCTCGTCAGGAAACGAACGCTCTAAGAAGGGAACTAATTATTTCCAAGGAGAGAACAGATGATCTTGCTAGACAATTGCTACAGTCACAAGCCGGACAGACCCCGCTACCCGCATCAGGGGCAAATCTTCCTTCAACATCCTCTATGAATCCAGTGCAGATCAACCTACCTGGGAATGTACCTCTGGCTCCACCCGAACGATTTTCTGGTGACCCAAAGAGGTTTGCGGTATTTATCAATCAGTGCCGGTTGCACTTCTTATGCCGGCCAGCAGCCTTTCCAACTGATCAAGCTAAAGTAGCTTTTGTACTTTCGTACCTTAGTGGCAATGCGGCAGACTGGTCGATCCCTCTAGTTAATCAAGATGATCCGGTTCTCCATGATTTTCAAGCCTTTCAGCTTAGTATGGAAAAACTGTTCGCAAGACATGCACAGGGGCAGGCCTTGGACAATGAGCTTCTTTCGTTGCGACAGGGTAATCAAGACCTTTTGGCTTATATTGCATCTTTCAATAGACTAATAGTGGAAACTCAATGGCCTGAGGACAAAAGGATTACGCTGTTTTATAGAGGTCTACGTGGAGAGCTCAAAGACGTTTTAGCCCAAGTAGTGAATCCCCCACAAGACTGTTCGGATTATATAGACTTGGTCGTTCAAATAGATCACAGACTGCAGAACAGGAAGGCCGATCGTTCCAAGTTTGATGCTCGAGTATTTTCCAAACCGCCAACTCCTTCCAAAGGAGTAGACTCCGGGGAACCCATGCAAATAGGGGGTCTGAAAGGTCCTCTAACACAAAGGGAGCTCGAAAGGAGAAAACAGTTGCAATTATGCCTATATTGCGGAAACTCAGGGCACTTTCTTCGAGACTGTCCGGTGAAACCTGCCAAGAAGGCAGTAGGAGCTGCAGTTACCACAGTTACAAACTCTGAGCAGGGAAACGACCTCGCCCGACAAGAATAGAGGTCCTCTTGCCGAGCGTGAAAACCAGTTCCGTGACCTCGCATTTCGTGATACCTATGGTCCTCATTAGCCCTGATAATCCGGGTCGATTACATGCAATTGAAGCTTACGTCGACAGCGGTGCCATCGGCAATTATGTGGATCATGAAATGGTTTTGAGGATGAATCTAACTCTTTGTCCCAAGGCTGTAAAGGACGTCATTACTACGGTGGATGGTACGGAGATAGCCTCCGGGCCAGTAACGCACACCGCTCAAGAGGTGACGCTAGTAAGTCAAGATGGACACCATGAGAAGATCGTGTTCGATGTGATCAAGGCCCCTCAGTTCCAGATTATTCTAGGAATACCTTGGTTAGAGAAACACAATCCTCTGATCGATTGGCGAGCAAGAACGGTCCAGTTTCCAGAATGTGTCTCTACGTGTCACCCTCCACCTGGTGTTGCACTGGCAGCAATTTCTTCAGAGACTCCCCAGTTACCTCCCGAATACCTAGAATACCAAGATGTTTTCCGGAAGGAGCAGGCTAACTCTCTACCTCCTCATAGGTCTTATGACTGCCAGATAGACCTGATACCTGGATCTACTCCTCCTTGTAGTAGAATTTATGCCCTCACCGAGCCTGAGAACCTTCACTTTCGACAATACCTGGATCAATACCTGGCAAATGGGTTTATTCGTCCCTCCAAGTCCCCTGCCTCTTCAGCTTTGTTCTTCGTTCCAAAAAAGGAAGGAGACCTTAGAACTTGTATCGATTATCGCTCCCTGAACCAGATCACCGTTAAGAATAGATATCCGTTACCTTTGATCCCTGAACTCCTGGACCAAGTCAGAAAAGCATGCATATATACAAAGCTGGATCTTAGAGGAGCTTACCACTTGGTACGAGTAAAAGAGGGCGATGAATGGAAGACGGCCTTCCGCACCAAGTATGGGCTATTTGAATATCAGGTCATGCCCTTCGGACTTTGCAATGCCCCGGCCGCCTTTCAATATTTTATGAACGATGTCCTCAGAGAGCTCATAGATGTGTGTGTTGTTGTTTACATCGACGACATTCTCGTTTATTCTTCATCGGAATCTGAACATCGGAAACACGTGAAAATGGTCCTCGAAAGATTGCGTCAACACAAACTTTTCGCTAAGTTGGAAAAATGTGTTTTCAACGTGACTGAAGTTGAATTCTTGGGATTCATATTATCACCTGGCGGAGTGCGTATGGATTCAAAGAAGGTCGATGCAGTTCTCAAATGGCCATCACCATCCTCCGTAAAAGGTGTGCAAAGCATGTTAGGCTTCGCTAACTTTTACCGCAGGTTTATCCCCGAGTTCTCTCGAATAGTCCAGCCCATCACTGCCTTGTTAAAGAAAAACAAACGTTTTGAATGGTCTACCGAGGCGGAATAAGCTTTCCAGGATTTGAAGACTAAATTTATCTCTGCACCAATCTTAAAACACCCTCGCCCCGAACTCCCCTATATCATGGAAACTGATGCTTCAAGCCTTGCCATGGGGGCAGTTCTATCACAAAAGGACCCGGTAACCAATCAGTTGCATCCCGTGGCATTTTGGTCCCGCAAATTCTCGCCTCCTGAAGTCAATTACACGATTACTGACAAGGAACTTCTGGCTATCAAGTCTGCCTTTAAGGCTTGGCGGCATTATCTGCTGGGGGCCCGACACACCGTTACTGTGATTACGGATCACCGAAACCTGCAATATTTGAAAACCGCAAAAGCCCAATCCTCTAGACAACTCCGTTGGGCATTATTCTTTGCCGAGTTTGACTTCATAATTACCTATCGACCTGGTACCAAGAACGGTAAAGCCGATGCCCTTTCTCGGATGGGAGTGGAAGAACACTTGATCAACCCTAAACCTGTACCAATCATTCCCGAACAAAGAATTCTGGGTGTAATCACCACAGAATCCATAGAGGAAGTTAAGGATAAAGCCAGGCAACTTGTAACTCCAGCAGACATACAGAATTGGCATATGCAGGGAAAGGACTTTGCAGTAAAGGACAACTTATTGTATTTCCAAGAACGATTATACCTACCCAGCACAGATTTACAGAAAAAAGTAATCTCTTGTTATCACGACTCTTTAATGGAAGGTCATCCCGGTATAGCCAAGACCTCAGAAAAGATCAAGCGCTACTTCTGGTGGCCGTCTTGGAAAAAAGATATCAGAGACTTTATAATGTCCTGTGGAGTATGCGCCCAAAACAAGAGTCAAAAGGAAAGACCAGCAGGCCTCTTACGCCCTATTGACATCCCACCTCGCCCTTGGCATACGCTTTCTATGGACTTCATCACCGATCTACCTCCATGCTCCGGATACAATACGATTCTAGTAATCGTGGACTTATTCTCCAAGATGGCGCATTTTATTCCACTCAAAGGCTTGCCAACAGCAGCAACTCTGGCCCGAGAATTTCTCGAAAACATCGTCCGACTACACGGTTTTCCTTCGGTTCTAATTTCGGATCGAGGTAGTCAATTTATTTCTCATTTTTGGCGAAGTTGCTGTCGGTCGGCTCAAATTGATGTGAGACTATCGACCAGTCACCACCCTCAGACCGACGGACAAACCGAGAGGACCAATCAAACTCTGGAACAGTATTTACGCTGCATGCTGCAACAAACTGAAAAAACTTGGAAAGATATCCTTTGGATAGCCGAGTATGCCTACAATAACTCTGTCCATTCGGGAACTGGGAAAACCCCGTTTTTTCTTTTGTACGGCAGTCACCCTCGAACCTCGGAGTTGGATCCCCTCCAAGATCTTGAAACACCAGCAGTAGACTACCTGCATTCTACAATCACCCAAGCCTTTAAGGAAGCTGTTTCTCACCTTCAAAGGGCTAAAGAACAATACAAGAAAGGAGCAGATCAACATCGGAAGGAAGCCCCTCACTATCAAGTAGGGGATCAAGTCTGGTTATCCACCAGATATCTATCTCTAAAAGGGCCACGCACATTCAACCCAAGATACCTTGGTCCCTATTCCATCACTACCATAGTAAACCCAGTAGCGGTCAAGTTGGACTTGCCCCCGCACATGAAGATACATCCGGTCTTCCACGTCTCTCTATTAAAACCCGTGCAACCTCAAACCCGACTAACCAAATCTCCAAAACCTATCCTAGTTGATGGAGAACTCGAGTTTGAAGTCAAAAGCATTCTGGACTCCAAGATCTCCAAATCTAAACTATTCTACCTAATTGACTGGAAAGGCTACGGCCCCCAAGAGAGATCCTGGGAACCTGCTGAATATGTCCACGCTCCTCGCCTAATCAAAAGATTTCACCGAACATTTCCTGACAAGCCAAAACCCCCGGAGAAGCCCGGTTTGGGAGGGGCCTTGAGGGGGGGGTACTGTCATGATCTCTGCTTCCAAAAGGTCAGGGTTTTCCCAACTCCCTTGGAAGCAGATCCATAACCCAGGTTCCGAGTGCCAACCAGTCCCAATTGGGACCTTTTGGACCCAGTCCTGGCGCCATTGGCACCAGGCTCATAAATATGCCCAGTCCCAGCGCTGGAAGCGCCGGGCTCATAATGCTTGGGTGGACTTACCTGCAGCAGACCATGCTGCTTACTTGCCTGCCAGTTGAGCCTCTGATCCTCTTCTGTTTGGAACTACTTTTCCTGTTGGGTGGGGCTGGAGCCACTCCCTAGATTCAGAACACTGGAACTCTTCTGGAAGGCAGGAACTCTTTTTTTTTACCAGGAACTCTTTTCTTACTTAGGCGTGGCTGTGGAAGGAGACACCTAAGCACTACAGGAGGCAATTTAAACCACACCCGGTGGATGAATCTTGCTTTGCGTTATTCTGCACCCTCTGCAGCAGAACGCTCATCGTGTCTTCTGCATCCGGTCCTGGGCCTAAGGAAAAAGGCTTACCATCCTGAATCCAGTCTTCAGCAACACCTATAAAGACAAGAAAGAACAAGTTAGCATTCCGGCATCTGAAAGGCAAAGGCTTACCTACTCTTCGTGCCCTCCGGAGGTCTTCACACTGCATTCCGGCATCTGAAAGACAAAAGCTTACCAACTCTTTGCACGCTCCGGAGGCCGTCGGCGCTGCATCTCTCATCTGAAAGACAAAACAAGGTGCGTTTAAAGACATTGGGGAACTTTAATACTCACGTGCCATCACTCCTTTCCACATCTAACCCAGTGGGTATCCCGGCACCCTGCAGCCGCTCCGAAATTGTACCTGCAAAATAAAAAGACAGTTAGAGCGCTTTGTGAAGCTGGCAACAAGCGCTTACTTACGTGCTTCCAGGCGCTTCTATTCATCACACGGGCTCCATCTTCAACTCACTTCAGCCCGTCATCCGCCATCGCCGGAACCCTGCAAAACAAGAGACATCATTATAAAAGACTTTAAAGACATTTGAGTTACTCGAAACTTACCGTTCGTGCAGTAAACGACGGACAGCAGTCCTCTGAAGTCAAGAGGCCTGCGCTACCTATCCAGTGAAGAAACTGGCTACAGCACCCTGCCCCGAGGCAGATGGAGAGCTCGGCATTCACTTACCTAAGGTGAGAGCGTTAACCTGTGGGGGTCTACAGGAGAGGAGAAGAAGAAAGAGATAGGGACACCCCAATAACCCCAGTTCATTAACCCCGTATTTTCTATCTGCAGACATCTTACTCTGCACGTCAGGCATACAGGGCACAGAGGTCCAGCCCAAAGAGCCAATCGGGTGCTGCACATCACCTTTGAAGATACGGTAGTCGCCCAGTCAAGACCGGCGCCTCTGCGAGAATCAGGTGAGCGTTACAATCCCTTATCCTTTTATTCATTTGCCCAATTGTTCCTATTTCTCAATTTTCCCTTTATTCATTTTTTATTCAAGATAACCACTCGTTTTCATTATTTCCTGATTTATTTATTTATTTGTTTATTTATTTCTGTGACCAATCCTTTTGCGCTTCCTCGCCTCTTCTCTGACCCTAACTTCTTCCTTTTTCCCTTTATTTCTACATTCATCTTTCCTTTGAACTTCCTTGTCCCTTCTTTTACGTACCTTTTGCTTTTCTTCTAACCTTTGCTGTTTCTGTCTGTCTCGTTCATAGGCTGCTCTCTGGTTTGCGATCGAGCTGCTTTTCTTGCTATTTGCGATAAAGCTTTTTCCGCCTTAGCCTATCTTTCCTTCTATCCTTCCGCCCCTTAACACCTTCTCTTTCTTCTTCCGCTGTGCCTCATCTAACTTCTTTTTAGATTTCCCATCATCACATTCTTTCCCATCGGGTTTCAATGAGATTTGTCCTCCCATCCATTCGTCCTTTGTAAATGCTACCTCATCAGTTCTGTCTTCACTTCCTTTCCTCTTCTTTCCATCTCTCCCCTTATTGAGAGATGCACTTGTCTGTGCCTGATCCCCTCCTTTATTAACGCATCATCGCGTCTCCCCTTGTCCCTTGGGGCTAGGGATATGAGATTCTTGTCCTTATCCTTCCCTTGATTTTTGTTACTACTTCATGTAGGCAACTCATAAGGGGGGTTGCTATAACCTGTGGCTGCTTTTAGCTCTCTTTAATGGGTAAAGTCCCTCAGGCTTACTTCCCTCGATTCCTGTTTCAGGCGGGGCAGGCATTGCTGCAGGTGTCTCACCCCCCTCAGTGCATAATTTTAGCTTCCAAGCTGCTGGAGGCTCTTCCTCTTGTCCTTGTTCTTATATTTTTCACACTTGAGATCAGCATAGCGTTTTCTAACTTCTTTTTTTTGTATATGCGGCATGCAAGTAAGTTGCCATGCATTGTAAGGTGGCTTTAGATTAAGACTCAATTTGTGGCCGCGGCATAAACATCTTGTGGGCGGTACCTTTAACCCACTCCTCTAATTGGAGTAATGTGTCCGGGCTTAACTCTGTTTCTTTCGAAATCCTTATGTGAGTCCAAAACTCCCATAACTATGAGCAAGCACCAAATGCAGCGAGCTCCAATCCAGTCTCTTCCCGCCAAATTATTTATACCGCCAATTTACTCAAGAACATCAATCTATGTGCGATTCCTCCTCAACTGTAGAATCGCATTAAACCCTTACTTGATTTCAACCAACGAGGAGACAAAATTCCTTACATTTGACATACAACAGGACATGTATAACAGACACTTGACAGACTAGACAAACACCAGCTGGACAAACATATACCTGCCTTCTAATCAATACCCCGACATGGGGTTTAAACGAACCCCTTTGATGCCATCTTTAAACGTCACCGTAGCCTAATTGTCCCCCATTATGTGGGCTCTGAGTTCACGTTTCTTCTGACCGCTGTATTAAATCTCAGGAACAAGGCGAATCCTTATGTTTTTCTCTCGGGTGCCCCCCTCCCGGTAATCTTACATTTTTCTCTCAGCTGCCCCCCCGGTAACCTTACGTTTTTCTCTCGGGTGTCCCCCGATGACCTTACGTTTTTCTCTCGAGTGCCGCCCGGTACCCTTATGTTTTTCTCTCGGGTGCCCCCCCGGTACCCTTACGTTTTTCTCTCAGGTGCCCCCCGGTACCCTTACATTTTTCTCTCGGGTGCCCCCCGGTACCCTTACATTTTTCTCTCGGGTGCCCCCCCGGTACCCTTATGTTTTTCTCTCAGGTGCCCCCCCAGTAACCTTATGTTTTTTTCTCGGGTGCCCCCCTCCCCCCCGGAAACCTTGCTTGAACCACTACTGGCCTTCATGATTCTTATTTCATTCTGCTTGCTCTTTATTTGTTTGCCATATTTCCCTATTTTATGGCTGCATTTATTTTTCTGGAGGTCATTTCTTTCTATCTCGTGTCTGCAAACGTTCATAATTTGCGGCCTGCGCCTGAATTTCTAAAATCCTTCGTCTCCTTTTTCGTTATTTCTTCACCAGGTCATACAGCTAGCTGTTCTTTACCATGCTGCCATGATAATGAAATCTTTTAGTTTTCACCCAAACATTCTCATTGACCTTCTGCGGCTTTCATGCCTCAAAATCGTGCTTATTCCGAAATGGGGCACGTTCTACATAAAACATGCTTTCCTTGGCAAGCTAAACGCTATCATCATGCTTTGACATATTGTCATTCAAACCTTTCTTCATTCATCTAAATCCTATAACACCTGAATCACAACTGCTCGTCTCAAATCACAAAAGGGTTTTCCTTATTTAATAAAAATGTTCTCCACTCTGGCCGTCGAGGCCTCAAAATGATAAAATACCACCCCTGGTATGACTCCATGCAAACTGTCCTACCCCTCACGGTGGAGCTCCTAGAAAAAGCCTTTAGGAGCACCCCGAAAACCCCCTTCACTAAATGTGTGCTATCCCCAAAATTCCCCAAAAGCAGGTCACAAATGACCCAGCAACCTCCTTCAGTTGCAGGGGGCATTCTAAGTCAAAAATGATAGAACACATGAATGGCAATGGACCATTCAGCTACAAGGCAGTGCCTGCTCCTGCCCGCACGTTGATTTAAAACCCCATGTAAAATCGCTTGCATCTCATCTCATGAAGTTTATCACTACCTCTTTTAATTCTGACACTACTTCTGTAGCTGTAAAATAACCCTTGCTCATGTCATGCCAGGTTACATGCTACACTCTGCATTGTTGCACTTATTGTTTGAGTGTCATTGCGGGGACGTCATTTGGGGTTCACCATGGGTCGAGGCTGCAACCACTGAGGAATCCCTTGTTGCCCCGCGGTCTCCTTTGCTACCCTAAAATAAAAAATGTTTTAAAACTTTTCCTACAGTGATATCATCAGAGGTCAAGGGTCATGAGATGTCACGTCCGCTACCTCTATCATTTTGGTGGAATGACGTCCCTGTGTCATTACTTCCTTTTCACTACCACATATGCTAATGCCTCCGGCCCTTTCCGTTCCCCGCCATACTTACAAAACCTACTCATTAATTTCTCGTGTCATTATCAGTGTTAAATTGTATTACTACACTGCCATTCTTGCAGGCATCTTACAAAATCTTCACAAGCTCTAAAAGTGCGGAGTGCTGCTGTGTGCAACTCTCAGTATTCATTGAGAGAATACACATGATTTTGCGTCAGACGAGCTGCGCACTGGCTACCAATGGCGGAAAGGCTAATTTTTTAAAATCACAAATGTAAGTCTTACACAGCGCTAGTTTATTTAACTGATGCTGCTACTAGGGTCAGTTCAGCCCAGTGGCGGCTGGTGACTTTGGAAGTTGGTGGGGCGTACATATCTTGGCGGGAATTTGGAAGCGAGCTAGGCCACCTCACACCAACCAGTGTGCCGGTGGCTTCTCCCTCTGCAAGGCATTTTGGAAGAAATGGCTTCCAAGATGTGCAATTTACTGTCCAAGCCCACAGAATTATGACATCACAAATCCTGGCCCAGTTATGAGTCGGAAACAGCCTGGAATCCACTGAAATGTCGACAATGTTTTTTTCCAGCTCAAGGACATCTGTACTGGACTAATGTGAAAGCATTAACAAATTATGCATACAAATACATTTTTCTAAAATGAAACACCTATCGACACCGTCAAAGGCAGTTCACAAAAATGGGAAAACTGTGCCTCTGACATACAACTCACATACACAATAGACTTAACTAAAAGTCCACATATCAGAAATACAAAGTAATATCTGAGCCAAGGTGTCACCAAACAAAGGGTATGAAAGCCACGTGTCCAAACAGCACACCATTGAGTGACATGGTTGAGACTGGTGGCATTCACATCTATGCACAGACACAGATTCTGCCCTTTCAAGGATCTCAGCCAGCCAGAAAAGGGTTGAGAGCGAGGAGGCGGCTAGATGAGACTCTAACCCCCAATCTCTAGCTCTTTCATAGCCACACAGGCTATATGGAGCAGCATTCATACTCTGACTGCCATATTCCATTTGCCTAAATTGCTGGTAGTCCTGCATGTATGCGTCACTGGGGCTGCAGGCGCACTGACCCAGCCAATATCTTCTGTGATGCTCAGCCAGGGTCAGGTTGCCTACCTGCACCAGGCTGCTTGCCACCCCACAATATAAAGAAATAGAAATTGAGCTAAGACCTGTTTCATTGTCATCACTGGTTCCCCTATTGGGTGCGCAGGATGGTCATACACAGCCTTGAATTCCCCTCGTCATGCAAGGATTAAAATCCCAATTTAACAAGTCAATTAGGCCCGCTCACCCTGCAAACTCAGTGTTAAAATTCACCACTACTGCTAGCATTATGTTTCCATACAGCACTTAACAATATATAAACACATACACACGCGTCGCAGCAGGGCCTACCTAGGTGAGAGGCTTTTCCGACATGCAATGCGAGAGGCGAGCATTTCTTAAATCCAGAGCTACCACCCAATGCTCGTGCTCATGGACGCCTTTCACCAGCTGCTGTCCCCATTGACCAAAGGAGCTAATGCCGCAGGGCTAAGCTCCCCCGTCTTGTCCCCAAAGCATGGAATGCTTTCTCTAGTGAGCTTAGAGTGGAGCCATCCTTCCTCATTTCCCGCAAAACTCTCAACCCTACTTTGGTTACCTACCTCTATCAGTTCCTTTAGCGGTGTCTGCACTCATCCCCCATTTTGCTAAATTAACCACTATGCTGTGTTTTACTTAATATACTCTATCCAGTGTGAGCTTAACAGGCAGCTCATTCATAGTAATTACAATATATATCTATTTGTCTTATAACTACAGGCGATGCTTCGTCATGCAGCCCCTAGTGTATGCCTTTTTATTGTAATCTGCAAGCCCCTTCCTTGTAATAGCACCACAATGCCTACGGGCTTCCGTGTTCTCCATGCTACTGGGAATCGCTCATTCCTTGCCAGACGACAGTAGACCCCAGAGACGTTTTTATTGGAGGGCACATGGGGTGTTGCCCAGGGCCCCCCACGATGCTGCCTGGTCTGAAATAAGATTCCAGTTTACATCAGGCTTAAGTAGCACGTGCCAGGAAGATTTGATTGTATGCTGCTGAGGCTCCAAACCCATTGCCTGTCAGTTTTGACAAGTACATTCTGCCTTGATCAATTAAAACATGCACTGCCTTTCGTTTTCATTGTGGAATACATAGTTTGGGTAACACAACCTTTGTAGTGTTACTTCCCCTCTGTGGGAATGTTGCTGATCGTGTGCAATAGCCAAAGTTAAAATCCATATTCATCCACAGAGGTTTAGAAGTTGTCTCAGTGTGTTTAGCACTTATTGCAGGGATATGTGTTCATGTGAAAGATCAGAAGGGCATATCCCAGTAAGACTGGCTGAACTGTCTTTAAATCGTAAGTTCCCAAACATACCTGCACATTTACTTGGGTTTGCAGTACAAGCGGCACAATTAACAGCGCTGTTCCTGCACCAGATAAGGGTTGAAATGAGTTTGCTCATCTGGGGCTTTCTTAAAACCTAAGCAATCCCTTAAAAGATGTGCATGGAATATCTGTCCAAGTGGCAAACAAGCATGCACATTCGAGACTGTGCAGCCAAAGTGTTCATGCTTGTATCCTGGCTATGCCAGCAGACAGCACAGTGATCCTGGTCAAATCATATAGGATCCCTTGCATTACTGTGCTGTCTTCTGTGAGGTTTTACCTACTTGCATGCTGGAACTCCCCTTGATAATGGAGAAACTGATGCTAAAATCATTCCCACGTTGTGTAACCCCCTTCTGTAATATTTTGGTTTTAAAATTGTCAGGCTTGGAAATGCGGGTTGCGTACTTTTGCAAGTCATTTTATGACATTAGATTGTTTTAGTTCATGTTAAGAGCTGGAAGAGAAAGTGCTCAACTGAAGGAATTGCAATATTGGCACAAATCCCAGCTTCACCCCTTAAACACTGTGTGATCCTGGGCATCTCATCTAATCTTTTATTGCCTAACATTTCTTAATTGCCAGCCTCTAAACCTTTCAAAATCGTCAGCCCTTCAGGGTGATTTCCTTTTCAGGGTATGTTTTTCATCGAGGCACCACTCATAGTTTCACTGGCTATGGGGTTGTTTCCATTATGATAGTGAGCATTGACATATTGCATACTACAGGCACTTGTCCCCTCAATCCCTAATGGCAACGCAGTTCGAAAACCATGTCCCACTCCTACTCTCAGTCTGCCTGGATAAAGACACCTTCCTAGCAGCTTCTAATCTACCTATTCTGGGCTGCATGTATCTTTTCACATACAGTCCTACATTAATGCTGCAGGCTGCACACTTTTCCGGATGCTAAAGGTATCTTGTTTCTATACTAGCAGAGAAGTAACCTCTTCGTAAATTGCTAATGTTGGCCTTCAAATGCTACTTGTTTCTCATTCTGAATAGCGCAGGAATGGAGAGGTTAGGGTACTCAAAAGGGCGTAAACATGCTTATCTTGAATGCTGCACAGCAGCATGACTATGTCTCACAGAGACTAAGGCCTCTAGGTACTACTGAATATTCCCATACAGATGCCTCTGATGAGACAGGTGAAACGCGCCCAGGCTATCAGTAAATGAATGCATTTCTTTGTCAAACTTATTGGCAAACACGCAAGAATGTCTTTTTGCCCGAGCCCGTTCATACTTATCAGAATGCATCATTCTTGTTGGCCCATCAGTCCCTTCTTGTCAGTCCTATTTACATATGCCTTTTAAAAATTCACAACTGGGGGCCTCGTTTTAGTCATCCGACTCCTAAAGCTGGCATGCCCGCCCAACAGTACTAAAAATAAAAGAATCTTGCATTGCTTTCCTCAACAGGCTAGAAGCTTTAAGATACAATCAAGCACTTGCCTACTTTAATGCACTTTATTTTAAAAAAAGAGATGCAATGTATAAGACACATTCACTCGAGCATTCTCCAGACCACTGAAATAACCTCACACTTACATCAGCTGTTAGCGTGTCCACCATGGGTCATAATGAAAAAATGTAATGACCCAACCAGATCTGAGCCCTGCATTTACCATACAGTGCATTCCTTTCGCTCAGCGCGCTTAACGCACGAGAACAGTACTTCTATAAATCATTATAATTCAGCTATTTGACTGCGAAAATCTATCATTCTTGGCATGATTTATCAGTTATCTTGTCTTATACGAGGACATCACAAATTTATCTCCATAGCTGCTAGTTTGAAACAAAATGGGTTTGCTTAAAGTGTACCAGCTTTTTGCACTTTTCACAGGCTTTTTAACTCTTTTTGGGCTGCAATTACCACAAATGTGTGTGCTTTAAACTATAATATCTGATCACCTATTTTAATGTAATTTTTCGCAATTTCAAAACCTTGGCTTGACACCAATTTTTTTATTTAGCTTAAAATATCATTTTATACTAATTCCAATATTTTTACAGTGCACATGCATTTATGCCATAAGATAAATCAGATGAACAGCCGTAACATACAACAATTAGACACACAACATAACATGACGTGTCAAAATCAGACACGATCTGGTCGGCTGCATGCAAGCCCCTCATGAATATTTTACTCTTGTTATTGATTTTTAAATGCAGTTAATGTTTTTGGTTCGTTCCCAAATCTTGACTGCCATTATTCCTTTTCCCCGTGTCCCTGTCTCTATCGGCTAGGGCAGTTTTCACTCACCTTTTTTATTCTCCCGACCCTCGTGATCACTGCCTTCTTCAGGTTTTCATCTGGTCCACTGCCTGTGGGAATGGAAATGGAGATGTTCATAAACACGGGCTCTTTCAGATCCCGACTGCAGTCTCAATTACACTGCCATTGTCTACGGGGAGCTTCACAGTCACTCAGCCTGAAATTGCGAAGGACTCGTGATTTTGCCGAAGACCTAGAGTTACTTTGTGTCAACGGCCATTAGGTGTCTTATTTTAATCAATAGTTGATGGTCAAAACCATCCTCCTCGCTACCAAATGTAAACGAGGACCGAGTGACCTCTGACGGGCCCATAGAATCAGAGCTCGCCCTCGAATACCTTAAGCCAAGATAGCTGCACCTTGAGTAGGTTGGGGTGCAGGATTCACATACTCCAACACAGTTCAATAAGGACAACTCAAAGATTTGGCAAAGAGACTGTTAAGTTCATAGAGGTTTATTTCATGCGACTGCTGCCACAGAGCAGCCTTCGTGCCGTGGTTGAGCTCCCAGCCTCAACCCCCCTCTGCATCACACAGAGCTCATTTATATAGCCAAATGTGAGGGAGCAATCTGCCCTAAACCTTCAGAATGAAATACGCTCAAGCATGCATGTCTGACTTTTCCTCCGGTGTTCTGCTCAAATTATCGCTGGTGCAGCTGAATTTTTCAGATAAGGTTCTTGACCATGCCCAATTAAATGTCTGGTTACTGGCTATTCATCAACGTTCTGACAGCAGGCTACCCTTGAATGTCTCAACCTTAACATTACCTCATACTACCATTCTGCTCATTTTAGCCACATTTTCGGATACATGCATTTTCATTAAAGGTATTTGGCAGCCTTATTTTCTGTCTGTGTACAGAAATCTTATTGTCCATTCTGTGCCTTGCCACCTTACTCCATCATGATAATGACATTTTCGACATTATAACCAGGATGCTTTTTGCCTACATGTATATACTAACATTATGAATAGCATTTTCACATAATTACAACACCACATTAGTCTATATGAATTTCTCTGCTTAGGTTTAAGTGGGGGGGGTGCCCTCCGCTTCATTCAGCTGTTGATTCAATATATTTTTAATTCGGGTCCTCCAGTACAATACCAACAAATTATCGGCCAATAACCACAGTGCCATTTCTATTAAAAATTCTGGACAGAGCAGCATACCTGCAAATTTAAAATCACCTAGAACTGAACAATCTCTTGGGCCTACGCCAGTCAGGCTTCAGAACAGGTCATGGTACCGAATCTGCACTATTAGATCTAAAAATTCAAATGGACGAGCTAAAAAAAATGGTAATCTAGCGCTCCTCCTACTACTTGACCTATTGGCAGCCTTTGATTTGGTCAAACATAAAGCCCTATGCAAACACCTGACTACTGCAGCCCACTTCTGCCCTAAGGCTGTTCCATGGATAGAGTTCTTCCTATCCAACAGGACAATGGGGGTTTTTGCACCGCCTGCGTCTGCTGAACCAGCCCCAGTATCTTGTGGTGTTCCGCAGGGATCCTGCATATCCCTCACATTATACAATATATTTACTAAGCCATTCTTCAATCACATGGATACATTGGGTGTCTCCTACACTAATTATGCAGACGACTCCCAAATCCTCATCCTTATCACTGGCTCACATGACACCGACCTAAACCTACTGAACGAAATATACCATACAATACAAGATTGGATGGCTACCCATGGTCTATGTCTTAATGACGGCAAAACTGAGCTACTCCTTATAGGATCTCAAAATAGATTGGATAAACTAGACAATCAATACAACCCATTTGTCGTCAACAAAAGTACCATTGAAGTAGCCAAAGAAGTCAAAACTTTAGGGATTTACCTGGACTCATCCCTTACCTTGACGAGACAAGTTAATGCTACTGCATCAGCAACAGCCTATACTTCAAAACTAATTAACGTCTGCAGACCATTTTTACCAACAGGCAACTGCATTATCTTAGCCAGAGCTTTGATATTGTTGAGGCCCGACTATTGCAACTCTCTGACCTAGGCACGAGCAGCCACTACGTAAAAAAACTACAAGTTCTCCAGAATAATTCCTTAAGCATAGCTCTTAATATACAAAGAACCAACCACATCACGCCAGCTACGCAATCGGCTCATTGCCTCCCAATCCAAGACAGAATAACTTTTAAAACTCTATCTATGCTGCATAAATGTCTATCTAACACAGCCCCTAAATATTTGGTGAACAAATTCACAAAAAAACATAACCAATAGACCCACACACTCATCCCAAGTACACCTGCTAAAGATCCCCAGATTCAAACTACAGAAATAAGGGGGTAAGAGTGTCCCAGTTCTAGCAGCCAAACTTTGAAACTCTATGCCCCTTCCTATTAGAGCTGAATCCTCATTCTGGACCTTCAGAAAAAAGGTGAAAACTCATTTCTTTTTGTACACAAGATCTAACACTTGAACAATCAGCTCATCTTGAAACTATCTCTGTAAAGAAATGCATATTAATGATGTTGTACATGCCTAACTGAATGAAATGCAATGCTTAGAAATAATCCTATGAATCGCACCAGAATGTAAATTAATGTAATTACCTGAAATGTAAACCATGTGTGTAGCCCAGATTCCTTTGAGTTTGATGCGCTATACAAATGAACACATAAATAAATAAATAAAATGAAATGCTCAGGTGCAAATGATGTTCACAAAAATCTGCTCAGAAGCCTCTCAGAGATGCACCAGACTGGATCCAGTGTTAGACTTCGCAAATCAGGCATAAGATGACAAGTGCAAATCATACATAAAGTTACAAGTGCAAATCAGATATAACATGACAAGTGCACATCAGGCATAACGTGACAAGTGCAAATTAGACATAATGTGGAAACTGCAAATCAGACTAAGGTGACAAGTGCAAATCATACATAAGGTGACAAGTGCAAATCAGATATAACGTGACAAGTGCAAATCAGGCATAACGTGACAAGTGCAAATTAGACATAATGTGGAAACTGCAAATCAGACTAAGGTGACAAGTGCAAATCATACATAAAGTTACAAGTGCAAATCAGATATAACATGACAAGTGCACATCAGGCATAACGTGACAAGTGCAAATTAGACATAATGTGGAAACTGCAAATCAGACTAAGGTGACAAGTGCAAATCATACATAAGGTGACAAGTGCAAATCAGATATAACGTGACAAGTGCAAATCACGCATATGGTGACAACTGCAAATCAGACATAACGTGAAAAGTGCAAATCAGGCAAACATGGCAAGTGCAAATCAAGCAAACATGGCAAGTGCAAATCAGGCATATTGTGACAAGTGCAAATCAGACATAAGGGGACAAGTGCAAATCAGACATAAGGTCACAAGTGCAAATCAGACATAAGGTGACAAGTGCAAATCAAACATAAGGTGACAAGTGCAAATCAGACATAAGGTGACAACTGCAATTCATATATAACGTGACAAGTGCAAATCAGACATAACGTGACAAGTGCAAATCAAGCATACATGGCAAGTGCAAATCAACCATATTGTGACACGTGCAAATCAGATATAACGGTACAAGTACAAATCAGACACAAGGTGGCAACTGCAAATCAGAATAAGGTGACATGTGCAAATCAATCTGAGAAGCTGACAGACAGTGGGCCTCATCACAAGTTGAGCAGGCTGGTATGATGTGGTGGCAATGCTATTACTGCCACATTTACGGCTCCACCCAATCCTGGGTTCTGCGGCATTCACTTCCAGCTCTGAGCTGGAGGTGAGTGCACCAGCTTCAAGGCCATTTTTTGTGCTAATACCACTGGCGCCCAAGCCATTGACCCAATGGGAATGGGGACTTACCACGCCACCCCTGCAGCTCGAGATCCGGCTCAAATTGCACTAGACCGATTTGCAGGAACGCTAATTAAGTTGGTCAGAATCCCGGCGCTAGGTGCCGGGATACCGCACAACTCATGATGAGGCCCAGTGTCTAATTGTAAATCAGGCACAACGGGTTGTAAGGGTTTATTGAGAAGCCACCCTCAACATGGGGAGTTCCTTCCATCCTCACTCAAGTGGTTATGCAACAAACTATTTAACAGATTTTTATTTTTTTTAGCCCTGTCTCGGACACATATCATGCCCCTCCCCTTGTATCCCTCTCCCCCAAGCGAACAATGAGCCAAGAACCAGGCGGGTGTACGGGAAATATATTGGTATTTATTTAAATTAACAGTAATAGAAATTATCACGAAAATATCAAAAACACCACTTTTGAAGTGGCACAACACAATCAACGTCTCTCAGCATAAATAAATCACAAAAGTGAGTTAAAAAGAACACAGACACAATTCTTACTGTCTTACTTTCTGCAAATTTCACTGCACCAAATAATTACGCAGATCAATAAAAAAGGCACTTACATAATGTGCGATTTTCATTTTCCTGCAGGTTTAAAAAGGTTTCAAGATTGGTAAAAATACATATAAGGATTATAATTTTGCCCACACTTTTGGTTTAAAATAAATGCAAGGTGATTTATCGCTTTGTTTTTCAGACCCCCCCCCCCTTGATTTGGTCTAGGTTGGGAAGTCAGACAGAAAAATTGTAATGCTTTAGGGAATTTTGGATTTTAGACTCCCCTTACGGAAAGGCCTGTGTTGGAGAAGCTGGATAAAAATGTTGGACTGATTTAAGAACAAAGACTTCCCCCGACTTCCTTAAAGAAGTCGGGATCAGCTGGAGAACATGGATTACTCAATTAAATTATAGACTATAGTTTTCAGAGCACACTGGGAATTGAGCTTTGTTCATTTCTAATGTTAACAAAATTCACACCGTAGTGTTCTACCAAATGGGGAATTAATTACATTATCATTTTTGGTTATTTAGGCTACGGAGCTACACAGTTTTGCCCCCCCCCACCCACTATAAAGCAAAAGGATTCAAGTCAAGCAGACTCCCCCCACCTTTCAGTTTCCCAGAGTTCAGTTCTACTTACATAGCAAGCCTCTGTTTAAAGTTTAGGAAAGCCCGATGCATCTCAGGGCACTCTGGAAAGATAGGGTAGGGGTCTGGTCACTCCACTCTCAGAGATGGCCTCCCGCTCTCCACCATAGGACCCAGTCAGCTTGAGGCCTTCCTAGAGATAGACAGCTCCACCCAGATGCACTCTCAGCAATCACCTCTAGTGTCTCCTTACAGCTGTCAGATGAAAAGTTTCAGCAGCCTTCCAGATGATCTCTCTCTTCTCTCTGTCCCTGTATGTCTCCTTTTTCTGTATTCCTCTCTCCTAGTGCAGTCCCCCTTATAAAGCAGCAAAGACACCACCAATGTTACAATCTTGCGGAGGTATCCTGCAATAATTCCTGCACCTAGGATTGGGCAGTTACCCTTCTCTCTCCTCCCAACCCATCCTCAGAGTCAGGATTGGTTTACGGGTCTGAAGCAACATATGGCAATTGCAATTTGTAATCACCCCTTTGTTCTACTTTCACATTTTTGGCAAAACTAGTTATGTATCACACCTTCATAATTTTACTAGCAACTGTCATACTAAACATATTTTCTGTTTCCACTAATCATGGGGAATTAAATAAGCCGACCACCAAATCCGTATCATGTAACACGGTCATGTGGCCCCTTTCTGCCGTTTCCATAAAAAGCACAACAGTTATGAATATGTAAGTTATTAAGCATGTCCCTAATCTCCTTTTCCATCCACTCACCAACTCTCACATTTGGAACATATTCAGATCAGCCAGAAACCTAATTTAACTGGCCATTACAGTTACATGAGTCACAGGAAGATGAATTTTATATCACCGAAAACACCTGGAACTTACATAACAAATGGTACATAGATGAAATCCATCTGCCTTATGATGGCTGAGAAAAAGGCCTAAATGATAATAGTCCTTTTAAATAAATTGTGAATCTTCATGTGGGTAAATGGTCTTGCCTCCCGCCTTTCCGGCCATTTGTTTTCCCTGGGTCAGCCTATGCCTTTGATCAGACTCCTTTGTGTTGGAAGCTTGCTCTTTGAAGTGGGTGCCCCCATTTTCACACACTTTAGTCATTCTCTAGCCAAGCAGTAACTTCTCTTGTAGTCAATGCTTTAAGAGCCAGCAGGTCTGGAGAACACTGAATTCCAACGCCTTTAAGCAGAACATTTTATTGAGGTTCGGTCATTAGATGGGAGATGTGACATCCAGGCTGAAAGTCGGGGATGTCCTAATGAAGTTTTGCCCACAACCAGCAAAAGGCACTGCCTTGGGCTGACATTCTTTTCATGAAGACAAAATGGCTCTTCAAATGTCACTAGAGTATTGGGTTGATACACAATATACATTTCTCTTTTTCAACTCATACATCATGTTTAGTTTTCCTGGCATTTTTCTTTGGGCAGTGATATCCTTTTCCCTTTTACTTTTTTTTTAAACAGTTTTTATTTGCACCCACATCTACAGGACGTTTTTGTTTTCAATGTTTTAAAAACCTGTTTTCCATGTGACAGCGATCTTTGATTTTAAAATGTTGCTTGTCCTTTGGTAATGATAGGTAGGCCCCTTTCCACATGGCGCTTGAACTTTACTTGAAAAAAAAAACAAATGCCTGGCTGTTTCTCTTTCAGTGTTTAAAATCTTGCTATTCATGTGAAAGGGACTTCTGTTTGGGGCCCTTAAATTCACCTCAGAGGGTCATATTCTGAAAAAATAATGTACAGAGGTCAACTTATTCAAAGGTGACCTCTGCATTTTCATGATGTGCTGTGTAGCCCGTTTGCAGAAATTAGACCTCAGAACACGGGCCTGACACTAAAGCATAACAGACTCTCAGCACCCACTTCAGCTCATTTCAGGGCCTATCACTGTAAAATCTTAAAACACGGAAAGAAAACCTACTATGCTGTTTGGTGACTAGAAATACTACTGGGACATCAGTGGGTCTTACCGCTGCTGTTCACTTAGAAATAATGAATGCAATGATCAGACCTGGTCCTCTCATACATTGCACAGCCCCCTGCACCTGTTCCAAAGAGGCCAATGGTATTGTCTTGTTTTCTGCACATCGTAAACCACCCCCCTTTTGTCAATTTGGGGAACCTTTTGCACTGTGCAGAAATGCACCCTGACTTGCTCCATTGTGCACCGGGTGGGGGAAGGGCACCTGAGGGCGGTCATCAGTGATGGACGCATTGAGACCCTGCTTATGAATTATAAGCAACCGTTTTTGGCGCAAGTGAAGGGGGTGTGCGAGTGCATTCCATTAATTGCACCAGAAATAATTTTGCGATTTCTGCCCATTGTGACGTTTGAAGTGGATTTTATTTATTAAAGTGTCATTTCCCTTCCAGGCTTTGAAAATGGCGCACGCAGGGATTTCACTGTCGGAGCAGGAGGCGTCGGTGGCCTCACCCTTCACTTCCAAGAGCGACAACATCGAATGTGTGCCACAACTTATCAAGTAAGTTAAGGTGCCCTCAGAGCGTGCACAAGAGTGGGCGTGGGGGAGATCAACAGTGTGAAGAGATAAGGGGCGCACTGGGAAGCTGGCACACAGTGTGAAGAGATGAGGACACACTGGGAGGCTGGCACACAGTGTGGAGAGATCAGGTACACACCGGGAAGCTGGCACACAGTGTGAAAAGATCAGGGACACACTGGGAAGCTGGCACACAGTGTGAAGAGATGAGGGACACACTGGGAGGCTGGCACACAGTGTGAAGAGATCAGGGACACACTGGGAAGCTGGCACACAGTGTGACGAGACCAGGGACACACTGGGAAGCTGGCACACTGTGTGAAGAGATCAGGGACACACTGGGAAGCTGGCACACTGTGTGAAGAGATCATGGACACACTGGGAAGCTGGGACACAGAGTAGAGAGATCAGGGGCACACTGGGAAGCTGGCACATAGTGAGACGAGATCAGGGACTCACTGGGAAGCTGGCACACAGTGTGAAGAGATCAGGGACACACTGGGAAGCTGGGACAGAGTAGAGAGATCAGGGGCACACTGGGAAGCTGGCACATAGTGAGAGGAGATCAGGGACACACTGGGAAGCTGGCACACAGTGTGAAGAGATCAGGGACACACTGAGAAGCTGGCACACAGTGTGAAGATATCAGGGACACAATGGGAAGCTGGCACACAGTGTGAAGAGATCAGGGGCACACTGGGAAGCTGGCACACAGTGTGAAGAGATGAAGGACACACTGGGAGGCTGGCACACAGTGTGAAGAGATCAGGGACACACTGGGAAGCTGGCACACAGTGTGAAGAGATCAGGGACACACTGGGAAGCTGGCACACCGTGTGAAGAGATCAGGTACACACTGGAAGCTGGCACACTGGGAAGCTGGCACACTGTGTGAAGAGATCAGGGACACACTGGGAAGCTGGGACACAGAGTAGAGAGATCTGGGGCACACTGGGAAGCTGGCACACAGTGAGAGGAGATCAGGTACACACTGGGAAGCTGACACACAGTGTGAAGAGATCAGAGACACACTGGGAAGCTGGCACACAGTGTGAAGATATGAGGGGCACATTGGGAAGCTGGCACACAGTGTGGAGAGACCAGGGACACACTGCGAAGCTGGCACACAGTGTGGAGAGATGAGGGACACACTGGGAAGCTGGCAAACAGTTTGAAGAGATCAGGGACACACTGAGAATCTGGCACACAGTGTAAAGAGATCAGGGACACACTGGGAAGCTGGCACACTGGGAAGCTGACACACTGTGTGAAGAGATCAGGGGCACACTGGGGAGCTGTCACACAGTGTGAAGAGATCAGGGAGACACTGGGAAGCTGGCATACACTGTGAAGATATGAGGGACACACTGGGAAGCTGGGACACAGAGTAGAGAGATCAGGGGCACACTGGGAAGCTGGCACACAGTGAGAGGAGATCAGGGGCACATTGGGAATCTGGCACACCGTTGACGAGATCAGGGACACACTGAGAAGCTGGCACACAGTGTGAAGAGATCAGGGAGACACTGGGAAGCTGGCACACAGTGTGAAGAGATCAGGGACACACTGGGAAGCTGGCACACTGGGAAGCTGACACACTGTGTGAAGAGATCAGGGGCACACTGGGGAGCTGTCACACAGTGTGAAGAGATCAGGGACACACTGGGAAGCTGGCACACACTGTGAAGATATGAGGGACACACTGGGAAGCTGGCACACAGTGGCCCTCATTACGACCCTGGCGGAATCCGCGGTGCTAAATGCACCGCGGAGCATGGCGGAAAGCCGCCGATAGCGCCATGGGGGTTGGCGGATTTACCACCCCATGCCGACCTTGGCGGAGCGGTAAATCCCCAATCCCCATTTTACCCTTCCCCATTCCCATTCTTGCCCCATAGGGTATAATGGGAGTGGGGAAGGAGTTAATTACGCCGCCGTAAAGTACGGCGGCGTAATTAACAACGAGGTCCCTTAGCGCCATGGTTTTCTCCGCCCGGTAAAACCAGGCGGAGAAAACCTCCATGGCGCTAAGGGAACTCGTAGTACGGCGGACGGGTCCGCCGCGATTAGCGCTGGCGGAAACCCACTCCGCCAGGGTCCTAATGAGGCCCAGTGTGAAGAGATGAGGGATATACTGGGAAGCTGGCACACAGTGTGAAGATATCAGGGACACACTGGGAAGCTGGCACACAGTGTGAAGAGATCAAGGACACACTGGGAAGCTGGCACACAATGTGGAGAGATGAGGGACACACTGGGAAGCTGGCACACAGTGTGAAGAGATCAGGGACACACTGAGAAGCTGTCACACTGTGTGAAGAGATCAGGGACACACTGGGAAGCTGGCACACAGTGTCAAGAGATCAGTGACACACTGGGAAGCTGACACACCGTGTGAAGAGATCAAGGACACACTGGGAAGCTGGCACACAGTGTGGAGAGATCAGGGGCACACCGGGGCGCTGGCACACAGTGTGAAGAGACCAGGGACACACTGAGGAGCTGGCACACAGTGTGGAGAGATGAGGGACACACTAGGAAGCTGGCACACCGTGTGAAGAGATCAGGGACACACTGAAAAGCTGGCACACAGTGTGAAGAGATCAGATACACACTGGGAAGCTGGCACACAGTGTGAAGAGATCAGCGACACACTGGGAATCTGACACACCGTGTGAAGAGATCAAGGACACACTGGGAAGCTGGCACACAGTGTGAAGAGATGAGGGACACACTGGGAAGCTGGCACACAGTGTGGAGAGATCAGGGCACATTGGGAAGCTGGCACACAATGTGAAGAGACCTGGGACACACTGAGGAGCTGGCACACAGTGTGAAGAGATCAAGGACACACTGGAAAGCTGGCACACAGTGTGAAGAGATCAGGGACACACTGGGAAGCTGGCACACACTGTGAAGAGATCAGGGACACACTGGGAAGCTGGAACACAGTGTGAAGTGATCAGGGACACACTGGGAAGCTGGCACACTGGGAATCTGGCACACAGTGTGAAGAGAGCAGGGACACATTGGGAAGCTGGTACACAGTGTGAAGAGATGAGGGACACACTGGGAAGCTGGCCCACAGTTTGAAGAGATCAGGGGCACACTGGGAAGCTGGCACGCTGTGTGAAGAGATCAGGGCCACACTAGGTAGCTGGCACACTGGGAAGCTGGCACACAGTGTGAAGAGATCAGGGACACATTGGGAAGCTGGCACACAGTCTGAAGAGATGAGGGAAACAATGGGAAGCTGGCACACAGTGTGAAGAGATCAGGGGCACACTGGGAAGCTGGCACACTGTGTGGAGAGGTCAGGGGCACACTGGGAAGCTGGCACACAGTGTGAAGAGATGAGGGACACACTGGGAAGCTGGCACACAGTGTGAAGAGACCCGGGACACACTGGGAAGCTGGCACACAGTGTGAAGAGATCAAGGACACACTGGGAAGCTGGCACACAGTGTGAAGAGATGAGGGACACACTGGGAAGCTGGCACACAGTGTGGAGAGATCAGGGCACATTGGGAAGCTGGCACACAATGTGAAGAGACCTGGGACACACTGAGGAGCTGGCACACAGTGTGAAGAGATCAAGGACACACTGGAAAGCTGGCACACAGTGTGAAGAGATCAGGGACACACTGGGAAGCTGGCACACACTGTGAAGAGATCAGGGACACACTGGGAAGCTGGCACACAGTGTGAAGTTATCAGGGACACACTGGGAAGCTGGCACACTGGGAATCTGGCACACAGTGTGAAGAGAGCAGGGACACATTGGGAAGCTGGTACACAGTGTGAAGAGATGAGGGACACACTGGGAAGCTGGCACACAGTTTGAAGAGATCAGGGGCACAGTGGGAAGCTGGCACGCTGTGTGAAGAGATCAGGGCCACACTAGGTAGCTGGCACACTGGGAAGCTGGCACACAGTGTGAAGAGATCAGGGACACATTGGGAAGCTGGCACACAGTCTGAAGAGATGAGGGAAACAATGGGAAGCTGGCACACAGTGTGAAGAGAGCAGGGACACATTGGGAAGCTGGTACACAGTGTGAAGAGATGAGGGACACACTGGGAAGCTGGCACACAGTTTGAAGAGATCAGGGGCACAGTGGGAAGCTGGCACGCTGTGTGAAGAGATCAGGGCCACACTAGGTAGCTGGCACACTGGGAAGCTGGCACACAGTGTGAAGAGATCAGGGACACATTGGGAAGCTGGCACACAGTCTGAAGAGATGAGGGAAACAATGGGAAGCTGGCACACAGTGTGAAGAGATCAGGGGCACACTGGGAAGCTGGCACACTGTGTGGAGAGGTCAGGGGCACACTGGGAAGCTGGCACACAGTGTGAAGAGATGTGGGACACACTGGGAAGCTGGCACACAGTGTGAAGAGACCCGGGACACACTGGGAAGCTGGCACACAGTGTGAAGATATGAGGGACACACTGGGAAGCTGGGACACAGAGTAGAGAGATCAGGGGCACACTGGGAAGCTGGCACACAGTGAGAGGAGATTAGGGGCACACTGGGAAGCTGGCACACAGTGTGAAGAGACCAGGGACACACTGGGAAGCTGGCACACAGTGTGGAGAGATGAGGGACACACTAGGAAGCTGGCACAGAGTGTGAAGGGATTAGGGACACACTGGGAAGCTGGCACACAGTGTGAAGAGATCAGGGACACACTGGGAAGCTGGCACACAGTGTGAAGAGACCAGGGACACACTGAGGAGCTGGCACACAGTGTGGAGAGACCAGGGACACACTAAGGAGCTGGCACATAGTGTGGAGAGATGAGGGACACACTGGGAAGCTGGCACACCGTGTGATGAGATCAGGGACACACTGAGAAGCTGGCACACAGTGTGAAGAGATCAGGGACACACTGGGAAGCTGGCACACAGTGTGAAGAGATCAGTGACATGCTGGGAAGCTGACACACCGTGTGAAGAGATCAAGGACACACCGGGAAGCTGGCACACGGTGAAGAGATCAGGGACACACTGGGAAGCTGGCACACAGTGTGGAGAGATCAGGGGCACATTGGGAAGCTGGCACACAATGTGAAGAGACCAGGGACACACTGAGGAGCTGGCACACAGTGTGAAGAGATCAAGCACACACTGGAAAGCTGACACACAGTGTGAAGCGATCAGAGGCACACTGGGAAGCTGGCACACAGTGTGAAGAGATCAGGGACACACTGGGAAGCTGGCACACAGTGTGAAGAGATGAGGGGCACACTGGGAAGCTGGCACACAGTGTGAAGAGATCAGGGGCACATTGGGAAGCTGGCACACAGTGTCAAGAGATCAGTAACACACTGGGAAGCTGGCACTGGGAAGCTGGCACACAGTGTGAAGAGATGAGGGGCACACTGGGAAGCTGGCACACAGTCTGCAAATGCGTTGGGGAATATTGCTTTGGATTTGACTTGCTCTTCCCAGAGATATTTATAAATAAAGAAGAGGGGTCTTGACTCTGCTTCCTGCCAGGAAGAAACTTACTGACTTTAACATAATCACTGGTCGAGAAAGGCGTCCCCAGATTAAACACACTATGAAGTATAAGCTATTCTGAGGCCCTCGGCATGTAGCGCCCTATCCAAAAACTAAAATAAATAAATAAGAAAAGATACTCTCGGGAAAAATAGTAGAACAGACAATCACAATACGTCTCAGCGCTGGTACATAAGTCACCATATCTAATGTCATTGCTGAGGGGTGGGATGCGAAGCACAGATCGTGTATATATGTAGCTGGCTCAGTGTAATGTACCCAATCATTTAAGGGCATTCACGTTTCATGAGGAGCTGCATGGCTCAGTACACCTTTCGTCAGCAATCTGTGGACATTTGAACCACCACCAAGTACACCACATAGAGATGCCTAAGGCAGTGCCTGATGGCGTTGAGGCTTTTCCAAGACGGGGACCCAAAGAATCAACGCGTTTCGGCAACACCTACAATATATGGCAGCCTTCGTCAGGATGAATATAGTTTTACTTGTGTGAACAAGTGTGTACTCTCAATGGTGTGCACCTTTCACCGTATTGGTCAGCTTCAAGTCTGCATTTAGATCCTGCCTATGAACGCACTATGGGGGTCCAAGTTAACTCCTCAATTCAACCCACACTGGTGCAGACAAAACAAAGCCCGACCCAGAATATTGGACACAATTCTAATGTAACACTTGCGGAATATTAACAATAAATGCTAAAAAGCAATAGATGAAAAGTGCCAAACAGCATAATCACAAAAATTGCAAGGAAAAGTACTCGCATACACCTGGATTGTGTCACGAAGATGCGTAGCATCAGAAGGATATGGTTCAAACAAGGTTTATTTGGGTTATTTACAGGTTTGGGCAAAACCAAAACCAGCATAAAACCTCCAAAATAAAGGGGCGGCTTTCCTTGCATGCAGCCTTTCGGGGCTCAGCCAATGAACCTGAATCACAGTCCTAACCTGACAGACCCTCACAATCCTGAGGGTTCTTAGTAGTCCCTGCACTTCTTTCTTGGTACATACGTTGGAGTAATCCTGTCATTTGCACCCCACCCTTGAAGTCCTTCTCCTAGGTCTATGGGCTTGCATGGTCCCAAGCACTGGGCCTGAATAAGGGTTGAGACTTGGGTGGGATAATATTTGACACCACCACAGAGGTACCCCCAAGAGGCTGGTCATTAGAATTTCCCCGGCATCATGTCGCCATTTTACCGCTGCCTCCCTGCCCACAACCCTGTCCTCATTCTCCTCTTCAATAGGTCTTACTGATCACATGCTTATGGGAACCTGTCGTAGACCTCATGTCTTCTCCTCCAACACCTTTCACACTTTCAGTACCTCCAAACCACTCCATGTGCTCGTACCTCCGCCCCTCCCAGGCTCATCCTTTTCACGAGTTGGGCTTATATCCTCCTGATTTTCCATAGCTTCTTCACCTCCTTCTGCCTCATTTGCTACTACCTTTCCTTTAATGTTTGTCTCATCCTCCTCCTTGACCTTCAGCTAGACTTACTCCTCAATTACCTCCCCATCCTCCACCACCTGCCTCCTAGCCACCTCATCCTTCATCTCCCTCCAAGCTTCTAATCTATTTTCTCTCCAGCCACCTCTATTCACACATCCTCCCCCACCTCTCTCTGCTTATATCTGATGATCATCCAGACCTCCCTGGTTGTACCCTCCCTCCCTCCTTCCTACTTCTGTCTTCCTAGAAGCTCTTCTCTCGAAGCCCCTTCCTTCAACCCCCTACCCACTGCCTCAACCACCTCCACCCTCCATCTCCAGCAAGCTCTGTCTGTCCACCCAGAGCACTGGCAGACTGCCCACACCTCTGAGAGAAGCCTCGCCCCCGTGCCTTGGTTTACCTGCCCGGTAATGGTTCGACCCACCTGTAGTGGCACAGTGATTGGCACAGCTGGTCTCCTGCATTGCATAAAGCTGTATGTATGGGATTAGGGTATCTTCCTCAGGGAACATTCCGCAGAGAGATTCTCCACAGCTCCCTTTGCACTCCGTGGGGGCGGGGGGCTGCACCTCTGAGCTGGGTGTGCGAGGGAGGCCAGGACAGAGTGAGCAGATGCTAGGCAGGACTCCATTGCAGTGGTCGAAGTGGGCAGGGGCGGCTGGGAGCGGGGCTCCTCTACTTTTTTTAAAGTACATTTGACCGTTCCTATACTTTTATTTTCAAAAGAGACCATTGGGTTTCGTTTTAAAATAAAAGTGTCGGAATAAGTTGAAACTTGCACTTGCGTGCACTGCACTGACCGTTCCCTTAACGAGAGGGCGCATTTGTTTAGGGGTTGGTATGGCGTGGGAGGGGGCGTGGCGATGGGAGCGGGGACAGGCCTCAGGGTACACTTCGACCACGGCCATTCGTATGGATGTCAAAGGGGTGTCCCCAAGCCACGAAGGCAAAAATAATAAAGCCAGGAGTCATGGGGGTGTACCCTGTGATAGATCAATCCCCCCGCACCCCACGCTTCCGGAGGGCAGTGGCCGCCTCACCCAAGCGACTGAGAAAAGGTAAGACTGGGCTGGGGATGGGCAGTTCTCACCCCTGCCTCCCAGTCTGCAGTCTTGCAAACTCTGCAAGAGATGTAGAGGCAGGATGCCACCGCACTCTACCATGTGTGTGGAACTTCCAAACCTCAGATCAGTCTAAGCAACAGAAAAACTTCACAGCACAACGCGCCATGTTAAGCCCCTGAGGGTCCCTTAAAGGGCCAGCAGCAGTACAGGGCTCTCCCTTACTCCTGAAAGAAGATGGCCTGGTCTAGTCAATTCCCCCATGTACCTCCTCAGAGGCCAGTATCACACGGCAGTTTGCGGCACCCGGCTCTCACCACCACTCTATCCACAATCGCGGGACATCATCACAACGGCTGTGCTCAAAGGCAGTGCAAATAACTAGAAGACATAGGGCCTCATTACAAAGTCAGCTATAAAATGCTTGTGCGACCGGCGGGTTGCTGCCGACCCCATAACACCGAATCTGTCACCTGACATCCCGGTGCCACCGGGACATTGCAAGTCCTGGCGGCGTAGGAAGTCAGGTGCCGGATTTTGTAAGTCCCCATTCACATGGAGTCCAATAGGACTCCATGGGAGTGGGGCGACGGAAGCACCTGCACTGTTGCTTACTGTGTTGGCGCTTCCGTGACGAATCTGCCTACTGGGGCCGCTGCACCCAGCAGGTTCAGACCTGCCGGGCGCAGCGGCCCTGTGAGGCAGACTTGTAGCGTGACGAGGTGAGCTTACCAGCACCCTTGTTTACAGACCGCCACACTCATAATGAGGCACAGAGTTATCTATATCGGCACCATGGGAGATCTATAAAGGTGTTTGGGCCCTCTACCTGTAATTTTAAAACAAATACCGGATGGGTTGCCACCAAACCAAGATCGGTCCCTATTCCTTGTTCCCACGCTTTCCTGTACACATGACCATACATGGTTGAAAGGCCATTTTCCATTTCCAACAGTGTGTTTGAGCAAACACCCTGTATTTCCCCTGTGAGGAAAGCATTGCAAAATACAGCTTTTTTTGGGATGCTTCCTAACTTTTGATCTTTTGGGTGGATTTGCAGATATGTGCTTCTAGTCTGCCAAGCTTACGGAACATGTCATCAGAAGCAAGAGGTGGACGCAACAATGTCATCGCATTGAGGTCTCACCTCAAGTTCACTTTGGCAACTGTCACTCTATGACATGTACAGCTCGTGCAATGATATGGAAGACTGGTTTCCTCCAAACATTATACACATGTATGATATGATGTGATATGTCATTTATAACGCGCCTATACACAAGTGTTTCAAGGCGCAACGAGGCAAGGAGAGGGGAACAGAGGGAAGACAGAAAACGATCCTACTAGGCCTGGTGTCAGTCAGATCGTGCAAGTGCAGGGGAGGGGGGAGGGGAAAGTGCAATGGGGAGGGGGAGGGGAAAGTGCAGTACATGGGATAATAAATAACAAGATAAATAAAAGAACGGACGCTGGTGGCAAGTGCAAGGAAGTGCAGACAAAGTGCAGGAGGGGGGACGGTAGGGATACAGAAAACAGTCCCCAGGTGCAGGGGTTGCCAGGGAGGCAGTGCAGGGGTGCCAATGGCAGGGATTGGGCCCGAGATGAGATGGGTGGTCAGGTAACCAGTGCAGTCACAGTGTCAGTGTGAAAAAGTGCACAACATGTAACTAAGAATGAATCCGGTGCACCACAAGGACCTGACATTGTGACTTACAGAAAGGCGATGGTGGAACGGCAGTGGAGATCCAGTGGAGATCCAGTGGAGTGGGGATGGAGATGCAGTGGAGATGTGGTGGAGCAACGGTGGAGAGGTGGTGGAGCGGCTGTGGAGATGCAGTGGTTCCGCAGTGGAGCCTTGGTGAAGATGCAGTCAAGCGGCGGTGGAGATGCAGTCGAGCAGCTATGGAGCGGCGGGGGAGATGCAGTGGAGCTGCATTGGAGATGCACTGGAGCACCGGTGCAGAGTGGTGCAGCGGCTCTGGGGATGTGGTGGAGCGGCGGTGCAGCCACGATGGAGATGCGGTGGAGCGGCAGTAGAGCGGCGGGGGAGATGTGGTGGAGCAGTGGTGGAGCAGCGGTGCAGCAGAGATTTACTGCTGGTCCCTGTCCATTCATTCAAGAGAAGTGTCAGAGCCATGGAAGGATTGTGGGAGGGGGCGGGCTGCTGTCCTCGGGCTGCTGTGCGCTATATAAATACGAATCAAACAAAATAAAACAAACCTTTCCCAGAGCCATGCGCCCACCGGCTATGTATGCATGGACTGTGTTGCATGGCCTCTTTTGATACTGGGGGCATTGTTAGATTTGGGGGTCGCTTTAGAATATGTTCGAAAAACTGGGGGAGGGGATGCACTGGTGAAGTAGTGAGAGTGTCAGGCATTAGTATGGCTTTGTGTTGATCTCTGGCACCATCTTTATGTGTTGTTTCCTTGTAATGGCAGGGAAGGACGAGCAGCCCTGGTGACGTCGTTTTGCCTCTTCAAGTATATGGTGATCTACGGCCTCATTATATACATGGCGGTCCTGATTCTCTTCTGGGTAAGTCTGAAAGCAAGATCTCTTCTACAGTCAGCTGGAGGGAATGTTCATGTTAACAGTGAAACATTCACACATATCCTGCCAACCCTTCTGATTCCCAATATCATTTATTCCTTAAAACATGAGTCCTTCAAAGGGTGCATGCAAGACCCAGAGCTAAACTGGCTTCAGCTGCAACCTCCGCGTGCAGTTGCCCCCCTCTGGAGAGGGTCGCTTAGAGTAATGTCTTCGCCTCAGATGGCAGTAGTGAGCAGGGGTGCCCCAGCACCCTGTAGGACCAGTTACTTCCGGTAAGATGATGCCCGTAGGGGACTGTGAGACGAGCAGAAGGTCAACTTGCACAGGTTAAAGGTCAGCATTGTACACTGATATATTTATTTTTTTTTTTTTATTATTTATTGTTTGGCTGTATAAAACAACCTTTCAACAATTACAAAAATGGATAAAAACATATCAAAAACATATTACAATTCAATTCATCAATATATAACACATTTTTAAATTTTGCACCTGACACCCAATATATAAAAGATTTTTGTAGCAGCAGCATTTTTTTTTTTTTTTCCTTTCTTTCTTTCCCTTCTATCACCATTCTCTCATGACAGCATTCACAATCACCTTGGATATACTTCATTTAAAAAGCCAGTTGTTGCTAATATAATTGACATTGGCCCTCATTACGACCCTGGCGGTAAGGGGTTTGCGCCAGCGTTAGCTGCGCCGACCCCTTACCGCCAACTACGAGTTCCCATAGCGCCATGGTCACTTTTCCGCCCGCTTTTTGCGGGCGTAAAAATCCATGGCGCTATGGGACCTTGGTGTTAATTACGCCACCGTAATGTACGGTGGCGTAATTAACGCCTTCCCCACTCCCATTGAGCCCTATGGGGCCGAAATGGGAATGGGGAAGGGTAAATGGGTCAATGGGGACTTACCGCCCCGCCGACCTCGGAATGGGGCGGTAAGTCCGCCATCCGCCATGGCGTAAACGGACTTTACGCCATGGCGGAAAAGTCCGCCGATGGCGGAAAAAATCCGCCAGGGTCGTAATGAGGGCCATTCTCTTTGTACCAAAAATCAATAGCCATAATTCTTCCATATCAGTTACAGTTTGCGTTGTAAAGCAATGGAAATAGTATTTACAAGGTATGACATATAATGCAGGACAGTAGACAATAACATGTTTCAGCGTTTCTGCGTTTGCAGGATCCATACAAAAACGGCAGATGTTCTCGCTGGCATCAATTAGTTTTCGCCTAGATAAAATATCCCTTGTGTGCCACAAATTTAGACGAAAACGAATATAGTCATCTCTGAATTTTGGAGATGGGTATTTTAAAATGTATGGTTCCGCAACTCTAAATTTTTTATGGCCAAACTGGGCAGTGTTCCAATCTTTAGAATGGGAACATTTTTCCAAGGTATGTATCCAGTCTTGCCGATATAATTTAGTTTTAGCCTGCGTTGGATTATGAATTAGAATATCTACGGAGATGTCCGCATCTGAAAGGATGTTTATAGCTGTGTTTAACCAGCATTTTGGGTATTGATGATCTGAGTACAGTAAATATTTACCTAAGATACCGGATATGTCTAGACATTGTAATGACAGAATGCATTTTCTCAACAAGGCTATCAATTTCCATGCAATAGTACTGTATAGCGATAGCAGCCCTAATTCAAAACGAATCATTGCAATGGGGACACAGGCAGGCAAATTAAAAATTGAGCGCCAATATTTTCCTTCTAATCGATCCCACACTAAACTGGGCAGCATCGATGCAGCTTCAGAGCCATACGAGATAATGGGTTTTACTTTCATGGAATAGAATGATATTATATGATTGCATGTAAACTTTCCGAATTTATATAAAATGGCCTTAGATTGGGAAATTAGGATTTGCAGTTTCAATGCAAGTTCTTTTTTAAACACCTTATCATTGTTGCCCTGGGTGATCATAATGCCCAGGTATTTATATGTTGAGGTTAGAAGAATCGACTCCTTTTTTATGTACCACTTGTATTGGAAGTGTTTTGTCATTTTACGATTTTGGCACATCATAATTTGAGTTTTCGTTAAGTTTACAGTCATAGCATTTTCTACAGTATACTCCGATAATCCATTAATCAAACGTTGCAAACCTGCAGGAGTTTTTGATAATAGAACAAGATCGTCTGCATAAAGAATCCATGGTATCTGTTCTTGGTCTAATTTAGGAGCATCAGAGTTAACATTCTGAAACTTTTCACCCATATCAAGGATGAATAAGTTAAACAATGTAGCTGCCAAGATGCATCCCTGTTTTAGTCCTCGATATGTTAAAATGGGGCGGGTTAGTATCCCGTCACGAGTAAGACGAATATGAACTGATGTATTTTCATGAAAGATAGAAATTAACTTAACCAAAGAATAAGGGCAGCCCAATAGTAGCAATTTTTGCAGCATTAGATTGCGATCTATAGAGTCGAAAGCTTCCTTGAAGTCTACAAAGGCAATGAATAGCGATTGTTTTTGCTGACAGCAGAGTGCCTTGATTGCAGTCAAGGAGACGATATTTATAGCCGTTCCCTTACCAGCTACAAATCCTGTTTGAAACCTGTCTCTCATATTTGATAAATTGATCCATTGTTGGAGATCTCTTAGAATTAATGAGGCAAAGATTTTCCCAGGAGCATCTAACAGGGCAATTGGCCTATAGTTTGCAGGGTTTTGTCTATCGCCTTTTTTATAAATGGGTACAATCAGTGAAGTACACCATGATTTGGGGATCTTTTGGGTAATTACAACTTGAGAGAAGATTTCAAACAGGATGGGGGCCCATAGGTCCGGAAATTCTTTTAGCATGGCATTAGAGAGGCCATCGGGGCCTGGAGCATGGGATCTACTTGCTTTATGGATAAGGTTAAGAATATCGTCTATTGTAAAATCTATTGAGAAGGATCCCTCAAGTTTTACAGGAGGTACGCAATTGGTAGAAGGGAGAAGAGCATAAAGATCAGTAAAATGGGATATATGCACTTTCTGAGACCGGGGCAGGTACTCGGGGCTTGGACATCAAGCCCACCTCGCTCACCGCCACGCCGACTCAATAGATGGCTTCCAAGCCTTCTAGTTCCACTGCCACTTCTCTCCCTTACCCCGGCCATCAGTGCGGAGGCATCAGGCAGGCCAGCCCTCAGAGCTTCCTGTCTAGCGCCTGGAAACCACCCAGGCTTCGTCTTCTGCGCAGAATCACTCGCAAAGGGCTCTCCTTTGCTGGACATGTGATCACGTGTCCAATTGTCTCTCCAGGAAGATGAAAGGGGGAAGTGAAACACTGTTTAAATATATAGTAACAAAAACACGAACTAGGGGGAAATCGACACTTAGAGGCCCGTTGTATGCGCGCTATATCCTGGTTCTTTACCTCCTCCCCACCCCCCATCTATAGAACGTAGGCGAGGAGCAGGGGGTCTGTTCTGGATGGGGTTTGGCCCTCAGACCAGGAAAGGCCTTTGGTGCAGGGCCGGGGATTGCGGCTGGGATGGGCTGCATGACAGGGAAAAGCCTGAGGTGTGGAGAAGGGGTGCTCCACGGGTGCAGGGTTTTGATATGCAGTGTGATGACACAGCTAGCTGACGTCATTACTGACGTGTCACAAATAGATGGCCGTTTGCAGGTGATGTTGACTCTGGTCCCCAAGACCGGGGGCTGAACATAGACGTTGGTTTGCGAATGTGCAGCCGCGCTCTGGGGTATGGAACTGGATTTCCCAGGTCAGTGCATATGACGCACACTTGTGTCCTTCCCCAAAACCATCAGCCAGCCCAAGGGAGGGCCAAACAACCCCTCGCCAGAGGGGGTGTGGTGGGATGTGTGATTCTGACTGCTAGGTGGGCAGAGTTCATACATGCGACTCTCAGGCATGTGTCTCCCCTGTGTATAGCTTCACTGAAACAGGATTTAGGGTAGACATAGTGTACATTGCAATTGGTGGAGAGGTGAAACCTTTACTGCACCTCTTCCAGGTGTGGGAGGGAAGAAGTAAAGCAGAGCTGTTTGCAGTGCATGCAGTGTGCCAGCAGGGGTGGACTCGGACCCAAAAGAGGCACTGGAGATAATTGTTGAAGTGGCCCCATATTACACATTTTCAGCAAACCTAATCCCTTTCCTATGGGAACATTTGGAAATACCACACAAAAGAGGCCTGCCGGGAAATCTCCAGAGTTCACTATAGACCAGTCCACACCTGCCCAGTGTGCAGAGGCCTACCGGGAAATCTCCAGAGTTACCTATAGGCCAGTCCACCCCTGTCCTGGTGCAGAGCCCTACTGGGAAATCTCCTGAGTTCCCTATAGGCCAGTCCACACCTGCCCAGTGTGCAGAGGCCTACCGGGAAATCTCCAGAGTTACCTATAGGCCAGTCCACCCCTGCCCTGGGTGCAGAGGCCTACCGGGAAATCTCCAGAGGTCCCTAGAGGCCAGTCCATCCTGGCCCTAGGTGCAGAGACCTACGGGGAAATCTCCAGAGTTCCCTATAGGCCAGTCCACCCCTGCCCCGGGTGCAGAGCCCTACTGGGAAATCTCCAGAGGTCCCTAGAGGCCAGTCCACCCCTGCCCTGGGTGCAGAGACCTACCAGGAAATCTCCAGAGTTCCCTATAGGCCATTCCACCCCTGCCCTGGGTGCAGAGGCCTACTGGGAAATCTCCAGAGGTCCCTAGAGGCCAGTCCACCCCTGCCCTGGGTGCAGAGGCCTACTTGGAAATCTCCAGAGTTCCCTATAGGCCAGTACACCCCTGCCCTGGGTGCAGAGGCCTACTTGGAAATCTCCAGAGGTCCCTAGAGGCAGGTCCACCTCTGCCCTGGGTGCAGAGGGCTACCGGGAAATCTCCAGAGGTTCCTAGAGGCAGTCCATCCCTGTCCTGGGTTCAGAGGCCCACCGGGAAATCTCCAGAGGTCCCTAGAGGCCAGTCCACCCCTGCCCAGTGTGCAGAGGCCTACCGGGAAATCTCCAGAGGTCCCTAGAGGCCAGTCCACCCCTGCCCTGGGTGCAGAGGACTACCGGGAAATCTCCAGAGGTCCCTAGAGGCCAGTCCACCCCTGCCCAGTGTGCAGAGGCCTACCGGGAAATCTCCAGAGGACCCTAGAGGGCAGTCCACCCCTGCCCTGGGTGTAGAGGCCTACCGGGAAATCTCCAGAGGTTCCTAGAGGCAGTCCACCCCTGTCCTGGGTTCAGAGGCCTACTTGGAAATCTCCAGAGTTCCCTATAGGCCAGTCCGCCCATCTGTGCCAGCGACTGTCAGCGGTTCTGTGGACCAGGCATTTGCAGTATTCCGTGGCATCGTCTCTCCCCTTTTGCTGCTTCCCTCTCTCAGTTTGGTTCTCGGCTATTCCTTTGCCCTCTTAATGCCCTCTAGCAGAGTGATTAAGTGCACTCCCATGCGGGCAGTTCTACCACCCATCTTCCATCGAGCCAGCAGGTGCTTCTACTGGCATTTACAGCCAGACTGGGCGTCATATTGACTGGCACCAACAGCAAACATGAAACCTACTTTTATTGTTGTTTTGTGAAACCTGGCTCAGGTGACAATGGTTTTAAAGATGTCTCCTTTTTATTAGGTAAGGATTGCAACACGTGTTTTCATAAGAGAGAGCGAGCAATTGTACAGCCGCCTTTCCTTCCGTAAACACTGCGCAATCAATGGCTTTATTTACTTTGATTAATCAAACTCTCTCACTGTTTATTGGAGAAAACGTCCATCAGTGCCAACGTCTGAAGACTTGCTCTGACATCCGTGCTTTCTTTCAGCAACGCAACTTCTTCGGGAACTACCAATTCCTCGTCCAGGATCTGACCGTTGCCCTGCCTGTGTTTCTCACAAGTAAGTCCACTTACAAAAGAATCATGTCCATTTATGTGTTACTTGACGATTTGTAAAATGCCCTTCCAGTGCTTGTGTTACTAATAAGTTGATTTGTCTCAGGGTAGCAGGCCGCCCCTGTCGGTAAGGGTACGTGTTGAGTCGACTTATTTATGTGTTACTTAGGTAGGCATACATTGAGCAATGATTAACAATGTAACATAGTTCTGAATGTGGATCCAGACCAATCACAATGTTCTGTCCATGTGTTTATTTCAGTGTTCCATTGAAGGTATATGTATTCTTAGAGTGTTATTATTTGTGGAGTTCTTTATGGAGTTCTGTAATCTTCAGTTGGGTTCTGCCTTCTTGGGTGGTGCCTGCTGTCGCTTGAACTGGACTTAATTAAACAAGTCTTAATATCCTATATTGCCCCGAGTCATCTTTTTAACATTGGCGACGAGGATTCGCTTCACGGACCCCTGACGCCGGCCCCAGCTGCTGGTTTTCTTTTGATTTTGCCGAGTTGCCGGCGTTGTGCCTTTTCCGCCGCACCAGCGACAGCAGGCGAGGCAGATCGATAAGGCGGAGAAGAAATAGTGAAGGAGGAGGCAGTCTAATCAGGCAAGTCGGCGTTAATTGGGAGAAAGTAGAGCCGCGAGGGAGTCGCGCACAGCTGTCAGAGCGCAGGCCCCGCTCTTCACCGCCTGCGTGCGCTACAAGGCGGAGAAGAAATAGTGAAGGAGGAGGCAGTCTAACCAGGCAAGTCGGCGTTATTTGGGAGGAAGGAGAGCCGCGGGGGAGCTGCGCGAGCCGCGGAGGAGCTGCGCGAGCACTGCTGCAGCAGAGCAGGCCCCCGCGAGCCGCGAGGGAGCCGCGCACAGCTGTCAGAGCGCAGGCCCCGCCCCTCACCGCCTGCGTGCTAGCGCACGCGGCCCTCAGCTGGCTCTGGCACGCGCAGACACACGCGCTGCAGCACACGCTGTGGAGGGCGTGTCAGCTCGAGCCCCGGTATCCATTGTGACGCCAGTTGCCCAGCAACGACTCGGCTTTATCTTCAGGAGCCCCGGTCTCCATTGTGACGTCAGCTGACTGCCAGCAGGACTCCCACGGCTGGGAGAACCAAAAGAACATCGTAATTGGCAACAAAGAAGACACTTTGTGCCAGCAAGACATACATATATATAAAAAAAAAATATATATATATTTATATTTACATAAAAGGAAAACTGGAACTTAGGAGCCTGTACATCAAAGGCAATTGTTCCCACAGTGAACAAATCTGACAATTGTATTTACGCACCACAGCATTAGTATTTGAAGTCCTGCCGCCTCACAGCCATCACAGCCATCTACACACACATAGTTGGCTATTCTTTCTTCATCATGGCAGCATCAATTCCCCCACCCATTTCGTTCCTCAATGAACCCGGCCGCCCCCCCTCAGGTGGGACAAGTGGAAGGACACATTTGAAAATTACCTGGTGGCAATGGGCGGAGACAGATTTTCTTCAGCTCGCAAAAAGGCTCTTTTGGTTCACAATTTTGGCGTGGAAGGACGCAGGATCTTCGATGGGCTGCCTGGAGACCATATGTTGGAGTCTGGTGATGCTGATGAGTATGCATTGGCCCTCAAAAAACTACAGGACCATTTTGAACCCAGAAAAAATGTCAGCTTTGAAAGGCATACATTTTTCCAGCGAGTACAAGAAAAATCAGAGTCAGTTGAATCATATGTCGCTTGCTTGAGGTCATTAAGTTACTCATGTGAATTTGAGCATCTGACTGATTCTCTGATCAGGGATCAGTTACTCAGGTGCACCAATAACGCCAGAATCCAAGAGAAGCTACTGGCCAAAGATATGGAACTGGATGAGGCACTCGAATTAGCCAGGAGCATCGAACAGACGTCTTTATATGTCAAGGAGCTCAAGGGTGACAAACAAAGTCCGACCACCATGTCGGTCTGTGCAATAGACCAGAAGAAGAGGTCAAACAACCCCAGTGGAAAGAAAGGAAATTGGACTGCGAAGAATGCATGTACCAGATGTGGTAACCCCAGACATGGTGCCAACTTTCCGTCGTGCCCTGCCAGATTTGCCGAATACTTTAAGTGCAAGAATAGAGGGCACTTTGCAAATGTATGTAAAGCTACTTCCATCAATTTTCTCGAACCCAGAGTAGAGAACAGGCCCAGCATTGAAGAATCGGTCAGGAGAAATTACAACATTCAAGAAGTATCGGCCACCCAGGAACCAAGTGCCAAGTTTGTTTTTGAAATTTCAGCTACTTCAAGCGAGGCCAAGGGTCCGGCAGACACCTCTCTGATTGATGGGCGCAGTTTAGTCATGAAAGTCGACACTTGCTCTCCTTGGACCATAATCTTACGGGATACCTTGGTGAACATATTGAAGAAGAGTGAAGCCGCAATTAAACCCACTGATGTTAGAGCCTGTGGATTTGGAGAATCTACGATAGAAGTTTTGGGGGAATTTTCAGCATCTGTCCGTTACAAAGGAAAGGAATGCCAGGCCAACATTCTGGTAGCAAACAAGGGAGCCTCTTTATTAGGATGGGAAGAACAAAAGAACTTGGGTGTAAGAATACAGGCAAATGCCCCCCAACCAATATCTATTGCTGAAGTGGAAGATGACGTCTGGACTAAAGAGTTTCCTGAAGTGTTTTCCGAGAAATTAGGGAAACTCAGAAATTTTGAACACCATATCAAACTAAATAATGGTGCGCAACCGGTGATACACAAGGTTAGGTAAGTGCCATTGAAGATGAGAAGTAAGCTTTGTGTGGAATTAAATGACTTGGTGGACAAAGGAGTAATTGAGCCAATAACAGCAACCGAATGGTTATCGCCTGTTGTACTAGTAGCCAAAGCAAATGGAAATCTGAGACTATGTGTAGACTTGCGCAGCCTCAATTGGAACATTGTTGTAGAGAGACATCCTCTTCCCAACATATCGGAGAGCCTTTCCACCCTGGGGGAACCGAAGATATTTTCCATCATTGACTTGTCAGCAGCATATCATCAAGTTCCGTTGTCCAAGGGTTGTCGGCATTTTACGGCTTTCATCACTCCTGAGGGAGTATTCAAATACAATCGCATGCCATTTGGATTAGCTTCCGCTACTTCTGTTTTCCAAAGCGTGATGGAGGAAGTGCTTAGAGGGTTAAGGAAAGTAACAGTGTTCCAGGATGACATACTAGTTTTCGCTGAAAATGTAGCAGAACATAATGAGATGTTGGGGGCTGTCCTAGTCAGACTTAAAGAAGCTGGTTTGACTGTACAAAGAAAAAAATGCAAGATTGCTGTTAGAGAAGTAGACTATTTAGGTCATAGAATTTCTGGTGATGGTATTGCTCCGAAAAAGTCTCTTATTGATAGCATCAGCAGTGCTCCCCAGCCACAAGACAAAGATCAGTTACGTTCTTTCATGGGGCTGGCGGAGTACTACCATACATTTGTAAATGGTTTTGCCACCATCTCCACTCCGTTAAGAGAGCTGTTGAAAAAGAATGTGAAGTTTGTGTGGTCGGGTGACTGCCATGAAGCTTTTAAGAAAATAAAAGAGTGCATAGTGCAAGCACCCTCTTTGGGAGGGTTTGTGTCAGGAAGGAAAACTGTTTTATCGGTTGATGCAAGCAATATGGGTCTAGGTGCAGCTTTGTCTCAGGTGGACTCTGGTAAGGCCGAACATATAATTGCTTTTGCCTCTAGGCCATTGAAGGGAGCGGAAGAAAACTACTATGTGATTGAGAGGGAGGCACTGGCAGTCTCTTGGGCTGTAGCACATTTCAAATTCTATTTATGGGGTCAAACTTTTACGGTAAAAACTGACCACAAACCTTTAGTCCAACTACTAGGTAGTGTAGAGTGGGCCAAAGGATCACCCAGAATATCTAGATGGATGATTGAACTCCTAGCCTATGATTTCAAGATAGTGTACATAGCTGGTAGGGACAACGTAGTAGCAGACTGTCTGTCTAGGTTACCGGTGGAGGGCAAAGATACAGAGGAAGCATCCTTAGAGCAGGGTTTGAGTATTTCTGAGGTTGAATACAATGCCATAAGTAGAGATGAGTGGGAGATTGCTGATAGTGAGGATCTTATATTGAAACAAGTCAAGGTGTGGACCAGGACAGGGTGGCCTCATAAAGATATTGTAGAAAAACAATTTGACTGCTTCTATTGCATAAAGGATGAGCTGAGTTTACCAGAAGACGGTCTAAAACTCAGGAATGGTACCAAAGTGATCCCACCCAGCAATGTTAGATCCAAGCTGGTGAGTATAGCTCATCAAGGCCATTTATGGATGGGAGGAACCAAGAGATACATCAGGGAGTTCTATTGGTGGCCGGCAGTTGACAGTGAAGTAGAGAGGTGTGTGAAGAACTGCAGAGAGTGCGAGAGGAGTGATAAAAGTAAGGTGGTTAGGGAAGCACCCATTAGACCTGTTAGTGTTCCGGGTGAACCCTGGAAAAAGGTGGCTGTGGATCTGATGGGCCCACTACAGAATTTGGGGGAGAATCTCAAGTACTTAATAGTGTTAGTAGATTACCACTCAAAGTGGATAGAGTGGAAGGCAATTGGTGAGGCTACCACGGCCCAAATGATATCATTTTTTGAAGAAACATTTTACAGGGAAGGTTTCCCCACGGAATTAATTTCAGATAATGGTGTTCAATTTTGTTCTGACAAGATGGTGGAGTTTTTCAAAAAGTTTGGTATAAGGCATTACAGAACAGCACTCTATCAACCCAGGGCTAATGGGCTGGTAGAGAGGGCAAACAGATTTGTAAAGGGAGGCTTGCAGTTAGCAATGGCGGCAGGTTTGGAGTGGCAGAAAGTGTTGAGAGAGATGGTTTGGAACTACTGTACGACGCCCCACACTGTTACCAAAGTGTCACCTTTTATGTCTCTCAAGGGCAGGCAGCCGGGCACTAAACTCTGTCCAGGGTGGCTTGACTTGGCCAAGAGTGTGAATGTTGATAGGAATAAGATTGTGACACTCATTAAAGAGGCCCAAAATGCATACAAGGAAAGGTTTGACATAGAAAAGAAATCCAAGAGTTTGGTATGGAGAGAAGGTGAACTTGTGTATGTAAAAAACCCCAGGTTGTCCCCTAAATGCATCGAGAGCAAATTTATTGGGCCTAAGAAAATAGCGGTAGTAAGAGGGAATGTGGTCATAATGGAAGGTGGGGAATGCAGGTCCATGTCCAAATTGGTGAAATGTAATAACAATGGTCAAGCGGTAGAGGATGGAGAAAATGGTGATGGAAATGACAATGGCAATGAGTTGGTGTATGAATCCGGAGGAGTTGATAAGAGTGTTCAACAAGACACAGACATTAATATCAGTGCAGAAAGGAGGAGAGGTAAACCTCTTTGGTTGCGAGAATATGTACTAGAATAACTCGGTGTTATTGAAAGGGGGAAGATGTGTTGAGTCGACTTATTTATGTGTTACTTAGGTGGGCATACATTGAGCAATGATTAACAATGTAACATAGTTCTGAATGTGGATCCAGACCAATCACAATGTTCTGTCCATGTGTTTATTTCAGTGTTCCATTGAAGGTATATGTATTCTTAGAGTGTTATTTTTTGTGGAGTTCTTTATGGAGTTCTGTAATCTTCAGTTGGGTTCTGCCTTCTTGGGTGGTGCCTGCTGTCGCTTGACCTGGACTTAATTAAACAAGTCTTAATCTCCTATATTGCCCCGAGTCATCTTTTTAACAGTACGCCACCCGATTGAATGGCCTGAGGTTCCGTGTGGCCTGCCCCACAGGGTTATCTCGACATTAGTGTTGTGTGCTTGTGCACTAACCCCTTTAAGTGGGGAGCCAACGTCAGGGGGAGATGATGCAGAAGGGGCGGAGCGGAACAGGGGAAGGCAGAGAAGAATCCAGATAGTCCTGTGTCCATGTGGTCCTTTAATTCAGGGCACGAAGGCCCAACATCTGGAGACGATCGTTGACGGACCGCGTCGTTCAAGCAGCACACATCCTCCATTGAGCCTCCAATTCCCAGTAACAGGAGGCTGCTTCCGCACACGTCCTCCTTAGCGTCAGAAGCCCGTGGCTCCTTCCGGCTCCCCAGTGGCAAGAAGGGGCTCCCGCTCCAGTCGTCCGTTGAGCCCGCAGCTCACTCCGATTGTCAATTCCGCACCGCTGCATCCTCCCGTTGTCCCGCAGTGTCCGCAACCAGCGGCGCCGGCTGTCCACTTGCAAGTTGATTTTCCTACCCCCCTCCTACACCCGTGATCCTTATCCTGCGAGAGCACCAGGGAAAATATATTAAAAAAAATATATTGAAAACAAAGAAGATTATACCGACATGATGAGGAGCAGCTACACACAGTGAAAGATTGTGACGTGCACAGAGGCCCACAAGCAGACGTGGCGCCTGTCATCCACACTGTGGCACCAGGCACCCTATGGCCCGCAGTGAGCTGAAAATAGATATGTAGGAGATCTTGTATTGACCACATCTAGCAGCCAGGCCTCGGCTGGCATAAAGGATACGTCTCGGGAGGATAGCTCAGGGGTAACGTGCTCGCCTTGGAAGCAAGACGACAAGGAGCAACACAGGTTCGATCCCCGGGTCCGTGCTTAGAAACCTCTGGGTATTAAGTGCTTTATAAATAACCTATCATATCATAAAATGGTGAGAGGTAATTCCACCGCCAGACGGAGTCATTGAAGATACTGGTGCAACAACACTATGGAGGAGCAAGCCGCTGACACACCTACAGGGCAAGGATCGAGCGCAAGCGCCACATTTCTCAGGAAACCAACCCCATTCCAAGTACAGCCGCAACGTGACAAAGGACCCTGGTGGGCTGAATGGGTGGAGGACTTCACAGGACTTCATACGGGTTAAAGGGGAAGACAAATCACCGGCCCTGGCAGACATATTTACAAGTTTGGCTGGGAAAGGAATGAAAGCTATCCCGGAGGGAGAGAGAACATCTTATGACACCCTTGTAGAAGCCAAAACACAGATTATCCGTCCCACTAGAGACTATGAGAGGGACGTGTTTAACCAGTGCTCACAGCTACCTCATGAATCCGGTGACGGGTTAATCACACACCTCAGACAGAAGCTTCTGCACTGTCACTTTGCACACTTTTCAGATGACCAGGCCATTTGTGTTCGAGTGATTGAAGGGTGCATTTCGTTCAGTGATCGAGCTAGCCAGGGTACATGAACATGTTGATGTGCAGGATGCAGCCATGGAAACACCGAAGAAGTAATTGGATAAAGAAGAGATGGTGGCGGAACTCGTGATGTTCAGACAGCAGCACGTACAATGCACGGGAGGTGCAGACTCTGAGAGAGGGCCTACTCGGGCTCCCTTTCAACAACAACAGGTGGCCAGACCACAACAGATGTGTTTTAGGTGCATGTTTGCATTTCTGCACTCAGGGACATGCCTAGCCATCAACCAAGCATGTTTCAAGTGTGACAGGCAGAGGCATTGCTAGGGGGGGGTGCTGAGGGGACTATAGCCCAGAGTCTTTTGGTTGTAGCCCCGCATAGAAGCTCAGGTGCCACAACCAAAATGCTAGCTAGCCATGAGTTCCGACATTAGCTTAGCCCCTGATCTTTTCCAGATTTAGCAACAGCCCTGGTGGCAGGACAGGACACATTCACACTGTCTGTTCAGAGGGCAGGCCATTCCCAACTACAAGACCAACACCCGCAAATACCTGGAGGCCACCGCTCAGGGCCACTCAACACACCTTGTGGAGGACATCATGGCCATAATCGCAGATGCCAAGGCGATTAATTAGCACCATGGAGCAGGTCCCAGATTACGTGGCAGACACATATGAGGAACCACATCCCCAGTACATGGAATACATAGACCCATATGACTATGAGCACAGCCCATATCCAGAATATGAGGAATTCCAACAGGAACTATACTTGGACTATACGGATGAATATGTCAACGTGATGCAAAGCGACCAGGAGGCTGTAGAGGCCCCAAAGGTGACAATTGATATGGGGACCGCCAATCATTGACACTGGGGTGACAGTTGACATTATGGGGGAACAAGAGTTTCTCCAGATGGGAAACAAGGGGGGTCATTACGACCCAGGTGGTAAGTACGCCACCTTTACCACCATGGTGTAAACTATGTTTACACCATGGTGGATGGCGGATTTACCGCCCCATTCCAAGGTGAATGGGGCGGTAAATCCCCATTTCCCATTTTACCCTTCCCCATTCCCATTTTTGCCCCATAGGGCATAATGGGAGTGGGGAATGCGCTAATTACGCCACCGTAAATTACGGTGGCGTAATTAGCACCAAGGCCGTTTAGCGCCATGGATTTTAACGGCTGCTAGAAGCAGCCGTTAAAATCGGAATCAGGCGTTAAGGGTTAACGACGGCGTTAACCCTTAACGCCTGAGTTGTAATGAGGCCCAAGGACCATGCTGTCAAAATCAACAGCCAGCATTTTTCAGTGGGGCACCTGCACACCCTTACAGTTGTGGGAACAGTTCCAGTGCACACTCACTTACAGGGGACACTCCCCACTACCACCATACACGTACTAAGGAACCCGACAAGACGGCGTTGTTTGCGTAGCTACCGGACAGCGAGAGACCTGGGACTGATTGGCATCCACTGTCAGGACACAAAAGTGCTCAAGTGCAGCTCTTGCTCACCCCCTACCTCCGAAGGCAGACATCATCTCAAGGTTCACGCATACCCCCATGTTTTAAGACCACTTCAGATAGATGTTTCCTGCGTTTTCAAGGACTGGGAGAGCCGAAAGGGGCCATAATTACACATTGATGAGAAAGTGTAGCCTGTACCCCAGCACCCCGGTGGGTTGGATTCCATCTGCAGCAGGCCATGGCCCATGAGATATAGCCATTTTTACAGAACAGAATCTTCAAGAAAGCAGAAGGGCCCACACCATGGATTTCTCCATCAGTGATTGTCCCCAACGAAGGAGGGTAAATAAGGCTATGTATCAACATGAGGGAAGCCAACACGGCCATACAGAGGGCACACCACCATAGACCCAATTAGAGGCCATGATTGTACTGCTGAATAGGGCCACAAGGTTCTCCAAGCTTGACCTGAATCAAGGCTTTCACCAGCTGGAACTGCACCCCTACTTCCGGCTGATTACTACATTGGCAACACATGATGGCCTGTTCTGATATAAATGTTTTAACTTTGGGATTTCTGCGGCTGCTGAGATTTAAAAAAAAAAACTATTTGACAGGTACTCTTGCTAATCAAAACAACCTTTAACTACATTAACGATATCTTAGTCTATGGCACGTCACAAGAGGAACACGATCAGGCACTGGCGGTGCTATGTGAGGCTCTCACACTAAACTGTGAGAAAATGAAACTAGGATTCTACAGGCACATCTTCTCGGATGAAGGAATTAATCCAGACACAGAAAAGGAGCGTACCATCAATGGCCTCACCAAACCCAACCAGGTGTCGGAAGTAAGATCTTTCCTCGGTGTGCCTGGGTTCTGTGCTCTGTATTTGTCTTGGTACCTCCACGACAAATGAACCACTGAGACACTTGCTGAAAAAAGAAGAGCCATTCAGATGGTCAGAAGAGTGCAGACAAGCATTTGACTGTGTCAAAGGTTAGCTGGATAACGCGAGCCAGGTGGCATATTTAAACCCACGGTGGGATAGTGAAATAGTTGTTGACACCAGTCCGGTTGGCCTAGGAGCCATACTGGCGCAGAGGCCCAGATGGATTCTCACTGAGTCACATTGTAGCTTGCGCCAGCAGGGCACTGTCTGACACTGAAAAGGCATACTCACAGGTGGAGACAGAAAGCTTGGTGGCAGTATGGGTGAGCAAACATTTCCACCATTTAATCATCAGAAATAAAATTGTACGGGCGATGGACCACCAGATCTTGTTCTCTCTATTTGGAAATCCGAGGACAAGATGTGAAAAGAGAAAAATAATATGAGGCCGGGAAACCCAAAGGAAACACACCAAACACCGGTTACAAAGGAACATACAAAAGTAGTTTATTTTAAGGTCAAGCAATGACAAAGTCAAATGACAGATCGGATAGCTATCGGCCCTCAGTACAACACAACGAACTTCAACGGGGTTCGATGTATTCAGTGAGAGACTGTACATTGGGACATTCAGTCTTTTATACATTTCTCCACCCTGTTGTCCAACCCCTTCGCGGGTTAACCATTCCATGAATGTATTACTGTTCTAGGGTCTCTGCCAGGTCAATCTTCTAATATATACATCAGTATGCGCATAAATCAGTTCCGTCGATACAGGTAATACATTTTCACACAGGTCAACGGAAGGACAAGGTCTCAGTTCACGACCCTAACAAGTGGCCTGTATGCAGCTGTACGGAGGTCATGTCGACCAGATTCTGTTCGGAATGGCATCGTCCACCATTTTGATGTACAGGGTGACTTTTACACAGCAAAAGAACCTACAATGGCGGTTTGATTCAAGATGGCGGCCTACATCAATTTCTAAGGTCAAAGCCTTGCCGTAGAGAGTTATTCGCGTACAGTTTTAAGCAACTTGGCGTAGGCCAATATACATACAATCGTTTACAATAGGAGGCATAATTTAATATCCAGTTTGACAAAGATGCCACCCTGCATCGAGAGCTGGCGGATCAGACTATACCATCATACAGAGCCCAGGAGGAGAAAAAAACCCAGCTGATTACATCTCACGCCACCCAGGGTCGGGAACCCAGATGTCAAGAGAGAGGGATGTCGAATGTGTGGGATACATTACAGTAAATGCCCTTCCACCGGTGCTCACCCTGGAAGTATGCGCACAGTCATTAAAGGAAGACCCGTTACAAAAATTAAAATAAATAAATAAATAAACATGGCAATCGTACTGACTAAGAGCAACCAATGGAGAGACCACAAAAGCAGAATGGAACACTACCCAGCTGCAGACAGGAGAGAAATGGAGACATTTGCAAAAATAAGTACAGAATTGGCAATATTGGACCAACACATACTGTTGATGTGATGTAAACTCATGGTGCCGAGATCACTGCGGAGGAAGACGGTTTGTGTGGCCCATGAAGGATACAGGGGAATTCAAAACACCAAGAAACAGCTTTGAATTCACGTGTGGTTCCCATTCATGGATGCGATGGTTGAGAAGTATGTGCGCCAATTTCTTCCCTGTCAGTGCTTGTCAAGAAACAATCCCCTGTTACCGATGCAAAAGACTGCCATACCGGAGAGAGTGTGGCACAGAATTGCCATTGATTTATATGGACTCATGGGATCAGGTAATTATCTCCTAATGATGATCGATGAATTCTCGAGATGCCTCATCGATAGATGGACCAAGACAACAGCATTGGCACAAGTATTCATTGAGTGGGGCATCCCCCACATGGTGAAGACAAACAATGGCCCTCCCTTTAATGGCCATGAATTCACTAGATTTGCAAAACTGATGGGTTTTACCCACCAGAAAATCATGCCGCAATAGCCACTGGCTAATGGCATGGCGGAAAGATGTATGGAACCCATCAAGAGGGCCATGCAGAAAGCATGCCTTGAAGGGATTAAGACTAGACACGCATTATGTAGGATTCTGAGGCACTACAGGAACAACCCCCATGAGGCTACGGTGAAAACACCAACCGACCTCATGATGACTAATCAGGCAAGGACAAGGGTGCCCAGGCTGGAAGCGGGGTCAGGGGTGCAGAAGAAAACAGATGCATGGTTTGCAGCTACACCCCTGCCGGTGAGTGAGATAAAGTGGACCATGGTGACGGCCCGTAGTGAGAGGTCAGATGTGACCAGGAACGCGTCATTCTTCAAACACTTCATGCGTGAGAAAGAAGAACCAATAGAGAATCGCATGGAGGAGAGACCCCCAGGTTGGGACATCCAGGGGCAAACAGAGGGACACATTGATGACAGTGTATCATTGTTGCCACGGAGGAGTCTAGACAGAGAAGAAATTGAGCTAGAGAGCAGAGGACGAATACAGAGCATCATCAACAGACCCAAGCGACTGATCGAAGAAATATGAGAGGGACACAAGGAGATGAGTGCCAGGGAGGTGTGTGTGTGTGCACTGGGCCCTTTAAGTGGGGAGCAAACGTCAGGGGAAGATGATGAGAGCAGAAGGGGAGGAGCAGAACAGGGGAAGGCAGAGAAGAATAAAGATACTGTCCAGATAGTCCTGTGTCCATGTGGTCCTTCGATTCAGGGCACGGAGGCCCAGCAATTAGCACCAATGAAAACTACACATGGGGGATAAGGAATCCGTCGAAGGAAAAAAAAATGAAAAGCAAAGCTTGCCTGCAGGAGCCCGGAAGCTGCAGCAAAGGTCGGAAGTCTGTTTTCCATGTTGATGACCATGACATCATCAACAAGGAAAAGGGGCTAAGGAAGAGCTGTTAGTTGAGCGGTCTTCCAAGTAAATTTTTGAGGGGATTAAAAGGAGCCATTCTATTTCATGTGTGGCATTCTAGGGTGCTAGGGGGTGTGCTTACAGCTCTATTGGGGTTAAGCAAAGAATAAGGGAGATGGGGGACAGGCCGATCAGCAGGCAGGCTGCTTGGAAGCGGTCTTGCACCTGTGAATACAGCCCACTCTCTGAGCATTCTAACTGCCCAGTGGCTCCCACAGGGGTGCTAATGGAGGCACGTGCGCTATCAGTCAAGCACACGTGCACCTGCATGCACAGGTAAGATGAACATTATGAGCACGAGCTGCCACCAGGATCAGGTGGCGCAGATGTGGAACGGGGGGGGGTCGGGTATAACTGACTGCTTGACATACACTAAGACCCACTGGGAGTGAGGAGAAAGGAGTGGCCCCTGGGTAACTCTGGGAGCTGTATAAGGAAAGTGCAGATTTTAGGCTCTGGTGGGTGAAACGTTGGCTAGATTTGCGCTAGCCTGTAGGTATCCCTCTCTAGGATGTGGAAGGTGTCCAAGTAACCCCGTCCTCGTTCAGGCATTCTAAATGAAGAGGAGGAGGTTTGAGAATAGTTCAAGGCGCAGGCTTAAGAAGTATGTATTGTTGGTAAGAGGCGGTGCAAGGCTTGGGGCAGTTCATAGGAATGCTGGTTATTTAAAAAAGGCAGTAATTGGCACAGGCTGAATGGGCCGGACTCCAGAAGCTCAAGTCAGCCTAAAACGGGCGTTGAGGCTCATATCCTTGTGTTTAAAGGGTTGAGTGATGAGAACAGAGCAAGGGAATCATGAATCGAAAAGGCACACTTTAGGCGAGGCTGTGCAGCACCGGTGTTGATGCCCGGCTGACATTTGCATCTCAGCCAGGACAAAAGGCTGCAACATGTGCATATGCAGGAATCATGTCGATGCAAGGCGTGGCACACGTTGGTCCAGAGGCATATGTGCCCAGATCGGTCCCGCTTGCTACCCTGCATTAGAATAGTCTATGGTCCTGGAATGAATGTTCTCCACTTAGGCTTTGTTTTTTCTCCTTTATTCCTGCTTACAACCTGGACCACCAACACAACATCGCTTGGTGACCTCAGAACTCAAGAGGTTAGTGAGCAAAGAAAAGGTGTGAGTTGCCCAATAGAAAAACACTGTCAGACAGAGCAAACAATGTAAAAAACAGCCAAAGATTGCTGTAAACAACCCCACACGTGTGATAGGTTTGTAAAGGGTTGTCTACTCATCAGATATCAGGGGACACTGGAAGGAGTGAAAGGAGACAACCGGGAAGAGGCATTTCCTGATGTAACACTTTGTGGACTCAGTGAAGGATAGTTAATTGCTGGTCCTGAGGAGGACCTCTGGTGGTTGGTGCCAGATGATATAGAAACCAACTCAACTGGACTTCAATACAGAGAGGTGCTAGCAATGAATCGGTATATAGAATCGTAGCAATTGGCTTAATGAGAACCCCCCGGCCGGAGCGCCCGAGCGCACCGCATAGGGTGATCATTGGAACAGGCCACCTAATGGAGAGTCTCCTGCCTACACTGGATACGTGCACCCAGGAACTCTGCGGATGCGTGATGCATGATTATTCATCACCTGCAGAGTGGAAAGAAGTCAGCCTGCACTTGGTAGCGCCAGTGACAGGAAAGGCCCCTCTACTCCAGGTAAACAGCCCTGAGAGCTTTCATCGACTCAGCTGTAGCCATAACCTGCCCAATGACCATGGTGCTCTGAAACACTTGTGTACAAGCGCGATAGAAATAAAATATCAATCACTCAAAAATCAATCATGCTATGGAGCGGGAGAACATTGCCTTGAGACACAATAAAGCAGCGCCTGTCACCTGCACGCTTTTCACATGACATTCTTATAGCCACACATCTGGACTCTCCTTCCACGTTCACAAATGCGAGTGCCCTCTACTCGGATGAAAATGAGCAAAGTTGAGCTGCCATGATGTTCCCATGCCCAGCATGGATCGGTGTAGACGATGCTTGAGCTCCAGGGCCATTGCTGGCACCGACAGTGTGGGAGCGTTGCAGCCGCCTTCCCCACTTTCTCACAGCCTCTTGGAATTCCATTGCGCAATGTGCTGGAAAAGCTATTTATCAAGGGAAAGTTTGAGGGGCTCTCTGCAACTGCAGCGGTGCAGCCAAAAGTGGCAGTGAAGTGCTGGTCATTCCATTAATGCCCCTTTAAAGCCACTTTTCTGTATTGCCAAATGATGACTATTCATATGAAGTGGAGAAGAGACCTCGAGCTGCAGAATTCAAGCTCTAAAATTCAGAACTTGAACTGACAATTCGTTTCTTCTTCTAGCAAGAGTCTCCGTTGTTAAAAGTGACTTCTGAGCTTTAACACCAAAAATACAAAACGTGGGTTCTCTAAAGTCCTTTCTGGGGTTACTAACCCAAAAGGTGGAGCTTGGTTTCGCAAAGGCGACTATGGGGTTGAAATCCCTTAATACATATTTTGGATTCTTAAACAAGATTCCTGGGTTTGATAACTCAAAATAAAGACCGTACGTTCTCAGAGGGGATTCCTGCATTTGCTAACCCAAGATTAAGAACGTAGATTCCCAAAAGTGACTTCTGAGTTTAGTAACTCAGATTAAGAACGTAGATTCCCAAAAGCGACTTCTGAGTTTAGTAACTCAGATTAAGAACGTAGATTCCCAAAAGCGACTTCTGAGTTTAGTAACCCAGATTAAGAAGTTGGATTCCCAAAAGCGACTTCTGAGTTTAATATCCGAAATTAAAGAACTCGGGTTCCCAAAAGTGATTGCTAAGTTAAATACCCCACAAAAAACATCTTGGGTTCTCAAAAGTGAGTTCTGGTTTTGATAACCCAGAATAAAGAACTTGGGATCTAAAAAGTGATTGCTAGGTGTGATCAACAACATTTAGAACTTGGGTAATTAGGGAACCCAACTTCTTGAACCAGACTTGAGTTTGCTTTTATTCAAATGTTTTTATATAGAACTCTCACTCTGCAAAGAGAGCGGAACAGCCAGACAATAAACTGCAACTACATCCATCCACAAGTTCTTGCGGGGGTGTTAGATAGAGTGTTTGTTTGTTTCTTGATTTATAAAGCGCACCACACCCTGGGTTATCTAGGCACATTACAAGAAAACTTAGATGCATAAGGTTACATGCATATAAACATAGCTGCTGAAGAATAATACATAGCCAAATTTGCAACACAACAAAACAGTTAGGGATACTTTACAAAGTCAAGGCGGGTAAGGAGGCAAATACTGCCAGAATGAAATAAGTGCATTGTAGTGAAACGGCCTGTAGGTCAACAGTGTGATATAGAGCACATTAAGGTTAGTTGTCGTTCATAATTAGCCACTTTTTTGTATTAGTCCGGAAACTTTGGAAGGTCTGATCAATACGTAGATGAAGTGGGAGTGCATTCCAAACCGGTGCAGCCTGGACAGGGAAACTATTGCCACCAGCTTTTTTCAAGTTAATCTTGGAGCTGTGATGAATAGGAGTCGGCACACCTGGTAGATCGAGATGATGTATTCTTGCTAATTTTCTCTCTTAAATACTGTGGAGCAGCATTGTTGAGGCATTTATGAGTAATGGATGCAATTTTAAGTTGGATCCTGTCCTTAATAGAGAGCCATTTGTGTTTTCTTCTAGTCTCTGAGATATGAGCTCTTTTAGGGATGTTAAATGCTGCTCTAACAGCATTGTTTTGTAAAATGTGGAGTGAGTTTGTGATTTGCTTGCTGGCTCCTGCATAAAGGGCATTGCAATATTCGAGTATAGACAAGATTAAGGCCCTCGCTAGGGTGATGCAATTCTCTGTCGATAGGTACGGCTTGCAGGCATGTATAAGCTTGCCGGTGTATGCTGGTACGAGTGTGGTATGACCACTTGGAAAAATAGGTGTATTTTTAAACCTTTGCAGTAACCTACAATGTTCGGATTGAGGCAGAGAAAGTTGTTTCCCCTGAGAGCTCTAGTAATGAGGGTATCACCCCAAACACATTCATCGCGCAGCACCTCAGGCACCCAGCAGGGTTATGGGGGACCACGCCAAGGGCACAGCCATGAACACTTGGCCATGCAAGGCTGGTTGTTGAATTCAGCTCGAGTTGGCCATCAGCCAGCAGGATCATTTCAGTGCAGCTGCAATGCAGTCCCTCTGTTTTAAGCAGAGGGCTATATTCAGTTTCCCTTTGTAGCACGCGGATTGACACAGATATCCACAGGGCACAGGGAAAGGGGTAGCATAACGCATACATGGATGATTTGAGGAGAACTGATGTTTTCTGGAAACAGCAGGTTTTCACTTTCTCCCTGAGTCTGTGGTGGGGGCGATGAGGAAGGACACTTTGGTCCTGAGGAATATATCTTTTTCATACAGAGGAGAATGTGGTTGGTTTGGCCTGGACTCCTGGGCGCTGTTCACAGACTAGACTCAGAGATTAGGGATGAGGCGTGTGGCCCGTGCAGCTCTTTGTGAATGACGCACACTGCTTTGACTTGGGGCCCTTCTGCATCGGGCGAGCTGCCATTGGAGGCGAGTCGGAGCTGGATGGAAGTCTGCTCTGCGGTCAGGGCCCAGCAGAAGGCTAGAGTTGCACTGTTCCTGTAATCAATGCTCGGCTCAAGGATGATCCTAGTTCTTTTGCTTAGTTGGCTGCGGTTGGACAGGTAGCACTGCTCACTCCACGGATGAGGCCATGAATTTCAGCTTCAGCCACGTCACACTCATCCTAGATGTAATGGACTGGAGCCAGGCGGAGTGATAAGCAGATGCCGGAGCAGGGTCCAAGTGCCATTAACATACGTATCATCGGTCAGTCCAGGGGCGCTAGCAACATTGGCCAACGGTTGGAGGATGACGCTAAAGACGAGGCTGGCAATCGATCCTGGTCCTGAGGCCTGGAAAGACGAAGGAGATCCTTTTCGGCAGCTGTGCAGGCAGGAAGAAAAGTTGGTAGGAGACCTTTCAAACACGCTGTTGGCTAGCGGATGAATGAATACATGACAGCACTATGTGCGCGTTGATAGCGGCTTTGTACATTTGTTGTGACAAAGCCCTTTTCTGCTTCATGTAGCCGATTGCTGCAGTAATCCCTTGGGAATGCAAACAAGAGGATAGATCAAAAAAGTGAATTAAGGGTGGTTGTGGTTCTAGATTAAGGGGGATGTGGGGAATGTTTGGTTGAGCTCTTTAGGGAGGGTTGGACAGCTCATTTTCAGTCAGATCATGTTTGCCTCAACTTTGGGTTTTCTGCGTGATTCCTGTGGGATTCCTGCCGGAATATTACAAAATGCAATCAGATAAAAAGCGCGCCACAGGAAAAAGTGGAGGAAAGAGAATAAAAGGAAAGGGTTGGAGGAATTAGCCAGTCTCCCCTGTTCCTGAGACCATGAGCAACATTTCTTCTCACTGTACCTCCGTCCCCTTGTGCCCCCTCCCGTTTCCGCTCCTTCCAACTCCTAGCCCCCCTGCACTGGAACTCCCTACCTCTCTCAATCCGCTCTACCCCCACCTTCTCCTCATTCCGCACTTCCCTTAAATCTCTCATTCTCCATTCTCTGCCTTGAAACCCCTTCCCCTTCTTGCTTCCCCTCCCTCCTTTATCTTGCCCCTTGATTATCTCCCTCCCCTCCCCTACCACCCCACTCTCACCTTTTCCCCTTCCCTCCTCCTTCTCCTCCTCACCCCCTCTCCCTCACAGTCCTACTCCACTACTCTCCCTATTCCATCCAGTTACTGTTTTGTTGACTGATTCATAATTGTAATTTGCTTCTACCGTCATATTGTTTGTTTTATGTATTAAGTTGTTCAATTGTGCAGCGCTTTGGTGTAAAGCGCTATATAAACAAATAAATACAAATACAAATACAACACATACATGAGAGCAGAACAGATGAAAAAATACATCACGGGTGACATCTACCGGAAGGACGCTGAGTTCATGATGTCAATTCTTATTCCATGTGGGATTTCTTCTAATATATTGGATTTGCACACGTTTTATGTTTAGCGGATTGCACCTGGGACTCAGAGTTGCACCCCTGCACCCCTCTGTTTGTCTTCAAATATTACTGGATTCAGGGGCTTCAGAGGGGCTGCACAGAGGTAACCTATGCCTGACTCTGGAGTGCAACACTGTTGGTATCCCCCCCGTCCCCCACTGATGGCAAATATTGAATAATAGGGGTAGTTGGATCCCAGCTGGATCTGAACTACAGGAACCAGAATTCCTTGCAGCAACATCCTGGTACTTACAAGTAGGATTCCACCTTGCACACCTGAATCAGATCAGCCACCCTGGAGATTCTTGAGGCATGAAAGTGCATGCTAAGAGGAGAAAATCACTGAACTGTGAGCTGATTGCAGCTGGGACCCAGAGCTGCACCCCTCCCACCGATCTGTTTATACATTTATTATATATATATATACACATACATACATACATACATACATACATATCAGAGGGCGGCAGACGACACCTTCTAGTTAAGGCGAGTGCCTTGATTCATAGGAAATCTGAATTTTTTTTAAACTTTTGACTTGGTGGACGGATTTGGAAGTAATTTTTCAAACAAAAAGTTAGTCACGAGCCACCCAGACTGGGAATTTTGGGAAACATTTGTTGAGAAATTAAAAAGTTATAAAGAACGCAACAAATGTCTGTATTCAGCCTTCTTCCATTCATTCTCCCATACAGAAAATGTCTACATTTTATCAAGCCGAATCGCTAAAGCCGCTGGACAGGATTGGACAAAATAAGAAACGTCTTGGACATGAAGCGCTGAATAAATTTCCAGGACAGGTTTGGGGCTATTCGGTTCAGTAGGTTTTAAAACATTTGATGGGCAATGTGGTGCCCTATTCTCCTAAACATATAGCTATGTCTCCCATGGCGCCTTGCAGCAGATAGGCTTTTCAGATGTGAAAAGCCGGCATTTTTTTTTCTTTTTTTTTTGCTCAATGCAAGCAATTACTGAAGTGATACCGGTGGAACGTGAAGACAAAAAGGGCATAAAAAGCTGTTTGGTGTTTATGAAATTGCATCGGGCTAGAGGTGGAGAGTGAGAAAGAGCGTATCGTGGAGTTGGGGGTGGTCTAGGGAGCCATTTACCGGGGGAATCTTGTGACATGATGTGCTAAGAAACGAACATGACTCACAAGAAGCAAAGAGAGAAGGGATACAATGGGAGGGGCCAAGGAGGTAAAAATCAACTGAGAAATCAACTGAGGTGGCTGGGGCACCTACGGAAAAGAAAGGAGGCACATGAGGAGCGTCTGTAAGTACCTTTTAATTTTCAAACGTTATCGCGTTAATTAGCGTGACATTAATGCAAGATTACCGCAGTCATTATTGGGGGAATGGAAACCAAGGGGAAAAAATGTAATGGGGGCACATTTGTTGTGATCACATCTACTAGGCGGGGGGAAATGGGTCTTTGTGCCAGTGGCCCTGGTCAGTGGGCCCCAAAGAAACCTATTGGTGCAACATGTGCAGCGGCCACAACCAAAGACTGTGGTCACGGGCCATGGACGAAAGCCGTGACGAGTGGGCTTGAAAGAAACCTAGTGTATTAAAATAGACAGTGGGCACAGCCAGTGGGCGTGCTCGCTGGCCAGTACCAAAGTCCATGGCTAGTGGGCCCAAAGGAAACCTATAGGTGGAACATGTACAATGGCCACGGGCGAAGGCCACTGCTAGTGGGCCCTAGGGAAACCTAGAGGTGGAAAATGTACAATGGCCACGGGCGAAGGCCATGGCTAGTGGGGCATAGGAAAACCTATTGGTGTAACATGCACAAATGGCCCCTGAATAAACTATGGCATAACAAATCCCTAGAAATGTACTGGAAAAAAAACTTCAATTAAGTGACAGTTAAGGTGATAATATTTAATGCAACAAAACCCTTGAAATTCAGGATGTGGGACGGGATGATCATCTTAACTTGGCGTCCTCCCAGTTGCAAAGCTCATGAGCACATACTTAGCAGATGGGATTCACAATGATAAACAACATTACAGGCTGGCAAGATAGCTCAGTGGGTTGAGTGCTTGCTGCTGTAATCTGTGTGTGAAATGCAGGTCACAGGCTTGAAGCCCTTGCAAGGCCAACTCAGCCTTTCATGCTTCTGAGGTCAATAAATGAGTGCCAACTCTGGTTGGCTGATATTGTCGGTATATGTGTTATATGTAAAGCTAAATTGATATCACATCATTAGATCCTACGGGTCATCAACGGGGGGCGTCTAGTTAAGATGATCAGAATTTCAAGGGTCTTGTGGAGTTAATTCTGATCCCCTTACCTAACGTGTTTTCGATGCATACATATATAGATGGATTGGTGGCTAGATGGGTACACAGACATAGATAGACAGACACATGGAGAGACAGACAGACCTAGCGAGGAACATGCTCATCATATGTCTTCCCTTCTCCTAAAACTGCACCCGTATCTTGAGAAATAGAGCGGGTGAGCGATGAGGCAAGCGAAAACCACACCTGCATAGGAACCTAAACCCTACATCAGACCTACATAGAAAGGGGGTGGCCCCTCGTTCCATGATCACTTATGTACCATGCTTTCATATTGGACCCTTAACAAGGCCCCTTTTTGGTCTTTGTGTATCCCCGATGTGTACAAAATCTGGTTATCTCTGCTGGCATAAAGCCCTCGAAGCGTGACGTCTATGGAGACGCTTGGTGGCAAGTTGGTTAGGAGTCATCCACAATGGACGGGTTTACCAGATGTTCTTGCATCATTGTAGAGGAGTTTATATCAATCTCCTGGTGTGTGGTGGGGAGGAAGTGATGCTGGCAAAGGGCACAGTGTTGTGCACCGCTTCACAGACCGGGAGCCGAGAGCTAGAGCAGTGAATTTCTTGCCGGCAAAGGGCGTGGTGTTGTACGTCGCTAGTGTTTGGTGCTGAGGGCGTTTTGGTACAATCATCTCGCTCGTTATTGGATGTGGACAGAATCGATTTAATCTACAGCCCACTGCGGAGAATTAGGCACAGAGCTGGTCTCCGGTGAGAACGCTTCTTCAGTAGGAACTTTTCCTGTTTGCCCGGCTAACTGTTATTTTCCATCCTCCACGATTATTTTTTTTTTTTTTTTTTTTATTTTTTATTATTACTTGTACATAATCAACTAGAAAAACATGATTTTTACAAGGGGTATCAGTTCTTAATTTCAATAAAGTTCGAAGACCCACACAGGTGCAAAAGGCGGCGATCAGACGAGGCGTTGGAAAGTTGCGATCAAGTCGAGGTGGAAATTTTACAGAATAAAAGGGGGATATTCAGCCGACGCCTGATTCGCCAGTTGAGACTTCATGTCATGCATCTGTGTGGTCATGTTGGTATCCACCAAGCACCTCCGGTAAGGAATTCGAGCTTTGGTTCGCAATTTTGAGAAAAGCCTCCTGAATTATTTTTGCCGTAGCCGTTGCCCAGCGGGGTTTTTCACCAGAAATCAGACGGCACCACCATGTGTTTTCTTCAATCAGGGTTGAGTCGTGCCATAGTGGAGGAAGATAGGCCTGCCGTTCTTGGTTCAGCGAGGGGCAGTTCAGCAAGAGATGGCGTATTGACTCCGTGGAGTCAGGATCATTACATAGCCTGCAGGTAGTTATGGCAGTTAAAGATCTAATCCCCAAGATTTCTCTTGTGTGGAGCAGATTGAGACGTGCTCGCAAAAATGTTCCTCGAAGTTTTTTATCTGGGAATTTAGCACAGTAACTTAGGGGCGACTTCAACTTGTTAAATGTTGGCGGGAGATGTCTTAAGCATTTCGCTGCTGCCGCTTTTTCTATGGTGGAGATCCAGTCTTGGTTCTTTAATTTTTCGCTTACCCTTTGGGGGTTCGAAATTAGGTCAAGTTTGGAACATGACACTTCCTCCAGTGTGTGTTCTTGCCGACGCACCCAAAGCAGAACGGCTTTGGAGGACGTGGAGGACAGCTCTTGGCTGATGAAGTTGCAGATTTGAAGCCCATCTTTTATTAAGGTCTTTCTAAACAGGGCAAGCGAGGCCACACTGACAGTCGCGCTTAACGAGAGCAGCCCCAGCTCTCTTCTGACTGCTTCGATGGGAATTGCATTTGGTAAACCCAAAAGTGATTTCCAGATGTGTCCCTCTAGCCTTCGCCATAGTTGGTGTGGAATCGTGAACATTGCGTCCATGCCGTATGTTAGCGCTGGCACTATTTTCCCTTTATAGAAGGCAATGGCCGGGGAGAGTGAGTATTTGCCAAATTTCCTGTCGATCGCTTTGAGTTGAGAAGTCAAAAGCTTTGTTTTTGTCCAGAGGTGAGCTTGCATTTTCTGTTCCTTGCTTGAACCATCGATGACCACCCCCAGGTATTTGAAGTGGGAAACCACCTCAATTCTGATGTTGTTTACTGTCCACGATGTAGGTTTTTTGTGAGGACGAATGTCTTTTGAAAAAATCATGATTTTGGTTTTGGCCTGGTTTATTAGTAGATTGTTGGCTGACATATAGGCTGCGAGGTTATCGAGCTGCCGTTGCAAGCCGATTGGCGTCTGATCGAACAAAATCATGTCATCCGCGTAGAGGAGTCGAGACAGGACCGTGTTTCCAAGCTTTGGCGGAAAGGAGCGGACAAGCCGCTCAGAGTCTTTATAGTCACCAAGAAATGCGACAAAAAGGGCTGGAGCCAGTGGGCAGCCTTGCTTGACCCCTCTGTTTGCACTAATTTCCCTAGAGAGAGTGCCTTGTCTGTTCAGCCTGACCTTGAGAGTGGTGTTGGTATGCAAGGCCATTAGTGGATTTAGGACCGATTCTGGGCAATTCCAGTTTTTTAACTTGCCCCATAATTTCCTTCTGTCGACTTTGTCAAAAGCCTGTGAAAGGTCGATAAAGGCAGCATAGACAGGCTGAGAAGTTTCTTTCGTTTTCGCTTTCAGCAGGGACAGTATAAATATATTCAGTGTAGTGCTCCCGTGCTTTTTAAAGCCCGTTTGAAGAGGGTCATTGCAGGGGGCTGTTTTGACCCATTGTTGAAAGTGGCCTAGGAGGAGAGACGCAAAGATCTTGCCCATGATGTCCAGCAAGGCTATCGGGCGATAGTTGCCCGGGACGTCTCTGGGTCCCTGTTTGTAAATGGGAATAATGATGGATGTGCACCACGAGAGTGGGATCTTTCTCTTTTGTCTGCAGTGGCTGAACAAATTAGAAATGAAGGTGGACCATTCATGGTGATGTTTTTTTAAGTCTATGTTAGACAGCCCATCCGGACCTGGTGCTCTGGACGATTTAAGCCTTTTGATTGCGAGAGATATGTCTGATACGGCTGAAAGGTCCACCCATGGGGAATCTGGCATGGTGATACACTGAGATTTTTCTGCCGATGGACTCGCAAAGAGGTCGGTAAAGAAAGTAACCCAGGCTTGCTCCGGAACAGCGTTAATCATGTTTGAGGAGGTTGTCGCTTGCGTGTGGTTTATTAGAGACCAAAAATCTGCTGTCTTTTTAGTTGTGAGGACTCGGAGCATAAGTTCAGCATCCCGCTGGTAGATGCCTGCCCGTCTGGCTCTTAACCATGCCTTATACGTTCGAAATTCGTTGGCCCACTTGTTCCATGCTTCGACGGTTTTGACAGCTTTAACTTGTCTTTTTAGCTTTCTCAATGCTGTTTTTTTGAGTGCTATTTGTTTGTCGAAGTGATGAGTGTGGATCTTTTGGGCTTTTGGACCCAACGTCGAAGGATACTTATAGGATAGGAGGAGTGGGAGGTAATTTGGTCTACCAAGAGGTTCCAAGGGTGACTCCGCGTTTTGGTTTGTCACGTACTGAGAGGTAATTGCCCTTATATTTGCGGCAGACAGACGCAGGCGCGTTTGTTGTGGATTGAGCTCCACCTCGGGGAGGTAGCTGCCGTTCGAGAGCGCTGTTGAGGCCCAAGAGAGGGACAAAAGGTTATGGTCGCTTGACGTGGTTTCCAGCACTTGGAAGTCTTGGACTTGTGTACACAGGGCTGGAGAGGCAAAAATATAGTCCAAAGTGGCCGACCATTGGCCTCTTTTCCATGTTGGTAGGAGAGGCTGGCCTTCTCTGATCTTGGCGGCGTTATGTAGGTTCCTAGAGGACATGAGTGTCATCCATACTTCGCCTCTTCGTTCGGCTTGCGTGGGTTCCATGTCCTTCAAAGAGATCTCTTTCGGCTGGTCGCATTTAGCGTTGAGGTCACCACAAATGATGATCCATGGCGTCTCCCATTCGATACAAATGTCGTTGATTGTTTCCTCCATAGTTTGGCAAAAGAGAGATGTGGAAATTCTCTGTGGGTTCCAATAGGTGGTGATCAACGCAAGGGGGGGCGACGGGCTTGATTTAAAAGATGGTTTGAAGGAGTCCGACGGGCTGTTCCATGCCAACAGGACCGCCAGAACCCCGTAGGAGTTAGCAGTAGTTTTGAGAATTTTTAAATTTTGGTCCGATCTCACCGCTATTAAGAGACCCCCTGAGGGACGACCCAGAGGACCCTTTACCGCCGGTGATGTCACAATTTCGTAGCCATCCAACACAGGTTTGTCTAGCAGCCATGTTTCCTGGAGGCAGAGGATATCGAACTGTTGTAAGTCTATGCAGTTTTGAGTCGTTAAGTGAGTATGTCCCCTTGTGTTCCAGGAGGCCAGCATTAAAAGTTTTGGATGTAGGGGGACGTCGGCTTCCTCTAGTGATTGCTATTTTGCCTTGTTTGGAGCTAGGACTTCTTTAATCCAATGCCATGGTCCTGTTGGCCTTGTAGTGGGTTTCGCTGGTGATAAGGCAGAAGTTGAGTGTCGGTGTTGAGACCTGTAGGCACGACTATCACTTTGAGGTGAGTAGTGTCTCCGGGCATGTGCTGGTCTATCCGTGCGTTGCCTGTCGTGCTGGTGCTGAGACAAGCAGCGGGTAGGTGTGGCTTGCCTGTGTTCGCTGTGACAGAGGGACCTTTGAGGTGATGCATCTACCCAGGCCACTTTCGATGAGGTTCTGTATTGAGAGGAGTGGTCCCGGGTAGGGTCTGCCCGATGTTCATGGGTCTGGTCAAAGGTTGACTTTTTTCTTGATGGGGCATTGAAGTGAGACCTTAGCTTGTCTCTGCGCTCATGGAGGCGTCTAGATGGGCTCTGGTCGTTGTTAGTTTTCTTCTTTAAGTGTGCCCCAAAAGGGGTTGGTCTGTCGGCGTAGGTTTTTATTTCTGAGAGGAGGAGCCCCATTGCCTTTAGGTCTTCGCCTGCTTGTTTACAGATATCTTGTATTGCCGAGCTATAGATGTAAAGGTGCGCCTTGGCCTTGTTGTCTCTGTGGTAAGGTTCGACCCGCTGAAAGTGGTCCGATTTCAAATGTTTTAAGGCGGGTATTGACGATGATATTTTCAGCACAGTTCTTCTGTTGAGAATTATGTGTTTATCTTTGCTTGAGATCTGTTCAATTTTGAACAGGGTTATGGTTCTAGTTGTCTTAACGTTGGATGGGTTCAGTTCCGTTGGCTTGGGGGTCTTGGATAGCTTTGACGGCCTTGTTTTATCTACCACACTGTTTTGAACATGGTTAGTGTTTCGTTTGGTCGAAGCGGTTGGACCAGGCGTGGGCAGGTGGTGAATCTCGAGATGCTTCCCAGCCGGCTCCCATGTTGAGGTGGATGGGGCATCAGGGAGCGCCTGTAGAGTGGGCAGCCGGCGAGGGGTTTGTCCAGCATCTTGAGTAGATGAGAGTGCCATAGGCAAGTCGTCCACTTCTTGGACTGGGGTTGGAGATAAAAGACTTGAATCGAAAAATTCTTCAGAGGATTTCGGAGACTGAGCCAAGGCTGTTATGGTTTTAGGCCGTGGCCTGGCCAGATCCAAAGTGTCCGTTGAGATAGAATGGCCGGAGTTTGTTAAGCCGCCTTCTGACAGGAGGTTGCAGGGATGGATCGGCGGGGAGGATTGACGATCGCTTAGCGCTAGTTTTAATGTCTTTTTGCCTTGGAGTCTCCGTTGGGTCCGGTCCTGGTTTTGAGCGGAAGTAGGGTGGAAACTGGAAGTGGGCGTTAGAGCCACTGACGTGGGCTTTGGTTTGCTCGAAAATATTGGAGCGAGATCAATGAAGGAGGTAGTGTAGGACGTCTGTGTAGAGCTGTCAGCACAGATCTTTTGAGGAAGGATCGTCGTCCTTATCGCAGGTGAGTGTGGTTGCTGTGGGGCCAACGGTGTTGGGTCTTTTGAGGTGTTAAATATGTCGTGTTTCAAGTCGATAGCAGTGATGTAGCCTTCGAGGAAGGTGAGTTTAGACTGAATGGAGGCCAAGATGGCCGTGTTGTCTCTTGATGCATCTCCTAATGATTCATAGAGTTTGCAGAAAGGGGCCATTGCGATGGTTATTGCCGACATAATTGTCGTTAAATCTTTTCTATTGCCCGATGTGTCTTTTTGAGGTGTAGAGGCAGGATCCAAGAGTGGTCTATTATTTCTTGGGAAATCTCTGGGTCCTAAGGATGCAGGGTTCGCCAGGGAATGCCTGCGCCTTGCTGATCTTCCTTCGAGTTCTACATCATTTGAATGTCTCTCTGTGACAGGGCTCTGGTGTTGGTCGCTGTCGTCTTGTATGATAACGCTGGGTGGCGGATCTGCCAGCGACGCCAGGGGGGGAAGAATGGGTAGGTGGGTTTTCGTCCACGATTGTGTGGACTTTACTTTGTATGAAGAGACAGGCTTGGGCTATAATAAGTCTAGAATACCCGGGAGACCCTGGTTAGCCGGGCAGTCTTTGAGTATTAAGTGAGGAGATGAGCTGGGTTCCGGGTTTCTAGAAAGGGGCTTCTCGGCTTGGACATCTGGGACAGTGATGAGTGGAGCAGAAAGGATCCGCTCGGGGGTCAACGTGACTGGTGTCGGGAGATCTTGTAGGTTGTCTTTGGGAATTAAGGTTAGACTCAGGTCTGTAGGGCAAGTGGGTGACTGGGGGCATTCAATAGCTACAATTTTTCTGGTTTTTAGGGCAGGCGCGGCTTCGTCAAGCGCTTCTAGAATTTCCGCATCAGACAGCTCGGAGTCGGTGGATAGTTTTCTTTTCCCTTGGATCTTGAAGAAGTTCAGCAAAGCGGATGACAAGAGAGGTGTGGGTAAAGAAAGTTTAGAATCACCTCTCTTTTTCCGAAACTGGGGTCGGGCCTCACTTAGTGGATGCTTGGAAGATTTTGCTGGTACAGACGACAGGACTTGGTGTTTTTTTTTTTTTTTTGTTGGTACCATCAATTTATTGAGCGCTTGTGTCGTTGGCACAGGTTTCGTTCTTGTATTAGCTTGGTTTTTGTGAAGTGGTCTTATTTGGGCGCACAGTTTTTTGTGCGAAGCAATGTTCGGAGAGATGGAATCCTCGTCTGAATCTGTGTCAGTTATTGATTCCAAGAAGGAATTCATTAATGTGTCTTTGGGTTTGTTTTGAGATTGAGATTGTGAATCTGAAGGAGATTTGAGAAGAGGAATCTCAGCTGTAGATATATTGTCTTGCAGAGTGCTAAGCTCAATATCGGATGCTTGTGTGAGATTGACTGAGGTCAGGTCCGGTGCCATGCAGAGCGCCACTGGGGCCTGAGCGGAGACTAATTGTTTTTTTAGAGTCTCGCGTCCAGCCGTATCCGATAAGGTCCTGGGGTCGTCCGTAGTTATATGAATCATCGCCTCGGTGGTTATGTTGGACGTGCATGGCTGGGACTCGGAACAAGGATCAGAGACCGATAACGGCATGTGGGCCGAAGTCAAGTTGAATGAAGTGTCTGGTGGTGCCGCCATGTTGTTCAGCTCAGCCATGCCGGCTGATATAGCGGAGTCCGGCCGGGCTGTGCCGGGTGAGTCAACTGGAGCGTGCGCCCTCAGACCCACTGACAGGGACCCTCCGGTCCCTGCACAGAATGGGTCACTCGCCGAAGCGGTAAGAGGGCAGGTCGCGTCAGGAACTGGAACCAGACAGCTGGCCGACGCTGTGGCGTTAGCTGGTCCACCTTTATGCACTGTAAGGTGCGTATGGACGATCCGGGACTCAGGCCCAGGGGGGGCGCCCGGCTTCACAGGCTCCATGGGTGCCGACGGCTGTGTCCCAGAAGTTATGGTAGTTCCATGAGTTTGGCTCGTCAAAGGAAAAAGAAGATATTCTCGAGGAGTCGAGGCAGGAGACGGCAGCGTAGCGGTCGCCGTCAAGGGCCTCGAATGATGTAAAGAGGTTGGGGCCGAGGCGGCCGATGGTGCATATAGGTTCTTACGCGCTTTGCTTCTGAGTCTGCGCTGATCTGAATCTTCCTCCATGGGAGGGGGAATTGGGGAAGGGGGGGGGAGGGGGAAGGATCACAGTGAGGTAGGTGGAGGAGGGAAGAGAAGGAAGAGAAGGAGGGAAGAGAGGAGGGAAGAGAGGACACGGTAGGAAGTGATTGGCGGGTAGAAAAGGAGAAAAAAGAAGGAGGGTGAGAGAACAGAAAAGGGTAACCGGTAAGGAAAAGGTATAAGGAGGAGGATAGTTGGTAGTTGATAGGTTTCGTGGACAAGTTAGTTGTAAAAGTTACCTTGGGGCTCTTAGACCGTCTGGACTCTGGAGCCTTGTCCCTTGACCTGGCGCGGACTGGAGCAGACTGGAACTCTGCCCGAACTCCGCGCGCGCTCCGCGCGCAGGGCAAGTTTTTAAAGGTGATGCTGGGAAAAAACCTTAAAGGCACAGCAGCGTCAGCAGAAGAGCGTAGAAAGCACGTCCTCACTCGCTAGTCACTGGAGCAGACTGGAACTCTGCCCGAACTCCGCGCGCGCTCCGCGCGCGCTCCGCGCGCAGGGCAAGTTTTTAAAGGTGATGCTGGGAAAAAACCTTAAAGGCACAGCAGCGTCAGCAGAAGAGCGTAGAAAGCACGTCCTCACTCGCTAGTCACTGGAGCAGACTGGAACTCTGCCCGAACTCCGCGCGCGCTCCGCGCGCAGGGCAAGTTTTTGAAGGTGATGCTGGGAAAAAACCTTAAAGGCACAGCAGCGTCAGCAGAAGAGCGTAGAAAGCACGTCCTCACTCGCTAGTCACTGGAGCAGACTGGAACTCTGCCCGAACTCCGCGATTATAGCTTGGCTCTGGGACGGTGGCCTCAATAGGCCTTGTGCTCTGTTTTTATTTGTTTGAAATGATATGTTCTAATTGGTAGCCAGGATCCAAGAGAGTCAGAGATCCCTCTGCTTGACGGGAGCTATAAAGCTAACTTGACTTAATCGCAGGGAGCGACGGAAGGGAGACGGACTAAGGCGGCCCCCAAGCAAGTCGTGCATGCCCGCTTCCGCACGCTGTGCTCTACTTGACCCACTGTTGCAACCTTCCATCTATCGCTTGTGTGCATGGGGGTAGATTTCTATTCCATGGTATACTTCCTCAGGACTCTTTTTGGGCTGGCACTATATCCTATTGGACTTGCCTAATTGGCTTAGGACTGTTTTTTTTTTCTTTTCTTAATTATTTAATTGAGTATTTCAGTATAAGTCCTGAACTTGTTTTAATTCGTTGCATAACCGCTTGTATCAATTGTTATCTCCCGACATGCCTTTCCTAGGGCTGTCTCGTGGAACGTTAGTTATTCCAGTCGGTCTAAAAGGAAAGCAAACGTTGTGATTCCTCCAAAAGGAATGACATAAAATGTTTGAGCCGATTAACGAGGTGAACGCTTTCATCACTGAAATCAAGGGTCTGTTACAGGACATGGATGGGTCAGGTGAAAGGAACGGCCTTACCAAGAATGATTAAGTCTGTCGATCCAGCTGTGTGGTAGAGGGTGGGGGTATTGGATCAGTGAGAGAATAATTTACTATACGTCTGGCCCAGCCGGCGCACACCCTAATCCCCGAGTCGCCCAGGCTAGGAGGCAGCAAAATACCACTCTTGGGGATTCTAAGGTCCAGAGGGGGGTGGGTGGGATCTATATCTGCCCCACCAACGTGGTATGCACCAATAGAATAACACCACATAATGTCACTGAACTACAGATTGGACCTGGGGTGAGAATAAGGACACGTCTAATGCACACGCGGTGGCTAGTGGGATCAGGGGCGTCTCACAGCCCGGGGTTATAGAGGATCCCCGCGAGGAGGTGACAGTGGTTAGCCCATCTATCCCGCTGGCTAATGGGTTCTCCCCCTAGAAAGTAACATGGGAGCAGCCGGGATAAGGAAAGTTAAACAGACGAGAGCTCCGCTCCCCCCGAGAAACCTAGAACGCGCCTGGCCTGAAAATTAGAAAAGGCCAGGCTTCTCGCAGGTACCTTAGCCAGGGGGAGGAGGAGGAGATGGTTCACACGTCCCAAAGGTGTAGCTGCCAGAATGAACTAGATTGCCAAGAATTACAGAAGAAAATGAAACGTTTAAAATATAACATCGCAACGCGTGTGTCCATGGTGGAACAGCTGAGTGGGGGGATGCAGCTATGCCCCGCGAATAATCCAAGTGTTCTCCCATTAAGGGTGTGAGGGCTCGTACAGGCCCTATGGGCCCCACCAGTTCCTGCTCCCCAGAAAGTAATATTACTAGCGCTGTTTACAGTGAGGCAAAGAGGAACCAGGCCCTCTCAGCATGATCAAATCCAAGGGTTGCCACTATTAACCAGCACGTGACCAATAGTCCCCCCAAGTGCTATTCCCAAACACTTGCTTAGCAAAGGCACGGCCCCTCTGGCTAGAGTGGCATCAACTGGGTAACAGCGTTCAAACATGGGATAGAAGGGCGGAGCCCTCGGTTACCATGGGCAACGCCTCTAGAGTGGCCGTAGGAGCATTTGAGAACGAGGCATGCCTGACAAATAAGAGCAGCCATTGGATTGGGTCTGTTAAGCGATGTGTGTCTGTCATCAGGGGGGACATTGCTCCGTGTCGGCGGCGGAACATGTCCAATAGCGAGACTCTTCTAACTTGCAGAGATTGGGCTGAGGGCCTCCTTGCTGTAGAATATTGGGCACGTCCTCCGCAAGGTTCATCAGACATTCTAAGAGCCTTTCCACGGTGATGACGCCCCATGCTGGCAGCCAAGGGCATGGTCACGGGAGGGGGGCACCTCCAGTAGAAGTGCTAGCCAATCATGAGTCGCCCAGTCAGTCTGGGACAGGCAGAGTGCTTAACACCAATGTTGGGGAACGACTTGAGGAAGTGAATTGACTGGCACAGCAGGGCAGGAGGTCTGCAGGCCCCCTCCCAATCGCTCCCTGTGAGATGGTCTCATAGAGCACCGATGGCACAGCCAAGCATATGAAAGACCCTAGTTGCTGTGAGTTTAGGCAGGATTTGGGGATATCTATTTTACAGGAAACTTAGGCTAAGGATGTGGTCGATATGCAGGGGCAGAACATGTTCTCAATTTCCACTCGGAAAGGCTCTAAGGCAGGGGTCAAGTCCCAGAAACAAAGTGGGGGGACTCATGAACATTCCAATGAATGTGGTGTCATCAAAAATTAGAATATCAAGGTGCACTCTGAAAAAGGTGGGGGGGACGCGTGTGCCCTCGACTTGAGCCCTGCTGTAGGGACCGGCCCAGTGGTGGTCTGCTCATCTGGGTGGAATCTCCCATAACTGGCAGTGTAGTCTATGTGCCTAACGGGCATCACAGCCTTTATACCTTTAGACCGAACAGAAGAGGTCCATTACGCATAGTAAAAATAACATCCAAGAGATGTTTAGCGCATGGGACGAGTATGACTCAGTTAAAACTCATATTTTGGTTGCTGGTGACCTTAACCTCCAGTTTAAGGGAACTGAAGAATTATGGGATGACTAAGGCTGGGCTCGGGAAATACCTGCCTTCGTTGCCCATCCTCCAAAACATGCGTATCCAAGCCATCGATGCAGTCCATGTTGGACTGCTGAGTGCCAAAGGGCAGCGTACACGTGAGCATGCCACCATCTTACACTCCTCTCTTGCACTCCATCGAAGAAATGGTGAACATTAGTTGGAGGGGACGTGTGTAGTCCAAGTGCAAACACGGCAGGATTAACCATGTGTTTTTCTTATTGTACCTAAATTATAAAAATGGTAAATTGTAATGTTCCTTGGAAGCAGGGAAGCGCCGGGTCAAATACATCAAATCGTAGGTGCTTCAGGAGCTGCTCTTGGGATGTAGTATCACAGTGGTAATCCAATGTTCCTGGGCTCATCTTGGGCCCTGCTGCCATATTCATGTGTTTTTAATACGATCAGAAACTTCTAATGAATGCCTGTCTCTCTTTTTCAGTGAGCTTGAATGGCCCCTCCCGAAAGCTGGCCCCGTATCGGCCACCAGGACATCTTTTCTCACCGCCCATTCTCTTCTCCGTGGTCTTCAACATCCTGTTCAGTGTAGCCGTGCACACGTATGCAGTGTTCATGGTCCAGAGGCAGCCGTGGTACAGTGAGACCGACCTGCACAGGTGAGCTCCAGAATCCAGCACCCACACCTGTCTTCTTTAGCATGTTGAGAGTAGAGAGGGAGCCTAGAGCTCTCCAGACGTTTTGGACCTACGACTCCCATGATCCCTCGCCATTGATAACGCTGACTAGGACTGATGGGAGCTGTGGTTCTGCAAAGCATTTGGAGAGGCACATGTTGTAAACGTTGCTAACGAAGAAGGTTGAGACGCTGCCACCCACCCCGTATTCACATGTCTCTCGGATCTTGGCGGGCGGCACGCAGATACCAATTCATGATCGCTCTCTGTCTTCCTTCCTCTGGTGTTTCCTGCTGAGAAAGGCCTGCTGCGGAAATCCTCTTGAAATCAAGCGAGCACCACTGCACTCCTCCATTTGCAATCACTGTTAGGGTGTAATGTTTCACGTTCCAAACTTCAAGTGTCGTTGTCTGTGGTCCACTCAACAGCAGCAGTGAACCCAACCAGGGCCGGCTGAGGGGAGATGTTGTATTATTCAGTGGGCATCATGTGTTGCCCTTGCAGCTGAGATGTGCACCTGTCAGACGGGCGGAGAGTAAACAAGGGGAGGGATGAATACGTGCTCTGCCGGTGGTTGCGGGAGATTCCCAAATCTTATATGTGCCGAGGGGACATGAAAGCACGTGATCACATGAGGCTCCTCTCCTGTTCACCTCTGAATAACCACAGCTAAACCCACTGTGACCCCCAGATGCAGGCGTTGGGTGACCATGACTGAAAACCTTTGCAATTGATGTTCGCCACAATGGCTTGCAAGCACTCATGGTCCTCAACTGTTTCATGCAAGCTGTTCTTTGCAAAGGCATGCAATCTCAGCAAGGAAGGGTCACATAAATAGGCTCATGGGGGGCTATCTGTCTGATAAAGGGAGGAGGGGTCCAGGGAATCTGGTCTATCGTTGGTGACCGATATCATGACCTCTGCTGCATACCATTATACGGGCCGAACCGGCCTTTCTGTTCTTCCGTCACATTTCCCCTATGTCCTGTGTATAGAACTGTTCTGTGTTGTATAAAGGTGTTGCTTAAGTAACAAAAAACTCATAATGCAAAATAAAGGAAATATTGGTAATAACCTTTCGTTAATGAACACCAAAATGCCCAGCATTGCTTCAATGTTGAACAACTCCAGTAAGCTGCACTCCCTCCTAGATACCCCAAAAGTTGATTTAAACATACGTTATTATTTCATTTTTTTAAATTCTTATGATTCGGTTATAAACAAACCATTGCACGATATAAAAATATGAACTTTGTCAATAACAATTCATAAACATTTCGTATTACATACATTTAAAATGCGCCATACTAAAATATCTAATGTCATGTTAATTATTAAACAAATGATGTTTAAATCTGGGTATCTGCAATCTTGTCCATCGTGTTTACCCCACAGCAGACATCGGTTTCTGGGTAGAAATATGGGGTGTCCTGATATGGTGTGTGCCCAGGATCCTGTGTGTTCCTTATACGCCACCTAGTAAATATTCCGGGTAATGGGAGCTGTGCACGGTGGGCTGTTTCCAGTGCAGTGCTGCAAAGCTGCATGTTCCTGTTTCTTGGGGGTCTTCTCGCTCCCACCAATGTCCATGTGTGATAGTAATGCATTTAGGCACAGCACGCATCTTCTCGAAACGATGCCAGTGCATTTGAGGAGGCATTGGGAAGGTGCCAGATATGCACATGTATGTGTACAGTACATGGCCAGGATTCTTTTCTGATGTATATACTCCGGATTGGGGGTCCAATCCCATAATTTAGCCTTTTTCTTTTACTGGGGATGCATTTAGCTAAGGTGAAGTATTAGGTCTGAATCCCAGTTAATCTGTTCCTGGAAATGTCTGCAAGTGACCATTCATTACCGCTTATTTAGGATTTATTTTCCCACCTGTAATAATTTTGTTAAAATAGCTCAATGAGGAAGTCTGTCTTTTGAGAAGGATCTTAAAATATACCATGTTCTGTCTTATTTTTAGTAAAGTCATGGAGGATGATACGTTCTACTGGGATACCTCTACGTAACCCTAAAGCTGATCTCCTGATTTCTCCTTCGAGAATATTTAACCCCTTCACTTCTTTATCAGTGAATATGTCCAATCCATACAATATTCTGACAACGAGACTATGTATACATGTTGCTAAATCCCTTAAAAGAGAAACCACACAATGTCCGGGTAAAACGGTTCATTTGGAGAAATGTTTTTATCGAATAAACTGGTCCACCCTTTCTATATTGTTCTCATCTATGTACTATTTAAATTGTATATTGACACTTTACTACTCAATAGTATTTTGGTTTGATTGTAATTTAAATTTGAATTGTTCATTGGATCATAATCAGTTAGCCCCTCTATGGAGCGTTGTAATCTTATTGGTGTCTGATCAGTGATCACAATTTATCAGATAGCATCAATCTTTGGTGGAAAGGAGTTTACCTCTTTGAAATGATTTCCCAAGTCTGAAGTGTAAAGATTGTGTAACATCGGGGCTAAACACAACCTTCCTTCATGTCTGTTTAGCTCATGCGACGGCAGCCCGGTGAACCTACACTCAATGAATGTGTCGATGAACACGACTTCTCCTTCCAATGGTTCGATTGTCAACATATTCAAAGCCCACGAGAGCTTCGAGAACACAACCCTGTGGCTGCTTAGCACAAGCCAACTGGTGATAGCGGCATTTATATTCTCCAAGGGGCAGCCTTTCAGAAAACCAGTCTTTACAAACTGTAAGTACCCTGCAACAGCATTGGGTGTCCATTTCTGCACTGTAAACTGAAGGTTTTACACTGAAAAAGCATTGAAATATAACTGTGTGATGTGTGGCGGCAGTGCCTCTGTCCAGCTAGTACCAAGTGAATGCATACATTGTTTTCTATTTCACCCAATTAACCTCTAAAAGGATTTCTGTTCACTTGTGTAACCCTTTTATTGCAGGGACGTTATGCTTTCCTACAGAAATAATTTGGATGTACATAAGGGCTCTGTAACTTTTGGCTCTCCAGATTTTTTGAACTACAAGTCCCATGATCCCTCACCACTGACTATGCTGCCTAAGGCTGATGGGAGATGTAATCCAAACAATCTGCTGCTCATTATTTTACATTCCAGGGTGCTGCAAATCAAACAAAAATATTATCGGTCTCATTACGAGTTTGGCTGTAAATTGTAGAGTCGGTGGCAACTCTGCCAACTTTACCACTATGTCAAATTACGAGTTTGGGCCTGGAGTGGAGGATTTGCCTCCAGGAATATCCTGGCGTTAAATCCTCCAACTCACCGCCGAAAAATTGGCAGAATCAGTGTACATTTTGCCATGGTAATTCTGCCAAAAAAGCCTCATTGAGTCCAACAAGCTTAAATTAAATAGGGATTTACACTGCCACCAGCACTTGTAATCCGGTGGAAATTCCGCTGGCCTATGTGGCGGTAACAGTAATTCGTTTGGAGAGTATTCCGGTGGATTTACCGTCGGAATACCACTCAACTCGACATGAGGTCCAATGTTCCTGCACTAAAGGAAATAGAACGTTTTATGTCAGGAAAGGCGCTAGAGTGTTAGGGGAAAAGTGCACGCTTAGTTTTTGATTTTTGCGATTAGGGGGATAATGCCATGCAAAGACACATTAATGCTGCCCCCCCACCCCATCCATTGATCCGTGCTAAGCCCAGACCCCCTGGTGTTACCTAGTCACTTATGTACAGCTCAGTGGGTGCAGGTCAGCGAGTGATCTTGAATAGGAAGGTTTGCTGAATGCTGACATTGGGTGTAATGCTTGGGGCTGATGGGGCTGATGGGGCATCTGGAGCCCCAAGGCCTACAGTCCCTTAAAGGCAGATCTATCTACTTTGTAGAAGGAGAAAGAAACCCATGTATGACATTTTAGCTACTTGAGGGACAGGGGTTGGAAAAGGCAGGAGACTCTTGGAACTTTAACTGAACCCGCCTGCATGACGTGTTGCATCGGGCAGCAAAACAGACCAGACAGTTTTGTGCCACTATTTGAAGCAAAAATCAGATTTTGCCACTTTTAAAATGTGAGCCATTGGGCTACACTAGAATTTAGAAAAAACAGATTGTATCCATTACATAATGAAATAAGCTAGTAAAATGATTTATAAGCATTACATCTTCTGTATGTGTTCCTACTGTTTTCACAATCGGCGCCTCTATAAAAACAGCATTGATCCAAAATGGATCAAAATGAAATTAAATGATATTTTATTTATATTGTGCTCGTACACAAGTGTTTCAGAGCGCGACCAGGCAAAAAGGGAGGGGAACAAGGGAGAAAAGACAGAAAAAAATGCAATTTTACTAGGCCCAGTGACATTTAAGAAAACACAAGTGCATGGAAAAGGAAAACGGGGGAAAAGTGCATGAAAGGGGGGGAGTGCAAAGTGTGAGGCAGAGGAGAGAAAATATAAATAATTATTAAATAGAATAAAAAATAAATAAGGGCGATACACCATGGTAGTGCAGCCAGCAAGTGGCAGGTGAAAGTTAGTCAGAAAGGTATATCTGATGAGTGCAGAAGAAAAGTGGGAGGGGGACTGTATGGGTACAGATACATAAACCCTAGTGCAGATGGTGGCCTGGAGGCAGGGCAGGAGGGTGGCAGGGAGAGCAGATACCTGGGCCCGAATGAACAGAGGGTGGCCAGGTGCACGATGCCAAGAGAAGAAACAGATGCATAGGAGTGAAGGAGGGCAAAGGCAGAGGCAAAGAGGAAGGTCTTGAGATGCTTCCGGAACCAAAGATTTTTTCCTCAAGTGTCAAGGTGGCCGGGAGGCTGTTCCAAATGGAGGCACCAGCCGAAGACAGAGATCTACCCCCAGCACGTTTCTTTGCAAAACGACTAACCCTGAGGGAGTTAGAAGTAGAGGAGCGAAGGGCTCGAGAGGGGAGGTATTTACGGAGGGATAGTTGAAGGTATTTTGGACCCAGGCCCCAGAAAGCCTTGTGGACAATGAAGAGGGTTTTAAATGTAATCGTCGCATCCACTGGGAGCCTATGAAGGGATTTCAAGGCTGGAGAGATACGATCCCAGGGCTTGAGGCCAAGGACAAGTCTCGCAGTCCTGTTCTGGATGAGTTGTAGAGGGCGGAGAGTGGAGGCGGGTAGATTTAGAAGAGACTGTTACAGTAATCCAGTCTGGAAAGAACCAGAGCTTGGGAGACAGTGAGCTTTTGAGGGAAGGAGAGGAAAGGCAGAGTACCCTTAAGGAGGTGAAGTAAAGAGTTTGATTTTTTATAGACATCAGAGATGTGTGCGGAGAAGGAACGTGTAGAGTCAAAGATAACCCCAAGGTTCTTAGCCGTGCAGGTGGGGGTGGGAGGAGGGCCAAGGGAGGCCAGACAGAGAGTGAGAGGAATGGATGGAGATGGTGTACCAATAAGGAGGATCTCAGTCTTGTTGACATTTAGACATAGATCATTTGCGAAGATCGAAGACAAATCTGTCAGATTCAGTCATGGTAACACGAGCAGAAAACACATTGCAAAATGGATCTGCATAACCATTCCCCTCAATATTTCACAATTTGCAGTCAAGTCAATATATGTTTGATTATATAGGTCAGGAAGCCGCTATTAGTCACAGATATCAGCCCTGCATACCTGGTATTCACCAACAGCCATCAGGACAGGTGGTCACAAATGACATCCCATGCCACAAAAACCAGGGGTCTGCAGCCTGTGGCTCTCCAGATGTTCCAGACCCTGACTCCCACGCCAGGCACATAAACCAGGGGTCTGCAGCCTGTGGCTCTCCAGATGTTCCAGACTCTGACTCCCATGCCATGCACATAACCCATGGGTCTGCAGCCTGTGGCTCTCCAGATGTTCCAGGCTCTGACTCCCATGCCATGCACATAACCCATGGGTCTGCAGCCTGTGGCTCTCCAGATGTTCCAGACTCTGACTCCCATGCCATGCACATAACCCATGGGTCTGCAGCCTGTGGCTCTCCAGATGTTCCAGGCTCTGACTCCCATGCCATGCACATAAACCAGGGGTCTGCAACCTGTGGCTCTCCAGATGGTTCCAACACACACTCCCCTGCCGTGTACACAAGTCAGGTGTCAGCAACCTGTGGCTCACCAGATGTTCCAGACTATGATTCTCATGCCATATACATAACCCATGGGTCTGCAGCCTGTGGCTCTCCAGATGTTCCAGACTGTGAATCCCATGCCATGCACATAAAGCAAAGGTCTGCAGCCTGTGGCTCTCCAGATGTTCCAGACTCTGACTCCCATGCCATGCACATAAAGCAAAGGTCTGCAGCCTGTGGCTCTCCAGATGTTCCAGACTCTGACTCCCATGCCATGCACATAAAGCAAAGGTCTGTAGCCTGTGGCTCTCCAGATGTTCCAGACTCTGACTCCCATGTCATGCACATCAAGCAAAAGTCTGCAGCCCGTGGCTCTTCAGATGTTCCAGACTCTGACTCCCATGCCATGCACATAACCCATGGGTCTGCAGCCTGTGGCTCTCCAGATGTTCCAGACTCTGACTTCCATGTCATGCACATAAACCAGGGGTCTGCAGCCTGTGGCTCTCCAGATGTTCCAGACTCTGACTCCCATGCCATGCACATAACCCATGGGTCTGCAGCCTGTGGCTCTCCAGATGTTCCAGACTCTGACTCCCATGCCATGCACATGACCCATGGGTCTGCAGCCTGTGGCTCTCCAGATGTTCCAGACTCTGACTCCCATGCCATGCACATGACCCATGGGTCTGCAGCCTGTGGCTCTCCAGATGTTCCAGACTCTGACTCCCATGCCATGCACATAAACCAGGGGTCTGCAACCTGTGGCTCTCCAGATGGTTCCAACACACACTCCCCTGCCGTGTACACAAGTCAGGTGTCAGCAACCTGTGGCTCTCCAGATGTTCCAGACTCTGACTCCCATGCCATGCACATAACACATGGGTCTGCAGCCTGTGGCTCTCCAGATGTTCCAGACTCTGACTCCCATGCCATGCACATAAACCAGGGGTCTGCAGCCTGTGGCTCTCCAGATGTTCCAGACTCTGACTCCCATGTCATGCACATAAAGCAAAAGTCTGCAGCCTGTGGCTCTTCAGATGTTCCAGACTCTGACTTCCATGTCATGCACATAAACCAGGGGTCTGCAGCCTGTGGCTCTCCAGATGTTCCAGACTCTGACTCCCATGCCATGCACATAACCCATGGGTCTGCAGCCTGTGGCTCTCCAGATGTTCCAGACTCTGACTCCCATGCCATGCACATAAACCAGGGGTCTGCAGCCCGTGGCTCTCCAGATGTTCCAGACTCTGACTCCCATGCCATGCACATAACCCTAGGGTCTGCAGCCTGTGGCTCTCCAGATGTTCCAGACTCTGACTCCCATGCCATGCACATAAACCAGGGGTCTGCAGCCTGTGGCTCTCCAGATGTTCCAGACTCTGACTCCCATGCCATGCACATAACCCATGGGTCTGCAGCCTGTGGCGCTCCAGATGTTCCAGACTCTGACTTCCATGTCATGCACATAAACCAGGGGTGGGCAGCCTGTGGCTCTCCAGATGGTTCCAACACACACGCCCCTGCCGTGTACACAAGTCAGGTGTCAGCAACCTGTGGCTCACCAGATGTTCCAGACTATGATTCTCATGCCATATACATAACCCATGGGTCTGCAGCCTGTGGCTCTCCAGATGTTCCAGACTGTGAATCTCATGCCATGCACATAAAGCAAAGGTCTGCAGCCTGTGGCTCTCCAGATGTTCCAGACTCTGACTCCCATGCCATGCACATAAAGCAAAGGTCTGCTGCAGCCTGTGGCTCTCCAGATGTTCCAGACTCTGACTCCCATGCCATGCACATAAAGCAAAGGTCTGCAGCCTGTGGCTCTCCAGATGTTCCAGACTCTGACTCCCATGCCATGCACATAAAGCAAAGGTCTGCAGCCTGTGGCTCTCCAGATGTTCCAGACTCTGACTCCCATGCCATGCACATAAAGCAAAGGTCTGCTGCAGCCTGTGGCTCTCCAGATGTTCCAGACTCTGACTCCCATGTCATGCACATAAAGCAAAGGTCTGCAGCCTGTGGCTCTCCAGATGTTCCAGACTCTGACTCCCATGTCATGCACATAAAGCAAAAGTCTGCAGCCTGTGGCTCTTCAGATGTTCCAGACTCTGACTTCCATGTCATGCACATAAACCAGGGGTCTGCAGCCTGTGGCTCTCCAGATGTTCCAGACTCTGACTCCCATGCCATGCACATAACCCATGGGTCTGCAACCTGTGGCTCTCCAGATGTTCCAGACTCTGACTCCCATGCCATGCACATAACCCATGGGTCTGCAGCCTGTGGCTCTCCAGATGTTCCAGACTCTGACTCCCATGCCATGCACATAACCCATGGGTCTGCAGCCTGTGGCTCTCCAGATGTTCCAGACTCTGACTCCCATGTCATGCACATAAAGCAAAAGTCTGCAGCCTGTGGCTCTTCAGATGTTCCAGACTCTGACTTTCATGTCATGCACATAAACCAGGGGTCTGCAGCCTGTGGCTCTCCAGATGTTCCAGACTCTGACTCCCATGCCATGCACATAACCCATGGGTCTGCAGCCTGTGGCTCTCCAGATGTTTCAGACGCTGACTTCCATGCCATGCACATAAACCAGGGGTCTGCAACCTGTGGCTCTCCAGATGTTTCCAACACACACTCCCCTGCCGTGCACACAAGTCAGGTGTCGGCAACCTGTGGCTCTCCAGATGTTTCAGACTATGATGATGATGGTGATAGGTTATTTATAGCACGCTTAATACCCAGAGGTTTCTAAGTGCGGACCCGGGGATCAAACCTGTGGTGCTCCGTGTCGTCTTTCTTCCAAGGCAAGCATGTTGCCCCTAAGCTATCCTCCGGATACCATGACTCTATGCCATACACATAAACCAGGGGGTTGTAGCCTGTGCTTCACCAGATGTTTCAGACTATGACTCCCTGGTCTTTTCCCTAAACGTGTCTCCCTAGAGCCATTCGGTCTTCTAGCTCCAACTCTCTGCAGATCAGACTTTTTCCCAAGTAGAAAGTGTCGGGTAAATCGATCTCTTCGTCAGGTGCCTGCCTCTGGAATAGCCTCTGTATCCCTCTCAGACTTGACCCGGACCGCCTTAAGTTCTGTGAGCTTCTCAAGACCCTGCTCTTCTCTACCTCCTTCCCTTCTGCCCTCCCTTGCTAATGCGTCCATCTGCTGCTGTGACTGGCGTCCTGGTCCCTTATGAGTCCTACAGAGTTCCAGACCATCCTTGTACAGTCTGTACCAGCACCCACCAAACCAGACCCTCCGGTCTACCTTCACTGACCAGCCTGGAGGGGTTGGGCATCCCTCCTGAGTCTGGTCCACCCACTTTCCTCATACTTAGATGGTGTCCGCCCTGGCATCCCCTGGCACTTTCCCCACCTGGGCTCCCCCCAGCACTTGCCCAGGCCCTGGGCCCTTTCTTCCTCCTTCCCCACTCCCCCAATCATCATTTACCACCCCCTCTGCCCTTCACATCTCCCCCCTGCGCTGCTTGTTACTGCCCTTCCACGATCCAAATGTCGCAAGGCCGCAAAGGACCGTTATTGTTGTTTTCTCTCCCATGTCCCCCACCCCCAGGAAATACCTCTTTGCTGTATAGTGCGCCTTATAAATATTCAATGAATAAATAAATAAAATACGCAGAAATCCTGACTGTGCCGTACATCCCATGCCAAATGACACCGTGTGCCCTTTTCGGCAGCAGCCTCATTCAGCATAATGTTTGGAACTGGCGTTTTCCCCAGGTGTCCCTTCTCTCTGCAGGAACCTCACAAGCCCCCCTCTAGGGTCGGGGTTGTAATGCGGCGACAGCGGTGTCAGCTACTAAACACCAGCTGTCGTCCTTCGGGACCGTCGTAATCTCGTCGCCCATCAAACAGCATCAAAGTCCCTACCTTTAAACTGAAAAGAACTGGTGGGCCGAGCTTCCCGGTCCTAGCAGCGCAGCTCTGGAACTCCATCCCAGATGCACTTAGAGCCACCCCCTCCTTCCATGTGTTCAAAGCGACCGCTAAATGCCCCAACTATACCAAGTACTCTGTATATTTACTGTAAACACTGCAACTGTAACTTATCCTTATTGTAAATCATCCGACATGCAACACATTAAGATGTTGATATATGTAACATATCTCTGTGTAAGTAAGAACTGTTTGATGTATGAACCTGTAATATATGATCCTGTAACTTAAGAAATGTAACATACTCATGTACCTGTAACTCAAGATTTTTTTTCTGCAAGCGCCCAGTTGCTTAACGGCCAGGTGCGCTCTATAAATAAATAAACAATACAATACAATACAATACAATGTGTTCATTGCGGCGTCCTGATCCCGGTGGGTGACATGCATGGAGACTCGGGGTGCGCCCCTAGCCTCGTGCCCGTGACTGGCCTTGCGGAGGGGACCCAGAGCGCGCTCGTGCACTTTCTGCCGGAGCCCGAAGTGCTGCCTTGTGTCCTCAGCACTTTGTGGTGGGTGCTGCAGAGCGTTTCTGGTCACGTGTGCAGAGGGAGGAGCACAGGGTGATTCAGAGCTTTGAGCCCTCCGGGCAGAGGGTCCGGCCTCCAGAGCATCCCTCTTTTCTTGGATGTATGACACGTGGCGATCACTGAAGGCAGACCTGGGGTGCCAGGTAGCCTGATAGGGGTGGAAGAGGCTAAGGGCCCAGGGACTTTGCCTGGGATGGACTTGGCACCAGCCAGAGTGCTTTGAAGTGTCCACGTGTCTTTATGGAAAGCCAATACATATCCATCATTGGAGAGATACAGAGAATTCACTGCAACAAGACCATTGCACTGGGTATCACGCAGCACGTGTGAAGCTACCATTCATAAATGCAAGGTGGATTACATGATTACGCGCGCACCAGTGATCTACTCTCCTTAACCCTTATCTTCACATGGTTCCTCTTGCAGATCCCTTCCTGTTCCTACTCCTGGCACACGTTGCAATCTGCTTGTTTTTCATCTTTGCTGACATCCCTGTAGTGTACCGCGTCATGGAAGTAAGTGCCAGTGGGTCACAAGACATCTGCGATCTCCCGCTCTCTGCACTCTCTCTCTCCATCTCTATGCACTGCCTTTCACTCTGCATCTCTGTCTCTTTCTCCCGCTCTCTTTTTCTATCTCTCTCTCTCCATCTTTCTGCACTGTCCATCACTCTACATCTGTCTCTTTATCCCTCTCTTTCTAGCTCTATCCTCCTCTTTCTCGCTCTCCTTCTCTCTCTGTGCCTCTGTCTTCCTCTCTCTGTCTCTCTCTCTCTCCATCTCTCTGCGATGTCTTTCACTCTGCATATGTCTCTGTCTCTCTCGTTCGCTTTCTCTCTTTCTTGTTCTCCACCTCTCTCTCTCCATCTCTCTGCACTGTCTTTCACTCTGCATCTCTGTCTCTTTCTCCCGCTCTATCTTTCTATCTCTCTCTCCATCTTTCTGCACTGTCCATCACTCTACATCTGTCTCTTTATCCACTCTTTCTAGCTCTATCCCTCCCTCTCTCTCGCTCTCCCTCTCTCTCGCTCTCCATCTCTCTGCACTGTCTTTTACTCTGCATCTCTGTCTCTTTCTACTGCTCTCTCTATCTCTCTCTTTCCATCTCACTCTCTCTCTCTCTTTCTCTCTCTCTATTTCTCTTTCTGTCTCTCCATCTGTATGCACTGTCTTTCACTGTCCACCTCTGTCTTTTTCTCCCTCCATCTCGCCTTCTCCCCTAAATCACTCTGGGGCTATCTCTTGCTCTCTGGGCAAAAGGCGTTTTGTATGGTGCACTCTGTCTGTTCGGTCACTCAGTCGGTGCCGTCTGGTACTCTCTCAATGTCTCTCGCTGTCGTCGCAGCACTGACCAGTCAGATGCCAGCGTGTAGTATTAGACATGTCTGGGTGTTCACAGAAGAGTCAGATCTGTGGTTTTAATCTGAGAACAACCCTTTCCAAAATGAAAGACATGTTTAGAGATGGTGTCTCTTCTGGGAGACATAAGCTATTAAATACACGCTGCTAATATTGTAAACTGGCTCCTTTTAAAAGTGTATAATCTTTATTTCTAATGCTAACTTGCAGTGTATAGAGGTCATATAAAGTGTATATAGGAGGTGCATTTATCTTACTGATCAAAACCCAAAATAAATATATAAGTGATTTCCTTTTGTACTCTTTCCAAATACCCCTATGGGAACGAGGAAGTGGACCAATAATCCTATAGAAAGAGCAGACCTCTTGGCATTTATGCTCAAGTTGTTGCAGGCTTGAACCGATAGGTTACATAATGCCCACTGGGCTCCATGCTCGGCCCCAACACTCAAGCCTAGTAACCATGAACCATATATAGCAATGTGGGCAGCCTCTGACTTTCTGTGTAATGTGGACATTTCTGCAGCATCTGCCACCCCAATGGCGTCCGCCTGGTTCCTGCTTCTCAATTCGTCTGCTCCAAACTCAGAGCTTTGCTGAATTTCTGAAGTAAAGGGCGACCCGGATCTCAGGTCGAAGAGTCTGTGCTCAGCCCTCAAGGCGCCGACATCCTCAGAGAAGTGTATTTCCGTTGAGAAAGGGCTGCTGTCCAGGGCTGTACGTCTTGGATTACCTGGTCTGCAGCGACAGGCCTGGTACGAGTTTACGATCTCTCAAGAGGACGCTGTGCACGTGCCTGTAACTTGCACCCTAATATTGACTTCTACTTCGCCCTGCACAGGAAAGGGAAAACCCGGAAGTGGTTTCAAAGTCCTCAGCCTCCGCCCACTTCCCCCAGAATCCTCATAGACTGAAAATCCTGCGCTTTATGCGTGCACGCTTTTTGAGGAAGCGCTGTTGAGAAAGGGCTGGGGTGGTGGGGCTCCTCCCTGGGCGTACTAGTGTGAAATACGGTGTCAACCACAGCTTGGCCGCGTAGCCGCGAGGCAGGCGAACCGTGGTCCTTTTCTAGAAGCAGAACTTCATCTTCTAGTCGAAGTGTTTGTCTCTATTATAGTGTGAGGTTGCCTCTGTGCAGATGTCTAGCCGCTCCTGGCTGTATTCGTTGAAAACCAGCCTGCCAAATATTATTAATGAAGCTGTTTCTGGTCCCCGCACGCCAACAAACACAGGTACGTTCATTAGCCACAAATCAATTGTGCGTGCACCTTCCCCAGCCTTGCATATCCCACACGGTGTTGCTGCCGATTAATATTGGCAGACCATACTTGTTTGGCACAAACAAACCTATAGCATACAACAGGGGGCTGGCTGATTAGGCTCACGTCGCCCTCCAATCATTGCCATTTTTTGCCCAAAAGCCTCCCGTGGAAGCTCTCCCTGAGACCCACGTGCTTTCTGACTCTGCCTAATTACCAATTCCAGAAATTGGGCCGGTATTTGTGCCGACAGACAATCCCATTTCATCAGACTCTCATTCTTTGCCAATTCACGATGACCTTGAGCTTTCTATCTATGGCAGCCAGTGTGAATCACCACAGTACAAGCACCATGTGCCCAGGCGGATGTTCCGAATGCTCTGCACATCGTTCTCAATCCCTCTCGTATCTACACCCCACACCGCAGCGACCCAGCCATACTCAACCTGTAGGACGCATGAACCCATCTACTCCAATGATTGAGAAGCGCCTTCGGCTATTAATAATGTGATATTCCGTAGGCTTGTGAATCTTCTTAGAGTTATATGCTTTTCACAGGACACCCTCTACTGGTTGGTTCGGAGTATTACATCAGAATCCAGAAGGGGCCGTCAACAGGAGCATCAGACTATCCCTGTAGGACGTGTGCAGGTGCCCATTAACTTCACACATCAAGATCCCCAGATCCTTTTTTATTCCAGCCATTGGTTGGCCACTTCTTAATGCCGTATAAGACAAAGTAGTCTTTTGACAATGTTCTGCGGTACCTTTTCAAAGCCAAACACCCTTTTGTTCCACCAAAGAGGTGGAGAGACAAGCTGCCAATTGTTGACGCTGATTGAGGACCACCACCAGCGTCAAGGCACACAGTAGGGAAAGTGGAGTGGGGTTAAAAATTGCTAGTCTTGCCTAGAAGGCCTCTATACCCCGGCCCATGTTTTTCCTTGGTCCACTTGAATCTCGCACCACTAATGCAAAACACTGCATTTAAATTCTGCACAGAGTGTAATTCGAAATGCTCCTTGGAAGGACATGCACAGTATGTAGCAACTGCCTTCCAATTGACCACACTGAGAATCAGCGTCAGGCGTGAGAGCAATGTCAAGCACACAAACCTAAAGGAGTGCTGTTGGGGGCTTACGCCATGCAAGCTGAGTCAGAACAGAGCAACACCGCCACCTTGGCGGCGGTAATCAGGGTTGAGGATGTAAGCACAGTGGTCTAAGTTGAGACAAGCAGTAAAACCAATTGAAAATGTTGTGTCAAATCAGTCTACAAGGATGTCAAGGCGCTTCCCCCAATTTGATATGTATATTGGTTAAGGCAAGGAGCTGCAAGAAAAGGGTCCTGGCCTGAGACTGTACAGGAAAAAACACTGGAGAAAACGAAGATGATGGACCCTATGGTTCCTGCGCTCACTTGAAGAACAGAAAATGGTTAGAAATCACTCAAAAACTTTTCTCATTGCAATTCAGCAATGTTTATTGTTGTATTCAATACATGAAATGGTTGTTGAATGGATGTCATTCAAAAAAATAGTTTCCAAAATGTTATACATAATTGGGTCCAAAAAACAGAAAGCTTCACAGTGGACGAACAACTTGGAAATATGCTGCCATTCTCTTAGGTATCCAAATAAGTTAGTTGTGCCTATCCCTTTTCCGACACGTGTTTCTCCGTCACACATAAGACGGTTCATCGGGGAATGTCGGTGGCTACTTGTATGTACTGATCATTTGAACAGCATGGTGTATTCCCAACGATGGTGTTAATAAAGCTACGACAAAAGGAGAAAAGGACAGAAATGAAAAGCTTAAAGAAGTGAACACGTATTTTGGGGAGTTTATTAGCTGTCTTAAAAAGTATGATAGATGTACTTACAAGGTTTCTACCGTAACCTTTTGTATCTCGTAGGTGGTTTCCATAATAAATCAGTCTGTCAGGTGGACTATTTAGACTAGTCCTCAATGAAGGTAATAGGTCTGTTTGAAACATACATTTTAGGTGTAAATAAATAAATAATGTTGGGACGTCCCGCGCTAGGTTGTAGAAACATATAATAATGGCCAATGCTCACGATAATCTAGCTCGACATTTTTAACACGTGGCAATACCCTCTAATTTGAAGTAATGCCATATTCAAAAGGTATGGAGGTACCGCTGACAAAAAATGGTCTGTTTATAAGCTAGGTCATTATTGCCTTAACGATTAAATCTCACACCTGCCCACTGCTGCCATGTGGACAAGTAACTATTCGAAAAATGTTGCAGTCAGAAACACAATGTACAGTAAAGTGTATCGGCGGCTGCACCTGTTGTATGTGGGCCGCTTTCAAAATCTTGCGCTCACCTGGATTAACGGAGTTACATTTCGGGATTCTTCGCAGTGCAATTCAACAACCATTTAATTTAATGAACACAACAAAAAAGAAAAGTTTTTGAGTGATTTCTAACCATTTTATGTTCTTCAAGTGAGCGCAGGAAGCATAGGGTCCATCATCTTTTTCTCAAGAGGTAAAACCTAGCAGTCTGCCCGAGCTGCATAGGACCGGTGTTGAGCAGGCCGGTAGAACTCCTGTGCGACCATGAGACTGCCCACGCACGTAAGCCCAAACACCAACAAAAGCCTGAAAGCACCACTTTGGGGGTAGCATTACATTTGTGAGGTCATCTCACAAGACTTCAGATTCTAACTGGTATAAAGCATTAAACGCAGTTGGAGCCAGTGCCAAAAATCATCACATGCCATAAATATGATAGCGATAAGGTCAGAATTCAGAAAAACAGAGTTTCCAAAGTGAAAACATCCACATGGCTCGAGGTACAGGCTTCAGCAGACACATACACAGAGGGGGGAAATCCCCCTTCACAGCTACTCAAAAAGGGGTTGTTTGAATTCTCAGACTCAGGTGAAGTAGAACAAGTTACTCTCTTACATGGTAACGTTATTTCGATGGGATGGTCCGACGACGTATTCCATATCTATGACAGTAATCACCACAGCTGTGCTGCTTTTGAAAATCTTTCGGCATCTGCGTCCTGCGTCGATGACGTCGATACGCTATCCTCGAGGGCCTCCATCGAGCCGACATCACCAGATGTTATAAGTAGGACGCATGACGGCCGTAGCCTCAGTTGTAGTTTTTTCCCCCAGAACGTGTGGCACCAATCTTCTGCCAGTATGACCACAGAAAGCCTTGTGGAAACGTAAGCTGCAATCGCATAAGGAATTCTGTAGCGGGGTAGGCAGGGAGGGAGCGATATGGAATATTTCGTCGGACCATCCCATCGAAAGAATGTTACTAGATAAGAGAGTAACTTGTTCTTCGAGGGGATTGGGTCCTCCGACGTATTCCATATCTATGACAGACTCCCAAAGCAGTACCAGCGTATGGAGGAGGGAAAAGAATTTAGAATAAAGAAATTTTGAATGCCCAATCAAATTGCAGAGTAAAAGACCGCCTTGCCAAAGGCCAGATCCTGCCCATGGATAGAATCTAGGGAGTAGTGTCGTACAAAAGTATGGACCGAAGCCCAAGTGGCTGCTTCACAGATGTTACGAATAGGAACACCCCTCTGCAGATAATCCATCTAGACAAAGTCTGCTTAGTAACAGCTTGTCCCAAACGCCTGACCCAGGACATGTGTGAAATGTAGAAACTTAAAGCCCTCCTAGGATCTAACCTATGGAGCCTCTCCTCGTCCTTACCAGGATGCGGAGGAGGATAAAATGCCGGAAGAACAACCTTCTGGCTTAAATGAAATTCCGACACCACTTTTGGAAGAAAGGAAGGACGAACTCTAAGGACAACCCTGTCCTTATGAAACACAGTGAAGGGTGGCTTAACTGAAAGTGCCTGCAACTAAAAATACCGTTTTCAGGGTTAACAGTCTCAAAGGACAAGAATGTAAAGGCTCAAATGGAGCACACATTAGAAACTTGAGAACAAGGTTCAAATCTCAACCGGGCACCTGGAAAGGTGACGGAGTGAACACATTAGTGAGCACTTTCAGAAACTGAGAAATTAAAGGGATTTTAAAATAAGAACACTCCTCAGACGAGCGCTTAAATATGGACAGCGCAGCCAGGTAACCTTTAATGGTACCCACTTGCAGGCCCTTGTCGGCTAAAGAAAGCAAAAAAGACAGAACCACAGGAATGTCACATGAAAAAGGATCCACATTCTTAACCCTGCACCAGTTGCAGAACTTTCTCCAATGGCAACAGTACAGGGACTTTGCTGCCGGCCGTCTGGCCGAGAGCAACACCTCCATCACATCTTCAGGGAGGTCCCAATCCTTATACCTCAACCTTTCAGATACCAAGCGTGAAGGTTGAGGGATCTGACCTTTGGATGGAGAACCTGACCCCCCTCCCGTGAGAGCAGATCGTCTCAGTAGGGAAGACGACGTGGAGGGCAGATGGAGAAGTCGAGAAGGTCCGGGTACCACGTCCTCCGGGCCCATGCCGGAGCAATGAGGATCATCCGGGAACCGAACCTCTGTAAACTCTGCAGCACTTGCGGGATGACGGGGACTGGAGGAAACGCGTACAGCAGTGGGAAGGACCACTCCACCACGAACGCGTCTCCTAAGGCTCCTCTTGGAGGAAATTCCCGCAAGCAGAGCCTTTCGCACTTCCGGTTGACACTGGAGGAGAAGAGATCCACTTGAGGGGTCCCCCAAAGGGCAAAGATCTCCAGGAGAATCTCCTGAGCCAGCTCCCACTCGTGAGAGATCGCACTCTGCCTGCTCAGAGCATCTGCCATCTCATTTTCAACTCCGGCCAGATGAACTGCCGAGATCAAAATTCCCTGCTGGATGGCCCAGAACCAGAGCTGCATCGCCTCCCTGCACAGAGGAAGTGACCCTGCCCCCCCTTTTTGTTGAGGTAGTGCATGACCACCGTGTTGTCCATCAGAATCAGGACATTCTTCCCTCGCACAGTCAGCAGAAAAGCCTTCAGGGCAAGCCTGATGGCCCTCGGCTCCAACAGATTGATATGGAGTCTGGACTCCGATGGAGACCAACGACCGCTGACTGTCAACTCATTGGCATGAGCTCCCCAACCCATGAGGGATGCGTCCATCACGATCGTCACCTCTGGCCAGGGCAGCCAAAATGGAGCTCCCCTCATCAGAGTGCCTTCGTTGGCCCACCACAGCAGTTCCTGAGTGACCGAGGGTGGCACCTGAACGGGGTCCGACATTCTGCCGGAGGACAGTGACCACTGCGTCTTGAGAGCCCTTTGCAGCGATCTCATCCGCAACCGGGCCTCTGGCACCAGAAGAATGCAGGATGCCATGAGGCCGAGCAACCTCAAGAACTCGAATGCCAGGAGACTCTGGGCACGTCGACAACTTGTGTACCATCTGCTGAATGTGAAGAGCCCTCACCTGGGGAGGAAAACACTGCCCCAGGGATGTGTCGAGCGCTGCTCCGATGTACTGGAGCCGCTGAGTTGGCATCAAGTGGGACTTCTTTAAGTTGAGGGAGAAGCCCAACTTGTGAAGGGAGTGGCAGGTGATGTACAGATGATCCAGGACTTGCTCGGGAGAGCGCGCCCTGATCAACCAATCGCCCAGGTAGGGGTAGACGTGAATCCCCCCTTTCCTGAGATACACTGCCTCCACCACCATGAGTTTGGTGAAGACCCTCGGGGCGGAGGTCAATCCGAACGGCAGGACCTGAAACTGAAAGTGCGAGTTGCCAACCGCGAACCTCAAGTACTTCTTGTGCTTGGGATGGATCGGCACATGGAAGTAAGCATCCTTGAGGTCAAGAGACACCAACCAGTCCTGGAGTTGAAGGGCCTGGAGGACTTGAGAAAGAGTAACCATCTTGAACTTGTCCTTCCTGAGGAGCTTGTTCAAACCGTGCAAGTCCATGATGGGTCTCAATCCCCCGTCTTTCGTCGAAATCAAAAAATAAGGGGACTACCATCCCTTGTTCCTCTCCGCTACAGGCACCAGTTCTATGGCGCCTTTCTCCAGCAGGGACTGAATTTCCTGCACAAGGAGCGGATCCGGACTCTTCAAAGAGAGATTCCCTGGTGGATTGTCGTGAGGCCTCTGCCGGAAAGGAAGACAGTAGCCGTGGGCTATGATCTCCAGAACCCACACATCTGAAGTAATGGCATGCCATTCTACAAGATGCTGTGCCAGCCTTCCCCCAACCGGCGAACCATGGGACATGGCCTCATGACTGAGCTGAAGCAGCTGCGGCATTGCCTGAGGGTAAAGAGGCAACTGCCCAAGCATCCTTGACACCTTGAGTGCCCTGTTTTCCACCTCTGGCACTCCTACGGTGGCCCCTTTGATTTGCAGCTCCTCTCGATCTACTAATGGATGAGTAATATCGAAAGGAACCTCCCCTCCATTGCTTTCCCCTAGGACGAAAAGGTGGAGGTTGGCGAACTGCAGCGCTCAACGGCTTCGCTGCAGCTTTGGAGGTCTGCAACCTCTCAAGTCTCTCGTCAGCCTTGCTGCCAAAAAGATGTTCACCATCAAAGGGCATGTTGAGAAGCCGGGCTTACACATCAGGAGCAAACCCCGACTTCCACAACCATGCAAACCTGCGTATTACGGTGCTTGCCGCCATGGACCAGCTGACACAATCTGCCATGTCCAGACCCGACTGAACGGACTCACAAATGGCATCCTTGCCAACCTGCACCATGGCAAGAAAACCATCCTGTTCCTCCCCTTCGGGTATATGATCAGCCGCTAATGAAGTACAGGTCCACAGAGTGTGTGTGAAACGTGACAAGGCACACACAGAGTTGGCTGCCTGCAAAGCCATACCCCTGAAGAAAACACTTTCTTCGCCCAGCCATCAAAATGCTTGTCGTCCCTATCAGGAGGGATGGTAGGGTACTACTTTGCTGGGGCCGTAGCCGCCTGCACCACCAAACTCTCCAGAGTGGGGTGCGTGGTCAAGTAGCAGGGTTCGCTACTGGCTGGATGGTATTTTCGCAGCAAAGACTTGCTCACTGCCGGAAGACTCTCCGGAGCAGTCCAAGCCGCCGCCACCCTTTTTTGCAAGGCCATATGGAATGGCAGTACCGGGTCCGTTGGCGGACCTTGGTCGAGGATATCCGTCAGGTCATCCTGCAGAAAATCCACTGGTGGTGCAGACCACCCCAAGTATTCTGTTAGCCTCGACATAAGGCGCCGGTACGAGGACTCAGCATGGGTACCAGGCTCAGGCCTACAGAACTCCACCTCTGGAGAGGTGTCCAGGCCACTGGCCTTGTGCAATGACTGCCGCAGGTCTTCAATCTGGCTATGCCCAGACAAAATCTTGTCAGGTACCTCCTCAGGAAGCATATCTTCCTCCGCCCTTCATCCACCTCAGAAATATAATCCAGAGGCTGGAACGAGGGCACAGAAAAAGGGACAAAGACATTTTTTTCCTTGGCCAGAGTCTTGCTAGGGGGTTCCACCGTGCCACGGGGTACCTCCAACAAAACAGCCTCGAAAGGCGTTGAGGGCGTCGATGGAATCGGCATCGACGTCGAGCGTTACGCCGACAGCTTCGACACAGTCCTCGAGGGCGCAGCCCCGAGCGTGTCCTTCGACGGCCTGGGTGCCGATGGCGTTGACGGCTTCCTCGGGATGGACCCTCGTGAGAGTCCCTCGACGACCTCAGAGCAGCCGGCGTCGATGTCTTCTTCGAAGAATTCACAGGCTCCGACGGTCTCGAGGGCGTCGAGGACCGGGACCTGGAACAGGCATGTCTAGAGCGACCAACCTTTGTTCGACCAGGACCTCGAAGGCGCCAGGTGATCGCGATGACCACTCGAGCCCGAAGGCGTGCGAGTAGTGTCTCTAGCATGGTCACAGCCAGTGTCTTTCGAAGGCGCGGACGGACCGGAGCCCTGCGACTGAAAAATCACCATCATCTCCTGCCGAAAGGAATCCCATTCGGCAGGAGTGGAATGCTTGTTGGGACAAGCAACCCACCAACGGGCGGAGTCCTCAGACGAGGACGGGGAAGGTGACCGGTGACGGCGCTTCCGTGAGTGCCTCGAAGAGGCAGAGGAATGGTGGGACCTACTCCGGGACCAAGACTCCCCCGGACTGACGACGACGATGCTGAGAGTCGCCCCTCGAATCGTCAGCCGAAAGGCCAGCGGACTTCAATTTACGGTGCTTGGCCATCTTACCTACAGCAAGCTTCTTCTTACGCTCCTGCAAGGCCTTCGAAGTAAGCGACTAGCAGTCTACACAGTCAACCGTGTCGTGGTCCTCACCGAGGCACCAGAGGCAGGCGTCGTGCAAATCCGTCAATGACATCTTGGACCCGCATTCCCGACACTTCTTAAAACCCGGCCGTGGGGTAGAAGAAGATGAGGACATCATAGATATTCACAAACTAACAGGTTCGAGGAACCGAAAGAACAGAACTCAGAAGAGATGAGACGCGCCGAGATCTCCGAAGCAAACTCGTTCACGAAAAAAATGGAACAGAGGCTACAGGCGTCGTGCGTCCTACTTATAATATCCGGTGACGTCGGCTCGACGGAGGCCCTCGAGGAAAGCGTATCAATGTCATTGATGCAGGACGCAGACGCCGAAAGATTTTCCGAAGCAGCACAGTTGTGGTGATTACTGTCATAGATATGGAATACATCAGAGGACCCAATCCCCTCGAATGGGAGGATGAAGAGACAATATTGGAAGAGGAGGCTCACTCCCTTCCAACACTTACGCCTAAGAGTTCACCCCAGGTCTCTGGAGAATCGCTTTTTTAATGCCACTTTGACTAAAGTTCTCTCGATCATGCAAGATGCTGAGCTTAGGGTGCTCAAACAACGGAGAGGCACGACACCTGAGCATTCACCACAACAAAAAAGAATTAAGATGCAGAGAGACACTTCAGCAGACCATCTAGATGAGGACTTGCAGGGGTTACAGGGTGATGTAGATGACCTGATAAAATACCCTCAAGAGGAGGAGGACATTGCCAGTGCAGAGGAATAGCCTCTTAATTCCCCTAAAGACAGACATCCTCCAGTTATGACCTCTCCAACCGAGGATCATTCTCAATACCCCAGTCTGCTGAAAGGAGGAGCAGAATGCTTTAGTATTAGAGCTCAAGTGTTTGATGAGAATGTTGACTTTACAACGGATCTCCTAAAAGGGAAGAAGCCAGTTTGCCACCGCATCCCTTGAATACACTCTGGAATAAAGTGGATCCCTCCCTCACTGCTTAATCCAGAAGTCCTCGCCCACAGACCCAGTGCATATACAAGGTCACCCAACACCTGACTCCCTGGCGGCTAGCACCTCAGACAACCCTCCGGTATGGAAAAAGGGGCCTTCTTTTGGGTGAATAATTGCCACTTCAGAGGTGTACAGTGTTTGCATTGCAATGCCAGCGCTCTAATGGCCCACCACAACAGGGCACAATAGGATGAAAAGGAGACCCCAAGCAAAGATATCCCTGCTGCACGGGAGTCGGCGTTCCCAAATATCCTCCACGAGGGAACCAGACTCCCAATCAAGTCATCAGAATGGAAACAGCTGGCCATCGAGTGGCAGAATCCGCAATACTAAGTAGAATGCCTGGCATGAGGCAGCGGCTCCAAGCCAGAAACAGAAGCCCATGGAAGGCTCTTACGGGTTGGCAAGGCAGTCCATGATGCCCTGCAACTTCCCAAAAGACAGAAGAATGCCTTGGGGGCACCTTCTCCTACTGCAAACAGATGTTCTGGCCCTCCAGAAGGGGGCAGTCAAACCAGCACCTTAAAGCAAGTGAACACAGTTCTCTACTCCCTGGATTTCCTTGTGCCCAAAAAAGACAAAACAAAAATGCCTATCCTAGAGATTTGCCCACAAACAAGTTTGTATAACCAGACAAGTTCAGGAAGACCACATTACATGGCAACATTGGATAAGAGAGATGCATACTTTCATATTTCAATGTTCCCAAGTCTCTGCAAGCCCTTACGTTTCAAGGTCGACAAACGTCGACATTTCCTTTTGGGATTGCATGGCCAATTTATGTGTACACGTTGTTGCTCATGCTAGTGACAGCACATCAGTCTGCATTATGCACTTAGGAATTCAAGCTTACAAACCTTTCACAGCAGACATATCTGTCAAATATAAAGATCTGTTCTCATTCTAATATTTCCCAAATGCTCCAAACCATCCTGGAACCCTCACTTTCATGCAAAGCATCCGGGAACCTTCACCTTCATGCAAAGCATCCTGGAACCCTCACTTTCATGCAAAGCATCCTGGAATCCTCACTTTTATACAAAGCATCCTGGGACCCTCACCTTCATGCAAAGGATCCTGTACCGCTCACTTTCATGCAAAGCATCCTGGAACCCTCACTTTCATGCAAAGCATCCGGGAACCTTCACCTTCATGCAAAGCATCCTGTACCCCTCACTTTCATGCAAAGCATCCTGGAACCCTCACTTTTATACAAAGCATCCGGGAACCCTCACCTTCATGCAAAGGATTCTGTACCCCTCACTTTCATGCAAAGCATCCTGGAACCCTCACTTTTATGCAAAGCATCCTGGGACCCTCACCTTCATGCAAAGGATCCTGTACCGCTCACTTTCATGCAAAGCATCCTGGAACCCTCACTTTCATGCAAAGCATCCGGGAACCTTCACCTTCATGCAAAGCATCCTGTACCCCTCACTTTCATGCAAAGCATCCTGGAACCCTCACTTTTATACAAAGCATCCGGGAACCCTCACCTTCATGCAAAGGATTCTGTACCCCTCACTTTCATGCAAAGCATCCTGGAACCCTCACTTTTATACAAAGCATCCTGGGACCCTCACCTTCATGCAAAGGATCCTTTACCGCTCACTTTCATGCAAAGCATCCTGGAACCCTCACTTTCATGCAAAGCATCCGGGAACCTTCACCTTCATGCAAAGCATCCTGTACCCCTCACTTTCATGCAAAGCATCCTGGAACCCTCACTTTTATACAAAGCATCCGGGAACCCTCACCTTCATGCAAAGGATTCTGTACCCCTCACTTTCATGCAAAGCATCCTGGAACCCTCACTTTTATACAAAGCATCCGGGAACCCTCACCTTCATGCAAAGGATCCTGGAATCCTCACTTTCACGCTAAGCATCCTGGAACCCTCACTTTCATGCAAAGTATCCTGGAACCCTCACTTTTATACAAAGCATCCGGGAACCCTCACTTTCATGCAAAGTATCCTGGAACCCTCACTTTTATACAAAGCATCCGGGAACCCTCACTTTTATACAAAGCATCCGGGAACCCTCACCTTCATGCAAAGGATTCTGTACCCCTCACTTTCATGCAAAGCATCCTGTACCCCTCACTTTTATACAAAGCATCCGGGAACCCTCACCTTCATGCAAAGGATCCTGGAACCCTCACTTTCATGCAAAGGATCCTGGAACCCTCACTTTGATGCAAAGTATCCTGGAACCCTCACTTTCATGCAAAGTCTCCTTGAACCCTCACCTTCATGCAAAGGATCCTGGAATCCTCACTTTCACGTTAGCATCCTGGAACCCTCACTTTCATGCAACACATCCGGGAACCTTCACCTTCATGCAAAGCATCCTGTACCCCTCACTTTCATGCTAAGCATCCTGGAACCCTCACTTTTATACAAAGCATCCGGGAACCCTCACCTTCATGCAAAGGATCCTGGAATCCTCACTTTCACGCTAAGCATCCTGGAACCCTCACTTTCATGCAAAGTATCCTGGAACCCTCACTTTCATGCAAAGCATCCGAGAACCCTCACTTTCATGCAAAGCATCCGGGAACCCTCACTTTCATGCAAAGCATCCTTGAACCCTCACTTTCATGCAAAGTCTCCTGGAACCCTCACTTTTATGCAAAGCATCCGAGAACCCTCACTTTCATGCAAAGAATCCGGGAACCCTCACTTTCATGCAATGTCCCCTGGAACCCTCACTTTCATGCAAAGCATCCGAGAACCCTCACTTTCATGCAAAGTCTCCTGCAACCCTCACTTTCATGCAAAGCATCCTGGAACCCTCACTTTCATGCAAAGTCTCCTGGAACCCTCACTTTTATGCAAAGCATCCGAGAACCCTCACTTTCATGCAAAGCATCCGGGAACCCTCACTTTCATGCAATGTCCCCTGGAACCCTCACTTTCATGCAAAGTCTCCTGAACCCTCACTTTCATGCAAAGCATCCGGGAACCCTCACTTTCATGCAATGTCCCCTGGAAACCTCACTTTCATGCAAAGTCTCCTGGAACCCTCACTTTCATGCAAAGCATCCGGGAACCCTCACTGGTACTTTTCCACGATACCATTTTCCATAGGGTTATTTTCGAAAGAGTACACCAGACTCTACAGGAATAATAACTTATTACCAGAAATGAGTGTACATGGTTATGCAATCTTTTGATAATGTGCTTTGCTTAGTAAGACAGTGTAACGTTCTTATTACGGCCAAAATATATACTGGTAGTGACCAGTTTACAATACAAGTACAATTAAAACATGTCCTCTTTTGTTTAACACATTATTTTTTCTGAGAATTCTAACTATCTTGTCTCTCAAAATGTGTTTCCTTCTTGAAAAGGGTTCTGGCCAGATAATGATCTGCTTGTTCTCTTAGCCGCACAGTAATATTTCATTTGGTGTGCTGACCTGTTTGGTAGCGCTGCTGAATCTGCATAGAGATTACACTGTGCACAAAGACTATTAATGGACACAAATAGACATAACCAATAGAGTTGTTGATCCTGCAGCCAGGTCCTGTGGTCCCTTACAGGGACCCTCTGCATGTCCTATCGGTATCCCTCGCACCTCCTCTCATGTAGACCATGTCCCCGCAGGGTGATGGCAACACACGCGGACAATACATGTCCTCAAATACCGCCCACCCCCCCCCCCCTTGGCTATGTCCCTGTAATTGCTCTCAGAGAGAGGGGGAGAGATAGGAGGGAGAGAGATAGAGAGAGGAGAGAGGGGGAGAGAGAGAGAAAGAGAGAGAGAAAGAGAGAGAAAGAGGGAGAGAGAGAGAGAGAGAGAGAGAGAGAGAGAAAAGGGGACAGAGAGAGAGGGGGGGAGAGCGAGGAGTGAGAGAGACAGAGAGGAGCGATGGGAGAGAAAGAGAGAAAGAGAGGGAAAGAGAGAGAGAAAGAGAGGGAAAGAGGGAGAGAGAGAAAAGGGGACAGAGAGAGAGAGAGAGCGAGAGCGAGAGAGAGAGAGAAAAGAGAATGGGACAGAAATAGAGATAGATATATATAGAGAGAGAGAGAAAGGGGGAGAGAGAGAGAGAGAGAGGAAGAGAGGGAAAGGGGGAGATAGAGAGAGCAAAGAGGACAGAGAGAGAGGGGGAGAGATAGGAGGGAGAGAGATAGAGAGAGGAGAGAGGGGGAGAGAGAGAAAGAGGGAGAGAGAGAGAGAGAGAGCGAGAGAGAAGAAAGAGGGAGAGAGAGAAAAGGGGACAGAGAGAGAGGCGGAGAGCGAGGAGTGAGAGAGACAGAGAGGAGCGAGGGGAGAGAAAGAGAGAAAGAGAGGGAAAGAGGGAGGGAGAGAGAGAGAGGGGAGAGAGAGAGAAAGCGAGAGAAAGAGAGAGAGAAAGAGAGGGAAAGTGGGAGAGAGAGAAAAGGGGACAGAGAGAGAGAGAGAGCGAGAGAGAGAGAGAGAGAAAAGAGAATGGGACAGAAATAGAGATAGATATATATAGAGAGAGAGAGAAAGGGGGGGAGAGAGAGAGAGAGGGCGAGAGAGAGGCAGAGGCACGCAGCATGTGAACTGTCAGCACAGGCTGGTGCTTTGCAGGCTGGGCACGTTATACTCAAGTACCTGGGAAGCCTCCTCGTGCTTCCCTCGCTGAGGGATGATAACGAAGGCCAGGCTACACTACTCATGATGGCGTAGATGCTACAAACTCACGCCTGAGAGAAAACACCCGGAATTAATTGCATGTTTCTCTGCCCCACAGCTGGTCTGCACCCCAACATTGTGGAGGGTACATATTGTCGTCATGGTCATCGTTTGCTTTGCGGTCACCTTTATTGTAGAGGTAAGTGGCCTTTGAGTCTATACATGTCAGCAATGTATGCAAACTGTACATGCAATGTGTCTAAAATGTCAGCCAGTGACTCCTCCTACCGCCTCGTGGGTTCCTTGATGTACTGTACTGTACATCCAGTGTGTAGAGCGCTCCCTGGCCTTGAAGTGGCCTCTTGTCGCTGGAAGAAACCAGAAAGGAGAAAGAAAAAAGGCAAGGGGGTTTGAATTAGGAATGGCAATGCCAATGAAGAGAACGCATGGGTTCTTAGCAGAGGCCTGCGTTTGAGATGGGGAGTCTTGGAAGGGAGTGTCCATGGCATGGCAGAGTGTGCCAAAGGGCGGCGGCTGCTCTGGGATAGCCCTGCCAGCATTCTCCATCATGCCTGCATAAGGAGCTGGCACTGGGCCTGCGTGTTCAGACTGAAAGCATCGCACCACAGGCAGGCGGCGAGTGAACTACTCCTGGAGTACACGCCGCCCCCACCGGCTCAGTGATCTCCCCAGCAGCCGCTGCAGACACGGAGTAGATTTCCGTTCTAACTCTCTGTGCACGCGCGTGCGTGCTCGCGCAGGTGTGAGCGCATAACCTGTACCTCGAGTCTCCCCGTGCATTGCTCAACCTGCCCCAAAGTTTAACACGGAGAGTTAGCAGGTTTTATTTCATTTAAAACTCTGATTTCTGTTCATATTAGCATGCCAGCTGTACAAAACACATTAAAACGTCAAAACAAAGCCCACTCCTAAAACAAGTCCCAGCCTAAGGAGAGGTTATTCAGGCGAACAGGTAAGCAAGACCCACCTTCAGAGAACCGCAGCAGAACCACTGAGAATGGCAGAAGCTGCCCCCCTCTGCCCTGGTCCAAGCCTGCACCATTCCCTGCAGGGGAGCAGTGCAGTGTGGAAGAGGCAGGCGCTGCTGTGTGGCAACTGTACTGATCCCTGGGTGCAGATCAATGGACAGACTGTGACAGACTGCCAGCGAGCAGAAGCCTGCGCAGGGGGGACATCAGAGCAGCAGTGCCCGCCGGCAGCTCTCTGTGCTCTATTAGAGACCACACAGGATGTGAACGATGTCTCTGCCTTCCATGCCTGGAAGCAGAGCCTGAGCGCGGGGTTATCTGCACCCCTTTGGGGGATGGTTTCTCTTGTCTGGCTACAGGAGGCCTGCTCAGTATTCTGCCATGTGGACATGCAGTGCAGAGAAGCACATCCGTATTATGAGTTCTTTCATATATGCTGCCCTCTACCATCAGCACACACAATGCGAGCACCGGCAGAAAGAGACATCTCCTGGAAACAAATGGAAAACAGTTCATTACTTACTCAATACTCCAAGCTGAGGCACAAGGAGGAAGCTCTAACTGGGAGTCTGTTGGAATGATATCAAATGATATAACATTTATAACGCGCCTATACACAAGTGTCTCAAGGCGCGACGAGCAAGTGAAGGGAAACGGGGGGAAGACAGAGACAGCGATCCTACTAGGCCAGGTGACATTGAGATCGTGCAGGGGAGGGGGAAGGGGAAAAGTGCAGGGGCAAGGGGGGGGCAGTACCTAGGATAACAGTAAAATAAATATAGACAATAAATAAAAGTGCGGCCAGCTGGTGGCAAGTGCAACGGTAAGTGCAGACATCAGGTGTCAAGCGCTAGTAGGGGCTGTAGGGATACAGAACAGTCCCTGAGTGCAAGGGTTGCCAGGGGGGCATTACAGGTGAGCAACTGGTAGGGAGGGGACCTGGGCCCAAGATCAGAGGGTAGCCAGGTAACCAGTGCTGTTTCAGATTCAGCCAGGGGATCAGCAGGGGAGAGGAGGAGAGAAAGCAGAAGCAAAGGGGAAGGTCTTGAGGTGCTCTCGGAACCGGAGATGGTTCTGCTCAAGTTTCAGAGAGGCAGGGAGGCTGTTCCAGAGTGAGGTCGCAGCCGAAGAAAGAGATCTGCCCTCAACTCTTTGCTTGGAAAAGGGACTGACCCTTAGAGAGTTGGAGGTGGCGCACTGGAGAGCTCATGCCATCCTATATATATTTTTGCATAGAATACAAAAGTTAGTCTGGCATAAACATTTCTTCAGTGGAGAAATCTAACTTTTCTGTAATTGATTTGGAGTTGTAGTAATAAACCATATATGGGATCCTGCACACAAACTCAAGGGGAGATTTCTCGACTCTCCTGTTTGCAGAAGTGCTGCTGCAGGCGAGTGCAAAAAATTGTAAGGGGGCCTCACCAAATGTATTGCCCCGGGCCTCACCACATCTTCTGATAGCCCTGGATAAGACAGTTCATTACAATGGTGGTGCAAATGGAAAGAGACAATTCAACACAGAGCGAATACAGTTGTGAGTCAGGCGTGACATCACGACTCATGTGCAATGAGCCCAGTTTTCAATTATTTTTCAAAAAGTCTGGAAGTATGGTTCTTCTCTTAGAGCTAAAGGCATGGAATCCCAGAGTTTAGCAGCCAGTACGGGGAAGCTGTTGCCCCATGCTTTTTGTAACTTAAATCTAGGAATCTTTAGTAGGTGAGCATGTGTGAACCCGGTACGTCTATTCGATAGATTTCTTGTGAATTTGTTCACAGGATATTTTGGGGCTGGGGTTGTGAGGCACTTATGTGTTAGAGATAGTTTTTTAAAGGCGATTCTATCCTGAACTGGAAGCCAATGTACATTCTTCTTGCTGGGGACATCTAGTTGGCTCTCGGGATATTGAATGCCGATCTTAACGCATTATTATGTAGCACCTGTTCGTGTCTACCTACTGCGCATTACAAAAGTCTAGTCTGGATAATATGAGGGCTCAAGCCAATGTAACTGTCACGAGACAGGAAGCGTCTACAGGCATTAATACGTTTAGATGTGTAGGCCGTTGCTGAGGCCGTTGCATTAACTTGTCTTGTTAGTGTAAGAGTTGTCACTTCTTTGGAAACTTTAAAAACAATGCTGTCAATGTTAAAGTATTTGAATTGGTTGGCAAGCTTGTTTAGTCTGTTCTGTGATCCGATCAGGAGTAAGTCTGTTTTATCGTCGTTAAGACAGAGGCCGTGGATACCCACCCATGCCTCTATGGTTTGATATGTTTCATTAAGTAGATTGGAGTCCACGTCGAAGGAGCCTGTGATCAGAATGATGATTTGGGGGTCATCCGCATTGTTCGTGTATGTGACACCCAAGTCATCCAGGTGGTCGAATAGTGGCTTAGTGAAAATGTTATACAGTGTAGGGGAAACACAAGAGCCCTGTGGTACTCCACAAGAGACTGGGGTAGGCTCCACCGATGCTGGTAGTGCGAATACCCTCATAGTTGGATGGAACAATCTGCCAGATTATCTGCGTATTCTTGGTTGCCTTGTTAAATTCAAGAAGGCACTTAAAACCTTCCTTTTTTGACTCTTAACGCCAGTACCACCCATATCGTCTCTGGTATTTCTAGGGCACTAGGAGACTTCTATTCTGTTCTTCTTTTTGTGTTGTCCGCGCCTTCATACCTGAGGGTCTGTAGTGCGCTACACAAAATGCCTTAAAAAAATATATAAGGTTCTATTGTAGAGTAAGGACTGTATCCACAGAGAGGCTTTAGAGGAGAAGTGGCCCGCTAATGTCAGATGTTTGCAGAGGACTTTATGGTTGGCCAATTTAAAGGCCGCTTATAGGTCAACTAGGAGGAGGAGCGCTAGATTGCCCTTGTCTTTTAGTTCATCCATTTGAATTTTTAAGTCTTTCAGTGCTGATTCAGTGCTGTGTTCGTGTCTGAAGCCTGATTGGTGAAGGCCAAAGAGATTGTTGGATTCTAAATGGTTTTGAATTTGCAAGTATGCCACCCTGTCCAAAATTTTGACTAAGAAAGGTACAGTTGTAATAGGCCGATAATTAGTAGGGATGTTTGGGTAAAGACTAGGTTTTTTAAGTAGCAGGATGATTCAAGTGTCTTTAAGGTTAGTCAGAACAGTGCAAGTTTCAAAGGAGGCATTTATTAAAGAGGTGATGAATGGAGAAAAGCTCCTCCAGTGCCTCTTTGATGACTATGGCTGGGCATATATCACCTTGACAACTGGATGGTTTGAGGCTAGAAATCATTTGTTTTTTCTTCCTTTACAGGGACAGGGGCAAACTCAAATGGAGTGAAGGGTTTTGTAGAAGAGTCCCTTGGCTGTTGGGATTGGGTATCGACTGGCAGTGTAAGCTTTTTTGCTTAAATTTTCATTTGTAGGAGTGAGATTTTGTCGAGCAACGCTTTTTGAATATTTGTATACCAGATCAGGTCTTTAGTAGAAGATTCTTGAGGTGATACGAGAGATTCTAGTTCTCGAAGGATAGTAAACAACTCTTTAGTTCCAGAGTTGGTGTTCTTAATTCTATCGTCGTAGGTGTCGCTTTTAGTTTGGAGTATGGAAGTTTTGTAGTTATTAGAGGCAGTAGTGAACTTCTCTTTGTTCGGGACCGTTGTTTTTTTGTCTCCAATTTGCTTCTACTGTTCTTTTGGTATTGCGCATGTTTTTAAGGTTTGTAGTGAGCCACGTGTTTAGGTGTGCAAACGGCTTAGTTTTGCACATTTTAGAGGGGCTACTTTATCTACAGACTGAAGCAGGAAAACCAGGAGGGCAGCCTCATTATCCCATCAGCCCATTTCCATGCATCCAGCAGGCAAACCAAGATGGCAGCATCATTCGCCCATCAGCCTGTTGCCATGTATCTAGCAGGCACACCAGATGGCAGCCTCTTTAGCCCAGCAGCCTGTTCCCACGTATCTAGCAGACACACCAGATGGCAGCTTCAATAGCCCAGCAGCCTGTTGCCAGGTATCTAGCAGGCAAACCAGATGGCAGCCTCATTAGCCCAGAAGCCTGTGTCACTTATCTGCAGGCATGCCAAGATGGCAGCCTCATTTGCCAATCAACCTGTTGCCATGTATCTAGCAGGCACACCAGATGGCAGCCTCATTAGCCGAACAGCCTGTTGCCAGGTATCTAGCAGACACACCAGATGGCAGCCTCAATAGCCCAGCAGCCTGTTCCCACGTATCTAGCTGGCACACCAAGATGGCAGCCTCATTAGCCCAGCAGCTGTTCCAACGCATCTAGCAGACACACCAGATGGCAGCTTCATTAGCCCAGCAGCCTGTTGCCAGGTATCTAGCAGGAACACCAGATGGCAGCATCATTAGCCCAGCAGCCTGTTCCCACGTATCTAGCAGGCACACCGGATGGCAGCCCCATTAGCCCAGCAGCCTGTTGCCATGTATCTAGCTGACACACCAGATGGCAGCTTCATTAGCCCAGCAGCCTGTTGCTAGGTATCTAGCAGGAACACCAGATGGCAGCATCATTAGCCCAGCAGCCTGTTCCCACGTATCTAGCAGGCACACCAGATGGCAGCCTCATTAGCCCAGCAGCCTGTTGCCAGGTATCTAGCAGGAACACCAGATGGCAGCCTCATTAGCCCAGCAGCCTGTTGCCACGTATCTAACTGACACACCAGATGGCAGCTTCATTAGCCCAGCAGCCTGTTGCCATGTATCTAGCAGGAACACCAGATGGCAGCATCATTAGCCCAGCAGCCTTTTCCCACGTATCTAGCAGGCACACCAGATGGCAGTCTCATTAGCCCAGCAGCCTGTTGCCGCGTATCTAGCAGGCACACCAGATGGCAGCCTCATTAGCCCAGCAGCCTGTACCCACATATCTAGCAGGAACACCAGATGGCAGCCTCATTAGCCCAGCAACCTGTTGCCAGGAATCTAGCAGACACACCACGTCGCAGCTGCAATAGCCCAGCAGCCTGTTGCCAGGTATCTAGCAGGAACACCAGATGGCAGCCTCATTAGCCCAGCAGCCTGTTGCCATGCATCTAGCAGGAACACCAGATGGCAGCCTCATTAGCCCAGCAGCCAGTTGCCAGGAATCTAGCAGACACACCAGATGGCAGATTCAAAAGCCCATCAGCCTGTTGCCAGGTATCTAGCAGGAACACCAGATGGCAGCCTCATTAGCCCAGCAGCCTGTTGACATGCATCTAGCAGGAACACCAGATGGCAGCCTCATTACCCCAGCAGCCAGTTGCCAGGAATCTAGCAGACACACCAGATGGCAGATTCAAAAGCCCAGCAGCCTGTTGCCAGGTATCTAGCAGGCACACCCGATGGCAGCCTCATTAGCCCATGTGCCTGTTGCCATGTATCCAGCAGGCAAACCAGATGGCAGCCTCATTGCCTCATGTGCCTGTTGCCATGCATCTAGCAAGCACACCAGATGGCAGCCTCATTAGCCATGCAGCCTGTTGCCATGCATCTAGCAGGCGGACCAGATGGCAGCCTCATTAGCCCAGCAGACTGTTGCCAGGTATCTAGCAGGAACACCAGATGGCAGCCTCATTAGCCCAGCAGCCTGTTGCCATGCATCTAGCAGCAACACAAGATGGCAGCCTCATTAGCCCAGCAGCCTGTTGCCATGTATCTAGCAGACACACCAGTTGGCAGCATCATTAGCCTTTCAGCCTGTTGCGTTGAATCTAGCAGGCAAACCAGATGGCAGCCTCATTAGCCCAGAAGCCTGTGTCACTTATCTGCAGGCATGCCAAGATGGCAGCCTCATTTGACAATCAGCCTGCTGCCATGTATCTAGCAGGCACACCAGATGGCAGCCTCATTAGCCCATCAGCCTGTTGCCATGCATCTAGCAGGCACACCAGATGGCAATATCATTTGTCCAGCAGCCTGTTCCCACATATCTAGCAGAAATACCAGATGGCAGCCTCATTAACCTATCAGCCTGTTGACAGATATCTAGCAGACACACCAGATGGCAGCTTCAATAGCCCAGCAGCCTGTTGCCATGTTTCTAGCCGGCACACCAAGATGGCAGCCTCATTAGCCCAGCAGCCTGTTCCCACGTATCTAGCAGATACACCAGATGGCAGCCTCATTAGCCCAGCAGCCTGTTGCCAGGTATCTAGCAGGAACACCAGATGGCAGCCTCATTAGCCCAGCAGCCTGTTGCCATGTATCTATCAGGCACACCAGAGGGCAGCCTCATTAGCCCATCAGCCTGCTGCCATGCATCTAGCAGGCACACCAGATGGCAGCCTCATTAGCCCATCTGCCTGTTGCCATGCATCTAGCAGGCACACGAGATGGCAGCCTCATTAGCCCATCAGCCTGTTGCCATGCATCTTACAGGCACACCAGATGGTAGCCTCATTAGCCCAGCAGCCTGCTGCCAGCTATCTAGCAGACACACCAGATGGCAGCTTCAATAGCCCAGCAGCCTGTTCCCACCTATCTAGCAGACACACCAGATGGCAGCCTCAATAGCCCAGCAGCCAGTTGTCATGTATCTAGCAGACACACCAGATTGCAGCATCATTAGTCCTTCAGCCTGTTGCTTGAATCTAGCAGGCAAATCAGATGGCAGCCTCATTAGCCCAGCAACCTGTTGCCAGGAATCTAGCAGACACACCACATCGCAGCTGCAATAGCCCAGCAGCCTGTTGCCATCCATCTAGCAGGCACACCAGATGGCAGCCTCATTAGCCCAGCAGCCTGTTGCCAGGTATCTAGCAGGAACACCAGATGGCAGCCTCATTAGCCCAGCAGCCTGTTGCCATGCATCTAGCAGGAACACCAGATGGCAGCCTCATTAGCCCAGCAGCCAGTTGCCAGGAATCTAGCAGACACACCAGATGGCAGATTCAAAAGCCCATCAGCCTGTTGCCAGGTATCTAGCAGGAACACCAGATGGCAGCCTCATTACCCCAGCAGCCAGTTGCCAGGAATCTAGCAGACACACCAGATGGCAGATTCAAAAGCCCAGCAGCCTGTTGCCAGGTATCTAGCAGGCACACCCGATGGCAGCCTCATTAGCCCATGTGCCTGTTGCCATGTATCCAGCAGGCAAACCAGATGGCAGCCTCATTGCCTCATGTGCCTGTTGCCATGCATCTAGCAAGCACACCAGATGGCAGCCTCATTAGCCACGCAGCCTGTTGCCATGCATCTAGCAGGCGGACCAGATGGCAGCCTCATTAGCCCAGCAGACTGTTGCCAGGTATCTAGCAGGAACACCAGATGGCAGCCTCATTAGCCCAGCAGCCTGTTGCCATGCATCTAGCAGCAACACAAGATGGCAGCCTCATTAGCCCAGCAGCCTGTTGCCATGTATCTAGCAGACACACCAGTTGGCAGCATCATTAGCCTTTCAGCCTGTTGCGTTGAATCTAGCAGGCAAACCAGATGGCAGCCTCATTAGCCCAGAAGCCTGTGTCACTTATCTGCAGGCATGCCAAGATGGCAGCCTCATTTGACAATCAGCCTGCTGCCATGTATCTAGCAGGCACACCAGATGGCAGCCTCATTAGCCCATCAGCCTGTTGCCATGCATCTAGCAGGCACACCAGATGGCAATAGCATTTGTCCAGCAGCCTGTTCCCACATATCTAGCAGAAATACCAGATGGCAGCCTCATTAACCTATCAGCCTGTTGACAGATATCTAGCAGACACACCAGATGGCAGCTTCAATAGCCCAGCAGCCTGTTGCCATGTTTCTAGCCGGCACACCAAGATGGCAGCCTCATTAGCCCAGCAGCCTGTTCCCACGTATCTAGCAGATACACCAGATGGCAGCCTCATTAGCCCAGCAGCCTGTTGCCAGGTATCTAGCAGGAACACCAGATGGCAGCCTCATTAGCCCAGCAGCCTGTTGCCATGTATCTATCAGGCACACCAGAGGGCAGCCTCATTAGCCCATCAGCCTGCTGCCATGCATCTAGCAAGCACACCAGATGGCAGCCTCATTAGCTCATCAGCCTGTTGCCATGCATCTAGCAGGCACACGAGATGGCAGCCTCATTAGCCCATCAGCCTGTTGCCATGCATCTTACAGGCACACCAGATGGTAGCCTCATTAGCCCAGCAGCCTGCTGCCAGCTATCTAGCAGACACACCAGATGGCAGCTTCAATAGCCCAGCAGCCTGTTCCCACCTATCTAGCAGACACACCAGATGGTAGCCTCATTAGTCCAGCAGCCTGTTGCCAGTTATCTAGCAGACACACCAGATGGCAGCCTCAATAGCCCAGCAGCCAGTTGTCATGTATCTAGCAGACACACCAGATTGCAGCATCATTAGTCCTTCAGCCTGTTGCTTGAATCTAGCAGGCAAATCAGATGGCAGCCTCATTAGGCCAGAAGCCTGTGTCACTTATCTGCAGGCATGCCAATATGGCAGCCTTATTTGCCAATAATCCTGTTGCCATGTATCTAGCAGGCACACCAGATGGCAGCATTGTTAGCCCATCAGCCTGTTGCCATGCATCTAGCAGACACACCAGATGGCAGCATCATTAGCCCAGAAGCCTGTTCCCACATATCTTGCAGACACAACAGATGGCAGCCTCATTAGCCCAGCAGCCTGCTGCCAGGTATCCAGCAGACACATCAGATGTCAGCTTCAATAGCCCAGCAGCCTGTTGCCATGTATCTAGCAGGCACACCAAGGTGCAGCCTCATCAGCCCAGCAGCCTGTTCCCACGTATCTAGCAGACACACCAGATGGCAGCCTCATTAGCCCAGCAGCCTGTTGCCAGGTATCTAGCAGGCACACCAAGAGGGCAGCCTCATTAGCCCAGCAGCCTGTTCCCACGTATCTAGCAGACACACCAGATGGCAGCTTCATTAGTACAGCAGCCTGTTGCCAGGTATCTAGCAGACACACCAGATGGCAGCATCATTAGCCCTTCAGCCTGTTGCCTTGAATCTAGCAGGCAAACCAGATGGCAGCCTCATTAGCCCAGCAGCCTGTGTCACTTATCTGAAAGCATGCCAAGATGGCTGCCTCATTTGCTAATCAGCCTGTTGCCATGTATCTAGCAGGCACACCAGATGGCAGCCTTATTAACCCAGCAGCCTGTTGCCAGGTATCTAGCAGACACACCAGATGGCAGCTTCAATAGCCCAGCAGCCTGTTGCCAAGTACCTAGCAGACACACCAGATGGCAGCCTCCTTAGCCCAGCAGCCTGTACCCAGGTATCTAGCAGGAACACCAGATGGCAGCCTCATTAGCCCAGCAGCCTTTTGCCATGTATCTAGCAGGCACACCAGATGGCAGCCTCATTAGCCATTCAGCCTGTTGCCATGCATCTAGCAGGCACACCAGATGGCAGCCTCATTAGCCCATCAGCCTGTTGCCACGCATCTAGCAGACACACCAGATGGCAGCCTCATTAGCCCTTCAGCCTATTGACATGCATCTAGCAGGCACACCAGAAAGCAGCATCATTAGCCCAGCAGCCTGTTCCCACGTATCTAGCAGACACACCAGATGGCAGCCTCATTAGCCCAGCAGCCTGTTGCCAGGTATCTAGCGGACACACCAGATGGCAGCTTCAATAGCTCAGCAGCCTGTTTCCATGTATCTAGCAGGCACACGAAGATGGCAGCCTCATTAGCCCAGCAGCCTGTTCCCACGTATCTAGCAAACACACCAGGTGGCAGCCTCATTAGTCCAGCAGCCTGTTGCCAGGTATCTAGCGGACACACCAGATGGCAGCTTCAATACCCCAGTAGCCTGTTGACATGTATCTAGAAGACACACCAGATGGCAGCATCATTGGCCCTTCAGCCTGTTGCCTTGAATCTAGCAGGCAAACCAGATGGCAGCCTCATTAGCCCAAAAGCCTGTGTCACTTATCTGCAGGCATGCCAAGATGGCAGCCTCATTTGCCAATCAGCCTGTTGCCATGTATCTAGCAGGCACACCAGATGGCAGCCTCATTAGCCCATCAGCCTGTTGCCATGCATCTAGCAGGTACACCAGATGGCAGCATCATTAGCCCAGCAGCCTGTTCCCACATATCTAGCAGACAAACCAGATGGCAGCCTGATTAGCCCATCAGCCTGTTGCCATGCATCTAGCAGGTACACCAGATGGCAGCATCATTAGCCCAGCACCCTGTTCCCACATATCTAGCAGACACACCAGATGGCAGCCTCATTAGCCCAGCAGCCTGTTGCCATTTATCTAGCAGGCACACCAAGATGGCAGCCTCATTAGCCCAGCAGCCTGTTCCCACGTATCTAGCAGACACACCAGATGGCAGCCTCATTAGCCCAGCAGCCTGTTGCCACGTATCTAGAAGACACACCAGATGGCAGCCTCATTAGCCCAGCAGCCTGTTGCCAGGTATCTAGCAGGAACACCAGATGGCAGCCTCATTAGCCCAGCAGCCTGTTCCCACGTATCTAGCAGGCACACCAGATGGCAGCCTCATTAGCCCAGCAGCCTGTTGCCGCATATCTAGCAGGCACACCAGATGGCAGCCTCATTAGCCCACCAGCCTGTTGCCACGTATCTAGCAGGCACACCAGATGGCAGACTCATTAGCCCAGCAGCCTTTTGCCAGGTATCTAGCAGGAACACCAGATGGCAACCTCATTAGCCCAGCAGCCTGTTCCCACGTATCTAGCTGGAACACCAGATGGCAGCCTTATTAGCCCAGCAACCTTTTGCCAAGAATCTAGCAGACACACCAGATGGCAGCTGCAATAGCCCAGCAGCCTGTTGCCATGCATCTAGCAGGCACACCAGATGACAGCCTCATTAGCCCAGCAGCCTGTTGCCAGGTATCTAGCAGGAACACCAGATGGCAGCCTCATTAGCCCAGCAGCCTGTTGCCATGCATCTAGCAGGAACACCAGATGGCAGCTTCAATAGCCCAGCAGCCTGTTGCCATTTATCTAGCAGGCACACCAAGATGGCAGCCTCATTAGCCCAGCAGCCTGTTCCCACATATCTAGCAGACACACCAAATGGCAGCCTCATTAGCCCAGCAGCCTATTGCCAGGTATCTAGCAGGAACACCAGATGGCAGCCTCATTAGCCCAGCAGCCTGTTGCCACGTATCTAGCAGACGCATGAGATGGCAGCCTCTTTAGCCCAGCAGCCTGTTGCCAGGTATCTAGCAGGAACACCAGATGGCAGTCTCATTAGCCCAGCATCCTGTTCCCACGTATCTAGCAGGCACACCAGATGGCAGCCTCATTAGCCCAGCAGCCTGTTGCCGCGTATCTAGCAGGCACACCAGATGGCAGCCTCATTAGCCCACTAGCCTGTTGCCACGCATCTAGCAGGCACACCAAATGGCAGCCTCATTAGCCCAGCAGCCTGTTGCCAGGTATCTAGCAGGAACACCAGATGGCAACCTCATTAGCCCATCAGCCTGTTCCCACGTATCTAGCAGGAACACCAGATGGCAATCTCATTAGCCCAGCAACCTGTTGCCAGGAATCTAGCAGACACACCAGATGGCAGCTTCATTAGTCCAGCAGCCTGTTGCCAGGTATCTAGCAGACACAGCAGATGGCAGCTTCAGATAGCCCAGCAGCCTGTTGCCATGTATCTAGCAGACACACCAGATGGCAGCATCATTAGCCCTTTAGCCTGTTGCCTTGAATCTAACAGGCAAACCAGATGGCAGCCTCATTAGCCCAGCAGCCTGTGTCACTTATCTGAAAGCATGCCAAGATGGCAGCCTCATTTGCAAATCAGCCTGTTGCCATGTATCTAGCAGTTCGGGCTGGACTTCCCCTTTTGGGGTTGGGCCAAGCCTGATTTGCATATGGTCTTTCCCCTTCTGTAACGGCTTGGCAGGCGAAGAACGATGGTCTGGAGGGTTGCCCCGAGCAATGCCAGTGGTTAAGATTCAGTCTAAACCTTCCAGCCATCACCTCTTTGTTTTTGCTTTGTCACCCCGAGTGGGACGGGTATGCCCAGACGTGGGTCCCGTGCCTGCTGGGCCTAGAGACCTAAGCTACTCCTCACTGATGAGCCCCAACAAGGGTGAAACATGTTTGGGGATGCTTGTGGTCTCGTGCAGAAGGGATGTGACCTAGCAGTTCGGGCTGGACTTCCCCTTTTGGGGTGGGGCCAAGCCTGATTTGCATATGGTCTTTCCCCTTCTGTAATGGCTTGGCAGGCGAAGAACGATAGTCTGGAGGGTTGCCCCGAGCAATGCCAGTGGTTAAGATTCAGTCTAAACCTTCCAGCCATCACCTCTTTGTTTTTGCTTTGTCACCCCAAGTGGGACGGGTATGCCCAGACGTGGGTCCCGTGCCTGCTGGGCCTAGAGACCCAAGCTACTCCTCACTGATGAGCCCCAACAAGGGTGAAACATGTTTGGGGATGCTTGTGGTCTCGTGCAGAAGGGATGTGACCTAGCAGTTCGGGCTGGACTTCCCCTTTTGGGGTGGGGCCAAGCCTGATTTGCATATGGTCTTTCCCCTTCTGTAATGGCTTGGCAGGCGAAGAACGATGGTCTGGAGGGTTGCCCCGAGCAATGCCAGTGGTTAAGATTCAGTCTAAACCTTCCAGCCATCACCTCTTTGTTTTTGCCATGTATCTAGCAGGCACACCAGATGGCAGCTTCAATAGCCCAGCAGCCTGTTGCCATTTATCTAGCAGGCACACCAAGATGGCAGCCTCATTAGCCCAGCAGCCTGTTCCCACATATCTAGCAGACACACCAAATGGCAGCCTCATTAGCCCAGCAGCCTATTGCCAGGTATCTAGCAGGAACACCAGATGGCAGCCTCATTAGCCCAGCAGCCTGTTGCCACGTATCTAGCAGATGCACCAGATGGCAGCCTCATTAGCCCAGCAGCCTGTTGCCAGGTATCTAGCAGGAACACCAGATGGCAGCCTCATTAGCCCAGCAGCCTGTTCCCACGTATCTAGCAGGCACACCAGATGGCAGCCTCATTAGCCCAGCAGCCTGTTGTCGAGTATCTAGCAGGCACACCAGATGGCAGCCTCATTAGCCCACCAGCCTGTTGCCACGCATCTAGCAGGCACACCAAATGGCAGCCTCATTAGCCCAGCAGCCTGTTGCCAGGTATCTAGCAGGAACACCAGATGGCAACCTCATTAGCCCATCAGCCTGTTCCCACGTATCTAGCAGGAACACCAGATGGCAACCTCATTAGCCCAGCAACCTGTTGCCAGGAATCTAGCAGACACACCAGATGGCATCTGCAATAGCCCAGCAGCCTGTTGCCATGCATCTAGCAGGCACAATAGATGGCAGCCTCATTAGCCCAGCAGCCTGTTGCCAGGTATCTAGCAGGAACACCAGATGGCATCCTCATTAGCCCAGCAGCCTGTTGCCATGCATTTAGCAGGAACACCAGATGGCAGCCTCATTAGCCCAGCAGCCAGTTGCCAGGAATCTAGCAGACACACCGGATGGCAGATTAAATAGCCCAACAGCCTGTTGCCATGTATCTAGCAGGCACACCCGATGGCAGCCTCATTAGCCCATGTGCCTGTTGCCATGTATCTAGCAGGCAAACCAGATGGCAGCCTCATTATCTCATGTGCCTGTTGCCATGCATCTCGCAGGCACACCAGATGGCAGCCTCATTATCCCCGCAGTCTGTTGCCGTGCATCTAGCAGGCGGACCAGATGGCAGCCTCATTAGCCCAGCAGACTGTTGCCAGGTATCTAGCAGGAACACAAGATGGCAGCCTCATTAGCCCAGCAGCCTGTTGCCATGCATCTAGCAGCAGCACAAGATGGCAGCCTCATTAGCCCAGTAGCCTGTTGCCAGGTATCTAGCAGGCACACCAGATGACAGCCTCATTAGCCCAGCAGCCTATTGTCACGTATTTAGCAGGCACACCAGATGGCAGGCTCATTAGCCCAGCAACCTGTTGCCACATATTTAGCAGGCACACCAGATGGTAGGCTCATTAGCCCATCTGCCTGTTGCCATGTATCTAGCAGGCACACCAGAAGGCAGCATAATTAGCCCAGCAGCCTGTTCCCACATATCTAGCAGACACACCAGATGGCAGCCTCATTAGCCCAGCAGCCTGCTGCCATGCATCTACCTGGAACACCAGATGGCAGCCTCATTAACCCAACAGCCTGTTGCCACGTATCTAGAAGACACACCAGATGGCAGCCTCATTAGCCCAGCAGCCTGTTCCCACGTATCTAGCAGGCACACCAGATGGCAGCCTCATTAGCCCAGCAGCCTGTTGATGCGTATCTAGCAGGCACACCAGATGGCAGCCTCATTAGCCCACCAGCCTGTTGCCACGTATCTAGCAGGCACACCAGATGGCAGACTCATTAGCCCAGCAGCCTTTTGCCAGGTATCTAGCAAGAACACCAGATGGCAACCTCATTAGCCCAGCAGCCTGTTCCCACGTATCTAGCTGGAACACCAAATGGCAGCCTTAGTAGCCCAGCAACCTTTTGCCAAGAATCTAGCAGACACACCAGATGGCAGCTGCAATAGCCCAGCAGCCTGTTGCCAGGTATGTAGCAGGAACACCAGATGGCAGCCTCATTAGCCCAACAGCCTGTTGCCGCGTATCTAGCAGGCACACCAGATGGCAGCCTCATTAGCCCACCAGCCTGTTGCCACGCATCTAGCAGGCACACCAAATGGCAGCCTCATTAGCCCAGCAGCCTGTTGCCAGGTATCTAGCAGGAACACCAGATGGCAGCCTCATTAGCCCATCAGCCTGTTCCCACGTATCTAGCAGGAACACCAGATGGCAACCTCATTAGCCCAGCAACCTGTTGCCAGGAATCTAGCAGACACACCAGATGGCAGCTGCAATAGCCCAGCAGTCTGTTGCCATGCATCTAGCAGGCACACCAGATGGCAGCCTCATTAGCCCAGCAGCCTGTTGCCAGGTATCTAGCAGGAACACCAGATGGCATCCCCATTAGCCCAGCAGCCTGTTGCCATGCATTTAGAAGGAACACCAGATGGCAGCCTCATTAGCCCAGCAGCCAGTTGCCAGGAATCTAGCAGACACACCGGATGGCAGATTCAATAGCCCAACAGCCTGTTGCCATGTATCTAGCAGGCACACCCGATGGCAGCCTCATTAGCCCATGTGCCTGTTGCCATGTACCTAGCAGGCAAACCAGATGGCAGCCTCATTATCTCATGTGCCTGTTGCCATGCATCTCGCAGGCACACCAGATGGCAGCCTCATTAGCCCCGCAGCCTGTTGCCGTGCATCTAGCAGGCGGACCAGATGGCAGCCTCATTAGCCCAGCAGACTGTTGCCAGGTACCTAGCAGGAACACCAGATGGCAGCCTCATTAGCCCAGCAGCCTGTTGCCATGCATCTAGCAGCAACACAAGATGGCAGCCTCATTAGCCCAGTAGCCTGTTGCCAGGTATCTAGCAGGCACACCAGATGACAGCCTCATTAGCCCAGCAGCCTATTGTCACGTATTATGCAGGCACACCAGATGGCAGGCTCATTAGCCCAGCAACCTGTTGCCACATATTTAGCAGGCACAGCAGATGGTAGGCTCATTAGCCCATCTGCCTGTTGCCATGTATCTAGCAGGCACACCAGAAGGCAGCATAATTAGCCCAGCAGCCTGTTCCCACATATCTAGCAGACACACCAGATGGCAGCCTCATTAGCCCAGCAGCCTGCTGCCATGCATCTATCTGGAACACCAGATGGCAGCCTCATTAGCCCAACAGCCTGTTGCTACGCATCTAGAAGACACACCAGATGGCAGCCTCATTAGCCCAGCAGCCTGTTGCCAGGTATCTAGCAGGAACACCAGATGGCAGCCTCATTAGCCCAGCAGCCTGTTCCCACGTATCTAGCAGGCACACCAGATGGCAGCCTTATTAGCCCAGCAACCTTTTGCCAAGAATCTAGCAGACACACCAGATGGCAGCTGCAATAGCCCAGCAGCCTGTTGCCAGGTATCTAGCAGGAACACCAGATGGCAGCCTCATTAGCCCAGCAGCCTGTTGCCATGCATCTATCAGGAACACCAGATGGCAGCTTCAATAGCCCAGCAGCCTGTTGCCATTTATCTAGCAGGCACACCAAGATGGCAGCCTCATTAGCCCAGCAGCCTGTTCCCACATATCTAGCAGGCACACCAAATGGCAGCCTCATTAGCCCAGCAGCCTATTGCCAGGTATCTAGCAGGAACACCAGATGGCAGCCTCATTAGCCCAGCAGCCTGTTGCCACGAATCTAGCAGACGCACCAGATGGCAGCCTCATTAGCCCAGCAGCCTGTTGCCAGGTATCTAGCAGGAACACCAGATGGCAGCCTCATTAGCCCAGCAGCCTGTTCCCACGTATCTAGCAGGCACACCAGATGGCAGCCTCATTAGCCCAGCAGCCTGTTGCCGCGTATCTAGCAGGCACACCAGATGGCAGCCTCATTAGCCCACCAGCCTGTTGCCACGCATCTAGCAGACACACCAAATGGCAGCCTCATTAGCCCAGCAGCCTGTTGCCAGGTATCTAGCAGGAACACCAGATGGCAACCTCATTAGCCCATCAGCCTGTTCCCACATATCTAGCAGGAACACCAGATGGCAACCTCATTAGCCCAGCAACCTGTTGCCAGGAATCTAGCAGACACACCAGATGGCAGCTGCACTAGCCCAGCAGCCTGTTGCCATGCATCTAGCAGGCACACCAGATGGCAGCCTCATTAGCCCAGCCGCCTGTTGCCAGGTATCCAGCAGGAACACCAGATGGCATCCTCATTAACCCAGCAGCCTGTTGCCATGCATTTAGCAGGAACACCAGATGGCAGCCTCATTAGCCCAGCAGCCAATTGCCAGGAATCTAGCAGACACACCGGATGGCAGATTCAATAGCCCAACAGCCTGTTGCCATGTATCTAGCAGGCACACCCGATGGCAGCCTCATTAGCCCATGTGCCTGTTGCCATGTATCTAGCAGGCAAACCAGATGGCAGCCTCATTATCTCATGTGCCTGTTGCCATGCATCTCGCAGGCACACCAGATGGCAGCCTCATTATCCCTGCAGTCTGTTGCCGTGCATCTAGCAGGCGGACCAGATGGCAGCCTCATTAGCCCAGCAGACTGTTGCCAGGTATCTAGCAGGAACACAAGATGGCAGCCTCATTAGCCCAGCAGCCTGTTGCCATGCATCTAGCAGCAGCACAAGATGGCAGCCTCATTAGCCCAGTAGCCTGTTGCCAGGTATCTAGCAGGCACACCAGATGACAGCCTCATTAGCCCAGCAGCCTATTGTCACGTATTTAGCAGGCACACCAGATGGCAGGCTCATTAGCCCAGCAACCTGTTGCCACATATTTAGCAGGCACACCAGATGGTAGGCTCATTAGCTCATCTGCCTGTTGCCATGTATCTAGCAGGCACACCAGAAGGCAGCATAATTAGCCCAGCAGCCTGTTCCCACATATCTAGCAGACACACGAGATGGCAGCCTCATTAGCCCAGCAGCCTGCTGCCATGCATCTACCTGGAACACCAGATGGCAGCCTCATTAACCCAACAGTCTGTTGCCACGTATCTAGAAGACACACCAGATGGCAGCCTCATTAGCCCAGCAGCCTGTTCCCACGTATCTAGCAGGCACACCAGATGGCAGCCTCATTAGCCCAGCAGCCTGTTGCTGCGTATCTAGCAGGCACACCAGATGGCAGCCTCATTAGCCCACCAGCCTGTTGCCACGTATCTAACAGGCACACCAGATGGCAGACTCATTAGCCCAGCAGCCTTTTGCCAGGTATCTAGCAAGACCACCAGATGGCAACCTCATTAGCCCAGCAGCCTGTTCCCACGTATCTAGCTGGAACACCAAATGGCAGCCTTAGTAGCCCAGCAACCTTTTGCCAAGAATCTAGCAGACACACCAGATGGCAGCTGCAATAGCCCAGCAGCCTGTTGCCAGGTATCTAGCAGGAACACCAGATGGCAACCTCATTAGCCCATCAGCCTGTTCCCACGTATCTAGCAGGCACACCAGATGGCAGCCTCATTAGCCCAGCAGCCTGTTGATGCGTATCTAGCAGGCACACCAGATGGCAGCCTCATTAGCCCACCAGCCTGTTGCCACGTATCTAGCAGGCACACCAGATGGCAGACTCATTAGCCCAGCAGCCTTTTGCCAGGTATCTAGCAAGAACACCAGATGGCAACCTCATTAGCCCAGCAGCCTGTTCCCACGTATCTAGCTGGAACACCAAATGGCAGCCTTAGTAGCCCAGCAACCTTTTGCCAAGAATCTAGCAGACACACCAGATGGCAGCTGCAATAGCCCAGCAGCCTGTTGCCAGGTATGTAGCAGGAACACCAGATGGCAGCCTCATTAGCCCAACAGCCTGTTGCCGCGTATCTAGCAGGCACACCAGATGGCAGCCTCATTAGCCCACCAGCCTGTTGCCACGCATCTAGCAGGCACACCAAATGGCAGCCTCATTAGCCCAGCAGCCTGTTGCCAGGTATCTAGCAGGAACACCAGATGGCAGCCTCATTAGCCCATCAGCCTGTTCCCACGTATCTAGCAGGAACACCAGATGGCAACCTCATTAGCCCAGCAACCTGTTGCCAGGAATCTAGCAGACACACCAGATGGCAGCTGCAATAGCCCAGCAGTCTGTTGCCATGCATCTAGCAGGCACACCAGATGGCAGCCTCATTAGCCCAGCAGCCTGTTGCCAGGTATCTAGCAGGAACACCAGATGGCATCCCCATTAGCCCAGCAGCCTGTTGCCATGCATTTAGAAGGAACACCAGATGGCAGCCTCATTAGCCCAGCAGCCAGTTGCCAGGAATCTAGCAGACACACCGGATGGCAGATTCAATAGCCCAACAGCCTGTTGCCATGTATCTAGCAGGCACACCCGATGGCAGCCTCATTAGCCCATGTGCCTGTTGCCATGTACCTAGCAGGCAAACCAGATGGCAGCCTCATTATCTCATGTGCCTGTTGCCATGCATCTCGCAGGCACACCAGATGGCAGCCTCATTAGCCCCGCAGCCTGTTGCCGTGCATCTAGCAGGCGGACCAGATGGCAGCCTCATTAGCCCAGCAGACTGTTGCCAGGTACCTAGCAGGAACACCAGATGGCAGCCTCATTAGCCCAGCAGCCTGTTGCCATGCATCTAGCAGCAACACAAGATGGCAGCCTCATTAGCCCAGTAGCCTGTTGCCAGGTATCTAGCAGGCACACCAGATGACAGCCTCATTAGCCCAGCAGCCTATTGTCACGTATTATGCAGGCACACCAGATGGCAGGCTCATTAGCCCAGCAACCTGTTGCCACATATTTAGCAGGCACAGCAGATGGTAGGCTCATTAGCCCATCTGCCTGTTGCCATGTATCTAGCAGGCACACCAGAAGGCAGCATAATTAGCCCAGCAGCCTGTTCCCACATATCTAGCAGACACACCAGATGGCAGCCTCATTAGCCCAGCAGCCTGCTGCCATGCATCTATCTGGAACACCAGATGGCAGCCTCATTAGCCCAACAGCCTGTTGCTACGCATCTAGAAGACACACCAGATGGCAGCCTCATTAGCCCAGCAGCCTGTTGCCAGGTATCTAGCAGGAACACCAGATGGCAGCCTCATTAGCCCAGCAGCCTGTTCCCACGTATCTAGCAGGCACACCAAATGGCAGCCTTATTAGCCCAGCAACCTTTTGCCAAGAATCTAGCAGACACACCAGATGGCAGCTGCAATAGCCCAGCAGCCTGTTGCCAGGTATCTAGCAGGAACACCAGATGGCAGCCTCATTAGCCCAGCAGCCTGTTGCCATGCATCTATCAGGAACACCAGATGGCAGCTTCAATAGCCCAGCAGCCTGTTGCCATTTATCTAGCAGGCACACCAAGATGGCAGCCTCATTAGCCCAGCAGCCTGTTCCCACATATCTAGCAGGCACACCAAATGGCAGCCTCATTAGCCCAGCAGCCTATTGCCAGGTATCTAGCAGGAACACCAGATGGCAGCCTCATTAGCCCAGCAGCCTGTTGCCACGAATCTAGCAGACGCACCAGATGGCAGCCTCATTAGCCCAGCAGCCTGTTGCCAGGTATCTAGCAGGAACACCAGATGGCAGCCTCATTAGCCCAGCAGCCTGTTCCCACGTATCTAGCAGGCACACCAGATGGCAGCCTCATTAGCCCAGCAGCCTGTTGCCGCGTATCTAGCAGGCACACCAGATGGCAGCCTCATTAGCCCACCAGCCTGTTGCCACGCATCTAGCAGACACACCAAATGGCAGCCTCATTAGCCCAGCAGCCTGTTGCCAGGTATCTAGCAGGAACACCAGATGGCAACCTCATTAGCCCATCAGCCTGTTCCCACATATCTAGCAGGAACACCAGATGGCAACCTCATTAGCCCAGCAACCTGTTGCCAGGAATCTAGCAGACACACCAGATGGCAGCTGCAATAGCCCAGCAGCCTGTTGCCATGCATCTAGCAGGCACACCAGATGGCAGCCTCATTAGCCCAGCCGCCTGTTGCCAGGTATCCAGCAGGAACACCAGATGGCATCCTCATTAACCCAGCAGCCTGTTGCCATGCATTTAGCAGGAACACCAGATGGCAGCCTCATTAGCCCAGCAGCCAATTGCCAGGAATCTAGCAGACACACCGGATGGCAGATTCAATAGCCCAACAGCCTGTTGCCATGTATCTAGCAGGCACACCCGATGGCAGCCTCATTAGCCCATGTGCCTGTTGCCATGTATCTAGCAGGCAAACCAGATGGCAGCCTCATTATCTCATGTGCCTGTTGCCATGCATCTCGCAGGCACACCAGATGGCAGTCTCATTATCCCTGCAGTCTGTTGCCGTGCATCTAGCAGGCGGACCAGATGGCAGCCTCATTAGCCCAGCAGACTGTTGCCAGGTATCTAGCAGGAACACAAGATGGCAGCCTCATTAGCCCAGCAGCCTGTTGCCATGCATCTAGCAGCAGCACAAGATGGCAGCCTCATTAGCCCAGTAGCCTGTTGCCAGGTATCTAGCAGGCACACCAGATGACAGCCTCATTAGCCCAGCAGCCTATTGTCACGTATTTAGCAGGCACACCAGATGGCAGGCTCATTAGCCCAGCAACCTGTTGCCACATATTTAGCAGGCACACCAGATGGTAGGCTCATTAGCTCATCTGCCTGTTGCCATGTATCTAGCAGGCACACCAGAAGGCAGCATAATTAGCCCAGCAGCCTGTTCCCACATATCTAGCAGACACACGAGATGGCAGCCTCATTAGCCCAGCAGCCTGCTGCCATGCATCTACCTGGAACACCAGATGGCAGCCTCATTAACCCAACAGTCTGTTGCCACGTATCTAGAAGACACACCAGATGGCAGCCTCATTAGCCCAGCAGCCTGTTCCCACGTATCTAGCAGGCACACCAGATGGCAGCCTCATTAGCCCAGCAGCCTGTTGCTGCGTATCTAGCAGGCACACCAGATGGCAGCCTCATTAGCCCACCAGCCTGTTGCCACGTATCTAACAGGCACACCAGATGGCAGACTCATTAGCCCAGCAGCCTTTTGCCAGGTATCTAGCAAGACCACCAGATGGCAACCTCATTAGCCCAGCAGCCTGTTCCCACGTATCTAGCTGGAACACCAAATGGCAGCCTTAGTAGCCCAGCAACCTTTTGCCAAGAATCTAGCAGACACACCAGATGGCAGCTGCAATAGCCCAGCAGCCTGTTGCCAGGTATCTAGCAGGAACACCAGATGGCAGCCTCATTAGCCCAGCAGCCTGTTGCCGCGTATCTAGCAGGCACACCAGATGGCAGCCTCATTAGCCCACCAGCCTGTTGCCACGTATCTAGCAGGAACACCAGATGGCAACCTCATTAGCCCAGCAACCTGTTGCCAGGAATCTAGCAGACACACCAGATGGCAGCTGCAATAGCCCAGCAGTCTGTTGCCATGCATCTAGCAGGCACACCAGATGGCAGCTTCATTAGCCCAGCAGCCAGTTGCCAGGAATCTAGCAGACACACCGGATGGCAGATTCAATAGCCCAACAGCCTGTTGCCATGTATCTAGCAGGCACACCCGATGGCAGCCTCATTAGCCCATGTGCCTGTTGCCATGTATCTAGCAGGCAAACCAGATGGCAGCCTCATTATCTCATGTGCCTGTTGCCATGCATCTCGCAGGCACACCAGATGGCAGCCTCATTAGCCCCGCAGCCTGTTGCTGTGCATCTAGCAGGCGGACCAGATGGCAGCCTCATTAGCCCAGCAGACTGTTGCCAGGTATCTAGCAGGAACACCAGATGGCAGCCTCATTAGCCCAGCAGCCTGTTGCCATGCATCTAGCAGCAACACAAGATGGCAGCCTCATTAGCCCAGTAGCCTGTTGCCAGGTATCTAGCAGGCACACCAGATGACAGCCTCATTAGCCCAGCAGCCTATTGTCACGTATTATGCAGGCACACCAGATGGCAGGCTCATTAGCCCAGCAACCTGTTGCCACATATTTAGCAGGCACAGCAGATGGTAGGCTCATTAGCCCATCTGCCTGTTGCCATGTATCTAGCAGGCACACCAGAAGGCAGCATAATTAGCCCAGCAGCCTGTTCCCACATATCTAGCAGACACACCAGATGGCAGCCTCATTAGCCCAGCAGCCTGCTGCCATGCATCTATCTGGAACACCAGATGGCAGCCTCATTAGCCCAACAGCCTGTTGCTACGCATCTAGAAGACGCACCAGATGGCAGCCTCATTAGCCCAGCAGCCTGTTGCCAGGTATCTAGCAGGAACACCAGATGGCAGCCTCATTAGCCCAGCAGCCTGTTCCCACGTATCTAGCAGGCACACCAGATGGCAGCCTTATTAGCCCAGCATCCTTTTGCCAAGAATCTAGCAGACACACCGGATGGCAGCTGCAATAGCCCAGCAGCCTGTTGCCAGGTATCTAGCAGGGACACCAGATGGCAGCCTCATTAGCCCAGCAGCCTGTTGCCATGCATCTATCAGGAACACCAGATGGCAGCTTCAATAGCCCAGCAGCCTGTTGCCATTTATCTAGCAGGCACACCAAGATGGCAGCCTCATTAGCCCAGCAGCCTGTTCCCACATATCTAGCAGGCACACCAAATGGCAGCCTCATTAGCCCAGCAGCCTATTGCCAGGTATCTAGCAGGAACATCAGATGGCAGCCTCATTAGCCCAGCAGCCTGTTGCCACGTATCTAGCAGACGCACCAGATGGCAGCCTCATTAGCCCAGCAGCCTGTTGCCAGGTATCTAGCAGGAACACCAGATGGCAGCCTCATTAGCCCTTCAGCCTATTGACATGCATCTAGCAGGCACACCAGAAAGCAGCATCATTAGCCCAGCAGCCTGTTCCCACGTATCTAGCAGACACACCAGATGGCAGCCTCATTAGCCCAGCAGCCTGTTGCCAGGTATCTAGCGGACACACCAGATGGCAGCTTCAATAGCTCAGCAGCCTGTTTCCATGTATCTAGCAGGCACACGAAGATGGCAGCCTCATTAGCCCAGCAGCCTGTTCCCACGTATCTAGCAAACACACCAGGTGGCAGCCTCATTAGTCCAGCAGCCTGTTGCCAGGTATCTAGCGGACACACCAGATGGCAGCTTCAATACCCCAGTAGCCTGTTGACATGTATCTAGAAGACACACCAGATGGCAGCATCATTGGCCCTTCAGCCTGTTGCCTTGAATCTAGCAGGCAAACCAGATGGCAGCCTCATTAGCCCAAAAGCCTGTGTCACTTATCTGCAGGCATGCCAAGATGGCAGCCTCATTTGCCAATCAGCCTGTTGCCATGTATCTAGCAGGCACACCAGATGGCAGCCTCATTAGCCCATCAGCCTGTTGCCATGCATCTAGCAGGTACACCAGATGGCAGCATCATTAGCCCAGCAGCCTGTTCCCACATATCTAGCAGACAAACCAGATGGCAGCCTGATTAGCCCATCAGCCTGTTGCCATGCATCTAGCAGGTACACCAGATGGCAGCATCATTAGCCCAGCACCCTGTTCCCACATATCTAGCAGACACACCAGATGGCAGCCTCATTAGCCCAGCAGCCTGTTGCCATTTATCTAGCAGGCACACCAAGATGGCAGCCTCATTAGCCCAGCAGCCTGTTCCCACGTATCTAGCAGACACACCAGATGGCAGCCTCATTAGCCCAGCAGCCTGTTGCCACGTATCTAGAAGACACACCAGATGGCAGCCTCATTAGCCCAGCAGCCTGTTGCCAGGTATCTAGCAGGAACACCAGATGGCAGCCTCATTAGCCCAGCAGCCTGTTCCCACGTATCTAGCAGGCACACCAGATGGCAGCCTCATTAGCCCAGCAGCCTGTTGCCGCATATCTAGCAGGCACACCAGATGGCAGCCTCATTAGCCCACCAGCCTGTTGCCACGTATCTAGCAGGCACACCAGATGGCAGACTCATTAGCCCAGCAGCCTTTTGCCAGGTATCTAGCAGGAACACCAGATGGCAACCTCATTAGCCCAGCAGCCTGTTCCCACGTATCTAGCTGGAACACCAGATGGCAGCCTTATTAGCCCAGCAACCTTTTGCCAAGAATCTAGCAGACACACCAGATGGCAGCTGCAATAGCCCAGCAGCCTGTTGCCATGCATCTAGCAGGCACACCAGATGACAGCCTCATTAGCCCAGCAGCCTGTTGCCAGGTATCTAGCAGGAACACCAGATGGCAGCCTCATTAGCCCAGCAGCCTGTTGCCATGCATCTAGCAGGAACACCAGATGGCAGCTTCAATAGCCCAGCAGCCTGTTGCCATTTATCTAGCAGGCACACCAAGATGGCAGCCTCATTAGCCCAGCAGCCTGTTCCCACATATCTAGCAGACACACCAAATGGCAGCCTCATTAGCCCAGCAGCCTATTGCCAGGTATCTAGCAGGAACACCAGATGGCAGCCTCATTAGCCCAGCAGCCTGTTGCCACGTATCTAGCAGACGCATGAGATGGCAGCCTCTTTAGCCCAGCAGCCTGTTGCCAGGTATCTAGCAGGAACACCAGATGGCAGTCTCATTAGCCCAGCATCCTGTTCCCACGTATCTAGCAGGCACACCAGATGGCAGCCTCATTAGCCCAGCAGCCTGTTGCCGCGTATCTAGCAGGCACACCAGATGGCAGCCTCATTAGCCCACTAGCCTGTTGCCACGCATCTAGCAGGCACACCAAATGGCAGCCTCATTAGCCCAGCAGCCTGTTGCCAGGTATCTAGCAGGAACACCAGATGGCAACCTCATTAGCCCATCAGCCTGTTCCCACGTATCTAGCAGGAACACCAGATGGCAATCTCATTAGCCCAGCAACCTGTTGCCAGGAATCTAGCAGACACACCAGATGGCAGCTTCATTAGTCCAGCAGCCTGTTGCCAGGTATCTAGCAGACACAGCAGATGGCAGCTTCAGATAGCCCAGCAGCCTGTTGCCATGTATCTAGCAGACACACCAGATGGCAGCATCATTAGCCCTTTAGCCTGTTGCCTTGAATCTAGCAGGCAAACCAGATGGCAGCCTCATTAGCCCAGCAGCCTGTGTCACTTATCTGAAAGCATGCCAAGATGGCAGCCTCATTTGCAAATCAGCCTGTTGCCATGTATCTAGCAGTTCGGGCTGGACTTCCCCTTTTGGGGTTGGGCCAAGCCTGATTTGCATATGGTCTTTCCCCTTCTGTAACGGCTTGGCAGGCGAAGAACGATGGTCTGGAGGGTTGCCCCGAGCAATGCCAGTGGTTAAGATTCAGTCTAAACCTTCCAGCCATCACCTCTTTGTTTTTGCTTTGTCACCCCGAGTGGGACGGGTATGCCCAGACGTGGGTCCCGTGCCTGCTGGGCCTAGAGACCTAAGCTACTCCTCACTGATGAGCCCCAACAAGGGTGAAACATGTTTGGGGATGCTTGTGGTCTCGTGCAGAAGGGATGTGACCTAGCAGTTCGGGCTGGACTTCCCCTTTTGGGGTGGGGCCAAGCCTGATTTGCATATGGTCTTTCCCCTTCTGTAATGGCTTGGCAGGCGAAGAACGATGGTCTGGAGGGTTGCCCCGAGCAATGCCAGTGGTTAAGATTCAGTCTAAACCTTCCAGCCATCACCTCTTTGTTTTTGCTTTGTCACCCCAAGTGGGACGGGTATGCCCAGACGTGGGTCCCGTGCCTGCTGGGCCTAGAGACCCAAGCTACTCCTCACTGATGAGCCCCAACAAGGGTGAAACATGTTTGGGGATGCTTGTGGTCTCGTGCAGAAGGGATGTGACCTAGCAGTTCGGGCTGGACTTCCCCTTTTGGGGTGGGGCCAAGCCTGATTTGCATATGGTCTTTCCCCTTCTGTAATGGCTTGGCAGGCGAAGAACGATGGTCTGGAGGGTTGCCCCGAGCAATGCCAGTGGTTAAGATTCAGTCTAAACCTTCCAGCCATCACCTCTTTGTTTTTGCCATGTATCTAGCAGGCACACCAGATGGCAGCTTCAATAGCCCAGCAGCCTGTTGCCATTTATCTAGCAGGCACACCAAGATGGCAGCCTCATTAGCCCAGCAGCCTGTTCCCACATATCTAGCAGACACACCAAATGGCAGCCTCATTAGCCCAGCAGCCTATTGCCAGGTATCTAGCAGGAACACCAGATGGCAGCCTCATTAGCCCAGCAGCCTGTTGCCACGTATCTAGCAGACGCACCAGATGGCAGCCTCATTAGCCCAGCAGCCTGTTGCCAGGTATCTAGCAGGAACACCAGATGGCAGCCTCATTAGCCCAGCAGCCTGTTCCCACGTATCTAGCAGGCACACCAGATGGCAGCCTCATTAGCCCAGCAGCCTGTTGTCGAGTATCTAGCAGGCACACCAGATGGCAGCCTCATTAGCCCACCAGCCTGTTGCCACGCATCTAGCAGGCACACCAAATGGCAGCCTCATTAGCCCAGCAGCCTGTTGCCAGGTATCTAGCAGGAACACCAGATGGCAACCTCATTAGCCCATCAGCCTGTTCCCACGTATCTAGCAGGAACACCAGATGGCAACCTCATTAGCCCAGCAACCTGTTGCCAGGAATCTAGCAGACACACCAGATGGCATCTGCAATAGCCCAGCAGCCTGTTGCCATGCATCTAGCAGGCACAATAGATGGCAGCCTCATTAGCCCAGCAGCCTGTTGCCAGGTATCTAGCAGGAACACCAGATGGCATCCTCATTAGCCCAGCAGCCTGTTGCCATGCATTTAGCAGGAACACCAGATGGCAGCCTCATTAGCCCAGCAGCCAGTTGCCAGGAATCTAGCAGACACACCGGATGGCAGATTAAATAGCCCAACAGCCTGTTGCCATGTATCTAGCAGGCACACCCGATGGCAGCCTCATTAGCCCATGTGCCTGTTGCCATGTATCTAGCAGGCAAACCAGATGGCAGCCTCATTATCTCATGTGCCTGTTGCCAGGCATCTCGCAGGCACACCAGATGGCAGCCTCATTATCCCCGCAGTCTGTTGCCGTGCATCTAGCAGGCGGACCAGATGGCAGCCTCATTAGCCCAGCAGACTGTTGCCAGGTATCTAGCAGGAACACAAGATGGCAGCCTCATTAGCCCAGCAGCCTGTTGCCATGCATCTAGCAGCAGCACAAGATGGCAGCCTCATTAGCCCAGTAGCCTGTTGCCAGGTATCTAGCAGGCAAACCAGATGACAGCCTCATTAGCCCAGCAGCCTATTGTCACGTATTTAGCAGGCACACCAGATGGCAGGCTCATTAGCCCAGCAACCTGTTGCCACATATTTAGCAGGCACACCAGATGGTAGGCTCATTAGCCCATCTGCCTGTTGCCATGTATCTAGCAGGCACACCAGAAGGCAGCATAATTAGCCCAGCAGCCTGTTCCCACATATCTAGCAGACACACCAGATGGCAGCCTCATTAGCCCAGCAGCCTGCTGCCATGCATCTACCTGGAACACCAGATGGCAGCCTCATTAACCCAACAGCCTGTTGCCACGTATCTAGAAGACACACCAGATGGCAGCCTCATTAGCCCAGCAGCCTGTTCCCACGTATCTAGCAGGCACACCAGATGGCAGCCTCATTAGCCCAGCAGCCTGTTGATGCGTATCTAGCAGGCACACCAGATGGCAGCCTCATTAGCCCACCAGCCTGTTGCCACGTATCTAGCAGGCACACCAGATGGCAGACTCATTAGCCCAGCAGCCTTTTGCCAGGTATCTAGCAAGAACACCAGATGGCAACCTCATTAGCCCAGCAGCCTGTTCCCACGTATCTAGCTGGAACACCAAATGGCAGCCTTAGTAGCCCAGCAACCTTTTGCCAAGAATCTAGCAGACACACCAGATGGCAGCTGCAATAGCCCAGCAGCCTGTTGCCAGGTATGTAGCAGGAACACCAGATGGCAGCCTCATTAGCCCAACAGCCTGTTGCCGCGTATCTAGCAGGCACACCAGATGGCAGCCTCATTAGCCCACCAGCCTGTTGCCACGCATCTAGCAGGCACACCAAATGGCAGCCTCATTAGCCCAGCAGCCTGTTGCCAGGTATCTAGCAGGAACACCAGATGGCAGCCTCATTAGCCCATCAGCCTGTTCCCACGTATCTAGCAGGAACACCAGATGGCAACCTCATTAGCCCAGCAACCTGTTGCCAGGAATCTAGCAGACACACCAGATGGCAGCTGCAATAGCCCAGCAGTCTGTTGCCATGCATCTAGCAGGCACACCAGATGGCAGCCTCATTAGCCCAGCAGCCTGTTGCCAGGTATCTAGCAGGAACACCAGATGGCATCCCCATTAGCCCAGCAGCCTGTTGCCATGCATTTAGAAGGAACACCAGATGGCAGCCTCATTAGCCCAGCAGCCAGTTGCCAGGAATCTAGCAGACACACCGGATGGCAGATTCAATAGCCCAACAGCCTGTTGCCATGTATCTAGCAGGCACACCCGATGGCAGCCTCATTAGCCCATGTGCCTGTTGCCATGTACCTAGCAGGCAAACCAGATGGCAGCCTCATTATCTCATGTGCCTGTTGCCATGCATCTCGCAGGCACACCAGATGGCAGCCTCATTAGCCCCGCAGCCTGTTGCCGTGCATCTAGCAGGCGGACCAGATGGCAGCCTCATTAGCCCAGCAGACTGTTGCCAGGTACCTAGCAGGAACACCAGATGGCAGCCTCATTAGCCCAGCAGCCTGTTGCCATGCATCTAGCAGCAACACAAGATGGCAGCCTCATTAGCCCAGTAGCCTGTTGCCAGGTATCTAGCAGGCACACCAGATGACAGCCTCATTAGCCCAGCAGCCTATTGTCACGTATTATGCAGGCACACCAGATGGCAGGCTCATTAGCCCAGCAACCTGTTGCCACATATTTAGCAGGCACAGCAGATGGTAGGCTCATTAGCCCATCTGCCTGTTGCCATGTATCTAGCAGGCACACCAGAAGGCAGCATAATTAGCCCAGCAGCCTGTTCCCACATATCTAGCAGACACACCAGATGGCAGCCTCATTAGCCCAGCAGCCTGCTGCCATGCATCTATCTGGAACACCAGATGGCAGCCTCATTAGCCCAACAGCCTGTTGCTACGCATCTAGAAGACACACCAGATGGCAGCCTCATTAGCCCAGCAGCCTGTTGCCAGGTATCTAGCAGGAACACCAGATGGCAGCCTCATTAGCCCAGCAGCCTGTTCCCACGTATCTAGCAGGCACACCAGATGGCAGCCTTATTAGCCCAGCAACCTTTTGCCAAGAATCTAGCAGACACACCAGATGGCAGCTGCAATAGCCCAGCAGCCTGTTGCCAGGTATCTAGCAGGAACACCAGATGGCAGCCTCATTAGCCCAGCAGCCTGTTGCCATGCATCTATCAGGAACACCAGATGGCAGCTTCAATAGCCCAGCAGCCTGTTGCCATTTATCTAGCAGGCACACCAAGATGGCAGCCTCATTAGCCCAGCAGCCTGTTCCCACATATCTAGCAGGCACACCAAATGGCAGCCTCATTAGCCCAGCAGCCTATTGCCAGGTATCTAGCAGGAACACCAGATGGCAGCCTCATTAGCCCAGCAGCCTGTTGCCACGAATCTAGCAGACGCACCAGATGGCAGCCTCATTAGCCCAGCAGCCTGTTGCCAGGTATCTAGCAGGAACACCAGATGGCAGCCTCATTAGCCCAGCAGCCTGTTCCCACGTATCTAGCAGGCACACCAGATGGCAGCCTCATTAGCCCAGCAGCCTGTTGCCGCGTATCTAGCAGGCACACCAGATGGCAGCCTCATTAGCCCACCAGCCTGTTGCCACGCATCTAGCAGACACACCAAATGGCAGCCTCATTAGCCCAGCAGCCTGTTGCCAGGTATCTAGCAGGAACACCAGATGGCAACCTCATTAGCCCATCAGCCTGTTCCCACATATCTAGCAGGAACACCAGATGGCAACCTCATTAGCCCAGCAACCTGTTGCCAGGAATCTAGCAGACACACCAGATGGCAGCTGCAATAGCCCAGCAGCCTGTTGCCATGCATCTAGCAGGCACACCAGATGGCAGCCTCATTAGCCCAGCCGCCTGTTGCCAGGTATCCAGCAGGAACACCAAATGGCATCCTCATTAACCCAGCAGCCTGTTGCCATGCATTTAGCAGGAACACCAGATGGCAGCCTCATTAGCCCAGCAGCCAATTGCCAGGAATCTAGCAGACACACCGGATGGCAGATTCAATAGCCCAACAGCCTGTTGCCATGTATCTAGCAGGCACACCCGATGGCAGCCTCATTAGCCCATGTGCCTGTTGCCATGTATCTAGCAGGCAAACCAGATGGCAGCCTCATTATCTCATGTGCCTGTTGCCATGCATCTCGCAGGCACACCAGATGGCAGCCTCATTATCCCTGCAGTCTGTTGCCGTGCATCTAGCAGGCGGACCAGATGGCAGCCTCATTAGCCCAGCAGACTGTTGCCAGGTATCTAGCAGGAACACAAGATGGCAGCCTCATTAGCCCAGCAGCCTGTTGCCATGCATCTAGCAGCAGCACAAGATGGCAGCCTCATTAGCCCAGTAGCCTGTTGCCAGGTATCTAGCAGGCACACCAGATGACAGCCTCATTAGCCCAGCAGCCTATTGTCACGTATTTAGCAGGCACACCAGATGGCAGGCTCATTAGCCCAGCAACCTGTTGCCACATATTTAGCAGGCACACCAGATGGTAGGCTCATTAGCTCATCTGCCTGTTGCCATGTATCTAGCAGGCACACCAGAAGGCAGCATAATTAGCCCAGCAGCCTGTTCCCACATAATTAGCAGACACACGAGATGGCAGCCTCATTAGCCCAGCAGCCTGCTGCCATGCATCTACCTGGAACACCAGATGGCAGCCTCATTAACCCAACAGTCTGTTGCCACGTATCTAGAAGACACACCAGATGGCAGCCTCATTAGCCCAGCAGCCTGTTCCCACGTATCTAGCAGGCACACCAGATGGCAGCCTCATTAGCCCAGCAGCCTGTTGCTGCGTATCTAGCAGGCACACCAGATGGCAGCCTCATTAGCCCACCAGCCTGTTGCCACGTATCTAACAGGCACACCAGATGGCAGACTCATTAGCCCAGCAGCCTTTTGCCAGGTATCTAGCAAGACCACCAGATGGCAACCTCATTAGCCCAGCAGCCTGTTCCCACGTATCTAGCTGGAACACCAAATGGCAGCCTTAGTAGCCCAGCAACCTTTTGCCAAGAATCTAGCAGACACACCAGATGGCAGCTGCAATAGCCCAGCAGCCTGTTGCCAGGTATCTAGCAGGAACACCAGATGGCAACCTCATTAGCCCATCAGCCTGTTCCCACGTATCTAGCAGGCACACCAGATGGCAGCCTCATTAGCCCAGCAGCCTGTTGATGCGTATCTAGCAGGCACACCAGATGGCAGCCTCATTAGCCCACCAGCCTGTTGCCACGTATCTAGCAGGCACACCAGATGGCAGACTCATTAGCCCAGCAGCCTTTTGCCAGGTATCTAGCAAGAACACCAGATGGCAACCTCATTAGCCCAGCAGCCTGTTCCCACGTATCTAGCTGGAACACCAAATGGCAGCCTTAGTAGCCCAGCAACCTTTTGCCAAGAATCTAGCAGACACACCAGATGGCAGCTGCAATAGCCCAGCAGCCTGTTGCCAGGTATGTAGCAGGAACACCAGATGGCAGCCTCATTAGCCCAACAGCCTGTTGCCGCGTATCTAGCAGGCACACCAGATGGCAGCCTCATTAGCCCACCAGCCTGTTGCCACGCATCTAGCAGGCACACCAAATGGCAGCCTCATTAGCCCAGCAGCCTGTTGCCAGGTATCTAGCAGGAACACCAGATGGCAGCCTCATTAGCCCATCAGCCTGTTCCCACGTATCTAGCAGGAACACCAGATGGCAACCTCATTAGCCCAGCAACCTGTTGCCAGGAATCTAGCAGACACACCAGATGGCAGCTGCAATAGCCCAGCAGTCTGTTGCCATGCATCTAGCAGGCACACCAGATGGCAGCCTCATTAGCCCAGCAGCCTGTTGCCAGGTATCTAGCAGGAACACCAGATGGCATCCCCATTAGCCCAGCAGCCTGTTGCCATGCATTTAGAAGGAACACCAGATGGCAGCCTCATTAGCCCAGCAGCCAGTTGCCAGGAATCTAGCAGACACACCGGATGGCAGATTCAATAGCCCAACAGCCTGTTGCCATGTATCTAGCAGGCACACCCGATGGCAGCCTCATTAGCCCATGTGCCTGTTGCCATGTACCTAGCAGGCAAACCAGATGGCAGCCTCATTATCTCATGTGCCTGTTGCCATGCATCTCGCAGGCACACCAGATGGCAGCCTCATTAGCCCCGCAGCCTGTTGCCGTGCATCTAGCAGGCGGACCAGATGGCAGCCTCATTAGCCCAGCAGACTGTTGCCAGGTACCTAGCAGGAACACCAGATGGCAGCCTCATTAGCCCAGCAGCCTGTTGCCATGCATCTAGCAGCAACACAAGATGGCAGCCTCATTAGCCCAGTAGCCTGTTGCCAGGTATCTAGCAGGCACACCAGATGACAGCCTCATTAGCCCAGCAGCCTATTGTCACGTATTATGCAGGCACACCAGATGGCAGGCTCATTAGCCCAGCAACCTGTTGCCACATATTTAGCAGGCACAGCAGATGGTAGGCTCATTAGCCCATCTGCCTGTTGCCATGTATCTAGCAGGCACACCAGAAGGCAGCATAATTAGCCCAGCAGCCTGTTCCCACATATCTAGCAGACACACCAGATGGCAGCCTCATTAGCCCAGCAGCCTGCTGCCATGCATCTATCTGGAACACCAGATGGCAGCCTCATTAGCCCAACAGCCTGTTGCTACGCATCTAGAAGACACACCAGATGGCAGCCTCATTAGCCCAGCAGCCTGTTGCCAGGTATCTAGCAGGAACACCAGATGGCAGCCTCATTAGCCCAGCAGCCTGTTCCCACGTATCTAGCAGGCACACCAGATGGCAGCCTTATTAGCCCAGCAACCTTTTGCCAAGAATCTAGCAGACACACCAGATGGCAGCTGCAATAGCCCAGCAGCCTGTTGCCAGGTATCTAGCAGGAACACCAGATGGCAGCCTCATTAGCCCAGCAGCCTGTTGCCATGCATCTATCAGGAACACCAGATGGCAGCTTCAATAGCCCAGCAGCCTGTTGCCATTTATCTAGCAGGCACACCAAGATGGCAGCCTCATTAGCCCAGCAGCCTGTTCCCACATATCTAGCAGGCACACCAAATGGCAGCCTCATTAGCCCAGCAGCCTATTGCCAGGTATCTAGCAGGAACACCAGATGGCAGCCTCATTAGCCCAGCAGCCTGTTGCCACGAATCTAGCAGACGCACCAGATGGCAGCCTCATTAGCCCAGCAGCCTGTTGCCAGGTATCTAGCAGGAACACCAGATGGCAGCCTCATTAGCCCAGCAGCCTGTTCCCACGTATCTAGCAGGCACACCAGATGGCAGCCTCATTAGCCCAGCAGCCTGTTGCCGCGTATCTAGCAGGCACACCAGATGGCAGCCTCATTAGCCCACCAGCCTGTTGCCACGCATCTAGCAGACACACCAAATGGCAGCCTCATTAGCCCAGCAGCCTGTTGCCAGGTATCTAGCAGGAACACCAGATGGCAACCTCATTAGCCCATCAGCCTGTTCCCACATATCTAGCAGGAACACCAGATGGCAACCTCATTAGCCCAGCAACCTGTTGCCAGGAATCTAGCAGACACACCAGATGGCAGCTGCAATAGCCCAGCAGCCTGTTGCCATGCATCTAGCAGGCACACCAGATGGCAGCCTCATTAGCCCAGCCGCCTGTTGCCAGGTATCCAGCAGGAACACCAGATGGCATCCTCATTAACCCAGCAGCCTGTTGCCATGCATTTAGCAGGAACACCAGATGGCAGCCTCATTAGCCCAGCAGCCAATTGCCAGGAATCTAGCAGACACACCGGATGGCAGATTCAATAGCCCAACAGCCTGTTGCCATGTATCTAGCAGGCACACCCGATGGCAGCCTCATTAGCCCATGTGCCTGTTGCCATGTATCTAGCAGGCAAACCAGATGGCAGCCTCATTATCTCATGTGCCTGTTGCCATGCATCTCGCAGGCACACCAGATGGCAGCCTCATTATCCCTGCAGTCTGTTGCCGTGCATCTAGCAGGCGGACCAGATGGCAGCCTCATTAGCCCAGCAGACTGTTGCCAGGTATCTAGCAGGAACACAAGATGGCAGCCTCATTAGCCCAGCAGCCTGTTGCCATGCATCTAGCAGCAGCACAAGATGGCAGCCTCATTAGCCCAGTAGCCTGTTGCCAGGTATCTAGCAGGCACACCAGATGACAGCCTCATTAGCCCAGCAGCCTATTGTCACGTATTTAGCAGGCACACCAGATGGCAGGCTCATTAGCCCAGCAACCTGTTGCCACATATTTAGCAGGCACACCAGATGGTAGGCTCATTAGCTCATCTGCCTGTTGCCATGTATCTAGCAGGCACACCAGAAGGCAGCATAATTAGCCCAGCAGCCTGTTCCCACATATCTAGCAGACACACGAGATGGCAGCCTCATTAGCCCAGCAGCCTGCTGCCATGCATCTACCTGGAACACCAGATGGCAGCCTCATTAACCCAACAGTCTGTTGCCACGTATCTAGAAGACACACCAGATGGCAGCCTCATTAGCCCAGCAGCCTGTTCCCACGTATCTAGCAGGCACACCAGATGGCAGCCTCATTAGCCCAGCAGCCTGTTGCTGCGTATCTAGCAGGCACACCAGATGGCAGCCTCATTAGCCCACCAGCCTGTTGCCACGTATCTAACAGGCACACCAGATGGCAGACTCATTAGCCCAGCAGCCTTTTGCCAGGTATCTAGCAAGACCACCAGATGGCAACCTCATTAGCCCAGCAGCCTGTTCCCACGTATCTAGCTGGAACACCAAATGGCAGCCTTAGTAGCCCAGCAACCTTTTGCCAAGAATCTAGCAGACACACCAGATGGCAGCTGCAATAGCCCAGCAGCCTGTTGCCAGGTATCTAGCAGGAACACCAGATGGCAGCCTCATTAGCCCAGCAGCCTGTTGCCGCGTATCTAGCAGGCACACCAGATGGCAGCCTCATTAGCCCACCAGCCTGTTGCCACGTATCTAGCAGGAACACCAGATGGCAACCTCATTAGCCCAGCAACCTGTTGCCAGGAATCTAGCAGACACACCAGATGGCAGCTGCAATAGCCCAGCAGTCTGTTGCCATGCATCTAGCAGGCACACCAGATGGCAGCTTCATTAGCCCAGCAGCCTGTTGCCAGGTATCTAGCAGGAACACCAGATGGCATCCTCATTAGCCCAGCAGCCTGTTGCCATGCATTTAGCAGGAACACCAGATGGCAGCCTCATTAGCCCAGCAGCCAGTTGCCAGGAATCTAGCAGACACACCGGATGGCAGATTCAATAGCCCAACAGCCTGTTGCCATGTATCTAGCAGGCACACCCGATGGCAGCCTCATTAGCCCATGTGCCTGTTGCCATGTATCTAGCAGGCAAACCAGATGGCAGCCTCATTATCTCATGTGCCTGTTGCCATGCATCTCGCAGGCACACCAGATGGCAGCCTCATTAGCCCCGCAGCCTGTTGCTGTGCATCTAGCAGGCGGACCAGATGGCAGCCTCATTAGCCCAGCAGACTGTTGCCAGGTATCTAGCAGGAACACCAGATGGCAGCCTCATTAGCCCAGCAGCCTGTTGCCATGCATCTAGCAGCAACACAAGATGGCAGCCTCATTAGCCCAGTAGCCTGTTGCCAGGTATCTAGCAGGCACACCAGATGACAGCCTCATTAGCCCAGCAGCCTATTGTCACGTATTATGCAGGCACACCAGATGGCAGGCTCATTAGCCCAGCAACCTGTTGCCACATATTTAGCAGGCACAGCAGATGGTAGGCTCATTAGCCCATCTGCCTGTTGCCATGTATCTAGCAGGCACACCAGAAGGCAGCATAATTAGCCCAGCAGCCTGTTCCCACATATCTAGCAGACACACCAGATGGCAGCCTCATTAGCCCAGCAGCCTGCTGCCATGCATCTATCTGGAACACCAGATGGCAGCCTCATTAGCCCAACAGCCTGTTGCTACGCATCTAGAAGACGCACCAGATGGCAGCCTCATTAGCCCAGCAGCCTGTTGCCAGGTATCTAGCAGGAACACCAGATGGCAGCCTCATTAGCCCAGCAGCCTGTTCCCACGTATCTAGCAGGCACACCAGATGGCAGCCTTATTAGCCCAGCATCCTTTTGCCAAGAATCTAGCAGACACACCAGATGGCAGCTGCAATAGCCCAGCAGCCTGTTGCCAGGTATCTAGCAGGGACACCAGATGGCAGCCTCATTAGCCCAGCAGCCTGTTGCCATGCATCTATCAGGAACACCAGATGGCAGCTTCAATAGCCCAGCAGCCTGTTGCCATTTATCTAGCAGGCACACCAAGATGGCAGCCTCATTAGCCCAGCAGCCTGTTCCCACATATCTAGCAGGCACACCAAATGGCAGCCTCATTAGCCCAGCAGCCTATTGCCAGGTATCTAGCAGGAACATCAGATGGCAGCCTCATTAGCCCAGCAGCCTGTTGCCACGTATCTAGCAGACGCACCAGATGGCAGCCTCATTAGCCCAGCAGCCTGTTGCCAGGTATCTAGCAGGAACACCAGATGGCAGCCTCATTAGCCCAGCAGCCTGTTCCCACGTATCTAGCAGGCACACCAGATGGCAGCCTCATTAGCCCAGCAGCCTGTTGCCGCGTATCTAGCAGGCACACCAGATGGCAGCCTCATTAGCCCACCAGCCTGTTGCCACGCATCTAGCAGACACACCAAATGGCAGCCTCATTAGCCCAGCAGCCTGTTGCCAGGTATCTAGCAGGAACACCAGATGGCAACCTCATTAGCCCATCAGCCTGTTCCCACGTATCTAGCAGGAACACCAGATGGCAACCTCATTAGCCCAGCAACCTGTTGCCAGGAATCTAGCAGACACACCAGATGGCAGCTGCAATAGCCCAGCAGCCTGTTGCCATGCATCTAGCAGGCACACCAGATGGCAGCCTCATTAGCCCAGCCGCCTGTTGCCAGGTATCCAGCAGGAACACCAGATGGCATCCTCATCAGCCCAGCAGCCTGTTGCCATGCATTTAGCAGGAACACCAGATGGCAGCCTCATTAGCCCAGCAGCCAATTGCCAGGAATCTAGCAGACACACCGGATGGCAGATTCAATAGCCCAACAGCCTGTTGCCATGTACCTAGCAGGCACACCCGATGGCAGCCTCATTAGCCCATGTGCCTGTTGCCATGTACCTAGCAGGCAAACCAGATGGCAGCCTCATTATCTCATGTGCCTGTTGCCATGCATCTCGCAGGCACACCAGATGGCAGCCTCATTAGCCCCGCAGCCTGTTGCCGTACATCTAGCAGGCGGACCAGATGGCAGCCTCATTAGCCCAGCAGACTGTTGCCAGGTATCTAGCAGGAACACCAGATGGCAGCCTCATTAGCCCAGCAGCCTGTTGCCATGCATCTAGCAGCAACACAAGATGGCAGCCTCATTAGCCCAGTAGCCTGTTGCCAGGTATCTAGCAGGCACACCAGATGACAGCCTCATTAGCCCAGCAGCCTATTGTCACGTATTTAGCAGGCACACCAGATGGCAGGCTCATTAGCCCAGCAACCTGTTGCCATATATTTAGCAGGCACACCAGATGGTAGGCTCACTAGCCCATCTGCCTGTTGCCATGTATCCCTCAGGCACACCAGAAGGCAGCATAATTAGCCCAGCAGCCTGTTCCCACATATCTAGCAGACACACCAGATGGCAGCCTCATTAGCCCAGCAGCCTGCTGCCATGCATCTACCTGGAACACCAGATGGCAGCCTCATTAGCCCACCAGCCTGTTGCCACGTATCTAGCAGACACACCAGATGGCAGCCTCATTAGCCCAGCAGCCTGTTGCCAGGTATCTAGCAGGAACACCAGATGGCAGCCTCATTAGCCCAGCAGCCTGTTCCCACGTATCTAGCAGGCACAACAGATGGCAGCCTCATTAGCCCAGCAGCCTGTTGCCGCGTATCTAGCAGGCACACCAGATGGCAGCCTCATTAGCCCACCAGCCTGTTGCCACGCATCTAGCAGGCACGCCAAATGGCAGCCTCATTAGCCTAGCAGCCTGTTGCCAAGTATCTAGCAGGAACACCAGATGGCAACCTCATTAGCCCATCAGCCTGTTCCCACGTATCTAGCAGGAACACCAGATGGCAACCTCATTAGCCCAGCAACCTGTTGCCAGGAATCTTGCAGACACACCAGATGGCAGCTGCAATAGCCAAGCAGCCTGTTGCCATGCATCTAGCAGGCACACCAGATGGCAGCCTCATTAGCCCAGCAGCCTGTTGCCAGGTATCTAGCAGGAACACCAGATGTCATCCTCATTAGCCCAGCAGCCTGTTGCCATGCATTTAGCAGGAACACCAGATGGCAGCCTCATTAGCCCAGCATCCAGTTGCCAGGAATCTAGCAGACACACCAGATGGCAGATTCAATAGCCCAACAGCCTGTTGCCATGTATCTAGCAGGCACAACCGATGGCAGCCTCATTAGCCCATGTGCCTGTTGCCATGTATCTAGCAGGCAAACCAGATGGCAGCCTCATTATCTCATGTGCCTGTTGCCATGCATCTCGCAGGCACACCAGATGGCAGCCTCATTAGCCCAGCAGACTGTTGCCAGGTATCTAGCAGGAACACCAGATGGCAGCCTCATTAGCCCAGCAGCCTGTTGCCATGCATCTAGCAGCAACACAAGATGGCAGCCTCATTAGCCCAGTAGCCTGTTGCCAGGTATCTAGCAGGCACACCAGATGACAGCCTCATTAGCCCAGCAGCCTATTGTCACGTATTTAGCAGGCACACCAGATGGCAGGCTCATTAGCCCAGCAACCTGTTGCCACATATTTAGCAGGCACACCAGATGGTAGGCTCATTAGCCCATCTGCCTTTTGCCATGTATCTAGCAGGCACACCAGAAGGCAGCATAATTAGCCCAGCAGCCTGTTCCCACATATCTAGCAGACACACCAGATGGCAGCCTCATTAGCCCAGCAGCCTGCTGCCATGCATCTACCTGGAACACCAGATGGCAGCCTCATTAGCCCAACAGCCTGTTGCCAGGAATCTAGCAGACACACCAGATGGCAGCCTCATTAGCCCAGCAGCCTGTTGCCATGCATCTACCAGGAACACCAGATGGCAGCTTCAATAGCCAGCAGCCTGTTGCCATGCATCTAGCAGGCACAGAAAGATGACAGCCCCATTAGCCCATCATCCTGTTGCCATGTATCTTTGAGGCACAACAGATGGCAGCCTAATTATCCCAGCAGCATGTTGCCAGGTATCCAGCAAGCACACCAAATGGCAGCCTCATTAGCCCAGCAGCCTGTTGCCAAGTATGTAGCAGAAACACCAGATGGCAGCCTCATTAACCCAGCAGCCTGTTGCCAGGTATCTAGCATGCAAACCAGATGGCAGCAACATTATCCCATCAGCCTGTTGCCACGTATGTAGCAGGCACACCAGATGGCAGCCTCATTAGCCCTGCAGCCTGTTGCCAGGTATCTAGCAAGCACACCAGATGGCAGCCTCATTAGCCCAGCAACCTGTTGCCAGGAATCTAGCAGGCAAACCAGATAGCAGCATCATTAGCCCATCAGCCTGTTGCCGCGTATCTAGCAGGCACACCAAGATGGCAGCCTCATTAGCCTATCAGCATTTTGCCATGCATCTATCAGGCACACCAAGATGGCAGCCTCATTAGCCCTGCAGCCTGTTGCCAGGTATCTAGCAGGCACACCAGATGGCAGCCTCATTAGCCCAGCAGCCTGTTGCCAGGTATCTAGCAGGCACACCAGATGGCAGCATCATTAGCCCATCAACCTGTTGCCACGTATTTAGCAGGCACACCAGATGGCAGCTTCATTAGCCCAGCAGCCTGTCACCACGGATCTAGCAGACACACCAGATGGCAGCCTCATTAGCCCAGCAGCCTGTTGCCTTGTATCTAGTAGACACACCAGATTGCAGCTTCATTTGCCCATCAGCCTGTTGCCATGTATCTAGCAGGCACACCAGATGGCAGCCTCATTAGCCCAGCAGCCTGTTGCCATGTATCTAGCAGACACACCAGATTGCAGCTTCATTTGCCCATCAGCCTGTTGCCATGTATCTAGCAAGCACACCAGATGGCAGCCTCATTTGCCCAGCCGCCTTTTTCCAGGCATCTAGCAAGCACAGCAGATGACAGCCTCATTACCTCAGCAGCCTGTTGCCAGGTATCTAGCAGGCACACCAGATGGCAGCCTAATTAGTCCAGCAGCCTGTTGCCAGGTATCTAGCAGGCACACCAGATGGCAGCCTCATTAGCCCAGCAGCCTTCTGCGACATATCTAGCAGACACACCAGATGGCAGCTTCTATAGCCCAGCAGCCTGTTGCCATGCATCTACCAGGAACACCAGATGGCAGCTTCAATAGCCAGCAGCCTGTTGCCATGCATCTAGCAGGCACAGAAAGATGACAGCCCCATTAGCCCATCATCCTGTTGCCATGTATCTTTGAGGCACACCAGATGGCAGCCTAATTATTCCAGCAGCCTGCTGCCAGGTATCCAGCAAGCACACCAAATGGCAGCCTCATTAGCCCAGCAGCCTGTTGCCAAGTATGTAGCAGACACACCAGATGGCAGCCTCATTAGCCCAGCAGCCTTTTGCCGCATATCTAGCAGACACACCACATCTCAGCCTCATTAGCCCAGCAGCCTGTTGCCAGGTATCTAGCAGGCAAACCAGATGGCAGCAACATTAGCCCATAAGCCTGTTGCCACGTATGTAGCAGGCACACCAGATGGCAGCCTCATTAGCCCTGCAGCCTGTTGCCAGGAATCTAGCAAGCACACCAGATGGCAGCCTCATTAGCCCAGCAGCCTATTGCCAGGAATCTAGCAGGCAAACCAGATAGCAGCATCATTAGCCCATCAGCCTGTTGCCACGTATCTAGCAGGCACACCAAGATGGCAGCCAAATTAGCCTATCAGCATGTTGCCATGCATCTAGCAGGCACACCAAGATGGCAGCCTCATCAGCCTAGCAGCCTGTTGCCAGGTATCTATCAGGCACACCAGATGGCAGCATAATTAGCCCAGCAACCTGTTGCCACATATTTAGCAGGCACACCAGATGGTAGGCTCATTAGCCCATCTGCCTGTTGCCATCCATCTAGCAGGCACACCAGAAGGCAGCATAATTAGCCCAGCAGCCTGTTCCCACATATCTAGCAGACACACAAGATGGCAGCCTCATTAGCCCAGCAGCCTGCTGTCATGCATCTACCTGGAACACCAGATGGAAGTCTCATTAGCCCAACAGCCTGTTGCCAGAAATCTAGCAGACACACCAGATGGCAGCCTCATTAGCCCAGCAGCCTGTTGCCATGCATCTACCATTAACACCAGATGGCAGCTTCAATAGCCAGCAGCCTGTTGCCATGCATCTAGCAGGCACAGAAAGATGACAGCCCCATTAGCCCATCATCCTGTTGCCATGTATCTTTGAGGCACAACAGATGGCAGCCTAATTATCCCAGCAGCCTGTTGCCAGGTATCCAGCAAGCACACCAAATGGCAGCCTCATTAGCCCAGCAGGCTGTTGCCAAGTATGTAGCAGAAACACCAGATGGCAGCCTCATTAACCCAGCAGCCTGTTGCCAGGTATCTAGCAGGCAAACCAGATGGCAGCAACATTAGCCCATCAGCCTGTTGCCACGTATGTAGCAGGCACCCCAGATGGCAGCGTCATTAGCCCAGCAGCCTGTTGCCAGGAATCTAGCAGGCAAACCAGATAGCAGCATCATTAGCCCATTAGCCTGTTGCCACGTATCTAGCAGGCACACAACGATGGCAACCTCATTAGCCTATCAGCATGTTGCCATGCATCTATCAGGCACACCAAGATGGCAGCCTCATTAGCCCAGCAGCCTGTTGCCAGGTATCTAGCAGGCACACCAGATGGCAGCCTCATTAGCCCAGCAGCCTGTTGCCAGGTATCTAGCAGGCACACCAGATGGCAGCATCATTAGCCCATCAACCTGTTGCCACGTATTTAGCAGGCACACCAGATGGCAGCTTCATTAGCCCAGCATCCTGTCACCACGGATCTAGCAGACACACCAGATGGCAGCCTCATTAGCCAAGTGGCCTGTTGCCATGCATCTACCATTAACACCAGATGGCAGCTTCAATAGCCAGCAGCCTGTTGCCATGCATCTAGCAGGCACAGAAAGATGACAGCCCCATTAGCCCATCATCCTGTTGCCATGTATCTTTGAGGCACAACAGATGGCAGCCTAATTATCCCAGCAGCCTGTTGCCAGGTATCCAGCAAGCACACCAAATGGCAGCCTCATTAGCCCAGCAGGCTGTTGCCAAGTATGTAGCAGAAACACCAGATGGCAGCCTCATTAACCCAGCAGCCTGTTGCCAGGTATCTAGCAGGCAAACCAGATGGCAGCAACATTAGCCCATCAGCCTGTTGCCACGTATGTAGCAGGCACCCCAGATGGCAGCCTCATTAGCCCAGCAGCCTGTTGCCAGGAATCTAGCAGGCAAACCAGATAGCAGCATCATTAGCCCATTAGCCTGTTGCCACGTATCTAGCAGGCACACCAAGATGGCAACCTCATTAGCCTATCAGCATGTTGCCATGCATCTATCAAGCACACCAAGATGGCAGCCTCATTAGCCCAGCAGCCTGTTGCCAGGTATCTAGCAGGCACACCAGATGGCAGCCTCATTAGCCCAGCAGCCTGTTGCCAGGTATCTAGCAGGCACACCAGATGGCAGCATCATTAGCCCATCAACCTGTTGCCACGTATTTAGCAGGCACACCAGATGGCAGCTTCATTAGCCCAGCATCCTGTCACCACGGATCTAGCAGACACACCAGATGGCAGCCTCATTAGCCAAGTGGCCTGTTGCCATGTATCTAGCAGACACACCAGATTACAGCTTCATTTGCCCATCAGCCTGTTGCCATGTATCTAGCAGGCACACCAGATGGCAGCCTCATTAGCCCAGCAGCCTGTTGCCATGTATCTAGCAGACACACCAGATTTCAGCTTCATTTGCCCATCAGCCTGTTGCCATGTATCTAGCAAGCACACCAGATGGCAGCCTCATTACCTCAGCAGCCTGTTGCCAGGTATCTAGCAGGCACACAAGATGGCAGCCTAATTAGACCAGCAGCCTGTTGCCAGGTATCTAGCAGGCACACCAGATGGCAACCTCATTAGCCCAGCAGTCTGTTGCGACGTATCCAGCAGACACAGCAGATGGCAGCTTCTATAGCCCAGCAGCCTGTTGCCATGCATCTAGCAGGAACACCAGATGGCAGCCTCATTAGCCCAGCAGTCTGTTGCCATGCATCTACCAGGAACACCAGATGGCAGCTTCCATAGCCAGCAGCCTGTTGCCATGCATCTAGCAGGCACAGAAAGATGACAGCCCCATTAGCGCATCATCCTGTTGCCATTTATCTTTGAGGCACACCAGATGGCAGCCTAATTATCCCAGCAGCCTGTTGCCAGGTATCCAGCAAGCACACCAAATGGCAGCCTCATTAGCCCAGCAGCCTGTTGCCAAGTATGTAGCAGACACACCAGATGGCAGCCTCATTGGCCCAGCAGCCTTTTGACTCATATCTAGCAGACACACCACATGGCAGCCTCATTAGCCCAGCAGCCTGTTGCCAGGTATCTAGCAGGCAAACCAGATAGCAGCATCATTAGCCCATCAGCCTGTTGCCACGTATCTAGCAGGCACACCAAATGGCAGCCAAATTAGCCTATCAGCCTGTTGCTACGCATCTAGAAGACACACCAGATGGCAGCCTCATTAGCCCAGCAGCCTGTTGCCAGGTATCTAGCAGGAACACCAGATGGCAGCCTCATTAGCCCAGCAGCCTGTTCCCACGTATCTAGCAGGCACACCAGAAGGCAGCATAATTAGCCCAGCAGCCTGTTCCCACATATCTAGCAGACACACCAGATGGCAGCCTCATTAGCCCAGCAGCCTGCTGCCATGCATCTATCTGGAACACCAGATGGCAGCCTCATTAGCCCAACAGCCTGTTGCTACGCATCTAGAAGACACACCAGATGGCAGCCTCATTAGCCCAGCAGCCTGTTGCCAGGTATCTAGCAGGAACACCAGATGGCAGCCTCATTAGCCCAGCAGCCTGTTCCCACGTATCTAGCAGGCACACCAGATGGCAGCCTTATTAGCCCAGCAACCTTTTGCCAAGAATCTAGCAGACACACCAGATGGCAGCTGCAATAGCCCAGCAGCCTGTTGCCAGGTATCTAGCAGGAACACCAGATGGCAGCCTCATTAGCCCAGCAGCCTGTTGCCATGCATCTATCAGGAACACCAGATGGCAGCTTCAATAGCCCAGCAGCCTGTTGCCATTTATCTAGCAGGCACACCAAGATGGCAGCCTCATTAGCCCAGCAGCCTGTTCCCACATATCTAGCAGGCACACCAAATGGCAGCCTCATTAGCCCAGCAGCCTATTGCCAGGTATCTAGCAGGAACACCAGATGACAGCCTCATTAGCCCAGCAGCCTGTTGCCACGTATCTAGCAGACGCACCAGATGGCAGCCTCATTAGCCCAGCAGCCTGTTGCCAGGTATCTAGCAGGAACACCAGATGGCAGCCTCATTAGCCCAGCAGCCTGTTCCCACGTATCTAGCAGGCACACCAGATGGCAGCCTCATTAGCCCAGCAGCCTGTTGCCGCGTATCTAGCAGGCACACCAGATGGCAGCCTCATTAGCCCACCAGCCTGTTGCCACGCATCTAGCAGACACACCAAATGGCAGCCTCATTAGCCCAGCAGCCTGTTGCCAGGTATCTAGCAGGAACACCAGATGGCAACCTCATTAGCCCATCAGCCTGTTCCCACGTATCTAGCAGGAACACCAGATGGCAACCTCATTAGCCCAGCAACCTGTTGCCAGGAATCTAGCAGACACACCAGATGGCAGCTGCAATAGCCCAGCAGCCTGTTGCCATGCATCTAGCAGGCACACCAGATGGCAGCCTCATTAGCCCAGCCGCCTGTTGCCAGGTATCCAGCAGGAACACCAGATGGCATCCTCATTAACCCAGCAGCCTGTTGCCATGCATTTAGCAGGAACACCAGATGGCAGCCTCATTAGCCCAGCAGCCAATTGCCAGGAATCTAGCAGACACACCGGATGGCAGATTCAATAGCCCAACAGCCTGTTGCCATGTATCTAGCAGGCACACCCGATGGCAGCCTCATTAGCCCATGTGCCTGTTGCCATGTATCTAGCAGGCAAACCAGATGGCAGCCTCATTATCTCATGTGCCTGTTGCCATGCATCTCGCAGGCACACCAGATGGCAGCCTCATTATCCCTGCAGTCTGTTGCCGTGCATCTAGCAGGCGGACCAGATGGCAGCCTCATTAGCCCAGCAGACTGTTGCCAGGTATCTAGCAGGAACACAAGATGGCAGCCTCATTAGCCCAGCAACCTGTTGCCACATATTTAGCAGGCACACCAGATGGTAGGCTCATTAGCTCATCTGCCTGTTGCCATGTATCTAGCAGGCACACCAGAAGGCAGCATAATTAGCCCAGCAGCCTGTTCCCACATATCTAGCAGACACACCAGATGGCAGCCTCATTAGCCCAGCAGCCTGCTGCCATGCATCTACCTGGAACACCAGATGGCAGCCTCATTAACCCAACAGTCTGTTGCCACGTATCTAGAAGACACACCAGATGGCAGCCTCATTAGCCCAGCAGCCTGTTCCCACGTATCTAGCAGGCACACCAGATGGCAGCCTCATTAGCCCAGCAGCCTGTTGCTGCGTATCTAGCAGGCACACCAGATGGCAGCCTCATTAGCCCACCAGCCTGTTGCCACGTATCTAGCAGGCACACCAGATTGCAGACTCATTAGCCCAGCAGCCTTTTGCCAGGTATCTAGCAAGACCACCAGATGGCAACCTCATTAGCCCAGCAGCCTGTTCCCACGTATCTAGCTGGAACACCAAATGGCAGCCTTAGTAGCCCAGCAACCTTTTGCCAAGAATCTAGCAGACACACCAGATGGCAGCTGCAATAGCCCAGCAGCCTGTTGCCAGGTATCTAGCAGGAACACCAGATGGCAGCCTCATTAGCCCAGCAGCCTGTTGCCGCGTATCTAGCAGGCACACCAGATGGCAGCCTCATTAGCCCACCAGCCTGTTGCCACGTATCTAGCAGGAACACCAGATGGCAACCTCATTAGCCCAGCAACCTGTTGCCAGGAATCTAGCAGACACACCAGATGGCAGCTGCAATAGCCAAGCAGTCTGTTGCCATGCATCTAGCAGGCACACCAGATGGCAGCCTCATTAGCCCAGCAGCCTGTTGCCAGGTATCTAGCAGGAACACCAGATGGCATCCTCATTAGCCCAGCAGCCTGTTGCCATGCATTTAGCAGGAACACCAGATGGCAGCCTCATTAGCCCAGCAGCCAGTTGCCAGGAATCTAGCAGACACACCGGATGGTAGATTCAATAGCCCAACAGCCTGTTGCCATGTATCTAGCAGGCACACCCGATGGCAGCCTCATTAGCCCATGTGCCTGTTGCCATGTATCTAGCAGGCAAACCAGATGGCAGCCTCATTATCTCATGTGCCTGTTGCCATGCATCTCGCAGGCACACCAGATGGCAGCCTCATTAGCCCCGCAGCCTGTTGCCGTGCATCTAGCAGGCGGACCAGATGGCAGCCTCATTAGCCCAGCAGACTGTTGCCAGGTATCTAGCAGGAACACCAGATGGCAGCCTCATTAGCCCAGCAGCCTGTTGCCATGCATCTAGCAGCAACACAAGATGGCAGCCTCATTAGCCCAGTAGCCTGTTGCCAGGTATCTAGCAGGCACACCAGATGACAGCCTCATTAGCCCAGCAGCCTATTGTCACGTATTATGCAGGCACACCAGATGGCAGGATCATTAGCCCAGCAACCTGTTGCCACATATTTAGCAGGCACAGCAGATGGTAGGCTCATTAGCCCATCTGCCTGTTGCCATGTATCTAGCAGGCACACCAGAAGGCAGCATAATTAGCCCAGCATCCTGTTCCCACATATCTAGCAGACACACCAGATGGCAGCCTCATTAGCCCAGCAGCCTGCTGCCATGCATCTATCTGGAACACCAGATGGCAGCCTCATTAGCCCAACAGCCTGTTGCTACGCATCTAGAAGACACACCAGATGGCAGCCTCATTAGCCCAGCAGCCTGTTGCCAGGTATCTAGCAGGAACACCAGATGGCAGCCTCATTAGCCCAGCAGCCTGTTCCCACGTATCTAGCAGGCACACCAGATGGCAGCCTCATTAGCCCAGCAGCCTGTTGCCAGGTATCTAGCAGGAACACCAGATGGCAGCCTCATTAGCCCAGCAGCCTGTTCCCAAGAATCTAGCAGACACACCAGATGGCAGCTGCAATAGCCCAGCAGCCTGTTGCCAGGTATCTAGCAGGAACACCAGATGGCAGCCTCATTAGCCCAGCAGCCTGTTGCCATGCATCTATCAGGAACACCAGATGGCAGCTTCAATAGCCCAGCAGCCTGTTGCCATTTATCTTGCAGGCACACCAAGATGGCAGCCTCATTAGCCCAGCAGCCTGTTCCCACATATCTAGCAGGCACACCAAATGGCAGCCTCCTTAGCCCAGCAGCCTATTGCCAGGTATCTAGCAGGAACACCAGATGGCAGCCTCATTAGCCCAGCAGCCTGTTGCCACGTATCTAGCAGACGCACCAGATGGCAGCCTCATTAGCCCAGCAGCCTGTTGCCAGGTATCTAGCAGGAACACCAGATGGCAGCCTCATTAGCCCAGCAGCCTGTTCCCACGTATCTAGCAGGCACACCAGATGGCAGCCTCATTAGCCCAGCAGCCTGTTGCCGCGTATCTAGCAGGCACACCAGATGGCAGCCTCATTAGCCCACCAGCCTGTTGCCACGCATCTAGCAGACACACCAAATGGCAGCCTCATTAGCCCAGCAGCCTGTTGCCAGGTATCTAGCAGGAACACCAGATGGCAACCTCATTAGCCCATCAGCCTGTTCCCACGTATCTAGCAGGAACACCAGATGGCAACCTCATTAGCCCAGCAACCTGTTGCCAGGAATCTAGCAGACACACCAGATGGCAGCTGCAATAGCCCAGCAGCCTGTTGCCATGCATCTAGCAGGCACACCAGATGGCAGCCTCATTAGCCCAGCCGCCTGTTGCCAGGTATCCAGCAGGAACACCAGATGGCATCCTCATTAGCCCAGCAGCCTGTTGCCATGCATTTAGCAGGAACACCAGATGGCAGCCTCATTAGCCCAGCAGCCAATTGCCAGGAATCTAGCAGACACACCGGATGGCAGATTCAATAGCCCAACAGCCTGTTGCCATGTACCTAGCAGGCACACCCGATGGCAGCCTCATTAGCCCATGTGCCTGTTGCCATGTACCTAGCAGGCAAACCAGATGGCAGCCTCATTATCTCATGTGCCTGTTGCCATGCATCTCGCAGGCACACCAGATGGCAGCCTCATTAGCCCCGCAGCCTGTTGCCGTACATCTAGCAGGCGGACCAGATGGCAGCCTCATTAGCCCAGCAGACTGTTGCCAGGTATCTAGCAGGAACACCAGATGGCAGCCTCATTAGCCCAGCAGCCTGTTGCCATGCATCTAGCAGCAACACAAGATGGCAGCCTCATTAGCCCAGTAGCCTGTTGCCAGGTATCTAGCAGGCACACCAGATGACAGCCTCATTAGCCCAGCAGCCTATTGTCACGTATTTAGCAGGCACACCAGATGGCAGGCTCATTAGCCCAGCAACCTGTTGCCATATATTTAGCAGGCACACCAGATGGTAGGCTCACTAGCCCATCTGCCTGTTGCCATGTATCCCTCAGGCACACCAGAAGGCAGCATAATTAGCCCAGCAGCCTGTTCCCACATATCTAGCAGACACACCAGATGGCAGCCTCATTAGCCCAGCAGCCTGCTGCCATGCATCTACCTGGAACACCAGATGGCAGCCTCATTAGCCCACCAGCCTGTTGCCACGTATCTAGCAGACACACCAGATGGCAGCCTCATTAGCCCAGCAGCCTGTTGCCAGGTATCTAGCAGGAACACCAGATGGCAGCCTCATTAGCCCAGCAGCCTGTTCCCACGTATCTAGCAGGCACACCAGATGGCAGCCTCATTAGCCCAGCAGCCTGTTGCCGCGTATCTAGCAGGCACACCAGATGGCAGCCTCATTAGCCCACCAGCCTGTTGCCACGCATCTAGCAGGCACGCAAATGGCAGCCTCATTAGCCTAGCAGCCTGTTGCCAAGTATCTAGCAGGAACACCAGATGGCAACCTCATTAGCCCATCAGCCTGTTCCCACGTATCTAGCAGGAACACCAGATGGCAACCTCATTAGCCCAGCAACCTGTTGCCAGGAATCTAGCAGACACACCAGATGGCAGCTGCAATAGCCAAGCAGCCTGTTGCCATGCATCTAGCAGGCACACCAGATGGCAGCCTCATTAGCCCAGCAGCCTGTTGCCAGGTATCTAGCAGGAACACCAGATGTCATCCTCATTAGCCCAGCAGCCTGTTGCCATGCATTTAGCAGGAACACCAGATGGCAGCCTCATTAGCCCAGCATCCAGTTGCCAGGAATCTAGCAGACACACCGGATGGCAGATTCAATAGCCCAACAGCCTGTTGCCATGTATCTAGCAGGCACAACCGATGGCAGCCTCATTAGCCCATGTGCCTGTTGCCATGTATCTAGCAGGCAAACCAGATGGCAGCCTCATTATCTCATGTGCCTGTTGCCATGCATCTCGCAGGCACACCAGATGGCAGCCTCATTAGCCCAGCAGACTGTTGCCAGGTATCTAGCAGGAACACCAGATGGCAGCCTCATTAGCCCAGCAGCCTGTTGCCATGCATCTAGCAGCAACACAAGATGGCAGCCTCATTAGCCCAGTAGCCTGTTGCCAGGTATCTAGCAGGCACACCAGATGACAGCCTCATTAGCCCAGCAGCCTATTGTCACGTATTTAGCAGGCACACCAGATGGCAGGCTCATTAGCCCAGCAACCTGTTGCCACATATTTAGCAGGCACACCAGATGGTAGGCTCATTAGCCCATCTGCCTTTTGCCATGTATCTAGCAGGCACACCAGAAGGCAGCATAATTAGCCCAGCAGCCTGTTCCCACATATCTAGCAGACACACCAGATGGCAGCCTCATTAGCCCAGCAGCCTGCTGCCATGCATCTACCTGGAACACCAGATGGCAGCCTCATTAGCCCAACAGCCTGTTGCCAGGAATCTAGCAGACACACCAGATGGCAGCCTCATTAGCCCAGCAGCCTGTTGCCATGCATCTACCAGGAACACCAGATGGCAGCTTCAATAGCCAGCAGCCTGTTGCCATGCATCTAGCAGGCACAGAAAGATGACAGCCCCATTAGCCCATCATCCTGTTGCCATGTATCTTTGAGGCACAACAGATGGCAGCCTAATTATCCCTGCACCCTGTTGCCAGGTATCCAGCAAGCACACCAAATGGCAGCCTCATTAGCCCAGCAGCCTGTTGCCAAGTATGTAGCAGAAACACCAGATGGCAGCCTCATTAACCCAGCAGCCTGTTGCCAGGTATCTAGCAGGCAAACCAGATGGCAGCAACATTACCCCATCAGCCTGTTGCCACGTATGTAGCAGGCACACCAGATGGCAGCCTCATTAGCCCTGCAGCCTGTTGCCAGGTATCTAGCAAGCAAACCAGATGGCAACCTCATTAGCCCAGCAACCTGTTGCCAGGAATCTAGCAGGCAAACCAGATAGCAGCATCATTAGCCCATCAGCCTGTTGCAGCGTATCTAGCAGGCACACCAAGATGGCAGCCTCATTAGCCTATCAGCATTTTGCCATGCATCTATCAGGCACACCAAGATGGCAGCCTCATTAGCCCTGCAGCCTGTTGCCAGGTGTCTAGCAGGCACACCAGATGGCAGCCTCATTAGCCCAGCAGCCTGTTGCCAGGTATCTAGCAGGCACACCAGATGGCAGCATCATTAGCCCATCAACCTGTTGCCACGTATTTAGCAGGCACACCAGATGGCAGCTTCATTAGCCCAGCAGCCTGTCACCACGGATCTAGCAGACACACCAGATGGCAGCCTCATTAGCCCAGCAGCCTGTTGCCTTGTATCTAGTAGACACACCAGATTGCAGCTTCATTTGCCCATCAGCCTGTTGCCATGTATCTAGCAGGCACACCAGATGGCAGCCTCATTAGCCCAGCAGCCTGTTGCCATGTATCTAGCAGACACACCAGATTGCAGCTTCATTTGCCCATCAGCCTGTTGCCATGTATCTAGCAAGCACACCAGATGGCAGCCTCATTTGCCCAGCCGCCTTTTTCCAGGCATCTAGCAAGCCCAGCAGATGACAGCCTCATTACCTCAGCAGCCTGTTGCCAGGTATCTAGCAGGCACACCAGATGGCAGCCTAATTAGTCCAGCAGCCTGTTGCCAGGTATCTAGCAGGCACACCAGATGGAAGCCTCATTAGCCCAGCAGCCTGTTGCGACATATCTAGCAGACACACCAGATGGCAGCTTCTATAGCCCAGCAGCCTGTTGCCATGCATCTAGCAGGAACACCAGATGGCAGCCTCATTAGCCCAACAGCCTGTTGCCATGCATCTACCAGGAACACCAGATGGCAGCTTCAATAGCCAGCAGCCTGTTGCCATGCATCTAGCAGGCACAGAAAGATGACAGCCCCATTAGCCCATCATCCTGTTGCCATGTATCTTTGAGGCACACCAGATGGCAGCCTAATTATTCCAGCAGCCTGCTGCCAGGTATCCAGCAAGCACACCAAATGGCAGCCTCATTAGCCCAGCAGCCTGTTGCCAAGTATGTAGCAGACACACCAGATGGCAGCCTCATTAGCCCAGCAGCCTTTTGCCGCATATCTAGCAGACACACCACATCTCAGCCTCATTAGCCCAGCAGCCTGTTGCCAGGTATCTAGCAGGCAAACCAGATGGCAGCAACATTAGCCCATAAGCCTGTTGCCACGTATGTAGCAGGCACACCAGATGGCAGCCTCATTAGCCCTGCAGCCTGTTGCCAGGAATCTAGCAAGCACACCAGATGGCAGCCTCATTAGCCCAGCAGCCTATTGCCAGGAATCTAGCAGGCAAACCAGATAGCAGCATCATTAGCCCATCAGCCTGTTGCCACGTATCTAGCAGGCACACCAAGATGGCAGCCAAATTAGCCTATCAGCATGTTGCCATGCATCTAGCAGGCACACCAAGATGGCAGCCTCATCAGCCTAGCAGCCTGTTGCCAGGTATCTATCAGGCACACCAGATGGCAGCATAATTAGCCCAGCAACCTGTTGCCACATATTTAGCAGGCACACCAGATGGTAGGCTCATTAGCCCATCTGCCTGTTGCCATCCATCTAGCAGGCACACCAGAAGGCAGCATAATTAGCCCAGCAGCCTGTTCCCACATATCTAGCAGACACACAAGATGGCAGCCTCATTAGCCCAGCAGCCTGCTGTCATGCATCTACCTGGAACACCAGATGGCAGTCTCATTAGCCCAACAGCCTGTTGCCAGGAATCTAGCAGACACACCAGATGGCAGCCTCATTAGCCCAGCAGCCTGTTGCCATGCATCTACCATTAACACCAGATGGCAGCTTCAATAGCCAGCAGCCTGTTGCCATGCATCTAGCAGGCACAGAAAGATGACAGCCCCATTAGCCCATCATCCTGTTGCCATGTATCTTTGAGGCACAACAGATGGCAGCCTAATTATCCCAGAAGCCTGTTGCCAGGTATCCAGCAAGCACACCAAATGGCAGCCTCATTAGCCCAGCAGGCTGTTGCCAAGTATGTAGCAGAAACACCAGATGGCAGCCTCATTAACCCAGCAGCCTGTTGCCAGGTATCTAGCAGGCAAACCAGGTGGCAGCAACATTACCCCATCAGCCTGTTGCCACGTATGTAGCAGGCACCCCAGATGGCAGCCTCATTAGCCCAGCAGCCTGTTGCCAGGAATCTAGCAGGCAAACCAGATAGCAGCATCATTAGCCCATTAGCCTGTTGCCACATATCTAGCAGGCACACCAAGATGGCAACCTCATTAGCCTATCAGCATGTTGCCATGCATCTATCAGGCACACCAAGATGGCAGCCTCATTAGCCCAGCAGCCTGTTGCCAGGTATCTAGCAGGCACACCAGATGGCAGCCTCATTAGCCCAGCAGCCTGTTGCCAGGTATCTAGCAGGCACACCAGATGGCAGCATCATTAGCCCATCAACCTGTTGCCACGTATTTAGCAGGCACACCAGATGGCAGCTTCATTAGCCCAGCATCCTGTCACCACGGATCTAGCAGACACACCAGATGGCAGCCTCATTAGCCAAGTGGCCTGTTGCCATGTATCTAGCAGACACACCAGATTACAGCTTCATTTGCCCATCAGCCTGTTGCCATGTATCTAGCAGGCACACCAGATGGCAGCCTCATTAGCCCAGCAGCCTGTTGCCATGTATCTAGCAGACACACCAAATTTCAGCTTCATTTGCCCATCAGCCTGTTGCCATGTATCTAGCAAGCACACCTGATGGCAGCCTCATTAGCCCAGCAGCCTTTTTACAGGTATCTAGCAAGCACAGCAGATGGCAGCCTCATTACCTCAGCAGCCTGTTGCCAGGTATCTAGCAGGCACACCAGATGGCAGCCTAATTAGTCCAGCAGCCTGTTGCCAGGTATCTAGCAGGCACACCAGATGGCAACCTCATTAGCCCAGCAGTCTGTTGCGACGTATCCAGCAGACACAGCAGATGGCAGCTTCTATAGCCCAGCAGCCTGTTGCCATGCATCTAGCAGGAACACCAGATGGCAGCCTCATTAGCCCAGCAGCCTGTTGCCATGCATCTACCAGGAACACCAGATGGCAGCTTCCATAGCCAGCAGCCTGTTGCCATGCATCTAGCAGGCACAGAAAGATGACAGCCCCATTAGCCCATCATCCTGTTGCCATTTATCTTTGAGGCACACCAGATGGCAGCCTAATTATCCCGGCAGCCTGTTGCCAGGTATCCAGCAAGCACACCAAATGGCAGCCTCATTAGCCCAGCTGCCTGTTGCCAAGTATGTAGCAGACACACCAGATGGCAGCCTCATTGGCCCAGCAGCCTTTTGACGCATATCTAGCAGACACACCACATGGCAGCCTCATTAGCCCAGCAGCCTGTTGCCAGGTATCTAGCAGGCAAACCAGATAGCAGCATCATTAGCCCATCAGCCTGTTGCCACGTATCTAGCAGGCACACCAAATGGCAGCCAAATTAGCCTATCAGCATGTTGCCATGCATCTAGCAGGCACACCAAGATGGCAGCCTCATTAGCCCAGCAGCTTGTTGCCAGGTATCTATCAGGCACACCAGATGGCTGCCTCATTAGCCCAGCAGCCTGTTGCCAGGTATCTAGCAGGCACACCAGATGGCAGCATCATTAGCCCATCAACCTGTTGCCACGTATTTAGCAGGCACACCAGATGGCAGCCTCATTAGCCCAGCAGCCTGTCACCAAGGATCTAGCAGACACACCAGATGGCAGCCTCATTAGCCCAGCAGCCTGTTGCCAGGTATCTAGCAGGCAAACCAGATGGCAGCCTCATTAGCCCAGCAGCCTGTTGCCATGTATCTAGCAGACACACCAGATTGCAGCTTCATTTGCCCATCAGCCTGTTGCCATGTATCTAGCAAGCACACCAGATGGCAGCCTCGTTAGACTAGCAGCCTTTTTCCACGTATCTAGCAAGCACACCAGAGGACAGCCTCATTACCTCAGCAGCCTGTTGCCATGCATCTAGCAGGAACACCAGATGGCAGCCTCATTTGCCCAGCAGCCTGTTGCCATGCATCTAGCAGGAACACCAGATGGCAGCATCATTAGCCCATCAGCCTGTTGACATGTATCTAGCAGGAACACCAGATGGCAGCCTCATTAGCCCAGCAGCCTGTTGCCATGCATCTAGCAGCAACACAAGATGGCAGCCTCATTAGCCCAGCAGCCTGTAGCCAGGTATCTAGCAGGCACACCAGATGACATCCTCATTAGCCCAACAGACTGTTGCCAGGTATCTAGCAGGAACACCAGATGGCAGCCTCATTAGCCCAGCAGCCTGTTGCCATGCATCTAGCAGCAACACAAGATGGCAGCCTCATTAGACCAGCAGCCTGTTGCCAGGTATCTAGCAGGCACACCAGATGGCAGGCTCATTAGCCCAGCAACCTGTTGCCACATATTTAGCAGGCACACCAGATGGCAGGCTCATTAGCCCATCTGCCTGTTGCCATGTATCTAGCAGGCACACCAGAAGGCAGCATAATTAGCCCAGCAGCCTGTTCCCACATATCTAGCAGACACACCAGATGGCAGCCTCATTAGCCCAGCAGGCTGTTGCCAGGAATCTAGCAGACACACCCGACGGCAGCCTCATTAGCCCAGCAGCCTGTTGCAATGCATCTACCAGGAACACCAGATGGCAGCTTCAGTAGCCAGCAACCTGTTGCCATGCATCTAGCAGACACAGAAAGATGACAGCCCCATTAGCCCATCATCCTGTTGCCATGTATCTTTGAGGCACACCAGATGGCAGCCTAATTATCCCAGCAGCCTGTTGCCAGGTATCCAGCAAGCACAACAAATGGCAGCCTCATTAGCCCAGCAGCCTGTTGCCAAGTATGTAGCAGACACACCAGATGGCAGCCTCATTAGCCCAGCAGCCTTTTGCCGCATATCTAGCAGACACACCACATGGCAGCCTCATTAGCCCAGCAGCCTGTTGCCAGGTATCTAGCAGGCAAACCAGATGGCAGCAACATTAGCCCATCAGCCTGTTGCCACGTATGTAACAGGCACACCAGATGGCAGCCTCATTAGCCCTGCAGTCTGTTGCCAGGTATCTAGCATGCACAACAGATGGCAGCATCATTAGCCCAGCAGCCTGTTGCCAGGAATCTAGCAGGCAAACCAGATAGCAGCATCATTAGCCCATCAGCCTGTTGCCACGTATCTAGCAGGCACACCAAGATGGCAACCACATTAGCTATCAGCATGTTGCCATGCATCTAGCAGGCACACCAAGATGGCAGCCTCATTAGCCCAGCAGCCTGTTGCCAGGTATCTAGCAGGCACACCAGATGGCAGCCTCATCAGCCCAAAAGCCTGTTGCCACATATTTAGCAGGCACACCAGATGGAAGCCTCATTAGCCCAGCAGGCTGTTGCCAGGTATCTAGCAAGCACACCAGATGGCAGCCTCATTAGCTCAGCAGCCTGTCACCATGTATCTAGCAGACACACCAGATGGCAGCCTTATTAGCCCAGTAGCCTGTTGCCACGTATCTCGCAGACACACCAGATGGCAGCCTCATTAGCCCAGCAACCTGTTGCCATGTATCTAGCAGACACACCAGATTGCAGCTTCATTTGCCCATCAGCCTTTTGCCATGCATCTAGCAAGCACACCAGATTGCAGCCTCATTAGCCCAGCAGCCTTTTTCCAGGTATCTAGCAAGCACACCAGATGACATCCTCATTACCTCAGTAGCCTGTTGCCAGGTATCTAGCAGGCACACCAGATGGCATCCTAATTAGCCCAGCAGCCTGTTGCCAGGTATCTAGCAAGCACACCAGATTGCAGCCTCATTAGCCCAGCAGCCTGTTGCCATGCATCTAGCAGGAACACCAGATGGCAGCATCATTAGCCCATCAGCCTGTTGACATGTATCTAGCAGGAACACAAGATGGCAGCCTCATTAGCCCAGCAGCCTGTTGCCACGTATCTAGCAGGAACAACAGATGGCAGCTTGTATAGCCCAGCAGCCTGTTGCCACGTATCTAGCAGGAACAACAGATGGCAGCTTGTATAGCCCAGCAGCCTGTTGCCATGCATCTAGCAGGAACACCAGATGGCAGCCTCATTAGCCCAGCAGCCTGTTGCCATGCATATAGCAGGAATACCAGATGGCAGCGTCATTAGCCCATCAGCCTGGTGACATGTATCTAGCAGGAACACCAGATGGCAGCCTCATTAGCCCAGCAACCTGTTGCCATGTATCTAGCAGGAACACGAGATGGCAGCCTCATTAGCCCAGCAGCCTGTTGCCATGTATCTAGCAGGAACAACAGATGGCAGTGTACTCGAGGTCCGAGTAACCTCTGATGGGCCATGGGATCGGAACCCGCCCTCGAATACCTTAAAACAAGATAGCTGTACCTAGAGGAGGTTGGGGTGCAGGATCCACATACTCCAACACCAGTAAACAAGGATCACTCAATGGTTCGGCACAGAGCCTGTAAATTTCATCAAGGTTTATTTCATGCCGTTGCTGACAGTGCAAACCCAGTATCGTGGTCAAGGTCCCGGACTCAACCACCAACAGCTCCACACAGAGCTCACTCTTATAGCAAAATGAGAGGGAGCATTCTGCCCCCACCTTCCCTACACAGTCTAGGCAACCTCGTCGATAAGCATTAGCTCACTGGCAATTATTTTTTAATTGAACTAAACCTTCAAAATGAAATACACTCTAGCATGCATTTCTAACTTTTTCTTGGGTGCTCTGCTCAATTATGGTTGATGCAGCTGGACCCTTCAGATATGGTTCTCAACCAGGCCCAATTAAATGTATTTAGCAGGCACACCAGATGGCAGGCTCATTAGCCCATCAGCCTGTTGCCATGTATTTAGCAGGCACACCAGAGGGAAGCATAATTAGCCCAGCAGCCTGTTCCCATATATCTAGCAGACACACCAGATGGCAGTCTCATTAGCCCAGCAGCCTCTTGCCAGGTATCTAGCAGGAACACCAGATGGCAGCATCATTAGCCCAGCCGCCTTTGCCATGCATCTACCAGGAACACCAGATGGCAGCCTCATTAGCCCAAAAGCCTGTTGCCATGAATCTAAGAGACACACCAGATGGCAGCTTCAATAGCCCAGCAGCCTGTTGCCACCTAGCAGGCATACCAGATGGCAGCCTCATTAGCCCAGCAGCCTGTTGCCAGGTATATAGCAGGCACACCAGATGGCAGCTTCAATAGCCTATCATTCTGTTGCCATGTATCTAGCAGACACACCAAATGGCAGCATAATTTGCCCATCAGCCTTTTGACATATACCTAGCAGGCACACCAGATGGCAGCCTCATTAGGTCAGCAGCCTGTTGCCAGCTGTCTAGCAGGCCCACCAGATGGCAGCCTCATTATCCCATCAGACTGTTGCCATGCATCTAGCAGGAACACCAGATGGAAGCCTCATTAGCCCATCAGCCTGTTCCCAAGTATCTAGCAGACACTGCAGATGGCAGCCTCATTAGCCCAGCAGCCTGTTGCCATGTATCTAGCAGACACACCAGATGGCAGCCTCATTAGCCCAGCAGCCTGCTGCCAGGTATCCAGCAAGCACACCAAATGGCAGCTTCATTAGCTCAGCAGCCTGTTGCCACGTATGTAGCAGACACGCCAGATGGCAGCCTCATTAGCCCAGCAGCCTGTTGCCACGTATCTAGCAGACACACCACATGGCAGCCTCATTAGCCCAGCAGCCTGTTGCCAGGTATCTAGCAGGCAAACCAGACTGCAGCATCATAGCCCATCAGCCTGTTGCCAGGTGTCTAGCAAGTACACCAGATGGCAGCCTCATTAGCCCAGCAGCCTGTCGTCACGTATCTAGCAGACACACCAGATGGCAGCCTCATTTGCCCATTAGCCTGTTGCCATGTATCTAGCACACACACCAGATGGCAGCCCCATTAGCCCAGCAGCCTGTTGCCAGGTATCTAGCAGAAACACCAGATTGCAGCCTCATTAGCCCAGCAGCCTGTTGCCAGTTATCTAGTAAGCACACCAGGTGACAGCCTCATTAGCCCAGCAGCCTGTCGCCACATATTTAGCAGACACACCAGATGGCAGCCTCATTAGCCCAGCAGCCGGTTGCCAGGTATCTAGCAGGCACACCAGATTGCAGCCTCATTTGCCCATCAGCCTGTTTCCATGTATCTAGCATGCACACCAGTAGGCAGCCTCATTAGCCCAGTAGCCTGTTGCCAGGTATCTAGCAAGCACACCAGATGGCAGCCTAATTAGCCGAGCAGCCTGTTGCCACATATCTAGCAGACACACTAGATGGCAGCCTCATTAGCCCAGCAGCCTGTTGCCAGGTATCTAGCAGACACACCAGATGGTAGCTACAATAGCCCAGCAGCCTATTGCCATGCATCGAGCAGGAAATCCAGATGGCAGCCTCATTAGCCCATCAGTCTGTTGACATGTATCTAGCAGGCACACCAATGTGGCAGCATCATTAGCCCATCAGCCTGTTGACATGCATCTAGCAGGCACACCAGAGGGCAGCATCATTAGCCCATCAGCTTGTTGCCAGGTATCTAGCAGGAACACCAGATGGCAGCCTCATTAGTCCAGCAGCCTGTTTCCAGGTATCTATCAAGAACACCAGATGGCAGCCTCATTAGCCCATCAGCCTGTGGCCATGTATCTAGCAGGCACACCAGATGGCAGCCTCATTAGCCCAGCAGCCTATTTCCATGCATCTAGCAGGCACACCAGATGGCAGCATCATTAGCCCAGCAGCCTGTGGCCATGTATCTAGCAGGAACACCAGATGGCAGCCTCATTAGCCCAGCAGTCTTTTGCCATGCATCTAGCAGGCACACCAGAGGGCAGCTTCAATAGCCCATCAGCCTGTTGCCATGTATCTAGCAGGCACACCAAGATGCCCGCCTCATTAGCCCATCAGCATGTTGCCATGCATCTAGCAGGCACACCAAGATGGCAGCCTTATTAGTCCAGCAGCCTGTTGCCAGGTATCTAGCAGGCACACCAGATGGCATCCTCATTAGCCCAGCAGCCTGTTGCCAGGTATCTAGCAGGCACACCAGATGGCAGCATCATTAGCCCATCAGCCTGTTGCCGCGTATTTAGCAGGCACACCAGATGGAAGCCTCATTAGCCCAGCAGCCTGTTGCCAGGTATCTAGCAGACACACCAGATGACAGCTTCAATCGCCCAGCAGCCTGTTGCCAGGTGTCTAGCAATCACACCAGATGGTTTCCTCATTAGCCTAGCAGCGTGTTGCTAGGTGTCAGCCACATTATCCCAGGAGCCTGTTGTCAGGTATCTAGCAAGCACACCAGATGACAGCCTCATTAGATCAGCAGCCTGTGCCAGGTATCTATCAGGCACACGAGATGGCAGCCTCATTAGCCCAGCAGCCTGTTGCCACGTATCTAGCAGGAACAACAGATGGCAGCTTGTATAGCCCAGCAGCCTGTTGCCATGCATCTAGCAGGAACACCAGATGGCAGCCTCATTAGCCCAGCAGCCTGTTGCCATGCATATAGCAGGAATACCAGATGGCAGCGTCATTAGCCCATCAGCCTGGTGACATGTATCTAGCAGGATCACCAGATGGCAGCCTCATTAGCCCAGCAACCTGTTGGCATGTATCTAGCAGGAACACAAGATGGCAGCCTCATTAGCCCAGCAGCCTGTTGCCACGTATCTAGCAGGAACAACAGATGGCAGTGTACTCGAGGTCCGAGTAACCTCTGATGGGCCCATGGGATCGGAACCCGCCCTCGAATACCTTAAAACAAGATAGATGCACCTAGAGGAGGTTGGGGTGCAGGATCCACATACTCCAACACCAGTAAACAAGGATCACTCAATGGTTCGGCACAGAGACTGTTAAGTTCATCAAGGTTTATTTCATGCCGTTGCTGACACAGTGCAAACCCAGCGTCGTGGTCAAGGTCCCGGACTCAACCATCAACAGCTCCACACAGAGCTCACTCTTATAGCAAAATGAGAGGGAGCATTCTGCCCCACCTTCCCTACACAGTCTAGGCAACCTCGTCGATAAGCATTAGCTCACTGGCAATTATTTTTTAATTGAACTAAACCTTCAAAATGAAATACACTCTAGCATGCATTTCTAACTTTTTCTCGGGTGCTCTGCTCAATTATTGTTAATGCAGCTGGACCCTTCAGATATGGTTCTCAACCAGGCCCAATTAAATGTATTTAGCAGGCACACCAGATGGCAGGCTCATTAGCCCATCAGCCTGTTGCCATGTATTTAGCAGGCACACCAGAGGGAAGCATAATTAGCCCAGCAGCCTGTTCCCATATATCTAGCAGACACACCAGATGGCAGTCTCATTAGCCCAGCAGCCTCTTGCCAGGTATCTAGCAGGAACACCAGATGGCAGCATCATTAGCCCAGCCGCCTTTGCCATGCATCTACCAGGAACACCAGATGGCAGCCTCATTAGCCCAAAAGCCTGTTGCCATGAATCTAAGAGACACACCAGATGGCAGCTTCAATAGCCCAGAAGCCTGTTGCCATGTATCTAGCAGGCATACCAGATGGCAGCCTCATTAGCCCAGCAGTCTGTTGCCTGGAATCTAGCAGGAACACCAGATGGCAGCCTCATTAGCCCATCAGCCTGTTGCCATGCATCTAGCAGGCACACCAGATTGCAGCATCATTAGCCCAGCAGCCTGTTGCCACGTATCTAGCAGACACACCAGATGGCAGCCTCATTAGGTCAGCAGCCTGTTGCCAGCTGTCTAGCAGGCACACCAGATGGCAGCCACATCATCCCATGAGCCTGTTGCCATGCATCTAGTAGGAACACCAGATGGAAGCCTCATTAGCCCATCAGCCTGTTCCCAGGTATCTAGCAGACACTCCAGATGGCAGCCTCATTAGCCCAGTAGCCTGTTGCCACGTATCTAGCAGACACACCAGATGGCAGCATCATTTGCCCATCAGCCTTTTGACATATACCTAGCAGGCACACCAGATGGCAGCCTCATTAGGTCATCAGCCTGTTGCCAGATGTCTAGCAGGCACACCAGATGGCAGCCTCATTATCCCATCAGCCTGTTGCCATGCATCTAGCAGGAACACCAGATGGAAGCCTCATTAGCCCATCAGCCTGTTCCCAAGTATCTAGCAGACACTCCAGATGGCAGCCCATTAGCCCAGCAGCCTGTTGCCACGTATCTAGCAGACACACCAGATGGCAGCCTCATTATCCCAGCAGCCTGCTGCCAGGTATCCAGCAAGCACACCAAATGGCAGCTTCATTAGCTCAGCAGCCTGTTGCCACGTATGTAGCAGACACACCAGATGGCAGCCTCATTAGCCCAGCAGCCTGTTGCCACATATCTAGCAGACACACCACATGGCAGCCTCATTAGCCCAGCAGCCTGTTGCCAAGTATCTAGCAGGCAAACCAGATGGCAGCATCATAGCCCATCGGCCTGTTTCCAGGTGTCTAGCAAGCACACCAGATGGCAGCCTCATTAGCCCAGCAGCCTGTTGCCACGTATATAGCAGACACACCAGATGGCAGCCTCATTAGCCCAGCAGCCTGCTGCCAGGTATCCAGCAAGCACACCAAATGGCAGCTTCATTAGCTCAGCAGCCTGCTGCCACGTATGTAGCAGACACACCAGATGGCAGCCTCATTAGCCCAGCAGCCTGTTGCCACGTATCTAGCAGACACACCACATGGCAGCCTCATTAGCCCAGCAGCCTGTTGCCAGGTATCTAGCAGGCAAACCAGATGGCAGCATCATAGCCCATCAGCCTGTTGCCAGGTGTCTAGCAAGCACACCAGATGGCAGCCTCATTAGCCCAGCAGCCTGTCGTCACGTATCTAGCAGACACACCAGATGGCAGCCTCATTAGCCCAGCAGCCTGTTGCCAGGTATCTAGCAGATACACCAGATTGCAGCCTCATTTGCCCATTAGCCTGTTGCCATGTATCTAGCACACACACCAGATGGCAGCCCCATTAGCCCAGCAGCCTGTTGCCAGGTATCTAGCAGACACACCAGATTGCAGCCTCATTAGCCCAGCAGCCTGTTGCCAGTTATCTAGTAAGCACACCAGGTGACAGCCTCATTAGCCCAGCAGCCTGTCGCCACATATTTAGCAGACACACCAGATGGCAGCCTCATTAGCCCAGCAGCCGGTTGCCAGGTATCTAGCAGGCACACCAGATTGCAGCCTCATTTGCCTATCAGCCTGTTGCCATGTATCTAGCATGCACACCAGTAGGCAGCCTCATTAGCCCAGTAGCCAGTTGCCAAGTATCTAGCAAGCACACCAGATGGCAGTGTAATTAGCTGAGCAACCTGTTGCCACATATCTAGCAGACCCACTAGATGGCAGCCTCATTAGCCCAGCAGCCTGTTGCCAGGTATCTAGCAGACACACCAGATGGTAGCTACAATAGCCCAGCAGCCTATTGCCATGCATCTAGCAGGAACACCAGATGGCAGCCTCATTAGCCCATCAGTCTGTTGACATGTATCTAGCAGGCACACCAGATGGCAGCACCATTAGCCCATCAGCTTGTTGCCAGGTATCTAGCAGGAACACCAGATGGCAGCCTCATTAGCCCATCAGCCTGTTGACATGCATCTAGCAGGCACACCAGAGGGCAGCATCATTAGCCCATCAGCTTGTTGCAAGGTATCTAGCAGGAACACCAGATGGCAGCCTCATTAGTCCAGCAGCCTGTTTCCAGGTATCTATCAAGAACACCAGATGGCAGCCTCATTAGCCCATCAGCCTGTGGCCATGTATCTAGCAGGCACACCAGGTGACAGCCCCATTAGCCCAGCAGCCTGTCGCCACATATTTAGCAGACACACCAGATGGCAGCCTCATTAGCCCAGCAGCCGGTTGCCAGGTATCTAGCAGGCACACCAGATTGCAGCCTCATTTGCCCATCAGCCTGTTTCCATGTATCTAGCATGCACACCAGTAGGCAGCCTCATTAGCCCAGTAGCCTGTTGCCAGGTATCTAGCAAGCACACCAGATGGCAGCCTCATTAGGTCAGCAGCCTGTTGCCAGCTGTCTAGCAGGCACACCAGATGGCAGCCACATCATCCCATGAGCCTGTTGCCATGCATCTAGTAGGAACACCAGATGGAAGCCTCATTAGCCCATCAGCCTGTTCCCAAGTATCTAGCAGACACTCCAGATGGCAGCCTCATTAGCCCAGTAGCCTGTTGCCACGTATCTAGCAGACACACCAGATGGCAGCATCATTTGCCCATCAGCCTTTTGACATATACCTAGCAGGCACACCAGATGGCAGCCTCATTAGGTCATCAGCCTGTTGCCAGATGTCTAGCAGGCACACCAGATGGCAGCCTCATTATCCCATCAGCCTGTTGCCATGCATCTAGCAGGAACACCAGATGGAAGCCTCATTAGCCCATCAGCCTGTTCCCAAGTATCTAGCAGACACTCCAGATGGCAGCCCATTAGCCCAGCAGCCTGTTGCCACGTATCTAGCAGACACACCAGATGGCAGCCTCATTATCCCAGCAGCCTGCTGCCAGGTATCCAGCAAGCACACCAAATGGCAGCTTCATTAGCTCAGCAGCCTGTTGCCACGTATGTAGCAGACACACCAGATGGCAGCCTCATTAGCCCAGCAGCCTGTTGCCACATATCTAGCAGACACACCACATGGCAGCCTCATTAGCCCAGCAGCCTGTTGCCAAGTATCTAGCAGGCAAACCAGATGGCAGCATCATAGCCCATCGGCCTGTTGCCAGGTGTCTAGCAAGCACACCAGATGGCAGCCTCATTAGCCCAGCAGCCTGTTGCCACGTATATAGCAGACACACCAGATGGCAGCCTCATTAGCCCAGCAGCCTGCTGCCAGGTATCCAGCAAGCACACCAAATGGCAGCTTCATTAGCTCAGCAGCCTGCTGCCACGTATGTAGCAGACACACCAGATGGCAGCCTCATTAGCCCAGCAGCCTGTTGCCACGTATCTAGCAGACACACCACATGGCAGCCTCATTAGCCCAGCAGCCTGTTGCCAGGTATCTAGCAGGCAAACCAGATGGCAGCATCATAGCCCATCAGCCTGTTGCCAGGTGTCTAGCAAGCACACCAGATGGCAGCCTCATTAGCCCAGCAGCCTGTCGTCACGTATCTAGCAGACACACCAGATGGCAGCCTCATTAGCCCAGCAGCCTGTTGCCAGGTATCTAGCAGATACACCAGATTGCAGCCTCATTTGCCCATTAGCCTGTTGCCATGTATCTAGCACACACACCAGATGGCAGCCCCATTAGCCCAGCAGCCTGTTGCCAGGTATCTAGCAGACACACCAGAATGCAGCCTCATTAGCCCATCAGCCTGTTGCCAGTTATCTAGTAAGCACACCAGGTGACAGCCTCATTAGCCCAGCAGCCTGTCGCCACATATTTAGCAGACACACCAGATGGCAGCCTCATTAGCCCAGCAGCCGGTTGCCAGGTATCTAGCAGGCACACCAGATTGCAGCCTCATTTGCCTATCAGCCTGTTGCCATGTATCTAGCATGCACACCAGTAGGCAGCCTCATTAGCCCAGTAGCCAGTTGCCAAGTATCTAGCAAGCACACCAGATGGCAGTGTAATTAGCTGAGCAACCTGTTGCCACATATCTAGCAGACACACTAGATGGCAGCCTCATTAGCCCAGCAGCCTGTTGCCAGGTATCTAGCAGACACACCAGATGGTAGCTACAATAGCCCAGCAGCCTATTGCCATGCATCTAGCAGGAACACCAGATGGCAGCCTCATTAGCCCATCAGTCTGTTGACATGTATCTAGCAGGCACACCAGATGGCAGCACCATTAGCCCATCAGCTTGTTGCCAGGTATCTAGCAGGAACACCAGATGGCAGCCTCATTAGCCCCTCAGCCTGTTGACATGCATCTAGCAGGCACACCAGAGGGCAGCATCATTAGCCCATCAGCTTGTTGCAAGGTATCTAGCAGGAACACCAGATGGCAGCCTCATTAGTCCAGCAGCCTGTTTCCAGGTATCTATCAAGAACACCAGATGGCAGCCTCATTAGCCCATCAGCCTGTGGCCATGTATCTAGCAGGCACACCAGGTGACAGCCTCATTAGCCCAGCAGCCTGTCGCCACATATTTAGCAGACACACCAGATGGCAGCCTCATTAGCCCAGCAGCCGGTTGCCAGGTATCTAGCAGGCACACCAGATTGCAGCCTCATTTGCCCATCAGCCTGTTTCCATGTATCTAGCATGCACACCAGTAGGCAGCCTCATTAGCCCAGTAGCCTGTTGCCAGGTATCTAGCAAGCACACCAGATGGCAGCCTAATTAGCCGAGCAGCCTGTTGCCACATATCTAGCAGACACACTAGATGGCAGCCTCATTAGCCCAGCAGCCTGTTGCCAGGTATCTAGCAGACACACCAGATGGTAGCTACAATAGCCCAGCAGCCTATTGCCATGCATCGAGCAGGAACACCAGATGGCAGCCTCATTAGCCCATCAGTCTGTTGACATGTATCTAGCAGGCACACCAATGTGGCAGCATCATTAGCCCATCAGCCTGTTGACATGCATCTAGCAGGCACACCAGAGGGCAGCATCATTAGCCCATCAGCTTGTTGCCAGGTATCTAGCAGGAACACCAGATGGCAGCCTCATTAGTCCAGCAGCCTGTTTCCAGGTATCTATCAAGAACACCAGATGGCAGCCTCATTAGCCCATCAGCCTGTGGCCATGTATCTAGCAGGCACACCAGATGGCAGCCTCATTAGCCCAGCAGCCTATTTCCATGCATCTAGCAGGCACACCAGGTGGCAGCATCATTAGCCCAGCAGCCTGTGGCCATGTATCTAGCAGGAACACCAGATGGCAGCCGCATTAGCCCAGCAGTCTGTTGCCATGCATCTAGCAGGCACACCAGAGGGCAGCTTCAATAGCCCATCAGCCTGTTGCCATGTATCTAGCAGGCACACCAAGATGCCCGCCTCATTAGCCCATCAGCATGTTGCCATGCATCTAGCAGGCACACCAAGATGGCAGCCTTATTAGTCCAGCAGCCTGTTGCCAGGTATCTAGCAGGCACACCAGATGGCATCCTCATTAGCCCAGCAGCCTGTCGTCACGTATCTAGCAGACACACCAGATGGCAGCCTCATTAGCCCAGCAGCCTGTTGCCAGGTATCTAGCAGACACACCAGATTGCAGCCTCATTTGCCCATTAGCCTGTTGCCATGTATCTAGCACACACACCAGATGGCAGCCCCATTAGCCCAGCAGCCTGTTGCCAGGTATCTAGCAGACACACCAGATTGCAGCCTCATTAGCCCAGCAGCCTGTTGCCAGTTATCTAGTAAGCACACCAGGTGACAGCCTCATTAGCCCAGCAGCCTGTCGCCACATATTTAGCAGACACACCAGATGGCAGCCTCATTAGCCCAGCAGCCGGTTGCCAGGTATCTAGCAGGCACACCAGATTGCAGCCTCATTTGCCTATCAGCCTGTTGCCATGTATCTAGCATGCACACCAGTAGGCAGCCTCATTAGCCCAGTAGCCAGTTGCCAAGTATCTAGCAAGCACACCAGATGGCAGTGTAATTAGCTGAGCAACCTGTTGCCACATATCTAGCAGACACACTAGATGGGAGCCTCATTAGCCCAGCAGCCTGTTGCCAGGTATCTAGCAGACACACCAGATGGTAGCTACAATAGCCCAGCAGCCTATTGCCATGCATCTAGCAGGAACACCAGATGGCAGCCTCATTAGCCCATCAGTCTGTTGACATGCATCTAGCAGGCACACCAGAGGGCAGCATCATTAGCCCATCAGCTTGTTGCAAGGTATCTAGCAGGAACACCAGATGGCAGCCTCATTAGTCCAGCAGCCTGTTTCCAGGTATCTATCAAGAACACCAGATGGCAGCCTCATTAGCCCATCAGCCTGTGGCCATGTATCTAGCAGGCACACCAGGTGACAGCCTCATTAGCCCAGCAGCCTGTCGCCACATATTTAGCAGACACACCAGATGGCAGCCTCATTAGCCCAGCAGCCGGTTGCCAGGTATCTAGCAGGCACACCAGATTGCAGCCTCATTTGCCCATCAGCCTGTTTCCATGTATCTAGCATGCACACCAGTAGGCAGCCTCATTAGCCCAGTAGCCTGTTGCCAGGTATCTAGCAAGCACACCAGATGGCAGCCTAATTAGCCGAGCAGCCTGTTGCCACATATCTAGCAGACACACTAGATGGCAGCCTCATTAGCCCAGCAGCCTGTTGCCAGGTATCTAGCATGCACACCAGTAGGCAGCCTCATTAGCCCAGTAGCCTGTTGCCAGGTATCTAGCAAGCACACCAGATGGCAGCCTAATTAGCCGAGCAGCCTGTTGCCACATATCTAGCAGACACACTAGATGGCAGCCTCATTAGCCCATCAGTCTGTTGACATGTATCTAGCAGGCACACCAATGTGGCAGCATCATTAGCCCATCAGCCTGTTGACATGCATCTAGCAGGCACACCAGAGGGCAGCATCATTAGCCCATCAGCTTGTTGCCAGGTATCTAGCAGGAACACCAGATGGCAGCCTCATTAGTCCAGCAGCCTGTTTCCAGGTATCTATCAAGAACACCAGATGGCAGCCTCATTAGCCCATCAGCCTGTGGCCATGTATCTAGCAGGCACACCAGATGGCAGCCTCATTAGCCCAGCAGCCTATTTCCATGCATCTAGCAGGCACACCAGATGGCAGCATCATTAGCCCAGCAGCCTGTGGCCATGTATCTAGCAGGAACACCAGATGGCAGCCTCATTAGCCCAGCAGTCTTTTGCCATGCATCTAGCAGGCACACCAGAGGGCAGCTTCAATAGCCCATCAGCCTGTTGCCATGTATCTAGCAGGCACACCAAGATGCCCGCCTCATTAGCCCATCAGCATGTTGCCATGCATCTAGCAGGCACACCAAGATGGCAGCCTTATTAGTCCAGCAGCCTGTTGCCAGGTATCTAGCAGGCACACCAGATGGCATCCTCATTAGCCCAGCAGCCTGTTGCCAGGTATCTAGCAGGCACACCAGATGGCAGCATCATTAGCCCATCAGCCTGTTGCCGCGTATTTAGCAGGCACACCATATGGAAGCCTCATTAGCCAGCAGCCTGTTGCCAGGTATCTAGCAGACACACCAGATGACAGCTTCAATCGCCCAGCAGCCTGTTGCCAGGTGTCTAGCAAGCACACCAGATGGTTTCCTCATTAGCCTAGCAGCGTGTTGCTAGGTGTCAGCCACATTATCCCAGGAGCCTGTTGACAGGTATCTAGCAAGCACACCAGATGACAGCCTCATTAGCCCAGCAGCCTGTTGCCACGTATCTAGCAGGAACAACAGATGGCAGCTTGTATAGCCCAGCAGCCTGTTGCCATGCATCTAGCAGGAACACCAGATGGCAGCCTCATTAGCCCAGCAGCCTGTTGCCATGCATATAGCAGGAATACCAGATGGCAGCGTCATTAGCCCATCAGCCTGGTGACATGTATCTAGCAGGAACACCAGATGGCAGCCTCATTAGCCCAGCAACCTGTTGGCATGTATCTAGCAGGAACACAAGATGGCAGCCTCATTAGCCCAGCAGCCTGTTGCCACGTATCTAGCAGGAACAACAGATGGCAGTGTACTCGAGGTCCGAGTAACCTCTGATGGGCCCATGGGATCGGAACCCGCCCTCGAATACCTTAAAACAAGATAGATGCACCTAGAGGAGGTTGGGGTGCAGGATCCACATACTCCAACACCAGTAAACAAGGATCACTCAATGGTTCGGCACAGAGACTGTTAAGTTCATCAAGGTTTATTTCATGCCGTTGCTGACACAGTGCAAACCCAGCGTCGTGGTCAAGGTCCCGGACTCAACCACCAACAGCTCCACACAGAGCTCACTCTTATAGCAAAATGAGAGGGAGCATTCTGCCCCACCTTCCCTACACAGTCTAGGCAACCTCGTCGATAAGCATTAGCTCACTGGCAATTATTTTTTAATTGAACTAAACCTTCAAAATGAAATACACTCTAGCATGCATTTCTAACTTTTTCTCGGGTGCTCTGCTCAATTATTGTTAATGCAGCTGGACCCTTCAGATATGGTTCTCAACCAGGCCCAATTAAATGTATTTAGCAGGCACACCAGATGGCAGGCTCATTAGCCCATCAGCCTGTTGCCATGTATTTAGCAGGCACACCAGAGGGAAGCATAATTAGCCCAGCAGCCTGTTCCCATATATCTAGCAGACACACCAGATGGCAGTCTCATTAGCCCAGCAGCCTCTTGCCAGGTATCTAGCAGGAACACCAGATGGCAGCATCATTAGCCCAGCCGCCTTTGCCATGCATCTACCAGGAACACCAGATGGCAGCCTCATTAGCCCAAAAGCCTGTTGCCATGAATCTAAGAGACACACCAGATGGCAGCTTCAATAGCCCAGAAGCCTGTTGCCATGTATCTAGCAGGCATACCAGATGGCAGCCTCATTAGCCCAGCAGTCTGTTGCCTGGAATCTAGCAGGAACACCAGATGGCAGCCTCATTAGCCCATCAGCCTGTTGCCATGCATCTAGCAGGCACACCAGATTACAGCATCATTAGCCCAGCAGCCTGTTGCCACGTATCTAGCAGACACACCAGATGGCAGCCTCATTAGGTCAGCAGCCTGTTGCCAGCTGTCTAGCAGGCACACCAGATGGCATCCACATCATCCCATGAGCCTGTTGCCATGCATCTAGTAGGAACACCAGATGGAAGCCTCATTAACCCATCAGCCTGTTCCCAAGTATCTAGCAGGCACTCCAGATGGCAGCCTCATTAGCCCAGTAGCCAGTTGCCACGTATCTAGCAGACACACCAGATGGCAGCATCATTTGCCCATCAGCCTTTTGACATATACCTAGCAGGCACACCAGATGGCAGCCTCATTAGGTCATCAGCCTGTTGCCAGATGTCTAGCAGGCACACCAGATGGCAGCCTCATTATCCCATCAGCCTGTTGCCATGCATCTAGCAGGAACACCAGATGGAAGCCTCATTAGCCCATCAGCCTGTTCCCAAGTATCTAGCAGACACTCCAGATGGCAGCCCATTAGCCCAGCAGCCTGTTGCCACGTATCTAGCAGACACACCAGATGGCAGCCTCATTATCCCAGCAGCCTGCTGCCAGGTATCCAGCAAGCACACCAAATGGCAGCTTCATTAGCTCAGCAGCCTGTTGCCACGTATGTAGCAGACACACCAGATGGCAGCCTCATTAGCCCAGCAGCCTGTTGCCACATATCTAGCAGACACACCACATGGCAGCCTCATTAGCCCAGCAGCCTGTTGCCAAGTATCTAGCAGGCAAACCAGATCGCAGCATCATAGCCCATCAGCCTGTTGCCAGGTGTCTAGCAAGCACACCAGATGGCAGCCTCATTAGCCCAGCAGCCTGTTGCCACGTATATAGCAGACACACCAGATGGCAGCCTCATTAGCCCAGCAGCCTGCTGCCAGGTATCCAGCAAGCACACCAAATGGCAGCTTCATTAGCTCAGCAGCCTGCTGCCACGTATGTAGCAGACACACCAGATGGCAGCCTCATTAGCCCAGCAGCCTGTTGCCACGTATCTAGCAGACACACCACATGGCAGCCTCATTAGCCCAGCAGCCTGTTGCCAGGTATCTAGCAGGCAAACCAGATGGCAGCATCATAGCCCATCAGCCTGTTGCCAGGTGTCTTGCAAGCACACCAGATGGCAGCCTCATTAGCCCAGCAGCCTGTCGTCACGTATCTAGCAGACACACCAGATGGCAGCCTCATTAGCCCAGCAGCCTGTTGCCAGGTATCTAGCAGACACACCAGATTGCAGCCTCATTTGCCCATTAGCCTGTTGCCATGTATCTAGTACACACACCAGATGGCAGCCCCATTAGCCCAGCAGCCTGTTGCCAGGTATCTAGCAGACACACCAGATTGCAGCCTCATTAGCCCAGCAGCCTGTTGCCAGTTATCTAGTAAGCACACCCGGTGACAGCCTCATTAGCCCAGCAGCCTGTCGCCACATATTTAGCAGACACACCAGATGGCAGCCTCATTAGCCCAGCAGCCGGTTGCCAGGTATCTAGCAGGCACACCAGATTGCAGCCTCATTTGCCCATCAGCCTGTTGCCATGTATCTAGCATGCACACCAGTAGGCAGCCTCATTAGCCCAGTAGCCAGTTGCCAAGTATCTAGCAAGCACACCAGATGGCAGCCTAATTAGCTGAGCAACCTGTTGCCACATATCTAGCAGACACACTAGATGGCAGCCTCATTAGCCCAGCAGCCTGTTGCCAGGTATCTAGCAGACACACCAGATGGTAGCTACAATAGCCCAGCAGCCTATTGCCATGCATCTAGCAGGAACACCAGATGGCAGCCTCAGTAGCCCATCAGTCTGTTGACATGTATCTAGCAGGCACACCAGATGGCAGCACCATTAGCCCATCAGCTTGTTGCCAGGTATCTAGCAGGAACACCAGATGGCAGCCTCATTAGCCCATCAGCCTGTTGACATGCATCTAGCAGGCACACCAGAGGGCAGCATCATTAGCCCATCAGCTTGTTGCAAGGTATCTAGCAGGAACACCAGATGGCAGCCTCATTAGTCCAGCAGCCTGTGGCCATGTATCTAGCAGGCACACCAGATGGCAGCCTCATTAGCCCAGCAGCCTTTTGCCATGCATCTAGCAGGCACACCAGATGGCAGCCTCATTAGCCCAGCAGCCTTTTGCCATGCATCTAGCAGGCACACCAGAGGGCAGCTTCAATAGCCCATCAGCCTGTCGCCATTTATCTAGCAGGCACACCAAGATGCCCGCCTCATTAGTCCATTAGCATGTTGCCATGCATCTAGCAGGCACACCAAGATTGCAGCCTTATTAGTCCAGCAGCCTGTTGCCAGGTATCTAGCAGGCACACCAGATGGCATCCTCATTAGCCCAGCAGCCTGTTGCCAGGTATCTAGAAGGCACACCAGATGGCAGCATCATTAGCCCATCAGCCTGTTGCCGCGTATTTAGCAGGCACACCAGATGGCAGCCTCATTAGCCCAGCAGCCTGTTGCCAGGTATCTAGCAGACACACCAGATGACAGCTTCAATCGCCCAGCAGCCTGTTGCCAGGTGTCTAGCAAGCACACCAGATGGCAGCCTCATTAGCCTAGCAGCCTGTTGCTAGGTGTCTAGCAGGCACACCAGATGGCAGCCTCATTATCCCAGGAGCCTGTTGACAGGTATCTAGCAAGCACACCAGATGACAGCCTCATTAGATCAGCAGCCTGTGCCAGGTATCTATCAGGCACACCAGATGGCAGCCTCATTAGCCCAGCAACCTGTTGCCAGGAATCTAGCAGACAAACCATATGGCAGCTTCAATAGCCGAGCAGCCTGTTGCCATGCATCTAGCAGGAACACCAGCTGGCAGCCTCATTAGCCCATCAGCCTGTTCCCAAGTATCTAGCAGACACACCAGATGGCAGCCTCATTAACCCAGCAGCCTGTTGCCACGTATCTAGCAGACACACCAGATGGCAGCCTCATTAGCCCAGCAGCCTGTTGCCAGGTATCTAGCAGGCAAACCAGATGGCAGCATTATTGACCCATCAGCCTGTTGCCATGTATCTAGCAGGCACACCAGATGGCAGCCTCATTAGCCCAGCAGCCTGTTACCATGCATCTAGCAGGAACACCAGTTGGCAGCCTCATTAGCCCAGCAGCCTGTTGCCGTATCTAGCAGGCACATCAGATGGCAGCCTCATTAGCCCAGCAGCCTGTTGACATGTATCTAGCAGGCACACCAGAGGGCAGAATCATTAGCCCATCAGCCTGTTGCCAGGTATCTAGCAGGAACACCAGATGGCAGTCTCATTAGCCCAGCAACCTGTTGCCATGTATCTAGCAGACACATCAGATGGCAGCCTCATTGGCCCAGCAGCCTGTTGCCAGGTATCTAGCAGGAATACCAGATGGCAGCCTCATTAGCCCTGTAGCCTGTTGCCATGTATCTAGCAAGCACACCAGATGGCAGCCTCATTAGCCCAGCAGCCTGTTGCTAGGTATCTAGCAGGAACACCAGATGGCAGCCTCATTAGCCCAGCAACCTGTTGCCACGTATCTAGCAGGCACACCAGATGGCAGCCTCATTAGCCCAGCAGCCTGTTGCCAGGTATCTAGCAGGCACACCAGATTGCAGCCTCATTTTCCCATCAGCCTGTTGCCATGTATCTAGCATGCACACCAGTAGGTAGCCTCATTAGCCCAGTAGCCTGTTTCCAGGTATCTAGCAAGCACACCAGATGGCAGCCTAATTAGCCCAGCAGCCTGTTGCCACGTATCTAGCAGACACTCTAGATGGCAGCCTCATTAGCCCAGCAGCCTGTTGCCAGGTATCTAGCAGACACACCAGATGGTAGCTACAATAGCCCAGCAGCCTATTGCCATGCATCTAGCAGGAACACCAGATGGCTGCCTCATTAGCCCCTCAGTCTGTTGACATGTATCTAGCAGGCACACCAATGTGGCAGCATCATTAGCCCATCAGCCTGTTGACATGCATCTAGCAGGCACACCAGAGGGCAGCATCATTAGCCCATCAGCTTGTTGCCAGGTATCTAGCAGGAACACCAGATGGCAGCCTCATTAGTCCAGCAGCCTGTTTCCAGGTATCTATCAAGAACACCAGATGGCAGCCTCATTAGCCCATCAGCCTGTGGCCATGTATCTAGCAGGCACACCAGATGGCAGCCTCATTAGCCCAGCAGTCTTTTGCCATGCATCTAGCAGGCACACCAGATGGCAACATCATTAGCCCAGCAGCCTGTGGCCATGTATCTAGCAGGAACACCAGATGGCAGCATCATTAGCCCAGCAGCCTGTGGCCATGTATCTAGCAGGAACACCAGATGGCAGCATCATTAGCCCAGCAGCCTGTGGCCATGTATCTAGCAGGAACACCAGATGGCAGCATCATTAGCCCAGCAGCCTGTGGCCATGTATCTAGCAGGCACACCAGATGGCAGCCTCATTAGCCCAGCAGCCTGTTGCCAGGTATCTAGCAGGCACACCAGATGGCAGCCACATTAGCCCAGCAGCCTGTTGCCACGTATCTAGCAGACACACCACATGGCTGCCTCATTAGCCCAGCAGCCTTTTGCCATGCATCTAGCAGGCACACCAGAGGGCATCTTCAATAGCCCATCAGCCTGTGGCCATGTATCTAGCAGGCACACCAGATGGCAGCCTCATTAGCCCAGCAGCCTTTTGCCATGCATCTAGCAGGCACACCAGATGGCAGCATCATTAGCCCAGCAGCCTGTGGCCATGTATCTAGCAGGAACACCAGATGGCAGCCTCATTAGCCCAGCAGCCTTTTGCCATGCATCTAGCAGGAACACCAGATGACAGCCCCATTAGCCCAGCAGCCTTTTGCCATGCATCTAGCAGGCACACCAGATGGCAGCATCATTAGCCCAGCAGCCTGTGGCCATGTATCTAGCAGGAACACCAGATGGCAGCCTCATTAGCCCAGCAGCCTTTTGCCATGCATCTAACAGGAACACCAGATGGCAGCCTCATTAGCCCAGCAGCCTTTTGCCATGCATCTAGCAGGCACACCAGATGGCAGCTCCATTAGCCCATCAGCTTGTTGCCAGGTATCTAGCAGGAACACCAGATGGCAGCCTCATTAGCCCATCAGCCTGTTGACATGCATCTAGCAGGCACACCAGAGGGCAGCATCATTAGCCCATAAGCTTGTTGCAAGGTATCTAGCAGGAACACCAGATGGCAGCCTCATTAGTCCAGCAGCCTGTTTGCAGGTATCTATCAAGAACACCAGATGGCAGCCTCATTAGCCCATCAGCCTGTGGCCATGTATCTAGCAGGCACACCAGATGGCAGCCTCATTAGCCCAGCAGCCTTTTGCCATGCATCTAGCAGGCACACCAGATGGCAGCCTCATTAGCCCAGCAGCCTTTTGCCATGCATCTAGCAGGCACACCAGAGGGCAGCTTCAATAGCCCATCAGCCTGTCGCCATTTATCTAGCAGGCACACCAAGATGCCCACCTCATTAGCCCATTAGCATGTTGCCATGCATCTAGCAGGCACACCAAGATTGCAGCCTTATTAGTCCAGCAGCCTGTTGCCAGGTATCTAGCAGGCACACCAGATGGCATCCTCATTAGCCCAGCAGCCTGTTGCCAGTTATCTAGAAGGCACACCAGATGGCAGCATCATTAGCCCATCAGCCTGTTGCCGCGTATTTAGCAGGCACACCAGATGGCAGCCTCATTAGCCCAGCAGCCTGTTGCCAGGTATCTAGCAGACACACCAGATGACAGCTTCAATCGCCCAGCAGCCTGTTGCCAGGTGTCTAGCAAGCACACCAGATGGCAGCCTCATTAGCCTAGCAGCCTGTTGCTAGGTGTCTAGCAGGCACACCAGATGGCAGCCTCATTATCCCAGGAGCCTGTTGACAGGTATCTAGAAAGCACACCAGATGACAGCCTCATTAGATCAGCAGCCTGTGCCAGGTATCTATCAGGCACACCAGATGGCAGCCTCATTAGCCCAGCAACCTGTTGCCAGGAATCTAGCAGACAAACCATATGGCAGCTTCAATAGCCGAGCAGCCTGTTGCCATGCATCTAGCAGGAACACCAGCTGGCAGCCTCATTAGCCCATCAGCCTGTTCCCAAGTATCTAGCAGACACACCAGATGGCAGCCTCATTAACCCAGCAGCCTGTTGCCACGTATCTAGCAGACACACCAGATGGCAGCCTCATTAGCCCAGCAGCCTGTTGCCAGGTATCTAGCAGGCAAACCAGATGGCAGCATTATTGACCCATCAGCCTGTTGCCATGTATCTAGCAGGCACACCAGATGGCAGCCTCATTAGCCCAGCAGCCTGTTGCCATGCCTCTAGCAGGAACACCAGTTGGCAGCCTCATTAGCCCAGCAGCCTGTTGCCGTATCTAGCAGGCACATCAGATGGCAGCCTCATTAGCCCAGCAGCCTGTTGACATGTATCTAGCAGGCACACCAGAGGGCAGAATCATTAGCCCATCAGCCTGTTGCCAGGTATCTAGCAGGAACACCAGATGGCAGTCTCATTAGCCCAGCAACCTGTTGCCATGTATCTAGCAGACACACCAGATGGCAGCCTCATTGGCCCAGCAGCCTGTTGCCAGGTATCTAGCAGGAATACCAGATGGCAGCCTCATTAGCCCTGTAGCCTGTTGCCATGTATCTAGCAAGCACACCAGATGGCAGCCTCATTAGCCCAGCAGCCTGTTGCTAGGTATCTAGCAGGAACACCAGATGGCAGCCTCATTAGCCCAGCAACCTGTTGCCACGTATCTAGCAGGCACACCAGATGGCAGCCTCATTAGCCCAGCAGCCTGTTGCCAGGTATCTAGCAGGCACACCAGATTGCAGCCTCATTTGCCCATCAGCCTGTTGCCATGTATCTAGCATGCACACCAGTAGGCAGCCTCATTAGCCCAGTAGCCTGTTGCCAGGTATCTAGCAAGCACACCAGATGGCAGCCTAATTAGCCCAGCAGCCTGTTGCCACGTATCTAGCAGACACTCTAGATGGCAGCCTCATTAGCCCAGCAGCCTGTTGCCAGGTATCTAGCAGACACACCAGATGGTAGCTACAATAGCCCAGCAGCCTATTGCCATGCATCTAGCAGGAACACCAGATGGCTGCCTCATTAGCCCCTCAGTCTGTTGACATGTATCTAGCAGGCACACCAATGTGGCAGCATCATTAGCCCATCAGCCTGTTGACATGCATCTAGCAGGCACACCAGAGGGCAGCATCATTAGCCCATCAGCTTGTTGCCAGGTATCTAGCAGGAACACCAGATGGCAGCCTCAATAGTCCAGCAGCCTGTTTCCAGGTATCTATCAAGAACACCAGATGGCAGCCTCATTAGCCCATCAGCCTGTGGCCATGTATCTAGCAGGCACACCAGATGGCAGCCTCATTAGCCCAGCAGTATTTTGCCATGCATCTAGCAGGCACACCAGATGGCAACATCATTAGCCCAGCAGCCTGTGGCCATGTATCTAGCAGGAACACCAGATGGCAGCATCATTAGCCCAGCAGCCTGTGGCCATGTATCTAGCAGGAACACCAGATGGCGGCATCATTAGCCCAGCAGCCTGTGGCCATGTATCTAGCAGGAACACCAGATGGCAGCATCATTAGCCCAGCAGCCTGTGGCCATGTATCTAGCAGGCACACCAGATGGCAGCCTCATTAGCCCAGCAGCCTGTTGCCAGGTATCTAGCAGGCACACCAGATGGCAGCCACATTAGCCCAGCAGCCTGTTGCCACGTATCTAGCAGACACACCACATGGCTGCCTCATTAGCCCAGCAGCCTTTTGCCATGCATCTAGCAGGCACACCAGAGGGCATCTTCAATAGCCCATCAGCCTGTGGCCATGTATCTAGCAGGCACACCAGATGGCAGCCTCATTAGCCCAGCAGCCTTTTGCCATGCATCTAGCAGGCACACCAGATGGCAGCATCATTAGCCCAGCAGCCTGTGGCCATGTATCTAGCAGGAACACCAGATGGCAGCCTCATTAGCCCAGCAGCCTTTTGCCATGCATCTAGCAGGAACACCAGATGACAGCCCCATTAGCCCAGCAGCCTTTTGCCATGCATCTAGCAGGTACACCAGATGGCAGCATCATTAGCCCAGCAGCCTGTGGCCATGTATCTAGCAGGAACACCAGATGGCAGCCTCATTAGCCCAGCAGCCTTTTGCCATGCATCTAACAGGAACACCAGATGGCAGCCTCATTAGCCCAGCAGCCTTTTGCCATGCATCTAGCAGGAACACCAGATGGCAGCCTCATTAGCCCAGCAGCCTTTTGCCATGCATCTAGCAGGCACACCAGATGGCAGCATCATTAGCCCAGCAGCCTGTGGCCATGTATCTAGCAGGAACACCAGATGGTAGCCTCATTAGCCCAGCAGCCTTTTGCCATGCATCTAGCAGGAACACCAGATGGCAGCCTCATTAGCCCAGCAGCCTTTTGCCATGCATCTATCAGGCACACCAGATGGCAGCATCATTAGCCCAGCAGCCTGTGGCCATGCATCTAGCAGGAACACCAGAGGGCAGCTTCAATAGCCCAGCAGCCTGTTGCCAGGTATCTAGCAGACACACCCGATGGCAGCCTCATTAGCCCAGCAGCCTGTGGCCATGTATCTAGCAGGCACACGAGATGGCAGCATCATTAGCCCAGCAGCCTTTGGCCATGTATCTAGAAGGCACACCAGATGGCAGCATCATTAGCCCAGCAGCCTGTGGCCATGTATCCAGCAGGCACACCAGATGGCAGCATCATTAGCCCATCAGCCTGTTGCCATGCATCTAGCAGGAACACCAGATGGCAGCCTCATTAGCCCAACAGCCTTTTGCCATGCATCTAGCAGGCACACCAGATGGCAGCCTCATTAGCCCAGCAGCCTGTTGCCAGGTATCTAGCAGGCACACCAGATGGCAGCATCATTAGCCCATCAGCCTGCTGCCATGTCTCTAGCAGGCACACCAGATGACAACCTCGTTATTTTTACCACATAAAAGATGCCACACATGCGTCTAATGCCATAAATCGGATTTTAAGAATCACACGTGATGACGTCTTTCTAATAAATCTGTTTACCTGTGAGCAGACACAACACAATGCCCCCTTTAATTAAGCTGATAGGACTTGGAAAATTGAGTTCTCCTTTAAAAAGCTGTTGAAGTCTAAATAATGATGACATTGGTGTGAGCCTTTCTCACATGTTTATAGATATACAGCTTGATTCATGGAATTATTTGCGTGAAAAACGCAAATTAGCGCGCCTTTCTGCCAGAAAATCCCCATAGTTCAAACAGAGATTTTCAGGCAGAAAGGCGCGCAAATCTTCGTTTTTCACGCAAATAATTCCATGAATCAGGCTGTTAATGTTGAGGATTAGTATCAAAAAATGATAAGGGGACCTGGTCATTCCCTATGGTCCTCCTGGTGAGTGTACATGAACAAAAAACAGAATATGGACCAATAGGTTCAAAGATAACAGGAATCCTTTATAATTTATTCCAAACATATGTTTTCTTGATATGGTATTTATTTCACATAACAGAAAATGTTAAGTATTTAGTTTTACATCAAAAGTGCTCTAAAAATAGACTCAACCTTCCAAACCTTTTCCCATCATTCATCATTCATTCATCATTCATACAGGTCATCCTCATACTAATGCAATTTCAACACACATGGGTGTTCATTATACCTAGCATAGAAATGATTTGCAATTTCAAGTCCAACACTCTGGTGTCTTCCAGATGTCACCCTCTGTTCTAATTATAGAGTTTTTATCGTCTACACGTGTTTCGGTTGTATTGTGATGCGGGCTTGTGAAATTTAGCCCCAACAGTTCTAGCCAACCTTCCCCAGGACGAGATACAACACTCCAGTCCGTGTGGTATCCTGATGGGATCCGTGAGCCTTTCAATCTCCACTGTGTGTTCAGCCGGTGGTGGTCTTGAGACGTTAGATAAATCCCTGGTACGGATAATTCTTCACTCGATCAATTGTAGCAAGTGGAAAGTAAAGCGCCAAGGAAAGATTTATCCTACATCCACCAGACACTCATTGAGTGAAGAATGTTGAGGATCAGGCAGAGTTTTCTCTGCTTTCTCAAGGACATGGTTCATTACTCCTTCTAAACGCCCAGGCTGGAAGAGATGTAAACATGTTTTTCAAGTTTTCATCACTTTCTATAATTTTCCACTTTTTAGAAAAATGGTTTTAAGCCTTTGTGAGAGGTTTGAGAAAGTGCTGATATATATCAGGTTCTGTGTGCTTTGCATTCTATCCTCAAGTCTCTCTTTCTACAGCGCTACTGTGGGAGCGCTTGGGCAATAGCCTCAGTCTTCGTGCAGCGGGTTTGTTCTGCAGTCTCTATTGCCTAATGCACTTCTCTTCACTCTTAACAGTAGCCCGAGGGCAACACGTGAAACAATCCTGAGGGTAAAAACATAACCCGTTGCAATCGAGGAGGGTGGCGGTGGGGGTGGTATTATTTTACAATTTCACAAACCGATTATTTTTCCACATTAACGGCAATGGATCTCTGCTCCTTCTATATTCAAGGTAGACTTGAAACAATCAGTGATAGGGTTCAATCCTTTTACAAAGCCCTTGAGCTTTGCTGCACATCCTACCCAGATGTCTACTACGGTATGAAGTAAATACGTCACCATGTCATGTGGCCTCGAGTGTGATCTTCATCTTCATCTTCAAGTACATACGAATGTCAGACATTACATATAAAGGTATTTGCATGTGAAGAAGCCCCTGAGGCATGCTGGGAATAACATGAAGCTTGAACGTGATGTCACGACTTGAATCTGAGAAAATGTCTCCATCACAACCTTAAGTAGCTGGGGTGTTTTATTGCACTTTGCATTGAAGTAGTGGTAATTCCAACTCCATAAGTCCTTCACCACGTGTTGTTGCGAATATAGACTTTTGATATATTGTGTGAACATCAAGGGGTACTATGACATTTCTGCTACTTCATTGAGTGGTTTTATAAACTCACTTGCATCTCTTATGTATGTTCCCCATTGACTGCACCAGGACCAGAAAAAATGTATCAGTGGTCGGCACCAATGGTTCTAATACACTGTTTCTGGGGGCAGTTAAGGGACATCCTGGCAATTTCTAAAGCTTTGTGCATTTCAGGTAATGTTCAGAAATTCAGCCTGAGTGAATGTTCATTTGCAAGAAATCACTTATTTTTTTCTTAAAATCCATTCCATTCCAACGCCTTCATATAAAGCATCCTGTATACCACTGACTCCTTCATCTAGAGCAACCTGTATACCCCTTGCTCCTTTATCTAGAGCAACCTTTATCCCCATGTACATCCATGAATATCATCATGTCTCCCCATGCTCCTACATCTAAATCATGTATCCCTTCCTCTTTTATCAAGAGCATCCTATATCCCCTTGCTCCTTTATCTAGATCATCCTGTATCCCACTTGCTACTCTATCTAGAGCATCCTGTCTCCCCTTGCTCCTTGATCTAGAGAATCCTTTATCCCCCTTCCTCCTTTATCTAGAGAATGCTATATCCCCATTGTTCCTTTATCTAGAGCATCTTATATCATCCTTGCTCCTTTATCTAGAGCATCCTGTATACCACTTGCTCCTTTATCTAGCGCATCATAGTTCCTCCTTGCTCCATTATCTAGATCCTCCTGTATCCCACTTGCTCCTCTATCTAGAGCATCTTGTCTCCCCTTGCTCCTTCATCTAGAGAATCCTTTATCCCCCTTCACCTTTATCTAGAGCATCATGTATCCCCCTGGCTCCTTTATCTAGAGCATCCTACTGCCCTTGCTCCTTTATCTGGAACATTATGCACCTCTTGCTTGTTTATCTAGAACATCCTAACCACCCATATCCCCCTTGTTACTTTATCTAGAGTATCCTGAACCCCTGCACCTTTATCTAGAGCATCCTGTATCCCCCTTGCTCCTTTATCTAGACTCTCCTGTATCCCCTTTGCTCCTTTATCTAGAGCATTCTGTATCCCCTTGCTCCATTATCTAGAGCATTGTGTATCCCCTTGTTCCTTTTTCTGGAGCCTCCTGTATCTCCCTTACTCCTTTATCTAGAGCATGCTGTATCACCCTTGCTCCTTTATCTAGAGCCGCCTGTATCCCCTTTGCTCCTTTATCTAGAGCATTCTGTATCCCCTTGCTCCTTTATCTAGAGCAATGTGTATCCCCTTGTTCCCCTATCTGGAGCCTCCTGTATTTCCCTTACTCCTTTATCTAGAGCATGGTGTATCACCCTTGTTCCTTTATCTAGAGCATCCTGTATCTGCCTTGCTAGTTTATTTTTGAGCATCCTATTTCCCCCTTGCTCCTTTATCTAGAGCTACTATACCCTCTCGCCCACTTATCTAGAGCATCCATTATCCCCCTTGCTCCTTCATCTAGAGCTTCTATACCCTACTTGTTCTTTTATCTAGAGCATCCTTTATCCCACTTGCTCCTTTATCAAGAGCATCATATAGCCCCCTTGCTCCTTTATCTAGAGCATCCTATATTTCACTAGCTCCTTTATCTAGAGCATCCCTTATTCCCTGTGATCCTTTATCTTGAGCATAGTATATTCCTCTTTCTTTTTTATTACATGATATGATATTCATAACACGACTGTACACAAGTTTTTCTAGGTGCGACAAGACAAGGAACGGAAGACAGAGGGAGGACAAGACAAACAATCTTACTAGGCCTTGTGTCATTCAGATGGTGAAAGTGCGACAATGCAAAGTGCAGGGGGAAGGGAGAGGGGGAAATGCCAGGGAGAGGGAGGCGGAGGTGCTACCAGGGCAGTATTGCTCTGAGTAAGTGAAGCCAGGGCATCACGGCTCCGGGTAAGTGCAAGGTGGCAGTGGATTGTAGAGGTTACAGTTACAGCCTCTAACTGTGTGGTAGGCCCAGATGTAGTGCAGGGGAGACTGATCCTGGAGAAACCTGGTACCTAGTGAGACTCTGAGGGTACCAAGCAACAAGTCAGTGCAACAGACAGATACTTCAGCAGGGGAGGGAAAAAGAGAAGGCAGGAGAGAAAAGGAAGGTCTTGAGCTGCTTCTGGAACTTCATGTGATCCAGCTCAAGTTTGAGAGTGGCAGGGTGGCCATTTGAGAGGGAGGCACCTGCGGAGGAGAGAGATCTACCCCCAGCTCTCTGCCCGGAGAAGCGTCTGACCCTCAGAGAGTTGGAGGTAGTTGAGCGAAGGGCTTGAGATGGAAGGTATTTTGCAAAAGAGAGTTGGATGTAGTGTGGGCCCCGGATCCAAAAAGCCTTGTGGACTATGCAGAGGGTCTTGAACTTGATCCTTGCAACCACCAGGAGCCAGTGGAGAGATTTCAGTGCTGGAGAGATACAGTCCCTGGTCTTGAGGCCAAGGATAACTCTCGCAGTCCTGTTCTGTATTAATTGCAGAGGGCAGAGAGTAGAGGAAGGCAGATTGAGAAAGAGGCTGCTGCAGTAGTCCAGTCTAGAGAGAAGCAGGGCTATGGAGGCAGTGAGCCTCTGGGGGAAAGTGATAAAAGGAAGAATACCTCTAAGGAGGGGCAGCTGTAGTGGGCCTTCTTGGCAAGGTCCGTGATGTGAGAAGGAGGGAGTGGAGTCGAAGATGACACCAAGGCTTTTGCCTCACAGGAAGGAGCAGGGAGAGGGCTCAAGGAGGGCGACCATGGTGAGAGTGGGAAAGAGGGAGAAGGGGTCCCAATGCGAAGGATCTCTGTCTTAATGGCATTAAGGCAGATATTGTTGGAGGTTCACAAATCCTGAATCACGGATAGATAGGAATGAGCGAAAGAGGAGAGGATGTTGAGGGGAGCCTGAAGGAAAGCTGAGTATCATCTGCATAACACTGAAAGTTAGAGAAAGAGGTGGAGATCAGGTAGGCCAGAGGGGCCAGATAGACATTGAAAAGCCAGGGTGGGAGGAAAGAGCCCTGGGGGACACCACATGTGGAGAGAGAAGTTGAGGAGAGAAAGGACCCAAGTTGGACCTGGGAGGGTCAGTCCAAGAGGAAGGAGGTCAAACACTCGAGGGCCTGATCTGTGATGCCCAGGTTCTCACGCAGCCGATTGATCAGGATGGCATGATTGAGAGTGTCAAAAGCAGAGGAAAGGTCAAGGAAGATGAGGACAGAAGGAAGGCTGGAGTCAAGATTAGAGAGAAGATCTTCATCGGTGTTCAGGAGAGCAGATTTGTGTCTCTGGAGGGGGTGCACAATGGAGTGCTTGGGTGGAGAGGGGAAAGATCCAGTGGTGAAAGAGTGATTGCAGAAATCGTCCAAGGCTGGGGGAGGGTGTCAATGTGGTCCTTGATGGTTCTGGAGGATCACTGGAGCACCTGTTTGAAAGACACTTTCATAGCTAGGACTTGTCTAGAAACATTGTCAGGTGTTGTCAGAGAGGAAGAGGAGAAAGGAGGAGGAGGAGAGGGAGAGGCAGCCAGAGGGGGGCCAAGAGATGTAGAGGGAGAGGAAGAGGATAATGAGGACAGACTGTCCTGAGGTTTAGTGGTGAAGTTATAAGCCAGAGCCATAAAGAGGCCCTGGGAGGGAACAGGAGAGGTGTAGACTGCAGAAGGATTAGCCAGATCTTTGCAGATTTTAGATGCTGCAGAGACACGGGCTTGGACAGGTCAGAGAGTCTGGATTGCCTTTGGAACAAGTTGCAGGCCAGTTTGTGGGAGGATGGACCCACAAAGCCCTACACTTCCTCTCAGCCTCCCTGCACTTGCGTTTCAGGGCAGCAATGTCAGAGTCATACCAAAAGTTGCGCTTGAAGGTAGGCTTCATATGGTTTCTCATGACAGGGGCAAGTATGTCCAGAGTGTTCCAGATAGAAAGATGCAGATTAGAGAGGGCTGAGTCAGAGTGTGAGTTAGCCGTAAGGAGTAGGAGGAGCAGATAAAGTAGAGACAAATGCATCCGCTGACACACGCTTCATGGGCCGAATGACCAAGAAGGTAGGTGGCAGTGCTGGGTGGGCTTTGCTTGAGGGACAGAGTTTAAGATGAAAGTAAAACAGAAGTTGGTCAGTCCAAGAGAGAGGAGTGGTAAGAGGGGTAGAGGTGGGTATGTCTGAGGAGATGTGTTGAGGTCTCAGAGGAGGAGAAGTTGAGAGGTAGAGGCCACGAGAGAAGAGGAGAGGTCAGCCCATTCTGAAAGGAAGAGGGTGACCTGGCCAGGTGGCCTGTAGGTGGTGGCCACAGTCAGAGGGAGGAAAGGAGAGATAAAGAGCCTATAGACCATGCATTCAAAGGAGGAGTAGGCTGCGTAGGAATGACTGTAGCAGGGACCAACTCCAGAAAGATCAGAGCTACTCAATCTCCTAGTCGGCTGGTGCTGGGCTTGGACAGGATCTTGTAGCCATCAGGGAGGAGAGTGTCAAAACGTGTGACAGAGCTGGCCATGAACCAGATGTCGGAGGAGTGTTTGACAGCAAATCAAGAGTGTAGAATAGCAACGAGGAGTAGGTTGCCACATTTGAAAGACTTCCGGGGTTGGGCACAGGCATAAGGTACACCCATCAGAGGTAGTAGAGGGGCCTGAGAGTTGCAGAGGTGGTATCAGGAGATGACATAGTAGCCATAGAGGAGGAGGAAGGTTCCAGAGAGGTGGAGGAAGAAGGAGATGACAAAGGAGCCAGAGAGTTACTGGTAGGAGTAGTGGGAGAAGGAAGGAAGTTGATAAGACTTGGAAGACGCATATCGATGTAGGTAACAGTGATAGAGAGGCCAGGGTTGGAGACCAGATTATCCCTCTTGAACTTTTTCCTACCAGACTTAGTGAGACAGATAGGATCAAACTAAGGAATTAAATTGATTCTAAGAATGAATCTAAAGAATGATTTGCTATAATTAAAAATATTACCTCTCCTTCCTGTTCACTATCTAGGTTACTTCCTCGTCGCAGTTTGGCTAATCAGTTTAATGTTTTGTTTCACTGAAAAAATGTCTTATATTCGGCTAAACATCGATTCTCAAACTAATACGGTGGATAACTCCAACCAGGTCTCTGAACTCTCACCTTGTTTGACCTTCTAATTGGTAGGTTTTGCCGATTCACCAGTGATTTTGAAGTCTTGATTCAAAAACTCAAATCTACAAATCACGACTATGACCCTATTCCTGCACATTTGGCAGGTTAGCATGCCACGGGCCTCACACCATTCATAATGGAATTTGTGAATGCAGCCTTGGCTCATGGATATGTGCCAGCTGAATTTAGGAAATCTGTTCTGACTTTGCTCTTAGAAAACCTACTCCTGGCCATCAGGCCTTGGCAAATTATCACCAAATTGTTGGTCTCCTCTGCCATCTAAGATTCTGGAAAAGATTGTTACTCTACAATTGTATAACGTCTTGGAGAAAAACCTCATTTTAGATACTTTTTAGTCCGGCTTCAGGCCCGGTTCTGGGACTGAGACAGCCCTGATGGCTGTTCAGGGCCACATTTTAAGGGCTGCTGATGAAGGTGAATTGAGCATGTTAGTCATGCTCAACTTAAAAGCAGCCTTTGACACAGTTGACTTGGGTCTTCTATTGTGTAGACTTTCTGAGATAGCTCATGTTTTAGAAGGAGCCTTGAAATGGTTTTCCTCTTTTCTTGACAACCATACTCAAGTAGTTAAAATTGGAGGTCTTTATTGCTAAACCTGCCCAGTCGTGTTTGAAGTGCCTCAGGGATCACCTCTATCTCCATTCTGATTTAATATCTTTCTCAGACCCCTGATGAATATCTTCCTGAAGAAGAACTCTTATGCAGAGGACACGCAAGTCCATGTCAGATTAAAATCAGCACCAGATGCAATTGAACGGGTTCTGGCCTATGTCAATGCAATCAAAGATTGGATGATTAAGAGCACGCTTCAGCTTAATCCCTACACAACAGAGGTAATAGTGTTTGGGTCATGTGAGAAACCAGAGGCTGCCTCGCCTGCTTGTCCTCGGGGATCTCTCCCTCAGGTGGACAGAGCATGGCCATTGCCTTTGAATCCAGACCCTGGGGGTGTACTAGAGCGGGAGGATCCCTTGAGTGAGGGGCCTTCGGGGAGATGAGGTGAGGCAGCCGATGGTGAGACGTGGTACTCCCCCTATTTTGTTTATCCAACCCAACATATTTTTAGAATTCACAAGGTCCCAACTCCCCTCCCCCTTTTTACACAAACTCTGGGCTGAGGAAGAGGGTGACTGAGAGAAGGGCATTAACTTTCACACATAATACTGGACATGTCCCGCCTATCGGGTCAGGCAAAGTCAGGCACTTGACTCTAAATGCATGAACCTGATACCAATCAGCTTTCCTCACACAAATAAAAGGCAGAATCCAAAGACACATTCTGAGCAAGGCAAAACACGCGTACGAGCAGAACTTCTGGGACGAAGGCAAACCTACTGGAGCAAAGCGACAGACCAAGAGGCAAGAGCAGCGGGTCAAAAATCCCAGGAGTCCCCTACCCGAGGTTGTTGCCTCTGACAGGCTGAGGAAAACACATGGAGAACGCCAGATCCCACAAGTGAAGACTGCATTGTGTTTCAAGGACGCTGACGACCCTCCCGGGTTAACTGCAAAGTTGGGGAAGCAAGGCCAAGTCTGTGGTACTAAACTTGACTCGAGAATAGGGCATTGCAAAACCAAGAACGGGACGCTCACAGCCAGCGAGTTGGCAAGCGACCTGAGAGACTGGTGTGTCTTAAAGTTTGAAGCAGCAACATTATATCGCAAGTGAAGGCTGCACACGTGTGGATGAGTCGCATGGAAAGGCAGACCTTTGATTGAACTTTGAAGTAAAAGACAGCTGCAACATCAGCCATACTAAGTAACCGAGTGGTTCGGCAACAGGAAGTAGCCCACTTGAATGTCTCAGTGAAAGGTACATTATTTGAAGCACTAAAGCGAATAAACAGCAAAAATGAAATACAGAAGTTTAACTGATAGAGAAGGGGAAAGTGAAAGTTGAACTGTAAACTTTGAGACAAAGTGGTCCTGCAGTGGTCTGCAAAGAAAGCCACACACATTCGAAAATCTTCAACATCTGAAAGAGGTCTGAGCCCGACAGAGGAGACCCAAATTGAAATAAGCTTGGGAAAGGGATCCCCCCTTGCAAGTTTGTGTTGAACTTTATCGTGAGAAGTCTGAGCCTGGCAGAGGGGGACCATTCTTAACTTTTTACTTGAAACATTATTTTGGAAATAGAGAAAAGAGACTTACATGTGGAAAGCCAGATGGGCCTCGATCCACGTTCTGGAACTATTTATTGTATTGGAAAGTCAGAGTGTGTCATCCTGCCTAGAGGGACTGCCTTACTCTGTGAGGTCCAATATGGGGAGGAGAGCAGGTTCAATCACCTTTATTCATTTGAACACTGAGTTTTCCTTTTTCATACATTTCTCCTTGTTACTCTTTTCTGTACAAGAGACGGGGCAGGCATTAGGTTTTGTTAGCATAGGCCACTTTGATTTGACGGACTCCTCTAGGACTATGGGCCTCATTCCGAGGCTGGAGGTAAGGGTTAACGGTCACCGTTAATGGCAACGGTGACCGTTAACACTTACCACCATATTCCGAGTTCCCTTTTGCGGGTTGGCATTTAACGCCTGCTTTTAGCAGGCGTTAAAAATCCAACCCGCAAACGGACCTTGGAGTAAATTACGGCACCGTAATTTACGGTGCCGTAATTTACTCCTTCCCCATTCCCATTGAGCCCTATGGGGGCAGGAATGGGGATGGGGAACCGGTATGGTGAATGGGGACTTACCGGTCCCTCCAACCTTGGAATGGACCGGTAATTACTCCATTCACCATGCCGGATATCCATGGAGTAAATAGCTCCATGGTAGCTTACCATGGTGCTCTTTACTCCATGGATAGCTCCAGCCTCGGAATGAGGCCCTATGTTATTTATTATGTGATGGTTGAGACTACTCCCATCTTAGATATAGGGCAAATATGAGTTTTTCCAACCCTAACAATTTCAATAAAGGTTTTACAAATATCATGCCTTTCCTACAGTCAAAAAATCATCTTAGAAATGATCACTGTTCCTTATACACAAATATATTTATGGAACAGTCCCCATGTATCTGATATCAAAAATAAAACCTTACACGTTTTCACAAGTCTTGCGTTCAACTGGAAAGAATTTGTTGTTTGTTCCCTTCTCCCTTTTGGTCTCCTGGAGTGACTGCTGATTCTCTATCAAGGGTCCCCATCTTTGGAATTCACTCCCAGATAATCTGCAGAATATCTGGTCTATAACTCTCTATCGGAAGAAAAAAAAAACTAAAACCCATCTATTTCAGTGAGTCTTTATTATGGTTGTTTGGAAAGGAATGGTAACATCTGTGCCTAGATGCAGGCATATGCTTGGTTCCAGAAGTATATGCACAATATAAATCCTCAATCAATCAATCAGGATAGGAGATAGAGTAGCAGATTGAGGAGATGGGAGACATTGAGAGCACCATATAGGGTGCAAAAAGGCAAGGATGGAGCGTGATGGAGCAAAGAAGCACAGCCCAAAGCCAAGCACCACAGGAGGCAACAGAGGGGAGGGTTCACAACAGAAGGAGGCACACAGGAGGCAACAAGCAGGCAACCACAGGGGAACGTAGTAGCAGTGTGGACGGAATATGGGGGTGGGGTGCACTGTAAACACACCCAAATTCAACTTTTCTAAAAAAGACAGAAAAAGGCCTAGTTTCAGCACAAACAGTAATGTAAAGACACCCAGGTTCGACTTTCATAAAAAAAAGAGTGAACAAGACCTAGTTTCAATACAAACAGCAATGTAAAAAAGGAAAACAAACTTTCCTAGAGAGATGGCCAGGCAATACAGTACAATATGTTTCAATATGAACAATAGAGTAATTAGAGGGGTGGCTCAGTTTAGTGGGGTGCAGTGCTTGCTATACCCCCTGACCCACCGCACCTACTTTAGCAGTCACAGCAGGTTGATGGCTGCAGGCTTCTTACTTCCCCGGCTGACACGGGAAGACACCATCTGGTGCTGCTTTTGTGGGAGCTGTCCTTTACCTCCGGGTCCTTCGCTGAGGGGCTGCAACAGGCCTGGAAGTGTCACTAAATCTGGTGAACTAGGTCACAGGGAGGCCGCATGAACACCAATCAGCCGGAGGAGGGCGAGAAGGGAGGTGGGCTGGGAGAGGGAAGCAGCGAGTAGGGGGAGCAGGGAGGGTAGCCGGCGCTGAGTGAGCAGGTGATCTGACTAACACAGGAGGAGAGCAGAGAAGAAATACAAGAAAGAACAGGAGCAATATGCAAAGAAAATTAGTTTGAAGACAAACAAATTTGGGTTCGCTGTGGCCTGCAGGTGCTGCTTACCCTATTCTATGATCACTGCAAGTCCTTTGGAACTCGGCTGCAGAGGCCTTCTGCCTTAACACAGATTCTGGTGTTGGTAGGCCACAAGAGCATCCTAGAGCATACTATATATCCCCCCTCTATCCAGGGCATCATGTATCCCTCTTGCTCCATTATCCACAGCTTCCTGTATCAACCTTGCTCCTTTATCTAGAGCATCCTATATCTCCCTTATTCCTTTTTCTCGAGCATAATGTATCCTCTTGCTCCGTTATCTAGAATATTCTATAGCCCCCTTGCTCCTTTAGCTAGAGCATCCTGTATACCCATACTCTTTTACCTAGAACAACCTGTATCCCCTTGCTCCTTTATCTAGAGAATCCTGTATCCCCCTTGCTCCATTATCTAGAGCATCCTGTATCACCCTTGCTCCTTTATCTAAAACATCCTGTATCATCCTTGCTTCTTTATCTAGAGCATCCTGTATCCCCCTTGCTGCTTTATCTAGAGCATCCTATATCCTCTTTGCCCCATTATCGGGTGCATCCTGTATCCTCCTTGCTCCTTTATCAGGAGCACCCTGTATGCCCCTTGCTACTTTATTTAGAGCATCCTGTATGCCCCTTGCTACTTTATCAGAAGCATCCTCTATCACCTTGCTACTTTATCCAGAGCATCTTATATCACCCTTGCTCCTTTATCCAGAGCATCCTCCATCCCCCTTGCTCCTTTATCAAGAGCAACATGTATCCACCTTGCTCTTTTACCTATAGCATCATGTATCTCCCTTGTTCCTTTATCTAGAGCATCCTGTATCCTTCTTGCTCCTTTATCTAGAGAAGCATGTATCCCCTTGCTCCTTTATCCAGAGCATCTTGTATCCCACTTCCTCCTTTATCTAGAGCATCCTGTATCCCCCTTGCATCTGTATCTAGAGCATCTTGTATCCCCCTTGCTCCTTTATCTAGAACATCCCGTATGCCCCTTGCTACTTTATCAGAAGCATCCTCTATCCCCTTGCTACTTTATCCAGAGCATCTTATATCACCCTTGCTCCTTTATATAGAGCATCCTGTATCCCCCTTGCTCCTTTATCTAGAGCATCCTGTATCCCCCTTCCTCCTTGTTAGGAAGAATTCTCTTTAAAGGCTAATTTCCATTACCTATAGAGTCCCCCAGCAGCTTTGCTGGATTTGAAGGGTTTGTTATATTCCCCTGCTAAGAGTGAGACTTTTTTTCTCACTCTTAGACATATTGCTGATGTGTGTTTTAGGTTATTTTGTGTGCATATGGTCTATGGGGTTTTTCTCACCCTCATAGGTATCATCTTATTTCTTTGTGTTACACAGCACCCTCAGTGCAGTAACACAGGGGTGTCATAGTGATCCCCAAACATAGACTCCATACCCTGGGACTGGCTACTGTCTCCCAGGGCATGTAAAGTCACCATTGACTTTACTAGACAAATCTGTTGAACAGAACCAGTGCAATCCATTTTATATGGAAGTACTCGAGGGGTTAATAATATTTCCTCTGTGTCTGTTTTGTAGGGGACAATGTCTTGTCCCCCTTTTATCAGAGTATGGCTGTTGGCAGTGGTTCCACCACTTTTCGTTTAACCGTGATTAGTTTCCTATCGGATTTTCCCATTGTTCAAGGCTATTTTTTTAAATAGTAGCCTCAAACATACCTCCGGTTTAATAAATTATTATTTATTCTCCGGTTGGGTATTTTTGCCATATCTCTGTTAAAACTTTTTTCTCGCATCTTCCTCTGTAATCCTAACCCAGGTCGGGGATCCTTTGTTCGTCCTTCTGGCGGAAGCCCTCCTTTCGGTGCCACTGAGTCTGGGGTATACAGGATGTATGGGAGGGGGAATAGGCACCCTGGACAGGGTTGCCTAAGCAACCCAAGTCGCACTGTGCCCTGATAGGCTGGGGGTTTTATCCCGTCAGGATAACCACCCTGCTGTGTGAGTGACAGCTAGGCTGTATGAATGGGGGTTTTTCTGCATAAAAGCAGGGCTCTGAGGACTGGAGGACAAGACGTCGCCACTGGACCTGAGAAACCTGAAGAGGAGAGAAGCTGAAGACATCTGCAACGACTGAACCACCGGTGAAGGCCTGCTGCAGATCCCAGCACTTTTCTCCAACGACCCGAGAAGATTTTCACCTGCAAGAGCCTTCTTTCCGTGAGCTGGTGGGGCCAACCAGTTCGCCAATCACCTTCCAGGACCTGCCTTGGTCGAATCGCCAGTGCCAAGCACTCGGAGATCGGATATCCAGGCACCCATCCACCATGACCGCAATTTAAAGGAGCGCTGCTTTAATTTTGCTTTGGCATCACCGCGGCTGGCTTCATCCTTGGGCAGTGCAGTAACTCGAACCTTCCTTCACGACGAGAGCCTCTCTTCCTCTGCTGGATCTCCCGAACTGCAGGAACTGCCAGGAACTACCGCCACTGCAGGAACCTCTTCCACTTTCAAGGTACATTGTTCCGCCAGGCCTCCCGTTTTGCTGGGTACTGCTAAAGGTGTTTTAAATCCTTTACTTACCTCTGGGCTGGCCGTCCCTATGGTATAACATTCTCTTTTTACCTTCTGCACCCTCCTTTTCAATCGTTAAACAAACACTTGACTGCAGCTACTAGAACTGTTTGATCCTGGGCACATTGCCTTGTACCACTGACTCTGGCACCGGCCTATTGACTCTGGCTAAATCTATTACAACTGCCTTCTCTAGATTGCTTTTCATCAAAAAATGGGTTGGTGCACCTAAACTCTTATGACCACCTTTCCTTCCCCTTTTAAATATTGTTGAAGTGCCATTTTGCTTGTTTTCACCTACGTATTGCTTATGCTAAAGTACTGCCTTGCCTAACTTGTTTGGGAAGTGTTGCTGGTGTGTTTAGGAGTCTAACCCTGTATAACTTGACCTTTCCGTCGCTCTGAAGAAAGTGTTAGAGTGCCATTTCTGATTGGTTTTACACTGTGCTGTTGTGCTCAGTTTTCACTCTTGCTCAAACTTGTCTACAGTTTGAATAGGGAGTAGTGTATACTTTTCTTGACTGTTTTAACTTGCTTTAATAATAGTGATATGTGTGTTGACTTAAGAGTGTGTAAAATAAATATATATATTCTTTTTGATACAAAGCTTTGGTCAGTGTTTCCTTGTCCCATAGTACTGTACTACCTATTGTGTAAACCCTGAATACTGCTCATCTCCCTCTTGAGATAAGTCTGACTGCTCAGCCACAGCTACCAACTAAATCTGTGTGGTACCGACTGATACAAAAGGGGATTTATTGCATATACCTGTAGTCTTAATCTTCTGTAGTGCTCCCTAAGGGAACTGCATAGGATTCTGCCTAACACTGGTGTACAGTAGTGAGGATAAAGTAATGAGTTTACATTTTAGAGTGCTGCTAGTACCTTGGTTCAATTAACCACAAGGCTTAACAATCACTAATAGTTTATTTTAAACAAAAGTCAAATATGGGAGGCTATAGCCAGGAGACCCTCCTTGTAAATACTGCTGATTATTTAAGGGATCTGTGCAGACAGGAAAGTCTTCCTGCCAAAGGCAAGAAATCAGAGTTGATTCAAAGATTGTTAGAGAATCAAAGAGCCTCATCACGAGTTGGGCGGTAACGCTGGCGCTAATAGAGCTGGCGCTATCTGCCCTACTGCCAAACCCCCCGGTGCTATTAGCGCCAGAACACGGGTTTGGCAGTATTGGAAGTCCCCATTGAGCCCATTCGGGAATGCCCCATTCCCCATTGAGCTCAATGGGAAAATTTCGCGCTCATACCGCCGGTGGATTTGAGCGCACATTTTCGGCGGATTTCCCCCAAGCTCAGAGCTGGGCAGAAATCCGCCGAAGCCCTGATTTGGCGGACCCTTAAATCCGGCGGTAATAGTGCTACCGCCAGATTTAAGGGTTACCGCCAAACTCGTGATGAGGCCCAAAGTCTGGAGAATGGGGATGATGTTATTGTTGAAGCAGATGAGGAAGAGGAGGCTGATAATATAACGCCCTCTGCCTGCTCAAAGGCCTCAAGGCTTGTCTACTCCGACCTGTGTCAGGTCCCACATTAAGTCCTGAATTTATCTCACTAGAACAAATTAGGTTTGAACTTGAATTCAAAAGAATTAAGGCCGAATCTGAACAGAAACACCAAGAACTAAGGCTCAGAAAAATGGAGCTCAATCATGAGCTGGAGATGAAGAAATTGTCTTTGGGATCCTCTAGATCTTCCAGTCCAAAGAGACCCGGATGCCGAAAGAGATTGTGGGTATTTATGAACCTAAGTTGGATGTGTTATATTGGTTAGCTATGTTTGAGTACAATCATGGGCTCCAGGAAATCACAGGGAATCAGTTATTTCCCTGGTTATTCTCTAGGGGGGACCCTGTTGCATCTGATGTGGTAATGGAGTTGGGGAAGGTGCATAGTATGGATTATGAATGTGTGAAACTAGCTTTAATAGCTAGATTTGGGAAGACCCCTTCCCAGTACCTTAAGAGGTTTAGGACCCTCAAAAAGCATGATGGTACCCCTTGGACTACCTGGGTGAGTGCGTGTTTGAAAAACTTAGAGGGATGGATTAAGGATTACAGAGTGAACACTTATGAAGGAATGACAAATATTGTCTATCTAGGATGCCTGCTCTCCTGAGCTCAGACAGCACTTGGCTGATTCAAAGGAAATAGATTTCAAGAAACTAGCTAAGGCTGCTAACTTGTGGGTTGTCAACAGGGCTACTCACAAGCATTCTGGGGTCACTCAGAAAAAGGATGAGGGAAAGCAGCCTAAGAAAGACAACAAAGAGAATTCTAATAATTCCAATTCCAAAGAGGGTCACAAACAAAACTCTAAGGGTAAGCCACAAAGGAAACCTAATCAGGCTAGTGTACCTTCTGGTCTCAGACCAGAAGGCGGTCAGAACAAGCCACCATTCATAAAGACATTTGGGAAATGTTATGTTTGTGGTTCAACTGACCATGTGAAAGCAGATCCCAGATGTAAGGGTAAACCTTCAGGGGTCCACACTGTCTCCTTAGCCTTCGGTCCAGAGGAGGAAGTACAAATGGCAAGCGGAAACTTTCAACTACTAGCTGAAGACCCCATCAGAGTCTCAGCTAGTGTATCTTTAGTATCTTTAGTATCCTTGGGGTTGTGGGGTTGTGGGAACAACAGAATTTAGATGTGTATAATTCTATCCCTCCTAATGCTAAAGAGTATTATAAAGACAGTGTCCTAGTCAATGGTCAGGAGACCCCTGCCATTAGAGACACTGGGGCCAGCATAACTGTGGTGGACAAATCTTTTTTCAAGGTGGAGGATGTTGCTAAGGCACCCAAACGCCTCACCAAGTTAGCTGGAGGCCCTGTGCAAATGCTTCCCCAGTTACCAACTTTCATCCAGTGCAATGACATGACTGTCAGGATACCTGTTAGTATGCAATCTGAAGTACCTGGAAGGGTGCTGTTGGGAAATGATCTTAAAGATCTTGGAGTAGTGTCAAGTACTCCCGGACCTCCTAGTAAAAGATTACAGGAGCTCACCAGACCTGCAAGGGAGAGGACCTTGAGAGGCTCAGCCGAGGAGATGATAGAAGAAGAAATCACTCACCCTCCACTGGAGTTACTAACTGCTATTTCTAAGCAACCAGAAGCAAAGGGGAAACCCAAGACTTCTAAGAAGAAACCAGCAGCAAGCACTCCTGTGCTTCCAACAAGGACATCCCCTAGGTTGTCCAAGGTCACTCCTGTGACTCCTCATCCAGCTGAGGCTGAGAGTGAGGTACAACCCTGTGTGGTTGAAATAGAGCCTGAGGATTCAGATCTAGTAGAAGGCCAGGATCTTATTGGAGATCTGGACCCTTTGGACCATCCTGAGCTGCAGTCTTTACTGGAAGAAGGTGGTCCCAACAGGGCAGACTTCAGTACGGGGCAAAGAGAATGTCCACCTCTGGAAGGTCTTCGCCACCAGGCAGCTTCTCAGCTTGAAGGGAAAGAGCCTGGGAAGTATAGGTTGCACTGGGAAAATGGCCTCTTCCCAGTGGGCTAGTTGCAAGAATTGGAGTCTGCTCTCTTGGGGCACTACAGTGAACCGACTGAGTCAACCCCTAGAGACTACAAAAGACTTGTAGTGCCCAAAGAGAGCAGACTCCAATTCTTGCAACTAGCCCATGAGATACCTTTGGCTGGTCACTTGAGTTTCAAGAAGACAGAGGAAAGGCTCTCTCTCTACTTTTATTGGCCTAAAATGGGGGCTGAGGTAGATAAGTATTGCAAGAGTTGCCACACTTGCCAAACCTCTGGTAAGAGTGGCTCCAAGAACGTGGCACCTCTAGTGCCTCTCTCTGTGGTGCGAGTACTATTTTAGAGGGCTGGAATTGACATTGTCGGTCCTCTTGACCCTCCAACCTCTTTAGGCAACAGGTTTATACTTGTTGTAGTAGACCATGCTACTAGGTACCCTGAAGCTATTCCTATGAGGACTGTTACAGCCCAGGCTGTGGCTAAGGCCCTCCTTGGTATTTTTGTTTTTTTTTACCAGGGTTGGGTTTCCTAAGGAGGTAATATCGACAGGAGGTCAAATGTTATGTCCCACTACATGGAGGCCATGTGGAAAAACTGTGGAGTTACCTACAAGTTCTCAACAGCATAACACCCTCAGACAAATGGGTTGGTAGAAAGGTTCAACAGAACCATGAAGAGCATGATGGGAGCTTTAGAAGACCCTCTTAAAGGAAAGTGGGATCTTCTACTGCCATGCCTTCTCTTTGCATATAGAGAAGTCCCTCAGGAGGGAGTAGGGTACAGTCCCTTTGAACTTCTCTATGGCCATCCAGTTAGAGGTCCATTGACCGTGATTAAGGAGGGGTTGGAGAGTGCTCATTCCCCCAAGCCAGTCAGAGTGACTGACTATGTGGTAGGACTCCGGAGGAGAATGTCACACATGATGGCGGAGGCAAGTGACAACTTGAAAGCAGGTCAGGCTCTGGTCAAGTATTGGCATGACCAGAAGGCCCACACGGTTGAGTTCGCTCAAGACCAGCTAGTTCTTCTTAAGGCAGAGGGCCTTGCAGGACAAGTGGATAGGACCCTTCAAGATTGTGGGAAAACTTGGAGAGGTGAACTATCTGGTGGATTTAGGCAATCCTAAGGAGGCTCCCAGAGTCTTTCACATGAACCGTTTAAAGGCTTATGTCTTGAGACCAGAACTGGGAGCTTTGCTTCTAGCTTCAGCTCAAGGGGAGGAGGAGAGTGAACCTCTGCTTGACCTCCTCAGAGGCGAACCTTTAGATGAGAAAATAGAAGGAGTTAATATCTCTTCTAATCTGACTTCTGAACAACAGGAGGAGTGCAAAGTTTTGTTGAATAAATTTGCCCCCTTGTTTTCACTGGCACCAGGCTTGACCTCCTGGGGACAGCATGATATCAACACTGGTGACTGTTTACCTGTCAAAAGCAGGAGTTACAGAATGTCAGAGAATGTAAGAACCCACATCAAAGGAGAGGACAACAAGATTCTTGATCTCGGGGTAATAGAGCCCTCTACTAGTCCATGGTCTAGCCCAGTTGTGTTAGTACCAAAGGCAGGATCCAAGGAGTTGGGATTCTGTGTGGACTATGGAGCTCTAAATGCAGTCACTAAGACTGATGCCCATGCTTTGCCAAGGACAAATGAGCTGGTGGATAGACTTGGTTCAGCCAAGTACCTCAGCACATTTGATCTCACGTCATGCTATTGGCAAATAGCCCTGACAGACCATGCCAAGGAGAAAACTGCATTCTCCAACCCAGCTGACTTATACCTATTTAAGTTTATGCCTTTTGGATTAAAGAATGCACCTGCAACATTGCAAAGGATGGTTAATCAGGTTCTGAATGGGATGGAGGACTTCTGCATTGCATACTTGGATGACATTGCAGTGTTCAGCCCTACTTGGAAAGAACATGTTGACCACCTAGGATATGTTTTGCAGGCTCCTGAACAGGCCCAGCTGACCATAAAGGCAAGCAAATGTCAAATTGGTCAGAGTAAAGTGGTCTACCTTGGTCATGAGGTAGAAGGTGGTGAAATCAGGCCATTGCCTAGCAAGATAGAAGCTGTGCAAAATTGGACAACAACAGGTATAGGTGCAGTCCTTAGTCAACTGGATGAGAAAGGTAGGGAGCACCCCATTTGCTTCATCAGTAGGAACCTGAAGAACCGGAAACAAGGTGGTCAACTATTGAGAGAGAATGTTTTGCCATTGTGTGGTCTCTGAAGAAGTTTAGGCCATACTTGTATGGTTCTACGTTTATTATTCAGACTGACCACCAACCCTTGAGATAGTTGATGCAAATGAAAGGGGAGAACCCAAAACTGTTAAAATGGTAAATCTGCCTCCAAGGGTTTGATTTTACCATTGAGCACAGGTCAGGATGTTACCACCAAAATGCTAATGATCTCTCTAGGATGTTTTTAACCGACTAGAGGTAAGAGACTCATCTAGGAGTGGATTAGATCCTCCCGTCCCTTAGTCTGGGGGGGTGGGCAATGTTAGGGAGGATTCTCTTTAAAGGCTAATTTCCCTTACCTATATAGACCCCAGTAGCTTTGCTGGATTTGAAGGGTTTGCTTTTTTCTCCTGCTAAGAGTGACTCTTTTTCCCACTCTTAGACATATTGCCGATGTTTGTTTTAGGTTATTTTTATGCTTAAGGTTTATGGGGTTTTTCTCACCCTCATAGGTATCCTATTTCTGTGTGTTACACAGCACCCTCAGTGCAGTAGCACAGGAGTGTCACTGGGGTGTCACAGTAACCCCTAAACATAGACTCCATACCCTGGGACTGACTACTGTCTCCCAGAGCATGTACAGTTACCATTGACTTTACTAGTCAAATCTACTGAACAGAAGCAGTACAAACCATCTTATATGGAAGTACTGGACGTCTTAATAATGTTTACCCTGTGTCTGTTTTGTAAGGGGACAATGTCTCGTCCCCCTTTTATCAGAGTATGGCTGGTGGCAGTGGTTCTACCACTTTTCGTTTAACCACGAATAGTTTCCTATGGGATTTTCCCACTGTTCGAGGCTATTTTTTTAAATAGCCTCAAACATACCTCCGGTTTATTTAATTATTATTTATTCTCCGGTTGGGTATTTTTACCATATCTCTGTTAAAACTTCTTTCTCGCGTCTTCCTCTATAATCCTAACCCAGGTTGGGGATCCTTTTTTTGTCCTTTCGGTGGGCTTCTGCACAGAAGTCCTCCTTTCGGCGCCACTGAGTCTGGGGTAGACAGGATGCGAGGGAGGGGGAATAGGCACCCTGGACAGGGTTGCCTAAGAAACCCAAGTCGCACTCTTCCCTGATAGGCTGGGGGCTTATCCCGCCAGGATAACCACCCCGCTGTGTGAGTGACAGCTAGGCTGTATGAATGGGGTGTTTTCTGCATAAAAGCAGGGCTCTGATGACTCGAGGACAAGACATCACCACTGGACCTGAGAAACCCGAAGAGGAGAGAAGCTGAAGACATCTGCAACGACTGAACCACCGGTGAAGACCTTCTGTAGATCCTCACCACTTTTCTCCAACGCTCTGAGAAGATCTTCACCTGCAAGAGTCTTCTTCCCTTGAGCTGGTGGGGCCAACCAGTTCGCCAATCGCCTTCCAGCACCTGTCTTGGTTGAATCACCAGTGCCAAGCACTCGGAGACTGGATAGCAAGGCACCCATCCACCACGACCGCTATTTAAAGGAGTGTACCTTTTATTCCGTTTTGGCATCACCGTGGCTGGCTTCATCCTTGGGCAGTGCAGTAACTCGAATCTTCCTTCATGACGAGAGCCTCTCTTCCTCTGCTGGATCTCCCAAACTGCAGGAACTGCCAGGAACTACCGCCACCGCAGGAGCCTCTTCCACTTTCAAGGCACATTGTTCCGCCAGGCCTCCCGTTTTGCTGGGTACTGCTAAAGGTATTTTAAATCCTTTACTTACCTTCTGGGCTGGCCGTCCCTATCGTCTAACATTGTCTTTTTACCTTCGGCACCCTCCTTTTCATTCGGTAAACACAGACTTGACTGCAGCTACTAGAATTGTTTGATCCTGGGCACTTTGCATTGTACCACTGACTCTGGCACCGGCCTATTGACTCTGGCTAAATCTGTTACAACTGCCTTCTCTAGATTGCTTTTCATCAAGTAATGTGCTGGTGCACCTAAACTCTTAAAACCACCTTTCCTTCCCCTTTTAATATTGTTGAAGTGCCATTTTGCTCGGTTTTCACCTAAGTATTGCTTATGTTAAGTACTTCCTTGCCTAACTTGTTTGGGAAGTGTTGCTGGTGTGTTTAGGAGTCTAACCCTGTATAACTTGACTTTTCCCTCCCTCTGAAGAAATTGTTAGTGTGCCATTTCTTCTTGGTTTTACACTGTGCCGTTTTGTTCAGTTTTCACTCTTGCTCAAACTTGTCTACAATTTAAATAGGGAGTAGTGTATACTTTCCTTGACTGTTTTAACTTGCTTTAATAATATTGGTATGTGTGTTGACTTAAGAGTATGTAAAATAAATACATATATATTCTTTTTGATACAAAGCTTTGGTCAGTGTTTCCTTGTCCCATTGTACTGTGGTCCTATTGTGTAAACCCTGAATACTGCTCATCTCCCTCTTGAGATAAGTCTGACTGATCAGCCACAGCTACCAACTAAATCTTTGTGGTACAGACTGATACTAAAGGGGATTTATTGCATATACCTGTAGCTTTAATCTTCTGTAGTGCTCCCTAAGGGAACTGCATAGGATTCTGCCTAACACTCCTTTATCTATATCATCTTGCACCCCCTTACTCCTTTATCTAGAGCATACTACACCCTTGTGCTCCTTTATCTAGAGCATCATATACCCCCCTTGCTCCTTTATCTAGACCATCCTATATCCCCCGGGCTCTTTTATCTAGAGCATCATATATTCCCTTGCTCCTTAATCTAGCACATCCTATATTCCCTGTGATCCTTTATCTAGAGTATCCTGTATCCCCCTTGCTCCTTTATCTAGATCATCCTGTCTCTCCTTTCTCTTTTATCTAGAGCACCCTGTATCCCCTTACTCCTTTATCTAGAGCATGCTGTATCCCCATGCTCCTTTATCCTGAATATCATCTATTCCCTTGCTGCTTTATCTAGAGCATACTATAGCCTTGTGCTCCTTTATCTAGAGCATCATATACCACCCTTGCTCCTTTATCTAGACCATCCTATATCCCCTTTCTCCATTGTCCAGAGCATCCTGTATCCCCCTTGCTCCTTTATCTAGTACATCCTACCTCCCCAGGGCTCTTTTATCTAGAGCATCTTATATTCCCTTGCTCCTTAATCTAGCACATCCTATATTCCCTGTGATCCTTTATCTAGAGTATCTTGTATCCCCCTTGCTCCTTTATCTAGATCATCCTGTCTCTCCTTTCTCCTTTATCTAGAGCACCCTGTATCCCCCTTACTCCTTTATCTAGAGCATCCTGAAACCCCATGCTCCTTTATCCTGAATATCATCTATTCCCTTGCTGCTTTATCTAGAGCATCCTGCCTCCCTTGCTCCTTTATCTAGAGCATCCTGTACCCCCTTGCTACTTCATGCGTTGGGTCATATGACATTTGCACAAACTCTCGTTCATTGTTCATCTGAAGAAAACACACACTGCCATTATCTATTGCATTGAACAGCAGTAAAGCCCCACCCGTGTTGCTTGGCTTGAATGTCCCGTCATCGTTTCCAAAGGAGTTCTTAATCACTCTCATTTGATTCTATGCCAATTTTGTGAAATGTCATCAGATGAAGATGTGAAAACTCTACATTTTAAGTTTGGGCTATTAGGTGACGCTGTAGCGCCACCTCTAAGCCAAAATGATTACTTGGAATTCCACTTGGGAGAAAGGACATATTAGGATGGACACAAAGCTTGTAGGTGATGTTTGGTTATTTGCCCACCCATTGACTGCCCATGGTCATGCTAATCTCTATGGCCATTCCCACACAATTCCTGCCCCTCCCTACCCAAAACACACCCTCCTGGGATCTCTTTGAGCTACTTTTTCAAGACTTACATCAAACTTTGTGCTCGAAGTGCCTGTCAGTAGTTTTTCAAAGCAGTCTTCTGAGAATGAAGGACTTAATTGGAGCTGTGAACCAACTACCGGTGCAATAGGTCTGGCTTCAGGCTCTCTATAAGCACAATGCGTGTATTTCACTGAAGTCCTGTTAAAAAATAGCATTGGCAATGCCAATAGTTTCGGCTAGTATTATACATGTGCCAGGCACTGCTGTTAAATGCCCAAGCATTCGCACTATTTTGCACATATGCTACCATCAATAGTCAGTTAATACCACTACGGTATGGCAGTGCCTGGCACATTCTTTTCTGATGACCGCACACACTGTTGGCACTGCCAATGCTTGTTGAATTTTGCATGGTGGATCGGATTTACTTTCAAAATATAATGGTATGAGTCAAAGACGACAGGCTACTGTGTGCTTCTGTTTGCAAACATTGATAAAAGAAAGAGAAAACTTTATTTTTGATTTCTGTTTTCTGCCCAATCTGTAGAAATCTATTTTTTTCTTTAAAAGGTGCAATATTTTATGCACGAGCAAAGGGAAGGCCCTTGATCACAATACCAACATGTGCTTTGATCAGTGGTGCATTTGTGAGGTTAACCAGTAAACGTGCCTCTCATTTGTGGGGGTGCCTTTGCTTGTGAGGGTAGGTAGGCTGCCCCGACAGTGCACATCTGATTCCTATAGGGGTAGTATCACAGACAGGTTGCCCCCCCCCCCCCCCCCCCCCCGCCCACCCCCTCACACTCTCATGCAAGGGCAGCTAGCAACCAGGCAAAAACCTTCATAGTGAAAAACGCATATTCTTTTGATGTACTTTTGCACCAGAGAAACAAATTTAGTACTAGGGCAAACACTGCCCTGATGGAAAACTACAGTGATAGAATTCGTATTTTGCACCAGGACAATCTTTGCTCTCGTGCAAATTTCACATGCACAAATACAAAGTTGCTATAACATTGCCCCTGGGAAGTATGTACATTTAACATCACGTGGCAGGTGCAGGCGCAGTGTCAATCAGTTTGCACCTGCCATGAATTGCCCCTGTGCACCTTTACATGGCAACTGAGCGGGTCCTGCACTCACAATGATGACAAACCTCTGGTCCGCGTCATGTCCATCACTTCTGATTGGATACACATAGGGGTTGGAACACTGTGGCATTAGAGAAACGTTGCTCTGGTGCAAGTGGAATTAGCACTAACGTAACACATTGTTTTAGTGCAAACAGCATATTTCAATGCATTTTTTCACCAGGGAAATGGTTGTGCTAGTTGACACATTTTCTCCAATGCAAAAATGCATTGAAATATTTTTTTTTTTTCTCAAGAGAAATGTTTGCGTTGGTGCAAATTGCCTTGCACTAGTGCCAAGTTCTTGCAATGCTGCTCTCAGTTTCTTGGCTGTGAGTCAGAATCTGCTTTGGCAATGTTGTGCTGCAAACAACTACACACCGGTCAGCTCGTGTTGCCTTATTACTGGATAACTTAACACCCCATTTTAGGGAACGTCGTGAATGCTGAGTGTTTCATAATGCATTTTATTATTCATTGGAAATCATTTGGTAGCTCTCATTTTATTCCACTTTAAAATGTCTCCTTCTCTAGGAAGCCATCCTGGGAAACCGAGCTCTCTGGATCCAGGTGAAGAAGTACTTCCGCCTGCGGCCGCCAAGTCGCTACAAAGCACTGCGGAACCTTCTGGAAGGGGACGCGGACTGGCCCCCGACCAGCGGAACCCTGTACCAGAGCTCAGTCCATGTGGATGTCGATGGCAGCCGTGAGGGGTACCGGGAGGTCTACTGTAACCGCGCTCTTGTGAACCCTGACCATATTCTCAATGGAGACATTAAGAAGGAAAACACCGCCGGGGATTGTGGGAACGGGCACATTCTCTGATTTACATTCACACAGGACTGGATTTACGTGTGAGAGTGAATAAGAATAAAGGGTATTGTGCTCTAGTGTCTGGCTAATCCCTTCAATTCACATTTTCAGGTAGGTGCTAAATTGCAAGTATGGGCTGGATATTAAACATTAAATGACCCGGCTGGTTGTGCCAATCCTTGTTGGTGATGCCCCAGTCTTGGCAAATTGAATCCCAACAGTAACAAAAAGACACACTAGCCTAGAGGTCTGAAACCTGTATCTCGCAACATGTTTTGTACTACAAATCCCATGATCCCTCGCCATTGACTATAATGGCTAGGACTCATGGGGGCTTTAGTCCTAGGTTGCAGACCCGTGCACTACACTGTACCCATTGCATGGAGATGACCTGAATATTTCTACCACAGCGGATTTAATAATTCCCTTGGAAGGGGGTGCACAGGTCATCCAGGGGTCCTTCCCAGTTGAGCAAAGACAGCAGCAAGGGGTGGGCTAGAAGCTGTGGTATATGTTTCTGATGGTCCATGAAATGAGCAAAGGGGCAATATTGGGTTAGCAAATTATCAGGTTAAAACCCGGCTTTTTAATTGCCTCCCTCCAATGACACTGGAGCAGTGAGATGTTTCAGCTTTGAAAAGTAATGCACAGAGCTCTTAAATATGGACACAGTTCATCTGAACCTGAGAGTGATCCTCGTCAGTGACAGCTGAGCTCCCTGCAAGTTGAGACCCGAGTAGAATGTAGATTCACTGTGGTGCAGAGCATCAGTGGCGAAGCCAACAGTATCCTAGAGATTAGGGATAAAGCCCTACACGCCAGGCGCTGGGCCCCAAGCGGATTCCTATTGGTGGAGATATAATGTGCGAATGGAGTGGGCAAGTCTAGGGTCTCCAAGGAAACAGAGGTACTGGAGGCCCGGCCAGCTGATCCACTATAGTAAAATGCTTAGGTATGTGGAGCACACAGAGTATATATTCAATCTCCTGAATTGTGCAAAATTATTTTAAAACATTTTCATAAGTTGCAAAGAGGAGTTAAACGTTTTATCCTAACATATTTACAGAGATGTGCATTGATTTTGGAAACTGCTTTTTAAATGTCATCACTTTGGTCGACTTACTTTGATTGAGTCGACCAGATACACACCTTTGAATTGCATAACGGATTTGGATGACATTTTCCAAACAAAAAGTCTGTTACGGGCCCCAATATACTGGACATTTTGGGAAAGATTTGTTAAAACTTTAAATGTTACTATGAAAGCAAAATAAAGCTGTTTTCGGCCTACGCACACTCACGTTCCCATAGTGAAAACGTCGAAATTCGGTGAAGCCGAAGAGGAAAAACTGCTGGCGAATTTGGACCAAATAAGAAACAACTTGGGCCTGAAGCACTGCCTTCTTTTCCAGGATGGGCTTGGGGTGAAACTCGCCAGTAGTTATTTAAATATTTGACAGGGAAGGGGTTGTCCCCTGCTCCCAAAAATATAGCTACAACGCCCATGATGCTTTGCAGCAGAGGGGCTCTTCAGAAAAGAAATCTGCCATTTTTCTTTTGCTCCATGCGAGTGATTACCGTGGTAATATCAGGGTAATGATAAAACGAAAAGTGCTCAAAAGGCTATTTAGAGGAGGAAAAAGGAGGAAAAAGGATGCAATTGCATTAGGTTGCACGTGGGGAGGGAGAAGGAGGATACATGTGAAATTGCAGAGTTGGGGGGTGGTCTGGGGAACCAGTTACAGTTAGAATGTTTTGGGATTACCAGGAGAATCTCGCGAGATACACACGGTTACAACGGAAGACGCACACGGAAAAGAAAATGTGTCACGCACACAAAAGACTGAAAGGGGGTAACAGAGAGGGCCAGGAAAGGAAAAGGCAGCTGGAGGGAGTGGGGGACCATGGAAACAGGTTGGGCCACTTGGTGAGTGCTTGTGAGGACAGAGAGGAGTTTTTGATTTTCAAGCATTTTCACATTATCCGCAGATTACCAGGGGAATCCCATGGGAATCAGCAGAGAGTGAACAAAAAGGGGGATTTTACGCCTACAGTGATCACATCCACTAAGCAAGGGTTAATGGGCATTTGTGCCACTGGACGTAGACAAAGGCCATGGCTAGTGGGCCCCAAAGAACCCTATTGGTGCAACAAGTACAGAGGCCATAGCTGAAGGACAAGGTCAAAAGCCAGGGCAAGTGGGCCACAAAGAAACCTATTGGTGCAACATGTACAGAGGCATGGTCGAAGGACAAGGCCAAAAGCCGGGGCTAGTGGGCCCCAAAGAAACCTATGGGTGCAACATGTACAGGAGCCATGGCTGAAGGACAAGGACAAAAGCCAGGGCAAGTGGGCCACAAAGAAACCTATTGGTGCAACATGTACAGGAGCCATGGCTGAAGGACAAGGACAAAAGCCAGGGCAAGTGGGCCACAAAGAAACCTATTGGTGCAACATGTACAGAGGCATGGTCGAAGGACAAGGCCAAAAGCCGGGGCTAGTGGGCCACAAAGAAACCTATTGGTGCAACATGTACAGAGGCATGGTCGAAGGACAAGGCCAAAAGCCGGGGCTAGTGGGCCCCAAAGAAACCTATTGTTGCAACATGGACAGGAGCCATGGAAGTTGGCCGTGGCTAGTAGACCCCAAGGAAACACATTGGTGCAACACAACTGTGGCCATGGCCGAAGACCATGGCGTGTGCCCCTCAAAGAAATTCTAGTATAACAAAACCCATGAAATTCTGTGAAAAAAAACTTTAGATAAGAGTTAAGGTGATCAGGGGTAAAGCAACAAAACCCTTAAAATTCAGCACTGGCATTTGAAGAAAGTTGACCGCAACTTTGCGCCCCTTGTTGCACAGTGTATGCCCACAATGATGGCATCACAGATGAAATCACTGATGAAGGACACGGCTAGTGTGCCCCAAAGAAACTATAGCATGGCAAAACTCTTGAAATTCTGTGATAGTCAAAATCACAGAATTTAAAATACATAATAGCCACTCTCCATATACCCTACTATGGCAGCATATTGAGTAAATTGCAACCAAGATGTGATTTCGGCACACCTTCCACCCAAAAATCCCGGATTCCGCAGGCTGGATTCCATCTATTTGTGTACGGTCCTACAGATATACTAGCTGAAGCTGATATCACGTGACTTCATCACATCACGTGTGTACATTTATTTATTTATTTATTGTGCATTTGTAAGGCGCTTATACATCAAGAAATTGTGTTTTAAAGTGCCCACAGGGCAACAGGGAGGGAACATAGGAACGAAAGGCAAATAAAATAACAATGAAGAGGAAGAAAGAGGCGGTCCTACTAGGCCCTGTGAGCATTCAGGGCGTGCAAGTGTAGAGAGAGAGAAGTAATGAGGGAAGGGGGTAAGTGCTAGGAGTTCCACAGAGGGAAGTGCAAGGTAGTGGAGTAAGTAGCAAGCATCTGTTAACGGCCTGGCAGGGATCACTTGATAAGAGTGGTCCACTGCCAATATAGTAAGTGCAGGCCTGTGAGGCAGCACAGGCCAGTGGGTGCCCAAAGGAAAGTGCTGAGAGGGGGCGGTGGCTGAAGGTGATAGAGGGGGGAAGGGCAGGACCCAGAAGGAGACATAAGGGCCCTGGTCACCAATCTCAGCGACTCTGGAGTTTAAAACGGGAGAGAGAGGGAGAAGAAGGAGGTGAAACAAAGTCTTGAGGAACATCTGGAATTTGAGATCTGGCTCAAGATGAAGAGGCAGGGGAGGCTGTTCCAGAGGAAGGAGCCTGCTGAGGAAAGAGGTTGGCCACCAGCGTGCTGTATAGGGAAGCACTTGACACGCAGAGAGTTGGTGCCAGAGGAGTGTAAAGATCTGGAGGGAGAGTATTTGGTGAGATCAAACTGTAGATAGCGTGGTCCCCGGACCCAGACAGCCTTATGGATGATGCAGAGGGATTTGAATTTGATCTTTGTAGCAACTGGGAGCCAGTGTAGAGTGTTTAGGGCTGGAGAGATACAGTCCCTAGGCTTGAGGCCAAGGATAAGTATCACAGCCCTATTCTGGATAAGCTGGAGAGGGCAAATAGAGGAAGAGTGTAGATTAAGGAAGAAGCTGTAGCAGTAGTCCAGCCTAGAGAGTACCAGCACTCTAGATACATTGAGCTTCTGGGGGAAAGTGAGGAATGGAAAAGTTCCTTTGAGGAGGTGGAGTTGAAAGTGGGCCTACTTGGAAAGGTCCTGGATGCGAGGGAGGAAGGAGAGAGAGGAGTCGAAGATCAACTCAAGGTTTCTGGCTTCAGGTGAAGGAGAAGGGGGAGGGCCCAAAGGGGGTGGCCAGAGTGAAGGGAAGAAAGAGGGAACAGGAGTCCCAATGGGAAGGATCTCAGTCTTGCTGGAGTTCAGGCAGAAATCATTAGCGGCACACCAGGACTGGATGGCAGATAGGCTGTCAGGAATGATGGAGGGGATAAGGAGAGGACCGGAAGGAAGTTTGAAGAAGAGTTGTGCGTCATCTGCATAACACTGGAAGTAAGGGGAGTAGGTGGAAATTAGGTGTGCTAGTGGAGCAAGATAAGTGTTAAAAAGGCAAGGTGAAAGGTCGGACCCCTGGAGAACGTCACCGGTGGAGATAGAGGTGGGAGATGAGAAAGAGCCCAGGATAACCTGGAAGTTACAGGATCAAGATCGATAAGGAAGGTTCGCTAACACCACCCATTTCTACCTTTATAGGTGTAAAGCAAGGCTGTAATCTTGCAGCCACACTGTTCAACCTGTATCTATCTGAAATAGCTTCAATTTGGTCTATGTGTAACTCATTTACGATTAAAGTAGGGGATATTTGTTTGGATTGGCTAGCTTTTGCAGACGACTTGATAATATTCGATCTTACTCCGTTTGGGCTGCAAAATAAACTTGAATGCTTAGTTGAATTTTGTGAGAAGCGCAACCTCCAGTTAAACCCGAATAAATCACACATATTGGTATTCTCAAACAAAAGAAAGCTTGTAAAATACCAATGGAAAATAAAGGGTCTTCCGATACCACGTGCTTTGGGTATGATCTACTTGGGTTATAACTTGAACAACTCTGATTCAATTGACAAATGGAATAAAGACATTTCAATTAAAGCGATGCAATTGATCGCACAAATGAAATTAATCTACTCAAAATTCTGTAACTTCTCCTTAATTCCACTAATTGATTTCTATAAGCTTAAAGTGGAAGCTATCATCATATACGGCCTAGATCTGTGTTACTTGGAAATTGGTTCTATATTAAACAAAATCCAAGGAAAAATATGGAAGAAAGTCTTGCATTTGCCTATGTCACTACCAAACTCGATTATTATGCACGAATTGGGATTGACATCATTAGCCACCAAACATCTATGGCGCAAGTTTGCGTCTTATGCAAAAATCCTAGACCCTTTGCCAAATTCCCTTTATGAAGATCTTGGAAAAATGCTAAAAAAGGGAAACCCGGTTTCGGTAGCAGATGAAGGGAAAAGGTGCGATGAAAATCTTGCACAATTAGCCATGGGAAGGGAAGATCTAATAAATTGTCCTCAGGTTGTAAAGGCAAGACTAATTCAATACAATTGGGCAGTGAATTCAGATAAAATCGGGCAATATAACTCTCACAAGGAGTATGCAAAATTCCGGCATAAACAATCACCACTATTGCCATACTTGAGACAGTGTCCTGGTCACAAAATGTGCACAATGTACATGAGGTTTAAATTTAACTTAATTCCAACTTTAGAGCGCAGTAAGAACTGGCACAACTGTTCCGATTTAGAAGATGAAGGATGTAGATTTTGTACGAATGCTCAAAAAGAAACGTTGAAACATCTTGTCTTATATTGCGTCTTCTTTGCAAAAGCACGGCAAAACAATCTCCTGAAACATCAAACTGTAGCAACAGTCTACCAAAGTGAGATGTTTTGGACACAATGCATGTAGGGTTATCGTATGTCTATGATCATCGATTTAACACAACTGTTACATGAAATAGATAAGAATCTGATGTCCAAGAATTCAGACAAAAATGGAGTGGCGAATAAATGATTTGATATATTAGATAAAACGATTTTAGTGAATACAATAGATGTATGAATATACCAAAACCAGGTCATTTTAATGGAAAAATTACTGACTCTAATTAGTTAAATAACCTGCAATTGGTGGTGATGTGTTATTGTAATGATGTTTTGTTTGATTATCGTATTTAGAGTCTAAATATGGTTCTCCCTTTTCATTATTTGATATTCGTAGATTTTATGTAAAACACTTCGGTAATGTGATTATGTTTTTAGGTATTATGTGTATTTTAACAAATCCTTTTGTAAATGTATAAAATAATATTAAGAACTGTTGTAAAGATATTTTGTATTGAAAAACAACAAATAAAAAAAAAAAATGTTAATAACCTGGAAGGGATGTCAGTGAGGAAGGAGGTCATCCAGTCCAATGCTCACTACGAAATAAAAATGGGTATTGTGGAACAGTTTATGAGGATGGAGTGGTTGACCATGTCAAATTCAGAGAAAAGACCAAGTACACTTTCACAGAGAAAAGGGGGTAGATCTTTATCCTCTGCAGGTGCCTCCCTCTGGAACAGCCTCCCTGCCTCTCTCCATCTTGAGCCTGAGTACCTTAAAGGAGAGTTCCGGGACTTTTTTTTTATTGTCCCTACGGTTCGGCCATGTGTTTTTAAGCATAACTCGGTAGATCGTAGAAAACTTTCCTATGGACCTTACCCGACTTTTCGTCCATTAACGCACTCAAGCCGCCATTTTATGATAATCCTATCACTTGCCGCATCGCCCAGGCTCACCTGCTTTTGCGGCACTAAATCAAATCCCCCGCCCCTGAGCCTGACATCAGCAGACGCGTACCGCCCATTTCCCAACGCCAAAGCACGTTTCGTGTCAACAATCGCTGCGCCTCAGCTAATGAAGTGTCGCCATGGAAATGGCAGGACGCCTCTTTCCTCAATAAGTATAAACACACAGTTTCACAACACACAGCAGCAGATTTTCGAATCCATTCCTCTCTCTGTGTTACTTTGAGTATTCTGTGACTCGTTTCTGTGCTCTGGTCAGCTACCTTCGCCGCTTCTAGGCCTTGTGAACACCTGTACCATCTCTGTAAATTATTTTACTTTCTTTACCACACAATGGCTACAATAATGCCGTATATGTACGAGCCCGAGTACACCGAGGAAGAACTACTGGAAAGGCAAGCACGCGAAAACGATGGGGATTCGGACGGCAGTTGGGAGGACCAGTCAACGGATGAAGAGCCTGGACCATGTCGCATGGACGGCGTCTCCACCTGGTGCACGTGCAATCTGTGCGAGCTAATGCCAACTGAGGAGGAGAACTGCTGCTGCCGTGAAAATTCCGGGTGCTTGGCCTACATTTCGGAAGGCGAGACAAGTCCGCAATGCATCACCGAGCTGCCAGAGTTCAGGGAAGCCTGCCTCTCACGGACCGTGTTGAGGATGATGATGGTGCTTATGCACGAACTTTGCGGCACTGTTCGTCCGCGTAATCCGAGTAACGAGTAAGTATACTCTGGTTGTGATGTCAGTGATGCCACTACTATTTCATGGTCGTCTCCCACATATAAAACTACATCTACATATCATTCGAATGCATGTAAATTGGTTCCATGTTGTGCATTTTCTAGATAGAATTTTTTTCAAAGCAGAATGACATTTTTTACCTGAATCGACAGTGATAAGAAAGTTGTCATTTTAATACAGTTTGCATCTTTCATTTTCACAGGTGGTACAGGCTGGTGGCCTATCGTTGCTTCACTTGGTGGCTTCACGGGAGGCTCGGACACCGCGTTCGGAGAGTAATACCTGCCTGTGCGGTACTTGCCATTAGACAACATTTCCCCAGCGACAGTGGACAATACCGCGGATTTTCCCGGGATGTGCTGCAACCGCAACTTTACAATGTGTAATGTTTATTATTTATGTTCAATTGAAATTAAGATCTAAAATAAAACACAACATATATTTTAACAATGGTTGTTTTGATTTTTTAAATGAATCTAGTGTGTCTCCATTGAATAGTCTTCCTGTGCCTTGTCTTGTCACACCACATGTCTCCGGCCAGCATCCTCCCTCACGCTGGCCACCCACCTTCAATCCACATAACCGTTGAACCCATATGCAGCAGACATACATATGTTATTTTGCGGGTTGGCATCAAGCCTAGGCATCCAGGGTCTCCAGGGTGAACTGCACCCATATATTCTCCTGGGACGGTGAGGTATTTATAAACTCACCCCCCTGCCTTCCATGTACTATGAAAGGCAGTTCGCACCGGGGTAGTTGTGCTGCCAAGTGGAGCTGTCAGGGAGCGATAAAGGCCAAGAGGTGCCAAAGACCATGTACACTTCAAAGTGGTCTATAGCGCATGGGTTGTTGTTCCCATGTCTACCTCCAGACCCCGTGTCTCCTGCCAAGCATCCCCCTCACGCTGGACGGCCCCCTGCAATCCACATAAGTGTGTCTCCATTCACGAGTCTTCCTGTGTCTTGTCTGCACGACCACCGCCCCAATCCACCCCCCGCCCTATCAAAGGCAGTTCGCACCGGGGTAGTTGTGCTGCCAAGTGGAGCTGTCAGGTAGCGATAAAGGCCAAGAGGTGCCAAAGACCATGTACACTTCAAAGTGGTCTATAGCGCATGGGTTGTTGTTCCCATGTCTACCGCCAGACCCCGTGTCTCCTGCCAAGCATCCCCCCTCACGCTGGACGGCCCCCTGCAAGCCACATAATGCCACGGCATATACACGTCATTCATTCACAAACACACCCCTGTTTCGAATTCTTTATAACCCACTTCATATTTCTAATGAGAACTTCTTTGCGCTTTGCTAGTCAACCCGTGAAGGTGCTGGTTATCTGCTCTTCGTCTCTGTGAACTTCCGTGACCACTTCGAGGAAACTCGTCAGTTTGCAACCTGTGAACTGCTCCCTGTTCTACGACAAGAAACTACTCTGATCCCTGCATCTAACTGTTTGCTCGTCAAGGTAAGGCCATGTACCATACTCATTTTGCGTCCAATTTCTTTTCGTTCAAGACACTACATGCAAGGAACTAGTCACATGTTCTGAGTTTAGTCAAATTATTTTTCTATTTTTTTAAAGTTATTCAAATACTTATCCGCATGTGAATAACGTGTATAGTTCCAAGAACCAAAACATACCTTGCATTGAACCTTTTATGTGTCATTTAATTTTTTAACACATTGATATTCATAGAGAATTGTTGATCTTTACTTTTCAGAACTTTCCACAATGCCTGCCTGTTCCATTGGCGGTTGCCCTTCGAAGACCCATAATAAATCTGAAGGTACTATAATGCATGTTTTCCCTAAGACAATAGATCAGATAAGAGAATGGGTCCGATATTGCGGATATCCACCCTCTGAGCTTGAAAGTAGAGTCCTAGAAGTCTTTGCGGACAAGAGGGGTGATCGATACCGCATCTGCAGCAGGCACTTTACCTCTGACATGTACTCCACATCATTGCTAATAAAGAAGAACACACCGCGAGCGAGGCGAAAATTGCTCTCCACCGCTATTCCCACTCTATTCGTCCACATCCCTCCACTGGTGAGTCAAGTTTACGTATTTATCTCTCGGCCTTGCGGTAGTGTGTAGCATTAGCTAACAATAATTTCCCCATTTATGTATCCACTCAATATGAAGGCGGAAGATTCTCCATCCGTGTCGTTATTGCAGTCATCAGCCACTTCAAGCGCCTATCGGGTAATCTTACTTAGCTATTCTGCCATTGACTTGTTTTAGGCATGTAAATCAACAGTTTTAATTTATCGTGTAATTATTTTACCTAATGGTACACCCTTGTACTCGTCCTCTAGTCTTTGTTTTGAGTTATAATTATTGTTATCCAAAATAATTCAAGTACTGTCTTTCAGGGAGATGCTGAGGAGTCCAACGTATTGACGACTACCGTTGATGTCACTCAGATGCTCGAGGTACGTTTCAGGACAGTTCCATCGATGGAGATAATCAGATCTTGCATTCTTGTAGCGTGATTGTTACACACAATGTTTCTTTCGTTTTTAGCCATTGATATGTCCTTCTGTCATCGCCCTCGTATGTGTCTTCTTTTTTCAATATTGTGTTCATTACTAATGAAAGTCCTATGTTTCAGGGAGTCGATGGAGCATTAGTCCAAGAAGAAGGGGGAGCGTGCAGTTACGGGTCGGCGCAACAGCTTGCAGAAGTGTGCACCGCAGTTACATCGTCCCTTGATGTTCTTATGCATTTCGAGGTATGGATACTGACAGCTCGATCAAGCGAGATCATATGACGTGATTACATCCGCTATACTTCCTTCTTTATTAACGCAAGTACTATGTTTCAGGGAGATGACGGAGCTTCTTCTACAAGAACATCACCCCTAGTAGTTGATGCAGATTTCTGGGTGGTGACACTTCCAACGATCGAGCAAATCGAATCATATTTAGATATCCATTATTTATTTTAGACAACTGATCATTTGTGCAGGTCTATTTAGATGAGCCGTTGACGCCTGCACAAACTTTATGTTCTTTTTATCAAAATAGAAAACCATACTAATGCAATTACTGTGTTTCAGGGAGTCACTGAAGCATCATCTTCAATAATATCATCAATGGAAGTCTATGAGGAGCCCGAGGTATGGATCTTGACAGTTCCATCTAACTAGATCAACAATGCGTGAATAATTGTCGTTTGAATGTTCTACACAAAGCGTTCATTCGTGTTTTGCTATTGAGATGTACGTGGGTATTGGTCCCCAAGTACATTTTGAGTTTTCAATATTATTATACATACTAATGAACGTTCTATGTTTCAGGGAGTCGATGGAGCGTCAGTGCGTGATGGATGTGCTTATCAGGAAAACATAGTCGTTGCAGCGCAAGAGGAAGTGGAGACATATGCACACGAGTCGGAGCAACAGCGTCCTGATGTTGAAGTTCGAGGCAAGAAAGTTTCAAAGAAAAGAAAGCAAAAGAAGGTTAGTGTCCTGGTCACTATATTATGTTGTTTTTCACTGTTAATAGTTCAATACTGTAAGTTGTGTTTAAACTGAACACCCCTTTTCCAATCACGGCACGGAAGAAGAAGTGGTTGATTCCTTCATCACCCACTCACAAAGCCATTGAAAAGATTGTATTTGATAAAACTATAACAAAAGCTTTGAGGGGACTCACGGAATTCTGCCACACAGGAGATTTGGAGGTGTTCCACAATATGTGCCTCAAGTACAGGCCAAAACGATTGCATTTTGGCATGGAGGGCATGATAAATCGGACTCTTTTAGCGGTCTTGGCACATAACCATAATGTTGGCCGTCAACAAAGTAGGACGACCGGAACTTTAGGGACGCTTCGCTACAATAAGGCCTTCACTAAAAGAAGTAAACAATGGGTGATCAAACCAGTGTTTGAGGATATGCAATGTGAGTTTATTGAGAAACTTATTGTTGACGTCCTAGATAGGCACATAAATGGAGTTGTGAACGAACCTGTGCAGGGGACAACTGCATTGCCACCCAACATTGCATCTGTTCCATGTCCACCTAAAGAAGAACTCATTGAGAAATACACATCACGGTTTAAATGATTGTAATTTCATTGTCTGTTCTCTCTAGTCTCCTCATGTCGCAGGCCCATTGAATATGTGTATCTATCCAACCTTGTTCATTTGCGCATTAAATTAAACCAAACAGTAATATAAATCATTTTTCAAAAAATATAGAATGTCTCCGTATTTATGGTTCTGTGTGGCTGCAAAGCACGCAGACAAAATGCAAAGATGGAGTGTAAATTTCAAGTCCTGTGAGAATGCCTTACACTCAATGTAGCTAACTAGGAATGTGTGCTCGTTCAAAGTGAAGGTCAGCTGCTTTGATTTTTTCTCGGGTGCCAGAATGGCACACGACTCAGTATAAGGTTCTATTGTATTTTGACCTTGACAGGCCGGGACCACGTAAGAAACGATAATGAATATAATTTCAGAAACGAAAGCCATTTCATGTTCGTTCATTAGAAGAAATAACGTCGGCATAGAAGGAGTGGTATTTCGGGGCTGCCCTACGCACAGACGCAATGGAAAATGCAAATATAATGTAAGTAACTCTTTAGATGAGTTTATACCGCAATTTAATTACTATACAGTTGCTTTAAAGACGGGTTAAGTTGTACTTGTTCGTTCTATGTGGCATGTTGTTTTGTACCGCGCACTATCTTGGGGAGAACCGTCTACTTTTACGGAAGCACCTCAAAACCTTTGCTTCTGCTTTCTCTCTCCCTCTCCCCTGCAACAACTGGTCCACTGTCTGCGATCTCGGTCCTGGGCCCTTCCACTCTCCACCTGCACTCCCTGTCAACCCCTGCACTGAGGGACTGTCTCAGTATCCTACAGCCCCCCCTTGACGTTTAAAACCCAGTTGCACTGTCCTAGCTATGAAATAATTTACCGACCGAATATATAAAATGAATAATTTTAATAAAGATCTGATGGTGAGACTAATTTCATTGTTTATGTTTTTCAAACAGGTACATCATGCATTACTGCATGTGTCACGAGTATCAGACACCGGCGGACGGCTTCTTTAACCGCCAGTTGCTTCTCCGCGTGAACAACGTTACCACCCTGACCATTTTATGGGACGATCGCCAAGTACAAGTATGCCCTTACGCGGTACTAACGGCTAGATGCAACATACAGACCGTTGTGGTGGCCTAGTGCCTCGTTGTTGGAACAGCCATGCGATTATCAGTGCGACCGAAGAGCTTATTTTATCGTAAACCAACACCCTGTTTACTGCACACGAACATCGCTTGCCTCAAGACGAACTATTTTGGATCGAGAGCAAATAAAAATGAAAATCGCTGAATATTCTATAAACATTTGATGTCCAATAAATGTACTTTGCCAAATGTACAATCTTGCAGTTTGCTTTTAAACCACAGTTTGATATTCCGAATTGTGGCGCTGTATTGTGAGATGATCTAAGACCCTGTGTACAGCAAAGGAACATCGCGTGCCTCAAAACGAACTATTTTGGATCGAGAGCAAATAAAAAAGAAAATCGCTGAATATTCTCTAAACATTTGATGTCAAATAAATGTACTTTACCAAATTTACAATCTTGCGGTTTGATTTAAAAGTACAGTTTCATATTGCGAATTGTGGCGCGCTGTGTTGTGTGAGCTGATCTGTGTTGATTTCCGGGTTCTGTGTGGAGTCGCGTAGAAGACGCCTGGGCGCGTTTGCCTACGCAGCACAGTCACGTCACGGATAGAGGCAGGGAATATGAATGTTTTGATAAAGTCTGTTTCAGGGGCGGGGGATTTGATTTAGTGCCGCAAAAGCAGGTGAGCCTGGGCGATGCGGCAAGTGATAGGATTATCATAAAATGGCGGCTGATTTCGAGTGCGTTAATGGACGAAAAGTCGGGTAAGGTCCATAGGAAAGTTTTCTACGATCTACCGAGTTATGCTTAAAAACACATGGCCGAACCGTAGGGACAATAAAAAAAAAGTCCCGGAACTCTCCTTTAAGTTCCAGAAACTCCTCAAGACCTTCCTTTTCTCTTCCTCCTTCTCTCTCCCTCTCCCCTGCTAACCACCTTACTTTTCTCTCCACCCTCCTTCTCCTCCCTAACTCTCTTCAATTTCTACAGACTGGTTGCCTGGCTCACCTCCAGAGCCTACAGGTCGCAGGCTCCCCCACCAGTCTTTTGCACTTGCCTCCGGGCGGCTGCACTTTGTTCAGCATTACTGCACTTCAGCATAAGCCCCTTGAGCGGGGCAACCTCTGTGCACTTAACCCAGGGCCCTGCTGGACCTGACTATTTGTTCCTCCCCCATACCCCTGTCTCTGCACCTCCATCTGTACGCATGCATGACCTAAATTTACTAGGACCAGTTAGTTTGTCTGTACTGCCCCCTTCCCACCAGCCCCATAAATCCCCGAGCTTGGTCTCAACTGCGCCACTTCATGCACTTGCACTAGAAGAAATGCCGTCAGGCCTCGTATGCTAGTTTCTCTGTTTAGATCATTCGGAATCTTCAAGACCTAAGAATGGTTACTGTATTCCCTTGTTACCTTCCCAACTTGAAGCGCTTTGAAGCACTTCACCTGTGTATACGTGCTATATAAATTAACAATAAATAAAATAAATAAAGTAGAATGAGAAGAGCTGGAGAGTTGGAATCAAGAGATGCAAGCAGTTCCTCACGGGTGTTCAGGAGAGCAGTTTCCCTGCCTCTGGATGCTCGGAATCTAATGGAGTGTATCTTAATCGTGACACACACCCAGCTGCATGTTGGAGCGACGTCAAGTACATAATCTCTTAAGCAAGCGCTTGTTTAGTAATCACTTAGTTCATTAACCTTTAATAGTACTAATGTCAAATTGTACAAAAAGGCAAAGGGCCTCATTATGACCTTGCCGGTCTGGAAACAAGGTTGCCGGTAAGCTTACTGGCACCGTTGTTTCCGGACCAGCATTTTACAGGTCTGCCTGCTGGAGCCGCTGTGCCCGACAGGTCTGACCCTGCCATGCAAAGCGGCCACGCTAGGCAGAGCGTTCACGGAAGCACCGGCACTATTAGCAATGATGCCGGTGCTTCCATGTCCCCACTCCCATGGGAATGGGGACTAACATTTTACTGGCGCCTGACTGCCTGGGTCGCCGGACTTGTAATCTCCCGGTGGCACCGGGAAGTCAGGCGCCGGTAAAATTCTATGAGTCTGGCTGCAACTTGCTGGTTGCACTGGCAGGGTTACCGCCTGACTTGTAATGAGGCCCATTGTTAATAATGTGCAAACATGCTAATGCTACAAAACGCAAACAGTGCCAGTGCTTCTCGATGTTCAGTTAGAGTTCTATTCTTCTTGTTGGTGATGGCACATCTCTAATCAAATACTGGTGTGTGTTCAGAGTGTGGGCTAAAACAATCATTTAGTAAGGCATAGAAATAAAATAATATTGTTGTCATACTTGTGCAAGTGGCAATAGTAAAGTGCTAGTGCTCCAGAGTATGTTGATAGAATGCAATCCTTTGCAAAAAGTTCTAATAAAGTGCTGTTGCCACAAACAACTCAATGTGAGTCTCACTGTTGTCTTACATGTGCAAAGTGCAATAGTGAAGTGCAAGTACCGGTGCCAAATCCTTACAGAAAATGCAAAGGGCACTCTCACACTAAATATCAGGCCATTACATCAATCCCACAGGTTTTGAACCTTAATTGTGAGCTACAAATATAGTCAACAATCTACCTACCGTTCCCTCACATGTATACACGCAGCAGCGACTGGCCCTAGTGGACATCATCATGTAGAACTATACAACATCCCCTTTATACTATGAAAAACCACTTACATGCACAACACTTGCAACCTATGATACTACTGCCACGGTCCCTTCAAATACTCTGCCCATCACCGAAGCAGGGATTGAACAACATTGATGATAAAGTCAAAGGCATGTCTAGTGAGGCACAATGCATCGTGTGTATATGGTGTGTGTGGTCAAAGGTCACTGATGGCTTACTGAAAAACACATATAGTTCTTCATCTGTGTTAAAGCCATTTGGTTTCTAAGTTGTTAGTTTATTCATAAGTTTGGACTAATCTAAGTGTCCTTTGGCTCTCCATAATATTACATAAGAGGGGTTATGGGCCATGCACACCTGCGCTGCCTGAAAGTCAAGGATGCCTTCCTGATGAAAGGATGAGCCTAGAAAACATTCGGAAGAGCAGACCGGTGACTGTACTTTAAACTGAGAAGGGAACCAGAGTGCACCCTTACCTCTTAGTTTGTTTCAAAAAGTATACTATGGAGCTCCAGACTCCAAGAGGCTGCCCCTGGGTGACCCATACCCCTCTTAGGGGTGTCACTCTGGGCGACTCCCTCTCCTTCCACTGTCATTGAGTTCCTATAGACATGGGGAGAGCTGCTTCCCTGCTTCCTGCAGACTGCAGCTACCAAAGGCCTCAATGTTATTGTTGGTATTTACCATGAACGCCTGCATTGCCTGCAAACTAAGACCGTCTCTGTGATAAATGGATACACCTAGAAAACTTTTGGAAGACAAGACCAGAGGCTGCATGGGGAATTGAGCAGGAAAGCTGAGTGTGCCCTGCCCCTCCCCCTTTGCTGCAAAAACAATACATACCTATGGGTGTAGGGGACTAGGAGGGTGGGCAGAGGGAAACAGGGATTGTGGGGCGAAGGAGGAAGGGCACGTGGAGGACTGCACCATAACAGGAAAAAAAGGTTGACAATATGTCGGTCAAAGTAAATCATTAAAACTGATGAATTTTAAAAGGAGTGTATGAAAACAAAAAGTGACATGGCAATATTAATGTTACTCCAAATACTGAGTTCCATCCGCATATTTCTCCAACATAAACATACACTGGCCCTCATTGTGAGTGTGGCGGAAAGGCAACAACGGTGCTGGTAGTGCTACCGGCGCCGTTGCTACCTCTCCACCACATTACGAGATCTGCTCGCGGGTGCCGGACTACACGCCTGGTCTGACCAGGCGTGCAGACTGGCACCCGTGAGCAGAACTCATAAACTTATAAACGGTACCAGTGCAACCATGCTCCCCACCCCCATTCTGCCCTATGGGGCAGAATGGGGATCGGGAGGCTAGCCATAACGGCACCCACGAATGGGAAATTACCGGGTCCGCCAAAATCAGCATGACTCGGTTCTTTCCCATTCACGGGTGCCGGAAAAAATGCAACTCCGGCGGAAGCCGTGCCCTTAATAAGGGGATGGCTACCGCCAGAGTTGTAATGAGGGCCACTGTCTCAGTTCGAGGAAAACCTTAGTTTTGTAGCCATGAAGGACCCAAGCTCAGATGTGTCTTCTTGTATGTTTCAAATAGCAACATCAATTATCAACAATGGGATCTGTGACATATTATCTTGGAGAAAAAAACAGTTCTTTACATATCACATGAGTTACAAAAGCCTGCAAATGTTTGCTCTAAAAGGGGTGCCAACATTTAGGAAGAATTTTTTTTACAAGAACTGGCTATAAATAGCCAGGGTATTCAAAGTGGGAATTCCTCAAGGAGGAACTGTCTATACAGAAAGCCTCAATTCTGCCCACTGGACTTTCACGCCAGTGATTCCAATATTACATTGAACCAATAAGAGTCGAAATGTACCCAACAGCTCGAGAAAAGCACATGATATTTTAACCCTTGAAAATGGCCTTTTTGGCAAAAAACGTTTCAGCATGGGTAAATCATGCAAATGTGGCTGTAGCATGTATACAAACATACTGTTCGTCACCAGATAGGTGAACCTAAGAGGTAAAAGAACATACCCAGAATTCATGACTGCACTAAATTAATAGCTACAGAAAGTAGACAACCTACTCACGGTCCTTCAAAGACTATCCCTGGCTCTTACTGTTTGGAATAGTTGCAGGATGACGACAATGTGTGTGGCACAATGCTCATAGACAAACCACAGGCCTTATGATTTGTGTTTGGAGAGGGCAAGAACATATCCCTTTCAGTTTAATGGATTAATGTGCCACACAATATGTATGTACACAATCAATAAGCTTTGTGCCCAACAATAGTTCACTAACAGTCCAAAAAGTGGTTGTGTGCACAGCAGGGATTCTGTTTTACAGCCATTGCCTTCAGAGGCAACATTTCATGAGGGAACAGGAGAGGAATGCTTCCCTTCCTGGGCTTGTGTTTCAATCACGTGCAATCCACTATATCTGCTCAACTTTAATCTAAGAAACAACAAATGTGTCTTTGGTCAGGTGTTATATCGCCTAAAAGAGAGGAATTGCCATGGGGGCAAAGTTTGCTCCGTCCAAGCCAATCGTTACTTTTCCCTGTTAAAGATTACAAATGTTTAGAGTATTGTGCCAGACCATATCCCCAAAAATGCCATTTCAGGGGGTCCAGCAGGAAATGAAAAGGAATTATTCAATTACTATGTTAAACATTTAAAACAAAATGATGTACACATTTTCTTGACAATGGACTACAGTTAAATCAGCATAGCTTTTGAAAAAAAATCTACTCAGAAACAAACAAGTCATTAGTCGCCCGCATCACATACTGCCCTTATTAATATGTTCAACGCCCTCCAACTGCTCTATCTAATGTGACACATCATATAGATTGCTGCAGGGATTACCAAGGGTATGATCAAAAGAACTGGGGATGGTATACAGAGGATCCCCAGGTCACCCCCACTTAGCCGCTGTCTCATGGCAGGGGAGAGACACCTTGTGCCAAATAGCGACATGGTACCTTTTTCAAGGCGTAACCCCTACGTCTGGGAATCAGAAACCATATGGAAATAGGGAAATACGACTGTGCCCAAAACCACAGAGCAACATTTACACCAAAGCTGCCAGCTCTACAACTATTGTAGCTGTTCTTTCCCCTTTAAGGGAATCGATGACAGGCAATTCCCGGGGAGCAACCAGCACCTGCACACTCAGATAGACCTGTGTGGGTGCAGAAGCCCCTTCTAAATCTTCCCAGAGAAAGACTGAGACCTGAGCTAGGCCGGAGAATGGCACAGGCAGTCAGCCAGCCATCCTGCAAGAACTCCACTCTCATAAAGCTAAGGACAGATAGGCGTGGTAAGAGACAGGGCAAGTACACCCAGCAGAAAGGGCCAAAGGGTGGCAACCATATAGAGAACCACCCGAGGGGAGAGACAAGCCAGCTCTGATTCCCACTGCAAAATTGGAAGCCATCCATCCACAGAGGAGGGCCCCACGAGCCAGTCCTCATACCAATGAACTAAAGAGGACTAGTGAGTTATGAACTCCAAGATAGCCGACGGGGTTCTTGAAGCTACGATCAAGGGGACACTACAGACCCACTCACTCCTCGAGGGATAAGTAGGGGAAACAAACACTGACATTGAGTTGGGTTGAGGTTGGTTCTTGAAATCCTTAATTCACAGTCTGCAATGGACACTGACATATAACAAACAGAAACACAGATCCCTGTACAATTTCAAATCGTGCACCCCACCTGTTAGTCTAGAAAATACCCTACCATAGCATAGACTGTATATTATGTTGGCTGAAAACCAACCGCATCACATGTTTAGTATTGTCAGTACAGAATCGCCAACATAACCATAGAGCGTCCATTTATTTTGTAACAATAGAATTCGCTATTTAGCAATTTTTTCTTGCTTTTCTGTTCTAATTCTGTGCTAAAAGTGAATTCTATTTCGTTCTGCTCATGCACAGAGTAGGCCACAAGTTACATGCCAAAAGACTAGCCCAGACAGCCTCCACAGCAACACACTGTCCTCCCTCCCTCTCAAGTCCTTGGAAGTAAGCAGAAAGGCATTTAATTACCAAGCAGGTGCCAGCTAGTCTCGCTGAAACGGCAGAAACTGTAGAAATAGAAAGTTAATGGCTTGGATTATACTCTCTTTCATGCCCCCCCTTTCCTGGGCCCTTTGCCGACCTCTAGCTCACAAATAGAAACCAAGAGATAGTGAGGCTTGGAATGTGTCCCTCCTACGAACACAGCTTCCTTTCAGAACAAGAGCACTATGTTCCTGGTAACAAAGAATAGTGTCTGCACCTTCGCAGATTGCAACTGTTGCTGAATACATGTCTTGAAGGGTGTCATATTCGTCATAATTGTCAATCATCAAACCTTTGCTAAAGAAAGATACATTAGGGGCGGTTTTTGATGTGTCACTACTGATAGTATGATGGTCTTTTTGTATATGTGTAACTGATGTAAAATGCTTGCTCTCTTGCGTCCCACGAGGTCTAGGTAACACACGTTGCAGGACGTGAGATCCGGTCGGCCGACTGAGACTATTTGCTTTGCAATAAACCCTAGATTTTGGGAATTGAACCTCGTGTCTGGCGTATCAGTTCGTGTGTGGTGATTGTGCCTTGTTTCCATGCACAAGGGTCCCCCAGGGGCCTGTCAAAAGATAGCGCCCGAATAGGGACCCTCCCCCATTTGCTCCATCGTTTACATTGTAATTTGAAGAAGGTGGAAAAACGAATCGAGGACAAGGCCGTCGAGCCGGGATCGAGAGGTGTTCGGGGCGCATCTGTGAAAGTGATGAGAGACTCATTTGCAGATCTTTACACAACTGATCCCTGATCGACGTGTCCGGCCAGAGAGAAAGAAGGTGAGGGTCCCGAAACGAGGAAGATTGAGCCAGATGCGCAGACACGACGATCCTTGGTTGCGTCATTATAAGGACGAATTGCGTCTTATTGAGAGACGACTTCATTGATCAGGTGAGTCGTGCCCTGATTCTAATAGTCCTGATATTGGTTAAGAGTTGCTCTTGCAAGATCAAATGTCCAGGGGAAGGTACAAATAAGATCAAACATGCCTGGGAAATTGTCTTCCTGTCTAGTGGGATTTTTCTGCTATGGTAGACAATCTTTGGAAACTGGCCAGGTTGCGCCACCCATAGGGTTGCCAGCATATGAGATGTATGTGAAGTATGGAATAGGGGCAATAATGTTTTGTGAAATTTGGCATAGGCAAACCAGACATGTAGAAGGTTTGCAATGGCCTAAAAATGGGAGTTATGAGATGGCGCGTATAATCATTTGGAATCAGTATTGTTGCGCAAGAAGGCACGCCCTGCGACATTTGACGTCATTAGAGACTGGAGGAAGGAAGCTATCTCCCGCTTCAGAAGCAGAGAGAAACATGCGCATAGGCACAAATCTAGCGCAGATAGAGCGCTAGAACAGGAAGAAAAAGAATGGGATGAGCAAATTAGAAAGGCAGACAGAAGTCTCCAAATGGGAATAGATCAAATATATCCTCAACAAGAATGGCATGCATCAGATGAACTAATCAATAAGATTTTAAATGAGAAAAGACAAGAACGTGCCAAAAGTAAGACTGACATAATTGCTTCAGTGCCTATTGTTCAGCTTCAGCCCCAGCCCAGCTGTGTTACTCAGCGCCTCAGTTACCACACCCCCTCCCAGTGGTTCCATCTGCACCAGCCCCTCCTTTACATGTGATCCCACTTCCCCCTCCGCCTACGGAGCTTGAATCCACAGTAATCAGAGAAGACAATATGGGAGGAGCGGGGCCTGCACAAAGCTCGTATGCTAGAATAACCCGTAGTGCGGTCAGCAGAGAGAGGAGGAAGGAGTTGAAAGAACAGGCAGACATATATATATTGAAGGAAATGATGAGGCCTCGACGCTAGGATCGATGTACGATTATAGAAAGCTCAGTGAAAAACAGGTACTGTTGGAATGCATGGGGGAATACCTTATGGAGAGATGGAAGCAATTAATTGGAATGGTGCCGCCGCAGAAGTTGCGGGACTTGAATGCAATGCCTTTGCGCATATAAGAGAAAGTGATTCAGAGATGAAAGAACATGTGGGCAGGCTTTTTGAATTTAAAAATGAACTTGATGAATTGTATTCAGAGATTTATTTTCTGTACCTGGTTTTCGGGGAAAAGAGGTGAGGAGAGGGAGACAAGAGGCGCTACCATATGTACAAAAGTGATTTTTTTTACCGCCGTCAAAACAGGCTAGTGAGGAAATGAAAATATGCACACGAGAGGCGCTTAGATGGATTACAGATGCTAGCATCCCTACAATGGAGGTGCATGAAACGTTTGATCAATGTACATTAGGAATGCAAAGGAAGGCAATGCAGGTGATGGTTGAATATTTACAAGACAAATATGTAGATAATAAGCAGAGTTGTTCACCCGAAATTACGGAAGTGTATAAGAGAGCATTGTCACGCAATACAGGAGAGGCTGCCTTATCCCTTGATTTAGCGATAGTGCTTCATAAGAGGGAGGGAGAAGGAGGAATGAGTGTGATATTTCCCATGAGGGAGGTTCCACCCACCTTTGTGCCAAAAGTAGAAATTCCTGCTGTGAATGGGCAACCAGCACAAGTGACAAGAAGCACATTATACAGCACAATATGTGCACGTCCCTTTCTCCAGGCAAGAGGGGAATAATATAAAACACACAATCCCTGATTTAAGAAACATCTGGCGGGATTCTATAAAGAAATGGGAGAGGGGCCAGTAGCCACTGAGGACCCTACTTTGGAATCAGGGGACTCAGTGACTTCAGAGTTTCCTGGCGCAGCACAGGAACCTGAGGTAGAGGACCAGGTTAACTCAGATCTGAAGGACCTTCCCAAGCTGGATGAGTTTGAATCAGCTGGGGGCCCAGCTCAGACTGACTTCTTGACAGGCCACAAAGAGTGTGCCACTTGGGTGAGCCTGCAGAAGCAGGAAGAGGAGCAAGATAGGGGCGGGGACTCTGGACAGACCCTGGACTGTTCAAAGTGTACTGGGAGGATGGAGTCCTACACAGTGAGACAAAAGACTCAGAGGGTGGAGGCAAAAGAAGGTTGGTTATTCCCCAACGCCACAGAAAGTTCATTTTGGTTTTGGCTCAACAAATTCCTTTAGTGGGTCACTTGGGAGTGACTAAGACATCACAGCAGTTTCCTGCACATGGTCGGGCAGCCTTTTGAGGGAATGGGCATGGACATTGTGGGTCCTTTGGATCCTCAAACCAACTCAGGGAACAGATACATCTTGGTGATAGACCACGCCACAAGGTACCAAGAGGCTGTCCCTCTGAGGAGCATCAAAGCCCTCACGATTGCCAAGAAGACTCTGATTGGGATATTCTCATGTTGGTTTCCCCAAGGAAGTCATTTCTGACAGGGGATCAAACTTCATATGAGCATATATGAAGGCCATGTGGGAAGAGTGTGGAGTCACCTACAAGTTATCTATCTCCTTCCATCCACAAGCAAATGGGCTTGTTGAGAGTTTCAACAAGACCATGAAAGGCATGATAGGTGGCTTGTAAGAGCACCTAAGGAGAAAATGGGATATTCTCCTGCCATGCCTACCGTTCGCCTACAGGTAGGTCCACAGAACCGAGTAGCGTTTTGCCCCTTTGAACTTCTGTTTGGACACCCTGTATGAGGTCCCCTCAGTCCAGTGAAAGAGGGATGGGAGGGCAACCCAGTATCCGCCACATGAGATGTGGTGGACTATGTACTTGACCTTAGTTCTAGAATGACAAAGTACAAGGAACAGTTGACGAAAAACCTTACGTGCAGTCAGGAGCTGATGAAGTACTGGCACGACCAGAAAGCCACAGTGACCGCCTATTCTCCAGAGCACTGGGTGTGGATTATGGAGCCTGTTGAGGACAAGTGGACTGGGCCTTACTGTGTGCTGGAAAAAGTCAATGAGGTAAATTATCTCATTGAGGTGAAAGGATCTAAACAGAGGTGCAGGGTCTTTCACATAAACCGGCTAATACCATATTATAGCCGGGATGACTATGACTGAGGGATGACTGAGGAGGAGTCTGATTTCCTCCCAGGCCTCCTGCACACGGAAGCCACAGGTGGGTGAGTTAAAGGTGTCAGACTGTCGCATTTTTACTGGGACAGTTTGCAGGTCTGTTTTCGCTGACTCGAAGTCGCACAGATTGGTGCACCCATGATGTGGACACTGGAGAGAGTAAGCCAATGAAGAGCAGGATTCACCGGATGCCTGGCCTCTCCTTAGCACTAGCCCCCCTTTGCCTCCCCCCTGCTATTGCACGCTCGCCACTCCAACTTGCACTTGCTTTCCTTCCTTAGCATTAGCGCATTCCACTCTGACCGGCACTTGCCCCCACCATTCTCCCTGCACTTCTTGTTACTGCACTTGCATGATTGGAATGACACGAGGCCTAGTAGCACCATTTTTGTTTCTTCATCCTTGTCCAGTTGCTCACACTTTAAGATATACTTTTCTTTGTGCCCTATAAACCTATGGCCCACCTAACAGGACTGTCTTGCACCCACGCATCACCTTGCAATTATCCCCAGCTGCAATCCTCCCTCAACCCACCTTTTGTTGTGGCATCCATTACTTCTTTGCAATCCGCTTAACTTCTCCCTGCCTCTTTCTCTTTCTGGGGACTAATGTGCCGCTGGCAGGGGCAGAAGGTGCTCTGACACTACTATGGTGGGGTTTAGCTGCAGTATACCAGCCTCCTACCCTATCAGCATATATGCCCATCAGCTGTGTTTCCTTGTGCAGCCACCTGTGTAATAGCAAAGGATGCATGTTGGGGACAGCTGGGGCAGGCAGCTCTGTCATGCTATTGTCATGGATTGCAATGCAGAGCCCAGGTATACACATGGGTGCTTTCCTTTTCTGGGGGAGAGGGAGGTCCAAATGATAATGTTAATCAAACCAGCGCCTTAGCATGACGTGGGTCTATGTTATATGTTATGTTATGTTAAAGGTACTGGTATAGTGCACCGTCACCAACGGAATTGGTCCCCAGGTGCTCTGGCAGATCTGTAAACAGGGAGGACTGGTAGGGTTAGTCGGGAGGAGGGGAGAAGGAGAGTGGGAGAAGTTGTGTGCTGTTGGCAGCTTCAGCTCAGTATACACCAAGTGCTGGGCTTTGGTGCTAGTATCGGATCGGGCGAGGCCTCGAGTGCTGTGGGTGATGTTTATGTGTTGTTGATGCGGTGTGGTAAAGTGCGTGCGGATTGCTGGAAGAGAGATGGTTGTGTGGCTTTGTGTGGGTTAAGTATGCAGAGGATTGAGGGTTCAGTTAGTGGGGTCTGTATCCAGATTCAGGTACTTATGGTTCTGTTACAGTTGTATATCTGTGGGTTAGGTTGTTGCAGGTTCCTCGTGGGCCGAATCACTTTGTTGGTGCTGCACTGATCCAGCTATTTGATAGTGAGTATTGGTTCGATTGGTAGGTGTGTTGGAACCTTATCTTCGGGTGTGGGACTGGGTGGGTAATATCTATTCTCAGGTTATGTAGTGTGACACTGGTCGGTCAAGGCTTTAAACGATTCAGGGTCGGAGTGGTGTTGATGTGGCATCCTAGTGCATCCATCTTGGTGAGCTTGTGTATTCAGTTGTTCGTTTCCTTCTGTCCTGACTGTCTTTCCGTTGGTTCTTTGGTTTCCGTGGGGTGGACAACCTTGGAGCTATTGTTTAGTTGTAGTTTTTTGTGTAGTGGGGCATTGTGCTTCCCGCTGTGTATTGTTGGACTGTGTTGTGATGAAACATACTGTTTCTCAACCACTGGATTGGGTCTTGTGGTGCAGTGCTTCCCTTCCCCCTCTATATTTTGTCCTTAGCGCTGCTGGGGATGGTTATAATTTAAGGTCATGGTCCTCTTGATGATTCGTCCTAGTGTTTCTGTCTTTGTCTTGCTATGTTTACGGTCTTTGGTCGTATTGCGGCTGTCTCCCGTTCGGTCGTTTAGTATGTCGTGCGATATTTATCTTGGGTTTTTCCCCATTGATTGATCAGTGTGTATCAGGGTCTTTCTACGTTCATTGATGTTTTAGTTGTGTGTGTGCCCTTTTTTGCCGTTCTTTCTAGTTATGACGTGAAGAGCCAGGTTTTGAGTAATTTCATGAATAATAGGTGGCTTCTTGTTTTACGTATATATTTTGGAAGGTCGTTCCAGGTTTTCAGGGCCAGGTTTTGAGTAATTACATGAATAATAGGTGGCTTCTTGTGTTACGTATGTATTTTGGAAGGTCGTTCCAGGTTCTCGGGGCTTGGTGAGAGAAGGAGGATCCTACAAGTTATCTTTTGTTGTAGCATTTCGGTTCCAGGCGGATGCCCATGCTTGATATGAGCGTTCTTGTTGGTTGATGTAGGCGCAGTTTGTCTCTTAGGAACTCAGCGCCTCAGTTGTGTACTGCTCTGTGCGTAATGCACATTGTTTTGAATTTTATTTGTTGTTTTATTGGTAGTATTTTCAGCACTGGTGCAGTGTGTTCTCTTCGGGGTAGTTTCAGGAGTAGTCTGGCTGCCGCGTTTTGAATGCGTTGTAGTTTTTTTAAGAGTCGTTCAGGCATGCCTAGGTATAGGCTGTTGGCGTGGTCCAGTTTGGACATGACGAGGGTGATGATGGTGGTTGTTTTGTTGGTGAACGATAGGAACGGTAAGATTTTCTTTGCCGCTCGCAGGAGGAAGAAGCATTTCTTGAGGATAGCGTTTACTTGTGGCTCTAGCGTGAGATTATTGTCCATCAGGACCCCCAGGTTTTTTACAATTGGCGAGGGTGCTGGGTTGCCCCGAGTTCCCTTGGCCAAGGGATGAATTGGTTTTCTCCTCCATTTTTTGTGACTATGATTATTTCAGTTTTGCGTGGGTTGATTTTGAGGGAGTTGAAGTTCATCCAGAAGAATACATCGCAGAGGCAATTTTCTAGCGTTGAGTTTATTTCCGGGTTGCCTTGTATTTTGAAGATTATTTGTGTATCGTCAGCATAGTTGTAGCAGGTGAGGCCGTGGCTTTTGATGATTCTGATAAGTAGATACAGGAAGATGTTGAATAGTAGCGGGGAGAAGGAGGACCCTTGTGGTACCCCACAGGTGGAATCTCTCAGGCTGGATTTGAAGGGTTTCATCCATACGGTTTCCGTTCTGTTTGTTAGGAAAGATTTGATCCATAGTAAGGAGGTGTATGTTATTCCCAGTCCTTCTAATCTCGTTACGGGGGTGTTCTGGTTAACTGTGTCGAATGCTGCTGTTAGGTCCAGGAGTATCAAGGCAGTGCTGTTGTCTGAGTCTGCATTGATTTTTAGATCATCCCATATTGAGAGTAGAGCTGATTCCGTTCCTCTCAGTGGTCTGAAGCCAACTTGTGCCTGGTCTAGTAGGCCATGCTCTTCTATAAACTCTTGGGTTGTTTTGTATATGTACGTTTCGAGCAGCTTGGCTGTGTACGGGATGTTGGAGATGGGACTGTAGTTGGAGAGGTCCTCTACATTTCCCGCTGTATCTTTGAGTAGTGGCCTGATGTATGCAGTTTTGAAGGTTTGTGGCACTTTCCCAGTTGCGATGGAATGGTTGCGGATGTTCCTGTGAAATTCCATGGGCATTCCTTGTTTAAGAATCGATTCATATAAGTCTGGTGGGCAGGGGTCTTCAGGGGACCCTGAGTTGTTGCTTTCATTCACCAGTTTGACGAATGTCTCCACTGATATTTCTGGAAAGCTTCGTAGATTGTTTGGGTGCTCCTCCTGGGTGTAGGTAGGGGTCGTGGTCTGATCAGACAATCTGCTTTTTATGGTTTGCTGGATGTTGGTGATTTTGTTTTTGAAGTTATTTAAGGTTGCATTCATGAATATGTTTAATTAAATGAGGATTAACAGAGACAGAGCAATTATGATGCATGTGCGTGTGCTGCTGAGCTTCAGGTGTTTGCTTCTGGCGTTGCACAGCCCTCAATCTTCGGATTTGAGCCATGTGCCAAAAATGCATAATCCATGTGATATAAGGAAATGTGATGTTAAAAATACAAAGGATTTCTCTCGACACGTCACTGCAGGATTGTTACGGGTTACTACTGACACTGCCACGTCCGCTTTCTTTTGACCGATGCAAATGTATAGTTCAAAGTGCCCTCTACCCCAGATGGGTGTCACAGACCTATGGGTCCAGCAATGGGAATATCATTTAGTGTAGCATAAATAAACATTCTATGGAGCACTACCGTGAGAATATTCTGTCACTCCCAAGCAGGCGGTCCTGAGCTGAAGGCGAGTTCCGCTAGCGAGGGCCGCGACGTTTCCCTTTATCGCCATCACCAGCCAATGCCACCAGCACATGCTCGGGTAGTTTAGCAGGGTCCCGGCTCTATGTCGTTTTACCAAGATTCGTTTTTTTAAAAAATGTTTTTTTTCTTTTATGTATGGGGTCCCCCAAAGTCCCCCTTCTCTATATTATTAATCCTACCCCACTCCCTCCCAACTTCTTTTAGCCCCCTTGCCCCTTTATATTTGGATTAGTTTTATTAATGTAATTCTTTCGTTAAATATGACATTGGAAAACACCTGGGGGTGAAACAACGCAATACCCAGGGTCCCACAGTACTATTCCGTTTATAATATGCTAAACTAACACCTAGAGCAGCCATTGATGGCTCTCCCCTAGAGCGGTCATTGATGGCTCTCACCTAGAATGGCCAATGATGGCTCTCCCCTAGAGCAGCCATTGATGGCTCTCCTCTAGAGCGGCCATTGATGGCTCTCCCTTAGAGTGGCCAATGATGGCTCTCCACTAGAGCAGCCATTGATGGCTCTCCCCAAGAGCGGCCATTGATGGCTCTCCCTTAGAGTGGCCAATGATGGCTCTCCCCTAGAGCAGCCATTGATGGCTCTCCTCTAGAACGGCCATTGATGGCTCTCGCCTGGTGCGCCAATGGTGGCTCTCCCCTAGAGTGACATTCTCCACATTCACTTGTATTTATATTTATATTCAATGAGGGAACAGTGTGTTTTGCCCAGAAAAACTTACAAAGAGAATATAATAGTAATTGGAGCAATCCTGCATCGGTTCCATGCCTGGAAGAAAGCTGGTGTGAAATCTCAAATAGTGAATAAGAAGAATGTGAAGTACAGAGACCAGGGTCCAGACAAGACGCAATGCACACAGTAGTTCCAGGGCACTGCATTACACAGGTTGCTATTTACAGAGAGGTCTCAAGTATAGGGGCATCATGGAGGGGGCCATTCTGTGGTACGTCGGGGGTTCTCCTCCTTGGCTTGAGTTGTAGTTGTGTATTTCTAGGAGGGAAAAGGAGGCACTGGGTGGTCGAGGAATGGAGTAATCAGGGAGGACTGTAGAGTGGAGGTTGCATGGAGGAGAGAGCAGTGGGGGCTCGGCAAGTAAAGGGTGCTAGCCCATTGTAAAGGATTGATGAGAAGCAGTGGGACTTTGAAGATTGACTGGTTGCCCGCAGAGAGGTAGCCGGCATGAACGTGCTGTGGAGAAGCAGGAGAAGAGTGGGGGAGATTGTTAACTGCACAAGTAGTAATGTTGAATATTGAATCAAAGGGGGAGAAGAAGTAGATGGCGAAGCCCAGAAGGAGGATGGAACAGAAGTCAAGGCAACAAAGTATCAGAGTCAGCATGAGAACTTTAGTAGATCTTTAGGCGAGAAGAGGGCAAACCTGGCAGATATCATGCCTGTTAATCCTGGCCGCAGTAGCGCTTGTAGTAATAAAGCAGCGCGGGTTATGATCCCTGTCAAAAGGTCCTCACGCGTGTGTGCCTTCAGACAGAGGAGAACATGTCTGGCAGGAATTCTATAGGTAAGATTTCTGCAGAGCTGAGGCAGGGTGAGGTTAGTGGTGAGGTTAGCGGGGAGGCGCTTACCTCCTCTCTCCTGCATGTATCGTGGGGAAGAGTAACTGCGCCAACATTCCTGCGTATCTCAGGCCTGGGCTCTGTCATCTCTTATCATGATTTCTGGCCCCAATTGGTCCCTTCCTGCCCCATGAAACAGTATTGCAGGGCACTCATACCTCAGTCTAAGGTCCCGGAAGAGAACAGGCATCCATAATCGAGATGAAGAGAGAACATACACGAGCATCACCCCCGAGATAGTGAATTAGAAAGACATCATGAAACAGGGAATTCAATTTCATAATTTTGGATGTGACGGAACTTCTATGTGGGAGGGCAACCAAGCTACATTACTAGTAAGTAAGAAGTAAGCAATTAAGTCTTTATTTCAAAGGTTAAAAACTTCATAAAAAATACACTAATACAATTTAAAATGTACACAGTGATTTTCAACAAATGATACAATGAAACCCAATAATGAAGCAATGCAAACGTGATGCCTGATCTAAAGTTAAGAAGATAATTTCTTGTAACAACGCGCTTCAGTCAAGATCAAGGTTCCTTTATCTGGAGCTGAACATAGGAAAGTGATGGCTTCACTAATTGTTCTGCAGTGGCTCGTTATAATAATAGGATTAAAAATGTAATCCTAAACCTCTGTGATAACTGGCACAAACATAACAACTGCATTTGATTACCCTGGGATTTATTATTGCATACAGCGGGCACTCCCTGTCTGCACACTCTTATCCATGCGGAGACACAGCACAGACGCTATTGGAAGTAAATCAGCCCTCAGATTAAACAGAACACTTTATTTGTGTCCACTTATGAACCAATTTAAATAATCACAATTTAATGTGTTACAACCCTGTGAAAATCACGGACGAACGGAGTACTTCTCGCCTTCTACAATATAGCGCATGTGCCTTCCCTGATCCATAAACCTCCCATGGACCACTCCGAGGTCTTCTTCGAGGTCATATCTACTGTGCTATACAGGTTACAGGTGAGGTCCTTCTTCAAGATCATGTCTACTGTGCTATACAGGTTATAGTCGAGGTCCTTCTTCGAGATCATGTCTACTGTGCTATATAGCTCATAGGCGAGGTCCTTCTTTGAGAACATATCTACTGTGCTATACAGGTTATAGGCGAGGTCCTTCTTCGAGATCATGTCTACTGTGCTGTACAGATTATAGGCGAGGTCCTTCTTCCAGATCATGTCTACTGTGCTGTACAGATCATAGGCGAGGTCCTTCTTCGAGATCATGTCTACTGTGCTGTACAGGTAATAGGCGAGTTCCTTCTTCGAGATCATGTCTACTGTGATATACAGGTTATAGTCGAGGTCCTTCTTCGAGATCATGTCTACTGTGATATACAGGTTATAGGTGAGGTCCTTCTTCGAGATCATGTCTACTGTGCTATACAGGTTATAGGCGAGGTCCTTCTTCGAGATCATGTCTACTGTGATATACAGGTTATAGTCAAGGTCCTTCTTCTTCGAGATCAAGTCTACTGTGCTATACAGGTTATAGGCGAGGTCCTTCTTCGAGATCATGTCTACTGTGCTATACAGATCATAGGCAAGGTCCTTCTTCGAGATCATGTCTACTGTGCTATACAGATCATAGGCAAGGTCCTTCTTCGAGATCATATCTACTGTGCTGCACAGATGATAGGCGAGTTCCTTCTTCGTGATCATGTCTACTGTGATATACAGGTTATAGGCGAGGTCCTTCTTCGAGATCAGGGGCCTCATTACGACCCTAGCGTTGGACCATGGTGCTATTAGCACCATGGTCCATGCCGGATTCCGACATGGTGGATGGTGGAATTACCGCCCCATTACAAGGTTACGGTGCCGTAATTAGCACCAAGGTCGCTTAGCGCCTTGGACTTTAACGCCTGCAAAAAGCAGGTGTTAAAGTGGGAATCTGGTGTTAAGGGTTTAACGGCGCCGCAGCCTTTTACGGCGCTGTTAACCCCTTAACGCCAGGGTTGTAATGAGGCCCCATGTCTACTGTGCTATACAGGTTATAGGCGAGGTCCTTCTTCGAGATCATGTCTCCTGTGCTATACAGGTTATAGGCGAGGTCCTTCTTTGAGATCATGTCTACTGTGCTATACAGGTTATAGGCGAGATCCTTCTTCGAGATCATATCTACTGTGCTATACAGGTTATAAGCAAGGTCCTTCTTTGAGATCATATCTAGTGTGCTATACAGATCATAGGCGAGGTCCGTCTTTGAGATAGCTACTGTGCTATATAGATTATAGGCGAGGTCCTTCTTCGAGATCATGTCTACTGTGCTATACAGGTTATAGGCGAGGTCCTTCTTCGAGGTCATGTCTACTGTGCTATACAGGTTACAGAGTCCTAAGGAGCCAAACTCTTCCTTAAGTTCATTTAGTCACAGACTTTTTGTACCTGTATCAAACGCTAAAAGGTCCTTGATGTTTACCACTTGACACCGTGGTCTGATCCAGAAAGAGTTTAGTTATATCACGTATGCAGTCCAACCCCAGATCTCGATTAATCAGATAGGTTGGTGCTCCTTTAGCGACTCCAAAAAGATGGCATAGGAATTTATTTTCACTTAAACGAGCGAAAACAAGCCCTGCGGGTCTGTCCCGTATGCACAGGTTGCTACTGGCCAGGCGTGATACATTGTGAGCGCACTATTAATGGTTAAATACTCTATATCTCTGCTAAGGTTGGAAATTGCCCCATTAGCGCGTGCAAACTTTAGTGCAGAGCTCTTTATTTGGTCTGTCCAATTCTCCTCACTATTAAATGTTATGCCCAAATAATTGAATTTGGAGACAAAATCCAGCTTGCGTCTGGAGGCAAAAATGCACGGCAGCTTTCTACTTGACTTGCCTAGACACATACGTTTGGATGTTTTGATGTTTAATGTCAGATCTCTCTGCTCCATATAACGAATGTCACAATTCATGAGTTTTTGTAGGAGTACGGGCCAACAGGGCAACAGTATCAGCACAGAAGACAGCACATATGTGTCTTCACAGGATTCTGGGTGTCTCTTGTGATTTCACCTAACTTAGATGAAAGGGTGCTGACATATGATATGACATGATAGGTTATTTCTAACGCGCTTAATACCCAGAGGTTTAGGTTATTTATAACGCTCTTAATACCCAGTGGTTTCTACGCGCGGCCCTGGGGATCGAACCTGTGTTGCTCCGTGTCGTCTTGCTTCCAAGGCGAGCACGTTGCCACTGAGCTATCCTCCCGAGACTTAAAGGTTGAATAATGATGGTGCCAGCACACATCCTTGTCTGACACCAAGCTGGACACTGAAGGAAGAGGTCACTTTTGCAGAGTTGTCCAGTCTCAATACTGCCTTTCATATCTTTGGGTTAGGAAATCATTATTTGTTTGTATGTTTGTTTGTTTCTTTCTTTCTTTATTTATTTCTAATGCACACTAAACCCAGAGGTAACAGGGTACAGCAATAAGAAAATGCAAAGCTTACAATGTTACAGGTAATTCACAATATGACCACATACATGTACAGGTAAAATTACTTACGGGCAAGAGATAGATAAAATGTAACATGTAAAATGTTCAGCTTATATACAATTCAAAACTATACAGTACAATTCCAATAATTATTTACGGAACAGACAGCATCAAAGAGGTGTGGTGTAGTGTAGAAGAAAGACACACAATACAATACAATACAATACATTCAAAAGTGGTCCAGGTATTGCCGAGTGCTCAACATGCCCCAGAGCTTACACCGATTTACCCTATCAGAGGCCTGGCTTGGGTCCATGAATCCCAGACAGATGGAGCAACCAAGCCCTAGAGTATATTCATCCAGTGCCAGTCTGAGATTCATGGCCTGTTCTATCCTGCCCACTCCCGCTCTAAAGTCGGACCGTTCATCAGGCATAGCACAAGAATCAATCAGTGACATAGGGGTAACAGCTGGGATCCAGTCCCTCGCCCTTCTTGGGAAGAGGAACTATGAACCATTGCTTCCACCTGGGTGGAATTCGATCTTAAAGATTGGGACCCATATAGTGCTTAATTTGTAAAAAAAATAAGTGCCAGTGCCCAAAAAATATTGGCCCCATAATGCCGGGCGCGGCGCCGCTCGCAGTGCGGGCGCGCCGCCCGCACCAGTTCAGTGCTAGACCTAGATCGGCCCACCACCAGCCCATCACACTGCTGCTGCTCCATGTCACATGTTTGCAGCTAGTTAATAGTGTATTTTGATGCATTTGTTTTCCTTTGCTTTGTCACAAAGAGGGCAACTGTGACCCCTGAGTGATGCCCTGCTTTCTGACTGGATGCCCGGTGTTGTTGGCAACATTCCTGGTTATTTGGGTAGTTATGCTCTGTTCTGTCATATAATACAGAGCAACTAAAATGTTGAATGGGTGTGCCAGGCTGTGCCATGTACTAATATTCAATGTGCACACTGGGAATATACTGTTGTCGATGGTGTGAACTGTGAACATGGTGTGTGATGATGCAAATTGTGAATAGACTGGGGGATTCAAAATGTCAACATACCAGGGTGGGCTAAATTCGATGTATACTACCAGGTTTCCGTATTGGGAATGCACTGTAATTTTGAAGCCTACGCATAAGGGTATACGATGGGCACACTAACACTGAGTGTTGTAAACCGAGATAATGAAGGAGTTGTTTGTAATAAAACACTGGAATAGTGCAACACAGGAGTTTACTGGACCTGTCAAACTGGGAGCATACTGGGTTTGTCCGTACTTTATATAATTTGGGATTTTGGAAACTGCAAGCACTTTGCAATTGTGTAAAATTAAAATGAGGTTTTACAGGATGCTACAAACTAGATTTAATACTGGGAGCACACAGGTATTGTGCAAACTGCATTTACATTGGGATTGGACGAAATACTGAGGTTGTGAAACTGTGCAGATATGCCTGTGTTACGCAAATTGCAAATATGCTAGGCGTAGATTTTGATTGACAAACTGGGAACGTGCTTGGATTACAAAAAACAGAACACATTGGCATCGTGAAACAGGAGGTTTATATAGCGGCACTGTGCAAAATGGGAGGAGAGTGCGTTTTTCATACTGGCGTTGGACACATTGGAAATATCCTGAGACTTTTCTGGCATTGTGCAGAACTAGAATAGGACTGCGATAGCTCTGGCAGGACTTAATGAGTTACCTGCACTTCTCCCCTCCCTCCTTCCATCACTGGCGCCCTCTGATTGACACAAGGCCTAGTAAGATCGTTCTTTCTTCACCTCCTCTGTCTTCTGAGTGTGCTTCTTTGTGTGCCTCCATGACATGTTCATGCAGGCACACAACTACTAAAGAAACTGCCTCGGTTCTGCAACTGGTTCAAGACCAGGCAGATCCTATAGGAATCCCCCGACGGGGTGAAAAAATGAAAGGGAAAACGTGAGTTTGCTTCGCTTTAACTCTTTCCTTGTCTACTTCACATCCTGGACTTTTAAATGTTCATGTCAGCGATCCCCCAGAGCACGAAAGTGCTAATGTTGACGCTCCCCTGCACAGCAGAGCATCAAACCAAAAAGAAGTGTGCATGTTTCTACTCTTTACGTTTGCATTGGGTTTTGCAAAAGATGAACATTGCACGCAGGAGACCCAGCAGCATATAAGTGCTAATGCTGGCTGCCCCTACATGCAATTTGCATTTTTTAGTTTTTCAAAAATGATCTCCTAGGTGAACGGTTTAGGGGTCATTGTTCATTGCATGTGTCATAGCAAATGTGTGCATTTAGCAAACCTTATGGGTGATATTTCTAAACAGAACATTGTATTCCCTCATGAACATGATGTTCTTAGATATGCGTGAGCAAGTGCCCAGGTGCGTATCCTGGGAGAGGTTCTGTGCCAACCATGCGTGGAACACGTGGGCCTTAGAATCCCAAGAAGCGCGTCTTCATTCACTGGTATCAATGCGGAACTGTTACCCTTGAGACTCAATGATTAAAGGGCAGAGCAGGCAAGAGTCGGCGCACCATCTGCTGAGATGGGGAAGCAGTGCCCTACGAGCAAACTTTCTTATCTGCCGAATGTGATCATCCGCCCATGTGCCCCCTTCGGCCCATAACAATGGGGAGTGCAACTGGAGAGAGCGCTCCTTCTGCTGGGCGCTAGCAAATGGAACGATGGATATGAAACGCTGGAGCAGACAGCTGTGGAATACAGTACCGCATGATTTAGCAAACTAGGAAACATAGGACAGGGGGTGGGGGCAGGAGCCCGCCCCACCTCCTGTGAAAGAGAACACAAAGGAGCAAAGCAAGTCAATTCATGTGCTGGAATAGTCTCACAAGGGAAGAGAACCTTGCCTCAGTTCCTCACTGGGAACAGGAACACAATACTTGGGCATTTGCATATGGTTTTTACAAAGTATAAGGGGGCAATTAATTAAGTTAACAGGGAATGCCCTTCTTAAATCAGGTGTGTAACACGAAGGTTTGGACAATTGCCAACTGTATTCGAGTTGAAGTGAGAGTAACCAAAGAATAGTCGGTTTTCCAAAGCCAAGTAGTCAGCCTGTTCTTTGGAATAAAACCACTCTGGTTGAGGGCCCAGTTATTTCTCACAGAGAAAGAAACTACTGTGGGTTTTAACGCCCACAGGGGCAAGGCTGTGTAGGAAGACAGGAAAGGATAGAGTTGAGTTCTAAATGTCCATTCTTTGTGGACTCTTCTGTCCCTGTGTAGCGCTGCTGGGCCGCCTACAAAAACAGGGGATAGGATAAGAAGAGACACTAAATACTTCTAGATGTTATGCACCATTCAGCCTTGCATCAATGTGCCCATCAACCACTCTCTCCACCTATGTGTTAGCATGGGAAGAGACAAGTACCCGATCTAAAAACAGTGTTTTTGTGATGAGGCGAACATACACCACTGGGTTGTATAAGTTTATTTGCCCAATGATTGTTTGTCACACTCCATCCACTGTAATTTTAAAAGGACTACCACAAAGTCAGGTTGCAATCACTCTGAAATTGTGTTAGACCAACATCAAAAGACAAACAGTACAACACTCTCCACTTGGCCGTCTTCCTATTAGTATGGCAGGTGGAGGATGATAAAAAACTGCTCATGTATAGAAGGTATCTATCATATGTATCAATTGCTGTCTACCGGTTTCAGCGACTCATGTTTGTGAAGGACGCTTTCTTCAGGACAGTCTTTTTCTATATATTGACAACACAGGGGTAAAAGAGCTAAGTTCAATACCTCCGTGTATCATTTCTAGTCGGGAAAAGTGGATAATCAATACTTTACCACCTCCTCGGTGCGGCAGGGCTGTAACAGACAGGTGACCTGTGTCAAGACAAAAGCATATGAAATACACACGTCACCATTGGTTGTTCACTGCCAGTAGATGGCTTGCAGGATTAACAGGTTTCTAGTGCTAATCCTGTTCTTAAAAACACTACGCTGAGCGTGGTGTGATTTACCTCTTTACTTAGATGTTACTCAATTGTTGTACATATAGCGGATGTTTCAAACAGGAGTTTCAAAAAGGAACCCCCAATCCTGTGGGCGCTTTGCTTGTATATTTTGTAACGTGTCAAAATGGCCCGAATCAATCTCTCAAGGAGTGCTGCTCAGGTGTATTTTGTTAATTCCCGGGTCATACATATAGTCACTAACCTGAAAATAGGTATTTCCATCTGGCTCGATGTGTCCTCAGGTGACAGGCACCTGGTGTTTCTGTGATTCGAGTGAGGTGTCGTGCTCCTAGAACAAAGCAGACAGTACAAGCTCTATTTTCGCTTGACTATTTTGCTATAGAGTGCTACGTCTGATTTGTACTCGAAAGCACAATCTGGACAAGTGATGTCCATCTGTTGTTGAGCAACATAACGGGCTGGACTCCACTTTACTTTACATGCGGAATGATTCGGAAAGCGTTTACCGTGCTTGCAGTAACGACGCCGAACTGTGACTGCTCCGCACCAGTACACAAGTCGATGTGCAGGAGGGAGTATCAAGAACCCGTCTGCGATGACGTGCTGTATGTGTAACGTGTCACGTGTGCAGTGTAGCTATGTTATGTGTATGGAGGCGTCAACCCGGAAGTCAGGCATCTTTGAGTGCGGTTACATTGCGTGTACAGGAAACGTGTGCCCGGAAGTCAGGCATATTCCAAGGCTGGGAGTGCAGAAATGGGTGGCCTCTGCCGCCATCTGATGTCTTTCCTGTCACCATGGCAACGCTCATGTAGGGGATGTGGTTTATCATGATGCCACGTCTATTATAGACGTATTGAAGTTCATAGAGGTGCAGCTTGCAGGTATCTCGAGGTAAGGGCATGACAATCAAAGGTGTTCAGCCGTTCATTGCCAGTGTTTGCCATGCAATGTTCTCATTGAGTCCCACCTTGTCTAGTTTAAGGCGAAATATCCACTTCTGCTCTCTTTTAAGGAGCAGATTGGTCATGTCTCCGCCTCTTCTTGGGCACATTACTTTCTCTATGATGGTCCACATGATTTCGTTGGCCTTATGTCTATGTATTTTGAAGTGCTCAACTAGGGGGGCATTTTCCCTTTTGGTTCGTATACATGACATATGCTCTTGTATGCACTTTTTGACAGGTCTCGTGGGCATTTTTTGTTGCACGGGCAGGTGATCATACAGATCACATTGGAGGTGTTGCAATTAGTAAGAGATTGTTGTCGCCATGGGGATGGTAATCCCAGTTCTAATGTTTGGGATTTTTTGGTTAAAGCACAAACGTTGCATTGTCCGCATGGTGTGTGTCCACAGAGTGGTGTTGTACCCCCGAGTGTGATCTGTCTCATGGGATCCTGGGGTGGTATATATGAATGAATGAGGGTATCTCGTATGTTCTTCCTCTTTTTGATGGCGATCCGTGGGATAGGCAGTGTGACGGGCCCCATGTTCAGTAATGGCCAGAGTTTTATAATTTCTCTCTTAATTTGATTTACTTTGTTGGAATAACGGTACACGGCAGTGATAGTATTTTCACCTATTGGGCGTGTTTTTTGCTGAAGAATGATAGCCCGCGGGATGTTTCTCGCATTACTGGACTACAGAAGTTTCCATCCACGGAGCCTATGGGAAAATCTACCATTCGGAGTGTCAGGGGAAGGCGGAGATGTAAACACTATACGGATGGGCACATTAAGAGCAAGTCAAAGCTTGACGGGAGGTCATCTTCCACGGAATGTTCAAGTGTGCAATGTGACTATCACATCATTACCTTAGAGTTATTCACTTACTGCGATTGAGTTGTGGGGTCATAGCATCTTCTGGATGAACTAGAAATGAGTTTTAAGAGGAGTTTCCTGCTATTGCGTCCATTTTACACTTGCTTCATTTGCTCGAATGGAGTGTTATATACACGCCTGTTACGTATACGCGGTGGTATAGCTCTGAATCTGATGACCAAGCCTGCTGCTAATACCGTCACATTATAATTGTGGCCGCGGGCCGCACTGCCTCGCTTCCTGATCACGGCAGCTCACGTTGCCTCGCAGTCGTGGCCTCACCTGCCAGCTCGAGTCGGGCGGGCAGAAGGCCATGCCAAATCCTGGCCTGCACTGCACATGGCGAGCAGCAAGCAACGTGCCACTGGCCACCGCCACACCGGCCGCGGTCAAAGTTGGGGGGGGTGTAGGCTCTTCAGACTCATGAGCGAATGATCCAACCTTACATTATTATGGCGCCGCCCGCCGCCCTGGTGGATGGAAATATTCACGGCGGCAGTGGACGGACGCAATAATAATGTAAGCTTAGCTCACAGCTCACTCAGCCGGAAAGTTTAACTTTAAGTTACTTACCACTGCATTGTACAGTCTAGGGCTAGGCCTGCAGCAGGAACTTAAGCTGCAAGTGGGGTTAGTAGGCCTGCACAGGAACCGAACCACACGTGCAGGGGCAGGCTTTCTCACAAGTCACTAACAATGCCACGCCTTAGCAAATCAAGCATGCTCAGGGAGTGAAGTGGCCCGCCTCTGCAACAGACCCACATGACCTCCCCTCCCCCCACACGCATGTCATCATGTCATTTCACTGGCTAGAGAACAGCCAATGAAAACTGTACATTCTGTCTTACTATACAGAATGTATCAAATGCTGCATAGTAACAACAGAATGTTGGTTTTCATTGGCTGTTTGTGTTGTTGTGCTGTACTCCTAGGCGCCAGCCAGCCATGGCCTGCAATTGGAAGCAGAGCAGCAGAGACTCAGAATGGTTTACGATCAAACTGAACAAACAAAGGAATTACTCGTGCCCAATCATGTTCCGGTCCCCAAAAAAGACTGCCAGTGTTCTCCACCGCCAGACACTGGCACAAATTAAGCACTGGGGACACTCATACAGTTATCCTAACAGGACTAACCTGATGATACCAACAGTTGGAGGACACTCATACAATTACCCTACAGGAATAATCTGGTGAAACCAACACATTACTTTTGTAAAGAGGCACAACCTAATAACAGGAGAGTAAAACACCTTCACATCTACTTTCTTTTAGACTGGCAAAACAGTGGCTAAGGAAGAAAAGATGTTAACCATATTTTTAAGAATAGTGCATCACACATTCAAGATCAGTAAGAACCTTTGTAACTGTTCACTCTTAGAATTACAGTTACCCACCAACTCTTTACAAGTAAGTAAAACACTTGATTTCTTTTCTAGGCAGAAGTCCCAATCCCTTCAAAGTCTTTCCCTTATTCTTAGAGCATGAGTGTTCTCAGTGGCAGAAGGGGAGATCACTAGGACTAGTGACCAACAGGCAGTGTTAGAATAAGTTCTTTAGTAGAAAAAGTCAGAGTTCCTTAGGAAAACTAGGCAAACAGGTGAGTACTTTACTTCTAGGGTTAGAAGAGGGTCCAGGGGCTTCACAGAAGACACCCCAGCAGGATTCTAGCAGTGGGACTGGGTGCACTGGATGAGGGACCTCCCAATCACAGAAAACACCCCAGGACTACACAGAAATCCCAACAGGCTTAAGGTAAGTATATACCCAAGCCAACACAGTACCTCAGCAATGAAGAAGAGATTGCAGCAGAGAACTTCAGGGACTGCAGCCAAATACAGGTCAGTGGATTCCTTGTCCTGGAGACTGAACATAAGACCTCAGAAGGGACTTTGCAGCAGGGATCAATGAAGAAGACTCTAGGCAAGATTTCCCTCATGGCTGAATGAGGTTCTGTGGGTTTGGCGCCTTTTCAAGGAGCATAGAAGAAGACAGAAAATCGTGGTTGAATTCTCATCGTTTAAAAGGTCCAGCACTCTTCTGAGGGGACTTTTCGGTTACACAGCAGGCTCTCTCCGGTCGATAAAAATCATTCCTGCCACTTTTCCTTCGTCATCCTCTTCGCTTTTCTGTTCCAGTGGTCGACATGACTTCAGCTTCCAGGTTTACAGTATTTATCAGGAACTACAGCACAACATCTGCATTCTCTCCCTGCATTTTACAAGAAAAGGGTGTCTGGTTGTCCAATCAGGACAGCCAGCCCCCCACTGGGATTTGTCCTAGTTGAAGGAAGGCGTAAGAGAAAGGATGAGGGAGTTTTGGACTCCTCCCCACTTCCTGTGCTTACAGACTGACTGGAGCCTGGGAGGTGTATCCAGGGGACTCCCGTCAAAGACAAAACTCACACAAAGGAATTTCCCATCCTGGATGTCAGGGGAAGGAACAAGAAATGACAAGAAACACTAAAATGGCAGAAAAAGAAGACAGGGGCTATTTTGGTAAAATGAGCACCCTTAGGTGCCTTTACTTCAGCTGTTATTACAGCCCGCGGTAAAGGTGCACCAAATTAGTAAAAGGTACCACTACCAGCAGCCATTGAAGGTAAGCTTGTCCCTGTAACAGAATTGTTACAGTTTTTATGTGAAAGGGGATACATTGTATCTCCCAAGCACTCCACTTAAGGTGGGGTGTGCTGGTTTCACAGAAGTAAATGTAAAAGGGATCCAAAGATCCTTTCTACCCTTGGGAACTGTAGTTCACTCAGGTTTAGCACAAGAAAGTTAAATGGGGAGCCCCTAGGGCAACCCAGAAACAACAGGCACTTATTGCCAATAAATTGTTAGACATGATAACTTTAAAAAGACACTATGGGGAGTCTTAAAAATGACACCTATAAAAAGAGTTAAACATTAGGTGAGTGTGGAAAAAGGTTCCCACTCACTGAGGTATTAATGAAAAATATCCGACTAGAAAAGCAAAAAGAGTTCTGGAGTTGAACCAGGAAAAGAAGATTTGCCAGCTCTGTGGAAATCTTACCTAACAATTGGTCTGGCTTCTCCAGAAGGTTACCCTGTTACACTAAACCGAGGGTGGCCTCCTAAACCTCTGCCCACCAGGTCAGAGTTCAGAAATCCATCTTAACACTGCTGACTTGTGGGTTTCACATAGAGTGTCCCATAAGGACAAGCCTGCTTCAGGTAAGCAGGAGGAGGGGAAGAAGCAGAAAGAGAAAGAGGGTGGGGTACTGATAAAACTATGTCCAAGAAGGCCCACAAAAGGTTTAATAAGGGGAATTCATCAGAATCAGGTCAGGTTAGTGGGCAGAGTTCACTTTTAGGAGTGGACCCATTGCTGCCAGAGACAAGGCCTAATTTGATCAGCTCCTTGGCTCGGGAGACCTCAGGCAATAGGTTGCAATTGGTGATTGCTGATCACAATCCCATATTTCCTTGTGCCACCCCACAGGGAATGACTGCCAAGTCAGTCATTGGCACCCTACTGTATGACAGTTCCAGAGGTAGCTCCTCTGCTGTACTCAGTAATGGTCAGACCCAGTGGAGGGATGGTGACATGACCTGTCCATTTTCACTGAGCTGTCATCCACAGGAGAATGGTCTGAGAGAGTTAGCTGTCAGATCTCTCATGAGTTGAATTGGAGCTGTCAGTGAGCCCTAGAGAGCTAGGGTGGACCTTCTATCAAACATGTTCTGTAAACCGATGACCACCTGTCAGTGATCTGGGCCTTGCCAGGTTTCACAGCTGGACAAGGTAAACTATTCAGAAGGCCTTGGAGGGCCTGTTCATGTTACCACAGTGTTTCCTATGAATAGTATGAAGGATTATATCTTGAGAGATAGAATGGAGCCCTGCCTATGTCTACAGGAAGGGAATCTGAGACATCTAATTCTCTCCCTGCCACCCTGTGCCTCATCAGTCCTGCTAATGGCTTCAGTGAGGATGGCCTACTGTCTCCTCACCTGACACCACATAAGCAAGGTGAGCCGGAGAGTTTGCTGAAGCAATCTCCCCCCTTGTTGTCACTGACACCCTTTATAACAGGTTAGTGTAAACAAGACTGTATTCTGGGAGTAAGTGAACCCACCAAATGTGGGTATTGTGGTGACTCAGAACAAAGAGAAAGTTCTGACAGGTGGTGTGAGATCCACCCTGTGTTGGAACAAAGAGCTTTTGAGCATTCGAGCGGTCCAGAGTCCAGATCTGAGGATCTGGGTGGGGTTTACAGTAAAAGCCAGTTTGGGATTCGGTATGGACACTAGAACTCAGTGATATGTCCCTGAGACAGAGACACACTCTTCACTACGAGGTAACAGCTTAGCGGGTCAGCTCTGTGCTGAAACGTATGGCTGCTGTTATGATCGCTCTGCAGGTTATGGCAGCATATCCTTTGCAGTCTGTGCTGAGGAGGAGACAGCAGTTTCGTCCTTTCTAAAGCCTTACTTCAGTGTATGGGCTTCCGGATTGGTGGCTGCAACTGACACCTGTCACATGAGCGTAGCCCCTGTTCTGAATGGGAAAATGGATCTCAGCAATACATGTCTGGATGACATGGCAGATTCAACCCCCACTTGGAAGGAACTGGGTCTGACTCAAAAGACTGGGTGTCAGGGCCTTCATCAGGCCAACTTGTTCAGTAAGACAGCCAAGTGTCAAACTGAACAGGAGCCATTGCCTTCCTCATGCATGAGGTTGGAGTATGTTGGGACAAGATGCAACCTCTTGTCAGTGATGTACTCCATGTACAGAACTGGACAACCCCCACTACCCAAACCGAAGTGAAGACTTTCCTGGGCCGCACTGGGAAATACAGGAGTAAAGTGGCAGCCTATAGAAATATAGCTGTCCCTCTGCCTGCCCTCACTACTCATAGGGGACCTAAAGAGTTCTTATGGACTCCTGAGTGTGAGAAGGCCTTCATTGTCCTGAAATAATCCTTAGGTCAGGCCCCTGGTTTTAGGGCACCTGATTGGAAGAGACTTTTCATAGTGCAGACAGATGCCTATGACACTGGGATAGTTGGGAAACATTCACAGCTTAATGACAAAGGTGAGGAACTTCCTATATGTCTAATCAGCTACCAGTTTAGGAGTGGAGAACTCAGTAGGCCCCAGGTGGAAAATAGTTGTTTTTCCATTGTATGGTGCCTGAGGAAGTTTAGGTCCTACTGTAACAGTGGACCCATCCAGGGGTAGATTAGTTCATCCTGTCTTTTAGCCTAGGGGAGTGGGCATGTGTTAGGAAAGATTATTCTTTACTGCACCCCTCAGTCAACCTTTATGGAACCCCCCAAACGTTTGCTTTTATTTTTGAATCTGAACTGTACTTGTTGTAGTACAGTGAAGCCTTAAGCCTCACTGCACTGACTTTTGCTTATATGTCACAAGGAAATTAACATGTCCTTCACGCTGTCAGTCCCGGGAAACATTGTTTCCCTAAGTCGTGTTACTGTGTTACTACTTTTGGTTACTTTTGTACGACTTGTGGTAACTTTTTATCATTGTACAATGCACTTTACTCTGCAGTACAATGGGGTACATTTTTAGTTTGCCCTAGACTAACAATCAGAGGATTTTTGGTTACTCTAGGTGTGCTAAAAGGATAAGCTGGTGGCAGCTGTGACTTTTTCCCACCTTTTTGGAATTTTCATTTTACTTTACCGGGTTTACCGTGTTTGGCTACTAACTGTGGCTACTGGTCAAAGATGGCTGTGCCACAAGATTTTTGGCTTGTCCTTCTGCCATCTTGTTGTTTTGCCTTCTTTCTGGACAGAGAGGCCAGGAAAATCCTTATAAGGACATCCAGTGCCCAGGAAAGCAGAAGCTGTTGGCGGGCTACTAGAGTGCTGTGTGTGTTTGCTGGCAAAATGTGGGCTGGGACTGTCTGGTCCCAATCCAAAAACTGGTTTCAGTGTGTCTGAGTGGTATGCATGAATGTTCCCGCCAGTGGTCCATATTGGAAAAATGCTGGGGTGTGTGTGTGTGCGGGCTCATCCTGCTATTGGCTAGTGGGAGTTTCAGCTCTTACTTGGCATTTAGGCTAAGAAGAGAATCCCTGTACTCATTATTCAGAGATCCTAGAGAAACCTGAAGGAGCCAAGTATCCTGTGCAGCTGTGAGAGCCGCGAAGAAAACTAAGACTTGACTGAAGGAGGCCTGGCAACCAACTTCTGCTGCTGTCCTGGAGGAGCCCTGTCTTGCTCATGATCTTTAGCAGTCCTGCGAAGAAGCTGCGACCCTTGGAGTGGAGGGACCATCAATTCCTGAAGTCTGCTCGGTGCCCTGCCAAAGGAAGCCTTCAGAAGTGCCTTGGAACAGTCCTGTGGCTGACCAGCTTTGTTTTTGGGCTACCGTGCTGCCAGCATCATCATACCAAGTTGGGGGATCCTCAGCTGGCACTACAAGACTGACTTCCATGAAATGTCGGTGTCCTAGCATCGAGGGGACCCGAGGTAGGAGGGAAAGTCTGACCATGGCTGCTGAGTCCCTTTGTAATGCGGTGCTGTGGTGACCACTGTCAGAAAATGCTTTCCTGACCTGAGTCCAGTCCTGAGAGGGGCCGTGCATCGAGTTTTTTGTATTCTTCAATCGAGAGTCCTTGCAACAGTGAAAGACACCAACCGGAGATCAGCTCTAACCTGCAACCCCTGCAATTCGCGGACTGTGACTTTCGGTGGCAAAAGCAACCATGTACCCACTTCCTTTGTCCTGCCAGGTCTGGGGAAGAATCAGAGTACCGCAAGGGTAAGTTACAGAGCTTCTAACCTACCCTATACTCCCATACGTTAATAGGCTTATAATAAACCCTAATTCTAACATTATTGGCTTTGTCATTGCTTGCTTGTGCAAGACATCTGACTGTTGGGGCTACTTTTGGGCATTAGTCTAACACTAACCCTAAGAGCCCTTCACTGGACCCCAGAGACCCTACGTGTATTTTTTCCTGCTTCAAAACATCTCTGGAACTTTTACCTGAACAATTGGGCAAAAGGCACCAGACAATTTATGACTGGACAATCATAGTTAGGAATCATCTCTATTGACCTTGAGTACCTAATACTATTCTAAACTTTGCTTTACTAGAGGTTCTGATCTGTATTATGCCCTATAACCAAGTGAATGCAGATGTGTATTTAGATTAATAGTGTGATAACTCTACATGCTATTAGTCATTTTTCATAGTGTGTTTTGGCCATAAATAAATAACTGTATTTTCATGCTGTCATGATGCCTACCCCCGGGCATCCGGATCTAATCCATCAGCCCCAGTAGCAGGCATCCAGATACTCATTAAAACCCCAGCAGCCCCGGCTGGGGGCTGTTTGGATTCAGTCCTGGCGCCTTAGGCACCAGGCTCATCATAGAAATCAGTCCAGGCGCCATAGGCGCCAGGCTCATAGACTTTACTTACCTTATGCAGACCATTCTGCAAATGAGTCCAAGCCAATGTGAGGCCTGGATGGGACTATTTTATAAGAGGGACTATTTTTCACTCTGGTGTGGTTCTGGGGAACTTCTTACCTGGGACTACTTTGCAGGCTATTTAAACCACGCCCTAACAGCAGCCCATGCTTCGTGTTTTTCTGCATCCAGCAGCGTGACGCTCACCGTGCCTGCAAGTCAGCATCTAGTCTTCTGCCACGCCCGCCTCGAATCCGGAGCTCCTAGACAAAAGGAAAAGAAAGGAAAACAGGTTAGATCACTGACATTATTTGATTCCTTACCTGATTCCGGACCAAGCACATCTCCGAGCCTGGAAAGGACATTATTTCAGCATGCGTCACTTCGCCAGCAGCAGCGCCATGTTATACTCACCAGTCCACCGCATCTTTCGACTCGGCGCTGCCTCCATCATTTTCTTCGTCGAAATTCAGCACCTGGGGGGAAAACAAAAGGAATAACAAGGTGAGCTGAGAAAACCGACAAAGACAATCTCTTTGCCACCATAGGCTTACCTGCTTTACCACCGGAGGTATTATTCTTTAATTCGCCGTATCTTCCTATGCCACACCTATAAAGGGAGAGAAAACAGCAAGTTAAACTCATGCAACTTTCACCGGACAGTGTTTGTTAATACAGACTCTTACCTGAACGCCATCAGCTGCCTCCAGGCAATATTCTTTTGGACCCAGCTGCAACCTAACGAGGGAATGGAACAAGAGTGAACATCTGACATATTGAACTCTTTGAACTTTATAGACACTGGAGTCAATATTCCTCCGGAACTCCTCCAGTACCTTCAACCCAGTGAAGTAACTGGTATCTACGCGCCCCTGCATGCCATGCAGGATGGAGAGCTCATCATTTAAAAACATAAGGAGAATACTTCTACGAGTCCAGCAGACAAAATTAGGCGGGCCAGTCCAGACTGTCATCTCTTCACTACGCATCACGTTGGTGGAGACCGCAGCTGTCCGGGTCCGATCTAAGCCCCTGTGGGAACCAGGTGAGCGTAACACATACATCATGTCTAAGTGTAATCTGTGATTCCCATTGTGTGACCTCATTGTGGACCCTTTACAACCTCACCACCACTGATGAACTTAACCTAGACCGCCTGTCACTGCTACCTAAACTGATTTGGCTACAGCTTCCCAGAGTTGTTCCTGTCACAATATAGGTTGGCCTTCTATACATCTGTCCAGCAGGCCAGAGTATAGAAAATCAGTCCTAACAGCACCCAGCCCCACTTCGCCCCCCAGCCCGACCAACACAGCCTCTTGAGCCAATCCTTATCCCAAAGTTACAGATCTGACATGTTGACTTCCCTTACCTACATTGTTCCAAAATGCCAGAGGCTGTTTACCATGGAGACCTGCTGTGGATATGCGAATAGCCCGGCAAGATATTTACTCAATCTCCCCCAGATTCTTAAGGACCAGTGAGATCTCACCGGATGCCGCCAGAACCGCAATGCTTTCCAAGTCTCTGGCCCCTATCTCGGGGCGAACCCATTCAAGGGTGCCCTGCCCTTCACAAAGAAAAGAGAACTCTCCCTGTGACTCCCGCTGGCTTCTCTGGGATTGTTTGCGTTACCGCACTTGACGCCGCAAGGGCACCCGTCTCCGCCACTCCAGGTTCGGGGATCTGAACCCAACTCCCTTTCGATTGGCTTAGGGCAACGGAGGCCATTGCCCATCCTTTCCCAATGGTGCTCACCCATTTCTTAGGACCGACTGCCCATGTTCAACTGCTATTCACTTGGAACCCTTCTCCACTACAGCCTTTAACGATCTCACTTAAATATTTGCTACTACCACCAAGATCTCCACCTGCGGCGGCTCCACCTGGGCCCTCGCCCCGGGCTTTCATGCGCACTGCAGCTGCCCTCCTACTCCTACTGCAGCTCTCAGCGCCAGAGACATGGCCAGGTATGGGCCCGATGCTCCAGAGACATCCATTTTCAGGGCTAGTTGATTCGGCAGCTGAGTTGTTACACACTCCTTAGCGGATTCCAACTTCCATGGTCACCTTCCTGCTGTCTCTATCAACCAACACCTTTTCTGTGGTCTAATGAGTGTCAGCATCGGGCACCTTAACCCAGCGTTTGGTTCATTCCACAGCACCAGTTCCACTTACCAAAAGTGGGCCACTGGGCACTCACATTCGATGCCCGGCTCCATGCCAGGGAGCTGGGCTTCTTACCTATTTAAAGTTTGAGAATAGGTTGAGATCATTTCGGCCCCAAGACCTTTAATCATTCGCTTTACCAGATAAATCTGGGGTTTCCGAGTGCCAGCTATCCAGAGGGAAACTTTGGAGGGAACCAGCTACTGGATGGTTTGATTAGCTATCGCCCCCATACTCAGGTCGGATGACCGATTTGCACGTCAGGACCGCTACGGACCTCCACCAGAGTTTCCTCTGGATTCGCCCTGCCTAGGCACAGTTCACCATCTTTCGGGTCCTATCACACACGCTCATGCTCCACCTCCCTGACAGAGCAGGCATCTTCCCTCTTCACTCACCGTTACTGAGGGAATCCTGGTTAGTTTCTTTTCCTCCGCTTAGTAATATGCTTCAATTCAGCAGGTTGCCACGTCTGATCTGAGGTCGTAGTTGAGGAGCAGAGAGACTGAGGCGGCCCTCCTTAGGCCCGAGTCTGTACAGGGGGTTGCCCCAGCTCTGTGCCTCTGGTGCGGCCAAGAGTGCGCTGTCCTGATCTGTGCCTGAAGCCCACCTTGTCATAAGGCCTGCACTCGTAGCCGTGGGACACCACACACAGCCACACGCAGCACAGCCAGGTGCCCCGGGGCAGGATGAAAGTGCGCCAAGCTTTTTCAAGGCCTGATGCCACCATCACTTCCACAGGGGCGCACCGGGTGCCCGCCCCTTCCGAAACCCGCACATGGTGGGGAAACGGGGGAGGCCAGAATGCACCAGCAATGAGCTTGCACAACCAGGTCCAGGGATCCTACAATGGTGCTGATCGGGGTCTGACTGTAGGGGAACGAAGGGAACTGGGTCCCTGCAACAGCCCCAACTGCGCCCCGGGGAGGGAACCACAGCACGATTGATGTTCAAGCAACCATCAGAAAGGTGTAACCCTGGGAAGAACCCGGGCCCGCAAGGTGCATTCCAAGTGTCGAAGAGCAATGTGTCCTGCAATTCACACTAATTCTCACTGTAAGCTGCGTTCTTCATCGACGCACGAGCCGAGTGATCCAGCGCCATGATTCACAGATTTGTTATAGACGTCGGCCCAAACCTGCTGGTGCAGGAGAGTGTGGGGAGGAGGCAGTGCTGCCTATATTGCCCATGACGAGACAGCCCATCGCCCCGTCTAGCTTCCCCACTTGGGAATTGGCAGAGACCATTGTGGCTTTAAAACAAAAAAAGATCCAGGCGCTCTTCCCGGGAAGCCTGCTGCCACCGGCAGCAGCACAGCTGGAGGGTTTCCCATGGTGACAGAGGCTGGCTGCTCTGCCGCCGGCCCACCCGGCCCGATACGCTCATCCTTCCCCGATCCACTCCACTGCTCCCCTTTCGGTGCTGGACGGAGAGCCGGGCCAAAGACAGCATGGGCACGGGGGTCGGGTGGGAGTCTTCAAACCCCATCCCAGCCACATGGGGCTGTGCTCCAGGTACCTGGGCAACAGGGAAGGTCGCCCACTGGGCCGGTGTACATGGTCATCACTCACCAACGGATATGGGCGGCCTGAACCTCGATGCCCAGCCTTCGAGGAAGCCTGGTTGCGCCATGGCTTAGGGCTCGCATGGCGTGCTGGGCCCCTGTCTGCCTGGGGAGGCATCCCTCGAGAACAGACAGGTTTCCCTCGGCTCCCAGCTGTCCCCACTCGGGACTTCCCTGCCGACCGGGGTGCACCCCCCAGTGCCTGTCCTCTGGCGGGTCAGAAGACGGAGTACACCCCAAATCGGCATGGCAGCTCAGCGGCCAGCTATGTGAGGAGATGGCGGCACCTGGCGCTCCCTCTCTGGTGAATGGTTGGGGATGTCCATGGCAGGTTAACCCAAACCTGCCAGGTGTCCCCGTCTGTATGCTGGGTTGCAGACTCCCCTCTAGTGGAAGGAAATCCCGCTCCCCGTTGCCTGGTCCCCCTTGCGCCTTGGTCGCACACCGCTCCGTTGGCCAGACCATAGCTCAAGGGGTGTCCCGGGCTGTGGGTGTGCGTGTCTGGGATGAACCAAGGTCGGGCCGCGGCTCTCCCACCGGCTGCTCTGCCTTTAATGATCCTTTTGCAGGTTCACCTACGGAAACCTTGTTACAACCTTTTATTCCTCTAGATAATCAGGTTGGATCGTCTTCTTTGTGCTCCGCCAGGGCCTTGGCCGACCCCTGCGAGGGCGATCCGAGGACCTCACTAAACCCTCCAATCGGTAGTAGCGACAGGCAGTGTGTACAAAGGGCAGGGACTTAATCAATGAAAGCTTATGACCTGCACTTACTGGGAATTCCTCAAAGACTTTGGTTTCTGGGAAACTGCTCGCTGCGTCATGGGAATAACACCGCCGGATCATTACAATGGTATCTGATCGTCTTTGAACATCCGACTTTTGTTCTTGATTAATGAAAACATTCTTGGCAAATACCCTTGCTTTGGTTCATCTTGCGCCAATCCAAGAATTTCACCTCTAACGGCACAATACGAATGCCCCGGTCCATCCCTCTTAACCATGGCCTCAGTTCCAAAAAACAACAAAATAGAACCGGAGTCCTATTCCATTGTTATGTTGTGTTAAATGAATTTATTGAGCGCGCATATGCCCAAAGGCAGCTTGGCGCTGAATGCATGAAGCGAACTCCGTGTTTGGGTGCAGCTAGAGTAATATGGTTTTCAACAGCCTATGGAAGGTATGATCCACAGTCCCCCGGAGTGCGAGAGGCAACTCATTCCAGGCTTTGGCAGCAGCCACTGTAAGAGCCAGCCCACGTGTCCGTGAGAGTCTGATCCGGGGGACCGCCACCAACAGGGCGGATCGAGAAGGAAAGCGTGTGTGGGGGCATATGGCATACATTTCTCCTGCAGATATTCCGCCCCAGTCCGTAAAAGGCACGATGTACAATGCACAAGGCCTTAAAGAGAATGCGACTTTCAACAGGAAGCCAATGGAGCTGCCTTAACAAGGGAGATATGTTAGCTTCAAAGGGGGGGTGAAGAATAGATATGGCGGCAGCATTTTGGAGTAACTGAAGTTTGTAGAGAAGGAGCTATGTACCCCCACTTCAATCATCTCGACCGCAGCACCTATATGTTGAATGCCAGATTGTGAGACACGTGCGGTACCAGTGAAGATACTGATAACTAGGAGAATCTGGGAAGCAAGGTCCCCATTGAGAAAACCATACCTGCATACGAGACAACACGATGGGCATTTTAATAAAACTTGTGAATAAACATAGCAAAAGAATGATGAAGAAGAACGGTGACGTCACAGAGAGCAAAGCAGACGAGTAGAGAAGAGATGCAGAGACAAGAGAATACAGGCAATTCTATAAGGCATCAAGAAAATATGGAGACAAATGACATCTTGGGATCAAGATGAAGAAACCTATGCTGCAGAAATAAATGAAAATATCAAGCTGTTTCACACGTCTACACATGCAAAAGAAACACAAGCAGATAAAGTATTCTTAAGTCTAGCTTTATAGTGAATAGAGTGCGACATGCGCCAACATGTAAATATATAGTGGAGTCAGTAAAAGATGGATGTTCCCACTACGTACGATAAGCAGAGCTGAGCAAAAGAAGGAAGGCCTCTTTTTCCAGCGTGGTGCAGTTAGAAAACAAGTGCATTACAGGTGAATCTCAAAAAGGTGAGAATGGATGAGCCAAGAAGCCAAGGCCATATCAGGCGGGGGTGAGCTGACATTGGATACAAACCATGTGAAAGAATGAAGCTCCTGTTCAGAAGGCATGGACAAAAACAAGAAGACGTCAGAGGTCTATTAAAGAATAGTATTTTAATACACCAAGAGCTCGATTTCGTGGTCTTCAGTTGTGTGGGGAGAAGAAGTTGGATGAGCATGATGGTCACACCTATGCACGAAGGCAGAGCGTGCATTCACTCCCCTGAATTCCCCAGATCAAGGAACATGTTCAAGGCCGAGTTCAAAGGCCTAATTGACAGTGAACCACTGAGGTGATAATGGATGGATATGTTAATTGGTGAGAAGCTATGGTTAAGACTAGTTCATCAGCACCTGGACTCTGAGCCTGCGTGCTGCTAACGTATGTGGGAAGGTGCTGACATAGGTTAGAAAATAACCAATGATAGAGGACCGCATGATCAAGGGTCCTATAGTTGTGTAGCCAATTAGACGTCGTATATTTAGTGACATTCATAGTGACATATTTTGGGGAAGGGCTTAGTTGCCCCACCTGACGTTATGAAGCAAATCACATTATTCCACTGTTCTAAACGAGTATGGATTGTATACCTAGATGATCCTTGTAGAGCATATCACAATCATTAGGTTTTTGTAGTTAGCCACGTAGGATGACGTTAGTAATACGTGGGTTAAACGTCACCCATGATGATTTTTTTGTATAAAAAATATGTTTTTTTCTAAATGCTTTGAGAAGTCTCCACAGAGATCTTGATGAGGATGTCTGTTGATGTCCGTTGTACTCCCTGTTTTAGATATTTGTTATTAAAACAGTATCTTTTGCCAACTACCTTGAGTTGTTTCTATTATTGATGTTTGAGTAAATTCTGCATCCACTGTCCATCTCTAAGGTATTGCCAACCCACCTTAAAGGGCTTGGAGAACCCCAAATTCAGGTTAATCAGATAGCAGGGTTGTGCCAAATAAAGAGAATCGCAATAATCAAGACCACTCAGGACCAATTCAGCCACCACTGGAGCCTGGCACTCAGCAGGGATAAAGGGAAGAACCTTCCACTGAATGTGGAGTTTAAAGTGACCGATTTTACAAACTGCAGCCACCTGCTCCTCCATGGCATGGGATGCTGAGATTTTAACCCCCAAGTTCTTGACCGAGAGACAGGCATGAGGAGAGGCCCAAGGGAAGTGGGCCAGAACTCTGCAGTCCAAAAATGGAGAGGAGGAGTGATCCCAACGACCAGCACCTCAGTTTTACTGCCGTTGAGTTTAAACCAATTAGTTTTCATCCAAGCTCCTAGATCCTCAAGGCACTTTCTAAGCTGGACCGCTGTGTCAGCTTGAGTAAGGTCCAGACGGAGCAAGAGTTGCATATCGTCCGTGTACGAATAGTATCGGAACCCATGAGACAAAATGAGTAGCAGGAGAGGCCTAATATAAACATTAAACAAAATGGGGGACAACGCACAACCCTGAGGGACACCACAAAAGAGTGAAACCAGACTGGAGCAGAAAGGAGGAAGAGAAACTGATTGGGAACGACCAAACCAGTCAAGTACTATGCTAGACAGACCAGAGTTCGAAAGGCGGGAGATCAGGGTGGAATGGTCAACCGTGTCGAAAGCAGCTGAAAGATCCAGCAACAAAACTGCTCCGACGCCTCCCTGATCCACCAGGCGCACTAGGTCGTTCAGGACCTAGATCACGACTGATTAAGTGCCTCTCCCAGGCCGAAACCCAGGCTGAAATGAATAAAAATAATGAGGATTCCAAGAAAGTGGAAAGGAGGGAGGGACCAGTGCTTCTAAGATCTTCATTAGAAAAGGAAGATGCGAAATCAGACGATAGTTGGCCAACACCTCAGGATCTAAGGAGGGCTTCTTTAACAAAGGAATCACCAGGGCATGCTTAAGTGTCGGTGGGATCACACCACTAGTAACAGAGGCATTTATAGCAGCAGTGATATGAGCAATCAGATCACCCGAGGCTTCCTTCAGAAGAGCCAAAGCAATAGCATCCGCAGGAGTGGCACATTTCAGGTGATGAATAGCCTCCAGGACGTCTGTCTCAGAAAACATAGGGAATGTAGACCACAGCCCCTGAGCAAGAGGATGCTCAGCAGGAGGTGTATGACAAGGAGGCTGTGGGAGCTGCCTATTAATATCATCCCGAATGGTGGCAATTCTTGTCACAAAAAGCGAGGAGAGAGAGTCGCACAGAGCCTGTGAAGGCGTTACCTGAGCATGTGCCTTCTCAGGGGTGGATAAAGAGTGGACAAGATCAAAAAGGGCCTTAGGTTTATTGAGGGAATCCTGTACCTTGTGAGCAAAGAAAGATTTTTTTGCATTGATAACTGCTTTATGGTAGTAAGAGAGCGGAGAAAAATCGGTTTGGCCTCAGAAGAGAAAGTTGACCACCATTTTCTCTCAGCCTGTCTACAGTGCAGTTTACCAACTCTAAGTGCCTCTGAAAACCAAAACTCCAGGGGGCGGATTCTCAGTTTGCAAATTCTAAGTGGAGCCAACAGATCAGCAGTCACTTTAAACGAGGCATCCAGAGTGGCTAGGGAGCAGTCAACTGCCTGCCCACAGTGAGCCTTCACAGAAGTAATAAGCTCTGGGTTAGATACCCTGTGCCAACTTCGCTTGAGAATAGAAGGTCTCGGCGGGGCAGAGATGGAGCCCTACGAGGGATTGAGAATGGCACCTGAAAGTGATCAGACCATATGACTGGGCTGTGAGAGACAGTGATAAAAGATGCAGCAGGGGCAAAGATCAGGTCCAGAACATTCCATTACTCCCAGCTGAAGTATTCAGGCGACCGGCCTGCTTTGAACACTGTAATTTTTTCAAAGTTAAAGCTTCGGACCCCCAGGACACTCAGTCAAGAGCATCAAGGGGGCACTAAGAGGCATGGGCTGGTACAGGCAGTTGCTCACCTTGCGGTGGACTGCCAGCTCAATCCCAAGATCAAACTACTTTAAAAGGGTACTGTTTTGTCCTTGTCAACAGTCACTCTCTGCTGCTTCCAACAAGTCAGGCTTCTCTGGGGAATTGTGAACCTCAGGGCTGTTTTTCCATCCCCTGTACTAGGAACTACATTAAGAACTTGGAAAATCAAATGCAGTATTTTCTGTGTGTTTCCTACTTTCGTGACTTGCTTTTGGAATGGCTGGCTCTTCTATCATCCGTTTGAAGATCTTTTCAACCGGTCATTTTTTTGCATTGAGAAATTTTAAATGACCTGTTATTTTATACTGTTAGCATTTCAAATAGCCTTTGATTTCATGCCATTGGCACTTCACACCACTGTGATGTCATATCATTAGCATTTCAGACACTAGGAGCATTTCAGACACCCTCGGATTTCATACCATTAATATTTCAGATATTCTGGGATTTCATACCATTACCATTTCAGATACCATATAAGTTATACTATTAGTATTTCAGACACATTGGGAATTCATGCCATTAGCATTTCAGACCCCCAGTGATTTCATAGTATTAGCATTTCAAACCCCCAGTGGTTTCATAGTATTAAACTTCCAGACCCCCAGTGGTTTCATAGTATTAGCATTTCAGACCCCCAGTGATTTCATAGTATTAGCATTTCAAACCCCCAGTGGTTTCATAGTATTAAACTTCCAGACCCCCAGTGATTTCATAGTATTAGCATTTCAGACCCCCAGTGATTTCATAGTATTAGCATTTCAGAGCGCCAGTGATTTCATAGTATTAGCAATTCAGGCCCCCAGTGATTTCATAGTATTAGCATTTCAGACACCCTGTGATTTCATAGTATTCACTTTTTCAATTGCCGGAATCAGCCATTTCTGCTCAAATGTCAGCCCTTGTCCAGGTTGATTTACATGATTTTGCACAATGCACAGATTGTTCTATTTTTCATGTTCGATTAAATGTTTTTGTCCCTTGTCCCATGACCTTGAATAAATGATCAGAGGACTTGTCAGGATACACAACTGCTGTTCAAAGCTGCTTACAAATGCCAGGCTCTCGATGATAGGGTCTGCAGCCTATTGGTGCATCTTAATTCTTTCTGTAGGATTTGGGAGGTGTCAGTTCCTCTGCATTTGTCAATTAGAGATAGCTTGTCACTTCAGGTACCTTGAGTCTGACATCTGCAGTTGACTTTGTTGGTTTTTTTGTTCTGTCCTGAAAACCTGTGTTTTTGTCCTTGTGGCGGTGGACATGCTTGCATTCTGGGGTGACTTTGACAATTGGTTACCATCTGTTCTCGGATGTTTTGGGTTCTTCATTCCACCTTCCACTCTGTACAAGCTGCTGATCAGGGTCCATCACTTTCATGATGCTGCAGATGTGTTCCTCTGATCTTTGACCTTGAATTTTCCATTCACTTGAGTTGTTGATTGAATAATCCACTTTATCAGTGTTTGTGGATTTATCTTTGTTAGTTTTCCTGTGATTCCCCACCTTTCATATCCAAGTGGTAGGGATGAATTTACACCTTCTCTGAGTGTAAGTCGAGGAGTACTTGTTCGCATGTCTCCTGCTGGTTGTTTGGTGCGATTCGGGCATGTCCATCAAATTTCCTTTCATTCTTCCATTCATATATGTCTAAACACCAGCATTTGGGACATACTGCTCATAACATGGTGCATTTGCGGCACATAGTGTTCTGGTTCTGTCATTTGGGCTACAGAAACAGTTCTTCTTTGGGGATTGTCCTTTAGTCCTTTCCCTGAATGTTTTTGATGTTGAAACCTAAATCTTCTTGTGTTCCAGGTCTTGGTTGCTTCATTACTCATGCTTGGATGATGAGGGCTGTCGGTTGAAGGCTGATAAAGCTTACAATGCCCTCATAGATTAAAGACTGTGGAGGCTCATAGCGGTAATGCTCTGATTGGTTGCCAATGAACTTCATTACACATAGTACTACTCTTCCTTGTCACAGTCCTTAATTCCCTCGCAGCCACCCAACACTGTGGCTTTTGTATTTAACCAGTAGCAAATTCCTTGGGTTTTGATAACATGATTACCTGTGATTGTCTCGGGAGGATAGCTCAGTGGCAACATGCTCGCTGTGTAAGCAAGATGACACAAAGCAACACAGGTTCAATTCCCGGGTCCGCACTTTGAAACCTCTGTGTATTAAGTGCGTTATTAATAAAAATAACCAATCATCAATCATTAGATAAGTGATTCATACCTTAAGCTAGGGATGGACTTAACGCATCCTCATAGAATAAGCACCATGATGAGGAAGAGTACTATTCACGGTAATGAAGGATACTGGTAAGTACTCAGTGTATTTCTCTTCATTTTCTTTCTAATCAGCTGTAATGGATGTTGCCTGGTTGACGATTGCTGCCATGTTCCTAATGTAACACTGTAATAAAACTGAAGTGGGAGAATGGAAGACCAGGCTCCCGTCCTTCACCTCTCGCGCTTGGCCTAGAGGGTCACGACCCAGACACCCGCCACGAGAAGAGTTTGTCCATTTACCAGACGACCAGATACCCTGGTACAGGAACATACGGATGTGTCCATCTGCCTGCCCAGCAGCCCGCACTGGCCATGCCAACACCTGCGGCACGGATCAACTAGACTAAAATCTACACGTCGTTAGAGATGCCATGACGACCTAGACAACGGGAAGCACATCTGTACAAATGTACACACTGGACATTCCCACACCAACCTACACGAAGAATATACTCAGTGCTATGACGTAGGCGACAGGCATATTCACGGACGTGCATCTTTATTATTTTTACATAGGATTTCAGAATGCAGAAACGCAAGACGCGTCATGAACTCTTCTACTAGCTTGCTCACGCTTCTCTTGAAACCAGTTACCGCCATGAGAAGTATAATGAAGACACAATACTGGTCATGAAATTATATGCTCCTATAACCTAAAGCACCTGTGCACCAAACGGACAACTTATGCACCAGGCCCAAGTAGGCCTCAAACAAGAGCTCCCGTGGACATTAACAAGGCAAGAGTCAGTTGCTGATCCTGCAGAATGAGCTCGGCGAAGCAACCAGCCAAGGTCGCAATGTTGCAAACCCACATTCCAAGAGCAAATCATCAAAGGCACGATGTTGCAACCTCGTACTCCGCGCACCAATGTTAAAGTCACACCGACAAATTAAACCAGACGCGCAGTAGAAAAACAATATTAATTGTGCAGAATTCTGCCTCTTTCACGGTCCCTCCCCACGTGACCAAGCCGAACCTGACGAGATGCCAAACCCAGGAGAACAGAGGCGTCTGGATCCCTCGCTACGAGACACTGGCAGATACACTTGAAAGGCTCAATGGACATCTGCAACAGTGGGAGCGGTCCCCCGTCCAGCTATGAATAAGTCCTCACATTGTCTGCATGTACCCATAGTGAAACATTGTTGCAACTTACAGGTACACCGAGAGCTGGGAACGACGGTGGTCCCAGGCTGGGAAGCTCACGGGCGCACCAATCAGAACATGGGGCTCTTATCACTGACGCCAGCAAATTTAGCCAATCCTCAGGAGTCTTCATGTAACAATTCTCATGTATCTAATTATAGGGACAACCCAGATATACCACCTGACTACACCTTGTCCACTAATATCATTCTCTATATGTGTGCTATACTAACCCTACCACTCGAACACCCAATTAAGAGTGGCGATAGGTTTTTTGTTAACTTTCTGAAGTGACGCAAGTAGCGCGTCATAATACAGTAAAAAGGGCCTGCGAGCCCCACGATTGTGTGTGTGTCAGGACGAACGCGTACGCTCCTTGACCCATCCCTGCCGTTTTGTCTAATAAACAGCAGAGTCACCTTGCTCCTTGTGTGCGTCTCATACTCTATCTCATCTCATCTGGGATATACACGGGAGGAGTTGGGGCCTCCCTGCCTGGAGGTGCGCGGACGGCCCGGCCGACCCCGGCAGAATTTCCCCCGACAAGTTGGAGGCACTGCTGAGATCTGTTTAAGATCGACTTTTTATTTTTTACTTTTTCCAGGCACTCCCGTTGCGATGAGGCCCGGCGGCGCGGCCCCCTCTGCTGTTGCCCCCTTCTGAGGACTACAGGACCATCGCGGAGCTGCGAGAAGACCGGACAGCGCAATCCGGATATTGGCCCTCGGGAGCCGGTTGAGAAGTATCCCGCCCGCGGTTGGCGAGTGTCCAGACGTGGTCCAGACGAGGGGAGGTGGCGAGCCGCTTGGAGGGGTGCACGCAGTCGAGCGGCCCTGCATCGAGAGAACTTGGTGAGCATGACACGCACAACGAGCAATGCGAAATTGTGAGGGAGGGGGAGGAAGTAAATAAGGGAGGAGGGAGGTATTGTACAGATGCGCGGCGAAGGTTTAACAACTGAGTGTTGCTAATGGAATGAATGGTGACGAGACGAGTGCGAGAGCAGTCGGCTACGTCACGCGAAAGAGGGGGGCGGAGCACGAAAACATCACGTGTGGCCGCTCGTAGACACTGATTGGCCTAAATCGCGACTAACGTGTAGGGGTGGGTGTGTGTGGTTTCCTACGATTTGACATTTATTGATCAATGAGTAGATGAGGTTCCCTATTGTTCGAGCAAGAAACTCGATAGGTAGATGACGAGGTTCCCTATTGTTCGAGCAAGAAACTCGATAGGTAGATGACGTTTCCCTGTAGGCGGTAGCTAGTTGCATAGTTGCCCAATACGGAAGATAATTGGCTGGTTAAGCCCTCCTGTTGAGGGGCGTATCACACGCGAGGCGACGCAGCGTGCGCAGTCCGATTATATTATTGATGTGATTACCTTGTTCCAGGAGAGACAGGAAGACAGCTGTAGGGTTAGCGGGGGTAGATTGCAAGTGTATTTTGAAACTCATAATGAGAATGTACCAGTAGCGTCAAGACATCGGTGACGTCACCAGTAGGGATTTAATAGGATATCGCGAGCACAAGGAACCTTGGGTTTGAGAGTGGTGGGGAAGAGAAACACGATAAGGGAGCGGATACGGAGATAAACGATAAACGAGTGGATCGGAAGAGGAGAAGGGGAGAGGGGCGTGGCTGCGCATGGAGAACGCCGGCCACGGCAAGTGTAAAAGGGGGAGGAGAACGAGGAATCAGGACGACTGTATAAGATCGTCATAAGGGGTACGCAGCCACAGGGGGCTGCGTGCGCCTCGGCCGCAGGGGGCCGTAGGGGAAGGAATATACAATATAAAATTATACATATATATATATTTGTGTTTTATTATTTTTTTATTTTTTTTTATTATTATTATTGCATAATTTGTCAAAGGATTGTCGTAAGTCCCCACACTTACGGGGCCAGGTAAACAATATAAGGTTGTAAATTGTAAACTGATAGTGAAGGGAAGAGTAACAAGTGGGGCACCACTATGTCATACGGGACAGGGTTGGGAGGGTGGGGGAACACCCTCACTACCCCACTACAACACATATGCACCACACTGCCACCCCATAGGGAGAAATTAATTAAGTACAGCATAGAGTGGACCCAGGGGACGGATAACAAAATGTTAACACCATGGCCGCCTAATGGTAGTTTCGATCCATATGCCCAACATTCACTGCTAAACCATCTGCACAATACATACAAGGGGAAGAAGTTGGCGAGCCATGTGGAGGTGTTTAACTTATGGAGGATGTTCCAGGGGTCCCGACCAGGACCAAATGGAATGTTCACTATGGGGGAAACACCGGAAGAAAAGGAGATTAAGAAAGAAGGAACGGATGGGGAAAAGGGGTGTGAAAGGACAAAGAATACGGGGAATGAAGGAGAGGGAGGAGAAAAGATTGATAAATTAGACAACATAAAAAAGGAACCGAGCAACGAGATACCCATAACACCGGGAGTGAAAACAGAGGGAGAAGGGTTGTACCCTTTAAGAGAATTAGGAGAAATAGAAGGACAGTTAAGGGCGGCTGAAGGATACTCGAACCCGGCATACAGCCCTCCACCATATGTGGCTCATAGGAAGATGCCAGTGGGGGAGGGGAGGATTGGAGAAGAGCAGATTGTAGAGATAGGACATGATGAGTGGGTAGCTGCACAGATATTATTAAAATTACGGGGTTCACTAACGGGAGAAGAGAGGGAGGCAGTAAAGAGAACAGACGAGGATAGTACAAGGGAGAGTGAGATGAAGGGGGAGGAGCTATTACGACAAAGAGAAGAGATTTTAGAGGAAAAATTGGCAAAGCTAAGGGATGAGCAGAATGAATTAATAAAACAGCTTGAGAAGGAGGAAAAAGAGAGAGTGAGGAAAAGGAAAGAGGGTAAAGACGAATTGGACAAATTAAGGGAACGAAATGAGGAGCAAAGGATAGAAGCTGAAAGGGTAAAAGCAGCAGCAGACAGGGTGTCAAGAGTAGTGTTGAGAGAAAAAAAGAAGGATGAAGAAGATAAAGAAAGGGAAATGGAAATATGGAGGAGGAGGGTACTATCAGAGGCAGCTAAGAAATATGAAGAGGGGAAAGCAATAGAAAGAGAAAGGGTGAAATGGGAAAGGAAGAAAGAGGATGAAAGAATATTGGAACAGATGAGCAACGAAGTGATGGAGGAACTAAAAAGGAAAAGGCAGGAAAATAGTAGGGAGATGGAGGAGAGGAGTGAAGGGGAAAGAGAAGGGAGAAATAGGGAGAGTGAAAAATGGGGGGATGTATATAGAAGTAGAGAAGTAGCAACAACATCGACACCAGGGGGAGCAGTTGGTAACAAAGGAAGAGGAGAAATGGAGCTAATAGACTTAGAAACAGTAACAGTAAAAGGGAAAAAGGCAGAGTGGGGGATACCATTTATGACTGATTTTTGCAGTGAGGAGGAAGAAGGAGTAGAGAGGGGAGGAAGAAAGAGTGAAAGGGAAAGCTTAGATAAGCTGTACCTCACTAGAACAAACATAGACTCGCCATGGATCAGTAAGAGAAGGGAGGAGCTGGAACGAAGTGAGGAGAGGGTGCAACAACTAGTGGAAAAACAAACCCATGAAGCCACACCATCGCCATCTCCATCACGCCCTCCCCCATCGCACCCTACATGCTCAACAGCCACACGCTCGCTGCGCACAATAAAGCTTGCGCCCTTCATGGACGAATTGACTCCCTATGCATGTCGGCTTAGAGACCTCCCTAGCCGCAGGCAAGACAGACAAATAAACATACCCATATTAAACACAGGAAATGACGAAAAAAGGGGAAAGGACGGAGAGGGAGGTAGGAGCAGGGGTAGTAAGGACGAATTTGAAGTGGTAAAGGAAACGGGGGAAGAGGAGGGGTGTGAGGACTCAATATTATGGAGTGTAAAGGGTGACACAAGACACAACTTAATGCCACTGTTGGAGAGAGGAGGGGTTAGACCGCAGTATGTACCTTGGAAGCATACGGATAAAGAAAATATAAAATGTAGGCTCCCATCACTAAGTGGAGGTGCGGGTAAGTGGATATATGAAATGGAAAAACACACCGCAGGACAGAAACTAGCAGTAGGAGATGTGAAGGGCCTGTTAATATCAATATTAGGGGATAGAGCGGACGACATTTGGAAGAGAGCGGGATTCCATGGGGTAACAATAACGAACACATTGCATGATGCGGCGCCATTTGCGAACTGCAGACATGCGCTATGGCAGGCATTGAGAGTACAGTACCCAGACACATCAGACATAGGAGCAATTACTTCCCGTAAGATGCGTGAGAATGAGGATCCTGTTGATTATATCCAGGATATTCAAGAGAAGTGGCGCATGGAAACTAGAGAACAATGGGATAAAACACCAGCCATATTTTATCATATACTAGTACAAGGGCTCCCAGAAGGAGTTCAGAAACAACTAAAGAAAGTAGTGGGAATGGAAGCAAAACCATGGCCAGAAATACAGCTGACTATAGTACATCACTGCAGGATATGGCAAGGAAAAATGAAACAAAAGGAAGAGGACAGGAAAACAGAAGAGGCCAAACTAGTACAGAAAAAACTTACTAAATACACAATGGAAGGGGCACTAATAACTACGCCCACACCAATGGCCCAAAGCCCCACACAAGTAGTGGCTGCACAAGATCCAGCTCAAAAAGCACCTCCACAAAGTATAATACAGCAAGTGCCGCCACTGCAATTACACGCACCAAACATGGGAGGAGGGTACCCAATGCAAGGAGCTGGGTATTATAGTTATAACAGGGGGAGAGGAGGATTTATGAGAGGGAGAGGATACGGATATAATACCCAACAGCAGGTGGGGGGACTTGGAAATTCCTACCCCACAGGGCAACCGGTATACCAGGACAACACAGGGAGCTTCCCATGGCAGAGCAGGGAACCACCCGTGTGTTGGAGTTGTGGATTACTAGGACACATGTCACGTACGTGTAGGGTCAGGCCAGGAACACCAGCATGGAATGAACAGGCACAACCTAGGCCATCACAAGAACAGCAGGGCATACAACAACAACAAATAACGCAACAACAGCCACTGCCACAACAACAAGTAGCGCTAACACAACAACCCCAAACTCAACAAACGCAATTGGGTAGGGTGACGGTCTTGGGACACAACCCTTACACAGGGAATGGCCAATCATTGTACCCCCAATAGGACAGCCCACAGACGGCCTTGGTGTGTCCCATCCTGTCAGTAACACCTAATAGTGCGGAGGAGCCACGCATAGAGGTAACGATAGGTGACAAAAAATTATCATTCCTTGTTGACACCGGGGCAACCCGGTCTTGCATAAGGGAAGGTAAATTTAAGATGTCAGGCGAAGCCATGAACACCCAAGGATTTTCTGGGGCTAAAGGGTTGGTTCCTTTTACTGATAACGTTCCCTTATCTATCGGAGATTATGATCTGTCAGTTCCACTTTTGTATTATAGTGCCTCACCATTAAATATACTGGGGAGGGACATAATGAATAGGTTGAATATGACGATCTCCTTTACAGAGGATGGTATAATTTGCTCTACTCCAGGGATTAACATGCTAGCAGCACGACAGATTATGCAAGCATACTGCGGACAGACAGCGATTAGGGCGGAACCAGTAGATGGCGAGCTATTCCAGTATTGGACAGACATGGCATTTGCATGGATGCCAGGGATAGAAGGGAAAATATGGAGGAGGCCAGCAGCTTATCTGTTCCGACCAGAAACACCTGTTAATGAACAAGAAGGAAAGGTGTTTGTAATGGACATTGAGAGCATTATTGCAACAGCTGATTATATTGCTGTGCACGCCCAAGACAAAGAAGGAAGAGCATGGAGGGCAGTGATAGCACTAGCAGAAGGATGTAGGTTGACCCAGGTGTCAAATGAGGAGCTGTTCTCAGAAGAAAAGGAGGAGGGGGAAATGGTGTTCATGATGAGTGTAGAAATATGGCTAAGAGTGGCTCACAAACAAATAGCGCAGAAAACTGCGATGGCACTTGAGGCACCTGCATGCACCCCAGTCCCTTTCTTTAAGGAGGATATGTCAAAGGTGCCCAAATCATTATGGACCATTAGCCCTTATGACGTAGGATGCATAAAAAGCATAGGGGGTGTACGGATAAAATTGAAAAAAGGTGACATACTACCAAGAGTAAAGCAGTACCCACTGTCAAAAGAGGCAGATGAGGGCATATATGAAACTATAACGGCCCTTATAAACAATGGCATATTGGTCCCCTCAGAATCACCATGTAACATGGCTGTGTACCCAGTGAGCAAGGCTAAAGAGGGGTCTTGGCGCTTCATACAGGACCTCAGGCCCTTGAACAACATAGTAGAAGCAGAATATCCAGTAACAGCAAACCCGGCCACAATATTGTGTGGCATTCCAGCAGAAGCATCACGATTTACAGTAATAGACCTTAAAAATGCATTTTTCTCAATACCATTACACCCCGACTCACAAGATTTGACAAGTTCCACTTACCGAAATACAAAATGGAAACATACCAGGTTACCACAGGGGTATTGTGAATCACCCTCAATTTTCAATAGAGTAATACAGATGGATTTGGGTAACGTTGAGGTGGAAAGCACAGTGTTACAGTATGTGGATGACATAATAATTTGCAGTATAAACGAAAGTAAATGCAGAAAGGACTCCTTAAAAATGTTGACTATATTGGCTGAAAAGGGGTACAAGGTAGACATAGAAAAAATACAATACTGTCAGGAACAGGTACTTTACATTGGCCAACTGATATCCCAACATGGAAGAAAGATTGCACCACAAAGAGCACAGGCCATCTCAAGCACTCCCATGCCACAGACTGTGAGAGAACTGCAGCAATTTCTGGGGCTGTGCAACTACTGTAGAGCATGGGTATTTGATTACAGTTCATACATTGGACCCCTGCTTGAGGGTTTGAAGGAAGCAAATAAAGGGGAGAAAAAGTTGGGGTGGACTATGGAAATGAGGGAGGCATTTGACAAATTGAAGGACGCGATATCAACAGCTCCAGTACTGGCATCCCCAGACTATGAGCGACGCTTTTTTATATTTTCACATTGCGACTCAGCAGTAATGAAAGCAGTATTGGCCCAAAAAACAAGCATGGGCTATAAACCAGTAGCATTTTACAGCGGTCACTTAGACCCCGTGATGTTAGGCCACTTCCCTTGCGAACAAGGTCTCGCTCCAGCTGCTTTTGCAGTAGAAAAAGCATCAGCAATAACCATGGGGTGTCCAACTACACTGTTTGTGGAACATGCACTATTTGCAATATTGAATAAACCCAAGTCCACACTAACGACACAAAGGGCATCAGGTTATGAGATCATTTTGTCTAGGGCTGAACTAGCGATTGTTAGATGTAGCACTGTTAACCCTGCAAGATTCCTAGCAGAAATAATTGAGGAGGGAGATTACGCCCACGACTGCACCAAACTAAATGAAATATATTCATGCACTAGAAAAGTTGAAGAAAATGCACTAGAGGGAGGTGAGCTTTTGTTTATTGATGGGTCATCAACTATTGATCAAGGAGATGGGATACGGAGGACTGGGGCAGCAGTGGTAAAAATGATGGAGGCGCCGGTGTGTGTGGCTATGAAGTGTGTACAGTTACCACAGCATTACTCTGCTCAAGCCGCAGAACTAGTTGCACTAATATTGGCATTAAAGGAAAGTTTTAACAAACGTGTAACAATATATTCCGACAGTGCATATGTTACATCCACTGTCCACTCAGGGCTATCAAAATGGAGAAGAAGAGGGTTTAGGAGAGCTGATGGCACTCCAGTGCAACATGCCCTCTTGTTGGCTGAATTAATTGAAGTAATAAACGACCCCCAAGAGCTAGCCCTAGTAAAATGCACCGCACACACCAATGGTGAAGACCACGTCTCTGAAGGGAATGCAGCAGCAGACGCACATGCGAAATATGCTGCATACTTTGGTGAGATATGGAACCCCACAGAGTCACATAGAGGGAGAGGGAGGGGAATGGCTAGGGAGATGTTAATAAGAGAAGGGTACACCCATCTCCCAGCCACACAGATTATGGAATTACAAGCGGCTGCACCAATGGCCGAAAAGGAAATATGGGTAAAAAGAGGATGTACAATGTCACCAACCGACGCACTATGGCGCCAGGGTGGTACTGGGAAAGTTGTAATACCGTTGGCACTTTTAAATACCGCCCTGAGCCAATTACATCACCCAGCCCATACAGGCAAGGAAATAATTGCAGCACGAATTAGAGAAGATTGGTTCTGTCCCGAGTTAAATTCTCATGTGTCAAATTTTATCAGCAATTGTCTCACATGCCAACAGTTTACGGCCGGTCATACCCTAAAAGTGATAAGAGGTACCATACCCCGGCCAGAAGGACCTTTTCGGCACCTTCACATTGACTATGTTGATATGATCAACATATGTCAAGGTAATAGGTATATGATTGTAGTAGTATGCCCATTTTCTAGGTGGATTGAAGCAGGGCCCTGTTCACACCCAGATGCATTTAGAGCAGCCAAATTCCTAGTAAGGGAGGTCTTCCCCAGGTGGGGAGTGTGCGAGGTGTTAAGATCAGACAATGGCCCGCATTTCGCAAACGAAATGTTCCAACATATCACAGCCCTGCTGAGCATAAAGCACAAATTTGCATGTGCATATCACCCACAGGCTAACGGTCTATGTGAATGCCTGAATGGCTTATTGAAGGAGGCAATTGCAAAGATACAACAAACAACAAAGAAAAGTTGGTTGTATTGCCTTCCGTTAGCCCTATTCGAACTAAGGAACAGGCCAGGGTCCGACCACCACCTCACCCCACACGAGGTGGTTACTGGACGTCAAATGCGCCTTCCCCTAACGCCAACGTCAAGGGCATTCACTGACCACGAAAGTTCAGCGAGTGTACTAGGTGATGAAATGTATCAATATGTGTCGTCTTTGATTACTAGTGTTGTGTTTGTGTCTCAACAGCTCGAGCGCACGCGGGGCGGGTCCACCAGAAATAAAGAAGAAGGCGCCAGTACAGAATTAGAAAAAGAGAACTTGTGCAAACTTGCCAAAGGTGACCACGTGCTACTTCGCAATTTCAATAGGAAGTGGAACGACAAAAGGTTCACCGGCCCACATCTGGTAGAAGACGTATCACCAAGAGCAGTAAAACTAAAGGACAAGCGTGCCTGGAACCACCTACATGATGTAAAGATATACAAACTGCAGACCCGCCCCAGCGCCAACGACAGGTCCATTGGAAGAACAGCAACAACATCCCCGACAGCGGAAGGAAGTTCTACCACAGACAACGACCCAATTGTTCCCTTACCGTGTCACTACCCAGCTACCCCAGAGACAACAACTGACGAAGAAAGGGGTGATCCCTACACTGCCCACCCCATGGTCACACGTTCAAAGAGTAAAAATACTTCCGCCATCTGAGCGCAAAAAAAACCCCCCCCCGCCCATTGACTCCCAAGGACAGTTGTAACTTAAACTGAAAGCCACTGGCCGCACAAATACACATGTAAACACGTGAATGTTCTCTTTTTCTCTCGCACATACAGGAACTGCATATTATTGTATAATTGCAACTTAAACTGAATGTTCTCTCGCACAAATACACATGTAAACACGTGAATGTTCTCTTTTTTCTCTCGCACATACAGGAACTGCGTATTATTGTATTGTTAAGTAGAGAGCTAATTAACAAGTCCACTGTCCAGGCGTAGATGGTACTCCCAGACGATAATTACCCAGAAGAATTGTCACACCAATTTGTATACGAAATAAAAAGGCCAACATACCTAAAAAGAAGAAGGGTACGTGTCTACTACACAGCCTTCCTCCTGGCCATAGAATATTACATGCCCCACCTCCGCCCATACTTGCCGGTCCTAAGAGACCGATCACTTAGAGTAGCGTGGGAGCAGCTCTTCGCCTGGGCACTGAATGACTATTTGATAGGGAGAGCTTAAATAAAACAAAACTAACATCTAAAAACGAGCATTTCTGAGAATTTTTAGGCGGGCAACTTTAACGTCGCAAGAATACGCTGCCAGGACTGCAGCAAGGTAAGAGCAAAATGCAGGTGAGATTAGCAGTTGTAATAAAAATAATAGGGATTTTGATGATCACCGGATTTTTGGCTGCCTCTGTCTGGCAGTACAGCTGTGCTATCAATTTTATTGCTGCACCCAAACCTAATATACCCCCGTTCCTTGCTGCAACAGGTGTTACGTCAGGTGGTAGTAGTAACATTGCACCCAAGCAAAATAGAGTTAAACGCAGCACATACTCAGACAATAAAGGTATTGATAATTATGTACAAGATTCAGCACACGTCACAAACAACATATGGTACCAACACATGACCTGCATTGGTAAGCAGACAACTGAGGATAGCTGCTACGTCTGCTCATTAATACCATACGCCATGAGTGATTCACGAACATTTGTTGCCACAGAAATAAATGAGAAGATAGCGCAGTGCATAATATACTTGGCACTGTTCCAGACGAAAGGAAGATTCCAAGGAACTGTAGTGCACATGACATGGAAAACACGAGACTCATACCCATATGAAAACAACTTCCTCAAGACCTACTTGAGTTATCACAAGACCAGTTTACATGCTGAAGCATTCAAATATATAACAAGTGGCCCTGCAAAAGGAGAAACACAGAAAGTAACACTGCAGTATCTACCATGTGATTGGTACGCCACTGAAGTTCCGGGTAAACAAGGATGCTGGGAGAGGCCGCTACTGACGATAACAGGAAAGGTGTATCTGGACAACAGCTGGGAGATAGGAGTGATTGGCAGCAACATGGTAACAAAAGAAACTATCTCAACCATCGAGACACACAATCACCGATGTTGGACGACGTGGATCAAGTATGTACCAATGCTCACGTGGGTAGAAGAAGATGAAGACCCAATAACGATCCTACCGTTGACTGCGCCCAAGGTATGCTACCAGCATAAAGGAGAGGTGGACGTAGGATATAACACCAATTGTGCAAGTGTGACGGAGTTACCTGAGGGGGGAGCGGCAACAGCAGTAATAATGGACCATTATTGGGCCTGTGGAGAAAAGGCGTACCATACACTGCCTCCCCTGTGGAATGGTGTGTGCACAATGGTACACGTCAATGTACCATCACTAGTGGTACCTAAGAAGCACGTCAATGTGGCGAAATTTCCTAGAATGGATGAAGGGGATAAGAGAAGAAAGAGATCTGCACCACTTCAGGAGGAGCAAGGGAACAGGACCAACAGCAATGACACTGTCCTAAATAGAAGAAAAAGACAAGGAGAGCCGCTGAAAGGAAATTACCTGTGGGGAAGGTCGGAAACGGCACTAACATCAATACCGCCAGAACACAGACTATTTAGCAGAGCAGCAATGTTCTTCTCCTCAATAATACACCCGGGACTACAGGCTTACGCAAACGCAAAATGGCTCCAAATAACTAGATTGGAACTAATGATGACCATCAATTCTACAGTAAATGGGTTCAACGCAATAAAAGAGGAGCTGCGAGCTGTAAGGATGGTAGCACTCCAGAACAGATATGTATTGGACCTTCTCACAGCAATGGAAGGAGGAGTTTGTGCAAAGATAGGACAATCATGCTGCACGTTCATACCTGCCAATGATGCTGACAATGGTACACTGACAGAAGCAGTTTCGCAATTGGCCCAGATGCACTCCAAAATGATGGATGAAAGCAACGGTGTGAACAAGGATAAGAGCTGGTTTTCACTATTATGGTCATGGATGCCATCCTGGCTGTCAGATGGACTGAAAATAATAGTGGGCTGTACTATATTGGCTGGAGCTACCCTGATCATAATTAGATTTTGGAAGGCACGGAAGGCACGCACTACTGACGAGTTGCTGGAAATGGTGGGAATGCACCCCTTGATGCCAGCAGACGACGGCCAGCATACAGGTGTAATAATACAGGAGAGGGAGAAGCTGCGCACCCAAATAATCACCAACCATCTAGACCCACCATCAGTGAAGATCGAGAACCCAAGAAACCCCAGGAGCTACATAGGAAGATGGGTATACTGTACTCCTGGAGGTACCTGTGAATATATGTATTGGTCCTTTGAAGATCATGGAAACCATTATGGACATCTCGGAGGAATAACTAAGATATGGCGAGTAAGAGGAGATAACGAGAAGGATATGTTTGTGGTCGACAAGTCGACCAGAGGGGGGACTGAAGTGGGAGAATGGAAGACCAGGCTCCCGTCCTTCGCCTCTCACGCTTGGCCTAGAGGGTCACGACCCAGACACCCGCCACGAGAAGAGTTTGTCCATTTACCAGACGACCAGATACCCTGGTACAGGAACATACGGATGTGTCCATCTGCCTGCCCAGCAGCCCGCACTGGCCATGCCGACACCTGCGGCACGGATCAACTAGACTAAAATCTACACGTCGTTAGAGATGCCATGACGACCTAGACAACGGGAAGCACATCTGTACAAATGTACACACTGGACATTCCCACACCAACCTACACGAAGAATATACTCAGTGCTATGACGTAGGCGACAGGCATATTCACGGACGTGCATCTTTATTATTTTTACATAGGCTTTCAGAATGCAGAAACGCAAGACGCGTCATGAACTCTTCTACTAGCTTGCTCACGCTTCTCTTGAAACCAGTTACCGCCATGAGAAGTATAATGAAGACACAATACTGGTCATGAAATTATATGCTCCTATAACCTAAAGCACCTGTGCACCAAACGGACAACTTATGCACCAGGCCCAAGTAGGCCTCAAACAAGAGCTCCCGTGGACATTAACAAGGCAAGAGTCAGTTGCTGATCCTGCAGAATGAGCTCGGCGAAGCAACCAGACAAGGTCGCAATGTTGCAAACCCACATTCCAAGAGCAAATCATCAAAGGCACGATGTTGCAACCTCGTACTCCGTGCACCAACGTTAAAGTCACACCGACAAATTAAACCGGACGCGCAGTAGAAAAACAATATTAATTGTGCAGAATTCTGCCTCTTTCACGGTCCCTCCCCACGTGACCAAGCCGAACCTGACGAGATGCCAAACCCAGGAGAACAGAGGCGTCTGGATCCCTCGCTACGAGACACTGGCAGATACACTTGAAAGGCTCAATGGACATCTGCAACAGTGGGAGCGGTCCCCCATCCAGCTATGAATAAGTCCTCACATTGTCTGCATGTACCCATAGTGAAACATTGTTGCAACTTACAGGTACACCGAGAGCTGGGAACGACGGTGGTCCCAGGCTGGGAAGCTCACGGGCGCCCCAATCAGAACATGGGGCTCTTATCACTGACGCCAGCAAATTTAGCCAATCCTCAGGAGTCTTCATGTAACAATTCTCATGTATCTAATTGTAGGGACAACCCAGATATACCACCTGACTACACCTTGTCCACTAATATCATTCTCTATATGTGTGCTATACTAACCCTACCACTCGAACACCCAATTAAGAGTGGCAATAGGTTTTTTGTTAACTTTCTGAAGTGACGCAAGTAGCGCGTCATAATACAGTAAAAAGGGCCTGCGAGCCCCACGATTGTGTGTGTGTCAGGACGAACGCGTACGCTCCTTGACCCATCCCTGCCGTTTTGTCTAATAAACAGCAGAGTCACCTTGCTCCTTGTGTGCGTCTCATACTCTATCTCATCTCATCTGGGATATACACGGGAGGAGTTGGGGCCTCCCTGCCTGGAGGTCCGCGGACGGCCCGGCCGACCCCGGCAGAATTTCCCCCCCGACAAAACTATAGCACTTCATGAAGTTACGGCCTGCCACCCTTGCTCACATTCCAGGTGATAATCTGCAGACTGCTGTCACTGTTGCAAGAAAGTCAGGGTTGGTGTGTCCAACCAATAAGATAATTATGGTCGAAGGACTTTCACCCACAGGATCTTCCCCTGCATCGCTTACATGGCAAGTAATGGAGGATCGTAAGAAGACAGATTCCACAGGTCATGTGAGTACTCGCTCAGGAACATCAACTGGGGTAGTCTTACAAAAGCAAACCGTGCAATAATACCCGACTAGGTATTGAGACAAATCCTTGGTTCTCATCCCTTCTCCCATGGGGAAGAACCCTTTTCATGTGGCAAGGGCGGTGTGGCCAGAGTCCAATAATCCCCCATGTGGTGGTGCACCAAGGGAAGATCACATGGGGGGGATCCCCCTCATGGAGGAGGGATGACACCCTACGAGTGACACAACACGGTATATCCCATACAAGTATCCAAACTCCTTCACCCTCTTACCCTTTCCAAAGTGTTAAGGTCCTCAGTACTTCTATGTATGCAAACAAGGTAGATGTTGGTCCCCCCTTTTAAACTGCAATGAAGAAGATGCGAGGAGTGCAGAAGAGCAGGCCAGAGAACCACAGTCAGTAATCCAGCCTATTCAATATGGCTGAGCTAGACTAACGAATAAAAGGTGAACAAGGACTTACAGCAGAGACCAGTGTTTCGAGGAGGAGCTATGAGGAAGAGGACCATGTTCGCCGCACCTGTGAATGCTGAGATACCCGGGAAGAGGTACTGGCTGGTACGGCAGGATGGCAGACAACGGCATATCCCTTCCTCCTGAATATCTCCTCTTCCTCTCTCAAATATTCATGCTTCTCTGCCACTGCTCCCTCTTCTAGCTTCATTCATATCCTCGGTTCTTTGCTTGACTTTTTCTTTACTTCCTTTTCTCCAGATGGCTGCTCAGTCTACTTATCAATCTGATCATTGTTCACTTTCTTTTCATCCTCTTTTACCTGACTCCTCCTCTAACCCACTTCCTTCTATATCTCTTTTATGCTGCAATCTTCACTCGTTTAATTCTTCTTTTTCTTCTTCTCTTACCTCTAAGCTTTCTTCTTTGGAGCAATTCTACTCTCTGTCATGAAGCCTACCCCCGGGGTCCCAGTCCAAGTCCAGCAACCCCGGAAGCAGGCATCAAGTTATTCCAAGCAAGCCCAACAACCCCTGCTAGGGGCTATTTGGGTGCAGTCCTGGCGTCTATGGCGCCAGGCTCATATGGAAAGTCAGTCCTGGCACCATAGGCGCCAGGCTCATAGATTAAAACTTACCTGATGCAGACCATGCTGCAAACTTACCTGGTGCAGACCATGCTGCAAGAGCTCCAAGCCAAAAGAGGCTTGGAAGGGACTACTTTACCTAGGGACTATTTTTTTACTCGGGTGGGGCTGGGGAGGAATACTTACCTGGGACTACTTTGGAGGCTATTTAAACCACGCCCGAAGAGCAGCACACGCTTTGCGTTATTCTGCATCCAGCAGCGTAACGCCCAATGTGCCTGCTTGTCTGCATCCAGTTTTCTGCCACGCCCGCCTCGAGTCTGGAGCTCCTAGAAAAAGGGAGAAAGAAGGAGAAAAGGTTAGAACAAGAGCAATACCTTTGATCCTTACCTGAATTTCCGTTCCATCGTGCCTTCGAGCTGGAAGAAAGAAGTTATTTTATGCGTGTCGCCTCGCCTGCTGCAGCGCCGCGCTGAACTCACCGGCCTTCGCAGCATCTTCACATTCCACCGCATCCTTCTGCATGCTCCCGCCGCACTCCGGCACCTAAGGGGAAGACAAGAACAGCAAGGTGAGCCAAGGGAATACACAGAGGCAATATGAGTTACCCCCCATAGACTTACCTGATTTTACAACCAGGGGTACTGTTCCTCTTCATGGGTCGGCTCAGCTTCCACTGCATCCTCGCCCAACCCCAGACCCTAAGGGGAAACAAAAGGACAGCAAGGTGAAACAAAGGGACAAACAATGGGAAACCTCCTCACCACAATAGACTTACCTGATTTTACCGCCGGAGGCATTATTCCCCGATACTTCATACTTTCTCTCAGCACCTGAATAAGGGAGAAAGCAACAGGTTACATATTGACATTATTTTATCGAACTGTGTTGGATAATACAAATCCTTACCTGAATATTACCGGTTGCCACGAGGAACTCTTTGCTAGGGTCAAGCTGCAACCTGCAAGGAATCGGACAGAGTGAAAGTCAGACATTTGAACTCTTACGAACTACATACTTACGGCATCTTGCTGGGAATCTCAGAGTCAATATTGTTCTGGAACTCACCAATTCCTTCGAGCCAGTGAAGCAACTGGTTATCTACACGCCCCTGCGCTCAATGCAGGATGGAGAGCTCATCTTTCCAAACCATCAGGTGAGACTATAAGAGGGGACATCAAAGGTGATCAGTGGGGAGAACAGCGGGAGTGAGGGAGGGTTAACACTCAACTCCACGGGTGGTTAATTCCCTTTCTCCATTTTCAGAAGAATATTCCTACGGGCCAAACTAATGAAGCTAGTTGGGCCAGTCCAGTCTGTCATCTCGGCACTACGCGTCACATTGGTGGAGACCGCAGCTTTCCAGTTCAGATCGACGCCCATGTGGGAGCCAGGTGAGTGTAACACTCTATTTCTGTTGATTCTGCCTCTACTCTTTTTAACATTGCCCTACCTTCAACACTTGATCTCTTACTTCCTACTTGTTCTATAAAGCCATCTCAATCTTGGTTTTCCTCTGGACTTTGTTCCTTTTGGTTGGCCTTACGCAGGGCCGAAAGTAGGCAGAAAAATTCTCATACCCTTAAAGATTTACATACTTTATCTTCCCTTCATTCTTCATATGACTCTTCTCTCTTGGCTGCAAAGAAACAATATTTTTCTTCTCTTACTCTTTCTCATCATCCTCAACACATTTTGCAACTCACCCCACCCTCCTGGTCCTTCTCTTTCTTCTCCTCTGGCAGCTACTGATATTGATGACTTTTTTACCTGTAAAGTAACTTTGCTTCATTCATATCTTCACTCATCTTGCTCTCCTCATTCTCCTCTATCTGCTATTTCTTGTTCTTCTAGCATTTCTCCTTCACTCTCTTCCTTTTCCTCTCTATCTGATTCCGACACTTCATTTTTCTTGTCTAGGGCTCACCCCACGGCATCCCCCTTGGATCCGATTCCTTCTACTCTCATTTCAACACAACATCTAACTTTTCTTACCCACCCAACTCCTATTCTCTCCATATGATCAGTCATGACCCCCCCTACCGCTATCCAACTGTATATGACTGCTCAGTACTCAAGGGTCTCCTAGTCAAGAGAATATGACTGACTATTACCCAGCTGTAACCTAGACAAACGCATGTGAATGACCAATTCCTATGGTTAATTTAATGCTACTACTGTAATTGCACAAGCAGACACTCCACAGCCTGAACGTGAGAAACCAAGGTGAATGTATGATATACCATGTCAACATCTGTATGTATTAATGATACACCATGTCAGTACACATGTAACTTTCTTAGCACCCGGATGCCCGAGGGTTAGGTGCGCTCTACAAATGCCAAAATAAAGAAATGACTAAATACATTCCCTCTATATATTCTCCTTTCATTCCCTATCTTACTGTTTTGATGAGCCTTTCTCTTACATCTGATACAGTCCCATCTTCTTTTAAACATGCTGTCATGATTCCTATTCTTAGGAAATCCACACTAGATCCCTCTCTTTTTCCATCCTATTTCGTTGCTCTCCTTTTTATCTAAACCTCTTGAACATGTAGTCTATGGTCACGTTTCCTCTTTTCTTCATCTTCACTCTCTTCTTCCTCCATTCCAATCTTGGTTCCGTCCTACTCACTCCACTGAGTCTGCTCTACTTCATGGATCTAATTCTTTACTCTCCGCATGACACAGCCGGCTTTCCTCTGTTCTTATCTTACTTGATCTCTCAGCTGCTTTCGATTGTTACTTCCGACTTTCTCAACTCTTGGACTATCTGCTTCTGTTCTTAAGTGGTGTCATTCTTATCTTAGTGATCGCATATACTGTGTATCCTGCGCTGGTCAGCTCTCTTCTTCCTACCCAGTTCTCAATGGTGTTCCACAGGGCCCTGTTTTAGTGCCTCTTCTATTTTCTTTATACATTATTCCTTTGTTCGGTCGTATTTCTTCATTTACCTTGTCTTGTCACTTTTATCCTCACGATTCACAGATCTTTATCTCTTTTCTTCTGAATTGTCTTTGTCTCTTCATGTTGTTTCTTCTTCCTTGCTTGCGATCAAGACCTGGACAGCTTCTACATTCCTCCATCTTAAGTTCTCTAAGACAAAGGTTCTTTTCTCTCCTTCTTCTTCTCCTTGGCCTGTCCACCCCCCCCACAGGTCTTCAATTTCCCCATCTGTTCTTTCATTCTCTTCTCCTGCTCAGAATCTCAGTATTGTCTGTCTTTTTCTCTTCACATTTCTAATACTGCTTGTATTGCTGGCTTTTATCTCTATAATATCGGATGTGCTTGGTCCTTTCTTTCATTTCAGGCAACCAAACTTTTGATCCATTCTCTGTTTTTGATCATCTTATTTATTGCTCAGTTTTTTTCTTTGGTCTCCTTAAGACTTATCTCCTTCCTTTACATTCTGTTTTCAATTCCACTGTTCGTCTTTTATTTCAGTTACCTCTGCGTTCTTCTGTGACTTCCTCTTTTCGCTGTGCTTCTATAATTTCTTTTGATCTTTATCTTACTTTTAATTTCTTTACCTGGTTTACAAGGCCGTACATCGTCTGGCTCCCTCCTATCTTTGCTCTCTTTTTACTTTCCTTCCAGCTCTTCATGTTCTGTGCCTAAGCAACCTTGTGCTTCTTCTAGGTTTCCATTCTTTTTCACTCCTTGCTTCTAAAAACTGGAATGCTCTTCCATTTTCTATTCGTACTTATGATATGATATGATACGTCATTTATAACGCGCCTGTAAACAGGTGTTTCTAGGTATGACAAGACAAGGAAGGGTAGACAGAGGGAAGACAAAACAAATAATCTTACTAGGCCTTGTGTCAATTAAGATTGTGCAAGTGCGAGATCGAGAAGTGCAAGAGGAAGGGGAAAGGGGGTGAAGTGGGGGGAGAGGGAATGGGAATGGGGCAGCTATGCTTGGAGTAGTGCAGCCAGTGCAGCGCGGCTCTGGGTAAGTGCAAGAAGGCAAGGCATTGTTGAGGTTACATAGCTGAGCTCCCTTTATGAACGTGCATATGTAATGGATGAGATCACAGAGATAAATTCTGAGTCCAAATTTCCGAACAAACTCAGGAAGATGACAAAGTATTGTTTTATTAACAATTATCTAAAACAGGGAGTTACAACAAACATCAACGGGCCTGCGCTTGATTTCTCTCAGCAATCTTTTCACAAAACATAGTTTATATGTCAAAAATACATCAGAGGTGACATCATACTACGTGCAATAATGAAAAACCGCAAAAAAGGGGTGTGGGGGGGGGGTTCCTGGGAGTCCCTCTGCCGGACATTAGTCCAGGTTACGAGAGACCTACCCAGTGTCTTTAGCTCACTATCTTTCACAGAGGAGACATTTCCAAAACATATCAGTCTTTGTCCTGCCCTTGGGCAGTCCAGCACCAAAATGCTAGGCAATTCTCCTCTTATCAAGAGTACCAACAGCAACCCCAGACACATGTTTCGGCCTGGCTGGCCTCATCAGTAGCTTGGAGCTGTGCCTCTCTAAGAATAGTGAGCAAGGGGTCCCTGTCTGGTTCCCCTAGTAACTTAGGGTGAGACTCAAATATACTTAAATATGCAAAAAACAAGGGGGGTCCTGGGAGTCCTGGGTAAGTCTCTCGTAACAGGGACTAATGACACCTGTTTTCAGCCAGACATATCCTTTTCATGGCTGGTAACTTACCTACCAATCCTGGAACCACGTTCAAGTGCTACTTTCCTCAGACTATCGTATCTTCTCTGGGATTTTGTACAGTGTTTTCTATTCGTTCTATTGCAGATGGTGCATTTAATTGCTGTTTAGATATTTTTATCGAACCTTGATTGGACAGTCCCTTTATTTTGGACTGTGATCTTGAGTTGTTTGGGTCAGCCTGATTATAACCTTCCCTCGGCCCACAATACCATAAAAAGCAAAACGAGGTAGATTAACCAACTGCCCGGTTTTATCTTTAAGATTGCGTTGGGTTTTGGTCTGTAGAAGGGTGAGGGCTGTGTGGGCCATTTTACCCCTATCCATCCTTGTACTCCTGTGGAGCAGAATCCAATTCATTACAACCAGACAGGTTGAAACACACATTGTAAACTAAATCTCATTTGGTAGCGCGGCTGAACAGACTGGCTCAGACTCTAGAGAGTGAGGATTGATGTGATTTTTGGATAACAACTACCAGACTGTAAAGCAATGTGGATTGTCCACACCGGCATAAACCAAAAAATATATACATATTTAACACGCACTTACATTAACGGAAAGGGACAACACTGGTAAGTAAAGACTATGTACATATGAACAATCACAGCAGGGTGGACAGAAATATGGACACCCACCGCACTTTAGATTTGAAAATACAGTTACCCACTCTTTACACAGCTCAGGCATGGGGGGGGGAAATGGTGTTACACAAACCTAGCATATGCCTTATAATGATACGGTTGCACCAAAAGTAAACTCACCAACATTGAGAATAGTGTCCAGCAACCTCACAGGTAGGAACATACATTCCAAAGAACTTTTGGGGAATCGTTAATCACCTCAAAAGTCGCCCCTAGAGTTACTCAGGTTCTCAAAGCAACAGCGGATGCTTTAAATGATGACAATTCGTAATATAGAAAAGTCACGCTTTCTGGGTCTGGAAGGAGCAACTACATACCCTACAGTTCAGGAGCACCCCAAATGTGATACACAGGCTCAGGGACCACCGCCACCGCAGCAGATTTAGGACTCTCTACTGGAACGAATGAATTGGGAAACGGGGGCACCTCCTGAGCCCTGTCAACTCCTATGAAGCAATCAAAAAATCAGCACTAACCAGTAACAAGGGCCAGCCTTGACAACTACACACGCCTTTGGTTCCTGTGTTATTTGTCTCCCCAGAAGACTACAGGCATGGTGAGTTTCTGGGGCGAACCCTAACGGGGTTAGGAAGGCAGATGCAGAGTGTCTATTGGATTGGCGTTCCAGGCGGGCCTCTCCCTAAGGTGAAGAGTGTCAGCAGGGCAACAGGGCCTCCAGGGTTTCCAACACATAGGCCAGACGAGGCCAGTGCAATGGAGAGGGTGGGGGCTGGTGGGTCACGCAGTTCAGTTCTGCCCAGCTATTGAGAAGGCAGAGCTTTTCTAAGGGGGTTCCAGCTGCAGTTCTCTTGTCTACTTCTGATGGTCCTTCAGCTTCTGAAATCTTAGCTCCAGCAGTTATATCCAGAATGGGGGGGGGGCAGACCCCACCCCAGATATGTACCATTCAAACAGATAGTGCTTGTTTAATCCTGGACAACCAGTCGCTCAACACCAGCAGAGAAGCAGTGCCATCACTACGGCTGGTATGGCTGTTGGGGTGGTCTCGTTCCACTAACCAGTGCCAGCAGCTGGGTCATTCACACGCCGGGTGCCTTGACGGGCTTTGTACAGGAATTCTGGGAAGTTCATGGCCATATAGGGCAGCTAAGTACTTGAAAAGTGGGAGACATGGCCACCAAAGGAATTACATCCATAAACAGGACTTAGGCCAGGATAAACAGTCATTCTTTACTACATGGTCACTCAAAAGGCATTACTGTGGTAGAAATAATGGTGCCTGGCAGTGCTTCTTTAAAACTCTTAAAAAGGTAACGCTGCTGCCAGTCATTACAGGGTGAAACCTAAAACAAGCAAAGCGAAAAGGGAAAGAAGAGACAAGGGGCCTAGTTACAGTTTTGCCGGTTCCAGTAGATTTACCAGTATAATTGCTGGTAGTTCCTACATCGGCATATTTATCGGATCAGAAAAAAAAAGAATGATAAATAAAAGCTGGAGGTAAATCAGTCCCCTAGCGGCAGATAAATGCAGGAATTCTGGCAACCCTTTCCTATGGGTCTCCATAAAATGGGGATTTACCGCACTTTCCGCCGGCTGTAATATCCTGGTAGTTCTGGGATAGCAGGCGGTGGAAAGGGTAGGGTAAGTTTGCGGGTATCCCGCCAGTGGGAACCAGCACACTTGTGATAAGGTCCAATGTCTCCCTGCGGGCCTGCCCATAAGGGGGGCAGTGCCGCTGATTCCTGGGGTTAGATAAAGGCGTGGGTGCCCCTGTACAGGTAACTAATGAGCTCATCAACATGGGTTATGGGCTCCTTAATACCTCCAAAACATATCGGTGCAGCAGGTGAATGAGGTAAGAAAGACCTCCCTTACCAAGAGGTCATCTGCGCCCCAAGTGCCTCAGTGGATTTGATGGGAATTCACATTTAATTTGGGGGGAAAGCTGCAAAAAGAGACACATTTCCTACCACCATCTCTGTGACCCTTGCAATCTACCCCCCTTGCTCACCAAATTCTCACACATGCACTTCTATTATTGGGGCATAGACCTTTCCACCTTGGTGTCCTGCAGTAGTAGGGACACATGCATGTACTAGTATGACTGAGACAGGATTGGAGCGGCAGCGGCGCAGCGATGATGGCACAGGTATGGCAGTGCTCTGACACCAGGGTAAGAGGAGTTTCCCGGAACACAAGGGCAGGTCCACTACAAGTCTTTCACACCCAATGGTGACCAGCTCGGCCTCCTCCATCTTTTCCTGCCAAACAGTGCCTACTTACGGGCTTGCTTTTTCCCTCCCTTGTAGGCTCCCTCTATCAAGCTCTGAGATGTGTCTCTAGTCATGTGACCATATCCTCCTCCTTCAGCTTGCTGCACCAACGTGCCACGAATCCCCTCACTCTCACTCACCTATCTCTTGTTACCAGGCCATGTCCATTAACCTGCCTCTCTCAAAACCTAATGCACCGTAATGCACTCCCGGCCATCTGCCAAGCTGCTGACGTGTCCTACCTCATCACCTGTCGCCACCTTATCACAAAAACTTGCCCCCCACCTCTAGCCATGTCTGTGATGTCCTCATTACACCCCAATACAGCATCAAACATGTTGACCTCCAGGGGAAGGCAGAAGAGACATGATTGCTATTGACAAAGCAGACTGGACTTGTGCTGAACTCAGCCAAACATCCAAGAACTCCTTAGAACTCCTTAGAGCTTCTCTCAAACCACCTTATAGTGCTGCATTCCATCGATCCACCACTCACCTCACAGGTGTGGGGAATTCTCCCATAACATTTCCAACCTCATTGCCTCAGAATTCTTCGCAAACTCAACACATCTTCCTTCATAACTTCAATCTGCCAGGGACTCAAGCTGATAAAAGCTCCAGGGGCAGCTCATGGATTCTATTGACATAAGGCAACAGGTTCTGAAACCACCCGTAGCCGAGGGAGAGCACGCGGCCTTGTCTTCTCAGCCTCTGCCCATATAAATTCCCCCTTAGTACGAAGCTGACGATAACCACATGAGAATTACAGCCACCCTCCTTTTTGTTACCACCACAAACTCTTGTACAATGAATGCTAGATTATGAGTGGTGGTAATCCCCATGCTTGGCATCCACAGGACTCCATGGGCATTTTGGTGGATTTGACAAAAATAAAAAGGTTGGGTGGGCACCACAATGGTCAAACATATTCAAATAATGTTAGATCAATAGATCATATATATGAAAGTTGTGATGGCAGCACACACTGTAGCCTTGGCACCAGGTTGTGAAAACAACTAGAAAAGAAATTAGGATTGAGGACCGTCTGTTCCTGAGTATGCTCACTTGAAATACTCTTTCCAGAGTATGTATATATTTAATTGTTTTCAACTCAATCGTATGTCAATTTCACTCAAAAAGTTCAATTAAGGCAAGGTAAAGATTGATCTATATCCTTATTTCTGACACAAAAGTGTAACAGTTTATTATTTCTTAGGTATTAAGCCTGACAAGTCAGTGCCCAATTTCTCATGGCCAATGCATTTCGGACTTGGTCCATCGTCAGGGCTCCTAGGCAATGATTGTAAATCAACAAATATCCACCTATCACAGTGTGAACATTTGTCAATTAAATTAATATATGTTCACATCAAAGTACAGACATAAGATTTATACTAACACTACTTCAATTCATATCTGAAAATTCATACTTTCAATACAAGAACACTTTTTTCCTTCAAACATCAGGAACAGTGATGGGTGCGTTGATGGCCCCTACATATGCAAACACGTTCATGCATACATTTGAAAAGGACCATGTTCTAGAAATCACAGAATTGAAGGCACAAATTTCGAAGTGGGTGAGATTTATAGATGACATCTTTGGGATCTGGACCGGCACAGAAGAAGCGCTGCACAACTTCTTCACTTATCTGAATAATATTGACCAACGAATACAATTCACACATGAAGTGTCTAGAACAAGCATTCACTAGACGTTCAGATCGAGGTACATGAAGGCAAATACCTGACTAACATCTTTAGAAAAGCAAAAGACCGCAATAACGTATTGCACAGGCTAAGCTTCCACCAGCCAAGCCTGATAGAGAATCTGCCGTGCAGTCAAATGATGAGAGTGAAGCGGAAAGTAAACGGTCCCACCACATGTGAGAGAGAAATTGCAAAAATGGGTCCGAAATTTGAAGCAAGAGGATAAAAACCGAGAGAGATCAGGGAAGCCAAAGAACGATTAACTACTGTACAGAACAGAACAACACCACAAAAAACTACACCACCATAGCTTTTGTTTCCTGCTACTCATTACAAAGCAACAACATCAAATCTGTAATCAAAAAGAATTGGTGTACTTTGACAAATGATGTGTGAGCGGAACAAGTTCCCGATATTTGCATATAAAAGGAGCGCCAACTTGAGAGATAAACCAGTGAAGACCGGAACAGGGATGAAAAAATTGCCCACCACAAAGAAAGGGACATATCCATGCCTCCACTGCAGAAATTGTAACTTTATAACAAAAGGAGAAATTGTTAACCATCCCCGAACGGGAGAAAACATCAAGCTCAAGAATTATGCTACATGTGACAAACCAAATATCATATATGGGATCAAATGCCCTTGCAGTATTTATTATGTGGGACAATCCAAAAGACCAGGGAAAGTTTGCTGGAATGAACACTGATCCTGCATACAAACTAATAATGTGAACTCAGCAGTAGCCAGACACTGGAATCAGATGAAACATAATATCAGTCAGATAAGTATGCAAGTACTGGAAGTGGCCAGACCACAGAATTCTCATGGAGATCTTGGCAAAAGACTTAACCAACAAGAGTCTTACTGGATACAACGTCTAGATGCCCTTGGACCAGGGGGGATAAATGAAGAGATCAACTTTTTGTGTTCTTTGTGAAGGACAGAGCTATGACATGGATATGCAGTAATGTCTCCTGCTAATGTCCATTTTCATTATGATTACATTTGTTTGTTTGAACTATTATATGCATCCTTTTAAACAGACCCAGGAATACAATATACATGAATACGTCCCACATGTGTAACTTTTCCTCGGAAACTGTTCACTGTGGGACGTAAGGCAGTGCACCCACTGCCTGGTCATGTACTCCCGCTGCACAAGTAAGGCAGTGCACCCACTGCCTGGTCATGTACTCCCGCTGCACAAGTAAGGGAGTGCACCCACTGCCTGGTCATGTACTCCCGCTGCACAAGTAAGGCAGTGCACCCACTGCCTGGTCATGTACTCCCGCTGCACAAGTAAGGGAGTGCACCCACTGCCTGGTCATGTACTCCCGCTGCACAAGTAAGGCAGTGCACCCACTGCCTGGTCATGTACTCCCGCTGCACAAGTAAGGGAGTGCACCCACTGCCTGGTCATGTACTCCCGCTGCACAAGTAAGGCAGTGCACCCACTGCCTGGTCATGTACTCCCGCTGCACAAGCATTAGGCACACTGTAGTATTTACCCATGCATCAATTTACATTAGCGTATAAACTCACTAATCTGTACCATCTGAGATTAGTGTCACTGACATGCTCAATTAGTAAGTCACATTAGCCTAGCATCAGGAGTGTATTTTCACTCAGTGACCTTGATCTATTCCCTGGTTTCCATTTTAGGATTACTTTAATTAACACATATGTGTATACAGAGAGCGTCAATGTATTATTATACTCCATTCTCTTATTTTACAATTTGGTGACACTACCATCTTTTTAGCACACGCAGGCGCAATTGCGCCAAACATTGACTATATTCTAGCACGCATGCGCAATAGTGATTTGAAGCGGATGCACATAGATCACGCAATCTGAATAAAACGAAACAATACACAAACTAACATAGCTCTCAACCATTTGTGTTGGAAAGGCGGGTGAAATCACCCGATTTTGTTTTTGGCGGGTGAGACGCCCATTAGAATGAATGGGCGTGCAGGAGGCTTGGCGGGTGAGTCAGCCCTTTACAGGGAGGGTGACACCCGCCAAAAGCGGGTGAGTTGAGAGCTATGAACTAAGGCGTATCAGGTTGATGCGCTTAGTATATAGATAAGAGACACTATAATCTGTGAATGACAGATAGGCAATAACCCAGAGTGGAAACGTGGGATCAATTTGCGCATGCACGAAAATGACTAGCGTTACTAAAAAGCGCTCAGCCGAGTCGGCAGCCCCTTTGACCTGTCACTCGAGACTACAGGGGTAAGCGCACATACAGCAGGGACAGGAAAGAGGATAGAATATAGATAGGAGGCTGACGCTAACTCATGTAATTATGTAAATCCTACAGATCAGACAGCCAGACTGATCCACTTTCTGGGAAGGCAATGGAAGCTTAACTCACCAGTTTTACATTAATGTTTGGTTAAAGACACATGATTACTGAACAACCCCCTCCCACCCTTTTTGTTTGGATTTGAAGAGTGATACATCTTTAAGAGTTCATGTTATATACACTAGGGTCACTGTATATGATATTAATGTGAGTCTCTCTGTCCTCTTATTCTACACATCCTCTCATGGACTACACTTCTGATAGGGTATGTGCAATTTTACAATACTGTAGACAATTTTGCAAATGACACATGTGTAATGGTGTACATTGAAACTTCCCATGTCTGTACTTTGATGTGAACATATATTAATTTAATTGACAAATGTTCACACTGTGATAGGTGGATATTTGTTGATTTACAATCAGTGCCTAGGAGCCCTGACGATGGACCAAGTCCGAAATGCATTGGCCATGAGAAATTGGGCACTGACTTGTGAGGCTTAATACCTAAGAAATAATAAACTGTGACACTTTTGTGTCAGGAATAAGGATATAGATCAATCTTTACCTTGCCTTAATTGAACTTTTTGAGTGAAATTGGCATAATATTGAGCTGAAAACAATTAAATATATACATGCTCAGGAAAGAGTATTCGGAGTGAGCACATTTTGGTGGATTTGCCACGAGTGCTGGTTGTGCTGTGGTGAGTTTGATGATTTTTGGATGTAAAGGGGAGGATTTAGCTCTAAAGTGCACATTCAGTGCTGTGGTAAATCCTGCACACATTGTGTTTCTGCCAAAAAGAAGTGGCTGTAAATAAAGCACCACCGGAAACACACAACACCTCTGAGCTTCTAATAAGGCCCAGTGTCTTAACCCTGTCCCACTTGACCTGGCTGGACAGACCCCGCTGCCCTCCCCATCCTTCTTACCCAGACCCTCCCATCCAGGAAGGGACAGGGTAACATGACCTTGGTTCTCCTCTTTCGTGCAAGTACTAGGAATACACTAGCAACTGTAACCTACCCCACTACCCACAACATCTCAGCAACTCTCCCCCAAAACAGGTATAGCCAAGGTGAATTTACCCTGCATGGCGACTGGCCACTGTCCCCACGCCAGAAGGGAACGATACCTGCCAATCCTCTCCCCGGGCCAACTGAAAAGGAGAGGAGTGTTCTGGCAATCTGCAAGGAAATGCATGAACAGGAGTGGCCAACAGCCCTGAATCCTAATAGCCAAGATGCACCCTGAGGCAAGGCTGATCCATGGCATATAGGGGCCCATTGGGTGTATCCTCAGTAGGGCCCCAGCTGCATACCAACACCTGATTCCATTATCCACACTGGATGAGCCATGGGGTTTCAGTAGTCCATAAAAAAATTCCCATTGTAAAAACAATCCACTTCCCTTACCTCCTCATTTTCTCATTGTGACCGTTGATGATTTTACACCTCTGTATTTATTTCCTCTTTAACATCGTCTCTTGGTCTTTGGGAGTCCTTTAATCCTTCTTACTCGACACGTTATCCACTTTATTCTCTTAATTATCGTTATCCGTCCTCTTCGTTCTCACCCTCATGCAAACCTCCCCAACTCTGACTCATCCCTGCCGTTCATTCTCTGTGCCGCTCATTGCATCTCACTGAGTGCTGCTGGTGGACATCACAGTTTCCTTCCTAACCTCTCTTCCCTCCACTCTGATTGTGGTGCAGCCCCATTCTTGGCTAGACAACCCTTTTACACCACCATTCCTGATTGTCTTTCAGCTCATCCTTCTGGCTTATTTCAGACCCTGTATTGTTTCTCCCTTGACCCCTGATCCTTCCCTTGTATCTTCTCTTACTGCATCTGGTCTTGCTTCTTACCTTTCTTCTGAAGTTACTCTTCTCTGGTCATCTGTACTCTCCTCTATTAGTCTTCCCCTTCTTCCTGTCCAATCACCTGTCCCCTTTCCTCATCTTCTCTGTCCTCTTTCCTTCCCTTCACTGCCTCCAACATCTCTTGCCTTTTTTCTAAAGCTCACCCTACGTCCTCTCCTTCTGATCCTCTTCATTGCTCTCTTATTCCCAAGGTCTAGCCGTATCTTTCTCCGTACCAGGCTTTGCTCTTTAATCTCTCTCTTCAGTCCTCCACTTCCCCTTCTGTATTTAAACATGCCTCAATCCTTCCAATTCTCAAGACATGCTCCCTCAACCCCTCTCTCCATTAACTATCACCCTATCTCGCGTCTACCTTTCCTCTCCAAACTCTTTGAACATCTGGTCTATTCTCACATCTTTTCTTATGTTGACTCATCTTCAGTCTGGTTATCGCCCTCTCACTTTACCACTACTCTGTGTCTGTGACTCTCTTTTCTCTGCCCGATATTCTCTGCAGTCTTCACTTCCGGTCTTCCTTGATCTCGCGGCTGCTTTAGATGGTGTGGATCATTCTCTTCTTCTCGGCTCTCTCTGTGTCTGTGACTCTCTTTTCTCTGCCCGATATTCTCTGCAGTCTTCACTTCCGGTCTTCCTTGATCTCGCGGCTGCTTTAGATGGTGTGGATCATTCTCTTCTTCTCGGCTCTCTCTGTGTCTGTGACTCTCTTTTCTCTGCCCGATATTCTCTGCAGTCTTCACTTCCGGTCTTCCTTGATCTCGCGGCTGCTTTAGATGGTGTGGATTACTCTCTTCTTCTCCGCTCTCTGTCTGGTCTCTTTGTCAGTGGTTCTGTGCTTACATGAATTGGCTCGGACCTGACACACTGCGCGTACTCTGTCCCTTGTGCTGGCCTTACCTCCTCTACTCTCCCTCTTCAGTATGGGGTTCCTTAGGATGTGTGCTTGGCTCCCCTACTCTTCTCTCTCTACACCACTCCTCTCCTATTTCTCCTTTTGGCATTTCTCATAATCTTTACTCCGATGATACACAGCTCTTTCTTTCGTGTTCTTCTTTCTCTTCTTCGATGCGCTCTACTCTTACCTCTTGTCTTCTTGCAGTGCAGTCTCGGGTGTTGGCTCACTTTCTTCATCTACATCCCTTCAAGACTGAAGTTCTTTTCTTTCCTGCCATGACTGTCCTTCTTCCTTTGCCTCCCCACTCTAGTTTGTGAGTTTGCTGCTCCTTCTTAATGAAATTCTTGTAACAGAAGGGACAGCCCTAAATCGGACAGGATGTAATGGGCTGCAGAGTCAATGTATATATACGGGGTAATCCTGTCCTCACAGATTAAAGACTTCAATCGGTTTTTGCAGTTATGATTTTTACCTTCCTGAAAGATCCAAACATTGGTAACCAATACTCATAGTAAGGGGAAGAAACAGCTACCATCTGAGGTCGGTCTACAACAGTCTTTTTATTATTTTTATGGCTGTTCTTGTAGCTTTTTATACGTTTTTTTCAAAAATGGTTTCAAAAAAGGAAAACGAAAACAACTTGATTTTTTAAAACATAACAACAACAGGTGAAATTAGTGACAATGTGCAAAATAGTAAACAGTGCAGAATGCAGTCAATTCCAGATATGAAAAGTAAGTAAATGACATATCCTTATAATTGTAAGGGAGGAACTAGAGATGAACACAATATTACTTCATATGGGTCACAATCTCATAGTTCTTATTCTGCAAGGTGCTTCATCCAGTTACTGCTTTCTTTAGTACAAGCAGTCTAGGCCAATGAGGCTTTGCCAATGAGGCTCAGCGCTGGTGGTGAGCCCAGGAGGGGCTGAGACAGATTTAGGACAGTTACATCTGTCTGTGTTTGGCACTTTATGGAGTGGCCAGCAAGAGCTGTTCTGAGACCGAGAGTGACTGGTAATCTGTGAGGACAGGATAACCCCGTATACATACATTGACCCTTCCTAATGAAATAGCACTGCAGAGTTTTGAGATGTGCCCGTCCCAAGTAAGTGTGAATTGGCAGGAGATTGTAATTCAAATTGTTATGAGACTGTCTCCGTGCTTGGAACTAGTATTCTCATAAATTAATCCAAAATTAAAAGTGCATCTGTTTGATTCTATAAATCTTAAGAATAGTCCAAACATTAATTTGTGCAATAGTATTCTTGTATTGAAGTCTTGCAATAGTCCATAAATATAGCCGACACATGTTTCAACCAATTTGGTCGTTCTCAAGGCTATGTAAATTCATGTTAAAATAAACAACATAAACAAAGGCAGTGATGCCATAATAATTGAAATAAATAAACATTTTGTTCCAGTAAAATTGAAAAGGTAATTGTTGCAACATACCACACAAGTTGTCAATTGGTGAAAGCAAGCATCCATGGAGATGTTATATAGAAGAAAAAAACAATTTAAATTCGTAATTGATTATAAACTTCCAATAATAGTAGAAAAAGAAAAAAAGAGAAAAAGAAGAAAAAGGTGCTCTTTAAAAAGTTTAACACCAAAACGTGTATGGTTGCTATTGGGTAATCCAGTGTGAATTGGCAGGAGGGCAATATGCTAGTTTGCAATAACCTTGTATGTTTTCAGATTTCAGTAGACAGGGTTCTATAAAGAAAAGAGATACAGATAAGTCTCCTTTGATGAACTTGGTTGAACTGTTATATGTTCTGACAATTTCCAAGTAACGATTCTGAAAACAGACACAACCTATCATGTTGCTGCCTGCTCTCCAATGAGCTAATCTACCCAATCATGAGCCATTGGCTCATGTGTGTAGTACTGTAATCACAGCATGTGTGGGAAGAGTCAGACAATCCGCCTTATGCCATGCGCCTGACTCTGCCAATGTCTCACTTCTGGTTTTCAGGAGCTGCAGGGTAACGTTGAAACCCTTTGCATACCTGAAACGAGACCTTACAGTTTTGCAATGTCTGGGAGCTCCTATGAAGTGGTCATGAGGCATTTCTACAATCTGCTGCCAAAGGTAAGACTGGGGAGGCATGGCAGCACTCAGGAAGGGAATGCAAAGGTAAGACTGGGGAGGCATGGCAGCACTCAGGAAGGGATTGCAAAGGTAAGACTGGGGGGGCATGGCAGCACTCAGGAAGGGATTGCAAAGGTAATACTGGGGAGGCATGGCAGTACTCGGGAAGGGATTGCAAAGGTAAGACTGGGGAGGCATGGCAGCACTCAGGAAGGGATTGCAAAGGTAAGACTGGGGGGGCATGGCAGCACTCAGGAAGGGATTGCAAAGGTAAGACTGGGGAGGCATGGCAGCACTCAGGAAGGGATTGCAAAGGTAAGACTGGGGGGGCAGGAAGCACTCAGGAAGGGATTGCAAAGGTAAAATTGGGGAGGAATGGAAAGCACTCAGGAAGGGATTGCAAAGGTAAGAATGGGGAGGCTTGGCAGCACTCAGGAAGGGATTGCAAAGGTAAGACTGGGGAGGCATGGCAGCACTCAGGAAGGGATTGCAAAGGTAAGACTGGGGAGGCATGGCAAGGGATTGCAAAGGTAAGACTGGGGAGGCATGGCAGCACTCAGGAAGGGATTGCAAAGGTAAGACTGGGGGGCATGGCAGCACTTAGGAAGGGATTGCAAAGGTAAAACTGGGGAGGTATGGAAGCACTCAGGAAGGGATTGCAAAGGTAAGACTGGGGAGGCATGGCCGCACTCAGGAAGGGATTGCAAAGGTAAGACTGGGGAGGCATGGCAGCACTCGGGAAGGGATTGCAAAGGTAAGAATGGGGAGGCTTGGCAGCACTCAGGAAGGGATTGCAAAGGTAAGATTGGGGAGGCTTGGCAGCACTGAGGAAGGGCGTGTGTGCAATATGGTTAAAATGTCTGTATGTCTCCCCTGGGCACTTTGGGTAGGTTGAGCTTTTAGTGGTATCTGTAACTATGAAGGCAGGTAACATTAGCTGTAATGGGTTGGGGTACCCTCTCTCAGCGTAGCCTGAGTTATCCAATAAACAGGACAAGCTTCATTATCTGGCATTATTGGGGATACAATGATGTCAGATTAACGAATATGCCAGATAACTGAATGTTGCTTCTCTTGGTGGCAGGGTGCTGTTTAAGATTGCAAAACAGCCTGAATAACCCAGTCTCATGACCTTTTGCTCTGCTAATTGGACACCCGGGAGCCAGGTGCAAACCTCTGTTATGCAGCATTTTGTAAACCAGAACTGTTCTGTTCCCAGCAACAGCTGATATATAGAGCTTCCCAGTTAATGGTATGCTGGATAATAGAGCTGTTTTGATATATTCAATCATATCCTTGTGCAAGTTGACAGAATATTTGTTTTGATGTGGGTGGAGAGTTGGAATAAGTGTACACCTGTGTTGCCAGTGAACCCTATTCTTGTGGCAATGCATTGTCCCCGGGAGTGCACCTCGTGTTCCCATAAAGGAAGGGGTCTGTGGGTGGCTCCTGTGGTGAGGTGGAAGCAAAGCTAATCTATACCTGGGCCACGCTATGCTGTATCCTATGAACAGATATCTGCTTTCCCTGCCTGTGTCACCACAACGTACTGCACAAGAGACCGTAAAAGTCATACCCGATGCACTTTTCCTGCGCATTCGCCATTATAGAAAATGACGAATCCTGAAATACCGAGCTAGGTCTCCGGGGGTTGCGGGGGTGACCCCGCATACATTAAATGCAAAGCGAGGACAAAAGAACAGAATGCGAAAAGCACGAGTTTCAAAATTCCAGCAAGTCGGTTTTGCAATTTGGAAACTCAAGCTTGCAGAATTCGGTTTTTGAACGTAGATCCGGAGGCACCATGGCTGATAAACAGGAGAGTCGTCCAGTACTGTGCAGGAGGTGTCAGGCAGTGCTTTAAGTGGGCTGGGGCTGACCGGGACTGAGCCCCGGCAGTCTCCAGAAAAGGCTTCTGAGCCAGGGCCCTGCCGGGCCCAACCCCGACTAGCCCCAACTATGCTGACACCTGAGGCAGCCCATGTAGCGGCTGCACGGTTACACGAGCTGCCTGCAGGTGTCCGCACTTTCGATTAGAAGAAAAGAAAAATTGCCTTTTCTTTTTTTCTAAACCGAAGTGCAGACACCTGCAGGCAACAGGTGCAACCGTGCTGTGCGGGCAGCCTGATGGCTCTGTACTCGGAAACAGGAGAGGGCTAGACAAACCCTCCTTTTGTTTCTGAGTGAATAGCCATCACCCAGCGTGAAGCCCCTGGGCTCCTCGCGCTGGCAGATGGCTATTTACTTGGAAACAAAAGGAGAGCTGACCAGTCCAACCCTCCTCCTGTTTCAGAGTACAGAGCCATCAGCAGCTGGTAAGTTGTGGAGCTTTTCCAATGTGCAATGTCGGAAGAATGACTGTTTCCACATTTAACCTCCCTTCCTCCTTCTCAGGCCTGAGAGTGCAAGGAAGGGGAGCCCGTCCGTGGATGCCACAGGGGAAAAGGTGAGGTAAAGCTTGCACCCTTTTCCCTAGTCAAAGTTCTAGACAGGGCGTGCGTGGGCCCAAGATTTTGCCTGGATGGATTAGGTTAACCACACTCACGCGTCTAGTTAGTAATGCAGACATATCCTTCTGTTGCATCACCCGCACAGAAGGGGTGGAACAAAGGAGAAAAACACCTCCTGAAGCTGTACTTTTTGAATGTGTTTAAATAAACAGCATATTGAAACCGCAAAGTGACAGAGCATGCGCGAGGCTCCTGACCTGCACTCTTGTGTTTCTCCTTCATCGCGCGTGGCCCGCGTGTACGCTTCCCACCTGTGGTGGTGCATGGGTTGCACACATCATTATATATGGAGAAGGGCTTGCACTCCTCCCTGTACATGTATTCCCTTCCTTATGCTCTGGATGTGTCCACCGTGAAGTGGAGGGCTAGGGGGGGAGGGGGCAGTAGAGGGTGCACTTGCACTTGGGATGCACTTGGTGGGGTGTCGTTTTTGATGAATATTATATTTTTCTGTGTTTCTCTTTTGTGGAAGTTCTGCCATTGCACTGTGTATCACCATTTCTTGTTGTATTATTTGGACATGGCCAGCCCCTCTCAGATGTTGCTGATTTCCATAAGCTGATGTATGCATCATTAAACGGACTTCCCTTTGCCAATTTACTGAGTCCTGATTATTGAACCTTGCTGGAGTATCTGAATCCTGCACTCTGTCCTCGCATGGTGCAGCTATCTTGTATTACTAGTTTTCGAGGGTTAGTACTGACCAAGGGGCCCGTCAGTAATTTCCTCTCCTCGTCAACACTTGGTAGCGTGGGGATGGTTTCGGCCATCGATTATAGATTATCGATTGATATAGTATAAGACACCTTTAAACCGACGGCACGAAGTAACTCTGGGCCTTCGGTTACATCACAAGTCCTTTCACCATTCCGGCTGAGTAGGCTGAGAAGCTCCCCATGGACAATGATAGTGTAATCATTCCCAAATAATCTGCAGTGGGTCTGAAGGATCCTGCCTTTCCAAGCATAACCCTTCTCATTCCCACGGGCAGCGGATCGGACGAAAAACCTTAAAAGCAGGAAGAGGAAGGGGCGGTGATCCTGAAGTTCCAGAGAGGAAAAGAGTCGATTGGCGAGTGAAACAACAAAACTCGTTATCCTGGCAAAGGTCTTATAGGCCTTAGAGTAAGAAGGGAAAGGTAGCGGTGGGTGGCAGAGAAAAAATAATACAGCTAGAAGCAGAAAAGACTGTATATATATATAGGGGGTAAAAGACCTGGTCACCTGAAGGAACCGAGGTAAGGAATACCGGGGGAGCACCCGAGAGAAAACTGTAAATTCGCCTTGTTCCTGCGCTTTAAAGAGTGGTCAGAAGGAACTCGAACCCAGAGCCCACAGAGGGGGGACTTTAGGCTACGATGACGTTTAAAGACGTCATAAAGGGGTTAGTTCAAATCCCATGACGGGGTGATAATTAGAAGGCAGGTATACGTTGACCAGCTGGTGTCCGTCTAGTCTGTCAAGCGTCTGTCCTACATGTTCTGTGTATGCTGAATGTGGAATTATTGTGATATTAAATGATGACAATGCATTTTGGTTTTCGCGATTCTGGAAATGAGAGGGAATTGCCACTGAATTGATGTGTTTCGAGTAAAACTGTTGGTGTAAAAAGTTTGCGGAAAAGTTGGATTGGAGCTTGCGTATGTGGTGCTCGCTCATAATAGTGTAAAGTTGAAACACTGTGTGATCATTGTTGGTGACAAAATTAAGAATGGAATAAGTTACCCTACTTGCACACTTGTGCAAGCAATTGCCAAAACATGCAGCAAAGCTGAAGAAATACAGCCAGGAGTGGGTTAAGGGCACCGCAAATAAAATGTTTATGCCGTGGCCCCAGAATGGGTCATTGTCTAAGGCTGTCTTACAGCACATGACCACGTTCCTACATGCCACATATAGCGGGAAGAAACTCGAGAAACGCCTTGCCGTTCTCGAGCTTTGGAAAATGTTTGAACAAGTAAAGGAAGAAAAACCTCCCGCAGACTGGATATTAAATGTATGTATGGAGGGGGGTGAGACGCCTACCGCGCCACCTGCCCCGCCGGAACCAGTTGTTGAGGGAAGTAAGTCGGAAGGCCTTTATCCCACTACGAGAACTTAAGGCAGCCACAGGTTATAGCAACCCTGCATACGAGTCACCTGCGTGTAACAGTGACGAGATGAAAGAGAAGGAACAGGAAATTGACTCAGCCTCCACGATCCCGTCGGACAAAGAGAGGCGAGATGAAGAAAGAAAGGGCCAGGCACAACCGAGTGCACCTCTCGATAGCGAGAGAGAGGGAAAGAAAGGACGAATGGATGGGAGGGCAGATACTACTGAAATTAGATGGAAAAGGAAGTGATGACGCAAGGCCGAGTGAACGGTCTGTTGAAGCGCAAAGTAAGGAAAAGAAGAAAGAAATGGCTATGAGAGAAGAGAGGGCAAGAAAAAAGGATAGGTTGAGGCAAGACCAACTATATCGTGAAGAGCAGGGTATATATCGCTCAGTCGCACGCAATATGCAGCCTATGAAAGGTGCAGGCAGAACATGCTAAAGTTGGAGGAAGAAAGGAGGGTGCACGAAATGAAAGTGAAGAAGAGAGAAGATGAGGCAAAAGAACGTAGAAACAAATGGATGAGGGAAGTAGATAAGGATAGAGAGGAGGCAAAGAGAAATGGATGAGAAAACAGAGCGTAACGGCAGGAAAAGGGCGTGAGATACATGAGCTAGAAAAAATGATGGGGGAGTCACCTTAGCCATAGGGGACATCAAGGGTCTCCTAATTGCTATAGTCGGAGAAAGAGCAGACGATGTGTGGAAAAGGGCAGGCTACCCTAGGGTAACCATAACTAACACCTCTCATGACAGAGCACCGTTTAATAACTGTAGAGCAGCAGTATGGAAAGCGTTACGTACGCTATATCCAGACACATCTGATATGAGAGCTATAATGACTCAAAAAATGAAGGAGTCGGAGGATCCATTGCTTTATATCCAGAATTTTCAAGACGTGTGGGTGCTTGAAACGCATGAGTCTTGGACAAAATCTATCCCTGTATTCTATCATATACTGTGCCAAGGGTTACCAGAACCGGTGCAAAAACAACTAAAAAAATTGAGAGGAATAGAAGCTAAACCGTGGGCCGAAATCCAGTTGACAATTGGCCATTATTGTAGGCTGTTGCAAGAAAAGAATCGAAAGAAAGAGGCGACGCGTAAGGGAGAAGAGGAGAAGCTAGTGAAAAGGAAGCTCTCGAAGTATGCGCTCGAGGGAGCCATGCTAACAAGCCCAGTCGATTTGAGTGCGCAATGTGCCACTAACCCGCCGCAAAACAATCAGGGTAACGCGGGATATTATCTAAGAGGAAGGGGATTTGAAGGAAGAGGATGGCAGGGTAATCAGGGAGCCTTTAGAGGTAACCAAGGAGGTTTTCAAAATGTTCAAGGCGCTATCCAGAGCACACCAATGGGCAGTCCAGCTATGCCAGATGGACAGATGGCCCGACCACCGCCAGAGTGTTGGCTGTGTGGAGTGACAGGACATGTGGCATGCATGTGCAGAAGCCAAGGCATGTGGCAGAACAATCAAGGGATGGGGCAGGCATGGTGAATGAACCTGCTACCATACAACAGGGCAATGCCCAAAACTATACCATGCAGGAGCAGGCAGCTGGCTTGCAGCAAGGTGCACAGCAAGTGGTCCAACCACTGAACATGGAGAATGTACCACAGGGGCAACCCCAGCAGACACTGTCGCAAGTGGCTCAGAGCACTAACACTAGTGGGGGAAACCCACAGGTATACAGTGGACCGAACCTATACATGAAATAGGACGGCTCACAGGAATCTCTGATCTGTTCTATCCTATCAGTAACACCCGACCCTAACAGGGAAGCTATGTTAAATGTCACCATAGGGGGGAAAGAATATTCCTTCATATTTAACACGGTGCAACGTGCTCGTGCATACGAGAACGCAAGTTCTACTTGTCCGGCGAGGCAGTAGACACCCAGAGTTTTACTGGAGCTCATAGCAGAGTTCCCTTTACTGATGCACTCCCAGTCTCAGTGGGAGAGTGCGACATGAATGTACCTTTATTGTATTCGCGTCAGTCCCCGGTGAATATCATGGGTCGGGATTTGATGACGAAGTTGAATATGACCATCTCGTTCACTGAGGATGGCATAGTGTGCTCCACCCCAGGAATGCATTATTCAAACGTATGCGAAATGATCAGAGCATACTCTGGACGTGCAGCCATGAGAGCTGTCCCGTTGGAACCAGAAGTTTTCGCATATGGAGAACAAGTGCTCATGGCAGGATTGCCAGGCCTCGCAGACAAGAGTATGAGAACCCCTGATGAGTTTCTATTCAGGCCAAGAATACCCATGCACGAAGAGGAGGGACAGGTGTTTCCCTTAATGGTACAATCCGCCGTGGTGCGAGGAAAGGTAGTATTGGTTAAGGATGTGACAACAAGGGTAGACCTTGGTGTGCGATTGTCGCCATCGACGAAGGGTATCGAGTGACTGACGTCACCGATGATGATCTGTTCGAAGAACACCCTGACCTAGAATAAACACAGGTGCAAGTGAGTCTCATATTTTGGGTCAAAATGATCAGGCGAGAGGTACCACAGAGGATGATGTTAGCGTTAGTACGCCCAGAGTACTTTGATAACGACATGGCCCTAGTGCCGGCCAAAGCATGGACTACAGGGCCCTATGACGTAGGTCTCCTGAAGGGAGCCGGCAAAGTAAAAATTAAATTGAAACCAGGAGCAATTCTGCCATGGGCACGACAATATCCCAAGTCCAGAGAAGCGGATGAAGGGATTGCAAAGACACTCTCCGCCATGATGGAGCAGGGTATTCTAGTGACTTCGGAATCACCCTGCAACACAGTGATTTATCCTGTCAAGAAATCAAAGGGAGGGTCCTGGTGTTTAGTCCAGGATTTACGAGCCCTAAACGACATAGTCGAAGGCCGAGTTCCCTTTAGTCCCGAATCCATGCACAATTTTGTGCAACTTACCCACTGAGGCAAAATGCTTCACGGTGATCGAAATGAAAAATTCATTCTTCTCGATTCCATTGCACCGTGACTCACAAGACCTAACGTCATTTACTTTCAGACAAATGTGCCTGAAAAGTAACAGGCTGCCGCAGGGGTATTGCGAGTCTCCATCTATTTTCAACAGAGTCCTGCAAATGGACCTAAGCAATATTGCGGTGGACAGTTTTGTTTTGCAGTATGTAGATGACATTCTAATCTGCAGCATCACTGAAGAGCAATGCCGACATGACTCAGTCCAGCTATTAACTATACTGGCTGAGAAGGGATACAAAGTGGACAAGGACAAGTTGCAGTACTGCCAACGGGAGGTGTTGTACATAGGGCAACTGATCTCACATGAGGGGAAAAAAGGTAACCCCAGAAAGGGCCGAGGCTATCATGAACACAGCCACGTCGGGCACAATAAAACAAATGCAAAGCTTCTTAGGCCTGTGCAACTATGTCAGAGCATGGGTCTTCGACTACAGCTCATATATCAAGCCCTTGTTGCAGGCCCTTAAAAAGGCCCAGGTGACGAGGGAAGAAATTGAATGGAATGAAGATATGGAGAAGGGGTTTACCGAACTCAAGGGGGCAATTTGTAAGGCCCCAGTTCTCAGGATTCCTAATTATGCTGAGGAATTCTATTTGTTTTCTCATACTGATGGCAACATTATGACGGCAGTGCTCTCGCAGCGAACCTCATTGGGATATAAAACCCTAGCATATTACAGCAGGAGTTTGGACCCGGTAGTGAAGGGCCACTTCCCATGCGAACAAAACCTAGCTGCTGCCGTGTCCGCCATTGAGAAGGCGTCATTCATTCTGATGGGGTGCTCCATGACATTATATGTTGAGCACTCGCTATTTGCCATACTGGAAAAGCCAAAGGGCACGCTGACTTCTCAGAGAGCATCAGCCTACGAGGTGATTATCTCTAATCCATCGATCAAAATAGTGTGATGCAAAACTGTGAAGCCTGCCATGTTTATAGGTGAGCCAGTCACAGAGGGAGAACCTGTGCATGACTGTGCGAACTATGAGGAATTTTATGATGAAATCCCCAGGGTAAAGGAAAATGCCCTGGCAGGTGGGGAGATCGTCTTTATTGACGGGTCTTCTAGAATCGACCAAGAAGACGGACAAAGATATACAGGCGTGGCCGTGATCAAACACATAGCGAGTGGAGAGTTCCGAGTACTTGTCAGTGCACGAATACCATCTCATTATTCGGCTCACGCTGCAGAGCTAGTGGTGCTGATACTCGCCATTGAGAATCATACTGACCAGGAAGTAACAGTATACAGCGACTCCGCCTATGTGACGTCAACAGTGCATGCAGGATTAGCGTGCTGGAAAAGGAGGGGCTACCTTCGAGCAGACGGCACGCCAGTGCAACACGCAGCCTTATTGGTCAGGCTGATAAAAGCACTACAGCTCCCAGTGGGCATAGCGGTCGTGAAATGCGCCGCTCATATCAAAGGGACAGATTTCGTGTCACGTGGAAATCATAAAGCGGACACGGAAGCCAAGCGCATGGCATCCAAAACTGAAACAATCATGGACGTGGATGTGGCACGTGCCCATGAGCGTATGATGGTAGCGCGAGCCACACCAGAAGCCTACAGCAATATGGGGCAGTTTCAATTAATGGAGCCCCAGGGGGAGGCACCTCAGAAGGAGAACAATCTATGGAAGCGTTGAGGGTGTTCCTTAAACCCCTCAGACGGATTGTGGAGGCAAGACAGCACTGGTAAGCCAGTAATGCCTGTCGCCCTCCTAAAAATAGCTCTAGACAGCTCCATTACCCAATGCGTATGACTAAGGAAAATCTTGCTGCAACACATGCCGAACTCTGGGGCATTCGCTACATGTAAGTCGGCGAGGTTATACTGTGTGTTCATGTTTTTCTTAGGTTTTTCTTCTTTGTCGTCAGGGACATCAAGCATTACGTGTTTAACTTCAGGAGCCCTCATAAATTTACGGGACGATGTTTTTTAAGAGCGTCATTACTGTTTTTTTTCTTAATTTTAGTCAGTTTCTTACCCTGTCTTTTTGATATTTTTACTTCAAAATCGTCATTAGAGTTAGGGGACTCGTTCTCAACAGTAGCCACATTACCTTTCATTTCACCACTAGCTTCCTCCTGAGTCGGAGGTAGAATTATTATTTCTTCAATGGGTGAAGGGTTTGTCCCCACACTCTGAACTTAAGCGTCCTTTGCATCCCTCAACTCCTTCACCAAAATCATCGGCCATCAGCTCAACAGCGATTGACTTACCCAGCCTCAGGGGTAGTTTCCCTATTTCAGAGGCTAAATTCGTAATCGCAGCTGTCTGCTTTCTCAGTTCTGACAGCATTAGACGATTGAAGATACCCATCATTGCCATTAGGTCGGTACTCGCTGCAGAGTGGCTGGGCTCAAACAAATTCCCCATACCTGGGGCAGCTAAATTATCCTCCCCTGATGGGAGGGTGGATGGGAAATGAGCAAAGTTTTCAGAATCAAAACCACTAGGTTTACATGATTCATGCGTGATAGATGCCACTTCTCCATCAGAGGATGCTTTATTTTTAGATTGAGTATCATCAGGAGAATCAAGCTCTAAAAAGTGTGGTTGGGAGGGATCAATTTGGTCCTCAATGGACTTAACCGCGATAGAGCAATCGTGAGCACATTGCAACAGTGCTTCCTCATCATCATTGGTATCAGGTAAAGGAAGAGCAGCTGCGCGGGCAAGGCTAGCACGTCTTGTGCTAATAGCAGCAAAAAAGTCAGCTCTAACATCATTTTTCATGGCCGACAATTTGTTTTTCCTCATGTTGAAAATGGAATCTGAATAGCAGTGCAAATAAGAGTAAGTGGCCAATTGCAAAGATGGAACTAAATACAAAAGCACTTTAAGTTAACACTAACAGCCTCAATACCTCAACCACCGACCACCGCCAGCCGAACAGCCTAACAGCGCACACTTACGCACACTTCCGGATGCGCGCGCTGGGTGCGCGTGCACCGGAGTGAAGAAGTGACGCTGGGCCAATCACATGCTGCAGGCTTGTAACCAATCACCAGTTACAGGGGCGGGGCAGCAGGAGGGTCTAGGGAAAGGAACAGGAGACATTGAGGTTTTTGCACTGTGGGGAAACATGTAGAAAAGCATTCTCAGGTGGGCGCAAAGGGATTACCAGCACCAGTTAGGACCCCGGTGCCGGTAATCCCTTTGCGCCCTATTCAGAGGTCCCTTTGCGGCCCCGTCCTTAACGCCTGGTCTGACCAGGCGTTATGGACAGGACCTGCAAAGGGACTTCAGAGCTAATAACGGTACCGCAAATTGTGGTACCATTATTAACACCCTCCCCATTCCTATTGAGCCTTATGGGGGCTCAAATGGGAATGGGGATTGACATTTTCAATGGGGATTTACCGGTGCTGCAAAGATCAGACTAGACCGGTAAGTCCCCAATGAATAAGGGCAGACACGGTACCAATATTGGTGCTAGTCATGGCGCTAATAGCGCCATGACTAGCACCAACCTTGGAATGAGGCCTAAAGAGCGAGGCGGCACGCAACCAATGGTGGCGCGCACCTAAATGTAAGTTATTTACTTGAATGACAGAGTCCACAAGTCCACGTGTTTCCCCGGCAGCACGGCTTCACCTTGCCGACTAGTGCTTCATGAGGATGACGGCTCGCAAAGTGCCGGCGGCCAGGTTCCAATTGCAAATCCGATTCCGATACAGCAGTCCAGGACAGCCTAACAGCGCACACTTACGCACACTTCCGGATGCGCGCGCTGGATGCGCGTGCACCAGAGTGAAGAAGTGACGCTGGGCCAATCACAGGCTGCAGGCTCGTAACCAATCACCAGTTACAGGGGCGGGACAGCAGGCGGGTTTGAATGACAGAGACCACAAGTCCACGTGTTTCCGCGGCAGCACAGCTTCACCTTGCCGACTAGTGCTTCATGAGGATGACGGCTCACAAAGTGCCAGCGGCCAGGTTCCAATGGCAAATCCGATTCCGATAGAGCAGTCCAGGACAGCCTAACAGCGCACACTTACGCACACTTCTGGATGCGCGCCAAACACTTACCAAACAAAAATGTGACATACTGGGAGATTTTTCCAAATGAATATACAAACACATTGCCCCAGGGACAGGTAAAAGCAAACATGACATGAACTTAAATCAGAACCCCAGCCTTAACATGATTGTGCTTGAATGTGTTCGTGTGTATCTGACACGTGTTTGCAGAGCACACGCATCCGAGACTTAACTTAAATCACCTGCTCCCTTCAACCAAACAACTGTTGTCAGTTCGTACTCCTTCCTTACTTGGAGCATAATGATTTTAACCCAAACCAGCTCCTATAATGGTTTCCAAAAAGAAACGACATGTTCCTCCTCGGAACAAAATGGTTTCACAATCACCATGTCCCACATTCACAGCATAACGCATTTGCACAAAGAAACTTATCTCTCATTCGCGGCGTGGTAGAAAAACATCTTCATGCAGCCAGAACAGTGACCACAACACAAATACCGTTATGCAAACAAGCACTGTGCACGTAGCTTTTTGTCCGGAAGCGCCATGGCACTGCCCAGACGAGAAGATGTTGCGCGTTGGGAGCAGGCACCCTGCTAGTCACCGCTGCATGGCCCAGAATCCTTTTCCTCGTGCCCAGTCCTTCGGTGTGCTGTTGCTGCTCCCCTGGCTGGAGCCCTCTCCTTACATGCTGTAACCAACCATGCTCACAAAATAATCTGCACCTGGCACGGATGGACGGCGGCTAATAACCAGACTGCAATTACTTTCGGTTGCCACACCGGGCCAACGCGCCAAAGTACAAGATTTCCCCAGTGCTGCTGGGAAATGCAGTTCCAAAGTCTAAACCAGTTCTACACAGGCTTTCCCTTGCTGTAATGACAGCCAGTCATCTCCCAGACTGCAAAACCCCTCATCTTCGCCAGCCTTTCATCCTGACAATTACTACGTTTCTTTTTTGATACATAATTCTGTAATGTGATCTATTTATTCGTGTTATCCAGAATCATAATTTAGGTCGTACTTTCACAGATGCGTCTATTATGTTCTAGCAGTCTGGTAAAGATCCTCAACATGTTGAAAATGATTACCCTATTTCTCAGATTAATACTGAATGCAAAATCTATGCCACTGTATGATTTAATTGCTGGGTAGGAACATGTTGAAACGTATTAGTGAAGTTAAAATAGGCTTCATTAATGTATAGTTGGAAGTTTTCAATATGTGTTTACTCTTCAATTTTATATCTAAACAATAAATAGAGGCACTAGTTCTCATTTTGTTTGATGCAGTAAAGGCTTTTGATTGCTTATCATGGAATTTCAAGTTTTAATTTTTCAAGTGGCAGGGATGTTGTCCAAAAATTTAAATAATGTTTTGAAACTTTATAGCATTGTCTCTGATCCAACCTTTTTCTAAATAAGAGCCCATCCAAACTTCTATCCCCTTCTCTATCTCTTCTTCGAGGTCCCACTGAATGATGTCCCTTCTCTGCTCTCCTCGTCACCTCCCCTTGGAAGGTTACCTCCAGCATATAAAGTCCAACTTCAGAAGCAAAGGTTTTGTTTTCTGATGTACAAGTTAAGGTGTCTGCATTTGTGGATGATATGCTGGCCCGCGCCCAAAGGCCCTCGACCTAAGGCTCCTGTCCTAGCCTGTCCGGAGCCGGGAGGGCTGCATTAATCCATTCCATGTTGCCCGTCATCGCCCTATCCAGCATCTGCCTCGCCTAATACCCGCTCTTCCAATGCGGTAAAACACTGTCTGCCTTGCTTATCACTGCGCTACAATCTCCATTTATATTTACATTGTCCGGTTCTATTAATGCTCGGTTGTCCTGAGTCACTGCACCTAGCGAGGCGTATATTGGAATCCACTTGTACTGTGCAACACGTGGAACCAGCGAACATACAACTGCACTGTTACTGCTAAGCCCCTTTACTGCTCCACCAACGCATCTGATCCTGGTGTCCATACTGGCTCACTCACATTTACTCTCTATGTAGAACCGTGAGAAAGACAGCACGTGCACTGTATGCACGACTACCACCTGGGGCTCTTAACACTGCCATCCTAACAGCAATCTTTCTGCTTATTGCATCAAGCCGAAGCTAAATGAATCATACAAATGTTGCCGCTCACAAACTAATCGTTTGTCCATCCGAAATGTTCACATTTTTGAATGCATACAACAGATTCTAACTTGCACACATGAACGCATATTTGAACTCAAATAACCCCTTGATGTATCTTTGTACTCCTCCGCTACACCGAGCACTTGTCAGCATAAGGGGCTCGTACTATACAGCAACCACTTGACTCAATCCTTACATTATTCCACAACTTGCTTATTGTGATATGATTGTTTGCTAAAATATATATCCGACCTAACAATGCGAGCACTGATTATGAGCAATAGTGCCTTGTACATGCATTGTTAATCGCTAATACCGCCAGCCCTGTGTACCACGAACATTGTTTCCAGTACTACCTCTGAGTCAAGTTAAAGTTGACCCTACCTTTGCTATTCTTTAGTTATTCCTGAACTGAACCATACTTGGCCTTTATGGCACTACCTACTGAATACAATGTTTTCTGAATCTGCATAATTAGATCTGCATTAAGCATAATACTGTCACTGTGTGGCACAAATGTATTCCCCCAGAACCCGCTCAACAGTGCCACCTCCCCTAGGCACCACACCCCACCTCACCCTTTCCTCCACCCTTCTCATCACTCTTGCCCTCTGGGCAACCCACAGGATGTCCCCCACACACACAGAACTCACACCACCATCAGACCACTGTCACACCACATCTACCGCCGCATTCAAAACTAATCACAGCCTCCACACCACCAAACTGAATGGACAGTCGCTTCTCCACCTCAGGCTCTGCAGACTCAGAACTCGCACCAAACTACATATCAGTCACCGTACCATCCCACCCGCTACCTACCTTAGGAACCTCAGACTTAGCTCTTGCATCCCCTCACCATCCACTAACACGCACCGCCAACACCATCTCATTGTCCAATGCTCAGTGCCCAAACTATCCACTCACATCCACGCAAACACTCACTCACTACCCCCACTGCCCTAACACCAGCACTCACACCCAACTGCCACCCATACCAGCGCACACAAAATTAAAATGCGCACTCATCAAAGCCTGATCCATCCCAGCCCATGCTATTGACATCAATGACCTCATCACCTCCCATAAACTAGACTCACTAGCCATATCCGAAACATGGCTCCATGAAGCATCCAACTCGTCCACATCCCTTCCCCCCCTCAAGGATACACCATCCTGAGACAGGAGCGCAAGACATCTAAAGGTGGAGGTGTAGCCCTCATTTTCAAAGACACCCTTTCCATTAGAATGTGCAACCAACAATGGGAAAACAATGTCGATCTTCTCACTGCCAAACTATCACTCTCCCCTAATTGTACCATAAACATCAGAATTACCTATAGGCCTCCAGGATCACCCCCGGACTACCAAAACACCTCCTCCAAATCATAGGTAACAACCTTAAAAGCTCAACTAAAACCATCTTACTTGGTGACCTTAACCTAGGCTTACTCGACCCTAAGGACAAAGCAGCCTCCTCCCTAGCCAAAGAACTCACCCACCTGGGGTTCGGACAAAAAATCACAGCACCTACTCACTGCAAAGGCCAATCCATTTACTGGGTCGCTGACCATAACTGCTCGTCATCCATCACTAACATCTCAGCCCTCCGATGGACAGACCACCACTATATCCAATTCACCATTCCTACTACTCCCACCCACAAGACCCTCACTTATGCCCCACCCGCTAAAGTCAGAAGCTCGGAAAAACACACACAAATCAACCTGGCACCTCTTCTGAATATCCCTGAACGTAAACCACCATTTAACCCATGACCCCACCTCTCTGGCCAACACCTCTGCCCACGCTCTCACACAAGCCATCGAGTCCATAGCGCCCCTAGAAGCCAAACAAGAAAACAAATCAATGAACTCTTGGTTCACAGAAGAACTATCGGCTCTCCGCACCAAGAAACGCAGAGCCCTAACCAAGTGGCAATCATCACCTGACCAACCCTCTCTAAACGAATTCCGAGAGTCCTCATCTGCATATAGAAAAGCCATATTCCTCCAACCCAAGAATCTCCAAAGCCACCTCTAAATCAAGAGAAATGTTCTCTATTTTTAAGAGCTCATCATGCCCAACTCCAGCCCAGATGAAATCATTAAGGACGAAGCCTGGTGCAATAGTATCCATCAACAAAGTTAAAATGCTACAAGAAAAAATAGCAACTCAGCGCAAAGCTCTCCCTAACCAGGACAGTCCACCCCCACCATCCTCTCACAAACCATGCCTTCAAACACCCCTCTTTGCCTTCAGAGACGTGACAAAATCGGAAGTCGCAGACCTTCTCAAAAACATCAAACTCTCCACATGTCAAGGGGACATCTGCCCTCCGACCATCCTCAAAGAATGCGCTGACTCACTGATCCAAATCATCACAGCATTCATCAATGCCTCATTCTCATCAGGAATCATACCACAATGCCTAAAAGAAGCCTGGGTTCGCCTGCTCCTAAAAAAAAAATCCCTTCACCCTACTTCACCCAACAACTATCCCCCCATCACCACCGTCCCCTTCCCCTTAAAATCTTAGACAAAGCCGCTCACAACCAAATCCAACACTATCTGGAAACTTATGCCATCCTAGGCAGAAGACAATCAGGCTTCCGGAAAGGCCATGGCACAGAAACCGCCCTCCTAGACTTAAAGAACCAAATCACCAAAATAATGGACAATGGCAAACCTGCCCTCCTACTCCTCCTCAATCTCTCCGCCGCATTTGATCTCGTTGACCACCACATCCTCACCTCTCACCTATTCAATTGAGCACACTTCTCTCACAAAGCCACCACCTGGATAACCTTTTTCTTAGAAGGAAGGGCCATGAAAGTGTACTCAGACCAGGCCAACGCAGCCCCGACCACCATTAACTGTGAAGTCCCTAAAGGGTCATGCACGGCACCTACCCTCTATAACCTGTTCACCAAACCTCTCTTTGACATGTTGGACGCACTCGGCATAGCTTACACTAATTATGCCGACGATACCCAAGTGCTCCCCCTCTCACCGCAGACTATGACCAAGACACAGAAGCTCTCCTTCAGACATATGCCACTATCCAAACATGGATGGCTTTTAATGGTCTCTGTTTAAACGGTGATAAAACCAAGATCATCATCCTAGCCCCCAGGGAAACTTTATCCCACCTCAGCCCTGAATACACGCACGTCACCATTGACAATACCAACATACCTGTCTCCACATCAGTGAAGACCCTAGGAATCTACTTAGACTCTACACTCTCAATGACAAGACAGGTCAGCACCATCTCCTCGGCCTCTGCATAACCACCAAACTCATTTATGCCATAAAAGCCTTCCTAACCTCTCAAAATTGCCTCTCCATTGCCAGAGCCAGGATAGGAACTAGACTTGACTACTGCAACACCCTCCTAGTAGGCACCTCAACAAAAAACATAAGCAGGTTCTAAATAGTGCAAAACAACGTACTCCGCGCCGCCCTTCACATCCACAGTGGGGACCATCTGTCTCAGGCCAGACGTAATGCCCACTGGCTCCCAGTCAAGTGAAGAATTCATTTCAAAACCCTCACCATCACACATAAATACATCAATCTCGCCGCACCTTCCTACCTATCAGAAATCATAACCAAGAACTCCTCTGTCGTCCCAAAAGAAGCCACCATGCAAACCAACTCTGCAGTCCCACCATAAAAAGAGCCAAAGCCGGCGGCATTGGCTTCCCTCACATAGCACGTAAGCTTTGGAACGCCCTCCCCAATTCACTCCGAGCAGAACACTCCTTGTACTCCTTTCGCAAATCCCTCAAAACCACACTATTCACACAACCCTTTACATCTGCCGCACCCTAGCTTCCCTTGAACTTTAAGCTGCACTGTACACAACCTGTTTGTAATGCTATTTCTATGTAACCTAAATATGCTCCTAAAATGCAAATTACCATGTTACCACCAAGCTTTCCTCTGTAACCAGCAATGTTGTCATTTCTGCAATAGTGTTAGGCAGAATCTTATGCAGTTCCTTTAGGGAGCACAACAGAAGATTAGGACTACAGGTATATGCAATAAATCCCCTTTGGTATCAGTCTGTACCACACAGATTTAGTTGGTAGCTGTGGCTGAGCAGTCAGACGTATCTCAAGAGGGAGATGAGCAGTATTCAGGGTTTACACAATAGGACTACAGTACTATGGGACAAGGAAACACTGACGAAAGCTTTGTATCGAAAAGAATATATATATATATTTATTTTACACACTCTTAACTCTACACACAAATCACTAATACTAAAGCAAGTTAAAACAATCAGGAAAACTATACATAACTCCCTATTTAAACTGTAGACAAGTTTGAGCAAGAGTGAAAACTGAGCAAAATGGCACAGTGTAAACCAAGCAGAAATGGCACTCTAACAATTTCTTCAAAGCGAGGGAAAGGTCAACTCGCCAATTGGATTGTGAACAAGTTAGTCAAGGCAGTACTTTAGCATCAGCAATACTTAGGTGAAAACCGAGCAAAATGGCACTTCAACAATATAAAAAGGGGAAGGAAAGGTGGTTATAAGAGTTTAGGTGCACCAACACATTTCTTGATGAAGAGCAATCTAGAGAAGGAAGTTGTAACAGAATTAGCCAGAGTCAATAGGTCTGTGCCAGAGTCAGTGACACAAGGAAAAGTGCCCAGTTTAAAACGGCTCTAGTAGCTGCAGTCAAGTCTTTGTTTAACGGTTGAAAAGGAGGGTGCAGAAGGTAAAAAGATAATGTTAGACGATAGGGACGGCCAGCCCAGAAGGTAAGTAAAGGATTTAAAACACCTTTAGCAGTACCCACGAAACGGGAGGCCTGGCGGAACAATGTACCTTAAAAGTGGAAGAGGCTCCTGCAGTGGCGGTAGTTCCTGGCAGTTCCTGCAGTTTGGGAGATCCAGCAGAGGAAGAGAGGCTCTCGTCGTGGAGGAAGGTTCGTGTCACTGCACTGCCCAGGGAAGAAGCTGGTCGCGGTGATGCCAAAACGGAATAAAAGGTATGCTCCTTTAAATCGCGGTCGTGGTGGACGGGTGCCTGGCTATCCAGTCTCCTAGTCCTTGGCACTGGTGATTCGACCAAGACAGGTCCTGGAAGGCGATTTGCAAACTGGTTGGCCCCACTAGCTCAAGGGAAGAAGGCTCTTGCAGGTGAAGATCTTCTCTTGTCTTTGGAGAAACGTGGTGAGGATCTGCAGCAGGGCTTCACCGGTGGTTCAGTCGTTGCAGATGTCTTCGGCTTCTCTCCTCTTTGGATATCTCAGGTCCAGTGGCGACGTCTTGTCCTCCAGTGCTCAGCTTTTATGCAGAAAAACCCCCATTCATACAGCCTAGCTGTCACTCACACAGCGGGGTGGTTATCCTTGTGGGATAACCCCCCAGCCTATCAGGGCAGAGTGCGACTTAGGTTGTTTAGGCAACCCTGTCCAGGGTGTCTACTCCCCCTCCCACACATCCTGTCTACCCCAGACTCAATGGCGCCTGAAGGAGGGCTTCTGTCCAAAAGCCTGCCAAAAAGGACAAACAAAGGGCCCGACCTCAGTTTGAATTACAGAGACCGACACGAGAAAGAAATATTATCAAAGATCTGGCAAAAAAAAACACTGGAATAAAGTTAATAAAAAGATAAACTGGCGGTATGTTAAAGGCTGTCATAAAAAGTGGTAGCATCGAACAATGGGAAAATCCCATAGGGAAAAATTTGCCACTGCCACTGCCAGAAACTTTGGAGAGATGGACTGGACAGTACCCTCTCGAAAATGAACATCAGGGAAAAACTATTAACCCTTCCCAGTACCTCCATAATAAGATGGTTTGTACTGGTTGGTTTCATAACTATTGACTAGCAAAGTCAATGGTAACTTTGCATGCCCTGGGAGACAGTAGTCAGTCCCAGGGTATGGAGCCTACGTGTGGGGGTCACTATGACACCCCTGTGTTACTGCACTGAGGGTGCTGTGTAACACACATGTAAAAAGATGATACCTATGGAGTGAGAAAACTCCATAGCCCATAAGCACAAACATAGCCTGAAACACACATCAAAACTATGTCTAAGAGTGGGAAAAAAGAGTCTCACTCTTAGCAGGAGTAAAAAATAAACCCTGGAAATCAAGCAAAGCTGCTGGGGGACTCTATAGGTAAGGGAAATTAGCCCTTTCAGAGAATTCACCCTTACAAACAGCGCCACGATGCCCTAGGGCTGCTGTGCGCTTTAAAAATATGAACCAATAAATAAATAAATATCCTTTTATACTCAGCAATTCCAGTGTCTTTCGTTCATGAGTTAAACAAAACATTACTCACTATTTTCTGCTCAAAGTCAGCAAACCTTCAATTCTGCCCCTGCCAATGCTTCTCCTGAGACTGCTGTTGCTCATTTTGTCATGGCTTGGAATAATCAGCAAATTGAAAATTAAGGTTTTTTGTTTTTTAAAAACATTAAATCCACAAATAAGCTTAACCCAAGAACATCTTTGATAAACTGGAGGAATTGGTTAATAAATGGTCACCCTTATTGTTGTCTTTGTGGGGTAAAATAGACATGATTACAATGCTGCTTGTGCCCTTTGTTCCTTATCCCCCACCCATGCTGCTGATCGCTTTCCCCGACTCTTTTTCCAAGAAAATGGAGTCAACACTGTCAAGGTTTTTATGGAATGGAAAAACACCAGACAATCCCCTAATAAAGGTCGAATGCATAAGCAGAAGGTGGTGCTAACTTCTAATAGTTTGTAAATATCCTAATACATTTATACTTAGACATCTATTCAAGTACTCAGTATATCGGACTGTAGCTGCTTCTCCACCTTTGTGTTGCAAGGTGGAAACAACAGTGGGTAAACCCTTTGCTATGCCACACTTCTGGAGAATATCCGACAGACCTTTCATTTGGACATTTAGTATTGTGGATTTAGATAAAAGAGCTTGGACATTTTTCATTGAATTGACTTGAAAGATGTTGAAACCTCTCCTGGTGAAAATCTCTTACGGTTTAAAAATAAGATCCAAAATCTCTCTATAGACCGGGAGTTCTGGACCAACCTGGGGATCTTCACAATTCAACAGTTATTATAAAACCCAACACTTACTCCATTCACTCAAACTCAGAATGTATTCCAGCTTGATATTGGGGAATGTACTCAGTTCCTTAATCTTACTAAAGTCATTGACCAAACCCAAATGTTAAGCAGGTACCTAGAAATAAAACTTTGCCGATGGCATCAGAATTTATAAGGGCTGCACACATTTATGTATGAAGGGCTAGAAACAAAATCCAGATTTTAGTTGCTGTGGCAACAGAATGGGTCTTTAAGTGTTCTTTCAGAGTGTTGAAATATTTGGAGCCGTGCATTCAAAACTAGCATTGTGGCTAACGTCATTCAGTTGAGGTTTTCTATGCATACATTTGGCCTATTCACGTTTTGGTTCTGTCATGAGCAGAATTCCAATTTCATTAATGTGATTTTTTCATGTTCAAATGTTACCGCTTCCTAGTCTCAAGTTTGGAACATGCTACAGAATATTTTTAGCTTTTCCGGACCATTGTCACTAGACAATATGTTTGTGTACTCGTCGGGTAAATCTGACATTGTGGTATTCAGTCACCCATGCTGTCGACTGTATGTATTGCTCTCTTATTTCAAATCATAAACTCAAAGGATGCTAAAACTTGACTATGCACTGGAATTATATCTCTTTAACTGATATAAATAAGTAGTGTACTGTAAAAATGTGTGTGAAGTTATCAAGCATGGTAGGAAATGATCTATTGTTCTTTCTTTTTTGAACAATCAATACTCTAATTTGCAGTTGAACCAATTTGATAGCAGTTAAATTGTCCCCAAACCTCTTGAAACAATTATTCTATCGGATCCTTCCGCACTTAGCAGTGATTTGGTGCTAATTCCACTGAATTACAGCCAAAATCGGTTACCGTTACGCCACTTGGTCTCATGGTTTTACAAAGGGATTACTATTGGTGATAGGGTGGTGTTAATTACCCATTTTGGAGTCCATAGGACTCTGTGGGGTTTTTGGCATAATTGCTGATTACCTCTGGCCGGATGCTGGAGATAGATCCTCCACATCTATGCCAAACTCGGAATTTGGCTGGATTTTGCAGAGCGATCTTCCGGTCATTCTGTTTCTGATCAAAAAAAGTGCCAGTAATTGAATTACTGCCTTTTTTCCGCTCTGCCAAACTTGGAATAAGCCCCTTTGTCTTCCTTTTCTTCACTTTCTAGTCTACTCCCTGCTGTTCTCCCTCATTTTGTTATTGATATATTAAATGTCTTTTTATCCATATTATATTTTCTTCGCCCTATGGTCTTGCTTACTACTATACATATCAGTAACTAAATGTTACTGTCATTTACTTGATATTTATAATTGATTATGCGTACCCTTTTGAGTATCTTTATTGTGTGTGTATATATAATTCTGCGCAAAATTGTGTATTGGTTTGTAACCTGGGAGTGCGTTTTGATCACTAGAATTATAGGCGATGGTGAGCTGTGTCACCAATCCCACAAAGTCTACCCATAAAGTCCTTGAGAAAATGAAACAGTCATTAAGTTGGGTTTAGGCGATCCGCGCTCTGCCTCCTTATGCTAAGGTAAACAGTCTGTTAGTATGAAAACAATTCAGTCTCATCAGATAGGGCATCTGTAGGTGTTTTTATTCTCATAGGGTCAGCCGACACATATTTCGACTTGAGTCGTCCTCAAGGCTTTGGATGACTGTAAAGTGCACGTTGGCGTCTGATACAGTGAAAGCTTGAAGAAATCTCTGATAATGTTTACTAGACAGATTAGTCTACACAACGTGCCTGAAATCGATAGGCCATTATGGGATCCAAGCCCTCTTGTAAACATTATCAGAGATTTTTTCAAGCTTTCAGTGTATCAGACGCCAACGTGCACGTTACAGTCATCTCACTCAGTATCGAATACCAAGGCCTTGAGTGTTAGGCAACGTTTGTATGCAGTACCCTCTGGGAACACTACAAACAACTCTGACTACAGGTATAGGAAACCCAACCTTTGGTATAAGCTTGTACTACACAGTTTTGGTAGCGTGTTGAGCAGCCAGGCTTATCTCAAGAGGGGTCAATGTGAGCTGTAGTGGAGTTACACAGAGATTTACAGTTACAAGTATGCCCTATCTGATGAGGCTGAATAGATTTCATACTAGCAGACTGTTTACCTTAGCATAAGGAGGCAGAGCACAAATCACCTAAACCCAAACTAATTATTATATATAATACTATACTACCATAGTAATATATATTGTATGTATTACTTTAACTCAGAATAAAGTTATTTTCCTCTTCTAAATAATTTTGAAGATAATATATTGAGCTTAAAAATACATAAACAATCATTTTGGTGGTGAGACTTTAAGGAATTAAACATATTCAGTATTTTTTAGACTTGGAACCATCAATCCAAAAAAAATAAAATAGAAACTATACAAATAATATGCAAATCTGAAATGCTTTTTCTGGAATTTGACAATATAAAGGTTGAATCAGCACACATTTCAGATCAGATCAGAATTCTGTTTATTTGATTATTAAAACAATCAAAACACATTCAAGTCAATAAAAACACTTAAAACAAACGTTTGCATCTTATGCAAGTGGATTCCTAAAACTTCACTAAATGCAACTTTTATTGTTGCATCAGTTTTGAACGATTACTAGCTTCCTTAACAATTGCATTATAAGATAAAAGCTTCAGTAAAACAGTATATTAACAACATATTTATGGGGTGAAGATATTCTCCTCAAGATCAGAGGTGTATCTTCCTCCGCTTCAATGCCGGTTGAAGACAAGAGTTAAGCACCCATCTTTTACATTCCTCTAGAATCAATAAAACAATAATTGGGCTGGCATAAAATTGGTAAAACCCCCTTGATATTAAAATTGGGATCAGGGTTGTTTTGCAGGTTACGGTGTAGAGATGACAGACAATAGCAAATGAGCCACCGTTTCAATATCCGTGTGGCATACGGGGCAGATTGAGAATTCATTCCTATCCCCTGCCATTTTGCAGTTATATAATTCAGAGGATAGAGAGATGGAGATAGGAGATAGAGACCAGAGAGAGGTCCTTGCATGATCAAGATATTGGGCAAGAGACTCTTGCATGAATTGCCTCTTAGTCATTTGTGAGCTGGAATGCCAAGGGCAAGGCTTCAATCTGAGTTGCTGAGAAAATGGGGAGAGGGTTTTAAGGAGAGTGAATATATTTGCAGAAGGAAGCCATGTCTGTATTTTCCTAAGGCACTTACCATCCTGCTGACTCTGGGGGACTGAGATGTAGAAGTGATGCAGAGAAGGGTTGCGGGAGGAGGAGGGGGAGGGGTTGCGGGAGGAGGAGGGGGAGAGGCATTTAACAAAGGAATGGACTGTACGTTTAACACAAGCCTCCTGCATGCTGCTGAATGATACTGTGCTATGTGAAAAGGCCCATGACTACAACCCCAGACTCTCGCAATATTAAGAATTAAAATGCAACTGGATGGGTACTGAACCCTGGAAGGATCCATAACGCCGACATTCGGGCCCTTATGTTATATTCCGTATAGGTTATCTTCCCTCAGCTGCGGTACTAGGGAGGCTGACACGCTGGGACCGGTATGATTGCCTTTGTGGTTACTCATTTGAAACAGCTGTTCATTTTTTATGTTTGTGCTAATTTTATTCTGTTTTAAAGAGTAAATGTCGCAACTCCTAATTAAGGACAGTGTTATAGGGCACTTGGCAGAGACCCTGGCGGGGACCACAGCACGGCCATTGACATGCCTGTGTTTGCTGCAGCCCACTCCATGGGAGAGCTGAGTATTGCTAAGTCAGGCTTCAAGTGTTCGGTTGTAAGATATGCAAACATCATTGGAGAATATCAGCAATGATTAAAAGCATAATTGTTCCTTTGATCAGAGAAGAAGTCAGTAAATGCATGGGCCAGGACTCTCCGTAGACTCTAGGCCGCGCCGCACTCCTTTCCATCATCCTCACACACTGTGCGCCAAGAGTCCCACTTTGCTCTCCAGTTCTGCAGTTGTCGGCTCTGCATATCTTGTGACGTTGAGGGGGGGCCAGTTGGGGTCCTTTGCCAGCAATCTTTGCGCTATCCTGTATTTACTTTTTGATTCGTATTTAAAACACCTTTGTAAGGACTTCCAGAATCTGCGGTTATCAACAATGTATTCCTAGAAAATAAAAAACAGTGTATTAGATTTACAAAAGTTGACATGTTTTCAAGACAACACAGATCTTTTTTGTGTTTGCTTCCACAAGGATGTAACAGTGACCCGCCTATACACGTTTTATAAGCACTGTTAACGCTCTCTGATCAAATACACAGTCGCGAGGACCATTGTTTGCATTTTGCATATCATGCTCCATTTTACCTCATGCTCAGTAACATCATCGCAGCCGTGCTCAGTAACATCAACACAGCCGTGCCCAGTAACATCATCGCAGCCGTGCTCAGTAACATCAACACAGCCGTGCCCAGTAACATCATCGCAGCCGTGCTCAGTAACATCATCGCAGCCGTGCTCAGTAACATCATCGCAGCCGTGCTCAGTAACATCATCGCAGCCGTGCTCAGTAACATCATCGCAGCCGTGCTCAGTAGCATCATCGCAGCCGTGCTCAGTAGCATCATCGCAGCCGTGCTCAGTAACATCATCGCAGCCGTGCTCAGTAACATCATCGCAGCCGTGCTCAGTAGCATCATCGCAGCCGTGCTCAGTAACATCATCGCAGCCGTGCTCAGTAACATCATCGCAGCCGTGCTCAGTAGCATCATCGCAGCCGTGCTCAGTAACATCATCGCAGCCATGCTCAGTAGCATCATCGCAGCCGTGCTCAGTAACAGTGCACAACACCAGCTCGGAACATACTTCCTGGGCTTCATAATTACAGCACTTTGTTTCGGAACTGAGAAAAGCTGGAATTAAAGGTATATAGTATGGCAGTCTTGGGCGGTAGACCCTTTCAAGTGTTGGTGGGGGGGATATATTATCTCTGAGGTGATGCAGCACAATGAGTAAGAACAAACCAACTCAGGCAGGGATTCACAGGAGTTGCCCTCAGAAAAAGATTCAGAAAGGTTTCATGCAGGGCTAACTGCTTGCCAGTGCGGTGTGATGAATAGCTAAAGCGGTGGGGCTTACATGTGTAGCTGAATTAGCGAAAGTGGGCAAAACAAGTAGGGTCCAACCAACTCTGGCAGAAGTTTAGACGAGATCCCACACAGAAGCGCTTTCAAATCGGATAGGGATAACCTGGTGTACTTTGCAGCACAAATTAATACAAATGTTAAAAATATGCAAAAAGGAAATACACTGTCACTAGGGGAACACATAAAATACTACAATATATGCCAAATGTGTTAACAAAATACACGAGTCTTAAGCAAAACATGTAATGCAAAAATCATGAGGCGCCCACCTGAAACATGTATGACACCATTTCCATTGTAAACAAGACATATTCATGATGCTAGTGACCAAAGAAAACAATGCAACCCTTTTCAACAATATATGCCATTGCTGGTTCTGTTAAACACACGTTTATGGTTCTTTTACCTAAATACATTAATTTGGTTTTTCAACAATATATGTAATTGATATCTCTGTAAAACAAAGGTTCATCCTCTTTGTGTCCAAAATAGTTAAAGCAGCCTATCTTACCAATACATGCAGGGATTCCAACATATTAATGGTGTTTGTGCTCAAAATAAATCATGGGGCCAGTCTTGAAATATATGCCAACATTGCTGCTGTGAAACCCATTTTGATGTTGATTCTGCATAAAGTAAAACACACTCAAGGCCAGCACTACCACTGTAAAATATAGTTCCAGGTCTCCTTTCATGCCTATTGTGCTAAAGAAGAAAAACAAGATTTGCCTCAAAACGATATGCTAGTAGGCAACTGTAAAACACATTTGCATGCCGACTGTGCCTATCAAAGTTCTGGGAGCAATTTCAACAATAAATAAATTATAGTTACATGCTACTTTTATGCTCTAGTTTTGCCCTCTGTCACTCTGCAAGTCCAAGTTGTGCGCTATATCACATTCCCTTCCCAGGTGCTGCCCCCCTCTCACTCTGGGTGCCCATATTCTGCCCCTTATTGGTCCCAGTGCACAGATTCTTCACTGGTATCCCCGTGCTTAGCTTCTGCCCAAATGTCACTCTCTGGAGCGATGGCCTGTCCCAATGTGGCTCACAGATCCTAGGATCAGCCCAAAAGTTGGTCTCTAGGCCCCATCTCTGCTGCAATGTGGCGCTCCCTGCCCAAGATTTGGGCCAAGGTGGCAGTCTGTGCCCAATATCTCTCCCTAGATGGATTTCTGTTCCAATAAATGTCTGCATTGATACCCTCTGTTCCCAGTTACTGCCACAATGTGGCTTTCTTAGCCACTCAATGTCGGCCGTGGCATCACAGTTTTGCTCCATGTGGTTATTTCTGCCCCCCCATGATTGCCCATTAGCTTGCAATAACTCCCCCAGAGTGCTCTGGAATATCCGTGAATACATGCAAGGCCCATACACCTATAAGCACACACACTCCGCCTCATCCATGCACCAACATCTTTTAATTTCTACATAAGACTGGAAGCGTTGAGAGCATGGCCATGCACATATTGAAGGGCTTTTTGAAGGGCTAAATTCCTAATTCTGGTTGCCCAACTCAACTCAAGAGAAGAGCCCAACCTGAAAGGTGTCTGCTTCCCCAGCAGAATGTTCATGTGTTTCCAGCTGAAAATTCTTTGGAGGCAGAAGGGTTGTTAGTATTACCACGGCAACAGTAAGGTAACGTGTGGCTTGCGACGTTCGCCACAGCAGCTGTGCTAATTTTTTGCATTTGTATTTGTTTGCGAAACTAGCATCTGAAACGCAACTATTTGAATTTTTAATAGGTGGTAAGTAGATAGCAAACCTTTTTGGTACATACACACACCATGAACATTTAAAGTGGCTGTGTTCTTTACTCAGTGTACCGTAGCATTTAAGATTCTTGTCATTGTAGCATTGTCCTTAACACTAGGCTGGAAACCCTATCACTGTGAGCAAAGCAGAACTGTATTACCATTGGCTCTGATCTCTTTAGAGCAGTGGACAGAGCGTATCAGCTGCAAAGCAGAAATGTATTACCATCAGCTCTGATCTCTTTAGAGCAGTGGACAGAGCGTATCAGCTGCAAATCAGAACTGTATTACCATCGGCTCTGATCTCTTTAGAGCAGTGGACAGAGCGTATCAGCTTTAAACCATACATCAGCACATTGTGTGCTTAATTGTGAGAACTACAGGACCCAGAAGTCCCGGCCCGGCTCATATGGAAACATCAGGTGATTCAGCGCCAGAGCTTCAGAGCCAAGCTGGTCTTCACCACCCACCGTGTTGGAGGTGATGCACGGAGCTAACTCCATTTTGGATAGAGGTACTATCCCCTTCTAAGATAAGAATGGGCCTCATAAACACACAGAAAGTTGTCATGTGACCTGCTATGTCAGCGACGCATGGCGGCAGTGCAACAAGCAGTACAGAATGCCATGGAAGGAAAAATACACCGAGACACCTAACGACAACACAAAAAATAGGAAAGATATTAACCTGTTATTAAGGGAAAGCTCTGTCAATAAAGCAAATACCAACAAAGAGTTAAAAGCATGCTTACTGAATACTAGATCCATGAACAAACGCAGTCTTTGTATTCATGACCTAATCATTGCAGATGATTTAGACATACTATGCCTGACTCAAACCTAGCTCGAAGACCCTAGTGGCCCGTCAATCGAGAAGGCAGTACCCGAAGTTTATACCATCTTCCACAAAAACAGGGAAACAGGGATTGGGGGTGGTGTGGCGGTCATAGTCAGGGACTATATTCATATGTTCCCATCTTAAATAAACTGACATATGATGTGAAGTACTTCACCTTAAACACACACCGACCAACAATAGTTGTATCAATGTGCTTGTGATTTATAGACCACCCTCACTAACGTCGTACTTTAATGACGAAATCATCCAGCAGCTTAACAACATTAAAGGCACAAACTCAAGGTTGCTAGTACTGGGAGACTTAAATAGGTAGAGAGGAAACCCTGAGGATAAAGAGGCAATTAAACTGGAAAAGGCATTACATAATTTGAGTTTTTGGTACTTAACTCAGAACCGACGACTGCTAATGAGAACCAACTTGACTGGGTAATCACCCACAACCTTGAGGCACGAATGGGAAAAACCACCTCTTGCATATGGACAGATCACTTCAAAGTATCTTTCTCGCTACTTATAAAAAAAACAATTGAAAAACAGCAACAAACATAAAAAAATCAGAACAGGAACCATAAGAAAATAACCACAGCACAGTTAGAGCAATGTCTTAAAACTATCCTGGAGGAAAGTTCAGCCGACGACACATGTGAGTGTCAAAATGAAACTCTATCTAGCATTGGCTTAGCCCCACGTTGGGCGCCATTTGTCAACATTAAACTCTATCTACCTTTGGCCTAGCCCCATGTGGGTGACCATTTTGTGAAACTCCAACTATCTACTCCAGGGGGAGGTGGACCAAGCTGAACCCCTGTTATTACCTGCAAAATATATCCCAGCTAATCTATCTCAGGGCAGTGTGCACTGTGCGCTGTGTTACTGCAAATAGGGCATACACGACAAACCAAACCAAACACTAAGAAATGACACTTCAATGAGATAAGAATGGACATGAAAAGAAAACACATGTGTTGGTGCAATTATAACAAGAAAACACATTTATTCATGCACAGCAGTGCGCATGATAAACAGTACTAGCAATGCAAATTAATCTGCATCCCCTCTAGCATGGGTGAAATCTACTGGCTTCTATGCAAGCAATCTAATAATAATTACCCAGTCCTACTGGATCTACAATGCTTATAACAATGCATGCCTAGTAACAACAAATGCGGCCTAGTAACAATTTGCGAGCATCAGCATTTCTCTCTCATCACAACACACCGCACATCAGCTCTCTCTCTCATAAAACAATCTGCCTGCATGAATCTCCCCTTGAATCAGTGTGTCAATCCCATCTCTAGTGTGTGTGTGTGCCTACTTCCCATGTCCCAACAAGCCAGTCAATCTCAGTAAATCTCAGCAATACTCCCAATCTGCATGTTGTGATCAATCTGCTCCCAGCACGAATCGTCTCCCTGCTCCCTTGAACAGCCAAGCCTTCTGCACAGCCTTGCACTGGCCCTCTTTCTCTTGGCCTCTCAGTGGTCTGGTCTCCTCTTTGAACTGCTCACTTGAACTGCCTCAAGCCTCTGCCAAGCTCATCTGATCTTCTGCCAACTGCTCTCCCAGAACGCTCTCGAACTCTGCCCTCATCTGCATCCGATATAGTTCTCATCCCAAGCTGTATCTCTGCCAAAGCAATCCAATTCTCATTCTACTGCAAAACCCTTCCCCTGAATATACTGTTCAATGATGTACATAGATTATTATGGTAACATGTCAAAATACATATTTCTACTAGCTAAGCATTGTCACTCTAGCAAAGCGCCACTGTGTCTACCTGCATATGCAAATGTCCCTAAGTCACTGTGACATCTCAAAGCACGATGGAACCGCTTTCAAACTGCATCTCCCTCTATCTGTCTGTCTGGACATGTGGCCTTCCTTCTATGTTATCATCCTTCCATTCAGCTCTGTGCAAGCTAAAACCCCTTCTCTCTCCACACCATACTCTCTGTGTGCAAGGCTCACTCCCTGCAGATTCCCTCCCCACCTTTCTGCTGTCTGAAAACCAAGGAGGCCTAATAAACCAGCCCATCTCATGTGCTTCTACTAGGCCAAAAGCTACCTCTTATTTGTCTGCCTGCCAGCCTTTGTTTACATTCCAATCATTTCTCGCACAGTGAAGCTGCTAACTGTCTGTGTGTTCAGAATGGCTTCAGAGCCTGTTTTATTCATTCTAGCGTTTAGCACATTTTCTCAAACCAAGCGCTATATAATATGGACTCAATGTGTTAATATCTAAGTGCACACAGATGCGTGTCTAAGTGCATACATCACAGCATGGGTCTAAGCAAGTCTAAGCAAGGCCTCTTCATATGACAGGGCCTATTTCTCTAGCAAAATGCATACAAAATGTGGCTTTCAAATGTGGTATAACAATGTGGATATAATGGATAACTAATGTCACTAATATAAATGAATTATGGATACATGAATTACAAATGATAACATAACAGGCAAGTATAATATCTGGTTTTACAATAGTGCCTTGCAGCAACACTAACTTGGGCTCATCATCGTACACTTCCTGGCTGCATGCCCCTGGCATTGCCCTCCTCAGCCCGCTGCTGTAGGTCCATATGCCCCGCACCGCTACTGCACCATGAGCATCTGCATCATTGGTGATGAGGCAGGCAGCCCCTCGTCTATCCTCAGCCTCCTTTGCTCTTGGATATGCAAAGGTGGTGGAGCAGGAAGCCCCAGTGGAGAGAACCAATAGGAGGGTGGAGGACTTTGCCGTCTATGGCTCCAGGTGACTATGTGTTGAGTTTGCAGACAGCGGCGACAGTGCAATGCGCCGGGACCTGGATCGCCCTTTAGAAGCATAGAGCACAGGTCTGCGGCAAGGTAAGAGCACTTTGCTGTTTCTTTAAAAGTGGAATACTGTATTTGGAATGATGGAACCTTTTTAGGTAATCTCTGCAGCATTGTTTTAATGCCATTCCTTATTTTACAAGTATGTAGCGCCAGGGTAATGCTAATTACTGCGAAGGTCTGGAGTTTGAGCCTTATCCCCAAGCCATACCCCCTTCTTTGTAAATCACAATACACCCTTGCCCAAACATGCATCCCTACTCATCTACACAAAAGCCCTTCTATGCCCCACCACCTCACTATCTGACAGGACACATCTGTGATGCCACTGAACTTGGCTACTACAGTCATGTAGACTTGGCCATACCGCCTGAAAGAAGTTTAAAACAACACTGTGAATTAACAACTGTTCTGGCATATCCACACCTAGTTATTGTTGGAGGGGCTTCAGTAGAGCTTCAGAAGGCATAACACCTATACATCTACCTACAAGGCAAGCAGATGCCACTTAAGCAGAAGGGCCCTTTTCTGAACCAAAGGTTCTTGCCTCCCATGCTCCAGACTGCCCCCTTCCCTCATCTGCCAACTCCAAGATCCCTTGTTTTGTAGCAGATGGCATCCAAGTTTCTTGTTTTTGAGAGAGCAATTTTAACTGTCACTCAGTTACTGAAATGGGACCTGTCTGCAAGTGGTCAAAGGTGGGAGGGCAGGGTGCCAGGTTGTTTTGCCTGGCAATGACTACCCCTTCAGCCCCCACTAACTGTCTCCCTGTCAAAATCTCCTACCACCTCACACACGCACAGAAATCCCTACACAAAAGCCAAAATTGTTGGCTTTGTCAATGCTTGTTCTTAATTTGCCTTTAACACCCCAACAATCAATGAAACAATGAAAATGTTCCCTTTTTCATTCTTGTTTGTGAAACGCAAAACCCCTTCCCATTTCTGTGTTAACAAGAAAATCCCTCCTGTTTTAGTCGCCTTCCTTTGTTTGTGCGACAACTCACAAGAATCCTCTCACTTGGCTCTGTTGACTTTGTCTAGTGTTAGCACTTATTAAGACAGGAAAACAAATCACAAAGCTGGGTGGGGACTTGTATTTTGGGTGGGGCATGGAGGCGGCAAAGGAGTTATTGTCTCCTGGGCAAGGATGTTATTTATTTAAACAATGTATTTATTTATTTATTTATTTATATACAGGAGGACCAATACTATTGATCACAAAAGAACACAATAGATAAGAAATCACTGATGAGGTCCAACAAGGCAGAAAGATGTGTTTGGGGTTGCTGTTGGTACTCTTGTTCAGAGAGGAATTGCCTTAGAATTTCAGTGCTGGACTGCCCATGTGGGCGGGACAAAGACTGATGTGCAAATGGATATTTCCCATCTGTGAAAGGTACAGTGAGCAAAAAGCGTGTGCTGCAAACTCTCATCTCAGAACAGGTTATCATGCCATGTTCTTTCTGGAGAGGTGCGCCTGCTACCTTTTTTGAGATAAGAAATCAGATTTGATGGGAACCAGTGAGCCTCTTACAATGGGGTGAGTTTGAGGGACATTCTCACCAGGTTGTGAATGGAAGTAAATAGAACAGTCACCGAGGACCATGTATTAGTAGGCATATATAGATTAAGGACAACCAAAGTTTTTAAGCGCTGGTAGGCGGTATGGTCAGCTGTGCTCAGGATGTGACCACTATGGGTGAAGTGTTACAGTGGAGGCAGAGGAGCTGAGGGACATAGTCAGGTTAGAGGCGAGGAAAAATGTTAGCTAGCAGGCAGATGAGAGGTAGGTAACTCAGAGGTAGGCTTTTTGTTTGGTTTTGAACAAATCCATGTGGACTGTTTCTCGGATGTCCGTGGGGAAGAAAAGTCCATGTAAAAGGAGCAAGAAGAGAGAAAGAGCAGAAGTGAGAGGAAGCACAGGGAGGTTGAGGAATCACAAGGGTAGCCAAGAAGGCTGAGCAGAGATTCTAAAAGGCTTGTAGAGTGGGATAGAGGAGGATAGATACAGCAGTGCCTTACCATGGATAGATTTGTGAACCAGGAGAAGACATTTAAATCTGGCCCTGTTTTGCATCATCAGCCATCCAGCCGGTTCATGGTATGAGGAAGTAGGTGTGAAGTAAGGGAGTTCAAAGAGAGTTCTGGTAGCCAAAATTAAGAATTTTGTCAAGAGGACAGAATGCATAACTGGGGAGTACAAAGAAGATGCTGGTACAGTAGCCCAATTTAGAGAAGACAAGGGTGGTTAAGAGATGCTTGGCAGTGTTGAAAGGAATGAGGTGGCTGGTTTTCCTAATATTTAGGAAGTTGAAGTGAACTGCTGTTCAAGTTCTGGAGATGAAAGTAGAAAAGGTGTGAGAAGGATCACAGATGACACTGAGGTTTCTAGCTGAAGAAGAGTAGGGGAGACTATCAGATGGGACTGGATAGGCAGAGGAAGGGATGAGAGAGAGAATTAGGCAGGGAAGAAGACACCTTTGTTTTGGTAGAGCTTTGACATCAGAGAGTGCAAAGCCATCCAATATTAAATGGCAGAGAGCCTGTTTGAAATTTTGTTATAGAATTCAGAAGAGAGTTCAGGAAAAGAGAAGAAGATTTGGGCATCATCTGCTAAGAGTTGGTACGAGAAACCAAAGGAGGAGATTAGTGCCCCTAGAGCAGAGGTGCAGAGTGTAAAGAGGAGCGGACCCAGGACAGAGCCATTGTGGAACACCAGCAGTTAGAGGAGGGAATTGAGAGCTGTTATTTCCCCAGGAGACAGAGAATTGGTGAAGTGCCAGGTAGGTTTCAATGCAGGAAGTGCTCGATCATAAAATCAGAGTGATCAACATTGTCAAAGGCAGCAGACAGGTCAAGGATAATTAGGATAGAGGATAGGTTGGAGTGCTTAGCAGAGGTGAAGATGTTGGAGACATTCACAAGAGCATTTTCCATGGAGTGAAAGGAGCGGAATCTGCTTGTAGGGGGTCTTGAAGGTTGTGGATGTCTATGAAATTGGTAAGACAGTTGAACACAACTCTTTACAAGCACTTTAGAGTAGGGCGGAAGGAGAGACACAGCGTGAAAGTTAACCAGAAGTTTCAGCTCAGCCACTTGCTTTTAAGTAGAGGGATGACTGTGGCTGTTTTGAAAACAGAGGGAAAGCAAGCAGAGTTGAAGGACAGGTTGAAGAGTTCAATGAGGGATAAGGCCACTAAAGGGGAAATAGTCTTGACTAGCTGAGGAGCAAGAGGGACTAATGGGGCACAAGGGGGCATCAGTAGAGATAGCACTTCTTCTGTATTAGTGTTACTAAAGTGGGATATAGAGGCAGAGGATAATAGTACAGTATGTGGGGTGTAAAATTTCGAAAGGAGGGAGTGTGTGGAAGGCCAGGTGAAAGTCACAAAATTTTGGATATTTTTTCAGCAAAGAATTTAGCTAGTTCATTATCTTTGAGAGTGGAGTTGATAGACATGGACGTAGGAGGAGTGAGGAGTGAGGCTATAGTTCTGTAGCTGATGAAGATGGTTGGAGTGAGAGTCAATGAGGATTTGGTAGAATTCCCTTTTTGCTCTATCAAGAGTGGACTTGAGAGAGTTCAGGGCAGGGAGGTAGAGTTTCAGGTCCTCATGCGAGTGGATACACCTCACTTTGTGCAGCAACCTATGCATGTCTATGCAGAGAGAATGTACGAATGAGGTGACCCATGGTTGAGGATGCTGAGATTTAGAAGTGAAAGTGAACAGCAGGAAGTGAAAGGAGTATGAGTCATATATTAGGGATTGAAAGCTGGAAAAGGCAGTCTTGGTGGAAGAGGCATCGGGTTTGAAGGAGGAGGGGGAGAACTGTAGGTCAGAGAGGAAGGGGGAATGGCAGAAGGTTTAAATTTCCTTTCAGTAATAGATGAAGCAAGTGGTGAGGAAAGATCAGAGGGTGGAAAGGAGGTGGTGATGGAAACAATTGGGTGATCAGACATGGATGGTGTGACAGTAGTATTAGTGGCTGAACAAAGGTTTTGTGACTCTGTACTTGAGGTGTTGAAAGCGGCTGTTGGTTTTGTGAGTATTGTAAAAGGTGTGGAAAATGGTGCAGCTTGATGCCAAGAGGTCATTTCCTCTACCACAGCTGATTCTGGACTCTGGAGGTTGCAGAAGATTTTCGGAGAGCTGTAGTGTGAAGAAAAGTGGCTTGTTGGGAGCTTGGCGCGCTTTCTTTTGAGCTAAGGGATCCAGAAATCTACATTTCCCATGAGGACAAGGGGGTTTGAGTGTGTGCGCATGCGCACACCTTTGCGTGCTATTTAAACTACTCCCTGGGCCCGTACTGCTTTTTGGTGATTGTTGGCATTGCAGGCATGGGCCAGAGGAGAGCAGGACATGGCGCTGATGGATCCGGGCCCCATTGGTGAGAAGGAGTGAGGGATAGTATGGACGGATCTTTGAGGAGCCACAGCTCTTTTCCTATCCATCAGGGAGGCACAACCCACATCACAGTGATTGTGGCTTGACCGCTCAATGCTGGAGCTGAATTGCAGGGGAGGTACCAATTCCACCCCTCCTCCCACCAGGCCTCAGTTAAGTGCATGCCGGTCATCAAGGCAGGTGAAGGGAGGCAACACGGAAGATAGTGTATTTTGTTTGATGTCACCTGCGTTACGACATAATGCTTTTATCTGCATGAAATCTAATTAGTGCAAACTGCGGAGAGTGAAAGTACTGTGCATTTGTTTGTTGCCACGTGCGTTATAACATAACACTATTATCGCCAAGAACTCTAATCAGTGAAAGCCGTGGAGAGCGGAGGTTCAGTTCCTGAATGTTTTTGGGATGTGAACTGAATTTTTAGGGACGCAATGTGTTGCTTGAGGCTGCTTGCTCTTGTCAACTCCTAAAAGGGGGCATGTTCTATCGCATAACAGTTGATAAGTGTACCCAATGGAAACCAACACTGAAGGGCAGCAGGAAAAGGGGTGTCATGGAGACCAGTGGGGTGTTATTGGTATGTAGTGTGCAATGCGATTTCTTGCTGTGTACCCATTTCATGTTGTGTGCTAATGCTGTTTCAGCAGATTATCCTGACAACACTAAGTGCTTATGTTAGTCGCTTGATTAGGAATGAACAGTGTGAGATACAGGTTCTAGGAAGCAATATCCTAATTAAGAAGGATGTTGTACTGCTGGTAGGAGAAGGTTCAGGAGGTACCTCAAGAATTAAGAGAGTTACTTACATTAATGTGTTTCATGCATTGTATGAGTTTTCCCTTTACTGCCCGTACCAATTGTAGGGGAGAATTGGTCCAAAAGACCCCCCTCGCCTACATCCCTTCCCCAGGTGAGGGCCATGGCTCATCGGGCGTCCCCTCATACCACCAGGGCCCAGGTGGTGGAGGGCTCACCTGCTGAAGACATTGCCCACACGTATTGAATTTAGCCAGGCCTTAGAAACCATTTTGTCTAATAAAGATGGTGTGAGCTCAGCGCACTGTAGCGCGGCCCCCACCCTCGGAGAGTTTCAATTATCCCTGTGGCCGCAACTCCCTGGCAGATCCGCTGTGAGCCCGTTCCCACGAACAAGACGGACATGAGCTAGTGTAAGATACCAACACTGTAACATTTCACCTTCCGCAGTGTATCACTGCTCCCTGCATGACCCGGCCAGCGAGGCCTGGGTGAAAAAGAGAACTGTAAAATGATCCTCAGATAAAAGCAAAAGTTCCCAAATATTAATGCCAAGACTACTTGCAAAGCGTGCATTCTCTCCACAAAACTTCTTTTATTAAGGAAACCTGTAAAATGTATAAACATGATAGAATGCATGTTCACATGACATTAGCAATGAACAACCCACATCACTGCAGTTGTGTGCAAATAAATAAAAAGCGTTCCGGGGGACTATTCATTATGTGTATCATTGAAAAGCGTACACCCCACGGTCCGGCGCCATAACCAAACAAATGCTGCTAGAGTGCAAGGAAAGACGAATGTAACCATACAGAGGGCTCATGTGAAGGACGCGCGAGAATGCACCTGTCATGCGTGTATGTTTAAGCCCCTTATGTGTCACTACCGTCACGTACGGTGGCGAGAGTCATTTTCTATGTGCTCCACCAACCTCACTACTACCTCACTTACTGCAAATGTATATGCATATAACGAAATGTTGTAGTTGTTAAAACATAGTGTACAAATAATGTGCTCAGACTGGCTATATTTGAGAGACATTTAGCAAAGTTAAAAATGTATGTTTTCAAATGATCCAAATGAGTATTGTATAGTGTTCGAATGTTTTATGATGTTTTCACCAAAATCGGCAACACACGAGGAAGATACCTTTATGAATATGCGCAAGGCCATTCCCCCTCCCTCCCTGCGAAGACTGCCAAACAAGAGAGCAGAGGCCCGCGCCGCACTGCTCCACCTCCCCCAACTAGGCTGGAGCCGCTTCAAAGATTTGTAGTCCCCTCTGCAGCACCCAAGGCCATGGCCCGCCACCTGCATTATTTACAGCCCAGCAGTAAACCTCCGCCTGAATACACAAATCCAAAGGCGCCCCCTCTTAAACCCCACAACCCACTGGATCATCTTAGACTTAGGGCCCCTGTAGAATAGGACACCCAATACTGTGGCAACATACAGCAGCACATTCATAACGACTTCTAACAAGAGAGAAAGACATGTACCGCCTGTCCCATGCCCTGAGACTTAGCCCCTCGACCTATGGTACCGGTCAACAGGACACTGGTAACCATGCACTGATGAATCACCCTCATACCCCTCTCAAGGTGCATTCCTCCTGTGTTGCATTAACCTGTAGAATAACCTATTGAAAGATTTACTAAAAAAGATAATATTGCAATAACTGAATGACTGCGGTGTGCATGGCCTAGGGCAAATAAGTCAGGAAAAGACATTCATCTCTGACACTGGCCACAATGGCCCAACAACACCGCCCGGATGAACTCAGGTGACCTGCCAGGCCCAGCCCAACCCACGAGGCTGACCAGTGACGTCCTCCAGCCAAGGCCAACCACATCGCAGCAGCACCTATAGGTAGTCATCGCCACCCAATCCCATTGAACTTGTGCCCCTTATAGTATGTAGGTTCTAATGACGTGTTTTGTAAATATATACGCCTGTCTTTGCTATTGTCGGACAGAGCGCTCTCGGAGTTTGCAGAGTTCTTTGCTTGCCCTATTCTGATTGATAAACTCCCATTTACGCTCACCCGCACTCTGTCTTGGCCTTATTCCCATTCTGGGAGAGACCTTCATTGTCTCTCATTGCGGGGAGTATCGTGCTGGTTGGGGACGCTTGCCTTCACTATCCAATTAAAGAATCCTAACCCTCTTTCCGGGTTACCCTAACATCCCCCACCTATCCACAACTTCTCCCTAACCCTCTTCCCCCCATTGACTGTCTCGAGGTTACCTGTGCATTCAAAATCAGGAGCCCGTGCCAACCAAGTTGTGAGGGGTCAACTGCATTTGGACTCCGTGGTCAGGTAAAAGTTGCGAGATACTCCAGGGGTGGAGCCATGGCGTGAGCCGTGCAGTGCCATGCCCCAGAAGCAGTAGGGGCTGCAAGGGAGTGGTGAAGCGGTGAAGATGCAAGGTGAACCATGTTAACCCGCACTGGGAAGCGTTTTGCACACCTCCATCACACTCTTGGGGCCCTCCTCCTGTGAGATTTATGAATATGTCTGTGGGTACTGCTTGGGCAAACAGCTGCAGAGGTTATAGATCCGATTCTGTTATAATTAAATCAAGTCTTAAGCTCTTTACTTGCGTGTGATTCTCAATCCTAGGCTGTACTGTTGGATTTCATATGGGGAGATCTGAGTCACGTGAGTGTAAGTGTTCCGAGATGCATGACATAACCAATACCAAAGGATCTGGTCGTGGCGGTTAAGTCAATAATTGAAAAAAAGGTACTTAACCCTGTGTATTCCTCGGCTAGGGGAGACAACCACAGTTTAGGAACTGAGGGCGTGGTCATAGTGGAGGGTGTGGCATCTTAACTGCCCCCTAGTCCTTCCAGAATGTTGATAAAATATAAGGGCTAACAGCAAATAAAATCTACAAATGTCAAACAAACAAAAATCTCGAATTCAAGCACAAAATCATTTTTTAAATCTCTATCAATTCCAGTAAGAAACGCACAGGCCTCTAAGTCTATGGTGAGACTGGAGGCGGCCATGCTCTCCTCTGGGCAGGCTTTAGTCAGGGATATCCTCTTGCTGCACTCTAGGGTAGGCCAGACCGACACTGTTGCTGCAGATGGTGTAAGGGTCACTTCTAAGGATTCAGCAGCTCAGACACTTTACCGTAGCCAAAAACAAACTCAATGTGATTGGTACATCTCACCATTCTGTTTAGGTGTAGATGAGGTAGCCCTTCGAGGTGAGTTGGGAAGGGCCCTGGGGGACCACTACCTTTGTTAATTGGGGAATACACTATGGGAATGTGGTCCCTGGTGAAGAATTACAAGGTGTGGGAAAGGGTGAAGCGAGGTCGCACACTAGCCAGGAACTAGCGCAGCAAGCTATACCTACTGAGATGGGCTTGTAAGTGGTATCGAACTCTCCTATGGAGGTGTCTGGCCACCCGAGGTGGTCAAAGGATCTAGAAAAGACTGAGAGGAGAAGATATGATTTTCCGACATCTGGTTCCCCACACAGGTCCAGGACACCTGTGGTGAGGAGGCAGGAGGACAGAGAAGGGGCACAACCTGCCCCCAGTAAAAATGGAAAGAAGTTACGAAAAAGAGAACAAATGCTCAACCAGACAATAAGCAGAGGGTTGGGTACTGTATGAAAATAGACATTATCTGTTGAATCATTCTGAGGGTGCTGTCAGAGATCCCCTGCTTAAGGGCTTTAACCACAAATGACTTTGAGAGAGTTGATTTCCCTATACCAACAGAACAGCCATAGCAATGGTTACAGTGCTGCCAAGGATCGCTTTTGACCTCATATTGAGCGAAATACCATCCCTCAGGCAACTGAGTTTCAATCTTACCCAGACTGAGCCACAGTTGGGGCAGATTATTGGGGGAAGGTTAATGAGGTCTAACGGAAGGGACGTGTTTTGAGGCAAGAGCTGTGCCCAGTTTAGAACATAGGGGTGACAGTACTAGTCAGGAACAAAGGGTGGAAGTTCTGAGGTGAGCTAGCAAGAGGAAGGACTGGGACTGGGGGTTCGGTTCCAATAATGAAAATTGACAAGTGAGGCAGAGAGCAAGTTTCTGGGAAATTATCAGTTTTATACTTGAACAGTTGTGGTCATAATCACATACACACACATTCTATACTATTGGAATCCCTATGTCAATTAACCATTCTTCTAATACAAAAAATGTGGGTCCTGGAGTCTCCTGTTGTTGATGGGTTTGTGTCACTATTCCTCCCGGCAGTGAAGGGGTCTAGGAGTGGACCTTCAGGCGCATGGTAACATGAATAAAAGAAGGTACAGGAGTAAGGGTTGACATTTTTGCAAATAGAAGTATGTTCGCTGTTCAAATAGGATTAATGATTAGTGGGGTTCAAAAGAAGATGTGACTAGTTAACATGTATCACCATAATCGAGAGTGCACATTGCAGTCCATCTCGATTGAAGTATCAGATTGATTTGGGAATTGGGCCTCTATTTGGATAGAAGGCTGGGCAGTTTTGTCCGGTGATTTCAATTAATTTTGCTTTTTGGAGGTGAGCAGATGTGTTGCAGGGGGGCAGAACCCATCCAAGGCGAATTCTAAAAATGGTAAGAGAGAGTTGGAAATCCTGGAATCACCAGGCTTGCATTGGCTTAATGGCTCGGTTGTAGGCGATCTCCCAAGCCAGATTATGTGGGCAAGGAGGCAGAAACAGTCCATATTGGATGATATGTTAACTGACGAGGGTCCGTTCCAGGTGTATAGACAGTTCAAAGTGATTCCTTGAGAGTGGAGCGACCACATGATTGCTGCATCATTTGGGTCCTAATCTATCTCCACTCTTGGTTAATCAAGGAGCCAAAGAATAACATGGAATCATCATAAGGCGACGCTTATTAATACAAGGGGATCAAGTATGTTGGCCACTAGTACTGGACTGGAAGAGTGATACATTTAATCCAGATTATTTTGGCTCCTTTCTTGGGGAATTATTAACAGCAGCAGAATCAAAGCCTATATCGGGGCGAATCAAATACCGTCATCAGTTTGACATTATGGGTGTGGGATAAAAAAAGCCCCCCAATAGGGAAAATCAAGGCGATTGAGGCTTAATATTGAGGCAACCTCATTGCCCAAACAAAAGAAGTCAAGTTGGTTAAACGAGTCTACCGTAATTGGGTCAGACTCCATAAGGCTCAGCTTCTCCAAAATGATGCAGAATTAATATTGGAATCTATTTCTAAGTCGGATACTGCATCTTTTTGGTGTCACTTAATGATTTATGGAGAATGAAGTCAGATTTATAAATGAATCCAATAGGGGAACAGCAGTGGATGACCTTCTATGAGGCTACATTTGGGCTGAATCAGGTTTCGGATGAATAGTTTCCTTTGGTCGGAGGGGAGAACTGGGATGTCTGGCAGTTAACAATTGAATTTGACAAATTCTTGGACATTATAAAGGGAATCAGCGAGCCCAGAACCCCGATCCCCAATGGACAAGCACACATGGTATTGAAAGATGATCCGCTAACGTGGTCGACGATATTAACCATATACTTTTCACAGATCATAAAAGAACAGCTTTTGCCGGATACTTCGCAGACTGCTCATCTGATCAACATTTTTAAGAGGGGAGACTGTAATGACCTGAGAAATGACAGGCCTATTTCAGTATTGGACGCAGACAAAATATTTGGCAGCCTGATCAACTTCGCAAGATAGAATTCAGAAATGGCAGATCGGCTTTTGGAAGAATTAAAGTGACAATCTGAATGGCCTGTTGTTGAGATATGTGCACAATCTTGTACATACTGGGAAGGTTGAAGGCTGCATTTGACAAGGTGAATAGAAAACCTTTTATGGAGGAAACTGGACAGTTGCTAGGACTGTTATTCGCTCTCCATGACAAATCAAATACAAGAGTTAGATTGAATGCCAAGGGAGAAGGCACAAGAGCGATCTCAACATTTTTAGGGGTCAGACAGGGATGCATAATTGCTCCCTGTCGTTTTAATGTATATGTGTCAGATGTGGGTCAGACACTAGAGCAGTCTGCTTTTGCATCCCCTAAGCTTAATAACCAGCGTTTAACGTGGCTCGTCTAAGTGGATGATTTTTTACTTTTTTGATCAGAGGGGGCTACAGAAATGTATTGATGCTTTTGGGGTTTACTCTTCAAAAAGAATCTTATTATCAACCCTGTAAAAGCAAACGTGAATAGATTTACAAGGAAACAGAATAAGAATCCTTTGTCTTGGGGGAGTGATGGATATACATTGGAGAAGGTAGCCTCCTTGGTATATTTAGGATTTCATAAAACTGTGAAGCCTTCCAGGGCACCTAGAAAGGGGCAGCTCCTGCAGAAAACCACTAGCTTGGTAAAACAAATGAAAAAGGTGGATAATAAGTATGGTATGTTTTCAATTTCAAGTTCTATCAAGGCACAATTATTTCAGAATTCTGTATGGTGTAGAGCTCTAGGAATGGGCAAGTTTGAATATGTTGCCAGATTCGGAATCTCTCATCTGGAGGAAGTTGTTTAATCTTCCTAATTCACTCCCAGCGATGGTTATCAGGTATGAATTGGGCATCCAATCTCTTGGATCAAGGGGGATGTGGAATTATTTGACTTTATACCAGAAAATGTTCATTGCAGAAGATGCTTTCCTTTATGGGATGTCCTGAGGGCTATGAATACCTTTAATGAGAGGAAGAGGGCAATTACGCCCTTTGTATTCTCTAAAGAATGTGAGTGCATGTTACAATATATAGGCTCCAATAGGGAAGAATTCCAGCTAAAACCAGATTAAACCAAGAGACGCTTAAGAACATGGTCTGGATTTTAACAATAGACAAATGGCATGGTTATCCCTCCTTCATCCACCTTTGGTCTGAGCATAAGAAACAGGGAACCCCATCTCAGTTTTTTACCATCTGCCCAAGTTTTTATGCCAGAAATTGATTTCTGAGGTTTCTGTGGAACCTTAAACTGGCAAAAGAGGTTATTTTCAGATATAAGACTATTGATTGGATCGAAACTAAATGTAGATTTTGTGCGGAGGAGAAGGATATAGAAACAATTAGGCACCTGCTGGTGGAGTGCCCTTCTCTTAAACTCCCCTGATGGAAATATCTTGGTCATTTTTCTTGCTGTTGGGACTCAATCAACCAGATCTACTTTTGAAATAGGTTTTTTGGAGGTCGAATAACCTCAGATCTAATATCAGTAGTTGGTTTTCTTAGGCTGCTGGATTTGTGATAAGATCAAAGTGTATTAGGAACTTGGATACATTTTAATCTTCAATTTGGTCAGTAAATTAGGTTTGTGTTTTAAGAGTCAAATTGATCATGAATTTGGAGGGTGAAAGAAATAAAAAAAGGAAATATTTTAAGATTCTTGTTTTAAGGGCCAAATTGAAATAATGTTGGATGATTTTTAAGAAATATGTAATTAATTGTATGTGTTTAATCTGTTCAACTTGTTTACATAGTTTTTTTAATGATATGAATTGAGATTTTAATGTACTGTTGCTGTTATATGAATTTTCTTTTGTAAGTGTTTTTGAGTAAATTGTTAAAGGTTGTTGTCAGCCCCATAACACATAAAAACAAAAACAAAATGAGTGGCTGAGAGAGAGGTGAAGATGAATGTGAAATCCAAAGAGTTATCCCCGGTTTTGGTAGGTAGGTCATGGATGGAGTGGAGACTCGGGTCACTAAGAAAAGACTGAAGTTCAGGTTTCTGAGAAGAGCTTGGGGAGGAAAGGTTAAAGTCACCTACGAGAATGAGGTGATGTTTAGTGGAAAGAGAATAAGGGAGTCGCCCAAGATCATCAAAGAGGGGTCCAATCGGACCTGGAGGGCGATAGATGGAGATGGTGTGAACCGAGTGAGGCGGAGCAGTAGCAGAGCTGTGTGGAAGGTAATGGTGAGAGCTTTAAGGGAAAATGGATTCCTGCTCTGTTCTTGTTCTGAGTTCTAACGTGTCTCCTGCTGCCAAGTCCTGGGTTCCTGCGGGACAATGACCCTAAAGAAAGTCCTGTATGTTGAGGTATGAGGAAAGGAGGGAAACCCTGTCTGTGTTGGCGCTGGATTCCAAAGGTTTTCACTAAATGATGCGGTGCATCCAGGACAGGGAAAGGATGTACGTGTAGTGTTAGTTTAATTGGCAAAAGGTTGCCACCGTCTTGAGAGCACCTGTAGTGCCATTCACATGGAAAAAAGCCAACAAGTGTTTCAACCAAAGGGGCTTTATCAAGGCTGTGATGGTGTGGCAAGGTGAGAGTGCCATTTTAGTGATGTGATGAGTGCTGAGTTGCCATGAGTAGCTCAGTAGTGGGAGTTTCAAGTTGTGAGTTTTATAATAGGGATAGGAAAGGAGGAAGTTGCCGCTTGATTGGAGAAAGTGCATGGAAAGGTGATTAGCAGGAGCAGCAAGAGGAGCGGGAGTGAATGCATTTAGGTGGGCAGTACAGTGTGGAGAGACAGTACAGTAATTAGGAAGCTTGGGATACTCACCGGTGTGAAAGGGAGAAGGGGAAAAACAAATCCTCAGAGGCTAAGAGGCAAAGAGGCTGGTCAATGGCTGGTCTTTACCCTTAGCTGGGACGCCCCTGGCTGCCAGTGATGAGATGTACTCAAAAGAAGAGTTGCTACTTGGGAACGACAGCAATGCACAAGCATGTGAAATGGAAGCAGGCACGACTTGTTCTAATACCACACTGGAGAAAGAAGACACATCCTCCTAGGCTCTGTTAGACATGAAGGTGATGGCGGTGGAGTCAGGGCTGTGGATTCCAGTCTGAAGGTGTATTCGCATCTCTGACAAGCTTTCTCTAAAAGCCTCAACACATTGTTGCAAAAGTTGCTGTATCCTTCTCTAACTGTGGCACATTTCTCATCCTCCCCCGTACCACTGTGTCGTGGCCTTGGATCAGATGGGTCACCGCCATTACCTTGGTCACAGTCACTATTATCACCGTCAGTCTCGTCATCAGTGGATGTGGGGAGAGGAGAAGGAGCATTGGTACATGCCATGCTCTGCACCTCTGCATTGCGTGCCTTTTCTTGCGGCTCGTCAGTAGATATTATGCAATCTGCCACTCCACTCCACCTTCTTCCCTAGGGACAGTGGGTTGAAGCTCATGTGCACTCCTCGCTCTCCCCCTGGCATGTTTATGGTGCTTGCACGTGTTGGCAATCATATGCTTAACTGACAATAAATGCCATATGCAGGTATTCACTGGGATTTTTCCTAACTAGTATTTGCAGCCACTATTTGATAGCATTTATTTGACACTCATTTACAGCCGCTGAACACAATATCCCGCTACCTACCAATAATTAGAACACTTTTCCTGTGCACGCAAAACGATTTTGTCTGGCCACAAAATAATGACACACTCAGTTGCAGACACTGAATGCACGCCACTAGCGCCAAAGAATTATAAGGACTTTTCTTTGCAAGCACCAAATGCTACCTTTCACCACAAAAAAAGATATAAACACAGTTTCAGACGTGAAAAGAATGTTAAGATTTTTAATTTGCAACTTTGCATTCAACAAGTATCTATCAAGGGCATAAAAAAGATGGCACACTGAATTAAAACACTGCATGGAATCTGTTGCCTTCCTCAGAACATTTCTGTGTTGTTCTTGTCTTCACTGACAAGAATTGCCGCATGTTCATGTCATGCAAAGTGGGCACTGGGATTTTCCCTCCCAGGTACTCCAAGCCAGTAGATGCTGGCATGTGAATTGTAGAGGGATTAACTGCCACTGGATGTAATCTCCCCCTTCTTCCAAAGATTGATTCAGCTTTTCCTATGCAAGCAACACATATTTTCTCTTTCCTCAAAAATATGGTGTACTGCTTTCTGCTACTAAATGTAATCAACCCTCCTTTCATAGAATTATAAGACTTTTCCTCTGCCAGCAACAATTCTGTTCTCTTACAAAAAAAAAAAAAACATTGTTCACTGGTTTACAGCAAGTGAATGGAATGTCCACCTATCTCCAAAGACTAATAAGACTTTTCACAAACAATAACAGTTCTGTCTGCCCCCAAAATAACACTCAATTACAGACATTGAATATACCCTGCTACCTCCAAAGAATGAAACCATATTTTTTCTACACAAACAAAACAAAATGTTCTCACCAGCCAGTAGAAGTCTCACTCAGTTGTAGATACTAAGTGCACTATCTTGCCTAAAAACAAATATTACAAGGCTTGTATGTGCAACTTTGCAAGCAACACGTTTTTTGTCTGGCTCTTTCAAACAGTTTTGTGATGTTCTTTTCCTGCTGGCAACACATGTCATGCGTGCTTGTGTTAGCAAGTAGTTCATTGGTTTTCTCTTCTCATTACTACCAGCCATTAGACGATGACGCACTGATTTACAGCCACTACATGTAATCGTCTTCTACATCCAAATAATTTGGAGGCTTTTCCTAAGCAACCAACAAGCATTTACTGTCTCCCTACAATGGTACTGTCCACTGAATGCAATCTCATCCAATCTATAAAGAATAATAAGAAATGTTCTACACAATCATTTAGTATTTTGCCTGCTATGAGGAATTTACCAATACCGTCATTAGTTATCTGGATTGAAGCTTCTCTTATGTGGTCAGGGAAAGGCAGCAGCTACCTGACTCTGACCATGGGGGAGGGGTGGGCTGTCTGATTGAGGACGACATGGGGGGGGGAGACAAACTCCAGGGAGACAGGAACACATTGGACCGAAATAACGGTGTAGCCACAAGTCTTGGTAACACCGATATCCCTTTACAACCTGTTTCTATGGCTTATTGTGGATAACGATAGCCCTGGTTTCCTCAACCAATAACCCTATTTACTGCCCCCCCCACTTGTTAGTACTGAAACGAGGAAGAGGGATGGAGCAATGAAGATGACCAGAAGCATAAACCCACACCGCTTTCTAATGTCTGGAAAATACTAACCAATGCAGGGAAGTTTAAAGTGGACACAGCTGATCAGAAGCAGAGGGAGAGGAAAGTACAGTTTGTAACTTATTCTGATGCCGGTCGGGACGCCAGAGATGAGCATACAGTGAAAAGCAGCATGGAGGCTATCACCAAGGATGTGCAGGATGAGCCAGCCGAGAGAAGCACTTTGCTGAATGACTGCAGGCAGCTGGAGAAACCAAAAGCAGGGGAAGGTGAAGCGAAAGCCATCCGGCTAACTTGACGTATGCCCAGCCAGCGAATTGCAAAGAGAGAGGAACACAAGATTCAAGAAAAAAACAGGGCCGCCCAATAAGCCCAGACAAAAATGATGGTGGCACTGGCACAACTGAGTGTGAATGTCATGTCAAGTTTACAGCACAAGAGAGCCCAATTGAAGCCAGTTAAGCAACTAAAATGAATGCAAACAATGTTAAGAATGGGTTAGTGACCCAAGACTACAGAAGCAGAATTGATATAAATGTGAGCAGTGTTGAACCAGGGTCGAGGACCTATGATTTGAAAAGTGAAGTGGAAATGAATACAAACTTTGTCAAGAAAATGGCCTTGGCCCAGTTTTGGAGGAACATTATTTTGTGGATAAAAGAAAGAGTGAACAAAGAAAGGAAAAGCACTGGCAGGTTAGTGGACCAGGCAAACAGTGAGTCTGGGACTCACATCTAAGTGTGAGAAGAGGAGAAAAGAGGTATTCTGGCAGGAAAGTAAACCAGGAATAAGAAGGGAAGCAAAGTCATACCCTAGCAGGAAAGTAAACCAGGAATAAGAAGGGAAGCAAAATCATAACCTGGCAGGAAATTAAACCAGGATAAGAAGGGAAGGGAAGTGATATCCTGGCAGGAGAGTAAACCAGGAGTGAAAGGAAAAGTGAACTTGAAATTGTGGAAGATTGATAAGAGACTGGAAAAGGGAAGACATCATACCCCTTACTAAGGATTGGGAAGAAAAAATACAAAATACCCTGTTGGAAGAGTATACCAGGGATAGTGAAGGGACCAGTGAATGGAGAAGGGAGGAACCATACCTCTTGTTCAATTACATGAAATACAGAGTGGAGAAAGTAAACATTTAAGAGAACTGCATGGTGAGAGGAAATGTTATTATGGATCAATAAGAGAATTGCCCGGGGACGAAACAAGGAACGAGTTAAGGAAAAAGAGGCATTTTCCTTAATTTTGTGAAAGAGCTATTTTCTTTAAAACTGCAAGAACATCAGAAGTGAAGAAATGTAAGTGGCACCATGAAACTGTGCAATGGAACATTGGAAAAGGTGTCAAATGACAGGAGAGGAACATCCCCTGTTTTTGTTTGTTTATAGAACAGTGGAAGATTGTGAACTTTTACCCGGAAGTATCGAGTAGGAAGTGAAAAGACCAGAAGGAGCATAGTTCTGTTTTCCACCTTGGAACTTTAAGTTGAGAGCTTTCAAAGAAAGCTATAATTGTGTAGTGTACCAGAACACCTGTGTGCACATTGTATTAAGTTTAGAGCGTTAGGGTCAGGTTAGGATTTTTGGACACAGGACAGAGGACGCTCTTTTGTTCATGTCTTAGTTCTGTTGAGGCAGCAACACTCCACGTAGACTGAGGGAGAGGTAGGATTTCCCCAACACACCTTTTTATTTTGAAACTAAAACTCTTTATTCATCACAGAACTGCATACTGTGTCTGAGTCTAACTCGTGATCCCTTACACTGGGTGGGCCGGCACTGGGAAGAGGTAGCTGCAGTCACAAATGGATGGCGTATCCTATTGCAAATGTCTGCCTCTCTACCCGCTAAAGCAGGTTGTAATGTTCTCCCTGTCCAGAGGCTAAAGCCTATTCCTTCCACTGCTCTGGCCACCTCCTGCTGCTGCCTAACACGACTGACACAGAAATCAAACCATTACTTCAGCACAAATCACCTGAAATGCTTTGCACTAAGCTCTGATACAAGGAAGAGAAAAAAGAAGAAGGGGGAAGGAGAGAGAGAGAGAGAGAGAGAGAGAGAGGGGGTGAGAGGAGAAGAATGAACGAGCAAGACCAAGAAAGGGGTTTAAAGGGAGGAGCATAGAGGAAAAGTGAAATGGGAGGAGGGCAGCAAAGGATGGCAAGCGAGAGAAAAACAGGAGGAAAGAGAGAGCATGGGGGGGATGCCGGAAGGGGAGAGAGCAGACGAGGAACTAGGGGGCAAACAAGAACAGGTAAAGTGGAGAAAGAAACAGAGAGGATGTGGTTAGAGTGGAGAGAGAGAAAGTGGGAAAGAATAAGAAGAGAGCATGGGGGCCATTCCTGGTGGGAGAGAGAGATAAGGAGGCAGAAGGATGAAGAATGCAGAAGAGACTAAGAGGAGTGTAGAGAGAGGCCAGTTGGAATAATTAGAGAACTGGAGAGGGACGGGGAGTGGTGCAAACATAAGGGACATACAAGAGATAATACAATGTCTGTTGGCAAGAATGTGGAGAGGGAGGTGATTGCAGCGAGGTGGCGCAATGAATCAAGTGCCTTGAAGCTTGGCAGGCAAATGCCTGAGATTGCAAAAGTGTTCCTTCTTCAAAAGATGTGTGAACTTCCTTGGCTGCATGAAGTCAGGAGACAAGTCCGACGTTGACTCTCCAGAAGCCGATATCTTCAATAAAGGCCACTCTAAGCATGCATGCATCTGAACCTTGTGAGATGCATTGTCTGTGCCCAATTGTGTCAAGTACTCAGCCTCGCCAAGCAACAGTCCTCATTTGGAAAGGCTGCTAAAAGGAATATTGTGGTGTAACTTCCATACTGAAGCTTTGTAAATCAATGCTGACCAACACCCTATGTGATGAGGACCTCTCCACTGAGGCCCTCTGTGGACTGGACTGATCGATGGTGCCCTCTGAGACCATGTGGTCATTCAGCTTCTGAAGGTCGTCTCTTGCCAGGATAAGGACTGGCCTCAGGGTATGCTTGAGGGGGACACATCAGTCATCAGTTTGATGAGATGGGAAATTCCTTTACACACCCCAGGTTCTTGTCAAAGTCACCCTTGTTGTTCTGTTGGATTTCTGCCCATGTACTTGCCTCTCTGGAGCCCACTTGCCCGGCTCTGCAGGGGGGGGCAGTTTCGTCTTAAAGGCTCTCTGCTCATGCCATGCTAGAGTGTGGCTCTCTTCATCACTGTGGCACGCCATGTGATGAGCCATTCTTGAGTCTGATTTCACATACGATAGCCCCCAGCAAGCGGATCTTCCTTCCACCATACACTCCTGCTCGGGCATCTGCCATACACTCCTGCTCAGGCATCTGCCATACACTCCTGCTCGGGCGTCTGCCATACACTCCTGCTCGGGCATCTGCCATACACTCTGCTCAGGCATCTGCCATACACTCCTGCTCGGGCATCTGCCATACACTCCTGCTCAGGCATCTGCCATACACTCCTGCTCAGGCGTCTGCCATACACTCCTGCTCGGGCGTCTGCCCTACACTCCTGCTCGGGCATCTGCCATACACTCCTGCTGAGGCATCTGCCATACACTCCTGCTCCGGCGTCTGCCATACACTCCTGCTCGGGCACTTTCCCTACACTCCTGCTCGGGCATCTGCCCTACGTTCCTGCTCAGGCATCTGCCCTACGCTCCTGCTCAGACATCTGCCACACACTCCCGCTCAGGCATCTGCCATACACTCCTGCTCAGGCATCTGCCCTACGTTCCTGCTCGGGCATCTGCCCTACGCTCCTGCTCAGACATCTGCCATACACTCCCGCTCAGGCATCTGCCATACACTCCTGCTCAGGCATGTGATTTGTGCAGCCTCCTTTTATCTCTTTTAGAATTTCATTTGGTCCACACTTTAGATCTGAACCCCAGGCGACAGGAAGTTTGGCTTCATGTGCTTTGCGTTGCTTGGCTTTGCTGATGCCTTTGCAGAGTCGCACTGCGAGTTCTGACTTCCGGCACCTCACTGTCAGAGGCCACTCCCACACTCTGCATCGCTCTTGCTTGCTGTGACTTGCACTGTTTAGAAATAAGACCTTTTAAGAGGCCTAGAAGCGTGCACTGACCTGCTTGTAGTAGGTTATTCTGATCCTGCAGGCTGTGGCCGAGAAGGAGAGAATCCTAAGGAGTGTTCAACCCCTGATTGGCAACAGGAGGTCCTGTACTCCCCAGGAAAATGCTCTGAAAAGAGAAAAAAACCCAAACAAGTAGCGCTTGCAGCTGATGAGGTGGCAGCAGGCTTTCTCTCGGATCAGCTGAATCCGCGAGGAGCGCAGTAATGCCAGGCGGGAGGCAGGAACTGGAGAAGTGCGGCGCAACCAGAAAGGCTGAATAATGAAGCGGCTCTCACGGGAGAGCAGCGACAGGATGGAAAAGGGCAGGGGTAGCTCTCAAGGGAGTCACACCAGAATGCAAAGGTGAGCTGGGCAAGGTCCTTGCAGAAAGCAGAGCGGAATGGAGCAAGGAGCGGGGAACAACGTAGAAAGGAATAATTCCAAGGAAAAGAAAGGAGAAGCGGAGAACAGAAATAAGGGAGCACCAGGTAGCAAGGTAAAGTGACGCGCAGAGCTCACCTTTTCCTTCCCCTATATGCGAGCCGGCTGACTGAATCCTACGAACTGTGAGCGTTCCGCCATTTTGAAAAACAACTAGAATGTAACGTCTAGTGGACCCATGGGTCAAAGTGGAGCACCATGTTGGGTTTCCAGGGATGGGTTCTCAGAAACCGCTTGACTAGGTGTGAAACATGAACAGCTGAAGCGGGTTCCCAGGTCCGGTTGGAGGGTCCGGAGCCCTTCCAATCGAACAAGTAATGTAGTCTTCCTCGAAAGTATCAGGAATCGCATAGACCAGCAACTTCATATTCCGGCGCTGAAGGTGTATCCACAGGAGGAGGTCTACTTCTTGCATTGAGTTGAAAACGGTCCGGAAGATGCTGTTTTAGCTGAGAGACATAGAATACAGGATGCATTATTGACCATGATACGGGTACCTGGAGGCGATAGGCCACATGTCCTACTGGAGATAGTATTTTGAATGGTCCAAAGACGTGAGGAGAACGTTTGGAGGCTACCAATCTTTGAGGTAGAAATTGTGAGGCTAACCACACTGGATCTCCTGCTAGAAATGTTGGTTCTTTGGGACGTTTCATGTCAGCAAACTTCTGGGTTCTCATGGAAGATGAAGTGAGAGCTGTCAAGGCTTCTTTGTGCCCTGCCTGGATGTTAAGGATTAAGGTTTTGACTGAAGGAGACTTGTTGGAGGATGGTGTGGCAGAGGGTACACAAGAGGGATGAAAGCTGTATGTACATTTAAAGGGGTTTACCCCAGTGGAGGTCTGAAGGGAATTGTTATAAGCAAACTCATCTAGGTGGAGTAGGTCTCTCCAGTTGTCCTGAGAGGAGGAAAAAAACAACAAAGGTATTGCTCTAAGGATTGGTTCAAGAGTTCAGTTTGTCTGTTTCTCTGCGGGTGAAACCCGAACTGAGTGCTTGCTGAATCACCAGCGTTTTAAATACAATGCACCAGTATTTGGAAGTGTGCTGTGGACCACGGGCTGAGATAATGTTAGCAGGTAAGGCGTGCCAACAAAAAATGATTTGAAGAAAATGTTTAGCTACAGATGGTGCAGAGGGATCTATGGCATGGATAAATAGTGAGATCATTTAGTCAATGAATCAATTGTTACCGGGATGGAAGTTTGTCCAGAAGAAGGGGGAAGATCTATGATGAAGTCTGTTGAGGTCCTTTGCCATGGCTGGGTTCGTACAGCAGGTTAAACCAATTGTCCAGAGGGACGTTGTCTTGAAGTCTTGGTCTGCAAACACACTGTGCAGGCTGCAATATATTCTTTGATATCCTGAGCTTTACCTGGCTACCAGAAATGACGGCTGATGAGGCCTGTGGTGTTACGTACTCCTGGATGTTACGTCTTTAATTCTTCAAGACTTTCATCCCTACTCATCCCCAGTGTAGAGTCAGGTGGCATTGTAGGGTGTATGTTCGACAATCCTAAATAAAGCGCACACTTGACAGAAGCTTAACTAAAGGAGCATTGCTTATTTTAACCTCTCAGGATGGTGTTCGCAGACACTGATCAGTCCAATAATGGCGCATCAACTATTTCCCACCTATTGGCATGTAGCTCAAGTACGGACGCCCGATTACAAGCTTCTCTGGCTTCTAAGCGTAAAGCAACTGCGCTTTGCCTCCTGTGCCGAAGCTCTCTTCTTTAGCCCTAGCACACTCTCCCACATCAGCGGCTAACCAGACCCAAAGCACTTCCCTACGGATAAGATTATCCCAGGTTTCTCTGCCAAACCCTTAAAAAGCAGATTGGCACTGAGGGACCGGGTACTTCCGGCCTGCTCCCATAAACACCACAGGTTTTGCATCGGCCTCTCCTACTGTGCCACTAATAACCAACCCCTTTTTTTTGCTTACAGAGTCAGGCGCAGTGAGACCACCAATAGCAGCACAAGGCTGTTATACAAGAGCACCTACGTTACATTACATGGCATTACATGGCATTACATGGCACCTGTTGCAGTGCTGTTATTTGCAGCGGGGGGTGTGGGCCGAGAAAAGACTGCACAAGGCAGCGAACTTGGGGAGGTCTGTCAGAAAGAATGTTCCCAAAACAGACTATAGCAATTCCGTTATCTGAAAACTATCAATAACCCTTGTGAACACGCCAGGCGAGCGACAGGCAAGTTGGACCCTGCCCTCCTATGTGTGCCAGCCATCACCCAGATCGTTTGAGAGACGATGGGCCTCATTTCAAGTCTGGCAGTAAAGCACTGGTGGTACCGGCGAGTTGCCGCTGGACTTTAACACCATTTCTGGCGCCTGAGATCTCGGTGCTACAGGACATTACAAGTCCCCACGGCCTGGGATATCAGGTGGTGGAAAATGACCTGAGTGCCCGGAGTGCAATAGGACTCAGCTGGTATGGGGACATGGAAGCACCGGCACCATTAGTAACAGTGCCTTCATGACAACTGTGCCTACCGGGGCTGTTGAGCCTGCCAGGTCAGACCTGCCACGCGTAACGGTGCCAGCAGGAAAGGGTGCCGGTACGTTCTACCGGACTGGCAGACCTGTAATGAGGCCCAAAGAAATTAAATTAAGTGGCCCTGAATGCCTTCTCCTATTCCCCATCCAAAGGGTAGATACTGCTAGTTTGCCCCCTGCCTGTCGGCGACTGCTGCAGGGTCTCGCCAATACTTAATACCTTTTACGAGTGACACTGTCATGATTTCCATGAGCACATGCATGAGCTGGCCATTTTCCCTCTGGCTCCCAAAAACTGCAGAGGTTTGACTGTCTCTGGCACCACAGCACGTGCAAGCAACAGCATGCTCCATAAATGTATTATTGGCTCATAACTGCCTTGGGCAAATTCCAGGTTTAACATTTATTAGCCCTGAGCAAGGTCAAGGGTACTGATCACTGTGCTGCCAATCCTGTGAGTGGAGCCCTAGAAACAGAAAAGAGACTAAGAGCAAGGGTGCAGTAGACAACCCACGGGGCTAGAACTGTGATGAACGTTTGAACAATAGTACAAAGAAGAGAAGCCATGGGAGCTTGGGTCGCTGCTCCATTACCACTCTAAATTCATAATGAACTACACTCCACATTCCAATTTCTGGCCGGACCTTAAAATAGTTTAGCAAGGAGCCTGTGCTCTTCTCTCACCACAGGCTCTTCCTAAGTGGGCTTCTCTCAATGGGTGCGACATCCGGGGGGGTGCATTTAGTCACTGCGCTATTTTTCCTCAGGATTTGCAAACAACCTAGTGACATAGAGGAATATTCTTCCCTTGAAAGATGGCCACCCCAGTTGCATGCCCCCCGCAGTGTTGGTTTGGTCCAGGAGGGAATAAACAGAAGCTTTAGTATGGCCATGAGTCAGAAAGAGGTCAACACAGTCCCCAGAAACCTGCAGACGCTGTCTCCCTCCTCACATAGCACTTCCTTCCTGGCATTTTGTCCTGTGTGAAAGGTTTCAGCTGCCATGGGGGTGCTTATGGCATCACCTAATAGCCAGACCTAAACGCGGCTAGTTGCCCTTGAGACTTATAAGAGCTCTGAGACCACCTTTTCCAGACTAGGAACCATGATTACAGACCCCCAGAGCGTCTGGTTGACTTTTACATAATCAGTGATAGTGAAGCTGTTTCCTAGGCATGGGGCATACAGGGCAGTGGAGTAAGTTTGCTGAAAATGTTGGGGGGGGACAGGGGTGGGGTGGAGGTAGGGCGGGTGGTGGCTCTTAGGGATCATTTCAGCCAAATCGTTCGATAAAATTTGGTCGAATGGTAGATTTGACTGAGTTCGGTCACTACCATTAGTACGAAGCCGAAGATACTGAACATGAAGAGCTGGGGTTGCGGGGGTTTCCCCCACTCCCCATGTTTGGTATTCTTGGCTTCGGCGGTGGCGGGGGTGTTCCTCAGCATTGGAGACAGGGGACCCAACAAAAAACAAAAAAAGAAAAAGGGACCCTGCAGCGTCAGATCCGACCCGCGTATGATGGATGGATCTGATGCGTCAGGGTACAATAGAGGCGGCAGATGGAGAAATGGTAAGTAGGGAGGGTTTATGGGTGTACTGTTGGTTTGGGGGACATGGGTTTTGTTTTTTGTACTGGGGTAAAAACATATTCGCAGCAAAAATGACTACGTCAATTTTGCAGTAATTTTGTACCTTGGTCAAACAACCAAAATCGCTGGGGGATAACACTAGACTACTAAACCACAAGGGTTTGTTGCTGAAGCTCTGTTATAATTTTCATAAGACTGGTGGCCTAGCTTTAAAATTCAATTGGGCCTTGACACATCTTCAGCTGGCCTGCCATACACCCAGTGACACAACATAATATTCACAAACTTAATTCCAATAGAACATACAAACAATGCATTATTTATCATTCATTCAAACACAAAAGTCAACACACATATGCTTGCATGCTCTCTACCAGAATGTATCATCCCCTGATCCCTGAAATTTTGGGCTAAGTTGACGTGACCTAGCTGAAATATAAAGCCATGGCCGAAAGGAACAGACTCACTGGAATGTCAGCAATTCCCTTGATTTTCCCTTTCATTCAAAGGCAGAAGCCATCGGCTAATGCAGTGCAGTGTGTGACCAAGTATACTTGGTATCCATTTTTAAATTCCATATATCTCCGAACGTGGGTTCTGCACAGCACCTTATATGTGTACGTGCAGATAGATTTTTTTCTACAAGATTCCGACTGATTAAAAATAAGGTATGTTTTCCTGTGTTCAAAGGGCTCCAAGAAGTGGAGTACCACGCGGGAGAGGCAGTGAGGGCAAGCTGTCCTCCGTGGCTCTTTTAAGAGCCGGACCGGGAGATTTGTCATTGGGACACCTCTCCCGTTCGGCACATCAAAGAGGGCCCCCAAAAGCAAAAGGTATCCCACTGGCAGGACAATGCGTGCTGAGCAATTCCTGCTCAACGTGCTCATTGACCTGCCAGGACACCTTACCCGTTCCCGAATGGTAGAGGCGTCCCGCTGCCAGGATAATGTCCCAAGGAGCTCCGGGGCAGCAGAGGGTCCTCACATTGCTCTGTGTCAACAGAGCATTACAATGTGAGCCATTAGGCACTGATGGGAGGGGGGACTGATTTTCACTTTTTAGAAATGTGAATGGGAGAGAGTGATTAAAAGTGAGAAGGGTGCATAATGTTGCATGTTTTATGAAATAATAACTAAAGGGCCTTATTACGAGGTCGGCGGTAAGGGGTTAGTGGCAACGGTAAGGGTACCATTGCCATTAACCCCTTACCACCGCATTACGAGGTCCCTTAGCCGCTAAGGGACCAGGGAGCTAATAACGGGCCCGCTACTATTGCGCTAATAGCATTCCCATTGAGCTAATAGCACCATGGCTACCTCCAACCTCGTAATGAGGCCCATGGGCCTCATTCCGAGATTGCAGGTAGTAATGGTGCTATTTACGCCATGACTGCCTCCATTAACGGGTCCGAGTTCGGTGATGTTCAATGGGGACTTTCCAGTGCAGTCCGACCCTGGCGGGACCGGTAAGTCCCCATTGAACAAACCATTCCCCATTCCCATTTGAGCCCCCATAGGGCTCAATGGAAATGGGGAAGGCGCTATTTACGGGCCTGCCATTAATGGCAGGCCCGTAATTAGCGGCCTGGTCCCCTAACGGGACCCGTAAAGGACGTGTGGTCCGACCACACGTCCCTTGCAGTTCCCGTTAGGGGACCTCGGAATGGGGCGGTAGGGGATTACCGGCACCGGTCGCCTTACCGGTGCCCGGTATCCCCTAGCGCCCGACTCGTACTGATCACAATTGTGCCTTATCTGCAGCTTTGAAGTGACTCTGATTCACTTCAAAGCTTATGTTAATGCATTATGCCATTATAATGGAAAAGCCTAATGAATATAGAGTTGCTCCACATATAACAATAGTGCAATTTAGGTATTTGGCACCACAGTTATTTGTCACTTGGCATATTTATGGCAACTTATTCTAAAGTCACTTCCATGGTGCCCCCAAGTATCAAGGACTGATGATGCGCCTTGCAATGTCCTTTTCTATGAAGTCACTGCTGTTGGTGCAATCCATATAATAATTTGGAAGTTTGTATGTATTTTGCCTCAGCGGGCTTGGACAGAGCTCTAATAGATGAGTTTCCTGCATCTGGAATGATCCTGCAGTTTTATTTTTTGTTGTTGTTGTTGTGTGTTAAAATGCCATCTTCCACTAATGTTATCAAAAAAAGTAGATTCAGGCAGGGGTGGGCGGTTTGGGGGCGCCAATGAGAGCTTGTGGAATTCTGCACACTGCATTTTGTTGCTCACCTCTCCCCTGCCCCCCACACTCTTACAATGCGGGATACTCCCCTGCTTAGTTTGGTAAGTGAAGCAGTTTTTGGTGGCCTGTAACCTGAACCATGACACCCACTTACTAATTTGCACCAAACCGTCCTGAAAGTGTCTGCAAAACTCGAAATACATTTGTCAGTTTGGTGAAGATTATTTTTAGCGGAAGGGGGAAAAGTTATACATGGCTCCTAAAAGTGTGCTTTTAACACAAAATCACACACAGTTACTTTTGCGCGCCTAGAGCGAAAACTGCTTAACAAAAGTTCTCCATGTTTGGAAGGAGTATGGAACTCAAATTCATTTAACAGAATTTGCAGAGTACAACAGTTTTGGGTCACAGGTTTTCTAAGCTTGACTCTTTGCACTCTACTTGGGGAGGGCGCACCTACCGCCAACTTAATTTTGAAATTAGCATGGCGGTGCTTTAGTAGCATCTGAAAAGTGGCAAGACGAATTTTAGAGGCGTTGCAGAGCTGTGGCTTGCCACAGAGAATTAACCATTTGCTATTGTTAGTGTGTCTTCATACCTGGGCCTGTACTGTGATCTCTGCTAACATTGTCCAAATGTGACACACGCCCTCACTAGGGTCAGCCCGCAGCCCAGCCCCCCAGCAAACATACACAAACACAATTATTTATTTATTTATTTAAAAAGTACATCTGCTGTACTTTTAAATGCCGCCCAGGCCATGTCTCATGTTACACCGACCTAACCTCTTCGAACTCACACACCTCCAGACAGAAACCAGCAAGCTGAATGAGCTTCCTAGTTCCTGTCTTTATGTCGCACAAACAGAAAGCCTGAAAGTGATTCTCTGTGCCGCTGCCCCTGGAAGTGCTGCTGCTAGCGTGGCAGCACAGGCGCCAGGCCCTGCTACACCCAGTTCAGCACCCTGGCTGCTGACTTTGAGTCAGGCCAGCAAGGGTGAGGGACTGAGCCATGCAGGGAATCCCAGCCCTGAATGTGTTGCAGCACGGCTGCCAGGCATCTCTGCATTATGTAATGAGACAGCGCAAGCCTTGCTGGGCGCCCCAGCCGGGCTCGCGCTGTCCAATTACATAAATGATGATTGTGGCCCACCTACCCTCCCTCCAAAAGATGGGGCGTACAAAAAGGCATGCCAGAGAGGTAGAGGGGACAAATCCCCCTGTCCCCCCTATAGCGTTTGCTCCGGTTTCGGCTTCTGAGTCCCGATTTGCTTCCCGGGCTCACACGGAAAAGTGCTCATCCAGGAACATTACGAGCAGCGTTACGTCCCACAATACTAAGCCTCTAGACGTCAAGATTTAGAACCTGTGGCCCGATGACCCCAGAGGGGGTTCCAGGCACCATCTCTCTACAACTTAGAGATTCCGTTCCCACTACTGGGCTCCCATTCACCAGTCGAGCTCCGCCCAGACATTGAAGCTCAAAATAATCAACAGGACTCTGGGAGTCATCCCAGCCCAGCGTCTGATAATTCCGTGCCTTTAACGCTCGGCTTGGCACGGCCATACAATCCTCCACCGGAAAAACAGTCCAGGTTACTGGTTAGGCCCGACCGGGGAGGCTGCTCCATTGAGAGATTTATTACAAGTGCCCTGATGAAGGCGGCTTCCGTATAAAAGCACAAATCCCTCTGATGTATTCTCAAGGTGGATGATATTGCCGCCACAACGTTATTTGCACGCAAGGGGGATGCATGAACCCATTTGTCAGGGGTTTGGTTGTTCGATATTGTTTATATAATTTCAACAGCTTTGTTTGCTAAAACCAAACATTTTACCCCCTGCCACGTTGGCACCTGAAAGATAAGATGCTTTTCATATACCAGATACTTTATAAATCTGTACACTTGTTTTAGGACTTCGATTTTTACAGGTCCCCAAGAGCGTCGCGTTAGTAACGCTTCTGATTTGCATATATTTCCCTTACGGGTTATCATGTGTTTTTGAAGATTATTTTGCATTGATTACTGTTTCAATTTTGACTTGACCATTTGTTTTCTGTTTACAATGTTGAATCTTGTTATATGTAAGTTCTCACACGAGATTTTTGTTTTGTTTTAATACAAACAATGTACATTCACAGCCCCTGATGTGTGTGAGTTTCGTTTTCCCTTCTGGGTAATCTCATGGGCTACGAATTTAGGGATTTATTCCATTAGTACAAGTGTGAAAGGTTCCCCAATACAATTTATATGTTTTGTTTCATTTATTGACAAAAATTGGCGTGAACCTCTGGAGTAGCAGTTCTACCTTCTCGTTGATCTTGTCTCCCCTATAATTACGCCCGTGATACAGGGTCACTTACCTCCACAGTGTAGATTGCAGTGAAATACACAAGCAGCATTATGATCAGGGAAACCCTCCAGTAGGTCGGGGTGCAAACAAGCTGTGGGGAGAGAGCACACATGCAGAGCGTTAGTTCACGTTACCTCCAAGCATCTGCTGGGCACATTGTAACAGCTTACACTTCCTTTTACATATTTATGTAGTTTCGGCCAGACAAAAATATAACAGGCATTTTTAATACAAAATTAAGCTTTGTTTAGCAGCCCATAAATAAAGATTGAGTGGAAACAGTGTTACCCCTATTCGCTAGAAATATTATAAAAATGAGCTGTTAGGTAGGTATGCAAGGCTTCTGTACTGACATTCTACTCTTTTACTTGTTTTCATTTGTTTAGTATCATTGATATTATTAATAATGCTGACCTGAGATAAATTCTATTCATAGTTTCTAGGCCTTTGATGACTTAAAGCCATTTAAACATGGAAGCCAAGTGCCCACCTGAAGCTCACACCACCAGGGCCCAATCTGTACGTCCCACACTATAAACATTGCGTGGCACAGGGACATCCCACAGTAAGACCATCACCAGACTGGAAACTAGACTGACTTGCAAGTAGAGAACTAGGAAACAATCCTTCCCGGGTCTGCTCTGGTCCTCTGAAACTCCATAGTAGGGGCAAACCGCCCTGCGCCAAGTCTCCTTCTGTTTAGGAAGCAAGTGAAGTCAACAACACCTTGGTGTACCCTGGATTGAACACACCCATGAGTATATGGTGCTGTGATAATTATTACTAATGTTTACTTGATGACGTGTTAAATTCTCACTACCAATTATGATCTGCACAGCCCTCTATTGCTCCGTAGCTAGGTTTTGATCATAACAATAGAATTAAAATAATAATAATAATAATAATAATAATAATAATAATAATAATAATAATAATAATAAACTGCTTTTTATCACAGAAATGAACTATGTATTCTGTTGGAAATACTATCAGTGATGGAATGGGAATGAGTGCTAGAGTTCTGAACGATATGAGGGTCAAGATTACATTTTCTGCATGGACAACCTTTCCAAATATACAGCACTGTACACACAGAACAGCATCCATCACATGATAGAACACAAACCTTATGTCAAAAATAAAATCTGAGTGTCGAGGGTGTAAAGTGCAATGTTATGTGCGCTGGGTGAGCACAGAGGACACAGCAGCCCTTCTCCCTCACACGTATGTCGACCCCCATTGATAGGTGAGATCGCCAGGGCCTGCACCAGCATTCAGAAGTCCTGGGTGGGGAGGAAAGGCTTGATCTTGCAGAGTAGAGGACCTGATACCACCAACACATTTGAGGCTGTTTTTGATGTGTTGAAGGAAGGATACTTTGTAGTCTAGGAATTTTGCTGAGAGGGTGATTCGAGGGTTGAATCTGTCCACGAACAGTTTGTCCAGCCACCATTGAGTGGGTACCTGCTTGAAGGGGTGACCCAGGAGTCCAAACTTGGTCTAGGTGGGGTTGAGCTTGAAGCAGGCACTTGCCATTTTAAACACTCTATTCGCTGCAGCGTAAATCCTCCCTGAGAAAGCCAGTTATGTCTGCTTGGCTATCCTTTCAAAACATTGCCCAACTATATCAGAATATCAGCCCTCGCTCATGCACCAATGATAAAATCCCAACAATGGAAGCATTAAACCTCTCAAGATCTGATTGATCACCTCATGGGATCTGTTCCCTGTCCCAATTTCCAAGAAAACTTGATTAGCATCTTGAACTTTTGAATCCCCGTACTCCTGGCTGACGACTGATCACCTCCCTCCCTCTTACACTCCTGATATCAAACCACAAGTCCTTCCTAGGTAAATGGTTCAACATTGCCCCTCAACACCTCAAGAGGAAATGATGAGTCCTCAAAAATCACATATAGGGTCATCAGAATCTTCAAAGCTTAAAACCCTGACACAGATGCTCATGACTGAGCTCCCCTAGTTCTCTGCCTCTGGAACACATGCCATCTGCACTCAGAAGTTGTGCAATGACCTTGATCTTTTCTTAAAATCTAAGAATGCATCCATTTGGGTGAGTTCTTCAAGCCCCCCAATCTCCTCTGGCTCCTCAGATCATCTTTCTTCTTTAATCCCCAGCAAAACATTGGCTGCCCACCACAACCTCATCAATTTCAAGCAAACGTCTCCAGAAGTCAGGCCACTGCAGCTCCCCGATCCCTGTCATGCAAGGATGCTCAGAACCATCCAGCCTGTAATCCTTCCCACCTCTGGACATTGTGAATCTTTCACACATCTCTGATTTAGTCCAAAGGAACTTGCTGTCACCCCCTTAACAAAACCAGGCTTAGACTTGTAGCCTTTGCTGACCTATTCCAACCCTCTACCTCTTTGCAAAACCCTATGAAAAGCATACGTCCAACCATGTACTCGATGAAATCTTGGTCCCCCATCATGCCCTTTATTAAATTGACAGAGGCACTGAATCAGCTCCTGTTTCCTTGCCAGATGACCCCTGCATGGCTTTAGGGATCTACTGTGTCAATGCTCTGGTCCTTTAAACATCATTAGCACCGTACATCACCAAACATTTCTTGAACGTACCTTCCCTGAGGTAACTGAATCTTTTAAGTCAGCGGACATCAGCATCCGTCTACATCTTTTTTTAAAAAAATGTTGTTTAATTTCATGTCTTACTGTTACATAAGTTAACCTTTCACAAAATAAACTATGAATACTATTAGAATTTGTTTACATTGCCAAATATTATAATAAAAAAGCAAGACATCCATAAAAACATATAAAACATATTTCTTGTATATAAACCTATATGAATACATCATCATGAGGATATATACCAGAGCATTCACATAAACAATCAAGTCAAAAAGAGGGATCCTCAAATAGACCTGACATACCCCAGCTCTTATTTTAGTGAACATAGACTAAATTTAATTAAAATGTTTACTACAGTCAAATTCAGGCGGGTATCATGTGCAGAAGAAAGCCAATCCCACAATTCTTCAGCTGTCAATCATCAGGGATCATGTGCAAAGCTACCAAACAATAGAATACATATCTTAGCTAATGTCGGACATACAATTAATATACATTTTAAACTTTGTACATCCTCGCGTGATTCGCCGAACTGCAGCTATTAGATCTCTTTGGTTTTATATCGTATTCCCAATACCCCATTGGTTGGGAGTCAATTCAGCCTAAATCATGAAAATGTTTATCTCCAACACAGATTGGCACACCTATACCAATAAAATGGTTCAGCACCAGCAATGCATCTCCCTTCGAAATGTGACTATAGAGGGAGTAGGTATGCATCTTAGTAATGGCCTGGATCCAATCAATACAGAAACAACTGTTCTTTTGCCAAGATGGGATCATTTATCAACACCTGTTCAAAGGGATGGTGTCTGCGTGATCCCTAAGAGTGATTAGTGGACCCATTTTACCCACAGACATTATTTAGGCCCTCAAATATTGACCAAAGTGAAGGGAGCAATATATGTTGGTACAATGAAAGAACATTCCAGCAGCAGCAACCTCTAACTGAGACTAGGCCCCTTCAACATTTCAACATTGATATGGGTAGGCCCGCGGGTCGATTAAGAGCCTGTTTCCGTATACTGCCTTAATCCAGCTCTCTTATTAGCTATGAAATGTCCATTCCATATAAAATAGTAAGGATAACTTTTAATGTATAAAATTCAATAAGAGACAAAATAGAAAATTAACAAAAAACATTACCTAATCCCTTCATTTGTGTGGCAAATTGATTAGCTCTGTATTTCAGGTGTGTCATAATGGCTGTCTTGTTTGGGATGGCGTTTAATCAAAACCCTAGTATTTTGTATGTGTAACTAGAGCTAAAGTAGTTCAATGTATTGCCCATCTGAAAATAGAGAGCCTTTTTCAATTCCTATTAAAACAAATCACACAAGTTCTGTTTTCATTCATAACGAGATCATTATCATGTGCTTAAAGTACTGTGGCCTCCATAAGGCATTGGAGTCTCAACTGAGTATGGCAGCTAAATCGACATCGCAGAAACCAGGGAACACATAGAATCGGAGTCTAGGGCATGCAAAAGCTGCAGGCGATAAACAATTTCCTATATCTGAGTGATACATGTTGAATAGACAGGGTGCGAGTACGCATCCCTGTCGAAGGCCCCTATGGGCAGGGAATTCATTAGTCAAGCAACCCTGCCCAGTCAACTTGACTTGAAGTGAAGTATCTTCATGGAGATAAACTAATATCACCAATAATGAGTCTGGATTTTTCCAAGACTTCAGCTTGGACCAAAGCAAAGAGAGATTCACCATTTGGAAGGATTGGGAGAAGTCAATTGGGGCCACAGGTAGTGAATTCTTGCCCCAGGCCTTCTCTTGTAGACAGCCTGTAATGAGCCCACTAAGGAGTGCGGCAATACCATACCGAAAGCCCGCTTGAAGTTTATGCAACCTCCCTACGGAGCTCGCCCAGGCATCCATTTCCACACTGATGTCAGCGTCAAGGAGGACGATCTGTCTATAGTTAGAGGGATTGTATTGGTCCCCCCTTTTTAAAAATAGGGTAATGATGGTCAACTTTCAGGTACAGTGGGTATTTCTACATCTTTGCAACTAATCATTTCAAAACTGCCGATGCGGGTGTGTCTTTGGTGGCCAACCCGATGTGACTCGAGGCTTGTCCTTCCTTCATGAAAGCCTCTGGAGGTCCCTGGAAGGTATCTTTGCTGGCCTTTGTGAATGCCACTTCTTACATCATTTAGCATGAATCCATCAGATCCTACAAATAACACACAGCTTGAATGCAAGTTTTGACGAGGTTTATTCAGGAACTGCATGCCCGGGGTTTTGCCAAATAAGGAAAAACAGAACAAATATGTGTTTACGAGGACAGGGATTGCAAAAAAACAAGTCTCTCAAATAAAAGGTATTCTTTCCCAAGGTCTCTTGTGGACACACTCAGTTTACTCACAGTCTCTTTCTTTCAGTTTTCTTGTGTTAGCAGTCTTTTGAGTGAGCCTTCTTTAGTCCAGTCTCCAGGTCTCAGCTGAGTGCTCCAACACAGGCTGATTTTAAGTCAAATGATGACACAAGCTCAGAACCATCAAGCCACAAGGGGACGGATCATACTGTCCAATGGCCTCTCTTTATGGCCCTCAACTCCTTTCTGTCTTTGGACCTTGAACTCTATCACACTCCTTATCAGCCTCGTCTCAGCCTCTTCTAGTCACTGTCTCCTTCTGTACCTTCTCAAAGCCTCCCCTAAATGCGTGTTCCTCCACCCTTGCCAGGCTCACCCTTCAAGAATGTATGGTTAACCTTCTGCCTTCCCCTCTCTTCTCATATTCCTTTGGGGCCAGACAAACAACCCTCTTCAACCTCCTCTCCTGACTTCTGCATGGTCTCTTTTTACTCCCTGATATTTATTTATCACTCTCCAAAACTCTTAATTTCAACCTCAAATTCTTGCCCTCTCTCCTCCTGGGATACTTCTCGTACCTCCTCCAGGAATTCCCCTCACTTACCTCGTTTTTGGTTGCCCCACTCTTTTCCATCAAACTTCTCTAGCCCCCCACTTCTTCTCTCTGCATCTTGCTGTCGTGGCTCCTTTCTCCAACTACATCCATAGCCCAGCACTCTCTCACAAAGCCCACACTATACATTGAAATCTTGGGGCATTCAAAGACATGTAACCTCTCCTCTTGGGCCATCCCTCAAGTAAGTTTATTTTTGTAATTGTATTTATTTGAAAAGCAAGGATATCAATTTCAATCAAAAGCATTCCCACAAAGGCGGTTGTATTATAACACAGGGACGAGAACAGGTGGTGAGCCCGTTTTATGGGGGTGTAAAAATGTGGCACATATTCCAAGGGGAAAAGAAAGCAAACATAAACAATATACATGTATAAAAAAAAACATGCTCACTGATTGGGTAAAACATGTGCACATGCAAATGCTTGCTCCAAACTCTTGCACCGGCGCATGTGCACACTAATCTCTTGGGAGGGTAGCTCAAGGCAACGTGGAGCAACACAGGTTCGATCCCCGGGTCCGCGCTTAGAAACCTCTGGGTATTAAGTGTGTTATAAATAACCTATCATATCATAATGCTTGAAAAAAGTATTTGTTCGAACGTCGCACCACCTACATTTCAAATGGCTTGAAAAGTTTAAACCAAGGTTGGACTTTTGAATGAAACAAAGGTTCAAACGCACTGGCTAAATAAGGAGCCCCAGGGTTCAACTTCATGCAGTCTTGGGTACTTTAAGAGTGGCACAGACCTTTTGTGGAGGTGGGATTTGGTAGTTTGGGAAAATGATAGCCTACTTAAGTGGGAGGAAGAGTTGGGAGAGGTTGTGATGGTGTGAGGGTTTGGAGGGACAGATTTCAAAAATGTTATTAGAGTACTTTTTAATATGTTTTGATTGTGTGGTGTGGCACAAGCAGTTATTTACCAGTTAACTACACAAGATGCAGAGGTTTACTGAGAAGGAATCCCAGAGAGGGAGATCAGCCCGTCGGTCTGGTCCGTGGGATACATGGGCAGGATTTTTATTTAGTTTGGGGTCTGAAGAAAATAACAATGACAATTGGCAGGATAAAGTAATAGACCTTCTTGTAGGCAAGACATACAGAGTCTAGAAGTGAGTGAAAGCACACCGCATGGGCCCTAGGGTGGCATTTTGATGCAAATAGGAGCAGAGCTTATGTTATTGTGTTGACATGCTGACATGACACTTGCGGTGGGAGAAAGTTACAGACATTCAGGTAGACAGGAGATGAATATCCGTTTGCACCTCTTGATTTGAGTGAACTGCAGAGCTGCCACTGGTTGACACTTGGATGAAGACAATAAGGGAATCATGATGCAAGATAGCATTTCTTGAATTGCAGGAACTGTACTGGTGCCCTCGGGTGACACTCAGGAGTGGGTAGGAGCAGAGAATACCTCAGTGTACCTTGTGCTGTTGTTGACATGCTCAAGTGTCACTCAGTGTGTGAGGAGGTTACAGAAATTTAAGTAGCCAGCAGATAGCAAGGTATCAGTTTCTGTCTTGAGTGGATTTAATGGAACATGTGCCATTAGGCAACAATTGCATGCAGAGAGGAACATAGGATTCCAGAGCGCAGCTTGTGATATTGTGTTGACAGTGATGTCACACTTGTGATGCAAGAAAGTTGGAAGTATTCAGGGCGGCAGGAGATACCTATCAGTGACTGTTGAACTTTTGAATTAAGTGAACTGCTCAGGGAATCATAACACAAGATAACATGTCATGATTTGTGGAGACTGTGCATGTGTACTTGGGGCCAGGGAGAAGCAGAGAATCCCTCAGCACAACTTGTGCTATTGTTCTAACACTCGTGTGACATTTGTGGTGGGAGACGTGAAATACATCCAAGGAGGCAGGAGATACCCATCAGGGTCTGTCTCTTGAAGTGAGTGAATGGCACAAATGTGTATAATATGTTTTTACAATATGTCTGGAGAACCCTTTTTAAAGGTCCTCCCAGATGAGCCTTGCCCGGGCAGCCCTCAGCTAGGGGCCACAAGGCAAAGGGCAGCTCCCTAAGAAGCAGCTCCACTCTGTGTTTTCCTGTGTTCAACTGGGAAGCCTGCCACAGTCAACCAGCAGTGATTGATAAGGTAAGTGTGGTGTGGGCAGGGAGGACAGCCATTACTGTGCTACATTAAGACCCTATCACTTGTATTACCTATTATTATCTATCCTAATTGTGTAAGGTAGACATTTTGGCACTCATTCTTAGTGTTTAGGTTACCTATTCTCTATATGGAGCCTAACTTACATACCGTAGACATACTGCACATCCAAACTGTAAGTATAGCCTTTATTCTCCCCTGCAGTGCTCTGAGATTTAACTGCTCTGCGCTGCACCCTATAGTTAGAAATTATGTTCTGCCCCATAACTAGTTTGTGTTGAACATTGCGATGCTCTATAACAACCTTCATGGGGTGATACGGGCGGGAAGCATTACAATTGCTGAGTTCCAGAAGCCCAGCCATTCTTACACTATCACTGCTATGTAAACAATGCTTGTAAAGTTAGCCTCTGTGCTGAATTCTGCTATCCTACATAGTCAGCCAGTGTGATAAGCTTCATAGTTAGCCTCTGTGCTGAATGATGCTATCCTCCACAGTCAGCCAGTGTGATAAGCTTAATTCTGCTATCCTCCATAGTCAGCCAGTGTGATAAGCTTCATAGTTAGCCTCTGTGCTGAATTATGCTATCCTCCACAGTCAGCCAGTGTGATAAGCTTAATTCTGCTATCCTCCATAGTCAGCCAGTGTGATAAGCTTCATAGTTAGCCTCTGTGCTGAATTCTGCTATCCTCCTTAGTCAGCCAGTGTGATAAGCTTAATTCTGCTATCCTCCATAGTCAGCCAGTGTGATAAGCTTCATAGTTAGCCTCTGTGCTGAATTCTGCTATCCTCCACAGTCAGCCAGTATGATAAGCTTCATAGTTAGCCTCTGTGCTGAATTATGCTATCCTCCACAGTCAGCCAGTGTGATAAGCTTAATTCTGCCATCCTCCATAGTCAGCCAGTGTGATAAGCTTCATAGTTAGCCTCTGTGCTGTATTATGCTATCCTCCACAGTCAGCCAGTGTGATAAGCTTAATTTTGCTATACTCCATAGTCAGCCAGTGTGATAATCTTCATAGTTAGCCTCTGTGCTGAATTCTGCTATCCTCCACAGTCAGCCAGTGTGATAAGCTTAATTCAGCTATCCTCCATAGTCAGCCAGTGTGATAAGCTTCATAGTTAGCCTCTGTGCTGAATTCTGCTATCCTCCACAGTCAGCCAGTGTGATAAGCTTAATTCTGCTATCCTCCATAGTCAGCCAGTGTGACTAGCTTCATAGCTAGCCTCTGTGCTGAATTCTGCTATCCTCCACAGTCAGCCAGTGTGATAAGCTTAATTCTGCTATCCCCCATAGTCAGCCAGTGTGATAAGCTTCATAGTTAGCCTCTGTGCTGAATTCTGCTATCCTCCACAGTCAGCCAGTGTGATAAGCTTAATTCTGCTATCCTCCATAGTCAGCCAGTGTGATAAGCTTCATAGTTAGCCTCTGTGCTGAATTCTGCTATCCTCCACAGTCAGACAGTGTGATAAGCTTAATTCTGCTATCCTCCATAGTCAGCCAGTGTGATAAGCTTCATAGTTAGCCTCTGTGCTGAATTCTGCTATCCTCCATAGTCAGCCAGTGTGATAAGCTTCATAGTTAGCCTCTGTGCTGAATTCTGCTATCCTCCATAGTCAGCCAGTGTGATAAGCTTCATAGTTAGCCTCTGTGCTGAATTCTGCTATCCTCCTTAGTCAGCCAGTGTGATAAGCTTAATTCTGCTATCCTCCATAGTCAGCCAGTGTGATAAGCTTTATAGTTAGCCTCTGTACTGAATTCTGCTATCCTCCACAGTCAGCCAGTGTGATAAGCTTCATAGTTAGCCTCTGTGCTGAATTCTGCTATCTTCCACAGTCAGCCAGTGTGATAAGCTTAATTCTGCTATACTCCATAGTCAGCCAGTGTGATAAGCTTCATAGTTAGCCTCTGTGCTGAATTCTGCTATCTTCCACAGTCAGCCAGTATGATAAGCCTAATTCTGCTATCCTCCATAGTCAGCCAGTGTGAGTGTGATAAGCTTAATTCTGCTATCCTCCATAGTCAGCCAGTGTGATAAGCTTCATAGTTAGCCTCTGTGCTGAATTCTGCTATCCTCCATAGTCAGCCAGTGTGATAAGCTTCATAGTTAGCCTCTGTGGTGAATTCTGCTATCCTCCACAGTCAGCCAGTGTGATAAGCTTAATTCTGCTATCCTCCATAGTCAGCCAGTGTGAAAAGCTTCATAGTTAGCCTCTGTGCTGAATTCTGCTATCCTCCACAGTCAGCCAGTGTTATAAGCTTAATTCTGCTATCCTCCATAGTCAGCCAGTTTGATAAGCTTCATAGTTAGCCTCTGTGCTGAATTTTGCTATCCTCCATAGTCAGCCAGTGTGATAAGCTTCATAGTTAGCCTCTGTGCTGAATTCTGCTATCCTCCACAGTCAGCCAGTGTGATAAGCTTAATTCTGCTATCCTCCATAGTCAGCCAGTGTGATAAGCTTCATAGTTAGCCTCTGTGCTGAATTCTGCTATCCTCCACAGTCAGCCAGTGTGATAAGCTTAATTCTGCTATCCCCCATAGTCAGCCAGTGTGATAAGCTTCATAGTTAGCCTCTGTGCTGAATCCTGCTATCCTCCACAGTCAGCCAGTGTGATAAGCCTAATTATGCTATCCTCCATAGTCACCCAGTGTGATAAGCATCATAGTTAGCCTCTGTGCTGAATCCTGCTATCCTCCACAGTCAGCCAGTGTGATAAGCTTAATTCTGCTACCCTCCATAGTCAGCCAGTGTGATAAGCTTCATAGTTAGCCTCTGTGCTGAATTCTGCTATCCTCCATAGTCAGCCAGTGTGATAAGCTTCATAGTTAGGCTCTGTGCTGAATCCTGCTATCCTCCACAGTCAGCCAGTGTGATAAGCTTCATATTCATATTTAGCCATTGTACTGAATTGTGGAAATAAATGTGTTGCACCTACATGTACCTTCATGTATACTAAGGGGCAGACATTATGCAGGATTTAGATGTATTTTGTGGGTAGAAATCTCTTGCCCCCAGATGTATTTTGGGGGTAGGAAATGTGTTAGAACAAACATTTTGGGTTGATTAGCAATGTGTCGCATTTAAAAAGAATTGTGAAGATTTGCCACATGTCACTTTTAGATAGAATTATGAAGCTTAGCCATGCATCACATTTAGATAGAATTGTGAAAATTAGACGTGTCACATTTGATAGAATTGTGAAGATTGCCTTATGTCACATCCAGATTTGTGAAGACTCGCCTTATGTCACATCCAGATTTGTGAAGATTAGCCACCTAGAAGAACTTTGAGTGCACCCAATGTATTAACCACCTCACTCCTGCTCCTGTTTTGCACAACTTCCTTGTACTATGCACACCCATTGCTAGGCAAACTGCACACAAACACACACCCAACATAATTCTTGCATACAAAAACAACCCCAGGCACTGGACCGTACCCCTATGTACACAACAAGCCAGTGCTCACAACCATGACCTTAAATACCAGCCAATGTAACACATTAAACACACACACACACACACACACACATTCACTTACAACAATCACGCCAGGCATTGGGCCGCACCCTTACGCATACACCAAGCCAGTGCACACGATCAGCCCACCTGCAACCCAACACACACAGACACCAATTTCTCCCGGTCCTGGCCCTATCCTAGCCCTCTAACCTCACTATACAACCCTGTCCTCTTTCTTGCAGAGCCGCGTGCGCACCTGGGGACTGCCCCGGGGTGGTAGCGGCGCGTGACATAAATCAGCATAACACAACATCTTCACAATCATTTCTTTTTATCTACAAATCTCTGCATCCTTAGCTATACAGCGAGCACACTGATTACAGGATGGGCAGCAATGGGAACATATTTAAAGTGCAATTGGGCACAAATAACAGCCAAATCTACCTCAATAGCATGTTGACTAATCAGCACAGACTTTACGGGCATAACATCTATTTCTCTGAATAGGACACAGTTACTACAACTACACATATTTACACATGACGTTTAATATATGAAGTAGACATGAAGTAAGTCCTTTTTCTGAAGCCAATGTATATATTCTGCATGTTTATTTTAGGAAAAAGTATAGCTCCAACATGTTTCAAAAGCAATCACATAGCAATGACGTGTGCAGAGTATTAAGCTGGCAGGAGGCTATTTGGGTATGACAAACCTTCTTGTATTGTAGTTAACAGAATACAGCAGCCCCAGTTTTAACTGCTCCTTCCAAGCTCCTTAGCATCTCCAACCTTCGTCAGCTTTTTGAATCCAAACATTCTTTATTTCTGCATTTCCATCTTCCATTAGAACCGTCCTGCCATTGTGGTTCCATAGCACTACTTAAATGTTGCTTCAATCCTTTAAACTATACACAGGTTCAACTCAGAACACACCTCCTGTCCTTTACGGATATCAAGGGCGGGTTATTTACACTCTCACTCCTTCATCTTCTCATCCCCCTCTCCATTCTCGACATACTTGCCACCCTTTCCTTGTTCTACATCATCCCATTTTCCAGTCTCAAAGATTCCCAGTTTCCCAGATCCTCTGCTAATCCATTTCTCCTGACTATGTTGGCCTTTCTTTCTGGACACTTCTCTCTAACATTAGCCTTTCTATGTTGCATTGAGGAAGGCATGTGTCCTTTACACAATTCAATCTGTCGTACCTCATCTGTGATTGTTATTCTCTTCTCCTCATTCTTTCCCATATCCATGTCTCACTTTCATCCACTGCTCTCTTCGTCTATCCTGGGCACCTCCTGGTACTGGTCTTTCTGCGCCTCAAACTCTCGAAGGGCCATGGTCCTATCACTTCATGTGACACCCACCATCCTGCATTGGAGTACTCGTTACATGAACGCCCTGGTCCATTCACCACCCGTGGCAGTTGCTATCCTGACAACATCCATTAGGTGTGATTAAAGCACTCCACTAACGCATTCCCCTTGAGGTGATACAAAATGGTTGTTACATGTTGTGCACCATTCTCCTCCAAAAACTCTTCAAATTCCCTAGACACAAATTGCAGAGCATTATCTGAGCTCACCTTCTGTGGAAACCCTTCTCTCCAAACTACAGACCCTAAAATGTGACTATCATCCTAGTATGAATGTCTCTCATAACACACACTTCTGGCCATGATGACAACATGTCAATCACCACAGCAATGCAACTTCCTTGAGCTCCTCTCACACTAAGAGTACCTAATAAATCCACTTCAACTGCCTCTGGTGCCTCCGCCTTTGTCATGGGCGGTTGCCTTATCTGTAGATTTGTTTCACTAACTCTACAACTCTCACAACCCCTCAACTTTCTCTCTAGATCTGCATCCATTCCACTCCACCAGTGATCTGCCCTAATCAACCCCTTGGTTTTACTCAGACCACAATTCCTCTCATGGACTATTTCCATGACCAGGCGTCCCATCCCCTGGGGCAGTACTTCACACTCTCCCCTGACCATCCGGATTCCTCCTTTCCTAGCTCATTCTTAACTCTTCGCCTACCTCTACTTACATACATAGTTTTTTTCTGCCTCACTACTGTCCAACCATGCTTTTTCTTATTTTTCTTCTTTTTTTAGGATTTATGATTTTTATTAAAACAAAGTTTAAAAAAACAACATTGTCAACAGAGAAAATAATTTACAACACCATCCATTGATTCACTCTCTCTCCCCTGGGTATTAAATCACAAACATAAGTCACCAACCAGCATATGGCATGATCGTCATGTCTTTACAGTCATATCTGTACCATTATGCACCCCTCACTGACAGGTTCTTTCCTGCGTATTTCACCTTATGCTGCATCCAGTACCTCCTGGGCTCTCCTACACACCCCTCTCCACCCGGTGCAACTCAATGGTACTAGAATCAGTGAATAAACCAACAAATGCTAGATGCTGTCTTGGTCAAATGCTGGAGCAGTTCTAAACGAAGTACAAAGAGTAAGCATACAAAGCAATTACACACATGATATCCTGACAGCCGCAGGTTGGTCCCTATTTCTGAGCTTGAGTATAGCACACAGGATGCACCTAGATGAGGTGTTCTCTTCCTTACTTACACATCTACAGGATGAACCTCTAAGGGACACTACTCTGACTCTCAAGTGTGCCACTCAATGTGCATTAGACTGGCACCCCATATTCATATAAACACGTCCTCACTATCTTGCATGCTATGCCGATGCCTGTACTAAGCCTGTCTCCCATGCTTTCAGCCGAGGTACACTTGGGTGCCCCATAAACACATGATCCCCTGCTTAGACACCATCAAAGCTGCATTGAGCCGTTGTTTCCCTTTGGTGGGTTCTGGCTGGGCCTCTGATCTTCATCATATCTTGGAGTATGCAAAGCTCAGGAGGCAAAGCTATTTCCTTGCCCAGTGTCCGCTGTACTTGGCGGCCCAGTAGCTCTTTAGCTTATTGAAGGCCCATACTATATGTAGAAGATCAGCGTTTTGCTTGCTGCACCTCCAACTCTCTGCTTGTTGTTTAATGCCCACAGTTTGCATCTTTTTTTGGGAGTACAGTACCACCCTTGCAATATTCTGCACTGCCTCAAATGGAGCCTCACCTCTCTGCATGCCTTTGCATGGTTCTGAAGGATGCTGCTGACTGATTCCTCATCTGACTGCGTGTTGAGCATCCTCTGCCATCCTTCTGTTATTCCTTCCCTGGTACTTCCCTTGTACATAGAGTCCCTTAGTGCTGTGTACAATTCCCAGGCAGTCTCTGCTTGTGTCTGCATTGTGTGGATGCAGTGCACTATTTGCACGCACTTCCACCCATCTGATAAGCATAGTTTTTTTTTCATGCAACCATCGTGTTATAGGTGAGCGGCATACTCTGCTCTGCTATATCCCCACACAGCGTATCCCCTTGGCTATAATGATTAATAATTGGTTATTTATAACACGCTTAATAACCAGAGGTTTCAAAGCACGGACCTGGGGATCAAACCTGTGTTGCTCCGCGTCGTCTTGCTTCCAAGGCGAGCGCGTTGCCCCTGAACTATCCTCCCGAGAAAGGAGGCTACTCTAAAGGATATGCTAAACCCTTCTCTCCTATTGGTATGGCTTTAATGTTCCATAATGGGGCTTCCTTGTGCCGGAGACTATCTACCTTAGCCAGAGCTTGCCCTCCTTCCCATGCTGCTGCGACAGTGGTTCTCAGAATCCGATCATTTCCTGCTTTCTCTATTCTCACCATATATCCTCGCCGCCCCCGTCTTCTGCCCTGTACCGTGCTCCACTCCAACCCAGTGTGGCTCGTTTCCTGTTTCTTTAAAGAATGCTGTCACCTGAGAGAGCTCTTGTGCTAAGTGATATAGTTCTACATTTGGTAAATTAAGACCACCTGCTTTGATAGGGGCATAAGGTTTCTCGAACTTAAGCCTCGGTCGTAAACTGACCCACACAAACACTTTATCCCCGTAAAATCCTTCGGGTCGAAAGAGGTGGGATTTTCAGAGGCAGCCTACTGAACACAATCATCATTTTTACAATTTGCAGCACTCTCCCCCATATGGACACATTCAGCGATGCCCACCTAGCCATGTCTAGCAAGAGCTTGTTCCACGTCTTTTCTGTGTTGTCCATGACTATGTCCACGAGACCTCTATTTAGGTATACCCCTAAATATTGCTTGCCCCTATCCACCCATCTGAATGTTTGATTGGGCATATCCTCTATGGAGGTGTTGGCATTTAAAGGCATCACCTCACATTTATCCCAATTTATCTTGTACCCAGAGCAGGTGGAGAAAGCCTGTATCACTTTTGTCAGTGCATGTATAGCGGGGTCCGGGTTACTTAACGTCAACCTTTTAGCATGAGTGTACAGAAGGGCCTTCATTTCACCCACTGGCGTCTGTATCCCTGTTACATTTCTGTTCTCCCAACTTGCCATAGAGAGAGGTCCTAAGGCTACTGTGAACAGTAGTAGTGACAGTGGGCAACCCTGCCTTGTCCCTCTGATGATCCAGAATATTTTTGAGATACGCCCTCATGTATTTACACTTGTACTTGGACCAACGTATAACAGCCTGACTTTCCCTAGGGAACCTTCTCCCATGTCACGTTTTTCCAAGGTTCGAAACAGAAATCCCCACTCAACTCTGCCGAACGCTTTCTCTGCATCTAGAGAAAGCGCTACCCCTGGTTTGCCATCTCTTCCTGCCAAAGCATGTGTAGTAGAAGCCTCATCTCATCCCTGGCTGAATGGCCTGGCATATACTCTACTTGAGTCTTATGAACTAATTTCGCTATCACTCACCTTAGTCTTGTTGCCAGCACTTTTGCCATAATCCTGACATCTATGTTGATCAGAGATATTAGTCGGTAGCTTGCACAACTTGTGGGGTCCTGCCTTGGTTTTAGTAATACTGTTATTAACGCTCTATTGAATTCCAGGTCTAACACACCTTTAATGTGTGCTTCGTTGTAGAGCAACGTCAACATTTCTGCCGATTTACTGCCTCTCACTTCATAAAATTCTATAGGAAAGCCATCTTCCCCTGGTGCCTCATTTGCCATCATCTCTTTTATGGGGCCTTTACCTCCTCCACTAAGAATGGACCCCCCCCCCAACATATCTCTAGCTCCCTGTCCCATTGTTGGAAGATGTGTGACATTCATGAAGCATTCTTCCTCCTTTTGGGTATGGGGGCTTCTGTCATACAAAAATGCTCATAGAATCTCTTATCTGGGTCTATAGCGTGTTCCCCCATCTCTGCATCTTTTGTGAGAGTGATTGCTACTTGCTCTTTCCTTTGCATCAGATGAGTCGCCCACACTCGTCCTGCATTCTCTCCTTGTTCATAGTGAGTGGCTTTTAATTTCATTAGGGCATGTTCAGCTTTTTGTGTGAACAGCACGTTTAGGTCATACTTCGCCTTCCTTAATGGTATCAAATTAGTTAACACCGGCACTTTATCATAGAGGTGTGCTCATCAAGCCAGTGGAGAGGTTTTAGGGCAGGAGAGATGCAGTTCCTGGGCTTGAGGCCAAGGATAAGTCTTGCAGTCCTATTCTGTATTAGTTGAAGGAGGCGAAGGGAGGATTTAGGCAGATTGCGGAAGAGGCTGTTGCAGTAGTCCAGCCTGAAGAGAACCCGAGCTCTGGAAACATTGAGTTTATGTGGAAAGTTGAGGAAAGAGAGAATGCCTCTGAGGAGGTGCAGCTAGAAGTGGTCCTTCTTGGCAAAGTTCTATGATGTGAGAAGAGAAGGAGAGAGAGGAGTCAAAGATCGCACCAGCCAGAGTGTAGGAACGAGGAGGGACCAGAGCAAAGTCCTCCCAACAACTGATACCAGTGTTGTTTGCCCCTACAGAACGAGTGCAGGTCAAAAGAATGTATAACACTCATCAAAGCCAAGTGTTAATTGCAAAGACAGCAATAGAAAGTGAATTGGGTAGAAACCCCTGAAGAATGTTGACTATTTGATAGAAAAGAACAGAAACATGTTGAGCCTATAACCTGTGGACTAATACACAGGCAGAAGACGGATTAGAGTATACAACATCAATTTGAACTCTGAGTTTCTAGCTATCTGAACCAGAAATCTACTACTTGTTGAAGAAACTGACAACTTTGTATCTGTACAACATCGATTTCACCTTTGCAGACTGTTGCAATATATTGTATTATCCCCAGTGCTTTGTTATTTTAATAGATGTATGTTTTATAGTTTAATTGCACTTGTTTTTTTGTAACACAATAAATATATTTTATTTATACAGATTGATTAACTTAGAATCTCTTAGTACCCTGAACTGTCAATACTTGGTCTCTATCTCGTTTGTTATATGTTTGAATATGCTCTCTGGAAATACATAGAGACAGCACTTAGTTATTAGCCCTATAAGTGCGAAACCGGGATTCCTCCCAGATTTTGAGCTCCCAACCTCTCACCAACTTTCTTCCGTGTGGTAACCAGCCCTTTAATTCCGGCCTCTCTGCTTCCGTATTCCCCCCACCTTTGTATACATACAAAGTGTCCCTAGTTAACGATTATCTGAACACTTTTCACAACGCTATTTGCTCCTGGGTAATCTATCGCCTTTGTTCTGCTCCGATCCTCTTAATTAATCTAGCAGTAATGTGTCTACCTGTCTATCCATCACCCCATATTCACCTAGGGTGCTCCTCCAGTCTTCTATGCAGTCCATGTTAACCAGCATATCTTGTTTCTGGTTCTTCAGCGGGGATCGTGATTTTTCCCACTTGCTATCCTGGAGCTTTCCTTCCCTCGACTGCTGCTTCTCATTCATCAGTTTCCTTGGTGCTCCTTGGTTCCTCTCCAGTGTCACATCTTTCCTTCTTCCTTGTTGTCCTTCGTGTTGGCGTTCGTCCACCCCTCATCCTTCCTCCTTATTTGGTTGTGATGTGTCTATTGCTTGTGTTTCCAAGTCCTGCAAGAAGCACCATCATTCTGATGGCTGCATTTATGACTATCGACCTGACCGGCTCTAGCAGTCCATGACCTTCATTGTAAGTGAGCCAGTTTGGAAATAAGTGTTACCGACACCCTTTCTGTACCGGCTTACTCCGAACCTGCCGCTATGGGCTGTGAACTACTGGCAGATAATTCACTGATGCGCCGTCACCGTTGCTAGCTGTGCTTCAGTTTTCCCATTCCCATGGAGTCCTGTGGGACTCCAAGGTAATTCAAACTTATCGTTCCGCCGCCACCCGTTTTATCCCGCTATTACCGGGATATAGGGCGGTGGAAATAGTAAGCCGAGAGTACCGGTAGGCCGCCTCGGCTTACTATTTCCCATAACTTAAGTATCATTTTCTCATGACGGGTCTCTATCGTATTTCCAGTGTCTCTTTGGAAAAGTCTGGTGAGATATTATTTTTGGTCTCCAATAATATTTTGCGCACACGTGGGTATCCCAGGAAACATGCAATCATCGGTCGAGGTGTGCGTGTGAATTACTTCCATTCGTCCTTTGCACCCTTTGTGCTCTTTGCATTTCTCGCTTCCTGGCGATCTCTATTTGCACATTGGCCAGTATCCAAGTTTTCAAAAAGGTCAATGGATCAGCTCCCTTTACTGCTTCCTGAAAACAGAAAAAAAAGAGTTTGCAGCGCTGGCACCTGTCCTCCAGCTCGTTGCTAGAAGTGTGCAGCTCCACCACTTGGGCTTGCAGAGTAAAGACCTTGTCTAACACTTCTTCCACTTTTCCAACTCTCATATCCAGACCCGCCACTACCTTATTGATCCTAGTAAGTTACGGCAATATCTGGTTTCATTTCATTACCTCCTGTGAAGGGGCGCTGCCGTCTGGCGCCTTGCTCTCCATCGCCCTTTGGGTGAAGGCTTTTTCCGTGCACTGTGTTTCCTCGCCTTTTTTCTGCACGCTCCACTTTTATTTAACTCAGAATGGAACCAGCCCTTCCCTTCCCTGTTTCTTTCTGTCTTGCTCCTTCTTTTGCCAAGCGATGTGCTTCTCCCATTAATCTCATCACAGCTCTGTATGTAATGTTGCTTATTTCATGGGCATTCTCCCCTTCTCATGCCCTCGTTATTACTGCTCCTTGCGTTGTGCCTATCCCATCACATCCATTGTTAGAGATAGTCCTCTTTCTATTGCCATGCTTATGGCTAGCTGACTGCCATAGGTCTATGTGACATTCTCCTTCAGCCATGCAGCACTGCCACCCTGTTCCTGCCACTCTGTGCTCATGCTATTCCCTCCTCCGGCGTGTTTACCTGTGTGCACACAGCCGCTCTGGGATCTACTCTTTCCTCTCCAGTGTTCCCGGGATCACGCTGCAATTTCACCAGACCTTTGCACCTCCGATAAGCTTTCACCCTGACAGCTGTCACTTTCCCAGTCAGTGTGCCGCCAGCACTTTTCCCTAATGTTTTGGGATCTGCATTTGCCCATGGAGTCCAATATTTCAGAGGACCTTTCCAGGCTTGTTCTGCCCGCGATATCCTTATGTCTGTGTTCAGATGAAGTCTTGCTTTTGCCCACATTATATAAAAGGGTCGAAGGGGGTACAGAAGCGCCGGAGCTAAGCGGCCATTTTTGCAACCACATTTTGATCACCTTGTATGTAATCTGGCAGTTATGTGCGCTCTGAGGCCCACGGGCGTGTGGCGCTTTATAACAATTAAAATAAATGAAATAAAATAAATAAATCTATTTCAAAATGTAACCCTGGCATGGCAGTGATCCACTCTGCTATCATTTTCGATATCCCATCAAGTCCTTTTTTGCAAATGTTGACACCAACGTCTTGTGATCCATAGATATTGTAAAGGGTCTGCCCACACGTATTGTTTGCACCTTTCAATTCCTGACACACAAGCCAGGGCTTCCCTTTCGATACTGAATATCTCCTTTCCGCATCCCTTACGGTGCGAGGCGCGAAAGCCACCATCTGCATGCCTGATTTATGAAGTTGCTTTAAGACACATCCTACCCAGTTTTCAGTAGCATCTATATATAACTATCCTTGCAACGCGTACCTGAAACCTGCTGCCACTGGTGCCTCTACTAAACTCTGTTTGACACAACTGAATTCTTTTTTGCAGAGCTCTCTCCAAATGAACCAAACTTTTTTTGTTATGTACCTTGTGTTTTTTTGTCTTATCTGCTAAGTTTCTAATGAACTTTCTGTAATACTTAATAAACCCAAGGAAAGATGCAATCTCTCCCTTATTTGTTGGCGGCTTCAATTTACCATTGCCTCAATTGAGTCATGTTTTGGCCTCAAACCTCGTTCCAAACAAACATGCCCCGAGATATTCTGCAGTTTCTTTCTGAAATGTACACTTCGCAAAGAAACCTTGGAGGACCCGGTAAATCCCCATTCAAGAAATGTTTAGTCCTGCTTCTTATAAAGTCCTCAGGAATTCCTTTAAACACCTGTCGTGCTCACCTTGATCTTTACCCCAAATCTCTATGTCATCCTGCTAACACATTACCCCTTTGTTTTCCCATATCAGCTTTTGCATCACCCTCTGAAACAAAATTAATGCCAACATTAACCCAAACAGCATCCTTTTCCATCTGCCTAGACCAAATGGTGTAACAAAGGTGATCAAATCCATTTAGCTATCATGCAAGCAAATTTGATGGTAAGCTAACTTAAGACCAATCACAGAAAACATTCTTGCCACTGACACTTCCGCTACCAACTCGTTGACTTCTGGTAATAGAAATGTATCCGGAATAACATTCTTGTTAAGTGCCCTCAGATCTAGTTTGTAAAATTGGCTTTTGTGTAAGTTTCTCTGACAGGCGACTCCTTACACTCCCTTGGATAATCTTAAATGTAATTTATTGATGAGAGGCCATGACCTTGTAGCCATTCAAGTGGTCCAGAGGATGTCGCAGGTCACTGGATTCAGACGGTAGAAAAGCCTAACCGTCGACAAAAACAGTAAAACATGAAGTGACTCAAGGACTCAGCACCATCACGTATGTATATGCTTGATTTAAATCAACAATCCCACAGTTCATTAAAGCCCATGTGCGATTACACACGTGAAGAGATAGGTCTTCAAGGTCCGGCAGAAAGAGTAATGGTCCTCGCAAGGACAGAGGATTGGCATTCCACAACAGGGCCGCTGCAGCTGAGAATGACCGTCCACCCACACGAGCAAACTTGACACGAGCACTGAAGCCCGCCAAAGGCCAACGAACAAAGGGATCAACCCTGGTTTGGTGCGCAGAGACAAACACAAGAAGGATTTTCCTAAAAGAAATGGCGAAATGGCGAAAAAAGATGAACGGAGCCTGATTTTTAGCTACCGTTGTTAGCGGTCGGGAAAAAATCACGGTAGTTGATCTAAACCACTGCCACCAGCCATTTAAAGTAGGAAAGGGTAATATTTTACTGTTACATGAGTGTTTTGACTCAGGGGAAGCTAGGCAACCCATCCAGCACTCTATAGGAAGATAGTGTGTGCTGTGTCAGTAAATAAAAAAAAACTAGTAAAGCCAAAAGTACATGGAAGAGTGGGAAAAAAAGGTTCCAGGTAGAAAATCAAATCCTAGAAATCCAGCAAAGTTGCTGGGGGTCTCAAAAGGTAAGGGAAATTAGCACATTTGGAGAATTCTCCCTAACACCCCTTTCCACTGAAACTCCCCCAATACTACCCCTCCCCCCACACTGTATGCCTTCACCCTTCCCCACCACTTAAGAAATATCAATGATATCTTCTCTAATGCAAACACAGCACAGACCCCCTCCACCCCCGGCATTACAGATCATAGCCTGAACGTGTGCCAAAGTAGTCCTGCCCATCATGGCCACGGAAGCACACATGTGTTCCAGGGGCTCCCGTGTTTCCCAGACTGCCTCGGATTTCCATTATATGATATATAATGCGTTCATACGTATGGCACTTAAAGAGCCGTGTCCTACCTCTAGCGTGGTCCGGATGGCATCATTGGTAGTAAATATTAGGAAAAGGAACACCACGATCTGGGCAGTCATCACCACTGAATGGACGTCTGAAACACAAAGGCAGGCATGTACATGAAACATGTTTACACCTGACACTTACTATTACAGTCATGCATGTGATTCTTTTATTTTATTTAATGTGAATTAGTTAAACAAGGTTAACCTTGCACATATACATCAGATGAAACAGCCCTTCTTGCAGTCATAAAATAACAATTAATGCTATTATACCTTTAGAGTGCAATAAAAGTACATTTTAAAACAATAAATGTCCACCTTTATTCATAGGCCTATGCTTCACATATTGGGATGAGGCTGTAATGATTCCCACAGAAATCCTTCCCTGAGACACTCCTCATGAGGCCGGGGAAATGCAGACGCTTTCTGATCCCGACCCTGGGGTCGTGTTCTGTGGGAGGATCACATGAGGGGTGGGGGAAACAGGTCAGGAGGAATGGGAAAGCTCCTTATTCAACTTTCCCCAAAAGCCAACTCTTCTAATGGCTTATTGTAAAGCAGAAGAAATGATAAAATCTAACTTTCTTGTTAGGGACTTCATGTCCCATAATTCCCCCAGTACTAGGACAGGGAAGAGGGCTGAAAAGGTCAGATTGTTAATGCAAATGACTCACACCTGAGGGACACAGAGAGGCTTAAAAAGCCCCCTCAGGTGCAGGTCATGGGAGAGAGGAGCAGACACACTAAGAAGCAAAAGCAATGTGGTTCGTGCAGACAGCCCAGGCAGAAGCTGGAGGAGAGAGAGGACACCAGGACCATATAAATATTTATTTATTTTTTACAGTTATTAAGCACCCTAAACCTGCTTTCTAAAATGGTTTTGTTCAGGACATTAACTGGGGCTGCAGGCCATTACCGCCTGGTGTTTCCTGTGGAACGTGTACATAAAGCCACAATATTGTAGGTAGAGCATTCATACTGTACTGCACATAAGTGGAGAATGCAGGCAGGGTTATCATGTGGGTGATATTTCCGGTAGAGCATTCCTACAGTGCACCACATGAGTGAAAAATGCAGGCAGGGTTATCAGGTTGGTGATATTTCCGGTAAAACATTCCTACAGTGCACCACATGAGTGAAGAATGCAGGCAGGGTTATCAGCTGGGTGATATTTCTGGTAGAGCATTCCTACAGTGCACCACATGAGTGAAGAATGCAGGCAGGGTTATCACGTGGGTGATATTTCACGAAAAACATTCCTACAGTGCACCACATGAGTGAAGAATGCAGGCAGGGTTATCAGCTGGGTGATATTTCTGGTAGAGCATTCCTACAGTGCACCACATGAGTGAAGAATGCAGGCAGGGTTATCAGGTTGGTGATATTTCCGGTAAAACATTCCTACAGTGCACCACATGAGTGAAGAATGCAGGCAGGGTTATCAGCTGGGTGATATTTCTGGTAGAGCATTCCTACAGTGCACCACATGAGTGAAGAATGCAGGCAGGGTTATCACCTGGATGATATTTTCAGTAAAGCATTCCTACAGTGCACCACATGAGTGAAGAATGCAGGCAGGGTTATCAGCTGGGTGATATTTCCGGTAGAGTATTCCTACAGTGCTCCACATGAGTGAAGAATGAAGGCGGTGGTTATCACCTGGGTGACATTTTCGGTAAATCATTCCTACAGTGCTCCACATGAGTGAAGAATGCAGGGAGGGTTATCACATGGGTGATATTTCCGGTAGAGCATTCCTACAGTGCACCACATGAGTGAAGAATGCAGGTAGGGTTATCACATGGGTGATATTTCCGGTAGAGCATTCCTACAGTGCTCCCCATGAGTAAAGAATTATCACCCGGGTGACATTTCCAGTAGAGCATTCCTACAGTGCACCACATGAGTGAAGAATGCAGGTTATCACCTAGGGGATATTTCCGGTAGAGCATTCCTACAGTGCACCACATGAGTAAAGAATGAAGGTGGGGGTTATCACTCAGGTGACATTTCCGGTAGAGCATTCCTTCAGTGCAACACATGAGTGAAGAATGCAGGCGGGGTTATCACCTAGGTGATGTTTCAGGTAGAGCATTACTACAGTGCACCACATGAGTGAAGAATGCAGGCGGGGTTATCACCTGGGGGATATTTCCAGTAGAGCATTTCTACAGTGCACCACATGAGTAAAGAATGAAGGCGGGGGTTATCACCCAGGTGACATTTCCAGTAGAGCATTCCTACAGTGCACCACATGAGTGAAGAATGCAGGCGGGGTTATCACCTAGGTGATGTTTCAGGTAGAGCATTACTACAGTGCACCACATGAGTGAAGAATGCAGGCGGGGTTATCACCTGGGGGATATTTCCAGTAGAGCATTTCTACAGTGCACCACATGAGTAAAGAATGAAGGCGGGGGTTATCACCCAGGTGACATTTCCAGTAGAGCATTCCTACAGTGCACCACATGAGTGAAGAATGCAGGCGGGGTTATCACCTGGGTGATGTTTCAGGTAGAGCATTCCTACAGTGCTCCACATGAGTGAAGAATGAAGGCGGGATTATCATGTGTGTGATATTTCTGGTACAGCATTCCTACAGTGCACCACATAAGTGAAGAATGAAGGCAGGGTTATCACCCGGGTGACATTTCCGGTAGAGCATTCCTAAAGTGCACCAGATGAGTGAAGAATGAAGGCAGGGTTATCACCTGGGGGGATATTTCCAGTAGAGCATTCCTACAGTGCTCCACATGAGTGAAGAATGAAGGCGGGATTATCATGTGTGTGATATTTCTGGTACAGCATTCCTACAGTGCACCACATAAGTGAAGAATGAAGGCAGGGTTATCAGGTTGGTGATATTTCCGGTAAAACATTCCTACAGTGCACCACATGAGTGAAGAATGCAGGCAGGGTTATCAGCTGGGTGATATTTCTGGTAGAGCATTCCTACAGTGCACCACATGAGTGAAGAATGCAGGCAGGGTTATCACGTGGGTGATATTTCACGAAAAACATTCCTACAGTGCACCACATGAGTGAAGAATGCAGGCAGGGTTATCAGCTGGGTGATATTTCTGGTAGAGCATTCCTACAGTGCACCACATGAGTGAAGAATGCAGGCAGGGTTATCAGGTTGGTGATATTTCCGGTAAAACATTCCTACAGTGCACCACATGAGTGAAGAATGCAGGCAGGGTTATCAGCTGGGTGATATTTCTGGTAGAGCATTCCTACAGTGCACCACATGAGTGAAGAATGCAGGCAGGGTTATCACCTGGATGATATTTTCAGTAAAGCATTCCTACAGTGCACCACATGAGTGAAGAATGCAGGCAGGGTTATCAGCTGGGTGATATTTCCGGTAGAGTATTCCTACAGTGCTCCACATGAGTGAAGAATGAAGGCGGTGGTTATCACCTGGGTGACATTTTCGGTAAATCATTCCTACAGTGCTCCACATGAGTGAAGAATGCAGGGAGGGTTATCACATGGGTGATATTTCCGGTAGAGCATTCCTACAGTGCACCACATGAGTGAAGAATGCAGGTAGGGTTATCACATGGGTGATATTTCCGGTAGAGCATTCCTACAGTGCTCCCCATGAGTAAAGAATTATCACCCGGGTGACATTTCCAGTAGAGCATTCCTACAGTGCACCACATGAGTGAAGAATGCAGGTTATCACCTAGGGGATATTTCCGGTAGAGCATTCCTACAGTGCACCACATGAGTAAAGAATGAAGGTGGGGGTTATCACTCAGGTGACATTTCCGGTAGAGCATTCCTTCAGTGCAACACATGAGTGAAGAATGCAGGCGGGGTTATCACCTAGGTGATGTTTCAGGTAGAGCATTACTACAGTGCACCACATGAGTGAAGAATGCAGGCGGGGTTATCACCTGGGGGATATTTCCAGTAGAGCATTTCTACAGTGCACCACATGAGTAAAGAATGAAGGCGGGGGTTATCACCCAGGTGACATTTCCAGTAGAGCATTCCTACAGTGCACCACATGAGTGAAGAATGCAGGCGGGGTTATCACCTAGGTGATGTTTCAGGTAGAGCATTACTACAGTGCACCACATGAGTGAAGAATGCAGGCGGGGTTATCACCTGGGGGATATTTCCAGTAGAGCATTTCTACAGTGCACCACATGAGTAAAGAATGAAGGCGGGGGTTATCACCCAGGTGACATTTCCAGTAGAGCATTCCTACAGTGCACCACATGAGTGAAGAATGCAGGCGGGGTTATCACCTGGGTGATGTTTCAGGTAGAGCATTCCTACAGTGCTCCACATGAGTGAAGAATGAAGGCGGGATTATCATGTGTGTGATATTTCTGGTACAGCATTCCTACAGTGCACCACATAAGTGAAGAATGAAGGCAGGGTTATCACCCGGGTGACATTTCCGGTAGAGCATTCCTAAAGTGCACCAGATGAGTGAAGAATGAAGGCAGGGTTATCACCTGGGGGGATATTTCCAGTAGAGCATTCCTACAGTGCTCCACATGAGTGAAGAAGGAAGGCGGGGGTTATCACCCGGGTGACATTTTCGGTAGAGCATTCCTACAGTGCTCCACATGAGTAAAGAATGCAGACGGGATTATCACGTGGGTGACATTTTCGGTAGAGCATTCCTAAGGGTTCCACATGAGTGAAGATTGCAGGCAGGGTTATCACGTGGGTGATATTTCCGGTAGAGCATTCCTACTGTGCACCATATGAGTGAAGAATGAAGGCGGGGGTAATCACCCAGGTAATGTAGATCCGCGTTTTACTTCCCTAAGAAGGACATTGAGAAATGGAAAAGTGCAGGACTAACTCTATTGGGAAAATGAAGTGCCATTAAGATGCTCCTTCTACTGCACACACCGAGTGTTGACACACCAGTGAGACTTTACCGCTAACTTGATGTGCTTGTGAAATGGTTCCTATAGGCATGGAAACGTTGCTTTCCCCAGAGCAGAAACCTTAGACCACTGTATACTCTGGTAGGTTTGACCTATCACGTTTCGAGTCGGACCTGGACTGCTTTGCAGTGTCTCATGCTGGGCAATTCTTCAGAGCAGGAAGGGCAGATCTTCAGTTTAGGCCGGGATTGAAGCTGTCACAACACTATCTGGTTATGCCCAGATCACCATATTCTGGGTGCAGTTAAAACATGTCTATAGATCTCTGGGTAGTACATAGAACACACACACAACAGTATGGAAACTATTAGCTGGCAAAAGGGAGAACCTTTGTTGGAGAAAACCAAGCAAGAGTTTGACAGAAGGCACACCTGAGGGTGGGGATCAACATGCATTTACCAGATAAATAGACTGACAGAGGCATATTGCTGCTCAGACAGCTAAGCGGCTCAGACAGCTAAGCGGCTCAGACAGCTAAGCTGCTCAGACAGCTAAGCGCGCCCTTCTCAGTGATAAGGTGTGACTTGAATCTTGCATCTTCTCGCCCCAGAAGCAGGCTTGGATGAAATTCCAGCAAATGCACAGGGGCAAAACCTTTCCAAATGGGTGCGATTTATTTATAAGATCGTTCATGCAATTCTGGGTACCTCCAGCATCCCGAGTTCCTGGAACAAGGTAACTATAATCCTAATGTTAGGAATAAGGGGCAGGGTACAGCCCTTCACACTCTGTCCTGCCTTCCTGCTTGATTAAACAGCAAATGTTTTGGGGAACCCTGCCCTTCAGATGCGATGAGACGGTAGAGGAGAAGCATCTGCCATCTGTGGTCCCAGGGGGTCTCAGGTTAGCACCAGAAGCAAGTGAACAGACATTCGGCTGATGACTTGAATGAGGAGTTGGGGTTTGACATTGCTGTGGAAAGCTGAGATTAACCATCCATAGGTCAGACTGACTCAAACTGTGCTATGGATTACCCTGGACACAGCAATGGATGTTTAAGGCCAGGACTCAAATGCCTGCTGGAAGTGTGGGCAAAACAAGGGGGGTACACCCCAACGCGAGGTCTAGCTGGGAGGAGAGAGCAGAAAGAACCGCTTTGGGAGCAGGGCTGAGGTCTACCTTGATGTGCAGTCGGTGCTCTTCATTGACGTGAGGCGAGAGCGAGTGAGTGGTGGATTGAGGGCGGTGGGGAAGAAGCTGTTCTTGAAAATCTGGGAGAGTGAAAAAGCGCTGAGGGTAAGTTGGCCACAGTGGAGGGAGTGACCGTCAGAGCCGGCATAAGGGGTCACTTTATGGTGGAATCTGTGTTGAGTGCTATGGTGTCTAGGTCCTATCCATGTGCCTTCTGGCATTATCACCCATTATCACCCCCCTCAAGGAGCTGAGACCCCGAATCCATGAATCTTAGGGAAACATTTCATAAGCACCAGGGGCTGGTGTGTATCTCCTGTGGTTTAGGGGACACACGACCCTGGCATGTAGCTCTTTATGTTCGTATGTGACTGTTGAGAACTTGCTGCGGCCGCCTGCAGTAAACGGGTGAGCTGTGCTCTTTACCTGTGCTTATTGCTCTGTATCTTACCTGTATGGGGGTTTGGGTCCTTTGGCGAGTGGATATGGTGTTTTATGAGTTACTGGTGAGCAGGGGAGCCGACTTATGAATTTCCTAGGGGGTGCCCAAATATAGGAAGTGACATCACCGGCAGTTATATGACCGCATTTGCATGTAGTCACAAACTTGGTGCAATGGGGGAGGAGGAGGCGCAGAACAGTGGAAACATTAGCTAGCATGCACTGCATATACTAAAGTCAAGTAAGACGGAGGTTTCAGCCTTCGAGTTGCGTTCCAGCAGGCCATCACTGCCCCTACTCCACCTCTCTATAATCATCCAGGTTGTAGTAGCCCTCAAAAAGCAGAGCAATACAACTAGGATGGGAGAACGAAATGCCATCCCATCCTGTGAGTGTGTCAAATGTCAGAGCAAAGACTGTGCGTGTGCCTCCTACCTTGGAGCATAATCTCACTAATTTGGTGCAAATCTCGCAAGTGGGAGCCTGGGAATCCCATGCGTGTGTGTGGGCTGCAGACCCCGGATCACATGCTCACTTCTTCAGTGTGAAACTCTGGCCAAGGCTCTTTGGGCAAGCATTCAGGATGGGTCTCACACCTTTAAGCAGTGTGATATATTGAGTGGGCACCTCACTCCTTGGAGCATAGTATCAACCGTTGCTGGTAATCTCACAACTGAACGTACAGTTTCACTCTTGGCCATCTCAGTGACCCCATGTATATTAATGGAGTCAGTCTCCCATCTGGGAAGACAATGATATTTCTGTTAAACACCCTGAATTCTCACTCCAGTTTTCTCGATCTATAGATCCATATCTTATTCATTAAATGTGTGTGCAGGGGTGATAACTTGTGTCTGAGAATTTAAAATGTTAAAACCATCCTACAGTGCCTTTAAATTAGGGGATGACATCATTAACCCTCTCCCCAAAACTGAAATACTGGGTGTTATACTAGATCAAGCCCTTAATATGAAAGCGCATGTGTCCTATGTGGTATCTTCAGCAGTATACTATGTAAAACTGTTGTCACATTTCAGGCCTCTTATCTCCCAAAAAAGTGCTGAAACTATTGCCAGGGAAATAATAGGGGCCACGCTGGACTATTGTTGCAGTCTTTTGCTGGGATCCAGTAAGGGGGTCATTCAGAGACTACAGGTGGTCCAGAACTGGGCTGTGAGAGTGGTAGTCGGCCTCTGTAGATGCGAGCACGTTACAGAGGCTAGGCGAGGTCTTCACTGGTTGCCAGTGAAATCCAGAATTACATTTCGAACATTGGTATTTATTTTTAAGTGTCGAATGTTGATGATGCCTTTGTACCTTCAATGTTATATCCCAGACAAAGCTATCAGGAGATCTTTAAGGTCAGATTCAAAAAACAGTTTGGAACAACCTAGAGCCAGGACATCTAAGGCAGCACATGGGGCCTTTGCATTTAAGGCACCAAGTCTATGGAATAATCTGCCAGATTATCTGCGCACTTTTGGTTGCCTTGTTAAATTTATGAGGGCTCTTAAAACCTTCCTCTATTGATTTATAACTCTAGTTCCATCTATTTCATTCTTGGGCACTAGGGGCCCTTTCTGTCCTTTTTTTGTTGTCTGCGCCTTCATGCCTGAGGGTCTATAATGCGCTATATAAATATCCTGTAATGTAATGTAATGTAATGAGAGAGCTCATTTGTTCAATCAGGAGAGATAAAGTGGTAACAACCCCCTGTATGTGGGATCAGGCTCATTTTGTCCCATGGCCCTTCACACCAGAATGAGTGAGCAGGTTTTAAAACCCTGCTGATTCTGCTATCTCACAGGCTCAAGCTTTCTATCCCTTGCCCCATGACGGCTTCCAACATCCTGAGCTACAGTTTATGGACAGCAGGCAGCTTGGGACATGCATATTGCCAATTGAATGTAGCCAGATCTACTATTTAGACACTGGGAGAGTGCCATGAATCCACATTGGTGGTGAAGAAGCACTCAACACAAAGAGCACAATGGTATAGTGTTGCAGTCCTGCTGAGAAATGACAATTTGGTCTGTTTAAATGTAAAGCAGAGTGGCTGAGAAGTACACGCACTGTGCCATTAAAAATAAAGCAGCTGTGGTGGGTGGAAGTACTGCTTCGGTGGCATCAAGTGTATGCAATTCCCTGTGGGGTATTGCTGGTCATTTCCTATTGAGGTATAGCAGCCCTATTGAGAAGTGACATTAAAAGTGAAGCTGTCCAGTAGGCTGGATCAGTGCTGCCCCATAAAAGGTGTAGAAGCCTCTGTGAGAAGTGGCAGTACTGTCCCAACGGTGAGAAGTGTAGTATTTTCACAGTACCTATGCTTAAGCACTTTGGGTTATTGAAAAGTACTGCTACATTCTGTGTAACTCCATTCCTTTAAATATATTAGCTCTTGTATAACCATGACAGTGTTCAGTTATTCTGATGATGATGAAAATGATGTCAGACTTGATCAATAGTTCTGGTTCTGTATCATTAAATGTACTTCAGATCTTTAGAGTCTCGGGAGGATAGCTCAGGGGCAACGTGCTCACCTTGGAAGCAAGACGACACAGAGAAACACGGGTTCGATCCCTCGGTCTGCGCAACACAGGTTCGATCCCTCGGTCTGTACTTAGAAGCCTATGGGTATTACGCGCATTATAAATAACCAATTAAAATTAAAAATAAATACATCTGCTGAGAAGTGCTGGGCCCTTGTCAATAAGAGTGTAGCAACACAACTGAGAAGTGCTGATGTGTTCCCATAAAAGTATAGCATCCCCGGTGGCAACATATCTCTTCGGATGCGATGTCTCTCAGCAATGTCTCTCAGCATAGAGGAATGATGGACTGCTTTGATAATGGGAGAACAAAAGCCTTTGATATTTAGAGTCTTGAAATTATGGATGTAAATATCTGCTTCAAATGCTGTTTTAAATCTGTAATATGGATTGTTGTAATGATGTAAGAAAAGTCAAATATGGTGAAAGGTGTGTAACAAACTAATCTACCAAATAAAAAATAAAAAAAAGTATAGCAGCCCCACTAAGATGAACTAGCATTGCCTCATCAAAAGTATAGCAGCCCCACTAAGATGAACTAGCATTGCCTCAACAAAAGTATTGCAGCCCCACTAAGATGAACTAGCATTGCCTCATCAAAAGTATAGCAGCCCCACTAAGATGAACTAGCATTGCCTCAACAAAAGTATAGCAGCCCCACTAAGATGAACTAGCATTGCCTCATCAAAAGTATAGCAGCCCCACTAAGATGAACTAGCATTGCCTCAACAAAAGTATAGCAGCCCCACTAGCATTGCCTCAACAAAAGTATAGCAGCCCTGCTAACATGAACTAGCATCGCCTCATCAAAAGTATAGCAGCCCCGCTAAAATGAACTTGCATTGCCCCATCAAAAGTGTAGCAGCCCCGCTAAGATGAACTAGCATTGCCTCATCAAAAGTATAGCAGTCCACTAAGATGAACTAGCATTGCCTCATTACATGTATAGCAGCCCCACTAAGATGAACTAGCATTGTCTCATCAAAAGTATAGCAGCCCCACTAAGATGAACTAGCATTGCCTCAACAAAAGTATAGCAGCCCCACTAAGATGAACTAGCATTGCCTCAACAAAAGTATAGCAGCCCCACTAAGGTGAACTAGCATTGCCGCATCAAAAGTATAGCAGCCCCACTAAGATGAACTAGCATTGCCTCAACAAAAGTATAGCAGCCCCACTAAGATGAACTAGCATCGCTTCAACAAAAGCATAGTATTATCACTGAGAAGATTCAACAATTATAGAAGCCCTGCTGGGAAACAGCAGTACTACCCCATCAAGAGTATAGCGAGCTAACTGAGGAGTAGCAGCATTGCCCCATTTCAAATGTGTCAGCTCTGCTGGAAATTGCTGGCTCATATAGATTACACAGCCCTGCTGAGATGTGCTGTAACTGTCTCTATCGAAGCCAAATATCTCTGAACCATTAGAGTTACAGCAGTCCTGCAAGTACTGTCCCATTGAATGCTATTACACTGAACAAGAACACTATGGCAAGGTCCATACTGGGTTCTATGTGATAATTCTGCATTTTACCTACACACAGATGCAAAGTGCCTCCATTTCTAAAAATCGCTTTGGGTTTGGTGTACCTCTACATCTGAGCACCCCTTTTGCCAAGAGGGGTGCACAGATGTACAAATACACCAAACCAAAACGATTTTTTGACATTGAGGGACAGATGCAAACGAGAGCCTCTTGCTTTGCATCTGTCCCTCAATTTATAAACATCGTTTTCCCCCGGCTTTTACCTGGGCCGCCAGAGAGAGGCACAGTATGAATGGAACAAAGGGCCATCCATACTGCGTGTCTTCTCTACGGCGGGGGGTAAGGGGGGGCTCAGTCCCGATTCCATTCTGCCGGGACAAAGACTGATATGCAAATGGGTATTTCCCATTTGTGAAAGGTACAGTGAGCAAAAAGCGTGTGCTGCAAACTCTCATCTCAGAACAGGTTATCATGCCATGTTCTTTCTGGAGAGGAGTGCCTGCTACCTTTTTTGAAATACATCTAAATCATGGTCCGTTGCTGCCAAATTGCCTGCCACCCCCTCACCTGTGGTTAGGGCCGCGCCCCTGTGTGTTGATTGTATGTGTATTCATTTATGAGGCACTGGAGGCAAGGTTCATGGAATCCAAAAGAGGATAGAAGTGTGTGGCACGTGACAAGGCCAGTGATCTTTGAGATGTGTATGAAGGAGAGAGCAGGAAGGGATGTGGTCACCTGATATGATCTCCACATTGAACGCCCTTAAATAAGGCTGTATTCTGCACCAAAACTCTTCAATTTCTATTAATCTGACTTGGGAGGATCAATTGCGAATTCCATCTCGTCTCTCCCTAAATTAGGGACTACCCCCGTACAGTGGATGGAGTACGCGGATGACCTTGTCTTGATGGACCTGACAGCGGGGGCCTGCAGTCATCCTTGTATCTTTTGAAATTGTATTTGAACAAGAACTCTCTCATCGAGAATATTGTAAAAACTAACATTATGGTTGTTAGCCCTGCTCGCAGGAAGGCAAAAACCACCCGATGGAAGATGTGGGGGAACACAAACATCTGTGCATCCCATTGGATTGCAAGTCTAGTGGAGAACGACTTCTGGATCACCTTAAAATAGGACCTGCTGTGATCGCTGGTGCAATCAGGTCCTATCCCAACAGGGGCGGGGGGACACTTAATTAAGGCATTAATGACTCTCTATCAATGAAAGATCTCCCCATGTATTCTCTATGGGGCTGCAATCTGGGGATTGCCTGAATTCTGAACAATAGAAGCATAAGAACGTACCCCACTGAAGAGACTGATGAGCCCACCATCGCAGACCTCTATTGACATGGTGGCCTTGAGCTTGAAGTGGTTCCCTTAGATACCAAGGTTCACCGTCGTTATCTACTTACCTACTGGAAGATAATGAATGCCCCGGCCAACACCTTGAAAGGGATAATGCGGGAGGTACTTACCACAAGTACATGCATGATTGCTTTTAGTTATTTTGTGGAACTTTCTATCATAGCTAGAAAATGTTTGGCATTGGAGGCAATGTGTGTTACTGAAGCCTCGTATAACACATTTTAATAAATGCTGAACTCTACTTTGTACAATACTAGTAAGGCGCAATTAACTGTGAACCTCTCAACCAAAAGTCATGCCAGCCTGTTTGTAAAATATATACTGGAACGGGTAGTGAGGCCGAGCTCCATATCCCACTTTGTGGGCAATAGTTTGGTATGGGACTACCTAAAGTTAGAATTCAACTCTGTGAAGACCCTGGAGATCATGGGGGCTAGGCTTAATATCCCACGAGCTAATGGGCATTGCAGGTTGTGTGGGGAACTGACATTGGAAGCATCTGTTCTTCTCCTGTGCATCGATGGGGCAGTTACGGGGGGATGCAATCTTAGCAGCTGGACTAACTTGTCATTACCAGGAGGACGACCTGTGGTCCTTGCTCATGGGTGGCAACCACAAAGCCATAGTCATCTATTTCACTTTGTTGTGGAAGAAAATTGTACATGTATTTGCTATATTGCCGTGGTGTACTGATGGTCTTGAGAGAATGATCTTGGGTCTGCTATAGAAACTGTTCATTTGAATGTTTTGATGACATCTGTTGCCATATTGATTTATGGGTTACTGTGAAGCAGTGATAGTTATCTATTGAATGGTTGAGGATTATTTCATTGATTAGCATTAAAGGTTGGTTTTTGTCACTGTATGATGCTATAAAAAAACGAAAAATATACCTTATATTAAGTGGCAAAGCATCCCAATGTTTAGACTACGATCCAGACTTCCCAAACTACATGAGCCCCGAGCCAGGGACTCCACCCAATCCAAACTCAAGAACCAAACCTCCATTAGTACCTGCCCTAACCTTACGCTAAAAAAACCCAAACTTAACCCCCTCAATACCACGACAACTAATAACAAAGCACTCATTACAGCAACTACCCCCACCACTACCAAAACCATCACCCCACCTATAAAAGGTGCCCTCATTAACGCTCGCTCCATAATTGCCCATGCCACAGACATCGCAGATCTCATCCTAGCTGAAGATCTAGACTTTTTAGCCATAACAGAGTCATGGCTCCATGCAGCCGCAGGCCCAGCCCTTTCGCTAGCCATCCCCAATGACTACACCATCATCCGAGCGGACAGAACCGAAGCTAGAGGCGGAGGTTTGGCCATCATTGCCAAAACTCACCTTAACATCAGACTCAATTCCGCTACACACCTCCCATCATGCGAATCACTTACAGCCAAGATACCCACTGCCAACTCCCAAACGATATCCATTCACCTACTATACAGACCGCCTGGACCCCTGGGATCCTTCGAGGAAGACCTCAGTGCCATCCTTACCGACAACCTAAAAAACTGCTCACAATGCCTCCTCTTAGGAGATTTCAACTTAGGTTACAAAGACCCCAAAGACAACCAGGCCACCCTCATCAGTAACACTTTGTCTGAACTAGGCTTCACACAAAAAGTATCCAGCCCCACCCATAACAAAGGGAGAACCCTTGACTGGATAGCAGACTACAACTGCACCATATCTATCACTAACAACTCTCCCCAATCCTGGACTGATCACCATCTCCTCTCCTTCTCACTTGAGGCCTCAAGCCCTATAACCAACATGGCACTAGCCGCAGCCATCCCCACGAGAAGTAAAAAAAAACATTACAGTGGAAAAACTGATCCCACTCATCCTTCCTACGCTCAACCAACTCCCCGATTCCAACCCTTATGACCTCGTAGAAGGCTATAACAACACCATGCGCAAAGCCTTAGACGCCATTGCACCACTAAAACTTAGAAAATGCAAACCAAAAAAGTACCTCAACCAATGGTTCTCCAGCCACCTTAATACTCTTAGATTGGAAAAACGTAAACTGGAACAAGTCTGGAGACAGTCTCCAACAGACCATAACAAGTTACTGCTCAATAAAATAACGGCCAACTACAAAAAAGAAATCATAGCGGCCAAACAAGAATCCTATACCCAGAGAATCTCACAATCCAATTCCAGCACCAAAGAATTATTTACTATCCTGAAAGAATTGGAAACACCAGTGATAATTCCAGATACCTGCGCCAAGAACAAACAATGGTGCGCCAGCGTCCAAAATGCACTAAATAACAAAGTCACTGGCCTTCAAACTAAAATTAAAAACAAGAAAGACTCCCTCACCAAACTCACCAACCCCACCAATGCCCACCCGAGCCCTCCACCCACACACCTTACACCCAACACTGCTCGTTTCAGCTTTTCCAAAGTCTCTACTCTCGAAATAGAAAAAATCATTCTCAGCCTTAAACCCTCCAACTGCAAAGGCGACCTCTGTCCCCCACAAATCATTAAAGATGCGGCAAGAGACCTCTCGCCATTCATCACCAGACTCATCAATGCCTCATTTTCCTCAGGACAGTCCCCAGTAACCTCAAAGAGTCTTGGGTCCTCCCTCTCCTCAAAAAACCTTCCCTAGACCCATCCATCCCGACCAATTACAGACCTATTACCACCGTCCCATTCCTGCTCAAAATACTAGACAAGACAGCATACCAACAAATCCAAAAACATCTTGAAATAAACCACCTCCTAGGCACACGACAATCAGGCTTCAGACCCCAACATGGGACTGAATCCGCCCTGATTGATCTGAAAGCCCAAATAGACACCCTTAAAGACAACGGGAAAACTGCACTACTACTCTTGCTAGACCTCTCCGCAGCGTTTGACCTAGTTGACCATAAAATCCTATGCAATCATTTAGACTCAGCTGCCCACTTCTCCCAAGAAGCCATCAGCTGGATTGAGTCATTCCTCAACAACAGATCCATGCGTGTCTTCTCCACCTCTGCCGCCGCCGAGCCCATCCCCATCACGTGCGGAGTCCCACAGGGCTCCTGTGTCTCCCCACTCTGTACAACGTGCTCACGAAGCCCCTGTTTGACGATCTAGATGGCCTCGGTATCACCTACACCAACTACGCTGATGATACACAGATCCTCATCCCGTTGACGGGAGATTACAACCAGGATTTGGCCTTGGTGAACAAGGTGTACCTCATCATTCAGGCATGGATGGCTTCGCACAGTCTATGCCTGAATGATGACAAAACTGAACTCATCATCCTTGGTTCCACCTCCAACTTAACTAAACTTAACCACAACTACACCAACTTCATCATAGACGGGAACCTAATCAAGGTTTCCAAAGAAGTGAAAACATTAGGAATATATCTCGACTCCTCCTTAACCTTCCACAAACAGGTTAGCTCGATGGCATCCTCCACGGCCTACACATGTAAGCTTATAAGAGCAGCCAGACCCTTCTTATCCACCCAGAGTTGCATTACATTAGCCAGAGCCCTGGTATTGTCCAAGCTGGACTACTGTAATGCCCTCTACGTAGGAGCCAGCAAGCAAATCACCAACAAAATTCAGACGCTACAGAACAACGCTCTGAGAGCGGCGCTCAACATACCCAGGAGGGAACACATTTCCAACATTAAGAAATCCCATAACTGGCTCAGCACAACAGACAAAATCCTGCTTAAAGTAGCATCGCTCACCCACAAATGCCTGAACAACGCGGCCCCACGCTACCTGGTAGACAGAATATGCAAACATACCCCCAACAGACCCACCAGAACTTCCAACGCTAACATGCTCATAGTTCCCAGGTTCAAACGCACTAAAATGGGCGGCAACAGCTTCCAGGTGAAAGCACCCCAACACTGGAACTCCCTACCACCATTCCTCAGAACACCCCAATCTTATTCACACTTTAGACGCAACTATATCCACTGGATAAAGAACAGAAACCATTAACACCTCTAACATCCAACATCACACTGCTGCAACCCTGCAATTTATGTTTATATGTAAATTTATAAATCTATGTAAATCTATAAAATATTTGTACTGCATTTTTTCCCTCTCCTGTCAAACTGTACACATTTCCCACGTTTATTTGACACAATGTAATTATGTAATGCAATGTATAAGCAACCTGTAACCAAGCTTTGAATAACCATGCTGCTCATGCGCCCTCATACCCTCGGGTCTGGCGCGCAGTACAAATGAATAAACTAAACTAAACTAAACTAAACTAGGGAGTAAAAGACCGAAAGACTGAAAGCGAGTTTGGGCCAGGTAACAGAAACTGAGCTTGGGAGAGAAGGGAACGAGAGGGGACAAGTACAGATACAAGCGAGGAAAGATAGGAGGGGTGCAAGCACATGAAGGCAGTTACAAGTATTACAGAGAACATGGGAATTTAAACGAGATTCCAAAGAATGAGAAGGCAAAGAAATAGAAGAAGAGGGGGAGAATCCACAAAGACTGCGAAAAGCAGAATTAAAGATGCAACAAAGAGGGACAAGATGGGAAGTAGGAAGACCAACAAGAAGACAGGAAGAGGAGTCAAGATGACAACAAACGAATGCCGTAATAAGAAGCTTAGTGGCGTGAAATGAGAGAATATTGAACAGTTGGAAACGAACAACTGTGAGCCATGCTAGCAATATGGGATGAAGAAGGAATTGACCAATTAAAAATGGCCGCCAGATCACAGGCAAAACAAGGAAAAGGAAGAGAGGCGAAAGGGAATAGCAGCTGGTGAAATAGGAGGAGGACAGAAGAAGTAGGAAAGAACAGAATTCCTGTCTTTTAAGCATTAAGGTGTAAGTTCTGCAAGTTCATCCAAGTGTGAACAGCAAGAAGACAGGAATAGTAGAATGAGCAATATCAAAGCAGGAGGAAAAGGAAATAAAGAGCTAGGAGATGCCGGCGTAGGAATGTGAAGAGTTCCCAAAGGAATAGATAATGGCCGAGAGAGGAGATGTCTACAATGAGAAGAGAAGAGGACCCAGGACAGAGCCTTGAGGAACTACATGTGGAAGTGTAAATACAGGGGACCTGAAGTCACCCCAAACAGCAGAAGAGCAATCAGCCAGACAGGGTCAAATCCAAGAAAAGACAATACCGGAAATGCCCAAGGAGTGTAGAGTGGCCAGGAGAGCGGAGTAGTCCACCTATCAGCGGTGGCTGGGAGATCAAGGAAAAGAACGATAGAAGAATGTTTAGAGCGCCTAGCAGATGAAAGGGAATTGGAGACAGAGAGTAAGCGCTGTTTCTGTAGGGTGAAACGCACAAAACAAACAAAAACCTGTTTGAGTTGGGGGAAGAGGTGAGTTAAGATCAAGATAGGATGTGACTTGGGAACGAACTCCACGTTCTCAAATTTTAGAGAGATAGGGAAGACGTGAGATAGGACGATCGGTTTCCAGGTAGGAAATGTCCAGTGAAGGTTTTTTTAGGAGTGCCAAAATCCCTGCACTCTTAAAATCAGCGGGAAACGTTGTAGAGGGAAAGCCAGATGAACAGATGAATAAGTGAAGTTAGATAAGGTGATAGGAGAGGAAATAGCTTTGTGATAAGAGTGGAAGGACTAGGAGCCAGGAGGGTTTCATTATTATTCTTAGTCAGAGAACTGCTGCCCGTTTTACATCGATTTTACTGCTCCTTTTAGCTCACACTCTATTTGTACTAATGTGCTTTAGGCTTTTATTAATTGTGTGCAATCTCTGTTTTATTAACTGTGCATTTTAAAAAAAGTATCTCAATCTTGCTGGACTGCCAGGCTGTTTTGTTTAAAATCCTGCCTAGATTCGACTTTACACCTACGGGTGCTTTGTGCTGAAGAACTAACTTACCCAGCACCCTTGTAGTCCTCTGTGACCTATTTATTTAGCATGAAGCCCGTCAGCGCAGTGCGTCAGCGCGGCGCGTCCTGTCTGTGCAGCTGTGTGGCACTCCGGGCTGTCGGGTGTCCACTACTCTTGCGGAGGTGGGTGCAGAATCCTGTTCTCTCTTTTCTAGTATGCAAGTAATGACATTGACTAAGGGCGCCGCGAATACCCTGTGGCTGGATGCGAGTAAACGCAGGCGGGAACTAGTGCCTTGCCATGGCACAGAGGCAATGTCCTCTGTGGAAGGGGGGTAATGCACCCAATATGCTCGATATAACAAAGTATGGACGTATGTGCAGGGTGCCCGGGCACTCCCAATAGTATATGAAACATTACCTGACCTGATTCTGAGACCAAGTTCTTTCATTAGGGCTAATGGGTAACAGAACACGCTGTGTTCCGGTCAGAATAAAGTAACTAGGAGAGAGCTTCATCAGCCGTCACAGGTAAATACTTTAGAAGTTTGAACACAATGGGCCTCATTACACGGAGGCAGTCACAGGTGCCGGTAATCCCTTACCGCCCTACTACGAGGTCCCTCAGTGGGTCCCGTCCTTAACGTGTGGTCAGACCACACGTTAAGGACGGGACCCGCTGAAGGGCTTCAGAGCAAATAACGGTACCGCTAATTGCAGTACCGTTATTTGCTCCTTCCCCATTCCCAGTGAGCCCTACAGGGGCTCAAATGGGAATGGGGAAGGGCCATGGTGAATGGGGAATTACCGCCCCGCCAACCTTGGAATGGGGCGGTAATTCCGCCATTCACCATGCCGGACTCCGGCGGCAACCATGGCGCTACTAGCGCCATGGTTACCGCCATCCGTGCAATGAGGCCCAAAGACTTACGTCCTCATTACGAGTTTTGCCTCCAAACTCGGGTCCGGGTCTGGGTTCCCTGAATGGGGAAATACTGGGCCATTCCGACCTTGGACTGCCCAGTATTTCCCCATTCAGGGAACCTGGGCCCGGTCCATCCCCATTCCCATTTGAGCCCCCATAGGGCTCAATGGGAATGGGGAGCATGCTAACAATGGGCCCGTTAATAATGGGCCCGTTGTTAGCATGCTGGGCCGCTCGCGGGACCCGCTAAGGATGTCTGGTAAAACCAGGCGTCCTGAGTGGGTCCTGCGAGTGGACCTTGTAATAGGGTGATAAGGGGTTAATGGCTCTGGCACCTTTACCGGCTCCGTTAACCCCTTACCGCCCCACCTCGTAATGAGGCCCTTAGTCTTCTGGCTCCCTCGGAGTGTCTTACCAAAACGATCCATAATACTGGCCTTAAAATACTACTTTTAAATATTAGGTCACTTTTAAAGTATGCGTTGGATGTAACCACCTACATTATAGATCAATATATTGACATATGTGCTCTGACTCAGACATGGTGACATGCCGCTGCAGGTCCAATGCTATCTTTGGCTATTCCATATGGCTACAATATTCTGCATCACGACAGGCAGGAGAGTAGAGGTGGGGGTGGTTGCCTTTATTTTCAAAGCAATATTTGAGTTCTGGGAAGTCACTGTACCCTCTATTGAGTGGAGTGAAATTCTGCAGATGAAAATCAGGACTGACGCAGAAACAACTTTCAACCGGGTGTTGGTATCCAGTTCCTCTACCTCCATGCCTGACTTCCCGGCCTCCGTATCCAATATTCTACTGCCCAGCATTAAATGTAATACTGAGTCCATTGTCTTTGGTGATTTTACCTTTCGGCTGGGCAGTAGTGCTAATCATACAGCATGTAATCTTGAGAAAGCATTTGATGATAAGGCCTTTGAGCATCTAATAAAGGTTCCTACACACATTCTGGGTAACACATTGGACTGGGTAGCCGCACATGACGTTAAAACGACAGGCTATGGTCATCTTGCCCTGTCCATGGCCTGACCACTTCTTTTTTCATTTTACGGTTATTAGGAGCAAAGCTATAACAAAAGATCACCATCACAGCCAGAAACTTGAGAAAACTCACACCAATTGCTTTGGAACCTTGGCTCGGGCCCATGGTCAAGAAGTATTGCCTGATGATATTATCAATGAGTATCCTCAGTCTATACAAGCTGCCATTAAACCACTTGCACCACTTACCACTAAATGTGTTGCTGACAGAAAAGGGCAGTGCTGGAAGTGGGTGTGAACGGGTAGGATTGGTGTTCCCCTTATTCTTCTTATTACGTTTAACTGCTCCTATTCTTTTATTTTAAAATGAAACCGTTGCGGAATTATTTCGTTTTAAAATAAAAGTGTCGGAAGAAGGTGACACTTGCACTTTGAGTGCACTTCACTGAACGTTCCCTTAAACAGCAGGCGCCTGTGTTTGGGGGTTTGTATTTTGTGTGGGAGGCGGTGTGGCAATGGGGTTTATGGGGAGTTGGTGCAGGCTAGCAGGGAACATAGTTCCACTTCTTCTTTTCGTACACTTTGACCACTGGAAAAGGGAAAGAATGGTTCTCCTCTGACCTACAAAAACTTAAAGTTAACAAAAAAAATGCTTTTATGTAAGGTGCTCGACATGAATGCTGCTAACGAGTACAAGACAGCCATTATAGTAACGGAAATAAATATGTTTGATAATAGGATTCTAAATGCCCGCTCTGACTCAAAAGAACTCTTTAAAGTTCTGAGGAAACTCGAAAATCCCTGTGCTGATAAAGCTGACCTCCCTGAGAGAGATATAGCATGGTGTAGTAGGATTCAGGAAGCTTGCTAGGGAAGCTTGACAAGATAAAAGAGACCATTGATAATGCCAAGAAATCCATGAGGCTGCCTGTGAATACCTCAAACCAGAGGGACGCCAGATCGCTGGTTCAGCAGTTCAGTTTAAAACCCCTGTTGGAGTCAGAATTAGCAGTGATCATTGCTAATCTTAAATCAACTAGCCGTGAAGGGGCTGCATGCCGGGCAGTTATTAAGGCTGGACTTCCCCCGCTGATAGGGGCTCGCTGTAAATTCATAAATGTATCATTTATACAAAATAATGTTCCAGATGTCCTGCAGAATGCCTGGATCACTCCCCTATTGCAAAAACCCAGCCTAGCCCCTGATATACCTACAAATTATAGGCCGATCACCAATAAGTCATTTCTTTTAAAAAGTTTAAACCGGTAGCCTATGTGCACATTTCAGACTATTTGAAAGCACATGTGATTTTAAATAAATGGCAATCAGGTTTTAGGCATGGCACAGAGACTGCACAGATGATGGATAGGGGTCAATCTGCCTTGCCCATGCTGTTGGACCTATCCGCAGCTTTTCATCTGGTCGACCACTCATGGCTGATGGTCGGATTAAAAGAAGTAGCCCATTTTTGAGATAATACTGCACTGTAGATTGGCTCCTTCCTTAGTATTTGATTGTGCTGGGTGTGCAGTAAGGAGGTCAAAGCGCTGCCATCTTGTCTCAAGTTTATTGTACCTCAAGAAGCCTGCCTGTCTCCTTCACTATTCAATATTTTCCCCGTGCCATGTTTTGATTTTCTGGAAGCGAATCATTTCACCTTTACCAGCTATGCTGACGACATGCAATGTGTTGTTACATTGCCTGGTAATCATACAGAAGATGAACGTACTGTAAATAAAATATATGAACTCATTCAAACATGGATGGTGACTAATAGCCTAGCACTCAATAAAGATAAAGAGAAAACAGAACTGATGATAGTAGGCACTGAAAACAAAATACGGAAACTCAATATGGACTAGAAGTTTTTTAATGTGGTAAATTGTAGTATTAAAACACAAAAAAAGTAAAGACACTTGGTGCATATCGGGATCAGAATTTGAATAACGAAAGCCCAGGTCTGAAGCCGTGTCTCTTCCACAGCGTACTATATTTAATCCTACATATCACGTGTAAATTGTGAGACCTCGGCAGGGCTATTGTTGGATCAAAAGTAGATTACTGCAGCAGAATTTTGCTGGGCATAGCGAAATCTGAGTGTGCAAGAAAACAAACCATACACAATAATGTCATCAGAGTGATTACCGGCCTAAAAAGGCAAGATCACGTCTCTGATGCAAGGCGCAGCCTGCACTGGTTACCCATTGAAGCGAGACCGCAGTTTAGTTTATTAGTGATAACCCATACATGTCCGATTGTCATGTGCCCCTTATACTTGAGGGAACTGCTGATTAACAAATCACGTGCAAGATCCTTGAGGTATAATCACACCAATCGGCTGGTAATACCAGCTCACAAACCGACACAGGCCATGAAAGGCGCCTTTTTCATCTTGCTGTTCCAAAGGCATGGAACGCCCTACTCCCCCACACCCGAACTCTGATATCGACTGAGCAACTGTGAAAGAAACTGAAAACAATTTTGTTTAGATAAGTTTTGGTTAGCCGACACTGGAATCAGTATGTTGCATTTGTGTGTCCTCTTTTGTGATGCCCCTATGTTCAATGTTACATGTCTGCCACTTCCGGGTCTCCTGGTGTGCAATCTAAATTGATTAAAGTAAAGTAAAGGGAGAAGCATTGGGATGAGTGCAAGCAAGATAAGGGAGAGTGGCAGACACAGATAGAAGAGAGAATGAGGAAAGAGACAATGAAAGCAAAGGAAGAACACAGGACGATGAGATGCTAGCGGTCGATGATGAGGAACGTAACGGTGCAACTTTAGAGATGAAGACATTTGCAAAACCTACACAAGCAGGAGAAGAAGAGGGGGCAGGGTATGGAGAGGGGGGTAAGAATATGATTAAGACGTTTGAAGAGACGTTTAGGTTGAGGAGAGTATGAGATAATGAGATTGGAGAATACAGTTTTTTGGCAGCGACCAAGGCCGTATCAAAGGTAGTGTGAATAGTAGAAAGATAAGCAAAATCAGTAGGATAGTGAGTATTTTTTCAACCAACGCTTAGCACTTCTGAAGGATGAGCGCAGTTATGATCAAAGATCAGAGGTCGACCAAGGTTCAGGAGGCTTAGATAAAGGACCGAATGGGTGAAGAGAGTCAATAGTAGCGAGAAGGAGTGTATTAAGAGTAGAAAGCGCGGTGGCAGTCGAAAGAGCAGCAAAGGTAGCAGGGAACGGTAGGGAAGAAATTAGCGCATGTGGAAAAACAGATGTGTCAAGGGTTCAAAGATTGCGATGGAGAATGGTATGTTCTGAGGGGGTCTGAACAGGGGAATTAGAGGGTGAAAAGTGGAAAGGGCAGAGAGTGATCAGAGAACGAAAAAGGGACTTGAGGAAACAGCTGACGTTGAGGGAATTGAGGAAGGGACTGATCTGCTTCCCTCGCTGTGCACTTACCTCTGTGACTTGCAAAGTGCCCTGTTGCTTCCCTCGCTGTGCAATTACCTCTGTGACTTGCAAAGTGTCCTGTTGCTTCCGCCACTGTGCACTTACCTTTGTGACTTGCAAAGTGCCCTGTTGCTTCACTCGCTCTGCACTTACCTCAGTGACTTGCAAAGTGCCCTGTTGCTTCCCTCGCTGTGCACTTACCTCTGTGACTTGCAAAGTGCCCTGTTGCTTCCTTCGCTGTGCACTTACCTCTGTGACTTGCAAAGTGCCCTGTTGCTTCCCTCGCTGTGCACTTACCTTTGTGACTTGCAAAGTGCCCTGTTGCTTCCGCCACTGTGCACTTACCTTTGTGACTTGCAAAGTGCCCTGTTGCTTCACTCGCTCTGCACTTACCTCAGTGACTTGCAAAGTGCCCTGTTGCTTCCCTCGCTGTGCACTTACCTCTGTGACTTGCAAAGTGTCCTGTTGCTTCCGCCACTGTGCACTTACCTTTGTGACTTGCAAAGTGCCCTGTTGCTTCACTCGCTCTGCACTTACCTCAGTGACTTGCAAAGTGCCCTGTTGCTTCCCTCGCTGTGCACTTACCTCTGTGACTTGCAAAGTGCCCTGTTGCTTCCTTCGCTGTGCACTTACCTATGTGACTTGCAAAGTGCCCTGTTGCTTCCCTCGCTGTGCACTTACCTCTGTGACTTGCAAAGTGTCCTGTTGCTTCCGCCACTGTGCACTTACCTTTGTGACTTGCAAAGTGCCCTGTTGCTTCACTCGCTCTACATTTACCTATGTGACTTGCAAAGTGCCCTGTTGCTTCCATCGCTGTGCACTTACCTCTGTTACTTGCAAAGTGCCCTGTTGCTTCCCTCGCTGTGCACTTAGCTCTGTGACTTGCAAAGTGCCCTGTTGCTTCCCTCGCTGTGCACTTACCTCTGTGACTTGCAAAGTGCCCTCTTGCTTCCCTCGCTGTGCACCTACCTCTGTGAATTGCAAAGTGCCCTGTTGCTTCCCTCGCTGTGCACTTACCTATGTGACTTGCAAAGTGTCCTGTTGCTTCCGTCACTGTGCACTTACCTTTGTGACTTGCAAAGTGCCCTGTTGCTTCCCTGCTCTGCACTTACCTCTGTGACTTGCAAAGTGCCCTGTTGCTTCCCTTGCTGTGCACTTACCTCGGTGACTTGCAAAGTGCCCTGTTGCTTCCATCGCTGTGCACTTAGCTCTGTGACTTGCAAAGTGCCCTGTTGCTTCCCTCGCTGTGCACTTAGCTCTGTGACTTGCAAAGTGCCCTGTTGCTTCCCTGCTCTGCACTTACCTCTGTGACTTGCAAAGTGCCCTGTTGCTTCCCTCGCTGTGCACTTACCTCGGTGACTTGCAAAGTGCCCTGTTGCTTTCCTCGCTGTGCACTTAGCTCTGTGACTTGCAAAGTGCCCTGTTGCTTCCCTCGCTGTGCACTTAGCTCTGTGACTTGCAAAGTGCCCTGTTGCTTCCCTCGCTGTGCATTAGGTCTGTGACTTGAAAAGTGCTCTGTTGCTTCCCTTGCTGTGCACTTAGCTCTGTGACTTGCAAAATGACCTGTGCTTCCCTCGCTGTGCACTTACCTTTGTGACTTGCAAAGTGTCATGTTGCTTCCATCACTGTGCACTTACCTCTGTGACTTGCAAAGTGCCCTGTTGCTTCCCTCGCTGTGCACTTACCTCTGAGACTTGCAAAGTGCCCTGTTGCCTCCCCAGGTCATGCCATGTTCAATAAATACCCTGATAATAACTTGGCCAGAGCCCTCATAGAATCACACCTACACATTGAAGCTGGAGTAGGAATCTTTGCCTCTTATTGTAGTGTGGCTGGGCTTGCACACTGGCATGGTTCTGCATGAAGAGGGAACGGTAAATTCACATATTGAATACACAGACTAGATACTCACAGTTGGTGTACAGAGGCTTCCGGAAGGGTTTCCCCTTGGACACCACAAAGGCCACTGCGATGTAGCTGATGGAGGTCATGGCCCACATGGAGGTGGTTTCGAAGCTCTGTACGTCAGAAGCTTCCCTGACGGTACCATTGGTGCTCATGTTTACGGCCATGCTCTGATTGGCTGGGATGCAAGCACTGCCAAGAAAGAAGCACAAGGATGTTAGAACTTTTATTATTCCCAAAGGATTCATTCTGATGCCAGGAAACAATGCGGGTCCCGGAAAGACATTTACTAAAATGCTCATATCTCCAAAAAGGAATACAATATAAGTAGCAGTGCCCAGCGCATCATGCGCCATTCTAGCTCTCCCTCACTGTTGCTCGCTCTCTCCTCTCTATTAGTGCTCTCTCTCATGCTCTCATCAGGGACGTCATTTCACCAAAATGCCACGGGGAGCGGAAGTCACATCACATGACCCTTGACCTCTGATGACATCACAGGAAGTGACATGAAGGGAAGCGATGGAACACAACCTTTCACCCCTTGACAAAACAGGAAGTGGCATCACATAGCATTGTTCCAAAGTACACTACAAAAAATATGGTTACGATATCACTGTAATGTGATACACATTTCATACAAGAATGGATCACCCTATGTTTCGTTAAGATGAGTGTGTATAGGCCCATATTAAAAAGTTAATAATGTAATTGTTTTAACATTGTAATCTGATTTGTTTCAAAATGTAACAATGTTAATTTTTATTGATTGCTTGCAGTATATTTTGTAGTCATAATAAAACTATACATTTATTTTCCTGAGCAAAGTATTTTATCAAAACCTAGAATAACCAGCGAACTCGTTTGTTTTCTAATAGAAGGTTATCATTCTAGTATGGCTAGCCTTGTATTCACCTAGTGTACTCTTTTGAAATACCCCTATGAAAAAGATAAAATAGACAAAGAACAACAATGAGGATTCCTGGCTGCTTAGCATACACTCAAATTCATTATGCAAACAATATGACCACAGATTTTTATATTTTTACAAATGTGTCTGTGATTAAAGGGTTTTGTGGTTGAACCATTAATTAAACAGTGCACACTGGGTTTGGTGCTCATTTCATTTTTCTCATCACCCATCCTAACATTATTATTATTATTATTATTATTATTATTATTGTTGTTGTTAATATGAATAATATTATTATTATTCTCAGTGTTAATATTATTAGGGTATTTATGGAGCGTGGAGCAAGCTTTGGAAGCCGCAGCGCACTCTATAATCCTAGGAGGAAGAACATGGTACAGGAAGTAGAGAAACAAGAGAAACCAAGGAGCGGAGCGGGAAGCTCTCAGGGTGGGGAGAGGGAAGCAGTTTGGCAGCAAGGGATCTAGAAGCAGTCAGGGGAGGAAACAGCTGGAGCAGATCACCCAGTCTCAAGTAGGATGTACTGATTAGGAAAACCTCAGGACTCCATGTTGAGGTCTGGGACATCCGGCTTTGCATTTCCTGAGGCAAGCTTTTCAGAATTTTAGAGGCAGGGCTTTATCACACAATAAGGACAGCTGGGCATATGCTCAGTCCCAAATGAACATATATTATAGAACATCTTTTCAATGTCTCCCTTTGCATTATTTTTGAGCCATGAGCATGAAAAATCTGTGTCAGGTTATGATTTTGGAGGTGGGTCAATTCTAAACCGCGCCGTCTTTTATATTTGGAGCAAAATTGCCCAGATGGAAAAACATCTTGTTCATGCTGGACCTGATACCTCTGATTTAGGAACAATGAAAATAACATAAACGGAAGACATTTTCATCTTAAATAGCCCCATCAAACTATCGTGAATCTGACTTGGACACTGATATCTAATATTCCCAGGCAGCCCAGCATGCAATCCCAGATGATTCCTGAACTGGTCAATAAGCAGCAGGCAGTAAAGGAAGATTGAACTGTTTGATTGAGCTAAACCATGGGCTATCTTGGAGCATCTGAGCTTTCCGCCAGACCTCTTCTAACCTACTTTGTGGATGGACAGCTGTGCAGCCATCAGATACACTAAAGATGGCTGATTTACAGCCCCGACTGAAGTAAGGAAGGGGGTTTGGTGGGGCTGGGTGCTGGTCCCCCTTATGTTTAATTTATTTAGCAACTCCTTGCACCAGAGGCTGTGTGAGATACAGCTGCTGACGAGACAATTCTGTCGTATGCTGATGACAGTGGGCGTCTCGCAAGGACCACAAATTCTCCTCAAGCACGTGTAGGCAGGTATCATATTATTACATGTAGAGATACTGGACGAAAGAATGGACATTGCCATTGGAGGAACACACTCTTTTGCCAAGAACTGCAAGACAAAGGCCTTTGAAAAGATGGTAAGTGCATAACTCTGTTGCCTTAATTGTGATGGGCGTGTGAGGTCACCAAAGCGTGATTAGCCTTCATAAAACTCAGAACGCCTTTAATAGGAGGCAATTGGCACTGCCATACTCTATCCCAAAACCCACGATGCATAAGGAGGTAGTTCTTCAACACTTCCAAGATCAGACAAAGCTTGCACCAGTTTCTGTTTTTTTGAGAACTGTCAGTAACAAGAAAGTCACGTTTGCTGATCTGATCTTGTGTATCCTTATGGACTATGACTGCGGTTCTAAATGTCCATGGCTAGATCATATCTACAGAAGGCCAGACCTTCCCAGATCTGGGAAGCCCGCTTCTGAGCATTCTAACCAGGAACTATATATATATATACCTGTTAGAATGCTCATATATATATATATATATATATATATATATATATATATATATATATGTATATTACATGGCCACGGTAGTGGCCATGTAGTTATGGTTAAATTGCTGTTTCCATAGGAAGAGCACTTTTTGGGTGGCTTATAACTTCGCTCTCCCGGGACGGATCCTCACCAAACGTTGCAAAAAAAGTAGTTGGGTCACTCTGAATTTTTTTGCAAAGTTTGGTGAGGATTCGTCCAGGGGGGGAAAAGTTATAGGGGGGGTCCCAAAACTTTTTTTTTTCCCATAGACATAATGGGAAAAAACTTTGCTCACGCCTACAGCCCAAACCGCTGGACGGATTTACACCAAATTAGCAGCAGGAGCGGCGGCTTGGTCCCGAAAGCGTGCTTTGCTTTATTTGGTGTAAATCCGTCCAGTAGTTTTTTAAAAAAATGACAAAAATGTAAGTGAAAACAATTAGTGATATCTGTGTTCGCTTCGCGGACACACTCCCCTGTTCGCTCCGCGGACAGGACGGTGATTGGGCCAGCAGCTTGTGTGATGTCCGCAGACACCTGACGTGCTCTCTCATTGGATGCGTGGAAGCGTGCAGTGCGTCTGGCTTCAGAGACGCCCGCCATCTTTGTTCCTCGCATGAGAGGCTTTGTATCCCGCCTGCACAGTAAGTCCCCCTCCCCGCTCATGCCCGTGTCCTCCCACCTCTTGCCCCGTGTGTCTTTCTCTCTTACGCCCACCCCCACTCATGCCCCGCTCATGTCCGTGTTGTCTCTCCCCACCCGCCGCCCACTCATGTCCGTGTTGTCTCCCCCCACCCGCCGCCCACTCATGTCCGTGTTGTCTCTCCCCACCCGCCGCCCGCTCATGTCCGTGTTGTCTCTCCCCACCCGCCACCCGCTCATGTCCGTGTTGTCTCTCCCCACCTGCCGCCCGCTCATGTCCGTGTTGTCTCTCCCCACCCGCCGCCCACCCCCGCTCATGTCCGTATGTCTCACACCACCCGCCGCCCACCCACCGCTCATGTCCGTGTGTCTCTCCCCACCCCCGCTCATGTCTGTGTTGTCTCTCCCCACCCGCCGCCCACCCTCGCTCATGTCCGTATGTCTCTCACCACCCGCCGCCCACCCACCGCTCATGTCCGTGTGTCTCTCCCCACCCCCGCTCATGTCCGTGTTGTCTCTCCCCACCCGCCGCCCGCTCATGTCCGTGTTGTCTCTCCCCACCCGCCGCCCGCTCATGTCCGTGTTGTCTCTCCCCACCCGCCGCCCGCTCATGTCCGTGTTGTCTCTCGCCACCCGCTCATGTCCGTGTTGTCTCTCCCCACCCGCCGCCCGCTCATGTCCGTGTTGTCTCTCCCCACCCGCCGCCCACCCCCGCTCATGTCCGTATGTCCCTCACCACCCGCCGCCCACCCACCGCTCATGTCCGTGTGTCTCTCCCCACCCCCGCTCATGTCCGTGTGTCTCTCCCCCTCCCGCCCACCCCCCGCTCATGCCCCGTGCGTCTCTCCCCCTCCCGCCCACCCCCGCTCATGCCCCGTGTGTCTCTCCCCCTCCCGCCCATCCCCCGCTCATGCCCCGTGTGTCTCTCCCCCTCCCGCCCACCCCGCTCATGCCTCGAGTGTCTGTCTCCCTCCCCCCACCGCCGCTCTTGCCCCGTGTGTCTGTCTCCCTCCCGCCCACCCCCGCTCTTGCCCCATGTGTCTTTCCCCCTCCCGCCCACCCCCGCTCTTGCCCCGTGTGTCTTTCCCCCTCCCGCCTACCCCCGCTCTTGCCCCGTGTGTCTTTCCCCCTCCCGCCCACCCCCGCTCTTGCCCCGTGTGTCTTTCCCGCTCTTGCCCCGTGTGTCTTTGCCACTCTTGCCCCGTGTGTCTTTCCCGCTCTTGCCCCGTGTGTCTTTCCCGCTCTTGCCCCGTGTGTCTTTCCCGCTCTTGCCTCGTGTGTCTCTTCCCCTCCCGCCCACCCCCCGCTCATGCCTCGTGTGTCTGTCTCCCTCCCCCCGACCCCCGCTCTTGAACGGTGTGTCTCTCCCCCTCCCGCCCACCCCCCGCTCATGCCTCGTGTGTCTGTCTCCCTCCCCCCCACCCCCGCTCTTGCCCCGTGTGTCTTTCCCGCTCTTGCCCCGTGTGTCTTTCCCCCTCCCGCCCACGCCCGCTCTTGCCCCGTGTCTTTCCCCCTCCCGCCCACCCCCGCTCTTGCCCCGTGTGTCTTTCCCCCTCCCGCCCACCCCCGCTCTTGCCCCGTGTGTCTTTCCCCCTCCCGCCCACCCCCGCTCTTGCCCCGTGTGTCTTTCCCCCTCCCGCCCACCCCCGCTCTTGCCCCGTGTGTCTTTCCCCCTCCCGCCCACCCCCGCTCTTGCCCCGTGTGTCTTTCCCCCTCCCGCCCACCCCCGCTCTTGCCCCGTGTGTCTTTCCCCCTCCCGCCCACCCCCGCTCTTGCCCCGTGTGTCTTTCCCCCTCCCGCCCACCCCTGCTCTTGCCCCGTGTGTCTTTCCCCCCCGCCCACCCCCGCTCTTACCCCGTGTGTCTTTCCCCCTCCCACCCATCCCCGCTCTTGCCCCGTGTGTCTTTCCCCCTCCTGCACACCCCTGCTCTTGCCCCGTGTGTCTTTCCCCCTCCCGCCCACTCCCGCTCTTGCCCCAGGTGTCTTTCCCCCTCCCGCACACCCCCGCTCTTGCCCCGTGTGTCTTTCCCCCTCCCGCCCACTCCCGCTCTTGCCCCGTGTGTCTTTCCCCCTCCCGCCCACCCCCGCTCTTGCCCTGTGTGTCTTTCCCGCTCTTGCCCCGTGTGTCTTTGCCGCTCTTGCCCCGTGTGTCTTTCCCGGTCTTGCCCCGTGTGTCTTTCCCGCTCTTGCCCCGTGTGTCTTTCCCTCTCTTGCCCCGTGTGTCTTTCCCGCTCTTGCCTCGTGTGTCTCTCCCCCTCCCGCCCACCCCCCGCTCATTCCTCGTGTGTCTGTCTCCCTGCCCCCCACCCCCGCTCTTGCCCCGTGTGTCTCTCCCCCTCCCGCCCACCCCCCGCTCATGCCTCGTGTGTCTGTCTCCCTCCCCCCACCCCTGCTCTTGCCCCGTGTGTCTTTCCCGCACTTGCCCCGTGTGTCTTTCCCCCTCCCGCCCACCCCCGCTCTTGCCCTGTGTGTCTTTCCCCCTCCCGCCCACCCCCGCTCTTGACCCGTGTGTCTTTCCCCCTCCCGCCCACCCCCGCTCTTGCCCCGTGTGTCTTTCCCTCTCCCGCCCACCCCCGCTCTTGCCCCGTGTGTCTTTCCCCCTCCCGCCCACCCCCGCTCTTGCCCCGTGTGTCTTACCCCCTCCCGCCCACCCCCGCTCTTGCCCCGTGTGTCTTTCCCCCTCCCGCCCACCTCCGCTCTTGCCCCGTGTGTCTTTCCCCCTCCTGCCCACCCCCGCTCTTGCCCCGTGTGTCTTTCCCCCTCCCGCCCACCCCCGCTCTTACCCCGTGTGTCTTTCCGCCTCCCGCCCACCCCCGCTCTTGCCCCGTGTGTCTTTCCCCCTCCCGCCCACCCCCGCTCTTGCCCCGTGTGTCTTTCCCCCTCCCGCCCAGCCCCGCTCTTGCCCCTTGTGTCTTTCCCCCTCCGGCCGACCCCCGCTCTTGCCCCGTGTGTCTTTCCCCCTCGCGCCCACCCCGCTCATGCCCCGTGTGTCTTTCCCCCTCCCGCCCACCCCCGCTCTTGCCCCGTGTGTCTTTCCCCCTCCTGCCCACCCCCGCTCTTGCCCCATGTGTCTTTCCCCCTCCCGCCCACCCCAGCTATTGCCCCGTGTGTCTTCCCCCTCCCGCCCACCCCCGCTCTTGCCCCGTGTGTCTTCCCCCTCCCGCCCACCCTCGCTCTTGCCCCGTGTGTCTTCCCCTCCCGCCCACCCTCGCTCTTGCCCCGTGTGTCTTCCCCCTCCCGCCCACCCCCCGCTCCTGCCCCGTGTCTCTCTCCTGTTGCCCCCCACCCCCTGCTCATGCCCCGTGTCTCTCTCCTGTTGCCCCCTACCGCCCACTCATGCCCCGTGTTTGTCTCCTGTTGCCCCCCACCCCCTGCTCCTGCCCCATGTCTGTCTGTTGTTCCCCCCACCCCCCGCTCCTGCCCCGTGTCTGTCTCCTGTTGCCCCCCATCCCCCGCTCCTGCCCCGTGTCTCTCTGTTGTTCCCCCCACCCCCGCTCATGCCCCGTGTCTGTCTCCTGTTCCCCACACCCTCTGCTCATGCCCCGTGTCTGTCTCCTGTAACCCCCACCCTCCGCTCATGCCCCGTGTCTCTCTCCTGTTGCCCTCCACCCCCCGCTCCTGCCCTGTGTGTCTTTCCCGCTCTTGCCCCGTGTGTCTTTCCCCCTCCCGCCCACCCCCGCTCTTGCCCCGTGTGTCTTTCCCCCTCCCGCCCACCCCCGCTCTTGCCCCGTGTGTCTTTCCCGCTCCCGCCCACCCCCGCTCTTGCCCCGTGTGTCTTTCCCCCTCCCGCCCACCCCCGCTCTTGCCCCGAGTGTCTTTCCCCCTCCCTCCCACCCCCGCTCTTGCCCCGTGTGTCTTTCCCCCTCCCGCCCACCCCGCTCTTGCCCCGTGTGTCTTTCCCCCTCCCGCCCACCCCCGCTCTTGCCCCGTGTGTCTTTCCCCCTCCCGCCCACCTCCGCTCTTGCCCCGTGTGTCTTTCCCCCTCCCGCCCACCCCCGCTCTTGCCCCGTGTGTCTTTCCCCCTCCCGCCCACCCCCGCTCTTGCCCCGTGTGTCTTTCCCCCTCCCGCCCACCCCCGCTCTTGCCCCGTGTGTCTTTCCCCCTCCCGCCCACCCCCGCTCTTGCCCCGTGTGTCTTTCCCCCTCCCGCCCACCCCCGCTCTTGCCCCATGTGTCTTTCCCCCTCCCGCCCACCCCAGCTATTGCCCCGTGTGTCTTCCCCCTCCCGCCCACCCCCGCTCTTGCCCCGTGTGTCTTCCCCCTCCCGCCCACCCTCGCTCTTGCCCCGTGTGTCTTCCCCCTCCCGCCCACCCCCGCTCTTGCCCCGTGTGTCTTCCCCTCCCGCCCACCCTCGCTCTTGCCCCGTGTGTCTTCCCCCTCCCGCCCACCCCCCGCTCCTGCCCCGTGTCTCTCTCCTGTTGCCCCCCACCCCTGCTCATGCCCCGTGTCTCTCTCCTGTTGCCCCCTACCGCCCACTCATGCCCCGTGTTTGTCTCCTGTTGCCCCCCACCCCCTGCTCCTGCCCCATGTCTGTCTGTTGTTCCCCCCACCCCCAGCTCCTGCCCCGTGTCTGTCTCCTGTTGCCCCCCATCCCCCGCTCCTGCCCCGTGTCTCTCTGTTGTTCCCCCCACCCCCGCTCATGCCCCGTGTCTGTCTCCTGTTCCCCACACCCTCTGCTCATGCCCCGTGTCTGTCTCCTGTAACCCCCACCCTCCGCTCATGCCCCGTGTCTCTCTCCTGTTGCCCTCCACCCCCCGCTCCTGCCCTGTGTGTCTTTCCCGCTCTTGCCCCGTGTGTCTTTCCCCCTCCCGCCCACCCCCGCTCTTGCCCCGTGTGTCTTTCCCCCTCCCGCCCACCCCCGCTCTTGCCCCGTGTGTCTTTCCCGCTCCCGCCCACCCCCGCTCTTGCCCCGTGTGTCTTTCCCCCTCCCGCCCACCCCCGCTCTTGCCCCGAGTGTCTTTCCCCCTCCCTCCCACCCCCGCTCTTGCCCCGTGTGTCTTTCCCCCTCCCGCCCACCCCGCTCTTGCCCCGTGTGTCTTTCCCCCTCCCGCCCACCCCCGCTCTTGCCCCGTGTGTCTTTCCCCCTCCCGCCCACCTCCGCTCTTGCCCCGTGTGTCTTTCCCCCTCCCGCCCACCCCCGCTCTTGCCCCGTGTGTCTTTCCCCCTCCCGCCCACCCCCGCTCTTGCCCCGTGTGTCTTTCCCCCTCCCGCCCACCCCCGCTCTTGCCCCGTGTGTCTTTCCCCCTCCCGCCCACCCCCGCTCTTGCCCCGTGTGTCTTTCCCCCTCCCGCCCACCCCCGCTCTTGCCCTGTGTGTCTTTCCCCCTCCCGCCCACCCCCGCTCTTGCCCCGTGTGTCTTTCCCCCTCCCGCCCACCCCTGCTCTTGCCCCGTGTGTCTTCCCCCTCCCGCCCACCCCCGCTCTTGCCCCGTGTGTCTTCCCCCTCCCGCCCACCCCCATGTCTTCCCCCTCCCGCCCACCCCCGCTCTTGCCCCGTGTGTCTTTCCCCCTCCCGCCCACCCCCGCTCTTGCCCCGTGTGTCTTTCCCCCTCCCGCCCACCCCCGCTCTTGCCCCGTGTGTCTTTCCCCCTCCAGCCCACCCCCGCTCTTGCCCCGTGTGTCTTTCCCCCTCCCGCCCACCCCCGCTCTTGCCCCGTGTGTCTTTCCCCCTCCCGCCCACCCCCGCTCTTGCCCCGTGTGTCTTTCCCCCTCCCGCCCACCCCCGCTCTTGCCCCGTGTGTCTTTCCCCCTCCCGCCCACCCCCGCTCTTGCCCCGTGTGTCTTCCCCCTCCCGCCCACCCCCGCTCTTGCCCCGTGTGTCTTCCCCCTCCCGCCCACCCCCGTGTCTTTCCCCTCCCGCCCACCCCCGCTCTTGCCCCGTGTGTCTTCCCCCTCCCGCCCACCCCCGCTCTTGCCCCGTGTGTCTTCCCCCTCCCGCCCACCCCCGCTCTTGCCCCGTGTGTCTTCCCCCTCCCGCCCACCCCCCGCTCCTGCCCCGTGTCTCTCTCCTGTTGCCCCCACCCCCTGCTCATGCCCCGTGTCTGTCTCCTGTTGACCCCCACCCCTGCCCCGTGTCTGTCTGTTGTTCCCCCTACCCCCCGCTCCTGCCCCGTGTCTGTCTCCTGTTGCCCCCCACCCCCCGCTCCTGCCCCGTGTCTCTCTGTTGTTCCCCCCACCCCCCGCTCATGCCCCGTGTCTGTCTCCTGTTCCCCACACCCCCTGCTCATGCTCCGTGTCTGTCTCCTGTACCCCCCACCCCCCGCTCATGCCCCGTGTCTGTCTCCTGTTGCCCTCCACCCCCCGCTCCTGCCCTGTGTCTCTCTGTTGTTCCCCCCACCCCCCGCTCATGCCCCGTGTCTGTCTCCTGTACCCCCCACCGCCCGCTCATGCCCCGTGTCTGTCTCCTGTTGCCCCCCACCCCCCTCTCATGCCCCGTGTCTGTCTCCTGTTGCCCTCACCCCGCGCTCATGCCCCGTGTCTGTCTCCTGTTGCCCCCCACCCCCCGCTCCTGCCCCGTGTCTCTCTCCTGTTGCCCCCACCCCCCGCTCATGCCCCGTGTCTGTCTCTTTTGTTCCCCCCGACCCCCTGCTCATGCACCGTGTCTCTCTCCTGTTGCCCCCCACCCCCTGCTCATGCCCCGTGTCTCTCTCCTGTTGACCCCCACCCCCTGCTCATGCCCCGTGTCTGTCTCCTGTACCCCCCCGCTCATGCTCGTGTCTGTCTCCTGTACCCCCCCACCCCCCCGCTCATGCCCTGTGTCTGCTCCTGTTGCCCCCCCGCTCATGCCCCGTGTCTGTCTCCTGTACTCCCCCACCCCCCGCTCATGCCCCGTGTCTGTCTCCTGTACCCCCCCACCCCCCCGCTCATGCCCCATGTCTGTCTCCTGTTGCCCCCCTGCTCATGCCCCGTGTCTGTCTCCTGTTGCCCCCCACCCCCCTCTCATGCCCCGTGTCTGTCTCCTGTTCTCCCCACCCCCCGCTCATGCCCCGTGTCTGTCTCCTGTTGCCCTCACCCCCCGCTCATGACCCGTGTCTGTCTCCTGTTGCCCTCACCCCCCGCTCATGCCCCGTGTCTGTCTCCTGTTGCCCCCCACCCCCCGCTCCTGCCCCATGTCTCTCTCCTGTTGCCCCCCACCCCCTGCTCATGCCCTGTGTCTGTCTCTTTTGTTCCCCCCCACCCCCTGCTCATGCCCCGTGTCTCTCTCCTGTTGACCCCCACCCCCTGCTCATGCCCCGTGTCTGTCTCCTGTACCCCCGCTCATGCTCGTGTCTGTCTCCTGTACCCCCCCACCCCCCCGCTCATGCCCCGTGTCTGTCTCCTGTTGCCCCCCCTGCTCATGCCCCGTGTCTGTCTCCTGTACCCCCCCACCCCCCGCTCATGCCCCGTGTCTGTCTCCTGTACCCCCCCGCCCTCCCGCTCATGCCCCATGTCTGTCTCCTGTTGCCCTCCCTGCTCATGCCCCGTGTCTGTCTCCTGTTCCCCCCACCCGCTCATGTCCCGTGTCTCTCTCCTGTTGCCCCCACCCCCCGCTCATGCCCCGTGTCTCTCTTCTGTTGCCCCCCACCCCCTGCTCATGCCCCGTGTCTGTCTCCTGTACCCCCCCACCCCCCGCTCATGCCCCGTGTCTCTCTTCTGTTGCCCCCCACCCCCTGCTCATGCCCCGTGTCTGTCTCCTGTACCCCCCACCCCCCGCTCATGCCCCGTGTCTCTCTTCTGTTGCCCCCCACCCCCTGCTCATGCCCCATGTCTGTCTCCTGTACCCCCTCCCACCCCAAGCTCATGCCCCATGTCTCTCTCCTGTTGCCCCCCACTACCCCGCTCATGCCCCGTGTCTGTCTCCTGTTGCCCCCCACCCCCTCGCTCATGCCCCGTGTCTGTCTACTGTTCTCCTCACCCCCCGCTCATGCCCCGTGTCTGTCTCCTGTTCCTCCCACCCCCGCTCATGCCCTGTGTCTGTCTCTTGTTGCCCCCCACCCCCCGCTCATGCCCCGTGTCTGTCTCCTGTTGCCCCCCACCCCCGCTCATGCCCCGTGTCTGTCTCCTGTTGCCCCCCACCCCCCGCTCATGCCCCGTGTCTGTCTCCTCTTGACCCCCACCCCCTGCTCATGCCCTGTGTCTGTCTCCTGTTGCCCCCCACCTCATGCTCATTCCTCGTGTCTGTCTCTGTTGTTCCCCCCACCCCCGCTCATGCCCCGTGCCTGTCTCCTGTTGCCCCCACCCCCCGCTCATGCCCCGTGTCTCTCTCATGTTGCCCCCTACCCCCCGCTCATGCCCCGTGTCTGTCTCCTGTACCCCCCACCCCCGCTCTTGCCCTGTGTGTCTGTCTCCCTCCCGCCCACCCCCGCTCTTGCCCCGTGTGTCTGTCTCCCTCCCGCCCACCCCCGCTCTTGCCCCGTGTGTCTGTCTCCCTCCCGCCCCCGCTCTTGCCCCGTGTGTCTGTCTCCCTCCCTCCCACCCCCGCTCTTGCCCCGTGTGTCTGTCTCCCTCCAGCCCACCCCCGCTATTGCCCCGTGTGTCTCTCCTGTTGCCCCCCACTACCCCGCTCATGCCCCGTGTCTGTCTCCTGTTGCCCCCCACCCACTCGCTCATGCCCAGTGTCTGTCTACTGTTCTCCTCACCCCCCGCTCATGCCCCGTGTCTGTCTCCTGTTCCTCCCACCCCTGCTCATGCCCTGTGTCTGTCTCTTGTTGCCCCCCACCCCCCGCTCATGCCCCGTGTCTGTCTCCTGTACCCCCTCCCACCCCCCGCTCATGCCCCATGTCTCTCTCCTGTTGCCCCCCACTACCCCGCTCATGCCCCGTGTCTGTCTCCTGTTGCCCCCACCCCCTCGCTCATGCCCCGTGTCTGTCTACTGTTCTCCTCACCCCCCGCTCATGCCCCGTGTCTGTCTCCTGTTCCTCCCACCCCCGCTCATGCCCTGTGTCTGTCTCTTGTTGCCCCCCACCCACCGCTCATGCCCCGTGTCTGTCTCCTGTTGCCCCCCACCCCCGCTCATGCCCCGTGTCTGTCTCCTGTTGCCCCCACCCCCCGCTCATGCCCCGTGTCTGTCTCCTGTTGACCCCCACCCCCTGCTCATGCCCTGTGTCTGTCTCCTGTTGCCCCCCACCCCATGCTCATGCCCCGTGTCTGTCTCTGTTGTTCCCCCCACCCCCGCTCATGCCCCGTGTCTCTCTCCTGTTGCCCCCCACCCCCCGCTCATGCCCCGTGTCTGTCTCCTGTACCCCCCCACCCCCGCTCTTGCCCTGTGTGTCTGTCTCCCTCCCGCCCACCCCCGTTCTTGCCCCGTGTGTCTGTCTCCCTCCCGCTCACCCCCGCTCTTACCCCGTGTGTCTGTCTCCCTCCCGCCCACCCCCGCTCTTGCCCCGTGTGTCTGTCTCCCTCCCTCCCACACCCGCTCTTGCCCCGTGTGTCTGTCTCCCTCCAGCCCACCCCCGCTCTTGCCCCGTGTGTCTGTCTCCCTCCCGCCCACCCCCGCTCTTGCCCCATGTGTCTTTCCCCCTCCCGCCCACCCCCGCTCTTGGCCCGTGTGTCTTTCCCCCTCCCGCCCACCCCCGCTCTTGGCCCGTGTGTCTTTCCCCCTCCCGCCCACCCCCGCTCTTGGCCCCATGTCTCTTGCCCCCTCCCGGCCACCCCCGCTCTTGGCTCCGTGTCTCTTGCCCCCTCCCGCCCACCCCCGCTCTTAGCCCCGTGTCTCTTGCCCCCTCCCGCCCACCCCCGCTCTTGGCCCCGTGTCTCTTGCCCCCTCCCGCCCACCCCCGCTCTTGGCCCCCTTGTCTCTTGCCCCCTCCCGCCCAACCCCGCTCTTGGCCCTGTGTCTCTTGCCCCCTCCCGCCCACCCCCGCTCTTGGCCCCGTGTCTCTTGCCCCCTCCCACCCTCCCCCGCTCTTGGCCCCGTGTCTCTTGTCCCCTCCCGCCCACCCGCGCTCTTGGCCCCGTGTCTCTTGCCCCCTCCCGCCCACCCCCGCTCTTGGCCCCGTGTCTCTTGCCCCCTCCCGCCCACCCCTCCTCTTGGCCCCGTGTCTCTTGCCCCCTCCCGCCCGCCCCCGCTCTTGGCCCCGTGTCTCCTGCCCCCTCCCCCCCACCCCCGCTCTTGGCCCCGTGTCTCTTGCCCCCTCCCGCCCACCCCCGCTCTTGGCCCCATGTCTCTTGCCCCCTCCCACCCACCCCCGCTGTTGCCCCGTGTCTTAGCCCCTCCCGCCCACCCACGCTCTTGCCCCTTGTGTCTTCCCCCCTCCCGCCCACCCCCGCTCTTGCCCCTTGTGTCTTCCCCCCTCCCGCCCACCCCCGCTCTTGCCCCTTGTGTCTCTCCCCCTCCCGGCCACCGCTCATGCCCCGTGTGTCTCTCTCCCTCCCGCCCACCGCTCATGCCCCGTGTGTCTCTCTCCCTCCCACCCACCCCCCGTGTGTCTCTCTCCCTCCCCCCACCCCCGCTCATGCCCCGTGTGTCTCTCCCCTTCCCCCACCCCCCGCTCATGCCCTGCCCCGTGTCTGTCTCCTGTTCCCCCCACCCGCTCATGCCCCGTGTCTGTCTCCTGTTCCCCCCACACGCTCATGCCCCGTGTCTCTCTCTTGTTGCCCCCCACCCCGCTGCTCATGCCCCGTGTCTTTTTCCTGTTCCTCCCATCCCCGCTCATGCCCCGTGTCTGTTCTCCCCACAACCCGCGCATGACCCATGTCTGTCTCCTGTTCCCCCACCCCTCGCTCATGCCCCGTGTCTGTCTCCTGTTCCCCCCACCCCCCGCTCATGCCCTGTGTCTGTCTCCTGTTGCCCCTCACCCCCCGCTCATGCCCCGTGTCTCTCCTGTTGCCCCCACCCCCCCCCGCTCATGCCCCGTGTCTGTCTCCTGCTGCCCCCCACCCCCCGCTCATGCCCCGTGTCTTTCTCCTGTTGCCCCATGCCCTATGTCTGTCTCCTGTTGCCCCTCACCCCCCGCTCATGCCCGTGTCTGTCTCCTGTTGCCCCCCACCCCCCGCTCATGCCCCGTGTCTGTCTCCTGTTGCCCCTCACCCCCCGCTCCTGCCCCATGTCTGTCTCTGTTGTTCCCCTCACCCCCCGCTCATGCCCCGTGTCTGTCTCCTGTTCCCCCCACCCCCCGCTCATGCCCCGTGTCTGTCTCCTGTTCCCCCCACCCCCCGCTCATGCCCCGTGTCTCTCTCCTGTTGCCCCCCACCCCCGCTCATGCCCCATGTCTGTCTCCTGTACCCCCTACTGCCCGCTCATGCCCCGTGTCTGTCTCCTGTTGCCCCCCCGCTCATGCCCCGTGTCTGTCTCCGGTTCCCCCCACCCGCTCATGTCCCGTGTCTCTCTCCTGTTGCCCCCCACCCCCCGCTCATGCCCCGTGTCTGTCTCCTGTTGCCCCCTACCCCCCTCTCATGCCCCGTGTCTGTCTCCTGTTCTCCCCACCCCCCGCTCATGCTCAGTGTCTGTCTCCTGTTCCCCCCACCCCCTGCTTATGCCCCGTGTCTGTCTCCTGTTGCCCTCACCCCCCGCTCATGCCCTGTGTCTGTCTCCTGTTGCCCCCCACCCCCGCTCCTGCCCTGTGTCTCTCTCCTGTTGCCCCCCACCCCCCGCTCATGCCCCGTGTCTGTCTCTTTTGTTCCCCCCACCCCCCGCTCATGCCCTGTGTCTGTCTCCTGTTCCCCCCACCCCCCGCTCATGCCCCGTGTCTCTCTCCTGTTGCCCCCACCCCCTGCTCATGCCCCGTGTCTGTCTACTGTTCTCCTCACCCCCCGCTCATGCCCCGTGTCTGTCTCCTGTTCCTCCCACCCCCGCTCATGCCCTGTGTCTGTCTCTTGTTGCCCCCCACCCCCCTCTCATGCCCCATGTCTGTCTCCTGTTCCCCCCACCCGCTCATGTCCCGTGTCTCTCTCCTGTTGCCCCCCACCCCCCGCTCATGCCCCGTGTCTGTCTCCTGTACCCCCCCACCCCCCCGCTCATGTCCCGTGTCTCTCTCCTGTTGCCCCCCGCTCATGCCCCGTGTCTGTCTCCTGTACCCCCCCACCCCCCGCTCATGCCCCGTGTCTCTCTCCTGTTGCCCCCCACTACCCCGCTCATGCCCCGTGTCTGTCTTCTGTACCCCCCACCCCCTGCTCATGCCCCTTGTCTGTCTCCTGTTGCCCCCCACCCCCTGCTCATGCCCTGTGTCTGTCTCCTGTTGTCCCCCACCCCCCGCTCATGCCCCGTGTCTCACTCGTGTTCCCCCACCCCCGCTCATGCCCCGTGTTTCCTTCGTGTTACCCCCCGCCCCCCGCTCATGCTCCGTGTCTCCCTCGTGTCCCCCCCACCCCCTGCTCATGCCCCTTGTCTCTCTCCTTTCCTCCCCACCCCCGCTCATGTCCCGTATGTGCCCTGTACCCCCCCGCTCATGCCCTGTGTCTCCCTCGTGTTCCTCCCCACCCCCTGCTCATACCCCGTGTCTCCCTCATGTTCCTCCCCACCCGCTGCTCATGCCCTGTGTCTCTCTTGTGTTCCCCCACCACCGCTCATGCCCTTGTTTCCTTCCTTTTCCCCCCCACCTCCTGCTCATGACCCGTTTGTACCCTGTTCCCTCTCACCCCCGCTCATGCCCATGTGTCTCCCCTGTGCCCCCCCAACCCCGCTCATGCGCCGTTGTGTTCTTTATACACCCCGCCTTCCCTTTCCATGGTGGCCATCTTGGTAAAAGATTTTCCTTCCTACGCCGAGACGCCGCAGGCGTCCCGGCGTAGGAAGGAAAATCTTTTTGTTTTTTTTACCACCCGGCATTCCCACTTTGAGGACATAAGATGTTAGTGGTCTTCATCTATTGAAAAGGATGTTATGGTCACGTTGTACTAATAAAAACCTTTAAAATTTAGTAACAAAAAAAATGTTACAGGGACATTATGGTTAAGTTGCACTAATAAAAACCTATGAAATTCAATGAAAAAACTTTGTTCATGGGACGTTATGGTTAAGTTGCGCTACTAAAAACCTATAAATTCAGTGAAAAAACGTTGTCAAAGGAAGGTTGTGGTTCCAAGTAAAACCGAAAAACCCTTGAAATTCCCCAGTTATGGTAAGCTAAGCAACCATAACTTGCGCCACCACCGTGCACTGCTAAGACTAACACCCAGGACATCAAAGATGACATCACAAATGTCATTGATGACATCACTGATGACATCACATGTCTGGCTCACTCTTTTTTCTTTTGCTGACATATCTAGGCCACATGGTTTTCTTCAGTAACAGTCAGAAACTAAACATTTTATTTTATTTGTAGACGTATCCTTCAAGTAGGTTCTTACAGTAATTCCCTTAGAGTCCAGTCACATCATATGAAACATATACATACGGGAAGACACAAGCTTGAAAGACAGCAATCCTTTTTGTGCATAAAGATAATCAATAGACTTATGAGCACTTTCTGATAGTTCTGCTGTTTTTTTTTTATGGCTGTACTTTCCCTGTGGGTCCAATCACATGAAGTGATACATATACATAGGGTGAATAGCAGCTTTGAAACAGAGCAATCATTTATTTGCATGAAAATAATCAGTTAAGTTATGAATTGTTTCTGCTACTACTTGTGCTTTTTTGCTAACTTCACTTTCCCTGTATATACCCATATTGGTATGTGTTCTTGTGTCTTTGTGTTTTGTCTATAGTAATGTTTTATTAGCTACGTATTACATATTTCACAATATACAAAAATCTATTAAGAAAACAATTATCATTTCATTATTCAACATATTAACATTATGAATATTATACCTTCATCTTGTACACTGCACACCATGTTATGTTTCTGTGTCAGTAGCTTAGTATACTAGATAGAACTCCATAATAGAATGCTATTTATATCAATGCATCGTTCAATGCACTAATTAGGGTATGATATTTATTGCAATGATCCTTGACACTTGTTTCGCAACATTATAATAAGAATCCCTTGTACACATATTTCATGAAAAGTACATACACATGTGATGTCATCAGTGATGTCATCAATGACATTTGTGATGTCATCTTTGATGTCCTGGGTGTTAGTCTTAGCAGTGCACGGTGGTGGCGCGAGTTATGGTTGCTTAGCTTACCATAACTGGCGAATTTCAAGGGTTTTTCGGTTTTACTTGGAACCATAACGTTCCTTTGACAAAGTTTTTTCACTGAATTTCATAGGTTTTTAGTAGCGCAACTTTACCATAACGTCCCTTTAACAACGTTTTTTCCCTGAATTTCATAGGTTTTTAGTAGCGCAACTTAACCATAACGTCCCTTTAACAAAGTTTTTTCATTGAATATATATAAATATATGTTTTATTTATAAACAGGCCGAACAATGCTCTTCTGATCACAAAAGAACGTACGATAGATAAGAAATCATATTTGACAGGAAGCACTGAGCCTCTTATAATGGGGTGAGTTGAGTTTGAGGGACATTCTCACCAGGTTATGGAGGAGAGTAAATGGAACAGGCACCGGGTGAATACATAAGTGGACATACATAGATTAAGGAAAACCAACTTTTGACATTTTTAAGTTCAGGTAGGCAATATGGCCAGCTGTTCTTGGGATGTGACCATGATGGGTGTAGCACTAGAGTGGCGGCAGAGGAAGTGAGGGACAAGGGCAGGTTAGACGCGAGGGAAACATGTTAGCTAGCAGGCAGATCCAGCTACAGCCGGGTGAGCAGTGCCCTCGCTGCTGAAGCTTGTGTCCATCCTGTAATTCCTGGGAACTGTCACCTTTCAGAACTCTGTGGCCATGATGCATGGCATGTCACAACCAAAATTTTCAATCATGCTTGTGCAGGTGCTGAATGCCCTTCTGCGCCATGTGTCACAGTATGGCTCGCTGCCCACAACCCCAGCACTGAAGGATGCCATGAAGGCGTGGTTTCATGCTGTGGCACTGTTTTGCTTTTTCTAGATAAGTTCACGGATATATGACTTAGTTTTCTCCCCAATACACTAAATAATAAAAAGCATTTGTACACTTGAAACACAAGAATGTACACATACACTCAGGTGATGGTAGAAATAGCTCTTGACGGCCATTTACTAATGAATAATACAACAAAAAATGGAAAGCAATTTAAATAGTATACTTCACTGTTGGTACAGTTGCAAACCACTCCGTCCCGCCAAAAGAAATTCACTGAACAGCTTCCAGACCAGGTTGGCAGAGAGACTCTTCACAACGGCACCCGGGAAAGATGTGTCCACCTTTCTCCAGCCTAGTAGAAGCTTTTCTCTGACAACTTAATCTGGTGCTCTTCAATTTAAACATTACACAAATGTGTAATGGCATTTACCAGAAAGTCCTGGCTTTCACAGTTCACCTATTGCCAATTCCCAGAGATTGGCGGCCAAACAACCCATGGTCTTCTGAAGAGGTAAACACTTTGTTTTCTCATGGGACAACTTTTGGCTTCTGCAACATTACCAGGCAGTAACTCAAAACAGTCATTGAACACAGCGAAGTGGCATGGAGAAACAACAAGATATTGTTTTTTTTAATGAATGTAGACAGTAGTCAGAGCTCTTATTTAAAACTGAAACCTTCACTGAGGTGTGAGGGAAATGTCCACTACACCCAGAATGCATTTCAAATACCACCACATTTCCTTTTAAAAGCATTACAGGCAAACATGGCAAACGTCATTCCAACCCTGGACTGCACCCATGCAGCATTGGTGGCCGCCCACTCACATGAAGTGTGTACCACAACAGGAAGTACTACCACTCACTGAATGTCCAGGTGACCTGTGATCCAGACCTCTACATCACACACTGCTTTGCCCCCCCTCCCCCCCCGATTCCACTCAAGATGCCATGGTCCTACATAAAAGTACACTGCCTGGATACATGGAGAGGTACAGATGACAATGGACGTGGATAGTGGGTGAGTACAAGTACCATCACACAATGCCAATGAGCTGCACTGCAGAAAAGAGTATTGGGGGAGTGCATGGACACAAAAGCAAAATGCATGCCCTGACAACACGTTGTACATGCAGGATCCGCCCACTCACAGCACTCATGACAGCCTACAAACCACAGGACTCGGACATGATGGACAATGTTGTATCACACTGCAAATGCACATTTCCCCTGCAGACTTGAACCACACACATGACTACAGGTACCACAATGCAACATCATACATCCCTAATCATTGTACCACAAAGTGCGACACAGCAACAAAGAACAGTGACAATGTCAGTTGTTCAGCCAAGTACTCATGACACCATCATGGAAGGGACGCAGACACCAGAAACCGGCTGAGGTACAACTAACCAGCCATCAGGGCGCATGCATGAGAAAAACATACAGGCCCAAAACAGGCACATTGGCATCTTGCCATAACAATCATAGACACCCGAAAATGACAACTGCTGCTAGTGAACTGGGTGCATGGGGTAACACAACAATGCAAATGCTGCTGGGTTTCACATAGACATACTGTGATAGCATGAAACGCATGATGCATGCACGGAATGTCCATCAGCATGCTGTAGTAAATAGCAAACACAATGCACTGTGACTGACACCTTTGACCTTTCTAATTGCAGGTGACTCTGGATACCCCAGCTGCTGTGGCTCATGAAACCTGTGAGGGATTCACAGACAATAGAGGAGGTGGTCTATAATGACGCCCACAACAGGACCAGGTTTTGTATTGAGCAGACTTTCGGCCTCCTGAAGGCTGGTTTCCGCTGCCTGGACTGTAGTGGAGGGGCACTCATGTAAAGGCTTGAAAAGGTTGTCAAAATTGTGTTTGTATGCACCACGCTGCACAATATGCACCTCAGGAGTAATTTCTCTCTACCCACTGATGTGGACATGCCACCCCCTGAGGAGGGGGATACACTGTCTTTGGCTGAAGCTGTTGCATGCAGTGGCTGTGATGATGTCAGAGCTGGGCAAATGGTTCGCCAGGAACTCATGCACATTTTTTCTGAGCACATTTCATTCACTGTGCCATGCACCACTGTATTTATTGTCACATTAAGGATTAAACACGTACACACAAAGGAATGCTTCAGGTGAACTAATGTTTAATGTGCAATTGTACACATACCCAACACACCCTCCCCACAAAACCCTCCCAAATACAATCCCTGCACTACCCCCCCCCCCCCACACAAAATGGCACTGCTACTACTGCTGGTCCTATCGGCCGCGTTCGATCGGATCGGCCACAGAGTACTATGTAATCACCTCAACCCAGCAGCTTCTCTCAGATTGCTATTACATGGATCCAATCTTTCCTAAACAATAGGACCATGAGAGTTTTCTCACCGTCGGCAGCAGCTGAACCAATTCCCATTACATGTGGTGTCCCTCCTGTCTGTCACCGACCATGGACAATATCTTCACAAAGCCTCTATTCGATCATTTGGATCATCTGGGTGTCACCTCCACTAACTATGCAGATTTCACCCAGATCCTACTCCCTTTAACGGAGAAGTACGATACTGATGTACTGCTAGTGAACGCAATGTATCTTATCATTCAGGCAGGAATGACAATAAAACTGAGCTTCTGATTCTAGGTTCCCCAGCTAATCTGAATACATTTGACACAGATTATGCCTCATTTAATATTGATGGGAACAACATCCTAGTGGCTAAAGAGGTAAAAGCCTTTGGTTTTTATCTAGATTCTACTCTGAACTTGCATAAACAAGTCAATGCTACAGCCTCAGCCACTGTCTATACAGGTAAATGTATAAGGGTCTGCAAACCTCTGCTATCGAATGAGAGTTGTCTTACTTTAGCCACAGCCCTAATCCTGTCTAAACTGGATTATTGTAACAGACTCTACTTAGGTGCAAGTAAGTGCGTTGTCAACAAACTTAAAATCCTGCAAAATAATGTGCTTAGGTCCGCTTTGAGTATCTCAAGGAGAGCTCACATATCTCGGAAACAAGAAAACAGCATAAAAGGCTGTCCATCAAGGATAAGATTCAGCTCAAAACCATTTCTCTCACGTTTAAATCCCTGAATCATCCCGCCCCACCTTACCTAACTGAGCAATTCACCATCAGATCATCAGTACATGTCACCAGGTTGACAAATACCTCCTGCCTGGTAGTCCCCAGGTACATACTAAAAAAGTCCTCTCTTAAAACAACCCAGTCTTTCTCTAACTTCAGGAGAAAATCCATTACATGGCTAACTGAGAAGGCCCAATGTGGAGATTAGGATCTCACCACCCCTAAGGTTACTCACTGCACTCTATTTCTCCCTGTACTGCTAATACTGTTCCTATGACCTTGTATTGCCTGTATCCTAATGTTCTAATCACTGTTTTAATGTACTTTTCCATAACTCTGTGATCATGTTTACTTGTAACCCCTGTAATTTGCCGAATGCGCCCAGATACTTCCGGGTTCGGTGCGCTATATAAATAAATAAAACAAACAAACAAATAACATCCCCAACACACCCTCCACCACCACCCTCATCCCCATTACACCATTCCCGTACTGCACCTATTATATACAAGTGTACAGTCCCTTTCATGGCCTATTGGCCCTACAAGTGTTCTCCAGCACCTTTGGAGCCAGATTGCACCCCGAGCGGTACCTTGATGTACTAGCAAGTGATCCCTCTGTGGGGGTGACGGATGTAGATGGATCTGAATCAGACCCAGGTTGCGTTGCATGCCGGGGAGCATGTTGGTCTGCAATGCCTCCGCAAAGGCCAAGATACCCTCTGTCAACTCTCTCACCTTCTGCCCGACAACAGTTAGAGTGGCAGATAGCGTGGCTGACTGCCGTCGGTCCCTCTCCATGGTCCTCACTACGTGAGGCTCTTTTTACGCAGTCGCGTATGGCCTGTAGATGTTGCACCTGTTACTCTGCAATGGTCGCTGGGCACACCTGCCACTGCTCCATGTCATCAATCCCACTATACATGGCTTCCTCTGATGATGGGCTCAAGGATATGGGTAGGACTGGAGCACAAACAGGGTGACAGTATAACGGGCCATCGCTGTCTCCCTCGGACTCCTAGCCATGCTAGTCAGGTGGCTGGTGTCCCGCTCAGGTACAGTGGTGGTATCATGTGCCAGGTGGGTCGGTACATGCAAAGCCTGCTAGAATCTGGATCCTCTCTCATTTCCTCAGTGGCCGTGTGTTGGGTGGCAGTTGCAGGTTCCAGGGGGTTAAGCACTTGAAGCAGTCTTGTCAGATGACATGGCAGAGCCGACCCGTGTGGTGCTGCTGGGGCCTGGTGTACCATGGCATCCCTTACGCCTGCTCTTCCCATCGCTTCTCCCTTTCACAGGTGGTAGTCAATGTTGTTGCCCTGGAGGACCGGCCATGGGATGTTGATGGTCCTTCACCCTCCTCCTCCTCTGCCTCATCCTGAGTTGGCTGTGACCCTGTAGGATGACAAATGACATGCTGTTAGTCATTGTGCATTCCTGTACAGTGGCTTGCTAATCACACATGCTAATTGTTTGAGGTACATCTCACACATGTAGGCAGAAGGGGTATGGCTAGTTATGGGCCATTGCATGTGACCACAGCAAGGTGGGAATAGTCGCTGCTGAGGGTATCCACCCAATGAGCAGGTACTCTGTGCCCTGTATGCTGCTAAGGCGGCCTGTCTATATAGTTGGCCTGGGGTCCACTTTGGCCCACGTGGGTGCTGCAATTTCAGATTCATGCTGCTGTGCGTGGTTATGTGCACAGTGTGCACACCACCCATGCATGCAGCCACAGTGTTGGCCTGACAGAGCACAGGGAATTATGTTATTCCCCCCGCCCCCAGGAGTGTTTGTCAGGCTGATGTGGCACACGGGGCAACTGGCTGGTTCAACCCATGCCTGCAACTGGCTCTGCATGGACATGCATTGGGTGGCATATATTTGCGGCCATTTGCTGGCATCTAACGCTGTACATTGGGCCCATCTTTGCTAAGGGGAACATTATTTGGTGGGTAATTTTCCCTGTGCATTAATTGAGGGAGGAGGGACAAACTCACCTCCCTGTTCTTCACTTGTGACACCAGCCTGCGCTCCACCGACTCCCTCAATCCCCTCCATATCGAGGATGTAGCTGGCCGTATCCTCCCATGGGGTCAGGCAAGGGGCTCTGTGGTGCTGCCTCCTGCAGCCAGTGCCTCCTGTTGGTGTGTAGTGAGAGGAGGCTGCATACCCTGAGGTCATTCAATCGCTTGAAGCAGTCCTCCCCATCCCAGGGGACGATGCCTACAGCTGTCACCTTCTTGTTGATGAATGTCCAGATCGATGACTTGTGCTGCCCAGAGGTTTTTCTTTGATGGGTGCCATATAGTTCTTCACAATTAAAATTATAATTAGAATTGTTCATATATAACGCACTTAATACCAACAAGTGGTGTCTAAGTGCAGGATTGGGATTCAAACTTGTGTTGCGCTCTGTTGTCTTGTTTCCAAGACACATGTGTTGCCCCTGAGCTATTCTTCCTGGGAAACCACCTCATTAGTGCGGACCTAGAGCCCTGCCTCACTAAATTAGGGCTTCCGCAGCCTATGTTTCGGCAGCTTGCCTTTGGATTTTTCCTGGGACATGACTCCTGTGTCCTGTTGCTGCGGATGACTGTAGGAAGTGGTGGATTCAGATGTATTTCATTTTTAAAGATGGCCACCACTGCGCTTCCCATTCCAGCGACAATGCTATTTCTGCCGATGGTAATTACACCAGTGGAATTACCGCTAATCAGATAGTAGTAACAGTAGTTCTGTCGGATACCAGCGGATTTACTGTCGGGAGACCTGTTTCGGAAGAATTACTGTTACCGTTGATGGTGTGTGCATTTTCTCGACAGGCTGTAATGCAGTGGTAATTCCACTGCACACAACAGAGGTAATGGTAATTCTTCATTAATGCCGAACACGTAATGACCCCCCCCCAATATACCTCTTGATGCCCCTAACTATTTTATTTACCGGGATATACCAATCTGCAGTAGCACAAACAATGCTGTCTTTATTGCTTTACTATGAGCTAAAGTAGATAATGTTATACCAAAAATAAACAAATGAATAATAAATATGGAAGATCTTCTTTACTTCCATTGACCAAATATTATAAATCTAAAACCGTACCAATGATAATCCATGGCATTGAAAATATCATGTCCTTCGACTGGGAGGTAATGGAACTACTAGAAGCCAGATTGTGGCGACAGGTTATGCGACTCCCTAATTGCCTGCTTATCTCAGTAATTTGTTTTGAGCTGTGCCTTTTGTCCCTCAAATGTCAAGAGTAGTTTAGAATTCATTGTTATATTTAGGAATGTCTTATGTCCTGTCCACCATCTGAATCCTTATTTTGCAAGCTGCATTTTTTATGCATAGAAAATGTGGCTATTTCAGTGGTTGGGGACTAAGGTGCTCTAAGATCCTGGAAGATCTAAATAGTGCCCAAGTCCACTTGATATAGTCCCAGATTTTGGTTAAAGGCATGTTGTAGGATTGTGATTGGATAGTTACATGTTCTACACTTTGTAATTACAAGCTATATAAGGAACTAGAACAGGAGTGTACAAAATGGTGATCTCTTCCACTGAGGAAACAATTGATGAGTGTATGGTATAATTTGATTTCCACAAGGGGAACATTAAACATCAGCTATAAATCATATTTCCCTAGATTTGTGTGCCATAACTGTAACTGTCAAACGGGAAATTATATCGTACCTCCTATTGCAACGAATATATGTATATTGGCCTACGTCAAGCTGCTTATAAGCCACTTGCGAAGAAAATCTGTGTTACAAGGTCCTGACCTTAGAATCAATGTAAGCCGCCATTTCAGGTCAATCCGCCATTTTTTGGTTCTCTCTGTAAAGTCACCCTGTGAGTTAAAATGGTGGACGATGTCATTCTGAAATACAACATGGCCGGCTTGACCTCTGTGTGTAATTAATATGTAACTTGCCTGCAGGCCACTTGTTGGGGTTGTGAACTGAGACCTTGTCCTTCGTTGACTTGTGTGTAAAGGATTACTCGTGCAATGAAACTAATCCACGGGCATATGTTAAAAACAATGTATCCAAATACTGAACTAAGAACACTTGTTTAACTACATTGTATTAATGTTTGAGAAGACCTTTATGAGAAATCCTAAAATACACTATTACCATGTAGACTTGTCGGCGAATATATTAAAAGAAATCCCTATGCATATAGTGGTATGAACTCGGCATGAACCCTAGATCAGTAATGTATTAGAGGAATATTAACTTGAAGTAGGGTTGGACATCATGTTCGCAAATGGTATAAAAGAGCAACGAATTCTAATGTACACGTCTCTCAATAAGCACACTGAACCACGCTGGAGTTCGTTGTGTTGTACTGAGGGCCGATAGCTATCCGTTACTTTTCTTGGAAAACTGTTCAGTATACAATAAAAAGATCTTTGTATGTTCCTTTGTAACCCGTGTTCGGTGTATTTCCTTTGGGGTACTCAGCCTCGAAATTTTGATTTTGTTTTCACAGTTGGCGCCCGAATAGGGACCCTCAAGATTGATGGCGGATTGTCGAAGGTTGACACAGGCTATCGGACCGGGATCGGATGGTGTGACAAAATAAGGGGCCCCTTCTGAACGAGACGCGACACCTCAGCAGCGCTGCACGACCCGATCCCTGGACGATTAGCTTGTGGTCCGAGACAGCATCTTGACGAGGGTCCACTTATCGAGGTGGGCAGATTTGCCGAAATCACCAAACATGAGGTAAGATTAGTTAGGTAAGATTCTTTGTAATCCAATCGGACCTCCTTAGGATTGTTCAGGCGAGTCATGACCCGATTCTTAAATATCCTGATAATTTGATTTTGGCGTATTGTATCTGCAGACACAATTATTGACCAGGTAACACCAATAATTTGATATGCCTGGGAAATTGTCTACCTGCTTCAGGGCGTGGTTCCGTGGTGATAGACAGTCTTTGGAATTTAGCCATCCAGCATCACAGAAGGGGTCGCAGGCGTGTACTATGAACTGTAAGCATGGCATTGGAAGTATAGTGTTTAATGATATTTGGCACAGACAAACCTGACATGCCTCCGAACTTCAGTGGCCAATCAATGGTAGTTTCGAAATCCCTCGTATTGAGTATTTAGAGTCAATTTTATTAAAGAAAAAGGCTAGACCTGCAGCATTCGATGTTTTGCAGAATTGGAAAAAAGAAGCGTTGCAGCAACTTAAAAGTAGAGAAAAACATGCGCGCCGTCATAAAACGAACGCTGAGAAAGCATTATTGTATGACCAAGATAAACATTTTGAGTCGACAAGGAGTATGGATAGGGCTTTCTCACTTGGAATTTAGAAAATGTATCCTTCTAAAGACCTTCATGTTTCCGATGAATTCATCGACAAATTACTAAATGAACGAAGGACTGGTGCCTCTGCGCCACCTCCGTATGTCCCTATTCCCGCTGCTTTGCCTCTTCCTGTTGTTCCTGCTCTTCCTAATGTTCCTCTTCCTCCAGCTACTGTTCCTCCACCTATTCCTCCACACCTTTCTATTGCACCAGTAACAGTACCTCCATTGAATTTGCCTGCTCCCCCTCTTCCAAGTGGTCTTGTGCCGCAAGTAGCCGATCAGGGTGCGGGGTCAAGGGTTGTCACCCGCAATACTGTACCTCCAGAAAATAAACGAGATTTGATTGCATGGGCTAAGCATTGTATGGAGAGAGATGATCAAGCTAATGTTTTTGCCACACTTTTTAATATGGATAATTTTCTTGAGAAAAATGTTTTTATTGAAGATTTAGGGATTCATTTATGTGTAATGTGGGGCAAATTAAATAATACAGATCTCCCGCAAGGGTTAAGGGATCTAAACACTTTAGCGTTTTCAGGAGACACTGTGGAGAAAGTAAATGAGCATGTCGAGAGGTTATTTGAGTATAGAAAGGAGTTGAAAAGTTTACAGAATGAGGATGACGAGGGGGAAATTATGTATGTACAGAAACGGTTCCTTCCTTGTCGTAAATCGATATCTGAGGAAGCACGAATTTGTACGAAAGACGCGCTTAGATGGATTTCAGATATGTCGATAACTCCAGTTGAGGTATATGACACATACAGTCAGTATACGCCAGAAATGCAGAGGAAAGTGATACAGGTAATGTTAGAGTACCTACAGGATGATTGTTTAAAGACAAAAATTTGTTTTCCGACAGAGTTATTGAGTAGTTATAAGAGAGCTTTTTCACTTGATCACTTCTTCGACTGCTTTAGCGCTCGACTTAGCTCTGTTGCTTAGTAAGCGTTCAGAGTTGCCTACTTCTCAATTGCCTATGAGAGAGGTTCCTCCGACATTTGTCCCGAAGGTTGAGATTGCGGCCGATGCTGCGGCGGGTATAGTCGCTGTGGACATTCCTGCACATTATGTATCGCAGTTTGTTCATGTTCCGTTCTCAAGACAGGAAGTGAATACTATTAGACAATCTATTCCTGATATTAGGTAAAATCAGACAGGATTCTATAAAGAAATAGAGTCCATCTTGCAGTCCTCAATATTTACACTAGGAGATATTGATTTGTTATTTCCTGTACTCCTGCCCGTAGATTTGTGGAAAAAAGTTAGGACTATAGACGACGAACCAGGGTTGGGAGATACATGGGCGAACATAACTAGATTTGATGGAGAAAGGCCAGCTGGCGATAGACTACCCCAGGTGATACTAACTTTGCCTGATGGAATTATTACAAAATTGAAAACCATAATTCCTGAGAAAAGAATTATTTAGGACAAACTTACGGCCTGTATCCAAGGGAAGTCTGAGGGTGCTACCGAGTTCTTTAATCGGTTCGAACAGGTATTCTCGGATTTCAGCGGACAAGACTTAGGCACAGAGTCTGGGAAAAGATTATTTGTGGACAAATTTGTGCGTGGATTGCTGCCTGACATCCAGTCACAAATGATGTCTTCTGAGAGCGCTTGGCAGGCGAAGTCCCAACCAGAAGTACTGCACATGGCTCAGTACTATGAGAATCGTGTCAACAATGAAAAAGATAGAGTTGAAAAACGAAAAGGTGATTTAAAGACTAAGGTATTATTACAGCAAATTGTTAGAGGCCCCAGAGGGGGTAGTTCGCAGATTAATGGTCAGTATGTTCCACAAGGGAATGTGCCCTTGGGTCCTGTGAACATTAACCAGTGTGCCTATTGTCGACAAGAGGGTCATTGGCGTGCACAATGCCTCGTCCTTCGACAGAGGACAAATAACACATTTGGGAATATGGGTAGACAATCCAGAGGTCGCCCGGGTGTAGGGGGCTCTGGTAGAGGTCAGTTTGCACAGGATCCTCAGCAACCTTTTTCACAGGATAATCAGAAACTGAGTGTGGATACTAGGAACATATTTGATCATCCTTCTGCCGCATATCTATCTGAAGAGCTTCCTTTTGATGATATTCTGTTTCGTTAGGATTGCCCGAAGCAGGGTTTGGAACCTACACCTATTCCTGTCAATCAGAAAGGTCCCTACGTTGAAATGGTGGTGGGAAATAGGAAACATGGGTTTTTGATAGATACTGGAGCTCAGAAGTGTTCCATTGATCATTCACGGGTTCCAAACATTCCACTGTCAGGGCAAACCAATGTTTCTGTAGGGTTTTCTGGCACACCAGTTGTTTGTCCAGTTTCTTCGCCGGTACCTATTTCTTTGGGTCCCTTTACGGACCACTGTGCATTCTTTTTTACTTCAAATTGTGGAGAGAATTTGCTGGGGTTGAATCTATTGAAAGAATTAAATGCAATAATTTATTGTTCTTCCGATGGAGTGCGCTTGACGATTTCACCACAGCAACATTTCTGTCTCTCAATTCTTAACCAGACCTTTGCCGCCAGAATTCAGTGATGTACCAGAGTGCTTATGGTCTGTTGACGACAATGATGTCGGTGTTTTACAGATTGAGCCTGTTAAGATAGTCTTGAAACATGGAATTTAGCTGCCACAGATTCCCCAGTATAAGATTTCAGTTGAGCGTGAGCGAGCTTTGAAATGCATTGTTTTTGATTTTGTTCACTGCGGGGTGATTGAGGAAATTTCAGGAAGTTTGTGCAATAGTCCGATTTTACCCATGTACAAGAAAGGTGATAAAGCAATTCCATTCCATTTCATAATTGATTTAGTGCCATTAATAAAGTTGTGGCTCCTCAATTCCCGATTGTGCCTGATGTGACGACAATATTGACCATGATTCCAGCTACAGCTACTTACTTTAGTGTTTTGGACCTGCAGAATGCTTTCTTTAGTATTCCTATACACAAGGACAGTAGTTACTTGTTCGGGTTCACCTTAGGGGGACGCTCGTTCACATTTACTCATGCACCTCAAGGGTACACAGAGAGTCTTGGCATCTACAGTAGGGTTTTGAAAGAACAGCTTGATACCCTTGAATTGCCCTCTACTTGTACACTGCTTCAGTATGTTGATGACTTACTTTTGGCTGCCAACTCTGAGAACGCTTGTAAAGAGGGCACTGTGTTGTTGCTTATACATCTAGCTAAACATGGTCACAAAGCTTTGCTTAAAAAGTTTCAATATTGTTGCCAGGAGGTTGCCTATTTAGGCTATCTCCTGTCAAAGGAGGGAAGAAGATTGACACCTGAAAGAATAAAACACATTTCTGGCATGTCTATCCCAAATACACAGAAGGAAGTTAGAGCCTTGATAGGTATGGCTTCTTACTGTAGGTTGCGGATCCCAAACTTCTCACTAGTGATTAAACCGATGTTGGCTTTGACAAAGAAGGGCATTTCTTTGCCATTGCCGTGGAACACGGAGCACCAGCAATCGTTTGACTTGCTCAAGACTGCATTATGCTTGGCACCAGTTTTGGGCACACCAAACTATGAAAAGTCCTTTGTGTTGTTTGTACATGAATGTGATGGATGTGCTTTGGCTGTATTAACGCAGGGACATGGAGGGAAGAATAGGCCATGCAGTTACTTTTCTTCCGCCCTTGATCCTGTAGCACGCGCTTTGCCAAGATGTTTGCGAGCTGTCACTGCTGCTGCGTCTGCGTCTGTAAAACAGAGTGAGGGAATGGTCCTAGGCCTCTATCTAACCCTGATGGTGCCTCACTCTGTAGATGTTCTACTGAACCGAACCCAAATGCAACATCTCACTTCTGCACGGTTGACGAGATATGAATTGATCTTGTTTGCTCCTCACATCCAAATTAAGAGGTGTTGTGTTCTTAATCCAGCTGAACTCCTACCTTTCCTGCAAGGTACTGCTTGCGGCGTTGAAGAGTCGCATGACTGTTTGTATACTACCGAACAAGAAACAAAGGGTAGAATTGATTTGAAAGACACTCATTTGAATAGTCCGCAAGGAGAGCTGTTTTGTGATGGCTCCTGCTTCAAACTCCCGGATGGTACATCCACAGCTGCTTATGCAATCACCACATTAAGCACGGTTGTGGAAACCAAGAGAATCACGCATAACTCTGCGCAGGCCGCAGAGATTATAGCATTGACCTGAGTTTGTGAACTTTCCGAAGGGCTTACAGTAAACATATATACTGATAGCCAGTATGCCTTTGGGGTGGTTCACAACTTTGGGAGACTTTGGTCAGAGAGAGGGTTCTTAACTTCACATGGTACAAAAATCCAGCTTGGCTCCCTAATAGTGCACCTGCTGTCAGCGCTTGCGCTCCCTACTCAGTTAGCCTTCATAAAATGTGCAGCACATCAAAAGATTACAGATGACATAGGAAAAGGGAATGCTTTTGCTGATCAGATAGCTAGACAAACTGCTACTGATCTCTTTACTGAGATGTATGTTTCAAGGGAGACTGTAAATGCTTATGCAATGGACAAGGGTGTTGGGTCTGTACGGGATATCCAAGCTGATGCCACGTTAGAAGAATCCAAGAGGTGGGCTGAAGGCTTGAGGAAACTCGAGGATGATGGGTGTTGGGTGGACATAGTTGAAAGAAAATGGCTACTCTCTGACGCTTATGTAATGATGATGGTCATCATAGCCCATGGTCCTACACATATATGTGCCCAGAAAGTCACAAAAATGTTAGAGAAAGTTTGGGCAAATGACATAATTTCGAAAATTGCCCAGCGCGATGTTCAGGACTGCATGATTTGCCTACAACACAATGTGGGAAAGGGGACAGCAACTCCAAGGGGAAGTTTTGGGTCACCTTCTGTCCCCTTCAAAGTCATCCATTTCGACTTTATTGAAATGGAACGATGCAACAATATGAAGTATGTATTAGTGGTCATCTGTGCTTTTAGTAAATGGGTTGAGGCTTTCCCTGTCAAAGATGCTGCAGCCATGACTACTGCAAAGACTATGTTAAAAGAATACTTCCCGCGGTTTGGGCTACCAAGAGTCATCTGGTTGGACAATGGTCCACATTTTGTCGCTGCTGTAATTCTGCAGATATGTGCAGCATTGCAGATCGACAAATGGTTCCATTCGGCCAGACACTCTCAGAGCGCCGGACTAGTAGAAAGACACAATGGTATCATCAAGAACAAGCTCGCTAAGACGTGTGCTGGCACTAAATTAAAATGGCTGGACACCTTACCAATCGTGTTATTAGCCATGTGTACGACCCCTCAAACTAAGACTGGGCTCTCTCCATTTGAGGTGGTAATGGGGAGACCTGCCCATATATGGAACCTTCCTAAATGTAGATCTTTGAGAAATGTTGAAAATGTATTACTTTCAGATTATTGCAGCCAGTTGACTAAAAACCTGTATTTGATTTATCACCAGGTGCGAGAGGCTTTACCTGTGCAAAACGAGGGCCCGGGCCACAGCATACGGCCTGGGAACTGGGTGCTCATCAAGGCATATGAGCATTCACCCTGCCTTGAACCTTGCTGGCGGGGCCCATTCCAGGTCCTGTTGGTCACACAGACGGCGGTGCAGGTTTCTGGCAGAAAGACCTGGATCCACACGTCGCACGTCAAGAAACTTCCTCACCCAGTGCCACACGATACAGAAGAAACAGAACCCCTCGCTAATGCTGCAATCAACGATCCCAAAGCAGTAGATAGCATTGAGAGTGTATCAGAGAATCTTTCTAAGCCTGTGAGGCTTGGGACACCTGCCATTTTGTCTCCACACTCTCCAAAAATGTTGCTTCTGGAAACTGTCATTTCAAATTCGGCATCTTCACTTGCTCCTGATACGTTGCTTCCAACGGGAAGTGGCAACGCATTGTTTCCGGATCACTCAGTACTGGGAAAAGCAAGGTACAATTTGCGTCCAAGAAAATAGACTTACGGCACGGTTCGGCTGTGCATTCGGAGAAGGAAAGGATCATCGAGGGCTTGTTTTTGCCCAAATTTGAGAAAGGGGATTCTGTTGGCTAGGGTTGTGGAAGGACTAAGAAGTCGCGTGGCCCGGAGGTCGCCAGCAGTGAACATTGGGGGTTTCCGTTTGAAGACTACAATGCCTGCCACCACTACCGCTCGTATGGGACTTGTAAATGATTGTGTGACCAACCAGGATAATGGACAAAGTATTTGGGCCCCGAAAACGTATTGCTGTGTTTTTATGATAATATTTGGTTTTATAATAATCACTGTCTTAGGCTTATGGTACCTCGAGGAAACTCATCCTTTAGAGTCCTTGTTACCGACTGAAAATGTACCCACTGTTCCTACACCCTTTGTACATTTGCATACTCTGTCCCCTAGGGACTCCCAGCATAGACAAAGGTACCTCAATAATACTCTGCTACTTATCATGAATGTAACGCATGCCATTTTTAATAAGTCCAACTTGTGGGTCTGCTCACATTTACCGCAACACGGGGATAAAGGGCTGGGTTGGTATATTCATCCTTTACCTTTGACAACTGCTTGTTATGCTTCTCTTAGAGCACTGTTCTTTGGCCAGTGGAATGATAGGATCTTGGGGAACTTTGATGGCACTAATTTGAATAGCTTTGAGAAACGTGTTTTGACTCCCCTGGGATGTTCGCTTTCGCAAATAGGAGCAAGCTTAACGTTGCTTCTATTAGGCCTTCTGATAGACTGTCTCATCCTTTTCACTCTTTGATTTCCTTCCAAATGGCTTCGATAGGCAATAAGGATGCCAGACCTCCTTCTTACACTGTTAACCGTAGCCCCAATTCAGTTTCTTTCTGCATACAGAGGAATGGTACTCAGTCAATGGGAGATTTTAGAGGTTGTGCCAACGTTGCAAATTTGACTGGGGAAGAGAGACCTTTGTTTGTAGGCGAACCTGTCTACTTTGTTTGCGGTAATGTAGCATTTCCATGGTTGCCCAGGGATTGGCAGGGAACCTGTAATTTAGGGATCCTGTTACCTGGGGTGTTTATAGCTAGTACAGTAGAGGTTTCAAAGGCTCGTCCACGGCGGGACGAGAATGGTGACACTCCAGCACAGGTCTTGGGAGATGTATCAAAATCATTTGTGCCATTTTGGGGGCAGATAGCGAATTCTGAAGATATCAGAAGACTAGCGAGAGTACTGGAGTGAACCATCAACTGGACCAATGACATACTCTATAATATGACACTAGAACAGAAAGCGATAATACTAGTAGCGCTTCAGAACCGGATGGCATTAGATGTCATTCTGGCTGAACGTGGTGGTGTGTGTAAATTAGTGGGGTCCGCTTGCTGTGTTTTTGTGCCAGATTCCTCCCCAACTATCTTCAAGGCAATAGAGAATCTGCACATCCTTAGTTCAGAAGTGCATGTTCCAGAGGGAAACTGGGATCTTAGCGCTTGGTTCTGGGACTTCTTACGATCTTGGGGTTGGAAGGTACTTTTGGTCATACTGATTATTTTGGGAATTCTGTTGTTCCTTTGTTGTTGTTTCCATTGTCTACCTAGTATATGTTCAATGCTAGGGGGATGTTGCGCACAAGCGATAGGTACGATAGGACATAAAGTGTATGCCCCGGATAAAACCTCTAAGGAATACGTGTTAAAGGAAATTTTGGCAAATGACCTGATGGCAATAGATATTTCTGACAGTGATTCAGGGTGCATGGAAGATGATGCACAGGGTTATTTGCAAGGAGATTCAAAGTAGTTTAGCACTTGGCATAGGCCAAAAGGAGGGTTTGTCAAACAGGAAATTATATCGTACCTTCTATTGCAAAGAATATATGTATATTGGCCTACGCCAAGCTGCTTATAAGCCACTTGCAAAGAAAATCCGTGTTACAAGGTCCTGAACTCAGAATCAATGTAAGTCGCCAATTTAGGTCAATCTGCCATTTTAGATTATCTCTGTAAAGTCACCCTGTGAGTTAAAATGGTGGACGATGTCATTCCGAAATACAACATGGCCCTCTTGACCTCTCTGTGTAATTAATATGTAACTTGCTTGCAGGCCACTTGTTGGGGTCATGAACTGAGACATTGTCCTTCACTGACCTCTGTGTTTACGGATTACTCGTGCAATGAAACTAATCCATAAGCATATGTTAAGAACAATGTATCCAAATACTGAACTATGAACACTTGTTTAACTACATTGTATTAATGTTTGAGAAGACCTTTATGAGAAATCCTAAAATACACTATTACCATGTAGACTTGTCGGCGAATATATTAAAGGCAATCCCTATGCATATAGTGGTATGAACTTGGCATGAACCCTAGATCACTAATGTATTAGAGGAATATTAACCCGAAGTAGGGTTGGACATCATGTTCGCAAATGGTATAAAAAAGCAACGAATTCTAATGTACAGCGTCTCTCACAAAGCACACTGAACCACGCTGGAATTCGTTGTGTTGTACTGAGGGCAGATAGCTATCCGTTACTTTTCTTGGAAAACTGTTCAGTATAAAATAAAAAGATCTTTGTATGTTCCTTTGTAACCCGTGTTCGGTGTATTTCCTTTGGGGTACTCAGCCTCGATATTTTGATTTTGTTTTCATATAACCAACTTTCAAAAAAAGAAATCTATTTCCGAGCTACCCTCCACTTTTAGGTACACACATTTTATTTTTATTTTGGGAAATGTGTATCAAATGTAAAAGGAACAACAAACCCAAAGTGGGAACCTCAACTTTCACTGATACCTAGAGGTAACACCAAGCATTATGAACAAAAATGGTATCAGGAGAACAAGAGAGGCTGAAGAAGGTGGACAGACAAATATGAGCTTAAATCGGTATATTCATTTTATTAAGATTTATCTAAAAAACACTTAAACACATATTAATTTAATTAATTCTAAAAAACATTTTGCTAATCATACAACCATACATACATACTCTAATGCAATATTTGAATAATATATTGACGTGCTGAGAAATTAAAGAAGCTGATCAATTCATTAAACCACTTCTTTTCCATTGAGTTATAAAACATTCACAATGTTATAAACCGCAGTTCGTTCCTAAATGTAATATCTGTAATATCCGATATTACAGATATTACATTTAGGAATGAACTGGAATAACTGTGCATTAGAGTATGTATGTATGGTTGTATGATTAGCAAAATGTCTTTTAGAATTAATTAAATTAATATGTGTTTAAGTGTTTTTTAGATAAATCTTAATAAAATGAATATACCGATTTAAGCTCATATTTGTCTGTCCACCTTCTTCAGCCTCTCTTGTTCTCCTGATACCATCAAATGTAAAAGGGCCACCCCACATTAAAGCTGCAACCTTCATGCACTAATTACACTCATCAAAGGAGGTTCTACATGTAATATTCTCATTTGAAAAGTAAAAACAAAATGCACAGAAAAATTGACCTAACACATAAATAATACAAAAAAACGTACACAACCATTCATATAATCTAATGTAACTGTTAATATAAAAATCAAGCATTAAATGTATCATCTATCTACAAACGGGTCATTATTTAATATGTGTATCTACAAAAAAATCATGCCAGTCTAAATAAACAAAGGATAATGTAATTAATGACATCTACATAAATGTAAACGCATACTACCTATATAGGATGGCACGGATACTCCATGAGTACGCACCGGTCATGTGTCATGTTAACGTGTAAGGGAGTAAGGGGGTAATTCATGGAATAAATGTGCGCCAAAATCAGTGGCGCAAGCAGGCGCAAGCATAAAAAAGCCAGCGCACACATGCGAATCGCACGCATGCGATTCATGGAAGGCCCTGCGCGTGTAATTTCTGGGATATGCGCCAAATCCACGCGTGGCGCACACCAGCACACACATCATTTCCACACCCCGAACGTAGTGCACGATGTGCACAGCGAAAGCACACAACGTCAGCGCACACATCAAAAAGGGGGCAGAACAAGGGGCGGAACACGCGGAATGGGGAACAACGAGTGAAAATAAGGGTGTAACTGGGGATGTACCGCTGGGAAGTACACAGAACGCCCACACGCAGGCAAACTACACGTATTCATGGAATCGAATAGGGAAAACCTGCGCACGTGAAAACACACGCACACGCACAATTATGTCCGCCATACGAAAGCAGGCGGAAGCGCCCTCACGCAGCATAAACGTATTTGTATTTATTTTATTTAGTGCAAAGCCAGGCCCAAGGGCAACCGGGCGCATATCATAGTAAAGCAATTACATTATATTTACAAGTAGAGGAGCAGTACATTAAATATCATCCTAACAGTTCCGACAAATTGCGCGCAAACAACAAACAAGCATATGCAGCTACGATGAATGTCCCGTTTCTCGCAGCAATGATCGTAGGACACAACAGGAGTAGGAGAATAGCCAGGCCCCGCATTTCTTTGCCCAGGACCAGCCTTTTTGGGATGCCTGATGACCAGGTCTATGGTAGGTATAGGTTTCCTCCTCATATCATCCTAGAGCTGGTCAGGGAGTGGGAGGATGAACTCACATCGCCCTCCCTGTGCTTCCAATCATTGAGCCTCTTGGAGAAGGTGCTCAATGTACTGCATTTTTTGGCCACTGGGTCATTTCAGCAGACAACTGCCATAGTGGGGGGTGTCTCACAGGCCACGCAGTCACGCTGCCTACACCAGGTGTTGGCAATCATCACTGCGCGCTCCTCAGTCCGCAGGCACATATACATGCCCAGAACACCCGCAGAAAGGCAGGCTGTGGTCCTGGACTTCTACAGGGTGGCATACTTCCCCAAAGTGCTCGGTGCCATAGGTTGTACCCATGTGGCCCTACGTCCACCTAGGGCCACTGAGCACATCTATCGAAACCACAAGCACTGCCATTCCATCAATGTGCAGGTGGTATGCGATGCCAAGGGAATCATCACCCCTGTCTATGCAAACTTCCCTCGGTACCCACCCATGATAGTTTCATATTCAGAATGTCCGCCCTGAGCTGGGCCCTGGAAGCTCGGAAGCATGGCGACACATGGCTCCTAGGTGAGTTCAAATGCCTTTGCACAAGCATACATTTCACATACAGACAAATACAAAAGCCCCACTAATGACAACTATTATCACCTTACCAGGGGACAGTGCCTATCCTCTGAGCACCTACATGATGACGCCCATATGAAACCCCACCACACCACCCCAGGTAAGATACAACGCAGCCGATATTGCAACCAGGGCCATAGTGGAGCGCACTTTCGGAGTGCTCAAGTCAAGCTTTCGCTCCCTTGATCGCTATGGTGGACAGCTACTATATGCACCCCCAGTAGTGTGCAGGATCATTGTGGCAGTATGTGTCCTGCACAACGTTGCAACACAGCATGGCGTACCGGTGGACATGGTGGTGCCCCCACATCCCCAACCACACGCACAGCCGCTGCGCATGGGAGGGGAAAGGGCATGTGGCGAGGCAGCCCGTACCCAGCTTTTGACCTCATTTTTCACCTAAACTCCAACCCCTGCGGAGTGCACACAGGTCTGGCACATACCAGGTCACAATCGATGATGACAAAGGGACAGTTAACTGTCGCTAACTTACCACCCTGAGAATGTGTCCATGGAAGCGCCACATTGTATGCATCCCTAGCTACTCAAACACAACCAATCCCATGTGACCAAAGAGAACACATTTAAGGCATTTCCCCTCCAACCCCCTTGCTAAACAGGGCATGAAAGGAGTGGCATGCCACCCAAACCCTCCCAACACTCCTCAACCCTGACTGCCACACCATACCATGGCATGCAACGTCAAAACATCCAATCATATGAAAACGGTGCCACAAATGCATGCCACCAGTCGTTCAGCAACAAAAGTCTGAATACCTTTTGCCATGCACACTGGACAATAGCAAATGGCCATATCGAACACTGCACACTGCACAGCACAGTGAGTGTGCATTGCATTGGTGAAAACCCCTCTGCACCATTTTCAAAAAAATGGCATACAACCAAATATTACCCTGTCATGCATGTACACGATTAATGATCTGAAGTGAACATGGATTGTCGTGACACAGCATGCATGAGAAGGCAATCTGGATGCAATGTAGTTGGGGGGGGTGTTGCCTAAGTGTATTCATCCATATGGACATGCCTAGAATATATGCATGTGAAATGAAGTGAATGCCAGTGTCTCGTACACAGCACATATGAACATAGCACCAAGGACCCCCCTGTGTCTCAAACCACACCCATCCCCTGACACTACATTGCATCAGCCATTGTCCAGTAGAACATATCTTGTACAGAGTACACCACATCGGCAATGGCAGACAGTGACCCATCAGTGATTCATAGAAATCGATTAAATGAACAACACACAAACTTCATCAAAGCGCATCAATGAAGAAGTGACTAAGGGAGAAGAACAGTACATTCCTACATGTCCTTCAAACAGTCCACAATGTGAGAATGAACTGGAAAAGCAGTACATATGACAATTGCCTGGACCAATAAGCTTAGGGAGGGAATGTAGGATGACATAACTAGCATCAACATTCCTATGTCTGGCGGGAATAGTCGCAGTGCAGGAGTCACATAAGGAGGGGAGTGACAGAAGAGGAGGGAAGAGGTGAGGAGAGTAACAAAACAAAAGACAAACTGTGGTAAGTCTACAAAGAATCAACATAGTGCTGGGGAGGCAGAGAAGAAAGACAGAAGGGAAAGGGGGAAGAGATGACCTGTAATCAGTGGTGGAGGGACTAATGATAAAATTAACTGTCAAAATAATACTTAAAATGGTGACGGTGGGGCGTGGAAGGACGGAGGCAGAAGGGCAAATGTCTGCAAAGAACAAGCGCCTACGTTCACCATGGTCAATGGCAATTGGACTAGTGGTTGAAGATGACAGCCAGAGTACAAGGAGGAGGCCAAAGGGTGGTGGAGAGGAAGAGGTAGGAGAGAAGGGAGGAGGAGGCCAAGCTCAAAATGACCAATGGGGAAGATGGTGAAAGAAAGCACACACAGGGGGCAGAGAGAAACCTGCAGGTGCAGGAGAGTAGGGGATGTGATGATGAAGGGGGGGAGACAGAGGGACACTGACAGGGGTAGGGGAGACAGGGGGTATTCAAGTGACTGAGAAGGCATGTGGACAAGTCTAGACAGGGCCACCTTAGTGGGCTTTTGATAGTGGTGGCGGGCTCAAGCATCCTGGTTGGCCGGATTGTCACAAGGGCCAAGTGCAAACAGTGGGGGGGGAGCAGGTCCAGGACACAAACAGACTATTTAAATGACAAACAATGTAGTCATAGCTCAGATGCCACATCCAAACACCAGCCAGGGCTGGGTAATGTCCAAAGTGGTGCTAGCAAGGAATGGGTGTTTGTTGAAATGCGTGGTGACAGGGGTAACTCAGAGTGCAGCCTTCATGTAGCATATCAAAATCACTGTGGGAAAACTGTCCCAATTCAACATTCTCAGCACATGGACCCCTCCCACCATCAGTGTGGTGTATGCAGCCAAAGGGTGCATGGTACCAGCTACAGCAGGAAGTGCATCAACATAGACATTCAATACATAACAAACATCTCAATCAGCATGATGAAATGCACAGTCAGCATAAAACTCACCAAAGTGAAGTGCAGACATGCATTGGAGAACCCATCTGGAATACCCACTAGGGGTGTACACACAAGTAGAACTGTAGGCTGGCCACAGACATGACGGAAGCCCAATGCCCATGTGTGATATGCTGTTACACCGAGCCATCCTTGCGAGCCCATGGAAAAAGGATGCAGGAGTAGCATATGTGTCAGGACCCCAAGCAAAACACATACACAAGACAAGCCTGAATGGGCCCAGCAGGAACATACAGTGGATGCCTTCCGATGCCACAAAGAACCACACTGTCACATGTATGCACAATAGACAAAATAAAATTGGAAAAAAAATATTCTAAAGAAAATACAAATAAAATCAAATAATCAATTGAAATAAAAAAAATGAAAAGAGCAATGAAAGAAACAAAAGCAAAATCAATAAAATAGAAGAAAACCAGAAAAAAACCCATAAAAAATCAAAAGCAAAGTGAAATCATTGAAAAAGAACATCAAAATAACGGAAAAATTAAATAAAATGAAAAATGAAAATTAAAAGTTAATATACTTACCAAAAACCATACAATTTGGATGAAAAATCAAAAATGGCCATATATGACCTGGGGGGTGGGGGGACACTCAGGAGGGGGGAGGTACAGGGTGCACCTCTATACCCACATGTGTAGATATCGAAGTATAAAAAAAAATACCTCACTGGTCTCAGCGCCTGCACGGCCCGACCTATGTGGGAGATAGGTTGTCATCGTCACCCTCTGGATCTGAATCAGAAGGTGGATGTGGTGCAGTTGACTCATCATGCCTTTCCACGTCTTGCCCCTCAATGGCAGCAAGCATGCGTTCTGGTATGCCAGGTCCTGGCAGGCAATGAGACTGAGGTCAGCATGCATTACCTCACGTGTCACACGTGCTTCCTCCTGCAGGCACTGATGTGTGAGACTAGAGTTCTGCTTGCATGGCCTCACATGACAAATGGAGTGACTCGTCGGCTTGCACAGAGTTCAGCCGAGATGGTTCTTTCAAGCTGTTCAAACCTGTCTTCTGTCCACCTACTCTGATCCATCATGAGGTCAGCTAGAGTAGATCGGAGGGCTTGTTGTTCCACCCTCAGGGCCTCACGGTGTGCCTCTGCTTGAGCATTAAGTGTTTCACGCAGCGGCACCATTTCAGCCCGGTGTGCCCTGTCATATGGTGTGATGCCCAGCTTGAGTGTGCGGCATGTGGACTGTGTAGCCCATTGATAGAGTACCATTTGCCTAACAGAGGGGAGGATGGAATGGGCCACACTTTCCATACCTTGAGCAATATTCTCAACTGCTCCCCCCTGTTGCTGTGCTATGGCAATCATGGAACGCTCCCACTCAGTTGAACCCGGTGGCACACGGCCACTGCGTTGCAAGACTCCACACCTGCTGGGCCCAAGGAGCCGTGGTCCTTGCTGGGTTGGTGCCGCCCGCGGCTACAGGACTGCATCCCTCCATCGACTTGATGCCCCAGGAACATGGCCAATTGGTGTTGAGTGTGACCGTGCACCCATAACCACCACAGGTGGGCATTCTAACCCTGCCTGGCCCCCTACTGCAGGTGTTGCAGACAGAAAACCACCCTACACAGGATCACCTACTGGTGACGACACATCATGATGCCGATCCGGCTCAACATAGTGGTCAGAGGATACATCAGAGCCTGACTCAAAGTCATCTCTGGACACGATGGCCTGGAGCACCTGTGCGTTCTCGTGGGCTGCCACCCCATGACCACCACTGGTGCCTGGTTGGTCATGTGAACTGACCACCGTGTCTGGGATGACATCTTCATCCTCTGCCGCAAGTGCGTCATCACCTGCAACATTAAAAAGAGAAACAAGAACACGCACATCAGCAGCACATACCACACACATACAGTTCACAACATTGACAGACAAATAATGAAACAGCCATATCATAGGCAAATCAAACCCCAACATGCATCGAGTAGCATTGCAATGCAGGGCCATCCCAAAAGCAGTAAAGGATGTGTGCAAAATGTGAATGCAACACATGTATTGCATGTTGCACATCACCTGCATCACACACAATCTCCAGAGGGCATACATCCATTGCCAAAATGAGAGATGGTAACAAATAATCAGTACCTAGCATAAGCATGTGTTACCACACAGATAGACACAGCTAGAAATGTACACGAGCACACCATGATACATGTAACATGCATGTTCATGTGCAGCAATCAACTATGCACAGTACATGTGTCAAAGGAGGCACCTACGCTAGTGCATTTCCATACTGTGATGGGAGGGACATGGGTACATACATGTCAGGTCAACATCACATAGCACCATCATGATTGCACGTTGAAGGGCTTAACTTGGCACATGAGTGGGTGTGTGTTGCAGTGCATGTGTAGCCCCTCAACTTACAACATCAAGATGTATGTAGTGATGAGAATATTCAAACATTATGGCAGTGTAACGGCAATTGCAGCCATCATGTGCAAATGGCATGCACCAGGTAGCATGGTTTCCGTGAAACACCCGCCCTATGGCCAATAGCAGGGAGGTACTGCATGGCAATGACATGTTCCACGCAGAACTGTGCATTGCCAGACAGTGTAGTTGTGCGTTTATTGCATTTCATCAGTCAAATGCCTCTACAGCCAGTGAGAAGTGGACATGATGGAGGAGAGTTGAGGAACCATCCATAGTACATCCATGCATGTAAAAGACAACACTAGTTGAAAAGTGGTCATGGGGCTGTAACTGGGGGAGCCATGGCCATGATACAGATGTGCACAGCTCAAAGACGTGTGTGATGACACACAGACCTACAGTGAGTATGACATGGCTGTCCAAATGAGATGACACTTGGATTATCCTGGACAAATACAACAATGAGCAGGTGGTGAAGGACACCTAGGGGCATACATGGAATGTACATGTAACATGATCCTGCACATATGTGCATGGGGAGCCACTGCCATCAGCACACTCAGAGTGAGCCACACTGCACCAAGGACAAAGGATGCTAATGACATCTGACATCTCATCAAGATTGCACACATACACAAGTGGCTCAGAGCACAAACAAACAAAGGGAGGGGAGCAAGGGAGAAAAGGAATTCAAAACAACTATCATACTGGGCACAGTGGCATACAGAACACGCTAGTGCATGGAGAAGGGATAAAGGGTTGAAGACCCAGGAAGGGGGAGAAGGGGAACGGGCCAAACAGAGGAGACCAAAGAAGGAAAATGAAGTGCAATGATAGAATGTCCATTCAAAAAGTGGTAGTGCTGCCAGCAAGTGGCAAGTGCAAGATGATTTGGACAGGGCAAATCTGATGAGTGCAGACAAAGAGTGCTCGACTGTATGGGGACAAGCACTGGACCCATTGATATGAGAGGCCTGTACGCAGTGCACCAGGGAGGCAGGGTGAGCAGGTACCTGATCCGATGGACAGAGTGTGTGCAGGGGCTCAGTGCCAACAGAGGAAACTGTTCAGCTGGGTAGAAGAGGGGCTAATGCAGGAGCAAGAAGGAAGGTTTTGAGGTGCAGAAGCAGATATATCTCACCTCCAGATTCAACATGGCCAGTTGGCTGTTCAAAAGTGAGCTCCCAGATGTACACACAGATCTGCTCCTACCTTATTTATTAAATTAACGACTGACCTTGAGGGAGTGTGGGGTAGAGGAGCAAAGGGCTCAAGGGGGGGAGGAATTGGTAGAGGAATTGTCGAAGGTATTTTCTACCCAGTCCCAAAAAACCTTGTGCACAATGCAGAGGGCCTGAAATAACATCCTTCCATCCACTGGTAGCCAATGAAGGGGTCACATAGCTGGAAAGATGGGATCCCAGGGCTTGAGGCCAAGGACAAATTCTTGAAGTCCTGTACCGGATTAGTGGTGGAGGCAGATCGAATATTGAATGAGACTGTCACAGTACCCCAACCTTGAATGAACTAGAGCTTGACAGACTGTGAGCATGTAGGAGAATGTTAGGGAGGACACAGTACCCTCGAGGTAGCGGAGCAAGAAGTTAATCCATTCCAAGATACGTCACAAATGTGTGTGTAAAAGGGATGTGTTGAGTCAAAGGTGACCCAGAGGTTCTTAGCCTTGCAGGTGGAGGCAGGAGGAGGACCAAGTGGGGCTGGCCAGAGATTGATGGCAAAGGATGGAAAAGGTGCATCGATGAGAAGGATGCCAGTGTTGCTGGCATTCAGACAGAGACCGTTGGTAGCACACCAAAAGAAAATGCCAATGAGGCTATCAGAAATAAGGGAGGGACAAGAGGTGGCCAAGGTCAGCCAGGAAATGAGTTGGTTGTCATCAGTATAGCACTGGCACTTGTACAAAAAATGAAAATGCAGTAGTAAGAGCTGCCACTAGCTCTCCATGAATTGGGGCCGAGAGGTCAGACCCCATGTGAACAACACAGGTGGTGAGGGAGATTGAAGATAGGAAAAAGCCTACTTGTAGTTGGGTGGGTCACACATGCCAAACACACATGTCATTGAGTTACACGCATCAATACTCACCAGATGATGCATCATAATTCATCCTCTCTCCCACTCCACGGATTTGTTCCTCTGGGATGAACTCTTAAGCAATCTCATCATGCTGACTGAGTTCATCCTCCTTTGGTGGTGGCCCACCACCAGTCACCAGAGACATGTTGTAATTTGAGGCACGTTTTTGCTTAGCACTGCGTCTGAGGTCATTCCAGCGCTTGTAGCAGTCCTGAGCTGTGCGCACCTGGAATCCCATGGATGTCACACCATCCGCAACATGCTGCCAGTGGATGCAACGCTGGTGATGTGTTGTATGGCACTGTGGGCCCACAAGTATATTGCCTTGGTGTTCCGACACGTAGCCCACAAAGAAGTCCAGTTCCTGATTGCAGAAAGGCTTCTTCCTTGATGTGCTGGAGGCCGGAGCCATGTCTGGGGTCCCAGCCTCTAGTGCAGGAGCACGCTTCCTCCTTTTGGACGTTGGTACTGACCCTGAGGGGACAATGTGGCCCTCATCAGTGGGGGTAGTGGCGCTGGTGGACTGGACCAAGGCAGTGGGTGTTGGTGTGAGACAGAAGGGATGGCTTGGGTCTGAGTCACTGCCGGGGTAGTGTTGGCTGCATCTGAACATGCAGTTACCACCACCTGGCTGCTTCGGGCAGCAGATGTCATAACTGCCCCAGATATGTGTGCCACAGTCACAGCCAGAGTAGACGCACATGAGCCCACCCTCCGGACAAGATGGAAATCGTCCTGGGAGTCCTCGTCACACAATGCAACATGCACTGCCTGACCCACAGCCCGGGTGGAGGTGTCCACAGCTGCACCTGCAGCTACGACCACCGGTGGGCCTGTGACAGCAGATGTAAATTGTTGTTGGGTGATATGGGCACCAGGTTGTGATGCAACAGCTGCATCTCCAGGAGCCACAGGGGGTGGTGGCATGTCTGCGACAGCACGTGGCTAGGCATCCCGTCCCAGAGGGGCACCCCTGCCTCTTCCACCCCTGTAGCCACCCTGGCTACCCTTGACTCCCTGTCCTCCCTGGTCTCCACGCCCACGTGCCCGACCATGTCCAGCCCTGGGAGGACACCCAGCTTTGCCGCCCTTAGCCTTTGGTGGCCTCCCAACCATGGCACCAATGGAAAATGGGCTATGGGAGGTTCACTGAACAATTGTCCTGGGCAATTGGCTAGAAGAGGGCAGGGTACTTGATGGAATAGGTACCCCAGTGCCCCTGGTAGGCTGTCTGTGACCCCTGGGGAGAAATGATGGGTTACACAACGGGAGGGTGGAGCACAGCAGCAGGGATCCCACCGCCAGCCAGAGACGCAAGGCCCAGCTCCCCTCCCATGTTGTCATCTTGTTGGGGAGTGAGGAGTCTGGAGCCGCGTCCGCGGCCGCAGCTGTCGAGAGTAGGTCCAGGAGGCGGAGGTCGGAGATGGACTCCTCAACAGCAGAAGGGACAGCTGAGACCCCACAGGGGCCTATGGAGGAAGATGGCACGGAGTCATCCAGGTTGGTGGGTGGTTTGGTTGAGGAGGAGGCTGTGGAAGGCCCACGCAAAGGGTCTGGAGGGGGGATTCCACTGGTGCTAGTGGCACAGTCCAGGGGCATGGACAGGAGGCAGCGCAGGCAGCCGCGGAGGTGCCTGTGTGTAATCCTGTCCCTGATCCTGTAACTGAATCATCCCGCACCAGCAGGGATGCCTTCGTCCAGACCCGTTTTCAGGGAGGGGATGCGCAAATAACAACTGGCCTTCCTCTCCCTGCGGACGTGGCAATCCGGGACCGTGTTGAGCCTGTCCTGGCTGGAGTGGCGTTGCGTCAACGTGGCATTCGGGATTACGTGCAGGGTTCTCGTGAGGACACTGCATGTTATTTTGGATGCCTCATTGACCACATCGACCTACTAGGACAGGTCACCAGTGCTGGGTTCCTCCGCTTGCTGGACCTTCTACCGACCCCCTCCTCAACTGAACCTGCTATGCGCCAGTCGTCCTCCGTGCCATCTTCATGCCCAAGTATCACCTGGGCACCCTGTGGAGCTGCCCCTGACCCAGCGGCCAGGCTGGTGGAGGACACATCCCTGCCACAGTTGGGAGTCGGAGGTCAAGCAGGGGTGGCCACCACATCAACTGGACCCCAGCAGGAGGAGGACGTGCAGGCATCAACAGGTAGGGCACATGCACGGCAGCAGCAGTCTCAAGGTGGGGGCGATGATGGCTCGGGGCCATCAACATCAGAGGGGCAGGCATCGGCCGGAGGGCAGGAGGACCCTGGATTGGGAGTGTCTTCTGTGTGGCAGCAGTTGGGGCGGCAAATAGATGCGGAGCGACGGCGGGTGGAAGAAGCACGGCTCACTAGGTTCAGGGTGGAGAACTCCATGCGCAGGACGTTGAGGCGGGCTGAGTGCCTAGAGGCAACTCGCAGGGAGTTGGAGGAGGCTATGGCTGCATCCCTGCGAGACCTCGAGGCCAGGGAGGAGGCCCGCCTCCGGGACGTTGAAGAGGAGTTCGATGATGCCCTGGCCCAGAACATCAACAAGTGAGCCATTGGACTTGCCCGCCGCCTTTGTAAATAGTTCTGTAGGTGTAAGTTTCCTTTCTATTTTTTTTTCCTTTGGGGCACATGGACTATGTCCCGCCTTTTTGTATTTTTAGGATTTAGGTTAGGTTTCCTTTGGATTGTTGGGCTCATGGACCCTTGGATGTTCATTTGTAAATAGATTTGGACCTGGATTTCATTTTCTTGGACCCACGGTGGAATACTTTGCTTTTATTGAACTTGATGGACGGACCCATTGGAGCCATTTTCGTTTGGATTTTATTGGTTACAGCATTCATTTTAATTTTTTCATTTTTGGTCTTCTGGACTTGTTATATTTTTTTATTATTGTGTGCTTTTGTTTTATTCATTTGGCTTATTCTTCAATACACTTTTTTCAATACTTTATTTGTGTGGTCATCTCTCATTTGTTTTGTGCATGTCAAAATGTGGTTTTTCACAGTCATGTGTCGCCATTGTGTGGGTCTGAGGGACATGTATTCAGGGGGATGCTGCTTATTTATTTTCTATCATGACATTGGGAATTCAATGTGGAGTGGATGGAATGCTTGGTTGGGTGTTTGGACTGGGGTGTCGTGGGGTGGGGTTTGGGTGGTTATAAGGGCTATGGGTCTGGAGTGTGATGATGTGTCAGGCGGGGGGACATGAGTCGGGGCCTGCTGGCAGGTGCCCGCCAATGGTGGGCGGGTGGGTGGGTGGGGGACATGAATTGGGGCCTGCCGGAAGTGCCCGTCAATGCTTGGGTGGGGGACATGAGTCGGGGCCTGCTGGCAGGTACCCATCTATTTTGGTGGGGGACATGAGTCTGGGCCTGCTGGCAGTTGCCCATCAATGGTGGGTGGGTGTTGGACATGAGGCGCAGCCTGCCGGCAGGTGCCTGTCAATGGGGGACATGTGTCGGGGCCTGCTGGCAGGTGTCCATCATTGGGGGTCAGGTGGGGGGACATGTCTCAGGGCTCCCAGGTGCATGGTGCCATGTGGGATGCCTGCGGGGCATGCCCAGGGGTGTAGGGTGCTTCCCTGTGGTATGGGCTGTCTGCTGGGCATGGGGAGGGGGTAGGGACACACCAGGGAGGGCCCACACTGCCAAATTGGATGTAAAACTCCCTGTGCACCCCTCAGAATGCATGTACCCCTCACGTGCAAGCAAAAACGCATTTAAAACTCCCCGCGCACCCCTCAGAATACCCGTACCCCTCTTGTGCCAGCGAAAACACGTGTAAACCTCCCCGCGCACCCCTCGGAATACACAAACCCCTCTCCTGCCAGCGAAAATGAATGTAAAACTCCCTGTGCACCCCTCAGAATACACGTACCCCTCTCGCACCAGCAAAAACGCGTGTAAAACTCCCTGTGCACTCCGGTTAGAATGCACGTACCCCACATGCGCCAGCGAAAACGCATGTAAAACTCCCTGCGCACCCCTCAGAATACACATACCCCTCTTGCACCTGCGAAAACGCATGTAAAACTCCCCGTGCACCCCAGTTAGAATACACGTACCCCTCATGCACCAGCGAAAACGCGTGTGAAACTCCCCGCGCACCCCTCAGAATACACGTACCACTCATGCGCCAGCAAAAACACGTGTAATACTCCCTGCGCACCCCTCAGAATACATGCATGCAGCCCATCCACCCTCCCATGCCCCACAGGCAGCCCATCACCCCAATGCATGCCCCAAAGGCAGCCCACACCACAGGGGGGACTTTTCCCATGCATTTCACCTGACGCAGAGGGGTACGTGTATTCTGAGGGGTGCGCGGGGAGTTTTATACGCGTTTTCGCTGGCGCGAGAGGGGTACGTGTATCCTGAGGGGTGCGTGGGGAATTTTACACACGTTATTGTGGTTGGGGGGTTGTATGCTGGTCCACTGGCCTTTGCGCCATGTACTGGATTTGTGCGATGTTTTTGGCACATGGGGCGGGGCTGGGGGCATAACTGCCGCTGCTGCAGGGTCGCCACTCTGCGCCACGGCTGGTTATGGATGTTAAAATCCATGAATAAGCTGTGTACTGAAATGGGTTTTGGCGCACGCGGCTGACGCAGGCTGACGCACGGGCACACTGTGCGGCAGCCGCGTGCGCCACTTGTGCGCCATATTCTATGAATTACCCCCTAAATCCCACCGCACATTGAAGTTAGCATGTGGCATGAGATCACTTTAAACATGGTTTGAGAATAATTGGTTTTGGAATAGTTGTGTGTACATTGTTATTAGACTTTCACAGAATTATAGAAATTGACAAAATAGATAATTGATGAAGCTTTACTAGTCAAATAGATTGATAGGATCCCTGGATTCTAGTTAGTCTTGATCTACAATATATTGAACGATGGCGACAAGGTCTCCAGCCAAGTCCCCAGAGTTTCTTACACAGTAGATTTGATCTCGCGCAGAATAAAACCATCAAGGCTGGGCTGGTGAATACGTGGTCCAGGTTTCTTCCAATAAAAGGATACCATGAGCTGTGAGAAATGTCCACTAATCTGCAACATTTATCTTAAATACGAACCCAGCCACATTCCTCAGAAGAGGCATTCCCGTTTCCTTCCGGGGTAGTTTTTAATACTTGCTCTGGAGGGTAATCCCGCTGCATCACTCCTAATTTGGGAGGGAGTGAAGAGATATCTTGGCATAGATTGCAGGGAATTTCCATTCTTTGTGTTTTTGAATAGGCAGAACAAATTCATTTCAGAGGGCTGAACATCCAAATCCACAGTTGTCCTCCCTTCTGGGATGGCAAAAGGACATTTCTCTCCCCCACCTTTGTTGTTATGACTGTATTTTCCAATCCCCTTTTCCTGATAGGAGGGTGTTTTTCCCCTCCCATCTGTTCAAAGAAGGGGCCTATGTCAATATTACCTTGAATCCTGAAGTAGGATGGAATGAGACATTGGGTCTCATTACAAGTATGCCGGTCCGGAAATAGTGGTGCAGCTATATCAGTACCGGCACATTTTTCCGGACCGGCATACTCAGAGTCACGATGCCGGTTATACCGGAATTGCAAGTGACCCACTGCATCCGGCAACACCATTGCCAGTATCTGCAGAGACACGTGGCAGCCGTGCCTGAGATACTGGCCTGGTGTAAGTAAGAGCACATTCCGAGATGCAAGGACACGCAATCACCGGTATGTACATGCCAATAACAACGTGAAAACGATGCCGGAAACACTGGCATTGTGGACCAGGCATTAAGTGGACTCTGGTGTGTAGAAACATGCCACAGGTGCTGGAAATCAGCACAGATGGACTCAAGGGGCTGTGAGCACAAAAGGACCACTTCAACACCCCACACCCCTTCCAACACCACAATGTTAGCAGTAGCTGTAGCTGTACTGGAGCTGGAGGCCCTGCCTGCAGAGCTATTGATTGAAGAGGCACTGAGGCGGAGGATGCAGCGGAGGCGCTTGAGGAGAAGGAGGGCTATCATGGTTCAGCAAATCTCCAATGTCCAGCAGGTTGCAGCCTGCAGGCAGCCACCCATCCCTCGCTTAAGGGCCACACCATTCAACCTCACCCTGCACAAATCCTCACCCTGTACCGGTAAGACAGGGACACCATCACCACAATAGTGGACCTGATATATGATGACCTGGTGAGCCTCATTAATATACGCAGAGCCACCCCCCTTACTGAAGGTCGTGTCTGTGCTACACTTCCTTGCCACAGGCACATAGCAGCACACAATGGGTCAGCTGCATGGTATCTCGCAACCCTGTTTCTCCCGTGTGCTCTTCCAGGTGCTTGATGCACTCCTCAGCCACTTACGAGAGCACACCAGCCTACCCCGAACTGCTGACTGGGTGAATACGACAAAAATAGCCTTCCATCCCCTTGGAGGCAAGCCTAATGTCATTTGTGCGGTGGACTGCACACATGTTGAGCTTGTGGCCAAGCATGTCATGGAGGCAGTGTACCACAACAGGAAGCTGTTCCATTCACTGAATGTTCAAATGGGGTGTGATGCCACCACCTCATCACCCATTGCTGCACAAGATTCCCTGGCTCAACACATGACTCCATGGTGCTGCGGAACTCCATGCTGCCTGTGTACATGGCACGACGCGCTGGACATTGATAATTGGCTGCTGGGTGAGTCCAACTACTAGGCCCTGTGCAGTGTTGAATTTCGGGGTGGGGGGGCAGCAACCAGCATAGCACACCTGGCTGCTGGGTGAGACCAACTACTAGGCCCTGTGCAGTGTTGAATTTGGGTGGGGGGCAACAACCAGCATATCACACCTAGCTGCTAGGTAAGTCCAACTACTAGGCCCTGTTCATGTCCCAGTATCACACCCATGACCAGTGGATGTGCACACTGCATTCTTTAAACCAGCATTACTCCTACTGCAATCTTCTGAATCAATTAGCAAACCCCTGTGAAGGTGCACAGAGGCCACACAGGGCGTTAAAAGGCAAAGGTAGATGAAGAAAATAGCAAGGTAAAATCGTACCCACAATTGTCAAACCAGTAAACTGCAAACATTGAAGTGGACAGGATCCCACTAAGCGTTGTGATTGCATGTAATGTGCAAAGGTGTAGGTGTAAGTCTTGGTGCAACACAGCAGTACCATGCCAGAGTGAAACGCTTTGACAGCCGTGCCTCCATGCATGATGAATATACAGTCCATTCATAACTACATCTATATGTATTCCGTACAGCAACCTCCTAAAAACGACATGTGCCAGAATTCACCACACCATTGTGACTACAACAGCAAGCAAAACACAGTCAAGCAATCACCCAACTCATGATGCAAAGTCACAGAATGCATAGGCTACCACCCCCAAAAAATCTTCTTGCTGCACACACATGTGACTGGTACAGTATGCCCATCAGTACCGGATGCATGTCTTCATTACGGATACTTAGAAATTCAATGCATTTATGCTGAAAGTCTCAAAATTCAAAATCACTGAAAGAAATATCCTCTCTAATATATGATTATTAGAGGGGTTACCCCCAACCACCGCCTCCCACCCCTAAATACCCTACCCCACACAAACACATTTCATCAATATGTGTTATTGTCATATGAGTCACGACACATGTCTATATAGAGAATTCGTCATGAAGACTGCATACCCTTAGTAGCACAAAACAACACCGGCACATAATGGAAATGCTAAGAATACCGTGGTACATGGAAATATAGTAGATTTTCATTTGTGACACATAACTGACATACATCAATTCCATGTGTGTCAGTTGCATGAGAAGTGATGTAGCTCATGTAGTGTATGAATGGTCCATGTGAATGCAACTGCACAACACACACCCCACATGCATACTGACCAAGTGGCAGCTAAACTCAATTCCGCTTCTGCATGTTGTTCTTCTCAGATGTACACTATTCAGCCTGTGCAAACATGACAAAACCAGAAAATTGACATGTACCCTTTCTGTTGCTCCCATGCAGGTGATGCTGGGTATCCTCTGAAGACATGGTTAATGACCCCTGTCAGGCAACCCCACAACATGTACGTACTCGCTGCACCATCGAGCAGACTTTTGGCCTGTTGAATGCCTGGTTCCGCTACCTAAGCTGATCTTGGGGAGCACTGATGTACAGCCCTGAAAAGGTTGGAAAGATTGTGCTTGCATGTGCCATCTTGCACAACGTGTGCCTCTGGCGCAAAGTCCCCCTGCACCCTGACATGGACATGCTGCGCCCAGAGGCCGAGGAGGACACTGATGATGAGGCGGCTATTGGCCAACGCCGTGAGGGCAGGGATTGACGTGCCACACGTGGGGAACTTATTGATCACTACTTTTAAGCACCTGTTACACACACGGCACAGGACATTGAACACACTGGGCACTGGGCACTGCACAGGAATAAATGCACTCACACTGAAAGATCAATGTCCAGTCATGATTTCTAATACCAACAACAAATATATTGTAATTTGAAATAACCCTCCTCACACACACACAATCTGTGTCCTCTTTACGTCCACTTTTAGGCTCAGGGGTGCGCCCGTCTGCAGGGCGAGTCAGCCACTCCAATTGACGCTTTGAGCTGTTTTGAATGGAACTTCCAGTGGTCGAACTTGTGGATGGTGCCAGTGGCATGGGCATGTGCCGGTGATCCATGAGTGCCTGCACCAACACGGATATGGACTCCACCGGGGATGACATTACCCCATTCCCCTCCCTCACACACTGTGCCAGATGGTAAATGGCTCCTGTGGCTCTGCCCTGCGCCGGTGTGGTCCTCCTAGAGGTGGCCTGAAGTGCCTCCCGCATGAGCTGGGCCTCTTGCAGGTGTTGTTGCACCATTGTGGCCAGCGATTCCAGCGTGCTTCCATCCAAGACAGGCGCCCCTCAATATCCCTAACATTGCGTAGGGGTGGTCGGTTGTGTGGGCTCATTTGGCCCAAAGGACTGAACCCCTCAGCCTCCGAATAGCTCTGGTTGCTATATACACTTTCAACTCCATTGTCGTCCCCAATGTTGTCTGGTGGACCCCTTTGCGGAAGGAGTGCAGGTGCCTCCTGATGGGGTGGTGAATGTGCCACAGGTGCCTCCTGATTGCATGTGGGATGTGCCACAGGTGCCTCCTGGTGGGGTGGTGGATGTGCCACTGGTGTGTTATACATGTGACTGCTCCCTATGGCAGTAGCTGCGTTGGTGATGATTTAGCGGGGTGGGACATGGTGGATGGGACGAGTGGGCCACATGTATGATTGATGTGTGCATCTTTCCATCAGCTGGTGGTAGAGGTACGTGACACTGATGTGACTTTGGGCATGTGGTAGCCGAGTTGTGACAACAGCAGTAGTGCAGTGTCAGGGGGATGCGTGTCTGAGTGCCTGCGACCGCTGACACCTTACAGGACACCACCTCCCACATGGCCTTTTTCCGCAATTGTATTTCCTGCCGTAGATCAGTACTGAAGACTTCTTCTGCTTTCTCCACTAGCCTGTCCGCAAGCATATTAAGTTCAGCCTCGCTGAAACACGGCTTGCACCTCTGTGCAGCTGGTTGCCTTGAGGACATGTCTCTGGTACTTTGTCAGTGGTTAGGATCTGGCTCTGACTCCTGTGCACTGAGGATTGCAATGGATTGTGTTTCGTTAATGGCCGCCGGGACATTTCCTGTTCTGCCGATCATGTTATTTCCGGTCACGGTAATACTGGTACTGGTAACAATGGTGCCGGTAGGTCCGGGAGCGCAGAGCCAGAATCGGAGTCAGCAGCAGCGAGCCTGCTGGTATGGGAGTTTTTGGGGGAGTTTGTTTGTGTTACCGCAATGCCGGTGCTACCGTTTCTGGCATGCTGGAATGTGTGTGCATGCTGACACGGAATCAACTGTTGATTTCGGTGCAGCTGTGCCACACGGACACGGTACCACCGGCATGCCGGTAGTTTCCAATTTTCTACCGGCTAACTTGTAATGAGCCCCATACGCTTGATTTTACAGTCAGCATATCCAGGGCTATCCATTTTCAAGCCCCCCCTAGTCTTTCCACAGTAGTAAGCAGTTGCTCCTCTATATAGTCTAGGGGCAGGTGTCTATGACCTGTGTCTCTCCAAATGTTTTGGACTATTCCTCCCATGATGGCCAGGGCTGATGGGAACTGTAGTCCAAACCACCTGGACAGCCAAAGGTTTCAGACCTCTAATAGGGGTCTGAGTCTGGCATGGGTAGACCCTTAGCATACACAACATACATTTCTACCAATATGCAATCGACACACAAATATATTTCCAATGATGGTGGGGGCGTGTCGGGTCCACTGTGGACATAGTCATCAGTGGAGGGCTATGATGTTGCTTGGGTTCATTATGCTCATTGGGTATTCCACGTGCAGGGGCTGGGTAGGATCTCCAGGGTGCATGCATGACCGTAGAGCGAGATGTGCAGAGTCAAGTTGTTCAGGTTATGTTCAGGAGAGATTAATGAAGTCACAATTAAGAGTGACTGCAGTGATTACTATTTTCCCTAAACTCCCCCATCCTATCCAACTATGTTACCCTAACCCTTGTTCCGATTGTCCCTAAATCCCCCCACCGTTCCACAACATATCCCTAATCCCCCTTCCCCTAATTGGCTGCCTCATGGTCACCTGTGTGCCTAAAACTAGGAACCCTTGCTAACCAAGGTGGGAGGGGTCATTCCCATTTGTCTTCTGTGGTTTCGTGAGGGGGTGTTGACATTGTGTCAACACCCTCAAAACCTGTCTCACCACCATCACCAACTGGATGGCCACCTACTTCCTCAAACTCAACCCTTCCAAAACAGAATACCTCCTCATTTGCCCGTCCATATACAAATCCAGCCTGACCCCCTGAATCCACAAACTGGCCACAGACAAGCCACACATGCCCCTCGTTACCCCTGTCAAACCCCTTGACTTCAGCATCGACCCCACCTTTTCTTCACATACAGCAAACCTGCTGTCACTAAAACATGCAATCTACAAATCTTACTATTACTTATTCCGTTTGCAAAAAAGTGATTGCATTTTGTGCTGCATCATGCAGGCAAATGTAAGGTTTTCAACTGAAGTAAGTGTAGAGGAACAGTTAAACACATCATCCCTATCTCCGGCACCCTCACCTCCGCCATACTGGAACAGCAGGAGAAGAGCCCTGTGTGAGAGGCCAGGTATCATCCAATACCGGATCGAGATTATGATAGACGATATGCACTCAGACAACCGTATCGAATGTACCCTCACACTGTGAGATGGTGGAAGGATGTCTGCACACACCATTGGACATCATAGATCTATAAGTAAAATCTGACAAGAGCAGAGTGACATCATCGAGGAGAGATACTGAGACTCACTGAAGCGATATGCAAATACTTAAGAATAACTGGAGTAACAAGAGAAACATGATGAAGAAATGATATATGCAAAGAAGATGAAGTAATCAGTGTATACACGCAGAAGCGCAAGGTAGATGAGATATGTAGACACTTGCTGCAGAGGAAAACATAATGTGGCTAGAGCGGCCATGATGGAAAGATGAACGTCGGACATGTACTAAAACCAATCAAGCTACCTCAGAGACAGACCAGGGCTGCAGAGTCAGGAGATGCTGGAAAAACAGCTTTGTGTGAGGAATAAAGAAGAGCCTATTGGACTGTGATCAAGGATGCTACTTCAATGAATAATTGCATTACTATTTACTGGCATTAAGGTAGAGATCATCAGCAGCACAACATTCCTGAATTGCAGCCAGACAGTCTTGTATGAGCGAAGAAGAAGAGGTGGTTGAGGGGAGCCTCAAAGAGAGCTTGGTGTCATCCGCATAATACTGAAATATGGAGCATAAAGTAGTGATGTGGTGGGCAAGAGGTGCCAGGTAGTGGTTGAAAAGCCAGGGAGAAAGGTTAGGCCCCTGGGGAACACCACAGGTAGAGTGAGAGATAGAAGAGATGAAAGACCCCAGTTGGACCTGAGAGGGTTGGTCAGTGAGAAAGGAGGTCAAACAGATCAGGGCCTGATCAGTCATACCCAGGTTGTTGTGGAGGCGATTGAGCAGGATGGCATGGTTGACCATGTCCAAAGTAGAGGATAGATTGAGGAGAATGAAGACAGAAGGGAGATCAGAGTCAATATTGGAGAGCAGGACTTCACAGGTGTTCTCGAAAGCAGTTTCCATGCTTCTGGCAGCTCTGAAGTCAGACTGGTGGTCGTGGAGACAACCAACAGATTTAGCATGCAGATTAAGCTGGGAGATGGCCAGCATTACCTGGAGTTTTCCCAGGAAAGGAGTGAAGGAGATCAGGCGATAGTTAGCCGCAGAGGAAGGATCGTCTACAGGCTTCTTTAGAAGGCGGTGCACAAGGGAGTGGTTAAGGGAGAGGGGAAGTTCTAGTGGCAAAGGAGTGATTGCAGGAATCAGCTGGAGCAAGGGTGTTGATGTGGTCCTTGATGGTTCTGGATGTTCAGGGGAGAACCTGCTATGACTTGACTTTCATAGATCAGAGTTGCCTAGAAAAATCATAAGGGGTGAACAGGGTAAGTAGGGGAAAAGAGGAGGAGAGACGGCCTCAGATGGGCCAGGGGTGGCAGAGGAGGAGGAAGAGGAGGTAAATGAAGAGAGGGTGGACAGGATGTCCTGGGTTTAAGTGGTGAAATGAGAGGACAAGGCCGTGCAGAGGGCTTGGGAGGAAACAGGAGAGTTAGAGACTGCGGCAGGATTGGCCAGCTCCTTGCAGATTTTGAAAAGTTCATCTGAGTTGTTAGATTCCGCAGAGACATGGGCTCTCTTCTAAGAGAGGACAAAGAGTCTGCACTGCCCTTGGAGCAGGCCAGCTTGTTGGAGTGTGTGCCTGATGCCCTTCACTACCTCCCCACCGCCCTACACTTGCGTTTAAGGGTATCGAGGGCAGAATCGTACCAAGAGTTGCACTTGGATTTGGGCTTCAAGCAGATCCTCATGAAAGGGCAAGGGCATCCGTAGTGTTAGAGATACAGAGATGAAGGTTAGAGAGGGCTGTGTCAGGGTGTGAGTCAGCCAAAGGTGCAGGAGAAGGAGAGAAAGTAGCAGTGAAAACCTCAACTGACACATGCTTCATGGGTCGGATGACCGAGAAGGTAGGTGGTAGTGCTGGAGTCAGCTTGACCTGAGGTATAGAGAGACAGGTAGGAGGAAATGAGAAAGTGATCACTCTAAGAGAGAGGAGTGGTGACAGGGTTAGAGAAGGGGAGGTCTCAGGAGAACATAACATCCAGGGTGTGTCCTGCAGAGTGAGTCGGGCCAGAGCGACTGAATTTTCCTATGAAAATATTCTCTATGTTTTACCTGTTCAGATGCTGACACGTCGGGAAGAGAACTGGACAGGAAACTCTCCTGAAATTGAAAAATAACACTAAAAGAGAATACCATATTTTTCTATACACCAGAGGCTAAACCGCCTATAGAGTCCCTGCTCTCTTAGAGGAAAAACCTATTTGGGCGCAGTTAGATACAGGAAGTAGGGAATCTGCAATAAGAACTGATTTACTTCCTCTGGATGGAAATCAATTGGACAAAAATACTTTGAATGTATTCATAGCCATACGGAGGGACATCCTCAAACTCAGATCACTGTTACAATTCTGGGAAAAAGAGTAGATTTGCTATTGGCTGTAATTTCTGATCTACCCACCCAACTAGTATTAGGAAGCAATATTCTACACTATAACCAATGGATCTCCCAAGTAGCCCAAAAATGAATTAAACTAAACACAAATACTGTTATTTCAGAAGGATCTAAAGCAATCATTGTTGATGCCGATTTTGCCAATCCTGAAAAAATTCGGAAAAAGGCTAACAAAACATCCCTTCCATATTCTTCACTTTTATTTATGGGAAAAGGAAAGGCCCTGTTTGGGATTGGGAAATCCAAACTAAGAAACCTCTTTCTTATATGGGGGAGGCTATTGGTTTTCAGCAAATCAATGACCCTAGAGCGGGAGGTCAGATCGTTAGGGGGAAGTTATGTGTTGAATCCTATGGAGTCATCACTGCTCCCCAGCAAAAATCTCCTCCCATGTGGCCAGGGGAGGCTGCTGCTACCTGATCCTGACCCTGGGGGTGGTATTATGAAGGAGGATCACGTGGGAGGAGAATGTTGTCAGAAAAAAGTGGTGACCCCATTAGAAGGGATGCAGTATTCTTTCCTTTCAAGAGAAGAAGACTACATAATTCCAAATTTCTGTATAGCTTGTTGTCAATATACCAGTCCTTCCCGTAGTAAACTCCAAAAAACTATTTTTGAAAATCATTCTAGGCACAACATCATTCATACCTCAAACACTCATAAGACACACTTAGTATCTCCTTTCTCAAATGGTTTTATGAATTGAAATTCTGAACAATATCACATTGGAAATCATAGAAATAATGTGGACTCCAATTGCCAGAAAACCTTAGGTACTGAGATGAGGAAGATGAGTACGGAGTTAATACCGATCAGAAGAAACACAAAGTCAAGCGTGCAGACTAGTTGTTTTAGGGAGGCCCGAGTGAGTGGGTCATTTAAAGATGGTACCCGCATCCAGATCAAGGGAACCAGAGAAGAAGGAAGCCGAGCCGGAGGTGAGAGAAGCTGAGCCGAACTGCAATGCGGGGAAGCACCGCACTGGGGAAAGCGGACGCTTCTACTCTCCTGATCTCAAGCTTGACTTACCCATGTAATGTGAGGCCAGAGCGTATACCACAGGCACTGGTAGAGGGTGGTCATGGAGCCGACAGCAGTGGCAGAGTTGTCGAGAACAAGGATGTGCAGAGAAACAGCAGACATGCTGGCTGGAGAACGCAAATCTGTCCAGAAAGCTGGAAAGAGAAAGCCTGTTTTGAAGCCAGAGCTTCATCGCAGCCACGTGCCACATGTTGGGAATGTGTCAGTACACCAGTGAGTACACCTAGACGCATTGGGGACCCCAGGGCGTACCGACAGGCATGTGAACAGTGAAGGATAGTTGAATACCGACCAATTGAAATACAAAGACAGAATTTAAACAAATCTCCATACATGAGATGTCAGATGGGGAAAGTTGGAGCAAGCATTACCCTAAGCAAATGAGTGTAATGAGAATATAAAAAGACAAAACTCGAACAAGTGTGCGGAAAGTTGGGACAGGTAGTACCTAAAGCCAACAAAGTGGAGCACAGTAAAACAATTCTGCTGCATTAATGAACAGTAAAGAAGAAGGCCTGATGAAAAGGAACACACCAGGACGTGAACATTGGGAGGCAAGATACCTGGCAGGAGAGTATACCAAGGGATCTATCTGTAAGACCTAGATGAAAGGGACTTCCTGGCAGGAGAGTATACCAGGAGGTCCAATAAAGTTGCATCAGTAGTTGAAAGATACCTGACAGGAGAGTATACCAGGGAATCTTTGAGACTCAAAAAGAGGATTCCTGGCAGGGGAGTATACCAGGAGGTCCAATTAAAGTTGTATAAAGAAAATAATTTATTTTTCAAAATATATGGTAACGAAGTATACCAGAGACAATTTTGCCATCCGTAAGGTACTGTCATGTGAAAAAGACATGTTTGCCATCCTTAAAGAACAGTCATGTGAAAGAGAAACTTTTACCATTCTTACGGAACTGTCATGTGGAAGAGACACGTTTGCCATCCTTAAGAAACTATTTTTGGAAAAAGACAATTTTGCCACCCTCCCTGAGGCATCCAGGGGAAGGGAAGCACCCTCTGGAACTAAGGATTGTTTTTGTAGGATTTATCTACTTGTTTTATTACCACTTTGTATGACACCTACATCAGAGACAGTTTCATTACACTTGTAGTTGTTCATTTATAGTGTGAGTGTCAGATTAGTATGTTTTGGACACAAACACAGTGTATATAATTTTGAAAATGAATCATAGACTGATCTTTAGTTTTAGTTTCCTGGGTAGGGAAACTCATTTCAGGATAGGGACCGAAAGGCCTTTATCCAACATTTCTATTTTAATCAAAATGTCTGATGTTGAAAATACTACAACTTTGTGTCCACCTCTCTTTTCTGACCCCTCACACCAGGGTCTGTCCTTATGTCAGTGCCACCCTGAAGCTCCAGATCAGACCATTTTTCTACTGTCTTGTCATCCTGCATATCCTCTACAATCTGGCAACAGACCAGCGACGGCACTTAGTTGCGTCCAGTACTCCCTTATTCCTCCAATACTTTTGTTTTCCCTTCAATTGATCATTACAATCTTCTGATCTAACAATTTTTTAACCCTTTAAGCTTCAATTAGTTCTGCCTGTCAGTAGACTCTTCAAAATATTTGGCATATACCCTGCCCCCTCTCTGTATCTGGCTCACTTGATCTTTTATCGCCTCCAAGAGGCACTCCCAAGTTGCCAATTTTCCCAAATTGAAAGTTCCCGCCAACCATGTCAGACTTTGAGAAAGTCACATGTACATACAACATATGATAAGCAGATGTACCCTTTGCTGATTCGGCACCTGCCTTGACTGCCCTTTACCCATGTCACACTCTCGTTTTTAGGACCACTCATTCACAACCCATCTGCCCCTGTAACACACATACTGTGACTCCACTTTCTATGCAATCCTGAGAGGGACGGGGTATGGAAGACACAATGCTATAGGGCCTTGAAAAGCTAGAGCTCTCACACTGAACTTGCCCCATCAAGCTCTACATATATATTTGAGCTGTGCTAATTCCCTATTCCCATGGCCTTTACCCCATTATTTCTTCCCGTTTATCAGACACTGACCGAGATTAACAGAGATCATTCTGACCATTATTCCCCTGGAAGTGGGTGCTAGCCAATCCGGATGATCGGAAGGCGGGCTGTATTATGCGGTACAAGTGTGCCTTCCAAGCAGCCTGGGTGATGCTTGCCAGGGCCTCCTTCCCTTGCCCGCTCCTCCTTTCCTTCCCCACTTCCACCCTCACCTCTTGAGTGCTAAGAGTATTTATTTAAAAAAGACGTCAGGTCATCAACATAAAAAAACAAAACTTGTGATCTACGTGAGCGTTGCTGTGCCACACTACAAGGTACGTTTTCTTTTTGAAAGGGGAATACACGGGTGCTAATGGCGATATGCCCCTCGGCAGTGGGACGACTCTGTCGGTGACAGCATGCCGCCCAAGTTAAGGACCCGAGCGAAAGCTGACAGTAGTTTGCCCGAGTTATATCAAAACTCAACACACATATCACTCAAAGGATCATTACAATAAGCCAGGTAAACATTAACAACAAAACCAAATAACCAACCCAGAACTTTCAATCCGCATTAGAATAACCTGGAAACAAATCAGCGTTGTATTTAGTCATCGTATTTAGTCATCGTAGAAACCCTTGGCTCGCCTGAGCGGCCCACGTCAGTGCACCACTTTCACTCAAACTTCTCGAGACCACCCAAGGTAGTTTTCCACTCGGAATCCTTACCTCTCAGTTGGTTGTGCACAGGGGCATTTCATTGGAGCTGGCCTGCACAGGTGCAAGAGTGCAAGACACAGCACCAGAATTGTCATAGCAGCCTGGCTCATACATGAATTTTGGGTGATTACAAACAAATGTATTATATTATTTGCATACCAAGGAAAACAGCAATGTGCACCTCACGAGACCTGACCAAACTGACCTGCCACTCCCTCCAGACCCCCTTCTTTAAAGACTACTGAGACTAAGGACCTGAGACAATCCAAAAAAAATACTACACGACCTACTGGTACACTGATCCCACCTTCCACCAAAACAATAAACCAATTCAATGTATGTGTTCACTTCTGCTTGCAATGTTATTGGCGACTTCTGGTCTGCAAATACTTACCAAGAGACAATGGGCCTGATCACGACTTTGGCGGTAACACCGGCGGTATTACTGCCAGTGGTATTAGCCCTACCGGCGAACTCCCCGGCGCTAATTGCGCCGGATCACGAGTTCGGCGGTAATGTAATTCCCCATTGAGCCCATTCAATGGGGAAAATTTGCGTGAATTTTCAGCGGATTTCCCCCCAGTTCAGAGCTGGGGGGAAAACCGCCAAAGCCATGATCTGGCGGACCCTTAAATGCGGCGGTAATAGCGCTACCGCCACATTTAAGGGTTGCCGGCAGACTCGTGATGAGGCCCAATGTACCTTCACCCCCATGACAACTTCCAGTCGCTTATGAGCAACATTTTTACTCATATCAGTCCATGCTGGTTTAAACCGCTGTGGTGTGGCCTTCGTCTTTTGTCAAGTATCCTCATGCAGATAACGCTTTCCAGTGCAGTTCATAAAGCGCGTACTGAAACGAGTCCACAGTCATGCAAAGCCAATTTGGGATAGGGAAATCTAAGTGTTCTCTAAAGGAAATAGAAACCCTGCAGGTGGTTGTTTTAGGGGCAGGCCCAACTTTATCCAGTTCATGATCAATATCCTGTGAGTGGTCAGAAATCGGAAGCAGACAACTTTGTGAGAGATTTTCAAAGTCAGCCATTTTATTTAATTAAACAGGTTGGTTAAATGCCTCACTACCACTACCCTAACAAGGATTCCCTGCCTAAAATAAACTAAAGGAAATACTCTTTCGACGGATATCTGGCCCTCACACTTGTATATTCAATAAATTAATAAGGAAACATATGTCATTCAACAGAAAAATATAATGTATCATCAAGTTAAAACTTAACCAAAGTCTCTTCTGGGTACAATTTCCCTTCCTCAGATTTGAGCTGCGTTTCACTCAAATGTTCCAAAGGTCAGGTAGGAAATCTGATCCTTGTCCACAAAGTTCCAACACAGTTCTTGGTAATTTCAGTGCAACAATAAAGTTACGCCCCATCAATAATATTTCAATGAAAAGAACAGTCTTCAAATATTTCTTTCCCAGTAAACCAGAATAATTGTCTTTGTCAGGGTGACTTGTCGAATCAGAGCTTCTAAAGAACCACCATGCTTCAAATGTCACATTATATAGTTAATTTCTTGTTGTCACAAAATAATATTGGTTGTCACACTTCAACTCTTCATCAAAAGTTGCACTGTCTTCACGGGTGCTTTGTTCACTCACATGCCAAGCCTACAAGTACCACAATACCTGGTTTACTTCTCATACCAGGTGTGTTACCACTACTGTGATGAACTTCGGGTTTACTCGCCTGCCCGACTTACACTAAATGAAATGTACAACAGTGTTCCCTCTCATCCTGGGACAAGAACAGCTTTGCAGTGTTAGACAACATACATTGTTGTAGAGGAGCCGCTGCATGCCTCTGCAGGAAGTCCCGCCCCCCTGCCTCCCATGTGTTGGAAGCCTGAGACTGCACCATGCTCAACATCAGCAGTTATGCCAATTCCGCAGCAAGTATTCGGAAGAAGGTATCCTCTGATAAAACCATATCAAATGTATCCCCGAAGAGACGATCATCTAAGGGAGGAACTCCCTGAAGGAATATGAAAAAGTGTGGAAGAGAAGCCAGTGACATCACCAGAGACGAGCGTGACACACTGAGAATACTGCCTGAAAATAATGTATGGATCTTACCGAAACTGATGATGAAGTTAAGAATCGAGTAACCTTTAATATGCAGAAAAGAAGATTGCATGCATGCAAAGTGCAGAAAATGTAGGCTGTTCAATGACTCTACAGATGCTGAAACGCAAGTAGACTAAGTGATCATAGAAGCTGGCTACATGTAGTGAATAGACTGCAGGCGAAGCCACCATTGTATAGAACCTGGACATCGGTGTCATGAATTTAGTAAGCCAGGACCCATGGAGAGAAAAGGCAAGAACTGTGTCACAGCAAAAAATAAGCTGAGATCGTGGAAACGAATGGCAAGGCTGTCTGGCCTAGTATCAAAAGGTGAAGCAGCCAAGTTCGGTTATCTATTCTTGAAGGCAGAGAATGTGTGAAGCTGATATGTACCTTGTTAACGTGCAAAGAAAGAACTCCAAGCGTGCCAATATTTATTCATTTAAGACATTTAAATGCTGCAAAATGGACCAAATCGTGGTCTCTTGTAACGTGAACCAAGGATGGAAGTAGAGTTTAGCATGAAGTCCTAGAACAACGATAGTGAGTGCTAGTGAGAGATGTTGGGCTAATTGGGCGGGGAGTTAAAGTCAAGTACACCTCCTGCACCTGGGCCTGAGTTTACGTGCTGCTAAGTGAACCAAATGCTCCAGACATTGCACGAGCATGCCAACCAATCATAGAAGGCTTTATAAATAAGGGCCTTACAGTTTGAGAGCCAATGATATACTGTGTACTTACTAGTATTGAAGATGACATGTTTTAGAGGTAGGCATAAGTTGTCCACCTGAGAGTACAAAGCCAATCACAATCCCAGCCTGTATAGAAAGTATACTTAGAAGTTCCCCTTAAGCGTATCACAATCCCTCGTAGGTTTCTCTTATTTGCCATGTAGTATGACGTCACTGCTGATGTATTTTTTGCATATAAGGATGTTTTCATGAGAAATGCACTGAGTCCGTTGTAACTCCCTGTTTTAGATAATTGTTAATAAAACAGCACCTTTTCTTTATGAGTTGGTTCAATTATTTGGTCTCTGAGTTATTCTACATCCCCATCCATTGTATGCACAATACCCAAAGGGCCAGATGCTCACATGGCAGTGGTGCGGATGGTTGGAAAAGATCCAAACTAGTTTGTCTCCAGTGTTTCGGACGATCGGGCACCCTTTGCCATTAGCTGGTTTCCAGTGGAGAGCGGCCGATAGAAATAAACTTGCATGAAAAACCGAGATGGTGGGATGGTCCCCCTTTGATGAAATCCCTGCCGGTTTCCATGGGCGGTCTGCAGACGGAAGGTAAAGTGGTCGGATTGGATGAGGAGTTGATACCGAAGGCCTCAAATCAATTAACAAATTAATGGTGAGTAGACTAAGGGGAATGGCAAATGAAGGGGATGGGATTGTGATAATTTTTGAGTAATGGGAAATAATTGTGAAAAGGAAAGGTAGCGCCTAGAGTCGTAGCTCAATCGAGTTTCAGAAGGAGACATTTCAAATCTCAATGGGGATAGAGCAGAAACATATAACGCGCACACAGGTTTGCATAAGATGATGTCTCAAACCCTGTATAGGATAAAAAGTAAAGGCGAGAGTGTAAAAGGTAATAAATAATAGAGACAGAGGGAAGAAGAGGCATGAATAGAAGAATTAAGGAGAGAAAAAGAGGCAAGAGGACGAAAGAATCAGAAGGGATGCGAAGAGAACTAGATGAAGAAACAGAACAAAATAGAAGACAGCAGGGTCTTGATACCAGTCTCATTCGTAAGGAACCAGTAGGGCCAAGCCCAGAAATACGATGGGACAGAATTGAAGAGTTCCTTCCAATAAAGGAGGCAATGTCAGGGGCATCTAGAGTTGTGTACGACGGATAAAGGTTTGATGCGGAAAGCATCGTAGAAACGATCGATAAGGCCTAACAAGGAAGGCAGCAAGTATGGAAGTCCAGGGAGGAGGGGTCAATCCCATGCATATCAATCACGAAGCAAAGAAGACAATCTGCTCAGTCACAGGTGTAGAGTATTGTGCTTAAGCCGTCTGAACCTAGACAAGGGCGAAGGGGCAACTGGTCATTTCATCTAAAACATTACCATTGAGCGCCATTCCATTGACAAAATTGCATCGAAAAATATGCATTGAATGCAAGTTTTTTCAAGGTAAAGGGTTTAGTGTTATTTATAATGGGTTTTAAAGGGTAAAAAACAGGGGTTTGGTGGGACCCCCATTTTTAAAAAAAGGAAAAAACATGCATTCAATGGTCATTTTTTTAATGCATTTTTTTAGATGGAATGGTCATTCGATGGTAAACATTCAATGGAATGACCATAAACCGGGTGAAGGGGATGATAGTGACACTAGTTGGGGACAAGATATGTCAGATGAGGAAAGAAAGTCTACCTTTGAGGTAGGAGGAGGGAGCAGGTACACCCCTGAAGGAAGCCTGCAAATGCATAAAGAAGTAAGATGGTTGGATCTGGAACAACCTAAGTATAGGACGCTAGATCCCATAGCATATCCAGGGTATCCCAGAGAATGATCATATAGTGAGAAGAGAGAATTGCCGCCATATGTGAGCAGGTTAAGGATGTTACCGACAAGGAGACATGGATAGACTAATGATGTGAGCCGACTTTGGGTTGGGGTTTACACAGTTTCCCTTATTGGAAAAAGGGGGAGCAAAACCGCACCATATTCCAAAGCCGCAGATGGACAAGGATAATATAAGGTGCAAGTTCCCCGAGTTTGACTTCGGGCACTGGGAAATGGATATATGAATTAGAAAAAATGACATGAAGAAATACGCTGGCCATAGGGGACATAAAAGGTCTCCTGGCAGCTATTTTCGGGGAGAGAGCTGATGAGATATTGAGAAGAGCAGGGTATTCAACTGTGACCGCACAGAACACAGAGTATGATGGGGCGCTGTTTAATAATTGTAGAGCAGACTTTTGGAGAGTGCTCATGGTACAGTACCCTAATACATCATATATGGGTGCAATTATGACACGTAAGATTAAGGAAGATGAAGACCCTATTGCTTACATTCAGGATATTCAGGAGAAATGGCAACTAGAAACTTGCAAGCCGTGGGAAAGGACAGTGGCATAATTTTACCACATTTTATGTCAGGGGTTGCCTGAGCCAGTAAAGAGGCAGATGTAGAAACTAGTAGGGGTGGAAGAGAAGATGCGGGCTGAGATACAGTTCACAAGAGTACACCATTGTCGGTTATTACAAGAGTAAAATAAGAAAGATGAGAATAGGAAAATCAAGGAATCCAAGTTAGTTCAGAAAAAAAATATCAAAAATTGCCATAGAAGGTGTGATATTGACAAGTGGAGAAGGATTGGGAATGCAGGAAGCAATGGGTACATCACAGGCGAGTAATCATCACCCGATAGATCAAGGTGGATACGGGTTCATGCCACGAGGCAGAGGTATGGGCTATAGAGGAAGAGGAGGTGGATTCCAAAATAATCAAGGTGGGTTGTTTCGGAATACACAGAATGAGAATCAGAGTACCCAGGGAGGATATAACAAAGGGGGACTTGTCAGACGGACACCCCCAGTATTTTGGAATTGTGGGATGACAGGTCACATTGCACACATATGTGCGAGACAAGGGAATGTACAAAATGCCCAATTTTCAAGATGGGGGACAGCTTATCCTCCACCATATAGCACATAAACTAGAGAAGGGTTTGCCCAAGATCACCCATTGTATCAAACCCAAGCACCGCGAGTACAGCAGATACAGCAGCAAGAGCGAATGCAAATTAATCCACCATAAGTGCAGTCGCAACAAGCCCCTATGCAGACACAGCAGTATGCAAACAAAGGACAAGTCTGACACCCAGAATAGGAGATGTCACTTTGGTAGGAGGAAATCCTTTCACAGGGACGGGGTGAGCCTGTATCCACAATAGGACAGCTCACAGGGTGACTTGATGTGTTCAATACTATCTGTGACACCACACCCCCAAGAGGAAGCAAGGGTCGATGTGACGATAGGAGGCAAATCTTTTGCTTTTCTAGTAGACACTGGAGCTACTCCTTCCTGTATACGAGAGGGAAAATATCCAATATCGGGAATTGCCATGAATGCTCAATGGTTCTGTGGAGCTATGAGTCGAGTTCCTTTTACTAATGAATACCCAGTCTGTACCTTTGTTATATTCATGACAGACGCCGATTAACATTTTGGGAAGAGATGTAATGACAAAACTTAACATGACGATTTCATTCACTGATCAAGGGATAGTGTGTTCCACTTCAGGAATACACTATTTTATTTAAACGTGGGCAATTTGTTTACTGGCATTTACAGGGTAAGTGGCTCTGCGAGGCATTCCAGAAGATCCATAGATTTTTCTATATAGATTGAGCATTTTACTGACATGGCTACCTGGCTTAGTGGGAAAAATTGTGAGGATACCTGATGAGTTCTTGCTTAGACCGTGAATACCTATGGATGAAGAGAAGGGGCAGACAATCCCTATGGAATTAGAAGCAGCCATAGTACGAAAGGAAATGGCAATGCTCTAAGGAGTAGACAATGAGGGCAGACCATGGAGAACAGTAATTGATCCCGAACAAGGGTACAGATTGACTGACATCACTGTTGATGACATATTTAGGGAAGACCAAACAGACGATGAAGTGGTGTTCCTTATGGTCATCACATATTGGATAAGGATAGAGAAAAGGGAAGTCCCACAGCGAATGACGATAATGCAGCAGCGTTCAGCATTTTTTCAGGAAGACTTGGAGAAAATCCCAAGTTCCTTTGGACCACAGGCCCTTATGACATAGGTTTATTAAAGGGAAAGGGGGGAAGTTAAAATAAAGCTGAAGCCAGGAGCGATTTTACCTTGAGCAAAACAGTACCCATGTCTCGAGTGGCTGATGAGGGTACATTTCAGACCATTTCAGCACTGATGAAACAAGGGATTCTTGTATCATTGGAATCGTTCTGTAATACTGTGGTGATTCAGATCAAAAAATCTAAAGGAGGTTTGTGGAGATTTATACAAGATATGAGCCCAATTAACCAGATTGTAGATTTTGAGTTTCCTTTAGTTCCTAACCCGGTGACGATACTATGCAGTATCCCGGTGGATGCTCAATATGTCACGGTGATCGATTTGAAAAAACATTTTTCTCAATCCCCTTGCACAAGGACTCACAGGCCTTGACATGATTTACGCTCTGCCAAACTGAACTGAAACATACTCATTTGCCCCGGGTGTACTGTGAGTCCCCATCAATCTTTAACAGAGTGCTAGAGATGGATTTAGGCAATATTGATCTTAAGAGTGTGGTTATACAATACGTTGATGAAATTTTAATTTGTAGACTGCAGAAGATGACTGCAGACAACATTCTATTCAGTTGATGACTATTCTAGCAGACAAGGGATATAAGGTAGACAAGGAGAAGTTACAATACTGCCAAGAAGAGGTGTTGTATATAGGGCTACTGATTTCGTATGAAGGAAAGAAAGTGACACCTGAAAGAGCTGAGGCAATTATGAAAACCTCAAAGCCAAATACAGTGAAAGAGATCAGTTTTTGGGGCTATGAAACTATGTTAGAGCCTGGGTGTTTGATTACAGTGCATACACAAGACCCATTCGCAAGCTTTAAAGAAAGCACACGTGGATAAAGTAAAAATAGAATGGACCTAAGAAATGGAGGAAGGGTTTGAGTAACTGAAAAAAGCAATCTGTACATTCCCTGTTTTAGGAATTCCCAATTATGCTGAGGAACTCTATTTGTTTCTGCACACTAATGGAACAGTCATGACAGTAGAGCTTACGCAGAGAACTCCATTGGGGTATAAGCCTTTAGTGTATTACAGTGGGATATTTGACCCGGTTATAAGAGGACACTCTACTTGCGAACAGTCTTGGCAGCTGCCACGTTTGCTATTGAGAAATCTACAATTATTGTTAGGGGCTGCTCTATGACTCTCTTCGTAGAGCAAGCTCTGTTTGCTATTTTAGAGAAACCCAGGGGTACATTGGCATCTCAAAGAGGTTCAGCTTATGAGGTAATGATTTCGAATCCAACGATTAAGATTGTAAGATGTAAAATAGTGAATCCTGCCATATTTATAGCTGAGCCAATAGAAGAAGGAGATCATGTGCATGACTGTGCTAATTATGCCAAATGTTATGATGATATACCTCGTGTGAAGGAGAATGCTTTGGCGGGAGGGGAAAATCTCTTTACCAATGGTTCTTTGAAAATTGATCAGACTAGTGGGGAAAGGCATTCAGGCGCTACAGTAGTAAGACAGAGATTAAATGGAGAATTTGAAGTTGTAGCAAATGCAGGGCTACCATCTCACTTTTCAGCGCAAGCAGCAGAATTGGTAGCGCTTATTGTTGCGCTCGAGAAACACGAAGGGCAAGAAGTGACGGTGTACAGAGACTCAACCTACATGACAGGAACCGTACACACAGGGTTAGCATGTTGGAAAAGGAGTGGCTACCTGCATGTGGACGGCAATCCAGTGCATCACGCATACTTGTTGGACATGCTTATTAAGGCACTACAACTCCTAGTAGCCATACTTGTTATTAAATGTGCAGCGCATACTAAGCAAACAGATGTTTTCTCTTGCGGGTATGAAGCCACAGACAAAGAAGCCAAAAGGGTTGCATTTTACTAGGAAATTTCGAGTTTTGATACTCAGAATATTAAAGAAAAAGTAGTTATAACCATGTTAGTGCAAGAAGGGTTTAATAAATTATCGACAACCCAACTAATGAAGATTTGAGGAATTGCACCACATAAAGGGCAGGAATTATAGAAGCAAAGGGGGTGTTCTTTATCCCCCACAGAAGCATTATGGTGACAGGACAGCACTGGAAAGCTGGTGATGCCAGTAGCGTTATTAAAGGTTGGGCTTGAACAGCTGCATTACAACGCACATGTAACTAGGGAAAGTTTTGCTGCTATGAATGCGGAAGACTGATTGAGAATGAGATTCAGTGGACACTCCTTATAGATATTTCTGCAGTAGTGCAATGATATGCAGTGAATTTCAGGAATTTTGAAAATTAACTTTTAGAAATACATTGAATCATCAAAGATATGCCTAAATGTCAGTTCTTGATCAGAAATTGAAAACGAGATCAGTATCCATATTAATTCCATGGTGAATACCTGTTATAAGCAGTTAAACATATGGTACTTACCGACAGTGATGTTCATCGACTTGTGCTTGCTGTCTTTGATTATTTGTTTTATTTGTTTATTTGTTTCTTTGTTTATTTGTTATGCACCAAAGCCCACAGGTCAGGGCGCGGACATAAAGACAAAGGACTACATTTAAAACAAGACAGGGAACGTCTGGCCTAGGTCAAGTTACTTAGGAATTTATTTAGATAAAAGTGTTTTCAGTTTCTTATTGAAGGTCTGAAAATTGGCTTCTAGTCTGAGCATGGTCGGAAGTTTATTCCACTTTAGGGATGCCTTTACTGGGAGAGAGCGTCCCATTCCATTCACTTTCTTTGCAATGGCGATCTTAACTAAGCCTTGATTTTTAGATCTCAGTGATCGTCCTGGTTCATGAAAGGATATTTGCTCCTTAAGGTAGATAGGGGCGGAGCCATAGAGGCAGTGATGGACGATTGAAACGGCTTTGAATGTAATGTGATGGTCTACCGCCAGCCAGTGTAAAGTCTTCTGTGACATGGTTATTTCTGGGGTTCTTTTTATTGGCTCTCACCATGTCATTCTGAATGACCTGGCACTGGTCTATGCACCCCTTGCTTGCTCCCAGTAGCAAGGCGTTTCCATAGTCTAGTCTTGAGAGGATGATGGCTCTAGCGATGGTAGTGCTATTTTCTTCATTTAAGACAGGTCTTATGTGTCTGAGTAGTCTTCGGTAATATCTGCAGTTCTTTTTGAGGTACTGTTACGCTCACCTTACTCCCACGGAGGCGCTGGCCTGGTTTACGCTGCTGTGACCTCTTCTAAGGTGATGCGCAGGGTTCAGAAGACGGACTGGACCGGGCCCCCAAATCTGGCTTGTCTGGCTCGCAGAAGTATCCTTCTGTAGGCGAAAATAGGGGATTAACTGTCTGCAAATCGTTTGGGGTCTCCAGCAAAGCTTTCGGGTGGGGCCAGCGGCATGTTTCCAGGTAGATTAATCTGCACAGGGTTACTGGAAACCACAGGAGCGGGGTTCCCTCCCGAACCGGGTAGAGGAGTTTGCCCAGCTTGACCTTGCAAAAGCTGTCTGGCCAGGTCATCAGTTCTTTCTTTTGATATTATTAATTCCCTCCTGAGGGCATTAGTCTCTTGACGAGCGGCAGGTACTTCGGCCCGTAATTCCCCCAGTAATTGGGCCAACTGATCAGTCCCAGAACTTTCCATAGCGCCTGGGTGGGAATTTGTAGGAAGTCTTCGCATTCTGTTATGCTCACCTGACTCCCACGGAGGCGCTGGCCTGGTTCGCGCTGCTGTGACCTCTTCTAAGGTGATGCGCAGGGTTCGGAAGACAGACTGGACCGGGCCCCCAAATCTGGCTTGTCTGGCTCGCAGAAGTATCCTTCTGTAGGCGAAAATAGGGGATTAACTGTCTGCGGGGTAATGCAATCGGCCTCCCACTTTCCCCTCTCACCCTCCTTGAAACCCTTCTGTGATTTCTCGTAGCGTCTCACCTTAGGGTCTGGAAGGACGAGCTTTCCATCCTGCTTCTGATGCAGGGGCACGTTGGTATCCAGTTACTTCACTGGATTTTTTCAGATTGGTGAGAACCAAACTTGCTTGGCTTCCAGGTAAGTTTTTTTTGATAAGAGGTTCCCCTTGTGTCCATGCATTAATGTACTAATGCTAGTGTCTTTTTCCCCATAGGGGCCGGGGTACGGAATGCCGGGGAACAGGCACCGACCCGAGATGAGAGGTGAAATCCTTGTAGAAATCAGGTAAGTCTTTAATGAGCGTTTTTTGGTAATGTCTTTTCATTCGCTCATTAAAGCTGATGTCTCTTTTTCCCCTTAGGGGCCGGGGTCCGGAAAAGCCAGGATGCGGCGCGGACCCGAAATGAAGAGGGAATGAATCAACAGGTAAGTCTTAACATGGAGATTTAGCTTTCCTTATTCCCTTCTCTCTCTCACCTTTTGTTCTGGTCTTTTTCTCCCTAGGCGCTGGGGCGTGACTGCGAATCTGGATGATCGCTGCTGAACATGGAAGCGCCCTGTAAAGGTGAGTGGAATGCGGCGCTGCAGCGATCGACACGGTGAGCTTTTAAATAAAAGTTTTCCTTTTCAGGATTGTCGGCGAGATGTCTCCGGGATGCGGATTTAGCAGGTAAGGACTTTTCCTTCTTCTGTTCTCTTCTTCTCTTCCCTTGCAGGTGATCCAGGATGCTGGCAGGCGTGGCAGAAGTCAGGATGCAGGAGCAGACACGGTGAGCGTCCAGCTGCTAGATGCAGAACAACGCGAAGCACGTGTGGCTGTTCGTGTGGGGTTTAAATAGCCTTGGAAGAAGTTCCAGGTATGTATCCTTCCTCCAATCAGGTATGTATCCTTCCCCGACCACGCCCGGATGGTAAATTAGTCCCACAGGTAAAGTAGTTCCTTTCAGGCCTCAAGGAGGCTGGGATCCTGCAGCATGGTCTGCATCAGGTAAGTGCACCCAAGCACTCCCATAATGAGCCTGGTGCCTATGGCGCCAGGACTGATGTCTTTTATGAGCCTGGCACCATAGGCGCCAGGACACTGTCCAAAGGGCCCCTATATGGGGTTGCTGGGTCCTTCCTTGGGGACTGGATGTGCGCTTTCGGGGACACAGAGCTTGAACTGGCTCCCCGGGAGCGGGCATCATGACAGCACTCCCCCCCAAGGCCCCTCCCAAGGTTGTTCCCTCCGGGGGTTTTGGTTTGTCTGGGAAGAGTCGGTGGAATTTCCTGACTAATCGAGGTGCATGCACATGGTCGCTGGGTTCCCACGACCTCTCCTGAGGTCCGTACCCCTTCCAATCAATTAGGTAGAACAGTTTTGACCTAAACATTTTTGAGTCTAAAATGTTCTTCACTTCGAATTCGGGCTCCCCATCTATTAGAATAGGTTCTGGAGGTTTGAGTAGTCGGATTCCGGGTACCACTGGTTTCAGAAGTGACACATGAAAAACAGGGTGAATTTGCATACTAGCTGGTAAATCAAGTTTAACAGCCACTGGGTTCATTATTGCCGTAACAGAATAACGTCCCAGATATTTTGGGTTAAAAGTTTGAGGCCCTTTGAGTGGTAAATGTCTGGTAGCTAACCACACTTGATCCCCAATCTGATACGGAGGTGCTTCACTCCGATGTAGATCAGCATTCTCCTTTTATTTTCTCTTGGCTTGTTGTAAATGCGTAGTTGCCTCTTTGAAGGCTTGGGTAATTGTAGAATGCAGATTTTCTACTGCAGGCATTCCGAGGTTCTGAGGTGAGTCAAGGTTTGAGGTTCGAGGGTGATGCCCAAACAAAGTATAAAAAGGACTGTGGCCAGTTCCAGAGTGTACCGAATTATTATATGCGTATTCGGCTATCCAAAGAATGTCTTTCCAGTTGCTTTCAGATTGCTGTAACATACACCGTAAGTACTGCTCAAGGGTCTGATTTGTCCTCTCGGTCTGACCATCGGTCTGAGGGTGGTGACTGGTCGATAATCTTACGTCGATCTGCGCCATTTGACAACATTTGCGCCAGAAGTGAGAAATGAATTGGCTTCCCCGGTCAGAGATTAGTATAGATGGGAATCCATGTAGCCGAACAATATTTTCGAGGAATTCTTTGGCTAGGACAGAAGCTGAAGGTAAACCTTTCAAAGGAATAAAGTGGGCTATTTTGGAAAACAAATCCACAATTACCAGAATAGTATTGTACCCCGAACAAGGAGGCAGGTCCGTAATAAAATCCATTGATAGGGTGTGCCAGGGTGCTGGCGGTATGTCTAGAGGTTGAAGGAGACCGGCTGGTCTTTTCTTTTGACTTTTATTTTGGGCGCAAACACCACAGGACATCACAAAAGATTTAACATCTTTTCGCCAAGAGGGCCACCAAAATTTTCGTTTCACCTTTTCCTCTGTCTTGGCAATACCGGGGTGTCCCTCTATTAATGTATCATGATAACCGGAAATAACTAGTTCATGTAATTCCTTATGTGGCAGGAATAAGCGTCCTTGGAAATAAGGTAAACCATTATCTATGGTAAAGTCTGATCCCTTTTGTATCCATTCCTGTAAGGTTGTAGGGTCCAGGAGTTGTTTCACTCTGGCTTGAATGTCTTCAAGCGTCTGTAACAAAGTCATGCCTAGAATCCTCTGTTCGGGAATTATTGGTACTGGTTCTGAGTTTGTATCAGATTCTCCCATTCCAATTCGGGATAAGGCGTCTGCTTTGCATTCTTGCAGCCAGGTCGATAGGTAATCACGAAATCAAATTCAGCGAAAAACAAAGACCATCGGAGCTGCCGTGATGACTGAGCCTTGGCGGTTTTCAAATACTGTAAATTCCGGTGATCAGTGATCACTGTGATGGTATGTCGAGTGCCAAGCAGATAATGCCGCCAGGCTTTAAAAGCGGACTTAATGGCTAACAGTTCTTTGTCCGTGATTGCATAATTAACCTCGGGTGCCGAGAATTTTCTGGACCAAAATGCTACGGGATGCAGTTGGTTGGTTTCGGGATCTCTTTGGCACAGGACAGCTCCCATGGCTAGGCTGGATGCGTCAGTCTCGACAACATAAGGGAGATCTGGACGCGGGTGTTTCAATATAGGTGCGGAGGTAAACTTAGCTTTTAAATCCTGAAAGGCCTGCTCGGCTTCTTCAGACCATTCAAAACGTTTATTTTTCCTCAAGAGCGCAGTAATGGGTTGTACCACACGTGAAAATTCCGGGATAAACCTGCGATAGAAATTGGCAAAGCCGAGCATGCTTTGAACCCCTTTTACAGAGCTAGGTGATGGCCATTTGAGGATGGCATCCACTTTTCTTGAGTCCATTCGGACTCCTTTGGGTGTCAGGATGAAACCTAGAAACTCGACTTCTGTGGTATGGAAAACACATTTCTCCAATTTAGCAAATAGTTTGTGTTGGCGCAGTTTTTCAAGTACTGCCCTGATGTGTTTTCTGTGATCAGATTCCGAAGAGGAGTACACCAGAATGTCATCGATATATACGACAACACAAACATCGATGAGTTCCCGAAGGACATCATTCATGAAGTATTGGAAGGCAGCCGGCGCGTTAAACAATCCAAAAGGCATCACTTGGTACTCGAATAATCCGTATTTAGTACGGAAGGCAGTTTTCCATTCATCGCCTTCTTTAACTCGTACCAGATGATAAACCCCCCAGAGATCTAACTAGGTGTATATGCAAGCGTCCTTCACCTGGTCAAGGAGTTCAGGGATCAGAGGCAGAGGATAACGGTTTTTAACCGTTATCTGCTTCAATGCGCGGTAATCGATACAAGTTCTAAGGTCGCCTTCTTTTTTGGGCACGAAGAACAAAGCCGAGGATGCCGGGGCCTTTGACGGGCGAATAAAACCATTAGCTAGGTATTGATCCAAATATTGTCTCAAATGCAGATTCTCAGGTTTGGTAAGGGCATAAATCCTGCTACAAGGGGGTTGGGCACCAGGCACCAGATCGATTTGGCAATCGTACGATCTGTGAGGAGGTAACGTGTTGGCCTGTTCCTTTTGGAAGACGTCCTGAAAGTCTTGGTATTCCGGAGATAGTTGCATGGAGGCAGATGTTACAGATGCTAGATTAATCTTCAGGTTTTCTGGGTAGCAGGTTTGTGTACAATCCGGGAAGGTTATTCTCTTAGCTCGCCAATCAATTCGAGGATTATGTGTCTCTAACCAAGGGATTCCAAGAATAACCTGAAACTGTGGAGCCTTGATTACATCAAACACAACACCCTCCCGATGGCCGTCGGGACCAATAAGAGTCACCTCAGTAGTGGAATGTGTTACCGGTCCAGAGGCAATTTCAGTTCCATCGACTGTGGTGATGACATCTTTGCTGGTTTTAGGACAGAGAGGGAGGTTAATCCTAGAGACCAATTCACGATCCACATAGTTTCCAATAGCCCCACTATCGATGTATGCCTTTATTGCATGCAACCGCTTAGGCTGTTCTGGATCTACGAGAACCATTGGCACAATGAAATGCGAGGTCTGAGAGTTAGTTTTCAAGCTCGGCAAGCGGACCCCTACACTTGTCGGGCGGAGTCGTTTCCCAAAACAGAGTCTTCATGGTTTTTATCAGCGGCTCCTACCGCCTTTCGGGGCGGTTTTGCCGGGCAATCTCGTAGAAAGTGTCCAGAATTCCCACAATAAAGACATAATTTTAACTGCCGCCTCCTTTCACGTTCCTTTTGAGTTAAGGGTCCTTTAACCCCTCCAATTTGCATAGGCTCAGTGACATCAACTCCCTTGGGATTAGCATGGGTCTTGACCAACACCCGGGTCTCAAACCTGGACCGATCTGCTTTTCTGTTTTGAAGTCTGTGATCCAATTGGACCACTAAGTCTATATACTCTGTGCATTCTTGGGGCGGATTTACAACTTGGGCCAAGACATCTTTAAGTTCTCCGCGTAGGCCTCGATAAAACAACGTGACTCTTTTATCCTCTGGCCATCCCGTTTCCACAATTAGTCTATTAAAGGTTGCAATATAGGATAGGAGGTCCTGATTGCCCTGTCGCAGGGATAGAAGTTTGTCATCCAGAGCTTGCCCCTCAGAGTGTCGAGCAAATAACCTTTCCATGCTTGCTTGAAACCTTTGAAAATCACGGAGAATCGGGTCATCTTGAGTAACCAGTGGAACTGACCAATCGGCAGCGCAGCCTCTGAGATATGACAATACAAAGTCTACCTTGGTCTGATCATTAGGGAAGGCCCCAGGTCTGCATAGGAAGTGCAAACGACACTGATTCATGAATACGGCGAATCGTTTGGGGTCTCCAGCAAAGCGTTCGGGTGGGGCCAGCGGCATGTTTCCAGGTAGATTAATCTGCACAGGGTTACTGGAAAGCACAGGAGCGGGGTTCCCTCCGGAACCGGGTAGAGGAGTTTGCCCAGCTTGACCTTGCAAAAGCTGTCTGGCCAGGTCATCAGTTCTTTCCTTTGATATTATTAATTCCCTCCTGAGGGCATTAGTCTCTTGACGAGCGGCATGTACTTCGGCCCGTAATTCCCCCAGTAATTGGGCCAACTGATCAGTCTCCGAACTTTCCATACCGCCTGGGTGGGAATTTGTAGGAAGTCTTCGCGTTCTGTTACGCTCACCTGACTCCCACGGAGGCGCTGGCCTGGTTCGCGCTGCTGTGACCTCTTCTAAGGTGATGCGCAGGGTTCGGAAGACGGACTGGACCGGGCCCCCAAATCTGGCTTGTCTGGCTCGCAGAAGTATCCTTCTGTAGGCGAAAATAGGGGATTAACTGTCTGCGGGGTAATGCAATCGGCCTCCCACTTTCCCCTCTCACCCTCCTCGAAACCCTTCTGTGATTCCTCGTAGCGTCTCACCTTAGGGTCTGGAAGGACGAGCTCTCCATCCTGCTTCTGATGCAGGGGCGCGTTGGTATCCAGTTACTTCACTGGATTTTTTCGGATTGGTGAGAACCAAACTTGCTTGGCTTTCAGGTAAGTTTTTTTTATAAGAGGTTCCCCTTGTGTCCATGCATTAATGTACTAATGCTAGTTTCTTTTTCCCATAGGGGCCGGGGTACGGAATGCCGGGGAACAGGCACCAACCCGAGATGAGAGGTGAAATCCTTGTAGAAATCAGGTAAGTCTTTAATGAGCGTTTTTTGGTAATGTCTTTTCATTCGCTCATTAACGCTGATGTCTCCTTTTCCCCTTAGGGGCCGGGGTCCGGAAATGCCAGGATGCGGCGCGGACCCGAAATGAAAAGGGAATGAATCAACAGGTAAGTCTTAACATGGAGATTTAGCTTTCCTTATTCCCTTCTCTCTCTCACCTTTGTTATGGTCTTTTTCTCCCTAGGCGCTGGGGCGTGACTGCGAATCCGGATGATCGCTGCTGAACATGAAGGCGCCCTGTAAAGGTGAGTGGAATGCGGCGCTGCAGCGATCGACGCGATGAGCTTTTAAATAAAAGTTTTCCTTTTCAAGATTGTCGGCGAGATGTCTCCGGGATGCGGATTTAGCAGGTAAGGACTTTTCCTTCTTCTGTTCTCTTCTTCTCTTCCTTTGCAGGTGATCCAGGATGCTGGCAGGCGTGGCAGAAGTCAGGATGCAGGAGCAGACACGGTGAGCGTCCAGCTGCTAGATGCAGAACAACGCGAAGCACGTGTGGCTGTTCGGGTGGGGTTTAAATAGCCTTGGAAGAGGTTCCAGGTATGTATCCTTCCTCCAATCAGGTATGTATCCTTCCCCAACCACGCCCGGATGGTAAATTAGTCCCACAGGTAAAGTAGTTCCTTTCAGGCCTCAAGGAGGCCGGGATCCTGCAGCATGGTCTGCATCAGGTAAGTGCACCCAAGCACTCCCATAATGAGCCTGGCACCTATGGCGCCAGGACTGATGTCTTTTATGAGCCTGGCGCCATAGGCGCCAGGACACTGTCCAAAGGGCCCCTATATGGGGTTGTTGGGTCCTTCCTTGGGGACTGGATGTCCGCTTTCGGGGACGCAGGGCTTGAACCAGCTCCCCGGGAGCGGGCATCATGACAGGTACGCAATGTGAGCATTTGCTCCAAGGCAAGGTTCTAAGTACACTCCTAAAGTTTTCACTTTATCCGAGATTGAGATACTGGATTTTTTATGCTGAACAGGGAATAGCCTGAGTTGCGTTTCGCTCTGGCCTGGGTCAATTCAAATATCATGAGCTCTGTTTTGCTGCTGTTTAAACAGAGTGAATTAGCTTTCATTCATGCCTCGATTACATCATAGATGGTAGCAACTTTGGAAACATCTGTGCTGTGGCATCCACTCAGCTCTACGATCAGCTGGGTATCATCTGCGAAGTTAGTGAATAGCACCCCCAGATTGTTAAGGAGGGTGCAAAGGCAGCGAAAGTAAAACTTGAAGAGAAGGGGTGAAAAACTAGCTGCCGGAGGCCCACCACAGTTTATGCTTATGATATTGGAAAATTTCCCAACACAATGTATTTTGGAGCTTTGGTCCATGAGGAAAGAGGAAATCCAATCTATAGCCTCCTGATAGCAATTTCCTGATGTAACCAGTGCTTCCTGTAGTTTGCGATGATCTAGCAGATCAAACGCTGCTGATAAATCTAAAAGCATCAGCATGCCGGTCTTTCCTTTTTCCAAGGTGTTAAGCATTCTACTCTGTAGGTTGACTAATGCAGTCTCTGTGCTATGTTAGCCTCTGAACCCGTATTGTTGTACGTGGAGTAGGTTGCATTCGTCCACATAGGTGTGCAATTGTTTAGTTGCTGCTTTGTCTAAGATTTTCAGGAGTAGATTGCAATTGGTTATTGGCCGGAGATTTGTTGGGTCTTGTTGGTCAAGTCCTGGTTTTGAACTAATAGTGTGACTTCACTGCTTTGAGTGAGATGGGTACATTCTTGTCTTTAAAGGAAGCATTTACAATTCTGTGCATAAGAGGTGAAAATATGTCTGTATTTTCTATGACAATTTTTGGAGGGAGTATATTTTCTGAGCAGGTTGTCTGCTTGTGATAGGTGAGAAGTTTTTTTGTATCATCTAAGGTGAGGGGATTAAACTTAAATGTTTCCCCATGTATAGTGGGGAGGTCTATTTGTGTTATACTTCAAGTTTATCCTGCTCTTCTCAGAAGAGATGTTGATATTTGCACTTTTTTACAGGACCCTAAAAATGGCCCACTGATAAGAAGACTTCTCACCACAATAATAGAGCAGATTGTTCAGTTGCAAATATAAAGAAATTTGATGATTGGATTAACAATGAGAAATGTAGAAGCAGGCACAGTTCTAGAGAATGAACAAGTGAATCAAGTAGCAGGATGGTGCGAGAAGTGGATGCCAATGGTTTTGTGCATAATGTCTATGCCTGTACGATAATATCATTGTCTTCCTGTTCCTCGTCTTTCACAGTCTATATCATGTTGGCAGAGGCCCCTACGGTTCTTCCTACTAAGGGAACTTCCTTTGATATCCTTCATGAATGGTACAAGGGTTATAAAAGACACAGGAGAAATGCAGAGGAAGATAATGAGGGGATAATCACTTATCTAGATAATGCAGAACTCTTGGGTAATAACATGTGGCTACAGCACATGAGGGAAGTAGGGGAAAAAACATCTACGGAGAGTTGCTACGTGTGCGCTCTCATCCCCTATGCCATGAATACAGTGCAAACTTTCATCTCCAGAGAAGTCCCAGAACACGATGCCAGGTGCCTCATTCATCTTGCAGCATGTATCACCAGAGGACAATTTCAGGGAAGTTTGGCCACTTCATGATGTCGATCGAAATGCTTGTTTCCATTCCAGGATGAAAATATCAAGACCACACAGATGGAAAGGGAACCTGGATGGGAGAGCAAGATGCTTGTGTATCCTGCAGCAGAAAAACAAGAATAGGGCAAAACCCCTCTTTTTTGTTGACTGGGGCCCTCTGGAATCCCGTATCTGGTTCTGTCTGGGCACCTGTTTATAGTTTCTTCAGCGACGCCTGCATTAGATGTTGTACCACTCACACACTTAATCAGTCCCTCTGGAATCCCGTATCTGGTCCTGTCTGGGCACCTGTTTATAGTTTCTTCAGCGACGCCTGCATTAGATGTTGTACCACTCACACACTTAATCAGTCCCTCTGGAATCCCTTATCTGGTTCTGTCTGGGAACCTGTTTAGGATTGGCGTTGTTTTACTGTGGTGGAAAGGTCCGTGACGGAAATTACTGCATGAGAAATGTACAATATACATAAATGTTCGTACGTTTCTCATGCAGACATATGTTGTAAAACAACCCCAAAACCTAAGCCCTGCCCACACCCCCACACCTGCCCATATCCCTAAAACCCCCCTACTCCCCTAATTACCTTTCACCTCGAAGCACTGTGTCCCTGTGACGCTGGTTCCTTTTCACTTCTGTGATAGGGAATCGGCGCTGCATGGTCCTTTTCTTTTTTGTTCAGGCAACTGCGGAGGTGTCTCCCACAACCCCTGCTCACTATACTATATAGTATAGTGAGCAGGGGTTTGTGGGGGACACCCCCGCAGCCTTTGTTTTCTTTTTTTTTTTTACCTACTCCACCAAAATATACATACCACAAAAGGTTCACACTTTTTTTTTTTTCGAACTTTTTGTAGTTCGAACTTTTGATGGTATGTATTTTTGGTCTTTTGGTGTGGTAGGTAAATTGGATTCAGTCATTTCGGCCGATTCCCATGTTTATAGTTTCTTCAGAGAGGCCTGCATTCGATGTTGAACCTCTCACACCATTAATCAGTCCCTCTGGAATCCCGTATCTGGTCCTGTCTGGGCACCTGTTTATAGTTTCTTCAGAGAGGCCTGCATTTGATGTTGAACCTCTCACACCATTAATCAGTCCCTCTGGAATCCCGTATCTGGTCCTGTCTGGCCACCTGTTTATAGTTTCTTGTCAGATGCCAGTGAAGGCCTTTGGAAAAATTGATAGAACGTGTCAGGTCTAAATGTTATGACCTCAACCTCTCTATGGATGGCAAGTGATTCATTAAAACGCGATGTCAAGTTCTCATTGGTTTACTTAAAATGTGCATGCATTTAAATTCATATGTCTTCATGGGTTTTCCAGTCCTGAAATTAACCCCCGAGTGCAGCAAGTTTAAGATCATCAAAGGTACAATTCCAAAGACAAAGAGAATGCTGTGGGCTGTACCTGTAGAAGTCAGTGCTGCTGTACCAGGGCTGCTTCTGCACAAGTAGAAAGGTGCAAATCAGTAGAATGAGGCTGGAGAGGAAATTGGTCACTGTTGAAACCAACACCGGCAGCGAGATCAGCTTCCTCAGAGGTCTGTATGGCGCCAGCTCTGGACATGCTTGGTTCAAAGTTACTGAAGGGCGAGAAAAAAGCAGATGACTGTTATTATATGCCATCGACACGGCGACATGTACGACATGTACACATGAAGCACAAAGTGAGAATGCCTACATACCTATTCAATATGTGTTTTATTGGTCATAAGAGTAGTAGAAAGAGACCCCTTCCTGTATCGGAAATGCTGCTACAAGAGTCACTATTAAGAATGATGTATGATTCTAGAATCATACTCACCATATCAGGAGGATAGCTCAGCGGCAACACGCCCACCTTGGAAGCAAGAGGACACAGAGCAACACAGGTTCGATCCCCGGGTCCACGCTTAGCATTATAAATAACCCATAATATCATATCTGAAAGTGGCTATTCAGAAGGAGGCAAAGAAAGGTGCTTGTAAGACCCACTCAGGTGACAGGAAGTGACTCGTGAGCCATGTCTTCATGACTCTCCAGGAAGTAGCCTGTGATTCTAACCCAGAGGTTCTACAGAGTAAGTGACTAGACAGGGGGGCATGCATAGTTCCTACCCAGACGTCAAGAACTGGTTGTGTGCATTTGTTTGTGTACATGAGTGTTTACACCTAAATGCATGTATGTGTGTGCATGAGGGTATTGTGTTTGTGTACATGAATGTGCGTGGTTGCTTGCCTGTCTCTCTATATCTGTATATAAGTGCATTGGAGTATGTATGACTAATGTGTTTTCTCAACATGTTAAGAATCAGTCCTAAAATACTCTTAAACATCACTAATTTCGGGTATTTTGTTCCTTTAGGTGAATGCTAAAATAATGTGTAAGTGCAGTTGTCATGATAAAAATGCATCATATATGTATGTATTTATATAAAGGAGGAACAATGTTTTTTTATCACAAAAGAACCTACAATGAGAAGAAATCAGATTTGACAGGAAGCTGGGAGCTTCTTACAATGGGGTGAGTGTGAGTGACATTCTGACCAGGATGTGGCGGGCTGGGAGTAACAGCCACCGGGGACAGTACATAAGTGGATGTACATAGATTATGGACAGCCAACATTGGACATGTTTAAGTGCAGGAACTTGGTATGGTCAACTGTGCTTGGGATGTGAGCATGATGGATAAAGTGCTAGAGTGAAGGCAGAGAAAGTGAGGCACAGAGGCAGAGTAGAGGCGAGGGAAACATGTTAGCTAGAAGGCATATGAGAGATTGGTCAAGAGAGTAACTCAGAGGCGAGGAGGTAGTCTTTTAGTTTGGTTTTGAACAAATCTGTGAAGAGAGATATAACAGAAGCGAGAGCAAGCACAGGGAGGGCGAGGAGCTACAGGGTTAATTGAGGAGGCAGAGCAGCGATTATGGAGGGCTTGTAGTGTTGGATAGAGGATAGATACAGTGGTTCCTTACCAAGGATAAATTTGTGAAGCAGGAGAATACAATTACATCTGGCCCTGTTTTGCATCATCTGGCATGCAGCCTGGTGACAGTACGAGGAAGTTGGTGTGAAATGAGGGAGCTCATAGAGAGGACTAGCTAAGTTAATGATCTTATCGAGAGGTCAGAAAGCATAGTTGGGGACATCAAAGAGGATGCTGGCACAGTTGTCCAGTTTAGAGAAGACAAGAGTGGTTGAGACATGCTTGAACGGAAGATACTGCCTGATTTTTCTAATATTTAGAAGGTTGAGGCGAGCTTCTGTTCCACTTTTGGAGATGAAAGTAGAGAAAGTGTGAGAATGGTCATACATGACACTGAGGTTTCTAGCTGAAGAAGAGTAGGGGAGACGATCGGATGGGAACTGGATAGGCAGAGGAAGAGATGAGAGAGAGCATTGGGCAAACAAAAAGAAGATCAGAGGCAGAGAAGTCATCCAATATTTAATGGCAGAGAGACAGTTGTACATTTTGATAGAGAGATCAGAGGAGAGCTCAGTAAAAGAGAAGAAGATTTAGGTGTTGTCTGCAAAGAGTTGGTACGAGAACCCAAAGGAGGAGATTAGGTACCCAAGAGCTGAGGTGTAGAGTGTAAAGAGAACAAGGCCCAAGACAGAGCATTGGTGAAGGAATCGTTCAAAAATGTCGACCTGGGAACAGCGACAGCCGAAAATGCTGACTTTTTTTCCCCTTTTTAACCTCTCCCTTACACCATATATATATATATGTGAGGTGGTTTAGAGTATTATATTAATATCGGGAGGGTGCGGGGGGTCTCCCCCCTCATATATATGTGGTGTAAAGGGTTAAATAAAAGTCGTCATTTTCAGCCATCACAGTGATCACATAGATCCTTGGTGAACACCAACAGTTAGAGGAGTGAGTTGAGAGGTGTTGTTGCTCCAGGAGACAGAGAATTCACGAGGTGCCGGGTAGGAATCAGTCCAGGCAAGGTTTTGATTCTGAATCCCAAGAAGAAAGAGAGTATTAGGGAGATTATCATGATCAACAGTGTCATAGGCAGCAGACAGGTCAAGGAGAATTAGGACAGATGACAGGTTGGCGTGCTTAGCAGAGGCAATGAACCTGTACACATTCATTAGAGTAGTTTCCGTGAAATGAGAGGAGCGAAAACCTGCTTGTAGGGGGTCTAAAAGGTGGTGGATCTCTAAGAAATGAGTTAGAGAGTTGAAAAACACATTTTTCGACCACTTTAGAGTAGTGCTGAAGGAGAGAAATGTAGCAATTGGTAAATCACACATATTTGATGTTGAGTGAAAGGGAATAGCAAACATGTTGTCATACTGATATCTAATTTTCAGCGCAAGTATTTGGAGACAAGCTGAGTTAAATGCAGCAGTTAATGTGGCAGAGTGGTGATAATTAAACCTGCACAACTGAAATGGTTTTCAGTAAATAAAAAATTCTTCTTCTTCACTCTCATGGAAGGTGCTTTTAAAATGTTGAGTACCTTCATGAAATTACAGTGTTTCAACACCACTTCTCTCCTGTGCTCTCACAGCCTCCCTTTTTTGGATCACTTTGGCTCGGACCACTGTGTAGCCCACTTTCTTCTTGACCATAGGTGTCAGGAGCGGGATCCGGATTGTCCTCCCTCTTGGCGCAATGGTCTTGGGGAATATTTTGCAACCTCCTTCTCCGGTTGAGTGCTGGAGTATGCCACTCTTTCATGGATCATGTAAGGATCCAATAACTCCCAGCAGAGGTTCTGGATTTCTTCCATATATCATGGTTTCTTTTTACGTTGTGATACTCTGAAGGGTTTTGAAGACTTCTCGAGCTCAGACTCTGATTTCTCAGTATATATTGGGGTCCTACGTAGATTATTGCTTAAACGCTGACAAGTGCTCTCCAATTGCAATAATGGAGCATTGTATTTACTTAGTTACTCTTTCTACTTAAACAAATGCTTTGGGATTTTATTCTAATTCCCAGAAAGCAGAGTTACATTATTTATTGAATTTCTTTCTCACTGAATTCTATAAACATGCTCCTATTCTCCCGGTAGCTTGTGGGTCGTGCCACCACAGTAAATTCTCAGAAGCTCTATTGTTTCAGCCTCTTTCGCAAGGGCTCCTCAACATTCTGGTGCTGTGTGTCTCACAGCGTGCCATGCATCATCTCTGCACTTCTCTGGCAGCTTGGTCTTTGCAATGTCTCTCACAGCATCTCTCGCACTCTCAGCATTCCCACGCAGCTCAGACCTCATGCTGTCTCTTGCAGAGTCTCACCATCACAGTAGCAGCTTGTGTCTCACTGTTGCAGTCACAGCTTTTCTTCCAGATTATCACCATTGCATCACTCACATTATCACACCCACGTGCCTGCAGCTTATATGAAACAGAATCATTTTAATGATGAAAATCAGCTGGATGGGCGTTACAGCGCTTGCGACCAAGAACAGGTGAATATCCCTCCCCTTGCTCTTGCATATGGTTTGAGAAACAACCAGAAAAGAACTATGAGGTGTCTGGAAAGGTCAAGGGTAACCCTGAATTGTGTGTGTCAGATTTTGAGGTGCAAGCCCATGCAGGCATTTGAGACACATGCAGAGTTGTTTGATGCACGGGTAGACAGTTCAGGAGAATGTGAACACCAGGCAGAGTAGTGTAAAGCACAGGCAGCCAGTGCAGGAGGCATTTGAACACCATGCTGAGTAGTTTGAAGCACTGACAGGCAGCCAGTGCAGGAGGCATGTGATCACCATGCTGAGTTATGTGAAGCCCTGGTAGGCAGTCCATGAGTCCTTGCAACATCAGGCAGAGTAGTTGGATGCACCGGCAGTCTGTGCAGGAGGCATTTGAACGCCAGGCAAAGCAGTTTGAAGTACTGGCAGTCATTGCAGGAGGCAGTTGAACACCATGCTGAGTAGTTTGAAGCACTGGCAGCCAGTGCAGGGGGGTTTATAGTGACATTTTCTAACGCCACATTTTCGAAATGCCATTTTGTCAACAACCCCACGTTTTTTTTTTTTATTGACACTTTTTTTTTTTACTAACGAAACAAAAATAAAACATATAAAATAAAAGAAAACATCTGAAAAAAAAATGTTTGCCATATTTTTTTCGACAAAATGGCATTTCGAAAATATGTTTCGAAAATGTAACCGGATACCATGCAGGGGGCATTTGAACAGAGTAGTATAATTAGGAAATCCATAAGCAAGCCACACTCCATCATTTGGCAAGGCTTGCAGCCAGTTGAGTTGAAGCTCTGGGACACTATCATGAAGGATGTTCCTGTATTCAAGCCTGGATTTACTCAATACTCTGACAACTGTGAAATGATTTCCCACAGACAGAAAAGGCAGAACCTACAAGAGGAATAGAAGTCTAGAGATGGGGGGCCTTAAAAACCTCCCAATTGAAATTCGACTCTTAGGGCAGATTCCCAAAGAAGCGGTTTTTTTCTTTCGCTACATAGAAGGGGGGGGGGTTGTAAGCACATGAACCCGTGTGTAGATGGGAAGCCCAAAAGGAGCAGTTCTTGTTTGCAAGGGTTAAGAGGTTAAGAAACATCACATTTTCCACCTCATTTAAACAGGTGAATTTGTTTGTATATTCTTGGGGGCCAGAATGTTCCAGATACACTTGAGTGTCATCAGCATAAGAGTGATGTTGAAATCCTGGCTAAACCAAGAGTGAAAACAAGAGTCGGTAAAGGGGGGACCCTGCAGGACACCCCATGAAACATGAATTAGAAACGAAAGTGCCTAATTGAACAGCCTGGGTCTGGCTACTTAAAATATACAATTTAACCAAATGTCATCTCAGATACGCAGCAATGTAAGTTAACATGTGACAGCAAGCTGGTGTGATGGACGGCATCACACCCTGCTGAGAGGTGCAGCATCAAAAGGGGTGACAGGCACCTCTCATCTGCCTGGACCAGAAAGTCGTCCCATGCAGGGCGCTGTTTGTAACGTGTTTCTGTGAAACCCAGATTGTAGGGAGGGTTTCTCAGTGTTCAGTGAAGAAGAAGGGTAGTTAGGGAAGTAGTGTTCTCTCTTGCAATGAGACAGCATGGATTTTAGTGCAGTTTTGGCTCGGGGCAGTACCCAGCATGCCAAGCCCTGCCTAGCTACAGCTCGGGAGTGGTCGAGTGATGGTCAGAGAAGTGGAGGGGAGATATAGGAGGGCAGACTGAAGATACCATCCAGTGCGTGTCCAACTGAATGTGCTGGGCCATGAACTAACAGCGCAGGACCGAAGCCACAGAGGCAGGTAAGTACAGATTTAGTGATTGTAGTAAGTGGTTTTCGAGCCAGCATGTTAAGTCAACTAAGATTGTTAGGTGAGTCCTTGATAAGAATTAGTGGGTCAGTAATTCATCAACATCTTCACAGACGATTGGGTTTAATGTTGGGTGTTTGTACATGAAAAGTATGTTTTAAGAAAAGCAATTAGTTAGTGCTGCCCTCATGGAGCAAGAGGCAATAGACACTGTGGGCAGCATAGATGATGCATTCCCACTAGGCCAGGGGTTTGACCAAATGCACCCTAATATTGCTATCTGGGAAAGTTACTGGGTGTCCCACCGAGGTCACAGGTTATATCCTTGGACGATGTGTTCATGACCCGGAGCAAAGCCCCAGCACTTCATGATACTGCTGCGAGCATCAGCGCTATCAGACGACAGCGGGTGCACGAGGACCAGATTCGTCCTGCTTTTAACAAGTCAGTCAGGGGATTTGATGGTATCTTGAGATGCCAAATGGCTATGATAAAGTTTAGCTGGAGAGGTGAAATTTCTCAGCTGAACGTCACTGTCAAGGATGCAATTCCAGTGGACAGTCTGTTAGGGAATGAGAGGTCTGCTGCTGAAATAATGGCTGTGGGCACATGATCTAGGGTCAAAGAAGCAGCACAATGAGCCACCGTTGAGGCCATGCGTCCAATGGTGCTACCCGCTGAAGATGGCAAAAGATGGGCGCTGCCAGTGTTGCCTAGTTGAGATTCAGAGTCCAGAGAGAAACCTGCTCCTAACAGAGAGGACCTACTGGCCACTGAGGTGCCTACTACGGTGCACCAGATTCAGTAACCCCATGGTTGTCTACAGGTGTAGAACCGCAACCTTGGGTGGAGGACCGGGTAGTCTCAGACCTCAAGAGCCTGCCAGAACTATGTGATTTGTCCTTGGCTGGAGGTCCTAGTCAGGCTGACTTTTGCCAGGCACAATGAGACTGCCCAACTCTGGCAGATCTGCATGAGCAGGCAGAGAAACAGCCTCAGGGGGATGCCCTGTTCAAGGTGTATTTGGAAAATGGTCTCCTTTACTCTGAGCTCACAAATCCTGTGGCAGGGGGCAACTGCAGGTTGGTGGTGCCCCAATGTCACAGGAGGTTCCTCCTGGACTTTGCTTATGACATTCCTTTGGTGGGTCACTTAGGAGTGCCCAAGGCAGCAGACAGAATGTCTGCCTATTTTTACCGGCCGCAGATGGATGTAAAATTAAAGGAGTTTGTAAGGTCCTGCCCAACATGCCAACATCGTGTAAGTCTGATGGGGCAACGCATGTCCCCTTAATTCCACTGCCAGTGGTCAGCAGTTTTTTGAGAGAATTGTCATGGGCATTGTGAGTCATTTGGATCCCTACACCTCCTCAGGTAACCAGGTACATTTTGGCTGTGGTAGACCACGCCACTCGGTACGCAGATGCTGTCCTTTGAGAAGCGGCATCGCCCCAGTATAGGCAAAAGCTTTGATACAGATATTCTTTCGTGTGGGATTCCCCAAAGAAGTAATTTCAGACAGGGGATCAAACTTCGATCCACGTAAATGAAGGCAATGTCGGATGAACGGTGGAGTTACTTACAAGTTCTCTGCAGTCTTTTGTCCACAGACAAACAGGCTAGTTGAGTAATTCAACAAGACCATGAAGGTCATCATATGGGCTTTGAAGAGCACCTAGCGAGAAAGTGGGAATTTCTCCTGCCATGACTTCTGTTTGCCTAACAGGGGGTGCCACAGAATGGTGTAGCGTTTAGTCTCTTTGAACTTCGGTTTGTCCATCCTTTTAGGAGTCCACTTGATCTAGTGAGGGGAGGATGGGAGGGCAATCCCTCAAATTCATTTCTACGACATAGTGGATTATGTACTCGCCCTGAGATCCAAGATGGACAGGTACAGAGAATAGAGCACTCAAAGTCTGAAGGCTAGCCAGGAGCTCATGAAGCATTGGCATGACCAGAAGACCACAGTGTCAGATCGTCTGGATTATAGAAAACCTGTTATACCCAGTACCTTTAATAATAAGTGGACTGGTCCCTGTGTGGTGTCTTAGAAGATTAGTGAGGTTAAGTACCCAATTGACACAAAGACCCCCTGGGCAGACCTACAAGGTCTTTCATGTTAACAGGCTAAAGCCTCATTAAAGTTAGGAGGGCTTGGTGATGGACGAGGAGACAGATCCCCTCCCAGACTTATTGCACGCACGCAGAGTCCACCGATGGATCTCTAGAGGGAGTTGAAATCTCCCCAGACCTGAGCGAACAGCAATTGCAGAGATGCCGGCAGCTGCTGGGCCAGTACACACGTCTGTACTCACGGAATCCGGGTAGACTTGATTGGAGCATCCATGATATTGACTCTGGGGACAGTATGCTGGTGAAGAGCAGAATTCACCGGATGTCCAATAAGGAAAAGGACGCCATTAAGAAAGAGGTCTCCAAGATGATGTACTTGGGGTTAATTGAGCCTTTCCAATATCCCGTTGGCCAGCCCAGAGGTACTGGTCCCCAAGAAGTCCAGGAGTGGCAAAACTGAGACGTCGACTACAGGGGGATCAATTCTGTTATGAAGACAGATGCACACCCCACACCTTGGGCAGATGAACTAGTTGACCGGTTAGGTGCTGCCAAATTTAGGAGTACCTTTGACCTCAGGGTGGGATACTGGCAGGTTAGCTTAATGGACCAAGCAAATGAGAGGTCCACATTCTCCACACCAGAAGGGCACTACCAGTTTACTGTGATGCCCTTGGCTTAAGGAATACCCCTGCTACCTTTCAGGGGATGGTGAATCGGGTCCTCTCTCGGTTACAGGATTTCAGTGTTGCCTGTTTAGATGATGTTGCTGTCTTCAGCCATACCTGGGAAAGGCCACCTATCCCACCTGCAATAAGTGCTTCAAGCCATGCAGAAGGGTAGTTTGACTATCAAGGCATCCAAGTGCCAGATAGAGCAGGCCTTTGCTACATATCTGCGGCACCAAGAGGAAGGCGGTAAAAAACAGCCTCTCCAGGCCAAAGTTCAGGCAGTGGTGGATTGGGATGCACTCATCAAAGCCAGTGAAGCAGAGCACCCCCTGCAACACCCTGGGGGTGCAGCCAAAAAGAGCACGCTCATCTGCAGATCCCAGCCAGTGAACCAGAGCTCCCCCTGTAACCTCCTGGGGGTGCAGCCGAAAAGAGCATGCTCATCTGCAGATCCCAGCCAGTGAAGCAGCGCATCCCCTGTAACACCCTGAGGGTGCAGCCGAACAGAGTACACTCATCTGCAGATCCCAGCCAGTGAAGCAGAGCACCCCCTGTAACACCCTGGGGGTGCAGCCAAAAAGTGTACGCTCATCTGCAGATCCCAGCCAGTGAAGCAGAGCACCCCCTGTAACACCCTGGGGGTGCAGCCGAACAGATTACACTCATCTGCAGATCCCAACCAGTGAAGCAGCGCACCCCCTGTAACACCCTGAGGGTGCAGCCGAACACGCTCATCTGCAGATCACAGCCAGTGAAGCAGAGCACCCCCTGTAACACCCTGGGGGTGCAGCCAAAAAGAGCATCTGCAGATCCCAGCCAGTGAAGCAGAGCACCCCCTGCAACACCCTGGGGGTGCAGCCGAACAGAGTACACTCATCTGCAGATCCCAGCCAGTGAAGCAGTAACACCCTGGGGGTGCAGCCGAACAGAGTACACTCATCTGCAGATCCCAGCCAGTGAAGCAGCGCATCCCCTGTAACACCCTGAGGGTGCAGCCGAAAAGAGCATCTGCAGATCCCAGCCAGTGAAGCAGAGCACCCCCTGTAACACCCTGGGGGTGCAGCCGAAAAGAGCATCTGCAGATCCCAGCCAGTGAAGCAGAGCACCCCCTGTAACACCCTGAGGGTGCAGCCGAAAAGAGCACGCTCATCTGCAGATCCCAGCCAGTGAAGCAGCGCATCCCCTGTAACACCCTGAGGGTGCAGCCGAACAGAGTACGCTCATCTGCAGATCCCAGCCAGTGAAGCAGAGCACCCCCTGTAACACCCTGGGGGTGCAGCCGAACAGAGTACGCTCATCTGCAGATCCCAGCCAGTGAAGCAGCGCATCCCCTGTAACACCCTGAGGGTGCAGCCGAACAGAGTACGCTCATCTGCAGATCCCAGCCAGTGAAGCAGCGCATCCCCTGTAACACCCTGAGGTTGCAGCCGAACAGAGTACGCTCATCTGCAGATCCCAGCCAGTGAAGCAGCGCATCCCCTGTAACACCCTGAGGGTGCAGCCGAACAGAGTACGCTCATCTGCAGATCCCAGCCAGTGAAGCAGAGCACCCCCTGCAACACCCTGGGGGTGCAGCCGAAAAGAGCACGCTCATCTGCAGATCCCAGCCAGTGAAGCAGCGCATCCCCTGTAACACCCTGAGGGTGCAGCCGAACAGAGCACACTCATCTGCAGATCCCAGCCAGTGAAGCAGCGCATCCCTCATCTGCAGATCCGAACAGAGCACACTCATCTGCAGATCCCAGCCAGTGAAGCAGAGCACCCCCTGTAACCTCCTGGGGGTGCAGCCGAACAGAGTACACTCATCTGCAGATCCCAGCCAGTGAAGCAGAGCACCCCCTGTAACCTCCTGGGGGTGCAGCCGAACAGAGTACACTCGTCTGCAGATCCCAGCCAGTGAAGCAGAGCACCCCCTGTAATCTCCTGGGGGTGCAGCCGAACACGCTCAGTGAAGCAGATCACCCCCTGTAAGCAGAGCACCCCCTGTAACACCCTGTGGGTGCAGCCGAACAGAGTACGCTCGCCAGTGAAGCAGAAGGCCTTCAATGTTTGTGGTACGATCTTTGCGGAGATGAAAGAGGGACACAGGTCCCCTAAATATATATGAAATAAGCTTGATGCTAATATGTATCCCTGCTTAAGTCCGGTATGCCTAGGGAGCCATTCTGTAGTAGCACCCACTTTAAATAGGTGCTTTTTGTTGACCCTCTCCCCCCATCCCAGGTTGACTCCATTGAAGGTGTTGATCACATTCCTGTTGATCGAAGGCCACATCCTCACTTCATGCCATAATGGAACTGCTTTGGCAGGGGGCAAGGGTGGGGGAAGTAGGCAATTAGAGTTTCTTGGGTCTTGGGAGATTAGAGCAGAAGGTTCTCCTTCTGAAAGCACATTAGTTGGTCACAGGGGAGGTCTGGCGAGATGAAGGTAGGTCTGGCGAGATGAGGGGAGGTCTGGCGAGATGAGGGGAGGTCTGGCGAGATGAGGGGATGTCTGGCGAGGCAAGGGGACGTCTGGCGAGGCAAGGGGAGGTCTGGCGAGATGAGGGGATGTCTGGCGAGGCAAGGGGACGTCCGACGAGACAAGGGGAGATCCAGCGAGGCAAGGAGATGTCTGGCGAGGCAAGGGGACGTCCGACGAGGCAAGGGGACGTCTGGCGAGGCAAGGGGAGGTCTGTCCCACTCTCCTGAAGATCCGAGAGGATGGAGGGTAAGACTCAGTGACTGCCCTGCTTGGCCTGGAGCATAAGAGCTCCATTGTCATATAAATCTACTGTTAGCTGATGGGATTTGGATCCGGGGATCCTGGGGTCACATCTGAGGCCTCCAGCATGGGGAATGACCCAGGGGTTCACTGCTACAGTCCATATTTTGGGGAAGTCCCTATAAAGGAGGCTGTTGCTCATCCATTCCAGTGATTACGAAGCACAGTCTCTGTAAGTGCACGGAGTAGTTGGGTTCTCCAGGAACATGTGCGCTTTGAATTTCTTTCTGTCATATGTGGTTGAATCATATAATGTGGGACATTGATGGTGTAGAGATTAGGAGGACAAGGGCCTGCAGAATATATAGAAAAGCATGTCAAGAGTGTTCAGCAAGGTGCCAGGAAGATTCTCATCAGGGAGAGTTTGCAGGGGGTCCCTATGGTGCTAGTCACTCAGGACATGTGTCTTTGGTGAACCTGGCAGTGACATTCCAAGTCAATCGCCATGCAGCAAAGGGTGGCTAGTGGTGCAAGACATGAACAAGTGGCCCGAGCAGGAGACTTCATATGGGGCGGATAGAGGCAGAGGGGCAGAGAGGAGGAGTGAAAGAGGGGAACTAGAGAAAGAGGGAGAGAGAGAGAGAGAGCATGGGAGAAAGAGGGGAACTAGAGACAGAGAGGAAGAGTGCATGGGAGAAAGAGGGGAACTAGAGAAAGAGGGAGAGATAGAGAGAGTGCATGGGAGAAAGAGGGGAACTAGAGACAGAGAGGAAGAGTGCATGGGAGAAAGAGGGGAACTAGAGAAAGAGGGAGAGAGAGAGAGTGCATGGGAGAAAGAGGGGAACTAGAGACAGAGAGGAAGAGTGCATGGGAGAAAGAGGGGAACTAGAGACAGAGAGGAAGAGTGCATGTGAGAAAGAGGGGAACTAGAGAAAGAGAGGAAGAGTGCATGGGAGAAAGAGGGGAACTAGAGAAAGAGGGAGAGAGAGAGAGTGCGTGGGAGAAAGAGGGGAACTAGAGACAGAGAGGAAGAGTGCATGGGAGAAAGAGGGGAACTAGAGACAGAGAGGAAGAGTGCATGTGAGAATGAGGGGAACTAGAGACAAAGGGAGAGTGCATGGGAGAAAGAGGGGAACTAGAGAAAGAGGGAGAGAGAGAGAGAGAGAGAGTGCATGGGAGAAAGAGGGGAACTAGAGACAGAGAGGAAGAGTGCATGGGAGAAAGAGGGGAACTAGAGAACGAGGGAGAGAGAGAGAGAGAGAATGCATGGGAGAAAGAGGGGAACTAGAGACAGAGAGGAAGAGTGCATGGGAGAAAGAGGGGAACTAGAGAAAGAGGGAGAGAGAGAGAGAGAGTACGTGGGAGAAAGAGGGGAACTAGAGACAGAGAGGAAGAGTGCATGGGAGAAAGAGGGGAACTAGAGACAGAGAGGAGAGTGCATGTGAGAATGAGGGGAACTAGAGACAAAGGGAGAGTGCATGGGAGAAAGAGGGGAACTAGAGAAAGAGGAAGAGAGAGAGAGAGTGCATGGTAGAAAGAGGGGAACTAGAGACAGAGAGGAAGAGTGCAAGGGAGAAAGAGGGGAACTAGAGAAAGAGGGAGAGAGAGAGAGAGTGCTTGGGAGAAAGAGGGGAACTAGAGACAGAGAGGAAGAGTGCATGGGAGAAAGAGGGGAACTAGAGACAGAGAGGAAGAGTGCATGTGAGAATGAGGGGAACTAGAGACAAAGGGAGAGTGCATGGGTGAAAGAGGGGAACTAGAGAAAGAGGGAGAGAGAGAGAGCGAGAGTGCATGGGAGAAAGAGAGGAACTAGAGACAGAGAGGAAGAGCGCATTGGGAGAAAAAGGGGAACTAGAGACAGAGGGACAGAGAGGGAGAGTGCATGGGAGAATGAGGGGAGCTAGAGAGAGAGGAAGAGTGCATGTGAGAAAGAGGGGAACTAGAGACAGAGGGACAGAGAGGAAGAGTGCATGTGAGAAAGAGGGGAACTAGAGGCTGAGGGACAGAGAGGAAGAGTGCATGGGAGAAGAAGGGAAATAGAGGCAGAGAGGAAGAGTGCATGGGAGAAAGAGGGGAACTAGAGAAAGAGGGAGAGAGAGAGAGTGCATGGGAGAAAGAGGGGAACTAGAGACAGAGAGGAAGAGTGCATAGGAGAAAGAGGGGAACTAGAGAAAGAGGGAGAGAGAGAGAGAGTGCATGGGAGAAAGAGGGGAACTAGAGACAGAGAGGAAGAGTGCATGGGAGAAAGAGGGGAACTAGAGAAAGAGGGAGAGAGAGAGAGTGCATGGGAGAAAGAGGGGAACTAGAGACATATAGGAAGAGTGCATGGGAGAAAGAGGGGAACTAGAGAAAGAGGGAGAGAGAGAGTGCATGGGAGAAAGAGGGGAACTAGAGGCAGAGAGGAAGAGTGCATGGGAGAAAGAGGGGAACTAGAGAAAGAGGGAGAGAGAGAGAAAGTGCATGGGAGAAAGAGGGGAACTAGAGACAGAGAGGAAGAGTGCATGGGAGAAAGAGGGGAACTAGAGAAAGAGGGAGAGAGAGAGAGCATGGGAGAAAGAGGGGAACTAGAGACAGAGAGGAAGAGTGCATGTGAGAAAGAGGGGAACTAGATACAGAGAGGAAGAGTGCAAGGGAGAATGAGGGGAACTAGAGAAAGAGGGAGAGAGAGGAATAGTGCATTGGGAGAAAAAGGGGAACTAGAGACAGAGGGACAGAGAGGGAGAGTGCATGGGAGAATGAGGGGAGCTAGAGAGAGAGGAAGAGTGCATGTGAGAAAGAGGGGAACTAGAGACAGAGGGACAGAGAGAAAGAGTGCATGGGAGAAAGAGGGGAACTACAGACAGAGAGGAAGAGTGCATGAGAGAAAGAGGGGAACTAGAGACAGAGGGACAGAGAGGAAGAGTGCATGGGAGAAAGAGGGGAACTAGAGACAGAGGGACAGAGAGGAAGAGTGCATGGAAGAAAGAGGGGAACTAGAGGCTGAGGGACAGAGAGGAAGAGTGCATGGGAGAATAAGGGAAATAGAGGCAGAGAGGAAGAGTGCATGGGAGAAAGAGGGGAACTAGAGAAAGATGGAGAGAGAGGGAGAGTGAGTGGGAGAAAGAGGGGAACTACAGACAGAGAGGAAGAGTGCATGGGAGAAAAAGGGGAACTAGAGACAGAGGGACAGAGAGGGAGAGTGCATGGGAGAATGAGGGGAACTAGAGAGAGAGGAAGAGTTCATGTGAGAAAGAGGGGAACTAGAGACAGAGGGACAGAGAGAAAGAGTGCATGGGAGAAAGAGGGGAACTAGAGACAGAGGGACAGAGTGGAAGAGTGCATGGGAGAAAGAGGGGAACTAGAGACAGAGGGACAGAGAGGAAGAGTGCATGGAAGAAAGAGGGGAACTAGAGACAGAGGGACAGAGAGGAAGAGTGAATGGGAGAAGGGGGGGAACTAGAGACAGAAGGAGAGAGAGGGAGTGTGAATGGGAGAAAGAGGGGAACTAGAGACAGAAGGAGAGCGAGAAAACAAAACCTGCAGACAGTTTTCACTTAAACATTTGCCCTAAATAACGTTTAGGTTGGGACATATGAAATATCCATCGGTGTCAGGCACTATTAGAGAGCTCTAGCGTCTGAAATGCTCAGCTGTTGCATTGATAGCACATCAATGACTGGCCAACTAGTTCTAACAACGTAAACATTTCTTTAAACCTGTTCTATCCTGCCCCTTAACCTTTGGGGCTTTAAGGAGTAATTGATGACTTTGCAGCAAGCATGTGTTTACCTCAGGACTGACGGTGCAATAGGGTTGAGTACCCGTTGGGAAGAAAACCCATCTTGATGGATAACCATTTAAGATATTTAACTAATGAACTGGCACCCAGTGACCCCACCAGACAAGCCTTCCCTCAAGCAGGCTTCCTTCCCCAAAGCACACCTCCCTTCCCCAGAGCACGCCTCCCTTCCCCGGAGCACGCCTTCCTTCCCCAAAGCACGCCTCCCTTCCCCAATGTACACCTCCCTTCCTCAGAGCACGCCTCCCTTCCCCAGAGCACGCCTCCCTTCCCCAGAGCACACCTCCCTTCCCCGGAGCACACCTCCCTTCTCCCAGAGCACACCTCCCTTGCCTGGAGCACGCCTCCCTTCCCCAGAACACGCCTCCCTTCCCCAAAGCACACCTCCCTTCCCCAGAGCATGCCTCCCTTCTCCGGAGCACACCTCCCTTCCCCAGAGCACACCTCCCTTCCCCAGAGCACGCCTCCCTTCCCCGGAGCACACCTCCCTTCTCCCAGAGCACACCTCCCTTGCCCAGAGCACGCCTCCCATGCCTGGAGCACGCCCCTCCAACCTAGAAAACCCCTCCTATTGTGAAACTTAAGTGTCGAAGGAAGGTATTTAAAATGTAAATAACAATTAACTTTCATTTTGACAACAGTTAGTGTGTGTGTATGAGATATTCCTGGGTAGCAACACAACATTCAAGTTAGGACATCAAGTACATAGGGAGAAAAAACAAATAAGGGAGACCCCACATAAACACTTACCCTGAAGCACAACTTTACAGACCCCAGAACATACTAGTAACTGTAGTCTCCCCTAATCGTGTGCCACTATGCACTAGCCTTAGATGGAACTAACATCACCCCTGTCCCCACATTTCAGCAGACATGCTAACTGTGCTCATAGTTATATCAACACATGTGTGCGCGGCTTACTTGTCAAGTAAGTGAGGAAGGCGATCCCCATGTCTTGGGTGACATACTGGAAGTTTCCAAGGAATTTGTTTTGCTATAAAGAGAGAAAAAGAAACAGAACAGGTTAGCTTCAGCACATTAAATAGCAGAATATGCCTGCATCATAAAATTGGAAGCTCTCCACCAGTTCATTGCTAGTAATTGGCAGGGTTGGAATGAGCAGGTATGCTGATTCGCATAACAAAAAAGCAGAGAGCCTGGAAGTTTCCATCCAAACAAAGTTGCAATAACATTCTGCCCTCTCTGATAGGCCTTTATCTTCCGGCCTCTCTGATTGGACAGCACACACTTGATTTCAGCCAACCCGCTTGTTGCACAGTGAAGCCAAACACGGGCCACTTTGTGACCTTGTTGGTTCGGCTCTGATCTTTCCTTGATGGGTGAAGGAGTGGAGGGAGTGAAGGGTCCCTATACGTTGTGGCAGCTACTTGAACCATCTTCATCTCGACTGATCAATGGTAAGTGCAACCAAATCATTATGAATACAGAAAGGTGTGAGAGCTGGAGCAGCGGGTGGCAACCATTGGACTTAGCTAAACCTGCCTACTTATTCAGCCTACCTCAAGAGATATCTACCTGGCCCCACTTGATAATACTTATCAACATTCTCAATCTAACTGTTCTCTGGTCAACAATGTCTCTAACAAGCCCGCCTGTGCGAAACTTGGCTACAAAAATGCTGAATAGTAACATTAGTCTGTCAGCGACTACCTCCGATATTGAACAGCTCTCAAGAAAGGCACCCATTCCCAACTCCTTTAGATCCAACAGACAAAGCGGCCTTATATGTAGGAATTCCAATTTACGCTTGAGACTACCAAAAATATATGAACTGCCGTATTCATCGTGAGGAGTCAAACAAAATGACCCCTTAACAAGAGCCACCACCAACTACAACCACAAAATAGACAAACATCATAGACCTCAAACTAGTCCAGCCAAACATATTAGCTCTGCCTTAACTATGCCACCCATTTCAAGCCCTATCCTTAAAGGAGCACTTATTAATGCTAGATCATTAATAGTCCATGCAACAGAAATTGCCAACATTTTACCAATAGATAATTACGACTTCCTAGCCATCACGGAAACTTGGCTATACCAAGCGGCTGCCCAGCACTGATGCGTGCGGTGCCTACCAACTATACTATCTTTAGAGAAGACAGAACCAACTCCTGTGGAGGAGGCCTAGCGTTCATAACCAAAACCAATCTTTCAACAAGAATAGATACACCCCTGCACACCAAATCCTGTGAGTCTTTAACTGTCGAGCTCCTAACATCTAACTCACAAACCATTACTATACACCTTATCTACAGGCCACCAGGTCCCAAAGGCTCCTTCGAAGAGGATATCTCTAATATACTTTCAGATAATCTAAAGAACTCATCACAAGCCCTTCTACTAGGAGACTTGAACTTGGGATTCAACGATCACAAGATGTACAAGCCACAAACATAGTTAATGTCTTCTCAGACCTCGTTTTACCCGAAAAGTTTCACACCCCACATACGAGAAAGGCCAAACACTTGATTGGGTAGCCGACCATAACTGCAACACAACCATCACTTCCATTAGTCATCAAGCATGGACAGACCATGCTCACATAACCTTCTCTATTGATGCTAAAATCCTCTCAACACAAAATAATATTCCAGCACCCCCTATTTTAACACGGAATACAAAAAGCATAACTACAAACAGGTTATTACCATTAATTCTCCCCACCCTAAACTCGTTGCCTGATACACTAGATCCCTCCACCTTAGTGAACGAATTTAACACAGTCATGGCCAATGCCCTGGATACTATTGCTCCATTAAAAATGCGAAACAGTAAACCTAGAGCATTCTTAAATGCCTGGTTTACTCCCTATTTTAAATCACTAAGGAAAGAATGACGTAAGTGTGAATCTTCCTGGAGACTAACACCATCTGAGGCGAATGAAGCCACCCTCATTAAAACCGCTACACAATACAAAAATGAAATTTGGCGAGCAAAAAACAAAGCTTTGCCAACCGAATAATGCAAGCCAAATCAGGTACCAATGAGCATTTTACAATACTAAAGGAATTGGAGAACCCCACCCCGGTACCTGACAATTGTATTAAAAATAAAACATGATGTTCTAACATTCAGGACACCCTCTGCGATAAAATTGCCACCCTCCAAGTCAAAATTGATTTAAAAAAATAAACATACCCCCCACAACTTCCCAACCTGACAACTCACACATCACTGCCAAACCAGAACAAAGATTTAACTTCTCTAAAGTCTCCATACTCGAGGTGGAAAAAATAATATTATCACTTAAACCGTCAAACTGTCGAGGTGATAATTGCCCGGCACAAATAATAAATGATGCTGCAAGAGATTTATCACCATTTATCTCTAAGCTTATCAGTGCTTCATTCTCCTCAGGTACTATACCTAGTAATTTCAAGGAATCGTGGGTCCTCCCACTCCTCAAGAAGCAATCACTTGACCCAGCCATACCCACAAACTACAGGCCCATCACTACGGTGCCATTCCTACTAAAGATATTAGACAGAGTGGCATACGTACAGGTTCAAATTCAAATTCGTTTTTTGAGCTACATCAACTCTTAGGTACCGGGCAATCAGGTTTCAGACCACAGCACAGTACTGAAACAGCACTTATTGATCTGAATGCCCCGGTCGACGAGCTCAGAGACCAAGGAAAGACTGCCCTGCTTCTCCTTCTGGATCTCTCAGCAGCATTTGACCTGGTGGATCACAAGTGCTCTGTTACCATTTAGAATCTGCAGCACACCTTTCGGACCAAGCAATAGCTTGGATCAAATCATTTATAAGCGAAAGAATTATGAGGATCTTCTCTACTTCAGCAGGTGCAGACGCTGCTCCCATCACGTGCGGTGTACCCCAGGGTTCATGCGTTTCCCCTACCATGTATAACATTTTTACAAAGCCCCTATTTGATGATCTGGACCTTCTAGATGTCACCTACACTAATTATGCAGATGACACCCAGATTCTCATCCCACTTTCTGAGGATTACAAACAGAATTTGGCCTTGGTGAATAGGATATACCTCATCATCCAGGCATGGATGGCACTTCACGGTCTATGCCTGAATGATGACAAAACGGAACTCATCATACTGGAGACTACACCAAACATTAATAAACTCAGCCAGGACTACACCCCCTTCGTCATAGACGTCCACTCTATCAAAGTTGCCAAAGAGGTAAAAACACTAGGGCCCTCATTACGACCCTGGCGGAAATCGAAAAACGATGGCGGAAATGCAATACCGCCATCGAATACCGCTCGTTGCGACTATGACCCGTCACCGTAAAGTACGATGCCATTAGCGACACCGTAGTGAACGCCAACGCTAACTGCACCAAGTACGCGCACGCGCGCCATGCAAAACCGTAATTACCACCATGGCGCAACGGTACGCGAATTCTGACCCTAGCGGACATTTACATAACGCCATCAAGCATGGCGGAAAGTACCAATCCGCCATGGCGAGAAATACGGCATCGTGAACCAACCGTAAATGGCCCAACTGAGTGCCTGTACACCACTCCCTGGCCACATTGCATAACACCTCGTAGGTGCAATGAAGTAAAATGCAACCAGTGAAATGCACAAGTCACCAACGCATGCCAACGAACAAATGAATGTAGGGGCTCCAAGTGCCTTGTGAGTGGCCATCCATATTTGGCATGTCACCATTGCCGTACTGATGCAGCACAGGCATGCGAAGGTTCAAGTACAGCAAAATGAACTGAAAGATGAGACAAAACAACAACAGGCCCCCATCGCCTGACACCAGTGTAAGGCAACATTCAAAGCAGCATCCTTAGGGAGACGGCACCAGCCCAGTACACATGCCAGTAAACAAACCAACCATCAGCATAAGCATGTACCACACAAGTTGGCAGAGTGACTGAGCAGCCAGGCTCATCTCAAGAGGGGCCAATGGGAGCTGCAGGGCACAGATGGCACGAATACAGAAGCTATTCCAATGGACATGACCTCAGTCTCCCTCCAAGAAACGCACGCAAACACAGGCACCTGTGACCAGCCATTATCTGATAATCACATCATTCCACCAATTCAGCTGGCTGACCGGCATCTGTTACACAAAAGCTAAACCCCCGCCCCTAAGCATGACATCATTAAAACAGTCATGATGGCAGCCCCTATCCCTGACCTCACTGGGCTTCGTAGGCAAACGCGGCCAGTACAGTACCACGCAACTATACTCAGAAGCCAGAACCCAATGCAGATCTACTCACAATACATCGCTCCACAAATAGGAATATGCTACATTACTTCCAAAGAATAACGCTACACGGTTAACATCAGACTAAAATTTTAATGCACATCAAATTCACCAAGCCCATACAGCTATTAGGTCATGAACCCCAAAATATCTACATTACTGTGGGCTGCATCCGCAATAAATGACCAGCTACTCCTTGTGTGACGCCCTGTTCCTTCATGGTACACAGGGGCTACATTCACGTCCAAAAAGGCAACATGGAAGCGCCTAGAACCGCAGGCCCGTCCCATTAGGTAGGCACTAGTCCAGCTGAAAGGTAGATATGTTGCTCCTAGCCACTAGTACTGCGTAAGGGCATGTGGCCCATTGGCGATCGTCCCATAAGATCGTAATGGTGCTCCACTGATGAACTCGAAGCAGCAGGTGTCGGGAGTAAAAGCCATCTGCAGGAGTGGCATACAGATGGCAGCGGCAAAAGGGGAGGAGATACCTGTCACCCAAATGAAATGAAAAAGAATAGTATGGCCATCAGAACTTCATTTGAATGACTCACTTCAATGATCACACCAAATCTACAGCCATATGCATGCTAGCCCACTCAAAAGGATTATTTCCACCCATGAATCACTTGCCAATCATAACAATATAAATCGAGGTGAAAACACTATTACAAACGAGTGTTTGTGTGCATGCGTCTGTTAAAACAGAATCCATGAGATGGGATTAGTAACGTGCATAGACACAAGTTTTGGAAGGCGCGTCGAGACAGGGAGGGTTCAACAAGGGCGGATAGACGATGGTCCCACTATGGCAGCTCTGCATCACATAGCGCAGGGGAAGGGGATAGATACCAAAAAGCCATGTACATGGCAAACTCTCTATTAAATCATCTGTCCATGCATCCATACATCATTCCCTCATCCCGGTATAAAAACGCATGATTATTAACTCACATTACATTTGAAATCTCCATTGAGTCTGTGCGTAATGCAGCCTGCAAAATCCACTGTGCTCCAGCCCGGAATTCTAGTGATGTGAAGTAACATGTATTTGGGAACGTCCTGCCTTATCGTCCACTACGCTATTGCGCATCCCATACTATTCATATCAATCATTGCATTCTCGCCATGGCCCCTGTCCCAAGGACATTAAACAATAGAACGTTATATTTGCAGTCAGACCTGTGGGCGTCTCCTCGCCGCTAGCTGAAAACCGAAAGCGCTGTCCTTCGAATTCCTCATTTGCAACATCACGTCGAAAAGGCATCCGTGGGCGCTCGAATTCACAAAATCATCCATGTAGTGCGGCAGTGTGTGAAAATGGCAACTGGCTTCACTCACAAATGGGACGCCCCGCCCGTCGGTGAACCTCGGTACAGTGCTCGCCCAAAGGGGATTGCAGCTGGCACAGGTGGAATGAATCACCACAGGTGGAGGCTATACAGCCTGAAAACACATAAATTGCACACCCAACCCCCTCCCACAACCACACCCACTCCAAAATGCTACCGGCAGGACTAGCGATGTTGGGCCTGGGGGACCTGATAGCACTGCAAGTACTCCAACTTCAAGAAGAAGACGAACACCAACTACTACAACAACCGGCCGCACAGAGGAGACGCAGGAGGAGGAGGAGGGCAAGGCAGGGCCAGCAAGGCCCACCAGCACAGCCACTACCACCACGCAGGCAGCCCGCAATCCCACGCCTCCGAGCTCATCCGTTCAACCTCACTGATGAGCAGATCCACACCCTCTACCGTTTGGACCGGGACACCATAATCTCCATTGTGGACATGACACACGCTGACCTTGTCAGCATGATAGATAGCCCAACCGCCATCCCACCCCTACTGAAGGTGGTGTCTGTACTCCACTTCCTGGCCACAGGCACCTACCAGCACACAGTCGGACAGTTGCATGGCATTTCACAGCCACTGTTCTCACGGACACTATTGCAAGTGCTCTATGCCCTCCTGAAGCACGCAGACGACTACATCTCTTTACCACGCTCGGAGCAGGAGATTACAAACACAAAAGTTGGATTCCATGCACTGGCCGGCATACCGGGTTGCATTGGTGCCATCGACTGCACCCATGTGGAATTGGTTGTCCCACATGCCATGGAGGCCCAGTACCGCAACCGGAAGCAATATCATTCTCTTAATGTACAGATGGTGTGTGACTCCAACAGGATCTTTACACATTGTTGTGCCCGATTTCCTGGATCAACCCATGATTCTATGGTCTTGAGGAACTCTACAATACCACGCTACATGGAGCGACACGCAGGGAACAGATCCTGGCTACTCGGTGAGTCTCATTCCATGCATGATAATGTGGGGTATGTGATGCGGCAATGACCTGGCAGGAAGGGGGGGGGTGCGTACGTAGCAATGTCATTCCACAAACATCCTTTCTTGTCCACATACAGGTGATGCCGGGTATCCACTGAAGAGATGGCTCCTTACACCACTCCGGAACCCACAGGACCAGCATGAGGAGGACTACAACCATGCCCACTCACGTACCCGTGTAGTCATAGAACAGGCATTCGGCCTACTGAAGGCTCGTTTCCGCTGCCTCAGCAGGTCTGGCGGGGCACTCCTGTACCGCCATGAGAAGGTTGCAAAGATAGTCATGGCATGTGTCATGCTACACAACATGTGCGTATGTAGAAATGTGCCCATGCCCCCTGACGCAGAACTGCACGCACCTGAAGATGGTCATGATGAGGCTGGGGATGTGGCAGCACCTCAGGGAGTCCGCGAGGCACAGGAGGCCCGTGAAATTCGTCAGAGTATCATAGATTCATGCTTCTAGCACTCACGCCTGGTGGCTGATACATGGACACGGGACTTGTGGCACTGTGTGTGTCTGGAACATGCACAATGTGGACTGTACGCCTATAAAGGCCTCGTACACAAAGATCAATGTCCACACGTCTCATTGGATGATTATGAAATGTTTATAGCATATGTGAAGTTATGTTACACACCCCATCGACCCGCCACCCAAGTAAGCCCAACACCCCCCTCCACCCTCCTACCTCCCCCCCGAACACCAGTGTCCAAAGATGCTCATTGTCAGTGGGCAGACGCTATTGCAAGCCCCCTCTCCGGGTATCAGGGGCACCCCTGCCTGTGGAGCGCAGGTTCCTCCCAGATCTACGTTGGGGGCTGCCCTGGACGGAACTTGCAACGGATGATGTCTCTGCCTGCTCACGTCCATGCATGTCCCTAAGGGTTTGTGAGAGCTCAGTGAGCACACGGCGCACAGCGGCAAGTTCAGCACATACGTCTTTGGACGTCGCATGCAGTTCCCCCCTCAGGCTCTCGGTGCTTCTCTCCATTTGTACCCTCAGGCTCTCGGTGCTTCTCTCCATTTGTGCCCTAAGTGTCTCAGTAGATGTTTCTATGGCTGCCTTAGTACCCCCACATTCATCAGCATGGTCCTTGAGGAGCGTGGCCAGTTGCTGCTGTTGCACGATCACCTGGTCGAGGGACTGTTGCCTCTGCTGTGCCATGGCCATTTGCGGTGGTGTCACAGAGGGGCTGATCAACTCATGTTGCCTTGCCACAGGGCTTGTGGGGGATGGCCAGTCGTCGTCTTGTGGGTGCCCCTGCGTGGTATCCTCATGGTGTAGGGGATGAAACAAACAGGGGGATTGAGACAGGTCATGGATGGGTCCTACATCGACAGCACCGTTGTCTGTGTCGGAGCATGCTGGCATTAATGCAGTGTCACCTATGGTGCTGCTGCCATCAGAAGCAGTGCCTTCTGTGGCATCCATTGGGGGGACCTGTGGTGCTGCTGGTGTGGGCATGCTGGCTGCTGGGGTGCCTGTTGAAGTCCCCTCCTGTGTGCTGCCACTTGATTTGGGCTGCTGCCGTGTCTTGATCCGTGCAGCTGAGGTGGAGGGTCTTTGGCCGTTGGTCTTGGCCCTCTTTGCAGGTGTGCTGGTAGGGGTGTCCTGCAGCTCGTCGTTTGACTCGGACCCTGTGGTGGAGTAAAGGAGGGCGAGCGTTATTTATGGGTCTGTGGAAATTGGAATGGCAATGTATCACATGCATTGGGGTGGTACCTGAGGTTGATTTGGGTCAGGGCCTTGGAGGTGGTTTCTTTTCTGTGTGGATTGAGGATGCAGTTGTTTTGCAGCCTGCAGTTAGGGTGTGCATGCTGCACGTGTAGAGGGTGTTTTTAGGATTTTTAATTATTTATGTATTTAATGTGACTTTTAAAGTGCGCTATCAGGCCAATGTATGTGGCCGTTCTCCTGGACATGTGTTTCTGTTGCACTATGTGGCCACATGGTACTTCACATGATTGGACATTGTGGATTTAGCATTGTTTTATTTGGCCCACCTACCTGATTCTTCGGATGTCTGCACTCCTTTCTCCATTCCTCCGACTCCCTCTATGCTCTCCATTCCAATGGTGGAGGCACAGATTTCTTCCCAGGGGGTCAACTTGATGGGTGATTCCGATCCTCCCCCGGTAGCTGTGGCAATGTTACGGTTGGCTGATAGTATGCTCCGTACGCGTATCCGCAAGTCGTCCCATCGCTTTCTGCATTGCTGTGGGTTGCGGGGTGCGGTCCCCACCGCACTTACCCGCTGTGCCACCAGGGCCCATGTGGCCTTCTTGTTCGCAAGTGCCGTCCTGGTCATTTGCGTGGAGAAGACGACGGCAGCATTCTCCTGGAGGGTCTCTGTGAGCACGGTGAGTTCCTCATGGGAGAAGTGGACCTGCCGCTTGCGGTCGCACACTTTTTTTGCTACTTTTCCCATTTTGTTTGTTTTAACTAGGGTGGCTGTCGGGTTGGGATGTGTCTCAGGGTCGGATTTTTAATGGTTGTGTTGGGATTCTGATTTTATAGGTGTGCGGCGTGCTGTTTCCCGTTCCGGCCCCATGTTTTTACTTCCGTTTCCGTATATTTACGGTCACCGTATTTTGCGATTGGCGCTCATTACGGTGACCGCTATGATGGGTGGCGGAATTGCACCTAGGCCGCCGCACGACGGCGGAGAGGGGCGTTTTGGGGACATTTCCGCCATCGCGGACTTTGCACTTCCGCCATGGCGTAATGCTCGTGCCCGATGGGTCATAATTGGCCGCACTTTACTCCATCGTGCAATGGCGGAAACGCTATTTACGCTATGGCGGTCCGGTCAGTTACTTTCCGCCAGGGTCGTAATGAGGGCCTAGGTCTTTACCTCGACTCTAGCCTCACCATCCCCCAAACAGGTGATTGCTATAGCATCGTCTACAGCCTACACGTGTAAGTTGATCATATCAGCAAAACCATACCTCTCTACAATCAGTTGTACCACTTTGGCAAGAGCGCTTGTGCTGTCTAAGTTGGATTATTGCAACGCTCTCTATTTGGGATCTAACAAATACATCACTCAGAAAATTCAAATACTGCAAAATAATGCCCTTAGAGCAGCACTAGGAATCTCCAAAAGCGAAAATATATCAACGATCAGAAGACAATCCAACTGGCTTTCCACTGCTGACAAATTCAAACTTAAAACAGCACCCTAACATTCAAATGCCCCAACAACCTAGCACCGAAATAACTGACAGAGAGGTTCAAAAGAAGAGTCACAACTAGACCCACTAGAACAGCCTACACCAATTGCCTTTTAGTATCCTACTTCAGAATGTCTACAACCGGAGGGAATAGCTTCCCCGTCAAAGTGTTCCAACTGTGGAACTCCCTCCGCCAACCTTAAGGACTGACCAATCCTACCCACACTTTAGATCAAATATTATCAATTGGCTTAACGGAAATTATCACTAACCCTAGCATTACCTGCTAATTGACTGTATAACTTAACTGTACTCTGTTTTACTACTGTGAATTCATACCTGTAAATGCATATGTACCAAGTGCTTTCCATGTATTAACCTGTATCTATGTAAATATGTAATTTTGTAACCTGTAAGCTTAAAGTGTTAATGTTCTCGCGCCCTGATACCTTTGGGTCTGGTGCTCGCTATAAATAAAGAAACTAACAAACAAACACACTTAATTAAAACTCATCAATTAGCCAATATTTCCAGCTTCTCCTTCCCTAAAGTTTGATTTCAAACATTGTGGATGGATGTTTCTTGTGCACTATCGCCATAGGGTAGTAATGTTTACCTACTTTCCAAGCCTAAGCTAAGGAGAGATCAAAGCAAACACATTAAAGATAAGGTTGTTTAAAATAAGATCACAAAAGAAGGGATTATTAAACAATAAATCACAACTATGCATACAAGCTTAGGGTTACTCAAATAGTGCTAAAACACCTGCAGTAGCACAACATCTCTCAGGGAAAAGGACAAATGAAGCATGGGAGGAAATGACAGAGGGACACGACTCTTGGAAATGTCACATGGTGCATCCTAGAAAGGTCACAAGGAGTTCCCTGCTTCCCAGTGCAAGGATGGGAGAGTCTGAGAATTCTACAAGTGAAGAATTGGAGAAGGAAGGACTATCTTCCCCGCCATGGACTGATGACCATCACTGTACTGTCGACCCCTGTATGCTCAAGCCCATCCCCCCTTCAGATGCAGTGGGAATGAAAAGCAATCACCTGGATAAATGTGCCCACTTGTGCTGCCATGCCACCGCTACGTAATTTATTATATAATTAGCACGTATCAACATGTCTGTCCCACCTGCTGTGTGGTGTTATCCATTACTGTTCTGATGTGCTTTGAAGCAGAGGGTCATAATTTCCCCCCACTGCTGCATGGTGATATGATATGATAGGTTATTTATAACGCGCTTAATACCCAGAGGTTTCTAAGCGCGGACCAGGGAATCGAACCTGTGTGCTCCTTGTGGTCTTGCTATCAAGGCGAGTCCGTTGCCACTGAGCTATCCTCCCGAGACCTAATGGTGGAATCCATTACTGTTATAATGACCTTTGACCCTGATAATCATTGTGCCCCCCACCTGCTGCACAGTAGAATCCATTACTCATCTAATGTGCTTTGACTCTGAGGACCATCATGTCTGTCTCACCTGCTGTGTGTTGGAATCCATCACTGTTATAATGTGCTTTGACTCTGAGGGTCATGGTGTCTGTCCCATCACTATATGTTTACACAAGATCCTCATGCCCCTCAATCCCCCCACCCGGTGTGTAATGGGATTCATGAATATGGCCCTCATTTTAAGTTTGCTTGTATCCCGCCCGTATTACTAGCATGATACCGGCAAACTTTACTGAAATTTCCGCCACTTGGACTGCTGGAATTACCAGCAGATTCCAAGTGGTGCAAATGCCGGTTTCTGTATTACCAGCACCGGTATTACCAGCAGTTTTTTCTGCCAGTAGGGTAGAAGATATTCCTCCAGTTCAGAGCTGGCAGTAAATCCTCCCCCTACCAGCACTTTATTTCCAGACCGCCTGACTTATAATGAGACCCTATATGAGTAAACTGGGACATACTGGATCCCTGCCTCGGCATCTCTAACTACGAGAAGAAGAAGATGGCCCTCCTGATCATCATGCCCTCTGCATAGTGGGATCCATCGATTACTACACAGTAGATCCCTCTTATTTGATTACACAGGGACCCCCTATTGAGTGGCTCTCCTCCTGCCTTCCAGCAGCTTCCACTGTTATAAAAAAGCACACGTGCAGCCATCAATTGCTCTGTAAATGTTACGCTCACCTGGCTCCCACAGGGGTGTCGAGCGGAACTGGACAGCCACGGTCTCCACCAACGTGATGCGTAGTGCAGAGATGACTGATTGGACTGGCCCACCTAGCTTCGTCTGCTTGGCCCGTAGAAGTAGTCTCCTAAAGACGGGGAAAGGGAATTAGCCACCCGTGGATTTGAGTATTAACACCTCACTGCGTCCCCACTTATCACTTCTGACTCTCCATCCTGCGAAGAATGCAGGGGCGCGTTGATGGCCAGTTACTTCAATGGCTTGAGGATATTGGAAGAGTTCTGGACAAATCTTGGCTCCAAACCTCCGGGCGAAAGGCTGTAAGTATATAGTTCTAATGAGTTCAAAATGTTTGATTAATCACTCTTGTCCAATTCCTTGTTTCTTTTGCAGCTTAGACCCAAAAGATGATCGTCTTGTGGCAACTGAAAGCGTTCAGGTGAGAGTCTGTGTTTTGCAACACTGTCCGGTAAATGATGCTAAGGTTTAACTCGCTGCTTTCTCTTTTCTTGCAGGTGCAGCGTAGGAAGATTTGGCATGCTGGTGGATAATACCTCCTGCGGTAAAATCAGGTAAGCATATGGTGGCAAGAGATTGTCCTTGTTTGTTCCCTTGGCTCACCTATTTGTTTTCTTGTCCCCCTTAGGCGCTGGAAAGCGGCAACCAGGTGATGGAGACAGCACCGGATCGTAGAGATGCTGCGAGGAACGGTGAGTATGGCGCGGCGCTGCTGCTGGCGATGTGACGCATTTAAAATGAAGTCTGTTTCTGGTTCGAAGATCCGCTGAATCCGAAATCAGGTAAGAAATCCAGTAAAGTTCTTGTTCTAACCTTTCTTCTTCTTTCCCTTCTTTCTAGGCGCTCTGGACTCGAGGCGGGCGTGGCAGGATGCTGGATGCTGACTGCAGACACGTTGAGCGTTAGGCTGCTGGATGCAGAATAACACGAAGCATGTGCTGCTCTTCGGGCGTGGTTTAAATAGCCTTCAAAGTAGACCAAGGTAAGTATTCCTCCACAGCCACACCCGAGTAACAAAATAGTCCCTAAGATAAAATAGTCCCTTCAAGCCTCACATGGGCTTGGATGCTTGGATCCCTTGCAGCATGGTCTGCCTCAGGTAAGTTTTAACATATGAGCCTGGCGCCTATGGCGCCAGGACTGATGTCCCATATGAGCCTGGCGCCATAGGCGCCAGAACTGTACCCAGATAGCCCCTAACAGGGGTTGCTGGGTTTGCTCCAGGTAACATGATGCCTGCTTCCGGGGTTGATGGACTTGGTCTGGATGCTCGGGGGTAGGCATCATGACAGTAAATCCCGAACTTCAATCTGAGAGCAGTCGCTTTTTATGAATACTTTATTAAAGTTTAGTTAGTCACTGTTAGACAGAATTGCATGCAATACCATCTGGGAGCACCACACTCAATTAGGACTACAGGTGTAAGCAAAACCAACCTTTGGCATAAGTCTGTACTACACAGTCTTTTGATAGCGAGCTGAGCAGCCAGGCTTATTACAAAGGGAATGTGAGCAGTACAAGAGTTTACACAGAGGTTTTTCAATCACAGTGGTTCAAGTAGACACTTATACTCAAGGTTTCTTGGTAAAACACTTATTAATTTCTTACACAATCATTTAGAAAACATTCACTAGAAGAAGGAAACTTAATACTTAATATTGAATACCCATGCACTTCAATACAAAACTGTAAGCTTTTGACAAAGTTTGAGTTCCCCTGAAATAGGAGCCAAATGGCAGTTCAGTTACTTAGAAGTGAGCAAAAGGGGCAAAGTAAGTAGAAGGGATCACATATACTTGTTAGACAGTGCAAATAGTTTCAGTTCACCAGAAGAGTTCAATTCAAGTAAATAGGCCAGGCCAAAGTCAATGGGCTAGTGTTCTGAAAAGGAAAGAGCAGTTCTGGTATCAAATGGTAAAGTCTTTGCAAAAGTTCTCAGAAGTAGTTTAGGCGAAAAAGAATCATATGTCGGGTCACAAGCTGATTAGGCCTGCAAGTTGGGAAAGTTTCACAAACTTTCACCGCGAGAGTGGCGTTCTCTCAATCGGGATGGCACAGTACCTTAATATGAAGAACAAATGCAGCTGAAGTTGTGGTTCCTGGCAGGTCCTGCAGATCTCACTGTTCCTGAGCCTCAGTCGTGGGGAAGGACGTCGGGGGACTCCTGCGCTGCACGGGATGGTAAAAAAAAAACAAGATGAGTCACTTCAGTTCCAGTAGCTGTAGATTGAAGCACACATGCTGGGGTCCCTCTCCCTGGTTAATCCTAACCAGCCTTGAGAATGGTATCCAGGTGGCTTATGTGTTGATTGGTCCCACCAACTCAAAGGAAGAAGTCCTCCTTGAAGGGGCTTCTCTGTCGAGATGAACTTGGTGATTCGTCCCTGCAGCAGGGCTTCACCAGGCAGGCCAACGGTTCAGGAGTTGCAGCAGCCATCCTCTTCCAGCTCGTCTTCGGTTCTTTCGTTTCAGTGGTCGACTCAGCTTTCCAGTCCAAGAGACTCATCTTTTAAACAGTTTTCTCCCTTTCATTCCAGCCTAGCTGTCACTCACCCAGCAGGGTGGCTGTCCTTGCCGGACAGTCAGCCAGCCAATCATGCCAGAGTGCATTTGGGTCTCCTAGGAGACTAAGCACAGGGAGTTTTGGGCACCTCCCTCACTTCCTGCCCACTGCAGACACTCAGACGCCAGAAGCGGTCTTCAGGCACACGAACAAAGGTACCAAACCTGGTTTGGCGCATAGAGACAAACACTAGAAGGACCTTTCTGAAAGGAAACAGCGAAAAAAGAAGACCGGGACCTGTTTAAACAAAGGGGCTTAAGGGGCCATCTTGAAAAACATGGTTCCCATGATTTTTATCTACCGGTGTTCACGGGAAAAATCATGGTAGTTTGTTGTAAAACCACTGCCACCAGCCTTTTCAATAGGAAAGGGTAGCATGTGAGTGCTACATGAGTATTTAGACACAGGGGATACTATGTAACCCCTCCAACATTCCACTGTAAGATGGTGTGCGCTGGGTCTAAGAATTTGGAAAGACTAGTAAAGTCAATTTCACTTTACATTCTCTGGAAAACAGTAGTTTATCCCAGAGAATGTTTCTAAACCTTTGGGAAGTCTAAACGACATCTTTGTGTCACTGCACTGAGGGTGCTGTGTAACACACATGAAAAGATGATGCCTATGGAGTTATCTAAAACTAAATAATCAAACAACACAAGTAAAAAACATACATCAAAATACATGAAAGAGTGGGAAAAAAGGCTCACACTCTTTCCAGGTAAAGAAATCAAGTCCTCGAAATCAGGCAAAGTTGCTGGGGGTCTCTAAGGTGAAGGGAATTAGCACATTTATGAGAATTCTCCCTAACAAACACTTTTTAGGGAGAAGCTCCCAACCACCTAATGTGTGGTGGGGTATGTTATTCCTCCAAAAACACTTTGTAGAGCCTCCTTACAGTGACACTGAGTTAACCTGCAAGCAGGAGAGTGGACTTAGGGTATCTGAGCTGTTAAGCGCTGAGCAACTAACTGCGAGGGGGAGGTGGCACATGTGGGTATCCATGCAAAATCTATCTATCTATATAAATAAAAATGTAAATATTTCTTTGTTCAAAATCTTAAATCTCTGAAAGTTCTTCACCGACTGCTTTGAAGTTTTGACACAACGTTGCATTTAAATACGTGGATGTTTTTATATACCTACTATACATAGATGTCACACCTGTGACAGGTAAAAACATGCTTTTTCCAAAAAACAGCGCCATCTGTTGGACGTAAAATCAACACACGCTATATTAAATTTTCATGCTTTTTTGGAAAAACAGCACCATCTGATGGACGTAAAAGCAACACACGCCATATTAAATATTTTACGATTCCATTTCAATGTTTCCAATTTAGAATGGCTCAAATACGTGCTGAGGAAGCAGCAGAGCGACGTGCAGCCAGACTTCAGGATGCACGGTTGCGAGCATGACGATTGCGTTCTGCAGTTTCAGATCTGCTTTGTTCTCAACAGAATGAACGCGACAGGCTGAGAGTGGCTGAAAGATGTCAACGAGAAAAATCAGATCAGCGTCAAACATGACTCCGTGCTCAGCAATCACGCGATTACAATCACCTTGCGCATTCCGGTACAACAAAGCTGATGATTATAGTTTGAGCCGGCATGTTCTCATCGGCACTATGACTGAAGTGTGTCCTTATTGCAAGGCTCTGAAATTTGATGGAGAAACGAAAGGAATGGGTTGCACCGCTGGGAAAATTAAACTGCCTCAACTTGGAGAACCGCCAGAGCCATTAAAAACTTTGCTTGCTGGATATACCGCTGAATAAAAGCATTTCCTATCTAACATCAGGAAATACAACTCATGCTTCCAAATGACATTGGTCGGCGCAGAAATGATAACCGCTCAATTCATGCCAACTTACATTTACAATCACCATCACCAAAGCTCAAGGCCAAGCTTTACAATCGTGCTGTTTGGATCTAGACAAGGATTGCTTCTCACATGGACAATTATATGTTGCATGTTCTACAGTCGGCAAACCTGACAATCTCTATATCTGCACAGACAATGGAACAACAAAAAATATTGTATACCCACAAGCATTGTGAAATGAAACATATTAGAAATGGGCGCTTTCTCCTTTCTTTCTTTTTCATTTAACCAGACTGAGCCACAGCATCGCGTGGCCCGCGACAGCTAGTATCAAATAGAAAAAATGAATTCACAAAAATGCCTGACACGGCTGTTTAAAAACATAAGAATTCCCAAAATGTTGAATAAGAGCAGCAGGGGTTGCGGGAGTGTCCCCTGCTTCCATAAAAAGGAAAGTGGGGACAAATAAAATTTTGGAGAAAAAAAGCATCCTGCAGCATGAGTTCCGCCTCTCAATGGAGAGGTGGAACTCACGTCGCAGGGGAATAACCATGGAGAGTAACAGCAAATAAGGAAGCTGCAGATGTACCGTTTTGATGGCAGGGGGGTGGAAGGTGGAGGTATAGTGTGCGGGGCTAATGCAAGTGATTATTTTGTTACGGGCATTTCAAATTTGTCATTTTCGTATTCAAAAGTTTTGTTAATTACATTTTCACTTACATCCGTATATGTCCATTAATCTTAGGGAGCATTAATGTGCCATTAACATTTATTCACACTTGCCAGTAATTAACTCGGCATCAAGCGCCTCTGAAATAAGAAACTGTTTACTAGAATTAGTCTATTCATAAGGTAATGCTCTTCAAGAAACACTATGAAATAAAACAGCCTTTTAAACAAAAGTGGTAATTCCTGGTAAGGGAGCACCAACCTTTGAACATCCATGCAATGATTCTGAGGTGCATGCAAGCACACAAAAGTGCTCTACCCTGAAGGAAGAACACTTTCCTTAAAAGCCGCATAATCTGTTCAAGTGATAATGTGGTGGTCTGGCCTCAAAAGCACCACTTTTACATTTGCCTGATTTACTGCCTGACAACAGCCTTAGCAACCATGAGGAGTGCAGGGCAGGCACTAGGAGGGGATTCTGCTTTCAAAAGCACTGGTTCTGCACATGCAAGAAGGACCACATTACAAAACCTCTAGGTGCCTATTCTCTACTGCACCCATTTCCCAATCTAAAAATAGAATTGCCCAGACTGCAGCACCACTTTGCTCAATTGCTGAAAGCATAAGCACACTTTCACAAACTAGAAAAGCGTCGGTTCTTAAACTCTGCCACTGGAGCACATGTTTCCCCCACAACGAGAGATTTTCGCAGGACAGCACAATGGGGCTCATGCCAAGGTGGCCGGTCTGGTAAAAACGTGCTGGTATTTGTGAATAGTGGCAATTTACCGGACCGCCCCACTACTGCTGGGGCACCTTGGCTGGGTAAGGCAGATGCCATACCTGCAAACAAAGCCCTGATTACCGGCACTGGCTTTCGCAGAAAAACATCTCATGTGGTCCTATGGGACTCCATGACTGGGGATTTACTCACTGTAATGCCGCCAGAGCGAGTGCTGGAAGGGGTAACAGCATTTGCCGGTATCCTGGCAGGTTAACCGCCAGTATACTGGAAAGGTTGTAATGAGTCCCTTTATCTGCACTCCAATACTTCCGCCCACCTCAGAATGGTGGTGTTGGAAACTCGAGGGGAGAATATCGGCTTTCCACGCTACTTTTAGCGCACACTCAGAATCTGATCCACAATCACTTCTGTGCAAAAAACGTGTTCACCTGGTTAAACTTTTTTGTGCACTGCATTGAGCACTTAGAGTAAATGCTGTAGGAATCTATCAATTTAATCCCAGTATCTAGACCTTTTTCTGAAATAAAAAGGAACTGACCTAGATCCCAGGCCATTGCAGTAGATGAATGCGCTGCAAATCTGCTCATCCAAAGGCAGACAGCAGGCGCTCTCAGACACCACATGCCGTGGCAGAGCACACAGTCTGAGGGTGCCATCTTGAATTGAGGTGAGGGAGCGCTTATGTTGCAATGGCCCAGATACTGACGCAGGCTTTTTGTCACTGTGGGGGAGTATGAACACAGGGGAGGCCTTTCACTGCTGGGGCTACACGGGTGTCCATTTCGCCCCACGGCTCACCCCTAAGAATAAGAAACCTGGAGACCACTGTGGTGTGGCCCCTTTAAAATAAATGGATCTCCCGTTTCAGAGCGTGAGTCATGGATGGAGTTCATAAAAGGGGCCTCTGCTTGCACGTGCAGCATTGCAGCAGCAGACTGCAGGAGTGAACAGCTGCTGTGCGTGTCAGTGATTGTGTGGCCCGCCGTGTGCTCACGGCCTGTGTAATTAGCCTGGCCCATGTGCCCACGGAGGCAGGGACTGTGCGGTGGGTGAGCACCCCCACCCATTGTTGGACCAGGTGATCCTGATCACTGCAGGGTGCCACCTTCCCATTAGCTCTGTGACTGCAGCCATTCGTTGTCTGACTGGGTGCCCCAGTAACTGGATGTCTGAACCCTGTGCCCCGGAGGTCCAGGCATAACATTGATGACGAGGGGGTTCGGGACCGCTGTGCCCATACTGTTGGAAGTGGCGCCGCCGCTGAGGAGAAGTGGTGGCGTGCCACAGCTGCTCCTGCCGGGTGTGAGGGGCTGGGGCCTGCGGAGTTCCCTATCGAGCAGAGTGACCAGGAGAAGGAAAGAAAAGATGTCAAGCTTTACATCCCTCCGGGATCGGAGTTTAGACGGTGTGCCCCCTCCCTGGGCTGCCAGGAGGTGAAGTGCTGTTTGCCCCTGCGGTCAGGGTGGGAGCCACTGGACGCCCTCTGGCATTCCCGGGCCATAAGCGGGGAGTGCTGGCAGTGCCCCTCGGAGTGCCGTGGCAGTGTGCATTCCTCCTCGGGGCACCTGTCGTGTCTCGCTCTCAGGGCACCTGAGTGGGACACACAGTGCACCGGGATCACCCGAGGGGCTGCGATTCATGCAGGCTAGGCAGACCAAGGCTGGGCGCACCCATCTGACCATGGGCTGTGGTCACGCAGCGGGACTACAGGCAGGGATCACCCTGTCCTGCAAATATCGGGAGCCCCCGACATAACTGTTATGTCCTTAATACCACTTATTACATGAATACACGGGAGCCTTTCTTGAAGTACTTATCCATTTAATATCCAACCATAAACTGCCTCCCTTTCCAACATTCTAGATCCCCCCAAGCCCCTCACATTCCACAGTTGCATTCCAAAATGTTTCTATAAAGGCTCTATTAACCTATAAAAATGTATAACAATAACACATAACAATCCCCTCTTACTTATCATATAAATACATACTTGCATGTTAATAGGTGTACTAGATTCAGGTTCTTAAATATCATGTACATGTGTACTTACAGATTGATGAGTACACAACTACATTTGTTCAATTAATCGATCTGGCTTACGAACCACCCGACAAGGACGATCTCTCACGATCATGTTTCTTTCATTAGAGTCCTCACAACCAATTAGCTCACCAGAACTTGAACTGAAAGAACCACCACCAGAATGTGGATTAACCGAAACATTGCCCCACCCACATGCTCAGACTGGGCCTCACCAACTGGAACCTCTTCCGACTCCATAGAGACTTCATCCAATATAGGATCATCCATTAGTTCCATTTAATATCCAACCATAAACTGCCTCCACTGCCTTTTCCAACATTCTAGATTCCCCCCAAACCCTCCACATTCCACAGTTGCATTCCATAACAATGACGTCCAGGCTGGGAACACCCAGCAGACAGATCCAGACTGGTGGCACCCAGTCAGCCGATGAGCGCTCATGGTTACTGCCACAAGCTCCTGGGAGATAGCAAGCTCATCAGGAGGGGTGACATATTACAGCAGCTCATCACACAGCAAGGGGCACCCTGCAGGGTTTGGGGTCACCCGACCCGGTACCAATACTGGGGTCACCCAGCCAATATCTCTGGACAGATGTCGGCTATCCAGAGATGTCAAATCATGAGCACACATCTCTCTTAGGGCCTGGGGGCACCCATGCAGAGGGCATCACAAATCAGGCCCTCGAATGGCTGACCTCTTTCGTCTTGGACTGCCCTTCCCAGGTCCAACTTGGTGTCTTTCTCTCTGCCACCTCGTGCTCTACCTGTGGCATTCCACAGGGCTCGGTCCTCTCATCCTGTTTTTTCAACCTCTACTTGGCCCCTTTAGCCCATCTTCTTCTCTAACTTTCAGTTTTATGTGGATGGCACTCAGCTTTCCTTCAGGCTCCTCTCATCTCTTGCTCATTCATGACTGTCTACCCGTGATTCAGGAATGGTGCGCCTCCAATGATCTCTGCCTTAATGCCAATAAGATGGAGATCCTTCTCATTGGGACCCCTGCTTACCCTCTCTTACTCTGGCTGCCAACCTTGGGCTCTCTTCCTTTGCCTTCCTGCGAGGCAGAAAACCTTTTTTGTCATCTTTGACTCCACTCTCTCTTTCTCTCCTCGCATCTTGGACGTCGCCAAGAAGTCCCACTACCTACCAGCTGCTCCTCCTCAAAGGGACTCTTCCCTTTCTCACTTTCCATCAGAAGCCCACTGTCTCCAGAGCCCTGGTTCTCTCTAGGCTGGACTACTGTAACAGCCTCTTTCTCATTCTGAGCCCTTCCCCAGCTACCTCCAACTCTTTAAGGGCTAGACGCTTCTCCAGGCAGACAGTGAGGGGTAGATCCTCCCTGTGGAATGGCCTCTCTGCCCCTCTCAGTTACAAAAGTTACAGTTACAAAAGTTCTGGAAGCAGCTCAAAACTTTCCTCTTCTCCTCTGCTTTCTGTCTCTCCCTCCCCTGCTGACCTGCCTGACATACTTGTCTGCTGTACCGAATGGTTGCTTGGCTACCCTCAGAGTCTCACTGAGTACAGGCTCTTTCTTGATCAGTCACCCTTGCACTGCCTCCGGCCCACCATTAACTTAGGGGCTGTAACTGTAACCCTACAGTCCCTTGTTCTCCTTGCACTAACCAGAGCCGCGCTGCCCTGGCTGCACTTACTCAGAGCATTACGGCCCTGTTTTCCCCTCCATTCTTCCTTGCACTTACCCCCTCCCTTTCCCCTTTCTCGTTCTCGCACTTGCACGATCTGAATGACACAAGGCCTAATAAGATCATTTGTCTTGTCCTCACTCTATCTTCCCTCCCTTGCTTGTCGCACCTAGAAACACATGTGTACAGGCATGTTATACTAGAGTTATACCATATCATTTTATCACAGATGCCCAAAAGAATATACAATGCTGCAGTAAGAAACGGCTAGACTGCCAGTCTAGCCAGGTAATTACACTTATCAGGACTGCTTTATCAGAAATGGCCAGTTAAAAAAGAGTCATACCATACTGAGGAATAATTAGACTGGCTGCACCAAAATGCCTCTCTAGCCAGTAATACCACAGATCATGCCTGGTTAGCCTGGATATGGACAACCATTATAATTTATCACACAATCTTGCCCCCCACACATCCCAGCTCCCTCTCACCCCTACTCCAACCTCCAAAATCATCTCCTTGGCCCAGCATTACCTTCACATCCCTCTTCCTTGTCCCAGAGCTTACGTTTGAGGCTCCTTGCCTCATAGGTAAGTGCTAGTATGAAGACGAGTGGGATTAGGAGTAATGAAAATAAAGGCAGCTGAGTTAGGCATTACCTCCATGTACCTCTACCTCATCCCAGTACTTGTGTATGAGGCATAGTGCCTCATACACATGTACTGCCTCATAAACAAGTACAGGGACAAGGAAGAATAGGGCTAGGAGTAATGACAATTACCAATATGCAATTAAGGCATTAAACACAAGTAGTGACTTAACAATATTGAGTTGACTGGGCTTCAGCACTCACCCCCAGAAATGTTGGGCTATGTTGACTCAACCTGGCTGACCTTCAGAGCAGTTACCGGACAGAACAGGACACAGATTTGTAACGTCACCTGGGTTTCACTGTTAATAAGGGCCCAGCCATTACTAACATACAGCATTTCACTCTTAGAACCTGCATTCAAATGCCCATTTTTTTAGGCATTTCAAATTGTGATGTGGGTTTAGTACTTTCATGCCAGGGAAATGATTGGAAGGGTAGAAAGGGAACAGGGGACCATTCATTCTCACAGCAGTTCACAAATGGGTGCTTTCACACTTAAATGAGAGAGTTAATAGCTTGTAACATTGAATCTGCACTAGAATTGTCTCATTAAAATGCTTAAAGAAGTTAGATGCCCCCACACAAATAGGTTTGTACGTCCCCATCCACCCAGTGAATTTAGAGCCTCTCCCAACATTTGAATGATCAGTCCCCAAAATGTAGGTTTTGTTGTGCCCCTGAACACAAGCACACACACCATTCACCATATACACACATGCACACCCAGCCATCCATACATTTAAGTGTGCACTCTTTCACCATACAGGCACACCCAGGCAGCCATCCATACATTTAATTGTGCACCCTTTCACCATACAGGCAGACACACCCAGGCACCCACCCATACATTTAAATGTGCACCCATTCACCATACACTCACACAGGCAGCCACCTATACATTTAAGTGTGCACCCTTTCACCATGCAAGCACACCCAGGCAGACACCCATAGATTTGTGTGCACCCTTTCACCTTACACGCACACAGGTAGCCACCTACACATTTAAGTGTACACCCTTTCAAAATACACTCACACACGCACACGTCATGGGGTTGAGGGGAGCCCTATTACTTCAAAAAGAAATTGTTTGTTTTTGAAGTCACTCATAAAGAAAAGATTTCCATTAAGGACCAAACCATAATGGAAATAATTTCTTTATGAAGGCAGAGTGGTATTGTACGTTTTGACCGTATCTAAACGGTTGCATGTACAAAAAGGTCTAAAAATGCAACCACCAAAGGTTCGAACACCAAAAGTTTGAACCTTTGGTGGTAGCATTGCAGGTAAGTAAAAAAAAAAAATAGACTGATGGGGGCTACGGGGTTGTCCCCCGCAACACCCCTCTCACTATACTGGGCCTCATTACGACCCTGGCGCAGTGGGTTTACGCCAGCGTTATTCGCGGCGGACCCGACCGCCCTACTACGAGTTTCCGTAGCGCCATGGAGCGTTTTCCGCCTGGTTTTTCCGGGCGGAGAAATCCATGGCGCTACGGGACCTTGTCGTTAATTACGCCACCGTATTTTGAGGTGGCGTAATTAACGCCTTCCCCACTCCCATTATACCCTATGGGGCAAAAATGGGAATGGGGAAGGGTAAAATGGGGATTTACCGCCCCGCCAAGGTCGGAATGGGGCGGAAAATCCGCCAACCCCCATGGCGCTATCGGCAGCTTTCCGCCGTGCTCCATGGTGCATTTTGCACCGCGATTTCGGCCAGGGTCGTAATGAGGGCCACTGTGTGGTATAGTGAGCGGGGTGTTGCGGGGTACGCGCCCGCAGCCCATCCACAAAAAATAAATAATAATAAAAAAAAAAGGGGGCTGTAGGGGTGTCCCCGCAATACCCTGATCACTGTACTGTGTGCTATGTGACCGCAGCACACCTGTGAAAAAAAAAAAACACGGGCTGCGGGGGTGTCCCCCACTACACCCCGCTCACTATACTTTACAGCAGGCTTGTCCAACTTTTTTGAATGTGGGGCCGAAGCATTAACTTTTTGTCACCCAGTGGGCCGGCGAGCCAAAAGTCAACGCCCTCAACCAATGCAGTATATTCAAAATCGATGGTGTGTGACCTTTGACACAATAGCATTACATGCAGTGATAACCATGCAGTACCAAAGATAGCTTTTGGCGTCAGGGACAGTGATCAAAGGTTAGTTTCTTGTGATTTCTTCCAGTGTGTATGTGTTGATATTTTTCTGAAATAGTAGGGGTGACCGAGCGTAGCGAGGGAGCTATAACGATCCAGGGAGGGTTTGGGGGGGTACCTCCAAGATTTTTTTTCTGAATATGGGGCTGAAATGGTGCATTTTACAGCAGGAAAAGTAGCCAAAAAGCCATACATTTACAATCAGTTCTTAAGGGAACATGTACATTCCATGTCACCAACATTGTAGAAAACAACACATTTTAATGATCAATGTGTCCACAGTGTAAGACAGCAATGTCACTGATGTAAACACATTGGCATGCTGGTTGTGCCCAAAATATGCCTCTGTAGCAATATGTCTATGCTGGCTGTTCCCAATTTAGGACAGCATTGTCCTGTACAAAGCATGATTGATGCTGCCTGAGCATGTCCAGTGTGCCCAATACATATGCCAGCTTATTTCTGTAATACACATTCATTACTTCTTTGTTAATGATTGATGCTGCCTGTGAAGTGTGCCCAATACATATGGCAGCTTATCTCTGTAATACACATTCATTACTTCTTTGTTAATGATGGATGCTGCCTGTGCAGTGTGCCTAATACACATGGCAGTTTATCTCTGTAATACACATTCATTACTTCTTTGTTAATGATGGATGCTGCCTGTGCAGTGTGCCTAATACACATGGCAGCTTATCTCTGTAATACACATTCATTACTTCTGTGTTAATGATTGATGCTGCCTGTACAGTGTGCCTAATACACATGGCAGCTTATCTATGTAATACACATTCATTACTTCTGTGTTAATGAGTGATGCTGCCTGTGCAGTGTGCCTAATACATATGGCAGCTTATCTCTGTAATACACATTCATTACTTCTGTGTTAATGATGGATGCTGCCTGTGCAGTGTGCCTAATACATATGGCAGCTTATCTCTGTAATACACATTCATTACTTCTGTGTTAATGATGGATGCTGCCTGTGCAGTGTGCCCAATACACATGGCAGCTTATCTATGTAATACACATTCATTACTTCTGTGTTAATGAGTGATGCTGCCTGTGCAGTGTGCCTAATACATATGGCAGCTTATCTCTGTAATACACATTCATTACTTCTGTGTTAATGATTGATTCTGCCTGTGCAGTGTGCCTAATACATATGGCAGCTTATCTCTGTAATACACATTCATTACTTCTGTGTTAATGATTGATCCTGCCTGTGCAGTGTGCCTAATACACATGGCAGCTTATCTATGTAATACACATTCATTACTTCTGTGTTAATGAGTGATGCTGCCTGTGCAGTGTGCCTAATACATAAGGCAGTTTATCTCTGTAATACACATTCATTACTTCTTTGTTAATGATTGATGCTGCCTGTGCAGTGTGCCTAATACATATGCCAACTTATCTCTGTAATACACATTCATTACTTCTGTGGTAATGATTGATGCTGCCTGAGCATGTGCAGTGTGCCCAATACATATGCCAGCTTATCTCTGTAATACACATTCATTACTTCTGTGTTAATGAGTGATGCTGCCTGTGCAGTGTGCCCAATACATATGGCAGCTTATCTCTGTAATACACATTCATTACTTCTTTGTTAATGATTGATGCTGCCTGTGCAGTGTGCCTAATACATATGCCAACTTATCTCTGTAATACACATTCATTACTTCTGTGGTAATGATTGATGCTGCCTGAGCATGTGCAGTGTGCCCAATACATATGCCAGCTTATCTCTGTAATACACATTCATTACTTCTGTGTTAATGAGTGATGCTGCCTGTGCAGTGTGCCTAATACATATGCCAACTTATCTCTGTAATACACATTCATTACTTCTGTGGTAATGATTGATGCTGCCTGAGCATGTGCAGTGTGCCCAATACATATGCCAGCTTATCTCTGTAATACACATTCATTACTTCTGTGTTAATGAGTGATGCTGCCTGTGCAGTGTGCCTAATACATATGGCAGCTTATCTCTGTGATACACATTCATTACTTCTTTGTTAATGATTGATGCTGTCTGTGCAGTGTTGTGCTCAATACATATGGCAGCTTATCTCTGTGATACACATTCATTACTTCTTTGTTAATGATTGATGCTGTCTGTGCAGTGTTGTGCTCAATACATATGGCAGCTTATCTCTGTGATACACATTCATTACTTCTTTGTTAATGATTGATGCTGCCTGTGCAGTGTGCCCAATACATATGGCAGCTTATCTCTGTAATACACATTCATTACTTCTGTGTTAATGATTGATGCTGCCTGTGCAGTGTTGTGCCCAATACATATGGCAGCTTATCTCTGTAATACACATTCATTACTTCTGTGTTAATGCTTGATGCTGCCTGTGCAGTGTGCCTAATACATATGGCAGCTTATCTATGTAGTACACATTCATTACTTCTGTGTTAATGATTGATGCTGCCTGTGCAGTGTTGTGCCCAATACATATGGCAGCGTATCTCTGTAATACACATTCATTACTTCTTTGTTAATGAGTGATGCTGCCTGTGCAGTGTGCCCAATACACATGGCAGCGTATCTCTGTAATACACATTCATTACTTCTGTGTTAATGAGTGATGCTGCCTGAGCATGTGCAGTGTGCCTAATACACATGGCAGCTTATCTCTGTAATACACATTCATTACTTCTTTGTTAATGAGTGATGCTGCCTGTGCAGTGTGCCCAATACACATGGCAGCGTATCTCTGTAATACACATTCATTACTTCTGTGTTAATGAGTGATGCTGCCTGTGCAGTGTGCCTAATACATATGGCAGCTTATCTCTGTAATACACATTCATGACTTCTGTGTTAATGATTGATGCTGCCTGTGCAGTGTGTCTAATACACATGGCAGCTTATCTCTGTAATACACATTCATTACTTCTGTGTTAATGATTGATGCTGCCTGTGAAGTGTGCCCAATACATATGGCAGCTTATCTCTGTAATACACATTCATGACTTCTGTGTTAATGATTGATGCTGCCTGTGCAGTGTGTCTAATACATATGGCAGCTTATCTCTGTAATACACATTAATTGCTTCTGTGGTAATGATTGATGCCGCTTGTGCAGTGTGCCCAATACATATGGCAGCTTATCTCTGTAATACACATTCATTACTTCTGTGTTAATGATTGATGCTGCCTGTGAAGTGTGCCCAATACATATGGCAGCTTATCTCTGTAATACACATTCATGACTTCTGTGTTAATGATTGATGCTGCCTGTGCAGTGTGTCTAATACACATGCCAGCTTATCTCTGTAATACACATTCATTACTTCTGTGTTAATGATTGATGCTACCTGTGCAGTGTGCCTAATACATATGGCAGCTTATCTCTGTAATACACATTCATTACTTCTGTGTTAATGATTGATGCTGCCTGTGCAGTGTGCCTAATACATATGGCAGCTTATCTCTGTAATACACATTCATTACTTCTGTGTTAATGATTGATGCTGCCTGTGCAGTGTTCCTAATACATATGGCAGCTTATCTCTGTAATACACATTCATTACTTCTGTGTTAATGATTGATGCTGCCTGTGCAGTGTGCCCAATACATATGGCAGCTTATCTCTGTAATACACATTCATTACTTCTGTGTTAATGATTGATGCTGCCTGTGCAGTGTGGCTAATACATATGGCAGCTTATCTCTGTAATACACATTCATTACTTCTGTGTTAATGATTGATGCTGCCTGTGCAGTGTGCCTAATAAATATGGCAGCTTATCTCTGTAATACACATTCATTACTTCTGTGTTAATGATTGATGCTGCCTGTGCAGTGTGCCTAATACATATGGCAGCTTATCTCTGTAATACACATTCATTACTTCTGTGTTAATGATTGATGCTGCCTGTGCAGTGTGCCTAATACATATGGCAGCGTATCTCTGTAATACACATTCATTACTTCTGTGTTAATACACATTCATTACTTCTGTGTAAATGATTGATGTTGCCTGTGCAGTGTGCCTAATACACATGGCAGCTTATCTCTGTAATACACATTACTTCTGTGTTAATGATTGATGCTGCCTGTGCAGTGTGCCTAATACATATGGCAGCTTATCTCTGTAATACACATTCATTACTTCTGTGTAAATGATTGATGTTGCCTGTGCAGTGTGCCTAATACACATGGCAGCTTATCTCTGTAATACACATTACTTCTGTGTTAATGATTGATGCTGCCTGTGCAGTGTGCCTAATACATATGGCAGCGTATCTCTGTAATACACATTCATTACTTCTGTGTTAATGATTGATGCTGCCTGTGCAGTGTGCCTAATACACATGGCAGCTTATCTCTGTAATACACATTACTTCTGTGTTAATGATTGATGCTGCCTGTGCAGTGTGCCTAATACATATGGCAGCTTATCTCTGTAATACACATTCATTACTTCTGTGTTAATGATTGATGCTGCCTGTGCAGTGTGTCTAATACATATGGCAGCTTATCTCTGTGATACACATTCATTACTTCTTTGTTAATGATTGATGCTGCCTGTGCAGTGTGCCCAATACATATGGCAGCTTATCTCTGTAATACACATTCATTACTTCTGTGTTAATGATTGATGTTGCCTGTGCAGTGTGCCTAATACACATGGCAGCTTATCTCTGTAATACACATTACTTCTGTGTTAATGATTGATGCTGCCTGTGCAGTGTGCCTAATACATATGGCAGCTTATCTCTGTAATACACATTCATTACTTCTGTGTTAATGATTGATGCTGCCTGTGCAGTGTGCCCAATACATATGGCAGCTTATCACTATTACACATTCATTACTTCTTTGTTAATGATTGATGCTGCCTGTGCAGTGTGTCTAATACATATGGCAGCTTACCTCTGTAATACACATTAATTACTTCTGTGTTAATGATTGATGCTGCCTGTGCAGTGTTGTGCCTAATACATATGGCAGCTTATCTCTGTAATACACATTCATTACTTCTTTGTTAATGATTGATCCTGCCTGTGCAGTGTGCCCAATACACATGGCAGCTTACCTCTGTAATGCACATTCATTACTTCTGTGTGAATGATTGATGCTGCCTGTGCAGTGTGCCTAATACATATGGCAGCTTATCTCTGTAATACACATTCATTACTTCTGTGTTAATGATTGATGCTGCCTGTGCAGTGTGCCTAATACACATGGCAGCGTATCTCTGTAATACACATTCATTACTTCTGTGGTAATGAAGGAAGCATAATCCCATTCAAAAGATAAAATGTGGAAAATTGACCACCCAAAGGTGAACCCAATTGAAGACCACTCCCATCTTAGTCATAGTGCAAAGTAGGAGTGTGTCCAACCCCAGAAAACTTCAATAAAGGTTTTTCATATTGTACCTATTGTATACGTGTTATACTTGTGATACCATGCCTCCCCTACACAACACGCCACGCCACTTTGTTAGCAATGATTTTGTCATCTAAATTAAGAAGAAAAACGGAGCGATGGGAAAAATGTGCCTAGCAATGCAAGCTTTCAATTTTCCATCAAACACCAAACTAAATTAATGGAAAACATTTGAAGCAAACGGACCCAATTCAGATAGCAAGAGATGAATGCTGGCCCTTATTCTTGCAGGATGTTGTGTGACAAGAAGAGGAAGGAATAGCAGAACAGGGTCAGAAGAGGAGAATCAAAATCCATCTTTCGGCAAAAAAGAATGTTGTATTGAACAATACACTCTGTGTATCTCAGGATGATTTCAGAGGAAGCACCTTTCCACATACTATGCCTGAAGAGGCATCGGCGTGTGCCAAATATCCTGAAGGAGCACAAACAGGGAACTGTTGACTTCCAAGATACTTTTCAGTCTTTTAGGCCAAATTAGTAATGTGTCATTTAGGAATGCTTTCCCATACAAAAGAACCCTACATTTAGGTGAGCAACAGAACTGCGAAAGCAAGGGTAATACATGTGGATGCTTAGTTAGTGTGACCCCATTGTGCAGGGAGATATGGGATCACTGGGTATAATAATGTAAAATATACTCTCAAATTCCAAGAATCCCTCAGGCCCATTGCAAGTAATCAGGGGAAAAGTAGAATTCCACAGAATAGAGAAGTTAAATGTAATGCTGAAAACTGAAAGCACACACATCGCAGCAGTGAGCGCTTTACTCACTGAGCTATCATATTGGCTATAGTAAAATTAGCAATTATTCGGTAGTGGATACCATTAAACTGGTAACTGAGATTTAACAGCAGACCAGTTAAGTTCATCTGCAGGTCTGGTGCAAAGTTGGCCGCATGTCAAGCCTGCATGCATCTACTTTTCAGGCTTCAGAGGTTGGCAAAATAGGGAAAGCAGCGCACTCACAGGACATCCACACCCATACAAATTAATAAATAAACCAGGCCATGGCCTGTAACTGCCTCTGGTGCCCCTTCAAGGGGGCACCAGAGGCTGTAACAGTGCTCACCACGGTCCGGTTTATTTATTTATTTGCTCAATATTTGTCGGGTCTGTGGACCCGATTAATTTATTTATTTCCACAAAGCTGGTCAGACCCAGCATTGCAGAAATAAATTAATTAATCAGGTCCATGGACCCGACAAACATCGATCAAAATAAATAAATAAACCAGGCCATGGCCTCGCGGGCCACATGAAGTGGCTTGCAGGGCCGCATTGTGGCCCACGGGCCATACGTTGGACAACCTTGCTTTACAGTATAGTGAGCGGGGGCTGTGGGGGAACCCCCTGCAGCCCCCGTAAAAGAAAAAGAAAAAAAAAAGAAAAGGACCCTGCGGCGCCGGTTCCCAATCACAGAAGTGAAAGGGAACTGGCACCACAGGGTTCCAGCATGAAGAAGAAGTAAGTGGGATTTGTTTATGTTGGGGGTGTGGGTGGAGGTGTGTTGAGGGTGTGGGTGGGGGGTGTGTCATGGGTCTGTTGTGGGTGTGGGTATGTACATGTGTTCGCATGCGAAAGGTGCAAACGTTTGGTGGTTCGCTACTTTCTCATGCAAATTTCCGGCCTTGGTCAAATCAGCCGTGGTCGGATCACGTAGATCTGGCAGAGTGACTTCAAAAATAAACTATGTCTTTTTGAAGTCATGGGGCTCCCCAGCCCATGACATGGAGGCCTCCAGCCTGGGGTCTTCCATGTCATGGGGTGGGGTGAGCCATAGGACTTCAAAAATAAAGTTTCTTTTTGTAGTCACCGTGCCCTCCTAAAGCATTATTTCTGTTACAGAAATAATGTCTTTATGAAAGCAGAGTGATTTCAAAAAGAAATTAAAAAAAAAAGATTTCCCAAAAATATTGTTTTTCATTTTTTTTCTCCAAGTGGGGCCCCCTCCCAGGCCATGTGCTAGGGGGCCCCCCGCACCGTGGCGGCGAAGGGGCACCTGTTACACCAGTGCCCTCCACCTGCTACACAGCGCCAGCATCGCACTGCAGTACAGACACACTGTATGCAAGGCTCCATTTACATCAACTGACGACCCGGAAACGGCCCGTCACTTTAATTATCTTGTACACAAATGGTCACAACATGTGACCTTTTGAACAAGCCCTGGGAGACGCATTCTCCCAAGAGGGGTGGCACACCACACTCCTCTTTTTCCATAATGAACAAACACATGAGAAACACCACTGGCCATTAATTCAATTAACAGTCACAAACGGTAATGCTTGGAATCCAGGTGCAAATAATACTCACGTGCATAAGAGCTCAGGTTGGCACAATCACAGCCTCGGAAAACATAACACATCTACTGAGCATGGGTACACATTTGTGCTGACAGTCAGGGTTGGTGGATTGCTGGTGACATGTTGGAAATTTCACATAAATGCAAACCCTTTATTAAACTGTGTGAGTGGAACTTAAACCACTGAATGACACCATCGTTAGCACCTGGCACCAGTTAAAGTATGTCCCAAATACGCAGGATCACAGCTTCACACTGCAACTTGGCTGGGCCCTTTTTAAGCATGTCCAGGGTCTGCTGGCTTCCAGCCTTTGTAGGGATGGATACTGAGTCCATATTCAGCAATTGCGGGGCTGCAGGAGACCAGCCCAACTTCCGGGAGTATCTGTTCGGGACAGTTCAGTTCCCAGTTTAAGGGCCTGCAATGCTGCACCTGGGGGCAGCAGGGGACATATCGGATTGGTCCATGGATGTTGGGGACAGGCAGCAACACTGGTGGCCAGGTGACAGGTCTCTCATTTCCCACCCTCTTCCAGGCGGGGCACCGTACGCATAGGAGGGCGCATACGCACTCTGCAGAGATGCACCCCTCATATTCTTCAGCATTGGGGCATGTGCCGGTCTAGCTCTTCTTTTCTTTTCTACACCCAAAGTGCTCCTCAGGCACTGTCCCCATTCATAATCCGGGCATGTGAGAGAGCATATAGGGATCCACCTCCTGCGATGAACGGGTCTGCTGGAGCGCACCGCACCCATCCGGTGTTGGAGATGCGGCTAACTGCCGGTCGGGGCCCAGGATCTTTTCAGGTCCTCTGCTGCATACCACAGGCACACATAGTTGCCAAGGGGGAGGGGAGAGCCGCAGTGTTAGGCGGAAACCTGTGCAGTTCCCTTGGGGACCACTGCAAAAGATTTAGGACTACAGGTGTTTGGCAGTAAACCCACTTGGTAGCAGTCTGTACCACACAGATTCACTTGGTAGCTGTGGCTGAGCAGTCAGACTTCCCTCAGGAAGAGTTAGGCATTATGTGGAGTATACAAAATAGGACAATCCACACAGTAGAACAAGCAAACACGGAACAAGGCTTCGGTGTAAAGATATAAAGGTATTTATTTATAACAACACATCTATAGAAAACACTCTGCCACTAATACGGCAAACAACTTCAATCACAATTACTATACGAAGAAAAAGATCAATCCCCCTAACAATAGTTCGATAAGTCTAGGTTCACCGGCATCACTTATTTGCAGACAGAGGTGAATGCTTTAACCTAGATGGCACTCTAGTATTCGTTAGGACGGGAGAGAAAAATAAGGCAGGTTATGAAATCAACTCGGTACCAATACTTCACGGACAAATGCAAGGCAACTAAGGCAGGGTGTACTGCAGATCACAAAGTTCAGAGGCCAGGCCCACTTGGAGAGAGGCAAGGCGATATGTCCCAAAAAGTGTCTCAGTGGAAATGCGCTTCGAGTCTTTATCGCAAATTGTTATGGAAAGATTGGACCAGTTCAGAACAAAAAGTCAAAGAAAGCTTGGAGGCGACCCAATGGAAAGGCGAGGATTAAGACACCTCACTCTATCCGGCAGAAAGGGAAGCCAGGCGGACACGGTACCTTGTTTGTGGAGAGACAGCTCCGGCAGGGGCAATTGTTCCTGGTGGTGGATGCACGTCGGGTCTTTGCCAAGAGTAGAGATGATCTCGTCGTCGAAGAAAAGTGAAGTCCGGTGCACCACCAGGGAAGAGACCAGCCGCGGAGTGCTCCATCACAAGGCACCATCTTTTGGTCGCGGTATAGGGGTAGTGGCTATCCGGTTGCCGAGGTGCTCTGCACGGGCAATTCGACCACTGCGTCCTGGAACGAAGAAAAAAAAAAGGGGACTGGTTGTTCCCACCAGTCAGGGCAAGAGACTCTCCGGCAGGGAGATCTCCTCTGTCGTCGGGAAGTGGTGAGTCGGTTCAGCAGGGCTCCACCGGAGGCATCATCCTTGCAGGTCGGCTCAGCTTTACCCTCGTCGGATTCTTAGGTCCTGTGGCGACTTCTGAAGGTCCAGTCCCAAAAGCCCTGCTTTTATGCAGAAAACCCCCATTCATTCAGCCTAGCTGTCAATCAAAACACGCTAAGTGGTGAGCGGGGTGGCTCACCACTTGGGCCAATCACACCAGAGTGCGACCGGAGTTGGCAAGGCAACTCGGTCCAGGGTGCCTAAACCCCCTCCCACACCCCTGTGGTAACCCAGACAGAATGGCACCACTTTGGAGAGTCTCTGTACAGAAGCCCGCCAAAAGTGAAACAAAGGGCTCAACCTTTGGTTTAGGAGTCACAGAGACGAACACAGACGCCATTTTAAAAACCGAGTTCTGGCAGAAAATACCATCCGATAGACTTATTTAAGATTAGTAAATCGGTGGTATGTTAGAGATTAACGAGAGAAAAAGTATTAATCTCCAACAATGGGAAGAATCCCATAGGGTTATATTCGGGGTTGAATATAACAGGTAGTTTCCACTGCCACCAGCCAAAACTCGACGAGGGGGGACGGGACAGTGCCCCCTCGAATAACAGACCCAGGAGTAATCGAATTACCCCTACTATTACGTCCACAATAGGATGGTTTGTACTAGTTCTGTTAGTAAATTTAGGTCTAGTAAAGCCAATGGTGACTTTACATGCCCGGGGAGACAGTAGTCAGTCCCCTGGTATGGAGTCTATGATGGAGGTCCGCTAGGACACCCCAGTGCTACGGCACGGAGGGTGCGTTGTAACACACATAGTAAAACATATGAGACCCTATGGAGTAAAAGACCTCATAGCCCATAGAACACATTGACATTCAAAGGAATTACACACATTCATGTCCAAGAGTGGGAGAAAACGAGTCTCACTCTTGGCAGGCTGGAAAAAAACAAACTCCAGAAATCCAGCAAAGCTGCTGGGGGACTCACTAGGTTAGGAAATTCAGCCTAAACAGAGAATTCTCCCTAACACACACACCCATTGGCCTCTTCGCGGCAGACACTGCCTTTCCACAGCACAGTGCACGGGGGCCCTAACATTCTCATCGCCAGTGTTGTGTCCCACTCTCAGGGCACCTGAGGGGGACACACAGTGCACCGGGATCACCCAGGCAGACAGGAGGGCTGCGATAACGCAGCCCATCATACAGCAGTGGGCACCCTGCAGGTGTCTGGATCAACCGACCCGGAACCATACTGGAATCACTCAGCTGACATCTCTGGACAGGGGGTACCCTGTCAGACCATGAGCACACAGTGGGCCTCATTACACGGTAGGCGGTAAGGGTTAACGGTCACCGGTAAGGGTACCAGTGACCGTTAACCCTTACCACCTGATTACGAGGTCCCTTTGCGGGTTGGTACTTTAACGCCTGCTTTTAGCAGGCGTTAAAAACCAACCAGCAAAAAGGGACCAGGGTGCTAATTACGGTACCGCAATTTCGGTACCGTAATTAGCACCTTCCCCATTCCCATTATGCCCGATAGGGCAAAAATGGGAATGGGAATGGGGAAGGGCAATGGGGGAAGGGGGAATTACCGCCCGCCAACCTTGGAATAGGGTGGTAATTCCCCTTTCCTCCAAGGCAGTGCCGGTATTTTACCGGCATGGAGCAAGGTGCTAATAGCACCTTGGTCCACCGCCTACCGTCTAATGAGGCCCAGTCTCTGTTAGGGCCTGGGGGCACCCAGGCAGACACCAAGGATGGCGATGGAGTTGCCCAGTAGGGGCACCAGCACCTAATTGCAGAGTTGCCCGGCAGGGACTCTGGGACCACAGAGCTGCAGAGTTGCTCATCAGAGACTCTGCCTGAGTGGAGGGTCCTGCAGCAGCAGGCCCTCCGCCTGCTACAAGCGCCAGGTTCGCACTGCAGTACAGACACACACAGCAGGCAGGGCTCCATTTACATGAACTGACAAGCCGGAAACGTCCCGTTGCTTTTATTATGTTGCTATCACATGGTCACAACATGTGACCTTGGCACGATCCCTTGGAGGGACCATTCTCCCAGGAGTGGTGGCACACCACAGCGCCCAGACTGCTGGGGGTGGATGGATGGACGAGGCTCCGTTATCAGAGTCGAAACGCTGTTAATTTGCAACGAAAAAAACTAAACAGAAAGGAAGATCACGCAGCCATATGCATGTGCCTCCAAAGGGTTTTGCATTTTCCCACTATAATGCACCATGGCTGTCTCCCTACACACGACGTGAGATACTGCAAAAAGTTAAAACAATTATCTGTTGACATTTTAAACAGTATTTGATGTAGTTCTTGTTGGGTGCAGTGCACACAGTGGTATTAAGGGTCACGGGTGACATAGGAAAGTGCACTCAAACACCCTGCAACACCCGTGGTCAGTATCCTCTATGTAGAGGGGCTGGGATATTTGTGTGCTCTGGGCGCTGCACGCACAGTTGCTTGGGGTGCATTGGAGGCAATTTGGAGATGGGTGGCAAGCACAAGGGCCATGAAGCTTTCTGGAGGAGGGACACAGATTACTCTACTACACTGTCTAGTGGGAGTAAGGATAATAGAGGGTTGCCGCTCCGGGTGAGTGCTTGTGCGCACCTTTCCAATACACAATCTGATTCACGGTGGCACACACATGGGCGCTTGCCACACAACCTTCTAACGTACGCCGTTGGTGATGACGGAGATGGCACTCAAGCGGCTAGTAGCGCATACTGTCAACACGGACAGCTAGTGCCACTGTGTGGTTTTGACGTGGTGGGAGCACCTTCCAGTTTGGGATCTCGATGAACTGCTCGGGTAGAAAATATCAAACTTTACTTTTAGGCATTGGAGATTAAAGAGAGGGCAAAGTGGCCACCTTTGATATATTCAGTGGGTCCCACTGTTCAAAGATTATTCAAAACGCTGTGGCCCCGGGACCTACCATGTGCTGCCACCATTGAGGTGGTGAATTAGTATTTTATGCCCATGATTAATCGTGAATATGAACGGTTCAGGATGAGATCTGCAAGACAGGAGTAAGGAGAGAGTTTGGACACATTTCATGGCAGGCTACGGCACATCACGATATGCTGGTCAACTAGGAGGATGATGAGATTAGAGCACAAATGATCTATGCATGCCGTCTGGTCAAAATGAGGAAGCAGGTCCTCAGAGAGCCGGATCTAACCTTGGAGAATTCATACCCCTGGAGTATCTCGCAACTCGTTCCTAGCCATAGAAGCCAAAAGCAGTTGACCCCTGCCGCCTTGGTTGGCACAGGCTCCTGAATGTTCAGTACGACTGGTAACCTCGAGGCAGCCAATGGGGGGAAGAGGGTTAGGGAGAAGTTGTGTATAGGTAGGGGGTGTTTAGGGTAACTGGGAAGAGGTGTAGGGTGCTTGAATTGGATAGGTATGGGGGAATAACAGGGAGAATCATGGCCAGCATAAGCACACAATCTTGTAACGTGAAGAAGGCACCTGCACCTACTCCTGGCATAGGTCAACACCCTTCTTAATTAGGATATTGCCCCTGGAAAACCTGTGTCACACACCTCTCATTCCTAAACCAGTAACTAACATAAGCACATGATGTGTTAACAGGATAACCTGCTGATAACAGCTGTAGCGCACAACATGAAAAACAACATATAAATTAGGGTTCATAGTGATAGTACCGAAAGAGACTGTCGACAAAAACAAGTTTCGAAACAAAAGCATCGAAAGTAAAAGTTTCAACATCAAACAGAAATCATGTAAAAAGTAATTCTGTCGAAACAAAAGCTTTGTACATATTAGTTCATTATACTCGGTACAACATGAGAGGGTTAATTGTCCCAAACAAATGTGCACGTTATGAATGGGGAATGGGAGGGTCCCCCAACCCACCTACCAATCCCCTCCCACCAACCCTTCGAAAAGTCCTCCACGAACACACAAAACCAGATAGTACTTGCAATGCCGAACAAGTAAGGGTTAAAACACTAGCAACTGATGATGAGTAAAGAATCTTATGTAAACATTGACACACAGCTGACAGTTGAAAACAAACTGACAGTGTGTGAGAGAACCGGAGAACGAAGACACCTGCTAAAATGAACATCGTATTGCGTGACAGAAAACATACAGGTAACAGGAATGAGTAATGACAAAGAAATGACAAAATGAAAAATATGACCTATAAGAAAGACATGAAAACAAAATTAACCAGTAATTTTGATATTTCACATATGTGATGAGTGCCACAATCGAGTATGTGAAGTTGCAGATGGGAGGATATGATATGGTATGATATGGTATTTGTAACGCGCCTATACACAAGTGTTTCAAGTTAGTATATGGAGGCTATACGTACAGTCGTGAAATGGTATGAAAAGAAAAAACATACTGGAAGTGTACAGAGTACCACAAAACAAAGTGTACGGGAAGAGCATTTACTGAAGGGGAAAACATAAGAAGCAGCGGAGAGCACAATCATATGCCAACAATACTGCTATACTGATAAAACAAGACTATAAATGAAATAAAGAAAAATGCTGAGACACATGAAAATGAGGCAAGCGGATCGATAGTAAGCCGAACATTTGAAAAAATCCTGCTAAATGTAACGACTCTGATGCCAAACACCAACTGCTCCAACGTAGCATTAACAGAAAAAAACAAATAAAAGAAAACCTACCAATGGCACCGCGTGCATATGCGGAAAAAAAAATTCCGGAAATATTTTAAAAAATTGAAAAGGGAGAACAGTTTCTCTTCACAACAATAGAAACAAAACAAGAAAAACTACTAATATTTACAACACATGACAATTTATTACATCTTGGAAATTCAACAGTATGGGCCTCATTACGACCCAGGCGGTAAGTTACCGCCTGGGCCGTCACTTTACCACCATGGCGTAAACTACGTTTACGCCATGGTGGTTGGCGGACTTACCGCCCCATTCCGACCTTGGCGGGGCGGTAAGTCCCCAATCCCCATTTACCCTTCCCCATTCCCATTTTTGCCCCATAGGGCATAATGGGAGTGGGGAAGGCGTTAATTACGCCACCGTAAATTACGGTGGCGTAATTAACTCCATGGTCTCTTAGCGCCATGGATTTTAACACCCGCTAAAAGCGGGTGTTAAAAGCTCCATGGCGCTAAGGGACCTCGTAATTGGCGGTAAGGGGTCGGCGCAGCTAACGCTGGCGTAAACCCCTTACCGCCAGGGTCGTAATGAGGCCCTATGTCATGGCGACGCAACCTTTAAAGCATGTCCTCACCCATTTCTACAATTTTATAATGTACACGGCAGCATAAACGAGACACTAAATACCGCTGGTTTATGTATTAATGCTGAATAAAACTGAAGAATTTTACAGATGTATATTTGGAAAACTAAAAGAGGCTATTCCAAAAAGCTTAATACAGTGTTAATGGACTTCGAGCAAGGACAAATGAAAGCATTTTAAACAATACACCCCAACACAAATATCCAAGGATGTTTTTTTAATTTTGGCCAGGCCATTTGGAGAAAAATACAAAAACTGGGACTGCAATCAAAATACATAGAGGACAGCGAATTTCAGCACAACATTAAACAAATATTTGCATTAGCATTTGTTAAAGAGAACCAAGTAATTACATATTACGAAAAACTAATTGACACAGAATACTTCAAAATAAATGAAGAACAATTTACAGACTTTCTAGACTATGTAGAAAGCACCTGGATAGGGCAACTAACAAGAACTGGAACAAGGAGAAAAGCAAAATATGCAATTTCAGTATGGAACTGCTACCTAGCAGTGAAAGAAAACAGAGCAAGAACCAACAACATTCTTGAAGGGTGGCAGAGCAGAATGAATAAACATTTTAACATACGCAACGCAAATCTGTGGCATTTTATAAAGCACCTAAAAATGGAACAATCAGCACAAGAAATTAAAATAGCTCAAACAATTTCAATGGAACATACACATACAAAAAAAAGACAGAGATTATGAAGAACGTATAGTCAATATAGTGAACAGATTTGAAAAAATGAATGGTATAAACTATTTACAAGCACTGTCATATACCCTAAAATGTTGAAAAAATTGTAAAAGCTCACCGAAAAGACCAAGTTTCAGTATAATCCGGAATCTGCACCAAGAAATCCCCATAAAAATCTAATTTCTCCATAATTCCCCAATGCAAAAAAGGAAAAAACCCTACGAAAAACCAATACACAAACAATCCAAGTGTAAGAAAAAAGTATCCAAAAAAAATGGAGAGAGCTCCAGCAGAACCACCCGACGTGAAGAAAGGAACTCGCGAAATGGCATCCATGAACGAATTACGTAAATGTCATACGTTGCACGTTGGACTACAAAAATATACAAAAACAGAAAATCAATGACAATACAATAAATGACACAATTCCGCCATCTACTGGTCAAATAACATAACACTTTTAAGTTAAGAAAAGTTACTTATAAATTAAATAAAATGTTAATAAATTGTTTTTAAAAGTTATTAAATTGTTATATTAAAATATTTGAAAAAGAAAAATTGTTAAGAAATAAACCAACATACTTTTTAACTACAAGCCACCCTAAAATGTTTTAACCACAAACCACAATTTTGATATAATAGTCAAAATATTTTCACAAAAATGACTATTCGGAAAAATGACTATTAGGAAAAATGTATTCGCAAAAATTGCATTCGAAAGTTTGGGTTTTGAAAAAATGATGGGACACCATACATTAGCATATGGTAATAGCACCGCCAATTGTTCTGATACCCCATGCTTACTACCTGGCAGAGGTTATTTCCATTGGATGCATCTTGAACCAGTAGCAAGCATTACACGTATTCCCCCTTTGTAGGAGTTTGACAAGAGCAAGCAGTCGCGAAGAACATGTAGCGTCCCTCACTTCCAGTTCACACCCAGGGAACGCTCAATAAAACCTGAATGTTTGCTTTCCACAGCGTGCACATGTGCATAGGTGAAGTTCATGAGATAAGCTGCAGCGAAAAACGCAAGTGGCTGCAAATAACACACCATCGCTTGGCGTGCTGGTAATTAGCATGTGTGCCTGACCAACATGAGGATTGTACACCCAAAAGTTACAGACAGTCTTTTCTGAGCTTCAAACACCCTCCAGGGTTCCCATTAAGTACTTAACTGAGGTCTGGGGGGCCCGACGGCACCACGCCAGGAAATGCTGAATCCCGCATTGGGCAGTCCCGCTGCCATTCGTCTGCTTCATTCGCCGTGAGGGATAAGGCTTCCCAGAACACGAATGAGCTCTGCCAACTGTGTCCTGCCACCTCCTCACCTCTGTGGCCTGGGTTTCAGAACTCCATCACCTGCTCCCTTCCGGCCCATGCCTGCCATGCCAACAAGCAGCACGGGCCGGGAAGGGGTTTAAATAGAATGCGCGAGCGTGCCCATGCACTGGTCCACAAAACAAATCCAAATATTCTCATAACACCTTCTGCATAAAGTGCTGAAAAGCTGCAGGCGCAGTGCATAATCCAAAAGTCATCACCAAATACTCAAATAAACCAAACTTAGTACAGAAAGCTGTCTTCCACTTGTCACCTTCCTTCACCCTGATGAGGTGATACACCCCTGTTAGATCCAGCTAAGTGTAAATCTTGGCCATCTTTACTTGATCTAACAACACTGGAATCAATGGTAGGGGAAACCGGGCCTTGACCGTTGGTTATTTAAGGCCCTATAGTCAATGCAAGTCCTTAACGTGCCCTCCGTCTCAGGCACAAAAAACAACACAGATGAACTAGGTGACTAGGAATGTTGAACGAAAACACATGCCAGCATCTCATCTAAGTATTCCCGCAAGTGTTGTGTCTCCTTCTTTGATAATGCATAAACCCGACTTAGCATTGGTCTCCAGCTCGATCACGCAGTCAAATGGTCTATGAGGCGGTAACTGTGACAAACCTTCCTTGTAAAATACACCAGCAAACACTTGATATTCCACCGGCAAGGTGGTGACCACTGCTCCAATCTTAGCATGATGATCCACCCTTTTCACCAAGAAATTGGTGGGACCCCAATGCCAGTTAAATGGATCCACACTGCTCGTTCCTGAATGTCAATGTTCTCTCGTTCCAATCAATACTCAGGTTATGTGTCACTTGCCATGACATTCCCAAAATCTCCACGAATTGGGAAGCTGCAATCAGATCATAGGTAATTGTCTCCTCATGACCCTCTCCACACCACATAGTCATCTCCTGGTAATTAGGACCAGATGTCAAACATTACCAATCTTCTGCCTGTACCAAGCCACTTTCCTCCATTGCCGATACAATCTCCTCACTATTGGCAAAAGTCAAAGTCACCAAAAGATAGATATGAGGGGCCTTGACCTGCATTGTGTTCACCACTGCCAATTGGAACGCTGCCTCCTTAAGTCTTGGTGTAGTCATTTACCCACTTACCGAGCCCCCTCTTTTCCCACTTGCACCTTTTTCTTCTCCCTGGTTTATGCTGGGGTATTAGGACGATTCCGAATGTAGGGCCCTGACTTCCCATAATAAAGGTACAAGTTATTAGTTCTCTGCTTTTCCTTCTCTTCAGCTGACAAGGGTCCTCGTACACTCCCAATCTGCATGGGCTCCACTTGCCCTTCTTCTGCACTTCCCCCTGCCTCACTACTCCTGTCGAGATGTACAAATAGCATTCCATCAGTCTTCTTCTTTTCCCCTTTACGCTCACCCAATCTCTGATCCAACCGCAGAGCCAAATCAGCCAAAGTACTACAGGACTCTGGTTGCGGTTCCACATGAGCTATTGCATCCTTCAACTCTTCCCTCAATCCTTGATAAAATAAAACTGCTTGTTTCGGTTCTGGCCAAGCGGTCTCTACCACCAAGCGATTAAATTGTGTTACTTAAGTTACCAAATCCTTAGTACCTTGTCTAAGGGCCAATAACTTCTTATCTTGGGCCAATGACACATTGCGGTGGTCAAATAAGCATGCAAATTCCACCAAACACCCTGGTCAATCATATAATATAGGATCATTCTTCTGTACTAGTGGAATTGCCCAGGCTGCAGCATCCCCTGACAAGTAAGAAATTACAAATGCCGTTCGGGCTTGAGCGGATTCAAAAGCAGTAGGTTTGCACAAGAAGTGTAGCTTACATTGTGTCAAAAAGGTGGAAAACATCCTGGCATCCCCAACAAATCTCCCTGGTGCTGCCAGTGGAACCCATAAGTGTTGTTCTACTACTAGTGTACTTGCTCAACTAGATGTTCCTGAAGTGCATGCTGCCACTGCGTCTCCCTGAAGTGGCGTACCTTGAGCTATTAACCCACTAACCTGCATCTTCAATGTAGTAGTCTCTTGCCGTGAGTTGATCAACTCTGCCTGAATATCCTGTAGTGCTTTCAGCACCTCCGTTAAGGGTGGAGGAGACTCCATAAGGCTTGGGTGGCGTTAATATCTCACAATGGACGTTGGTGATTATGTCACACCCCTGGAGTATCTCGCAACTCCTTCCTAGCCACTTAAGCGAAATGCAGTTGACCCCTCCCACCTTGGTTGGCACGTGGTCCGGAATGTTCAGGATCACAGGTAGCCTCGAGGCAGCCAATGAGGGGAAGAGGGTTAGGAAGAAGTTGTGGATAGGTAGGGGGTGCTTAGGGTAAACGGGAGGAGGTTTAGGGCGCTTGAATTGGATAGGTATGGGGACGAACAGGGAAAATCATACCGAGCATAACACACACAATCTTGTACCGTGAAGAAACCATCTGCACCTACTCCTGGAATAGGTCAACACCCTTCTTAATTAGGATATTGCCCCTGGAAAACCTGTGTCACACACCTCTCATTCCTAAACCAGCGACTAACATAAGCACATGATGTGTTTACAGGTTAACCTGCTGATAACAGCTGTAGCGCACAACATGAATAAACAACATATACATTAGCATGTGGTAATAGCACCCCCAATTGTTCTGACACACCTTGCCTACTACCTGGCAGAGATCATTTCCATTGGATGCATCTGGAACCAGTAGCAATCATTACACGTATTCCTCCTTTGTAGGAGTTTGACAAGAACGAGCAGCCACAAACAACATGAAGCATCCCTCACTCCCAGTTCACACACAAGGACCGTTCAAGTAAACCTGAAAGTTTGCTTTCCAAGGCGTGCACGTGTACATAGATGAAGTTCATGAGATAAGCTGAAGCGAAAAAGGCACGTGGCTGCAAATAACACACCATCTCTTGGCGTGCTGGTAATTAGCACGTGTGCCTGACCAACATGAGGCTTGTAGTTACAGACAGTCTTTTCTGAGCTTGAAACACCTGGGTCCCAATGAGCACTTAACTGAGGCCTCGGTGGGGTCCGAAGGCACCACACCAGGAAATGCTGTATCCTGCATTGAGCAGCCCCGCTGTCATTTGTCTGCTTCATTCCCCGTGAGGGATAAGGTTTCCCAGAACCCAAATGAGCTCTGCCAACTGTGTCCTGCCACCTCCTCACCGCCGTGGCCTGGGTTTCAGACCTCCGTCACCTGCTCCCCTCCGGCCGTGCCTGCCACACCAACAACCACCAACAAGCAGCAGAGGCCGGGTAGGGGTTTAAATAGTATGCACGAAAATGCGCATGTGCCGGTACACATAAAACCCAATGTACTCATGGGAATGGAGTCCTCGGGCTGTTTTAGCCCACAAATGCAGATCTGGGCCCACTTTAGCCCGCAAACAACCCTTATTGCTGACAGAGAGGATCCTGGAATTGCACCGGTCCCAGGAACTGGCAGAGGTACGAGATGTACTCAGGCAGCTGTTCATGCTAGAACGTCCCATGGAGCAAGTGAAGCTGGACGAGGTGTGCACCGTTGGAAAATGGCAAGGAAGTAAGCTGGCAAGAAAAGGGGAGTCGCCACCGAAGGAGAAGGGCGCAGGGCTATGCCTACAGTGTGGATGGGGCCTGCCTCACACACATGAATGTCATGCCTAAGGACGGCCGTGCAATAGGTGTGGAAAAGAAGACATTTCTCAAGGGTCTGCCCAGCCCCATCGCCGGCCCGTCCAATTGCACCAGCGGTAGTAAGTACATCAAAGCAAGACACTCGACAAGCAATGGGAAAGAGATACCCAGATAATCTGTGGCTCAGCTCGCGTTACCAGAGGGAGGGCACCCCGTTTGTGAAGACGATGATGACGAGAATGTGTTTTTCCTGCACCCAAGGAAGTGCCTAGGGGTGTCTCCAGCAAGCGTAGGAGGGCTGGAGTGAGGTTCGCTGGGGTGAAGAGTTTGATCCTGGGATTTAGGATTGCCATGTGCAGAAAGGACCACCTGCCTCCAATGACGTAATGGGTGCGTGGACTGGAATGCACCCAATGTTGCTGTGCCCTGTTATATTGTTAATGTGGGTGTGCGGGTTGGAATTCACTCAAATGCTGTCGTGCCTTTAAACACTTGTGTATAGGTGCCTTGTAAATGCCATATCATATCAATGCTGCTGTGCTCAGTTATCTGGTTTGTGATGTTGTTTGGTTATAGAAAAGGAGGAGTGTGGTGCGGCCCCTTTAAAATTAATGTACCTCCCGTTTCAGAGCGTGAGTCAAGGCTGGAGTACATAAAAGGGGCCTCTGCTTGCACGTGCAGCAGCGCAGCCGCAGACTCCAGGAGTGAACCGCTGCTGTCCGTGTCAGTGATTGTGTGGCCCGCCGTGTGATCACGGCCTGTGTAATTAGCCTGGCCCATGTGCCCACGGAGCCAGGGACTGTGCTGTGGGTGAGCACCCCCACCCATTGTTGGACCAGGAGATCCTGATCACTGCAGGGTGCCACCTTCCCATTAGCTCTGTGACTGCAGCCATTCGTTGCCTGACTGGGTGCCCCAGTAACTGGATGTCTGGATCCTGTGCCCCGGGGGTCCAGACATAACAACCCCCACATCCACACAGTGATGCTGATCTGCAGACCTCTCTGGGACGACAAACTGAGCGGCTCAAGGGTGCTCTGGGTCAGAGGCCTGGCCTAATGTTTTGGCTCCAAGTCGAATAGCCTAAGCATTGGTACTCTAAAAGGATGTGAAAAAGGATTGCATCTCCAACGCCCACTTCTGCCCTCCCCCAGGCAATGAACTGCAGAGAAGGGTCTAGAAGGGCCCTTCTGTACATTCTACAAATGTGGATAGTGGAGCATGATTCACTGCTGCGCATAATCCCGTTTCAGCAAATTCACTTCCGTGTCATCACACAGGAAGTAGTCCTGTGATCCGGGGGACCCCTCAGATTACCAACAGCAGGAACGCTAATGACCTCCTTGGTAGTGCAGTAAAAATACCCATTTTATCTTCAGTGTGGCACAAAATGATGTTCCTGTGACTTTTCATAAAAAAGCTTTTTGCCACCATTTCTAGCGTGTTCCCCCCGCCTCGCTTTTGTTCATGATTAGTTAGTGTATTGCATTAGACGGGAAGCCCCCCCACACACTCCGAGACATGTTTCCTTGAAAGTAAATCATTTCCATCAGCTTAAGCAAGGTTTATGAACCCCTTCTGCAGACCCTGTGTTTTTCCATCAGCAGAATGTGGATACATTAGCTGTGTCCTCAACAGAAAGGTAAATATGACCAAGGAACCAGCCTGCTGAAGCTGCAGTGGTGCTGAAACATGTTGGGCGCCATCATACATGTGAGTTTTTAAGAATGTATACATTTCATACCCAGAAGAGCAGGAGTTCGCAGTTGAAGGCCACCAGGCAGGTGATAATGATGTACTTGAAGACACAGATGGACGATACGAGAGCGGCCCGGCCTTCCCTGTCAAGACAAAATGGAGGCATTGGGAACTTGAAATGTCAGCACATGGTAGGAGACATATCATACACATCTGACTGCATGAAGAGACGAAGACAGAGCTCTGGGAAGACAAAAACTGCAACTCAAAAATAAATCAGGAACAGGGAAGTAATGGCCCAAACCTGGAAGAAAAAACTAGTGAAAGACAGAGCTCTGAGAAAGCAAGAGTGCAACCCCAAAATCAAGCAACAGCAACAGGACAGTAATAGCACAACACTGGAGGGGAACCTGTTAGGGAGAATTCTCACTTATGGCTAATTTCCCTTACCTATAGAGTCCCCCAGAAGCTTTTCTGGATTTTTGGGGTTTATTTATTTTTACCTGCTAAGAGTGAGACTCTTTTTCCCACTCTTAGGCATCTTTGCTATGTGTGTTCTAGGCTATTTTTGTGTTCAATGCCTATGGGATCTTTTCTCTCCCCTCCATAGGAACCATCTTTTGTGCACATGTGTTACACAGCACCCTCCGTGCAGTCACACAGGGGTGTCATAGCAACCCCCAAACACAGACTCCATTCCCTGGGACTGACCACTGTCTCCCAGGGCATGTAAGGTCCCCATTGACTTTACTAGTCAATCTCTATGAACTAAGCCAGTACAACCCATCTTAATATGGAAGTACTGGAAGGGGTTAATCGTTTATCCCCTGTGTTCATTATCGAGAGGTTACCTTAAAGTCCCCCTCTACAAAGTTTCTGGCTGGTGGCTGTGGTTACTACCTTTTATATTTGACCGCAAATATTTTCCTTTGGGATTTTCCCATTGTTCAAGGCTAATACATTTACTGACAGCCTCTAACAATCCGCCGGTTTATTTTATTATTATTAACTTTACTCCGGTAGGTTTTATTTGCCAGAACTTTGATATAACTTCTTTCTTGAGTCTTACTCTATATCCCTAACCCAGGTCGGGGATCCTTTGTTTGCTCTTTTGGCAGGCTCTGCCCAGAAGCCCTCCTTTCGGTGCCTCTGAGTCTGGGGTGGGTCTGTTGTTTGGGAGGGGGAGTAGAACCCCTGGACAGAGTTGCCACAGCAACTCAGGTCATACTCTAACCTGATAGGCTGGAGGGTCTCCTACCAAGATGACCATTCCACTGTGTGCGTGACAGCTAGGCTGTATGAATGGGTCTCTTTCTGCATAAAAGCAGGGTCCTGAGGACTGGAAGCGCAAGACGTCGCCATTGGACCTACGGAACCGAAGGGGAGAGAAGCCGGAGACATCTTCAGCATCTACACCACTGGTGAAGCCCTGCCGGATCGTCTCACCACTTTTCTTCCACACGACGAGAGGAGATCTTCAGCGAAAGAGCCTCCTTCCCTTGAGCTGGTGGGGTCAACCAGTTCACCTATCGCTTCCTCGGACCTGCCTTGGTCGAATCGACAGTGCCCAACACTTGGAGACCGGATAGCCAGGCAGCTATCGACCCGGACCGTGATTAAAAGGAGCGTACCTTTTAAACTTCGTTTGGCAGCACTGCGGCTGGTTTCATCCCTGGGTAGTGCAGCGACTCGAACCTTCCTCCACGATGAGAGCCTCTCTTCCTCTGTTGGAATCCCTCGACCTGCAGGAACTACCAGCAACAACCACCACCGCAGGAGCCACTTCTTCACGTTTAAGGTACATTGTTCCACCAGGCCACCCTTTTTCCGTGGTAGCCCTAAAGGTGTTTTAAATCCTTTAACTACTTGTGGGGTCGGCCACCCTCTCTCTTAACATTGGGCCTCATTCCGAGTACGGCGCTAACCAATGGCGCTATTAACGCCTTGGTTGACGCCGTACCCGGACCGGCAGCGCCTTGGTGGATGGCGGAATTACCGCCCCATTCCAAGGTCGGCGGGGCGGTAATTCCCCATTCACCAAGACTCTTCCCCATTCCCAAATGAGCCCCCATAGGGCTCAATGGGAATGGGGAAGATGCAAATAACGGTGACCGTTCATTACGGTCACCATTATTGGCTTGGAGACCCCTTTGCGCCCTCGACTTTAACACCTGCTCAAAGCAGGCGTTAAGGGCGAGGGCGCAAAGGGAACTCGGAGTATGGCGGTAAGGGATTACCGCCACCGGTCTCGTTACCGGTGGCCGCTATCCCTTACCGCCATACTCGGAATGAGGCCCATTGTCTTTTGCCTCGTATCTACCTCTTCAATATTTTTCTACTAAAAACTTGACTGCAGCTACAAGAACATTTTTGCTCCTAAGCCTTGGCTCTGTACCACTGACTCTGGCTCAGACCTATTGACTCTGGCTGATTTGTTGGATCTGCTCTCACTAAATTGGTTTTCAATGAGAAATGTGTGGATGCACCTAAATCTTCTAAACCCCTCTTCCTTCCTACTGTTTTAACTTGTGGAGTGCCATTTTGCTCAGTTTTCATTCACTTATCTTTTGGCTAAAGTGTTACTGTGCATTAGTTGTTCACAAAACTTCAGGGAAGTGTTGCTAAGGGGTGTCTGAAGATATTTCGGTTTAACTTGTGCTTTCCCTCCCTTTCCTTAAATTGTTAGAGTGCCATTTGTAGTTGGTTTTCACTGTGCCGTTTTGCTCAGTTTTCACTCTACCACAAACTTGTCTACAATTGAATAGGGAGTTGTATATGCTTTTCTTTTGACTAAACTTAGTTTACCTTATTAACTGTGATCTATGTGTTAACTTAGAAGTGTATAAAATAAATATATATTCTCTTTTTTTTAAATACAAAGCTTCGGTAGTGTTTTCTTGCTCCATAGTAATGTACTACCTATTTCCTCAACCCTGAATACTGCTCATCTCCCTCTTGAGATAAGTCTGACTGCTCAGCCACAGCTACCAACTAAATCTTTGTGGTACAGACTGATACCAAATGGGATTTATTGCTCTCACCTGTAGTACTAATCTGGGGTAGTGCTCCCTAAGGGAACTGCCCTGGATTCTGCCTAACAGAACCCAGCTGGGAAGCTACAGAATTAGTGGGTTGTAAATGGGAATAATGCTCGTTAGGACGCCCCTTGACAGATAATGGTGTTATCTGTGGATCGATTATAGTAATCAGCCCCACATTGGAGGGCATACATGGACAGTAACAGCCAGCAAGCATGGTCCTCGGCCAAGGCTGCGACAAGGGATTACAGCTATTCGCACCCATGGTTCGCCTGGGGTGCAAATAGTTTTATTTTAATGAGAGATGGGCTCCATGTTTATTGCACGAGCCCAAATGCCGGTACAAAACAATATGGCTGCCATCATAAGAAAAGGAATATCCCTTTTCCCTTTTCCATTTCCATGGCAGCCACAGGTGGGAGGAGTACCAGGACCGGAGCATAAAGCTTAGGTAAGTGGGGAGGCAAGGAGAGGGTGGGGAAAGGGATCAGGACATCTTTGAGGTCAGAGGGAGGTTGGAGATGTGGGAAGGGAGGCATCCTGTTGCCTCCCCACAATCAAGATGGCACCACCCAGGGAAGGGCCTCTAGTGGCTGGAAAATGTGGACAGCACACTTTGTGTTCTCACCCACATTTCCAGCCACCTGATTGGCTGAGCACCCTTCCCTGGGTGTGAATATCTAATATTTCCTCCAGTGGTAAGAAAACAAAGCAAACGCTTTGATAATACGCAGTGGGGCAAACAGGTTTTGTCTCAATTATATTATCTAAAAACCTCTGCAGGAGGCCAAAACATAAATTGGACTGTTCCTTTACACTATGTTTTCTGTCTACCATAAAGGGGACATTTCTTTGTACACACCGAAAATAGTGAACACTCTGCCTATTTCATTATTGTTGTAGTCATTTTCTTTTAGATAATATGGATTGAGGCAAACAGGTTTACTTCCTGTCGTGTAAGCAGGAGCATTGCAGCCTGTATTGGAATGCATATGCCCGTGTGTGCTTGGTTGCTCGCGCTATTGTAGAGTATTGTCAACAAATACCCAGTACTGGCAGCATGTTCAGAAACTGCCATCAGATGACTTAGGGGCCGATTCATGGAACAAACGTGCGCCGAAAATCTACGCGCAAGTAGGCGCAAGCAGGCGCAAGCGGTAAAAAACAGGCGCACGCGCACGCGTGCGATTCATGGAAGTCCCTGCGCGTGTTCACCGCGCGATGTGCGCCAAACCCGTGCATGGCGCACAAGTCACTGCAACATCGCGAAAGGCGTGCGCGACGGTGCGCGACGCGCACAGTGAAAGCGCACAACCTCAGCGCACACAGCAGAAAGTGGGCGGGACATGGGGCGTAACGCGCGGAATGGGGAACAACACGCGAAAATAAGGGCGTAACTGGGGATGCACTGCACGGAAGCAGAGGTAACGCCCACACGCACACGAACCACACGTATCCATGGAATGGAATAGGGCAAACCCACGCACAGCCAAAGCCGCGCACAAGCTGAAACACGTCCGCCACACGAAGGCAGGCGGTAGAGTCCCAGCGCATCAAAACAGTGGCGCCGCGGGAAGTAAAATACGCGATTGAGCGGGGTACGTGTATTTCGGGGGTGCGCAGGAAGTACCACACGCGATTCGGCCTGGTACGTGGATATCAGGGGTGCGCGGGAAGTTCCACACGCGATTGAGCGGGGTACGTGTATTTCGGGGGTGCGCGGGAAGTTCCACACGCGATTGAGCGGGGTACGTGTATTTCGGGGGTGCGCGGGAAGTTCCACACGCGATTCGGCCTGGTACGTGGATATCAGGGGTGCGCGGGAAGTTCCACACGCGATTTGGCCGGGTACGTGGATTTCAGGGGTGCGCGGGAAGTTCCACACGCGATTGAGCGGGGTACGTGTATTTCGGGGGTGCGCGGGAAGTACCACACGCGAATCGGCCTGGTACGTGGATATCAGGGGTGCGCGGGAAGTTCCACACGCGATTGAGCGGGGTACGTGTATTTCGGGGGTGCGCGGGAAGTTCCACACGCGATTGAGCGGGGTACGTGTATTTCGGGGGTGCGCGGGAAGTTCCACACGCGATTCGGCCTGGTACGTGGATATCAGGGGTGCGCGGGAAGTTCCACACGCGATTTGGCCGGGTACGTGGATTTCAGGGGTGCGCGGGAAGTTCCACACGCGATTGAGCGGGGTACGTGTATTTCGGGGGTGCGCGGGAAGTACCACACGCGAATCGGCCTGGTACGTGGATATCAGGGGTGCGCGGGAAGTTCCACACGCGATTGAGCGGGGTACGTGTATTTCGGGGGTGCGCGGGAAGTACCACACGCGATTCGGCCTGGTACGTGGATATCAGGGGTGCGCGGGAAGTTCCACACGCGATTGAGCGGGGTACGTGTATTTCGGGGGTGCGCGGGAAGTTCCACACGCGATTCGGCCTGGTACGTGGATTCCAGGGGTGCGCGGGAAGTTCCACACGCGATTGAGCGGGGTACGTGTATTCCGGGGGTGCGCGGGAAGTTCCACACGCGATTCGGCCTGGTACGTGGATATCAGGGGTGCGCGGGAAGTTCCACACGCGATTTGGCCGGGTACGTGGATTTCAGGGGTGCGCGGGAAGTTCCACACGCGATTGAGCGGGGTACGTGTATTCCGGGGGTGCGCGGGAAGTTCCACACGCGATTCGGCCTGGTACGTGGATATCAGGGGTGCGCGGGAAGTTCCACACGCGATTTGGCCGGGTACGTGGATTTCAGGGGTGCGCGGGAAGTTCCACACGCGATTGAGCGGGGTACGTGTATTCCGGGGGTGCGCGGGAAGTTCCACACGCGATTTGGCCGGGTACGTGGATATCAGGGGTGCGCGGGAAGTTCCACACGCGATTGAGCGGGGTACGTGTATTTCGGGGGTGCGCGGGAAGTTCCACACGCGATTCGGCCTGGTACGTGGATATCAGGGGTGCGCGGGAAGTTCCACACGCGATTTGGCCGGGTACGTGGATTTCAGGGGTGCGCGGGAAGTTCCACACGCGATTGAGCGGGGTACGTGTATTTCGGGGGTGCGCGGGAAGTTCCACACGCGATTCGGCCTGGTACGTGGATATCAGGGGTGCGCGGGAAGTTCCACACGCGATTTGGCCGGGTACGTGGATTTCAGGGGTGCGCGGGAAGTTCCACACGCGATTGAGCGGGGTACGTGTATTCCGGGGGTGCGCGGGAAGTTCCACACGCGATTTGGCCGGGTACGTGGATTTCAGGGGTGCGCGGGAAGTTCCACACGCGATTGAGCGGGGTACGTGTATTTCGGGGGTGCGCGGGGAGCAGCACACATGAATTGCACGTGTGGGTCCTCCCAGGTGTACCCTCTACACCCTCCACGGCCCCTGCAGGTGGCACACACCACAGGGGCCTACCCAGCACATGTCCTGCAGGCACCCCATCCACCATGGCCATGCCCACCAGCCAACCCACATATCAACTAGCACTACTGCCCACCAACGCATGTCCCCCTGCACCCCCACCCCCCAGCAGTGCAGGGGCAGCCTCAAACAGGCCCCCACTCATGTCCCCCTGCACCCCCACCCCCTAGCATCCAGGGGCACCCTCCACCAGGCCCCCACTCATGTCCCCCTGCACCCCCACCCCCTAGCATCCAGGGGCACCCTCCACCAGGCCCCCACTCATGTCTCCCACCCCCCAGCACTGTGGGGCACCTGCCAGCAGGCCCCCACCCATGTCTCCCACCCCCCAGCACTGTGGGGCACCTGCCAGCAGGCCCCCACCCATGTCTCCCACCACCCCCACCCCCCCAGCATCCAGGGGCACCCTCCACCAGGCCCCCACACATGTCTCCCACCACCCCCACCCCCTAGCATCCAGGGGCACCCTCCACCAGGCCCCCACTCATGTCCCCCTGCACCCCCACCCCCTAGCATCCAGGGGCACCCTCCACCAGGCCCCCACTCATGTCTCCCACCCCCCAGCACTGTGGGGCACCTGCCAGCAGGCCCCCACCCATGTCTCCCACCACCCCCACCCCCCCAGCATCCAGGGGCACCCTCCACCAGGCCCCCACACATGTCTCCCACCACCCCCACCCCCCAGCATCCAGGGGCACCCTCCACCAGGCCCCCACCCATGTCTCCCATCCCCCAGCACTGTGGGGCACCTGCCAGCAGGCCCCCACACATGTCTCCCACCACCCCCACCCCCCAGCATCCAGGGGCACCCTCCACCAGGCCCCCACTCATGTCTCCCACCCCCCAGCACTGTGGGGCACCTGCCAGCAGGCCCCCACCCATGTCCAACTCATGTTCCCCACCCAACATGTCATCACAGTCCAGATCCCTGGTCTCTATGGTCAGCCCCCAAATGCAAAACACCCACCCGAGTATTGCATCCACCCACTCATATTCTGCAATTACATCACAGAACACCAATTGCAAGTTCCAAAACAAACACATGTCCCTCACATACACCCAATGGGTGTCAGTGAATCTCAAAACACATAACATGAAATGCATGAAAACAATGAGACACCACACATTGAAGTGCAACAAATAAATAATGTATTAAAGGAAAGATGAATAGAAACAAAAATGAAGAAACTGAAATGTGAATGGAAAAAATGAAAAGAAGCATGTCCGTCCAAAAAAAAGAAAAAATCAAAGAATATAGAAATCCAAAGTAATGTACTACAAAGTCAATGTCCACCAAACAAAATCCAATGTGAAAAAAAAACATAAGCCATTGATCCATGGATAATGTTAAAAAATAAAGTATGTACAAGTCCACAACTATGTACAAAGCAAGAAGCCAGGGTCCATCATCCCAACAAAATAAAGGAAACCTAACTAACTACACTAACCAATAAAAAAAACTATATACAAAAATGTGGCCAATGTCCAAAAGGTCCAAATGAAATAAAAACAAAAATGAAACTTAACACTACCTACATAACTATGTACAAGGGCAGCGGGCTAGTTCCACGGCTCACTTCTGGATGTGCCGGGCCAGGGCATCATCGAACTCCTCCTCTATGTCCCGGAGGCGGTCCTCCTCCATGGCCCCGAGGGTCCGCAGGGCCGTCGACGTGTCCACCTCCAAAGCCCTGCGGATTGCCTCGAGGCACTCGACCCGCCTCAGGGCCCTCTGCATGGAGTTCTCCGCCCTGACCATTGAGAGCCGTGCCTCTTCCGCCCGCTGCCGCTCCGCATCTATGGCGTGGCCCAACCGCTGCCACACGGAAGACACTTTTTGTCCTGGGTCCTCCTGCCCTCCGGCCGATGCCTGCCCCTCCGATGTCGAAGGCCCCGAGCCTTCATGGCTCCCACCATGGAGCTGCTGCTGCTGTGCCTCTGCCCCTGCACTGCCTCCTGCTGCCTGCACATCCTCCGCCGGCTGGGGTGCAGTCGTTGACGTGGCCACCCCTGCTGGACGTCCGACTCCCGACTGTGGCAGGGATGCCTCCTCCACCAGCCTGGCCGCACCGTCAGAGGCAGCTCCACAGGGCACCCAGGTGACTGATGGGTGGGAAGATGGCACAGAGGACGACTGGCGCGTAGGGGGTCCAGCTGAGGAGGGGGTCGTGGCAAGCCCCATCAGACGGAGGAATCCGGCCTGGGTGACCTGTCCCAGCAGGCTGACGTGGTCAACGAGCCATTCGAGATGACCTGCAGTCTCTTCATGAAAAGACTGCAGGTCGCCTCGCATGGCCCGTTGACGCAACGCCACTCCAGCCAGGACAGGCTCAACCCGGGCCTGGATAGCCACGTCCGCAGGCAGGGGAAGGCCAGTTGACGTCAGCTCATCCCCTGCCTGAAAACTGGTCTGGACATGGGCATCCCTGCTGGTGCAAGATGATGCAGGGACAGGATCAGGGACAGGATTGCACACAAGCACCTCCGCGGCGGCCTGTGCTGCCTCCTGTCCCTGGTCCTGCACTGCACCACTAGCACCAGTGGGATCCCCACCCCCAGACCCCGTCTCCGGTGCTTGCACGGCCTCCTCCTCCACCAAACCCCCCACCAACCTGGATGACTCTGTGCCATCTTCCCCCGTTGGGCCCTGTGGGGTCCCAGCTGCCCCTTCTGCTGCCGAGGAGTCCAACTGCAACCTCCGCCTCTTGGACCTCCCCCCGGCAGCTGCGGCCTGGGACGCGGCACCGGACTCCTCACTCCCCGACGAGATGACAACCTGGGAGGGGAGCCGGGCCTTGCGTCTCCGGCTGGCGGTGGGATCCCCGCCGCTGTGCTCCACAGCACCTTCTCCGCCCTCTTCATCAGTTGACGCTGCAGACAGGGAGAAACAAAACACAGGCATCAGGGCACTGTACAATGGACACATACACACATGAAAGTTGTACATGAGTGGCATTGGCAAACCTCTGACATGTCATCACAATCCCCAACACACATGTCATTACAACTTGCACACACGAGCCATACCACAGCCATGTTGCAACTGCCAACACCATCCATACACATACAACAGCATCAGCAGGCAAAGGTGAGCCAGACATCACATGCAACACAGGAAGTGCACCACACATGTACACACACCACCACACTTGCATGCATGTGTACACCTCTGCTAAGTGTCGCAGTGTTCAGACGGGCATCCATGTCACATCTGCCAATCAGGCTTCCACATACCGCTGTCACATGCATCCATGTTGCATCACTGTTGCACCCTTGTCAAATACACACACATGCACATGTACACAGCGCTGATACAATCAGCTGAAAACAACATACATGCGTGACATCACGGACATGTCTACTCACATACACATTCATACAGACTTGTGTGCCCACACAACTGCATTTGGCATGCAAGCCCACACACACAGGCACCATCCATGTCTCACACATTACAGCCCTCGCATGTGTCAGCCCCACGGCCCTGTACACCCGCACCCATACTCGACCCCATACAAACAGATGTGCAACCTGCACACTACTGAACAATCACCACACGCACTGCTCACAATCAGGATGCATGTACACTCACCGCTCGACTCCAGACGGGTCTGCCTCTCAAGGACCTGGACGTGGAGCGCTGGGGATATGTGTTCCAGGACCCTCATCTGTTCTTCCGACAAGTGGCCCCGGCGCCCCTTGGCATCCGCTGCCTTCAAGAGGCGCCGGGCCTTGGTCAGGGTCCTGGACCTGAAGTCCTCCCAGCGCTTCTTGACATGTTGGAAGTCGCGGACTGCCACCCCCTCCGCGTTGATGGCAGTCACGATGTCAGTCCAGATCCGAGTCCGTCCTTCCTTGTCGGCGCGGCAACTTCCGAAGAGGGCATCATACTGGCCCAGGACTTGCCCCACCAGGACACCAACTTCGGTGGCACTGAAGCTGGTGCCCCTCTGCCTCTCTGGCCGGGGGTTGTCAGTGGTCACAGATGGAGTTGGCCCCGACATGACAACCCCAGAGGCAGGAGTGGGTGGGCAACTGGGTCCTGGGGCTGGGCTGTGGAGCGATGGAATCCCAGTCGGGAGTCTTTGGTTCCAGCAGGGGTGGTCACACCAACAGCACCCCTGGCTGATGTGCAGGCAGCAAATGGCAGGGCACGTGGGCAGCAGGCAGTCAGGCAGCAGCAGATGGCAGGTGGGAGCGTGCTCGGGGCTCTGGGGGGCAGTAGTTCGGCCTTCTGGGCAGGAGCGTGGTCTTCCGTGTGCTTACGCGTGGCCAGCTTGATACGGAGTGATTAGGCACGTGAAAATTCTGCACGTCAGCGTGTAATTCGAGGAAAGGCCCTTAGCGCGTAAGCGCGTCTGCACGCATACGCATTTTCATTGGACCAAAGGCCCTCAGCGCGTGAGCGCGTCTGTGACGTGACGTGCGAGGGAGTATCCCTCATTGCACGTGATGACAGTACACACGTGGATCCCAACCAATCGCGTGTGAAAGTACACGGGACCCCGAAACACACGTACCCCGGCCAATCGCGTGTGGAACTTCCCGCGCACCCCGAAACACACGTACCCAGGCCAATCGCGTGTGGAACTACCCGCGCACCCCGAAACACACGTACCCCGGCCAATCGCGTGTGGAACTTCCCGCGCACCCCGAAACACACGTACCCAGGCCAATCGCGTGTGGAACTTCCCGCGCACCCCGAAACACACGTACCCAGGCCAATCGCGTGTGGAACTTCCCGCGCACCCCGAAACACACGTACCCAGGCCAATCGCGTGTGGAACTTCCCGCGCACCCCGAAACACACGTACCCAGGCCAATCGCATGTACGCTCGCTGCCCTCCGATCACACGCGATGACACCAGAATACGGGAAACCAACGAGTCCGCCCACACGGAGGCGTCCCGCGCCCAGCATAAAAGTGCGCGCAAACAACAAACGCGTATATACAGCGACGATGAATGCCCCATTTGTTGCTGCAGTGATTGTGGGACACCGCAGGAGGAGGAGAATAGCCAGGGCACGCATTTTTGCACCACGGACAGGCCTTTTTGGGATGCCTCACGACCAGGTCTACGGCAGGTATAGGTTTCCACCCCATATCATCCTAGACCTGGTCAGGGAGTGGGAAGATGACCTCACATCCCCCACCCTTTGCTCCCAAGCATTGAGCCCCTTGGAGAAGCTGCTCAATGTCTTGCATTTCTTGGCCACTGGGTCGTTTCAGCGGACCACTGCCATAGTGGGGGGGGTCTCACAGGCCACGCAGTCACGCTGCCTACACCAGGTACTGGCAATCATGACAGCGCGCCCCTCAGTCCGCAGGCACATATACATGCCCAGAACACCCGCAGAAAGGCAGGCCGTTGTCCTGGATTTTTTCAGGGTGGCACACTTCCCCAAAGTGCTCGGTGCCATAGATTGCACCCATGTGGCCCTACGTCCACCTAGGGCCACTGAGCACATCTACCGAAACCGCAAGCACTGGCATTCCATCAATGTACAGGTGGTATGCGATGCAAAGGGAATCATCACCTCTGTGTATGCAAACTACCCTGGCTCCACCCATGACAGTTTCATATACAGAATGTCCGCCCTGAGCCGGGCCCTGGAAGCTGGGCAGCATGGTGACACATGGCTCCTAGGTGAGTACAAATGCCCTTGCACATGCATGCAAGTCACACACAGACAAATATACCAACCCCATTAATCTGAACAATTATCACCTCCCCAGGGGACAGTGCCTACCCTCTGAGCAACCACATGATGACGCCAATCCGGAACCCCACCACACCACCCCAGGTAAGATACAACGCTGCCCATATTGCAACCAGGGGCATAGTGGAGCGCACATTCGGAGTGCTCAAGTCACGTTTCCGCTCCCTTGACCGCTCTGGTGGGCAACTACTCTATGCACCAGCAGTTGTGTGCAGGATCATTGTGGCAGCATGTGTCCTGCACAATGTTGCAACACGGCAGGGCGTCCCGGTGGACATGGTGGTGCCCCCACATCCCCAACCACAGGCACAGGCGCTGCCCATGGGAGGGGACAGGGCACGTGGCGAGGTAGCCCGGACCCAGCTTGTGGCCACATTTTTCACCTAAACTCCCACCCCTGCGGAGTGCACACAGGCCTGGCACATACCAGGTGACAATCGATGATGTCAAAGTGACAGTCAACTGTCACAACCCTACCACCCTGAGATAGTTGCCATGGAAGTGCCACATTGTCTGCATCCCTAGCTACTTAAACACAAGCTATCCTGTGCAACCAAAATGCACACATATGACATGTGACATGACATGAGCCATACACAAGTATTACAAGGCACAATGAGGCAGGGGGGGGGAACAAGGGAACACAGAGAATGGTACTACTAGGCCAGGTGTCATTGTGATTGTGCAAGTGCAGGGGTAGGGGGAAGTGAAAAGTGCAAGGGGGGGGGTGGAGTCCAGTACAGGGGAAGTAGGCCAAACAATAATACATAGGTCGCCTGGTGGCAACTGCTAAGGTAAGTGCAGACGAGTGCTGGGAAGGGAGGGCTGTAGGGATAGAGAGACAGTACTGCAGTGCAGGGGTTGCCAGGGTGGCAGTGCAAGTGGACAGTGGCTGGGCCAGGGACCGAGGTTGGTGAGAGTGGCCCAGTTGCAGCTCCTGTGCAGTTCCAGTGAAGAATTCTGCAAGGGAGAGGCAGAGAGTAAGCAGAAGCAAAGAGGAAGGTCTTGAGGTGCTTCCTGAACTGGAGATGGTTCCCCTCAAGGTCAAGTCAGGAAGTCGGTTTGAGGGGGAGGGCCCTGCTGCGGAGAGAAACCTACCCCCAGCTAGTTGCTCTGAGAAGCGGATGACCTGGACATGCAAGGTGTGCATCACACACACCTGCAAAACAGGCCATGGCCATCACTGTCATGACAGTCAAACCCTCCCAAACATCAACATGACATGGCAAGCAATACCCATACACCGACCCAGTAACGATAAGGTACACATTTCCATGTCCTAAATGTACAGTGGCATCGGACAATGATGCCTGACCCGGAATCCGATGAAATGACAGACCAACAAAATGTCCCACCAAAAATAAGTCGATTCCTAATGCATTACAACTGTCGTAGACGTAACATCACAATGAATGCCTGGCTATATGCACATGATGCATTGCAAAATGAACACTGCAGCTCATGTGTGCAATGTCCTACTCCTGCATCACACTGCTCAGCGCACAGCACAGTGAACAGCCATTGCGTGTGATGCACACCCTGAGCATCACATCTAAGTGACAGACTACATCAAACATCAAATTAGGCATGTACTCGAACCATAATCGGTCACAGAACATGTGCTGGCGGGACACAGTGGCCACCAGAAGGCAAACAGTGTACACGTGGATATGCAAGGGTGGGAGCACATGGAGTGCATCCGAGTGCAAGTGTGTGGTTCTGCAAGGACATGCACTCCACATATGCATGTGCACTCAAGTGACCATCAGTGTTCCCTACACATCACATGTGAACATCCACCATGTGTACACCCCAGCATGTCAAACCACTACTATCCCCTCGCACCTGAAAGGAAAACACAACACATGAACAGGCATTGATCAGCAGAACACAACATGTACATAGGACAACAACATTACAATGTCAGAGTTCCCATCACACTGCAGGGCAACGCAACTATCAACAACAACCCCCCCCCCCTCGCAAATGACCATGACCCACTGAACAACTGCACCTGGGTCATGGAGCCTCCAACCCTCATTCCCACCTGGCCACAGGATCACCTTTACCCTTCGTGTCCATCTCCCACCTTGTGTGTAAAGAGATGCCTGAACCCTCAGAATCCACACTCATTTCCAAATTCACATAATCCAAGCCATGAAAAGGAACCCAAACACCCTCCAGTAGATGACTTGACATAGCAGTACGTCTCAAAGGCCAAGTACTACCACAATGATGCAACAACCAAGGTAGCACAGCAAAACAATGTCACGACTGGATGTGAGACATGTGTGGTACATGACATAGGATGATGCACCATGAATGGATGTGTACTGTCACAGATCCCCTGTACAGGCGCTGGAGTCTCATGAAACAACCACCCACACCATGTCCCGGGTGCCTGCAAGGTCAAACTCACACAGGCCCCTGAGATCCTGGTGGGGAAAGAGGTTCAGGGATATGCAGTCTGGACAGGTGTAGACACACTGGATGACTGGAATGCGTGGCAGGTGAGGGGAGCAGGAATGACACATGAAACCAGGGAATGCACGAAAATGTACAACCTGCATGAACACATGCACAATCCAAACAAACTTGGACATCATTGTCATGGCCTTCTGTAGTCCAGGCTCAGGAGTGGTACGAACCAACCACCCCCTCTAGGGTTTTGGCGCCTGCAAGTTCGGGGCTTACACAGGCATCCGCAACCCCAGTGGGGAAAGAGGGTCAGGGAACATTGCTTGGATAGGCATGGGAAGCAGGAACACCGGGTAGAGGGTACAGGTTTCGAAATTGCATAGGATCAAGGGTGATTAGGGTAAAAAATCATGCCAAATAGGACCACACATACATCCATGCATCAGTACACTCCCCAGCAAGCCTATGCAGGGCAGTTTGTAAGAAAATACAACAAGACACTTAGCTCTGGTTTTGAGTGCTGGCCTCCTGCCTGCGCACTCTCAGGTCCGGTTACAGGAGCACTGCAATGCTGCAAAGAGAGACACAGTCAGCAACCAGTACATGCCAATTACCCAAAAACACAACACAAAACATGCCCCATAACAACATACACCTCTACAAACAGAAAATCTGTGCTCCATGCTTCGTACCCATATATAACATCAACCCTGTGACGGGTCATTCACAGTCAATGCAGTAAGTCAGCCGCTGGTGGGTGCGTGGCAAATGGAACACCAATGTGTCACAATTCACACAACATGCAATGTTCCCTGGGTAAGCAGACAGACCCATATGGCAAGCCATGACTACAGATCAAGTTGCGTACCACCATGACCAAAACAAAGTTGCCAGTGCATTTATCATGAAGTACGTGGAATAGACATGCACTGCACCCGAGTATGTCCCTTGCTGTATGTCCCTGTGAGCTGCCCCTTTCCATGTCTTGGAAGGCTACATGGTTGATACAAGTGCCTCAAAGAACCTTGGTGTACCGCAGGGTATGTGCCACTGCCCCCGCATGTGTCCCAGACAACCCTACTATCAACAGCCATCAGTCCACAAACACATCTGAGCTGCATTCTGTGCTTCAACACCAATATTTGGCTAAGCTCACCCTCAGTGCTGTGACTAAGCCTGCACGTGCAACTCGCCTGGTGCAAGCTTTGCTGTCTCGTGGCCCCCCTGTGATGCTCACCTTGCCTGGAGTTGCTTGGAACATGTCAGCAGTTCTAGGATGTGGGTCTGCAATCACTGTAGCTCTGCTTGTGCACACATGTGCATGTGGGCACCAACAAACGGGTCAGGAATTAGGTCGTCCAATGGGCCATGTCTGCTGGCAAAGGTGCTCTGATGCCTCATCCCCCTGCAGAAAGTGCATGAAACACATGATTAATGCATCAAAGTGATCTGTGTGTGTCTCATCAGGCATCTCATTACTTGACCATGTCAGAGAGTCACATCACAAATCACACCATCAGTCCGTCTTTCACCTCCAAAGTGTGGAACACTATCTACAGCATGACTTGCAACAAGCACGTGTACAGGAAAGATATGAAACATAATACACAATGCATAGCAATCAATGTCCACATTAATCATGACACGCCCCATCTAGCAAAAGCTGAACAGTGGACAATTACACCTAAATCATCCCCACTAGGGGTGTCAACACAAGTCAATAAGCACCAGACATGCCACAGATATGACAGTCCAAAGCCCTTGTGTAAAAATCTGTTACACCAAACCATCCTTGCGAGCCCATGGATAAGGGAGGCAGGAGTGGCATATGTGAGTCAAGGTACCCAAGCAGCAAACACATACACAAGACAACCATAAAGGGCCCAGCTGGAACAGACAGTGGATGCCTTCAAAAACCACAAGGCACCGCACTGTCACATGTAAGCACAATAGACTACAAATTTTAAACTAACTCAACTATTAACTAATTACACTAACTAAGGAAAACCTACATTACCTATTTAAACTAACTATCAAACAGAAACTTAACTAACTAAACTAAAAGAAAAATCAAAAATGGCCACATACGACCCGGGGGGGAGGGGAGGCACCCAGGAGGGGGGAGGTACAGGGTGCTGCTCAACATCCACATGCGATGATGCTGAGCCAAAAAAAAATACCTCCATGGGCTCAACGCCTTCACAGCACGACCTATGTGGGAGATAGATGGTCGTCCGAGTCTGGCTCATCCTGGAAAGGAGGACGTGGCACAGTAGCCTGGCCACGCCTAGCCGCAGCTTGCCCCTCGTCGGCAGCAAGTCTGCCGGACAGGTGAGCCTGGTTCTGTGTGGCGATGTTACATAGGTCTGCATGCAGGACCTCACGTGATACACGTGCTTCCTCTTGCAAGGTAGCACGTGTAACACGGAGTTCCTCCTGCAAGGCCTGGCTGGACAACCGCTGCACCTCCCGGCAAGCCTGTAGCTCAGCCGAGATGGTGCGCTCAAGCTGTGCAAACCTCTCCTCTGCCTGCTGCCTCTGGGACATCATAAGGACACCCAGAGTGGATCTGAGGGAGGCATACTCCTCCCTCAGGGCATCCATGTGCGCCTCTGCGTGAGCAGCAATTGCTTGACGCAGAGACGACATTTCAGCCTGGCGTGCCCTGTCTGAGGCCGCCATGCCCAGCCTGAGTGAGCGGGCCGTGGACCGTGCCGCCTGCTGCTGGAGTAGCACCTGCCTAGCAGGGGGGAGCACAGATCGGGCCACACGCTCCATGCTGTCAGCGATGTTCTCCATTGCTGCCCCCTGCCGTTCTGAATTGGCAGTCATGTCTTGCTCCCACTCAGTATACAGCGGTTGCGCGCGGCGACCGCGTTGCCGGGCTTGACCCCTGCGGGACCCAAGGACCGGGGGTCCTCGCTGTGTTGGCACCGCCTGCGGCTGCACGACTACATGCCCCCGTCGACGTGATGTCCCAGGCACATCAGTGACTGGTGTGGAGGGTGACCCTGCGTCCCGATCCACCACGGGCGGAGGAACCAAGACTGTCTGATCCCTCAGTGCAGGGGTCGCAGACAGAGGAGTGTCCACATCAGAATCACTCACCCCTGACACATGGACTTGATGGTCATCCAACTCAACATGGACGTCAGAGTCGTCATCAAGGCTGGACTCATAGACAGCCAGAGACAGGATGGACTGCAGCACTTGGGGGTTTTCGTGGCCTACCACCCCACGACCCCCACTAGTGCCGGGTTGATGTGGTTTTACCAACCCTGTGTCTGGCATGACAACACCATCCTCTGCATCCATTGCGTCATCACCTGAAAAATAGAGAGGAAAGGGTCAGTACACATGTCAGAAGCACACAACACACACACACACACCGACAGCAAAGGCATCTGGCAGACATGTGACACACAACATATGACCTTGCATGCATGCTGGGTCTACTTAGAATAGCTTCTGTGATCAGACCTGTTGAAAGGTGGCAGTTTGCATGGAAGTGGGTCTATGCAGTGCAGAAAATGTGTACGCCACTCACTACCTACATGTACAAGAACTCCATGGTGTGTGCCAGGAAATGTGAAGGCAGTGCAATGTCAAAATCAGACATCACGTGCATTGTGTATTCAATGTGTACCATGTCTAGAAGGCAAGCACCCCTCCACCCCAGTACCAAAGCAGGGATGCCTGGCATGGTATCAAAAGGCTGACCATACACCTGTGTATTGACAAGCAGTGTTGACTGGCATCAACAGCTTAATGTGATTTCAATTACAACACTGCAAATGATGCTGGGACAGTGGGCAGGACACATGATGGAAGATCCGGAGGCCGGCCACGTGTGTAGAAGACACGACAGGAGTTGGACAGAGTCATTGGCCATTGAACAGGCTGAGGCCTGTGAGCCACACAGATTGTCAGAGCCTAAACATGTGTGCAACGCAGGACTGAGCCACAGTTGACATGGGGAGGCCGATAATATGGCAGGCAATGTATGTAACCAAGGACTGATATTACAGTGATCATCCAGTCAAGGACACATAGGGGCATGTGTGCAATGCACATGGAGCATGAATGGGCACTCATGTCCCTGCGGGACATCTGACCCATGCACAGTACAAGTGGGATGCCCTGCATCGAGTACTAAGGCTGTACCACACGGCATATGTCTGGCAGTTTCTAAGCTGGAAGTTAGCATCTACACAGGACACATGAACATGAAACTACACATTGGCAAGAATGTAGCAGACCAGTGCAAAGGTGGAACTGGGGTGCAGAGTGGCGGAGGAGGGGCAAGGGAGCATGGCCACATGGAGTCCCGCATGCAGGCAGAGGAGACATGCATGACGGTGGCATTGCATTACTTACACATCAGAACCATGTACAGGTCACATGTAGCAGCAATCATGCACAACACATCCCACATGTGAAACACACACGTCCTCAACAACTACGCATCAACACTCACTGGACTGGGCATCAAAGTCCAGCATCTCTCCCACACCTTCGACCAATTCTGGTGGTATGAACTCCGCAACGAGAGCCTCATGCGGAGTGAGTTCTTCCTCCTCTGGTGCAGGCCCACGGCCAGTCACCAGAGTCAAGTTGTAATTTGAGGCACGCTTGGCCTTAGTGCTGCGCTTGATGTCATTCCAGCGCTTTTTGCACTCCTGCGCCGTGCGCACCTCATGGCCGAATGAACTGACATGTTCCGCCACATGCTTCCAGTGGGTGTCACGTTGGGCAGCCGTAGTCTGACTATTGGCACCCACTAGCATGTCACGGCTGTGTCCCCGCACGTAGTCCACGAGGAAGTCCAGTTCCTGCTTACAGAAAGGCTTCTTCCTCGACGTGCAGGAGGTCGTGGCTGTGTGTGGGGTCCCAGCCTGTGCTGCAGATGCAACCTTCCTCCTCTTGGACTGTGGCGCAGACCCTGGCTGGCTAATGCCGCCCTGACCAGTATGGCCAGTGGGTTGGGTGGATTGAGCCGAGGGAGTGGCAGGTGGAGGGATGACCAAAGGCCTGACTTGTGTCAGTGGCAGCTGGGTGCCCACTAATGGACCCTGCGCAGCAACATCAGCTGTGGCAGGGTCATTGACCGCAACGGTCCTGGTTGGCAGACTCACAACCGGGGTGCTGTTGGGTGCATCTGCCCCTGCACTTGCCAACACCCGGCTGTTCGGGGCAGCAGATGACATGACTGCCCCAGGGACACGTGTCTTGGTCTGAGCAGCCCGGCCTGCCCCAATGGTTTCCCCCCTGGCCTGTTGGAGATCTACCAAGGGCTCTTCAAGTGCCAACGCAGCCTGCACTGGCAGACCCTGAGCCTGGGTGGCGGTGTCCACAACTGCACCTGCAGCTACCGCTACCCTTGGGCCCGTGGCAGTCGATGGAACGGACTGCCGGGTCATATGGGTGCCAGTGCCAGATGCAGGAGCTGCATCCCCCTGAACCACAGGGGGTGGTGGCATGGCTGCACCGACACATGGCACAACATTGTGCTCAAGTGGCGCACCCCTGCCTCTTCCCCCTCTGTGGCTGCCCTGGACACCCTGGAGTCCCCCTACTCCCTGGTCACCACGGCCACGTCCCCGACCACGCCCGCCACGAGGAGGACGCCCAGCTGAGGCGCCCCTCACCTTTGGTAGCCTCCCTACCATGGCACAGATGTTATAGTGCTGGCACAGATGGAGTGGTGCCAATGGGAGGTGTACAGCACAATTGACCTGGGCAATTGGGGTGAAGGGGGTGGGAAGCAAGATGTTAACAGCCCCCCTGCACCTGCAAGGCTGTATGTGACCCCGGTGATGTGTTGACGGGTCACGCAACGCTCAGGCACCCCAAAACTGCAGTAAAACCGTGCACGCAACCCTGCAGCCTACGTGCGTGGATTAAACCTCCCGCAGTACGCGGTGGCACCCAGTAACACGTATAACGCGTACGCGTGGGACACGCAGGCTACGATGACATCGAAAATGGGTGCGATACACAGGGGCACCCGCAGTGGGAAAAGGAGCGTTTGCGACTCACCGTCTGACTAGCGCGATGCAGAAAAACACGCGTAGCCAATACCCCCGCCAAAAGAAGAGATACGTCCTTGAGAGCTGTGAAGTAGATGGCGCGCGAAACAACTGGAAGCAGCAACACACGTCGGTCTCCACGAAAGGCACGTACAGCGAACTGCTGGGCCCGCTCACCTTTAACCCGTGCTGAGGGAAAACGCACGCGCGCGTCAAGTCACATGCGGACGTGCACTTTTTCACGTTTGATTACGCGCATTACACGCGGACGTGCAGTTTTTCACGTGCGCACGCTTATGCATGGGCCCTTTCCTCCTATTACACGCGGACGTGCAGTTTTTCACGCGCGCTTACGCGCATTACACGCAGCGTGCAGATTTTTCACGTGCCTAATCACTCCGTATGAAGCTGGCCACGCGAAAACGCACGGAAGACCGCGCTCCTGCCCAGAAGGACACTTCACTGGCCCCCAGTGCCCCAAGCAGCCTCCCACATGCCATCTGCTGCTGCCTGCCTGCCTGCCTGCCTGCTGCCACCGTGCCCTGCCATTTGGTGCCTGCACATCAGCCATCTGCAGGGGTCCAGTTGCTGTGTCCACCCCTGCTGGTACAGAAGAGTCCCGACTCAAATGACATCGCTCCACAGCCCAGCCCCAGGACCCAGTTGGTCAGCCACTCCTGCCCCTGGGGTTGCCATGTGGAGCACATCCACATCTGACACCAGTTGCAACCCCCGGCCAGAGGGGCAGAGGGGCAGAGGGGCACCAGCTTCACTGCCACCGAAGTTGGTGTCCTGGTGGAGCAAGTCCTGGGGCAGTATGATGCCCTCTTCGGATCGTCCCGCGCCAAGAGGGAAGGACGGGAGAGGAGGCGGAGGGGGTGGCAACCCGCAACATCCAGAAGGTCAAGTAGCGCTGGGAGGACTTGAGGTCAAGGACCCTCATGAAGGCCCGGCGCCTTGTGGAGGGGGGCCGGGGCCGCATGAGTTCCATCCAGTTGAGGGTCCTGGAACGCATACACCCAGCGCTCCACGCCCAGGTCCTTGAGAGGGAGACCCGTCTGGAGTTGAGCGGTAAGTGGCCAAGCATTGCTGTGTGAGACAGGGCATGTTGCAGTGTGCTGGTTGTCTGATACCTGCCTGTATGTGTGACATAGGCCATGTACGCATGTATGTGTGCAGGGACATCATGGTAATGCATGTGCGACCTGTAATGTGTGAACCGCATGGTTGTTGCATGTGTTTGAATGTGACATGGGGAGCCCTGTGCAGATTGCACACATGACAGCATGGAAGTCTCTGTTCCTGGACATGGGTGGGGGCCTGGTGGAGGCTGCCCCTGGTGGCTGGGGGGTGGGGGTGGTGGGAGACATGTGTGGGTGCCAGGTGGAGGGTGCCCCTGGATGCTAGGGGGTGGGGGTGCAGGGGGACATATGTGTGGGGGCCTGGTGGAGGGTGCCCCTGGTGGCTGGGGGGTTGGGGGTGCTTGGAGACATGGGTGGGGGCCTGGTGGAGGCTGCCCCTGGTGGCTGGGGGGGTGGGGGTGCTTGGAGACATGGGTGGGGGCCTGGTGGAGGCTGCCCCTGGTGGCTGGGGGGTGGTGGTGCTGGGAGACATGGGTGGGTGCCTGGTGGAGGCTGCCCCTGGTGGCTGGGGGGTGGGGGTGCTGGGAGACATGAGTCGGACATGGGTGGGGGCCTGGTGGAGGCTGCCCCTGGTGGCTGGTGACTGGGGGTGGTGGGAGACATGGGTGGGGGCCTGGTGGAGGCTGCCCCTGCACTGCTGGGGGGTGGGGGTGCAGGGGGACATGAGTGGGGGCCTGCTGGGGGGTGGGGGTGCAAGGGGACATGTGGCTTGGCTGGGGGGCATGCCCATGGTGGATGGGCTGCCTGCGGGACATGACCAGGGGTGCAGGGTAGTCCCCTGTGGTGTGGGCTGCCTGCAGAGGTCGTGGAGGGGGTAGAGGGGAGACCTGGGAGGACCCACACTGGCAATTCACCTCTTCAACTTCCTGCACACCTACGTAATACACTGCCCCACTCGCACAGGCCCAATCGCGTGTAGATTTTCTCGCGCACCCCTGAAATCCACGTACCCAGGCCAATCGCGTGTAGAATTTCTCGCGCACCCCTGAAATCCACGTACCCAGGCCAATCGCGTGTAGATTTTCTCGCGCACCCCTGAAATCCACGTACCCAGGCCAATCGCGTGTAGAATTTCTCGCGCACCCCTGTAATCCACGTACCCAGCCCAATCGCGTGTAGATTTTCTCGCGCACCCCTGAAATCCACGTACCCAGGCCAATCGCGTGTAGAATTTCTCGCGCACCCCTGAAATCCACGTACCCAGGCCAATCGCGTGTAGAATTTCTCGCGCACCCCTGAAATCCACGTAGCCAGGCCAATCGCGTGTAGAATTTCTCGCGCACCCCTGAAATCCACGTACCCAGGCCAATCGCGTGTAGAATTTCTCGCCAACCCCTGAAATCCACGTACCCAGGCTAATCGCGTGTAGAATTTCTCGCGCACCCCTGAAATCCACGTACCCAGGCCAATCGCGTGTAGAATTTCTCGCGCACCCCTGAAATCCACGTACCCAGCACAATCGCGTGTAGAATTTCTCGCGCACCCCTGTAATACACGTACCCAGGCTAATCGCATGTAGAATTTCTCGCGCACCCCTGAAATCCACGTACCCAGGCCAATCGCGTGTAGAATTTCTCGCGCACCCCTGAAATCCACGTACCCAGCACAATCGCGTGTAGAATTTCTCGCGCACCCCTGTAATACACGTACCCAGGCTAATCGCGTGTAGAATTTCTCGCGCACCCCTGAAATCCACGTACCCAGGCCAATCGCGTGTAGAATTTCTCGCGCACCCCTGTAATACACGTACCCAGGCTAATCGCGTGTAGAATTTCTCCCGCACCCCTGTAATACACGTACCCAGGCCTATCGCGTGTGGGGACACCCGCACACCCCTGAAATACACGCTCCCCGCACTGCGTTTGCTGCTGCCCTTTGCGCTGGATTGGGGATTTTGATGGCTTTTCCCTGCGCAAGGGGCGTTCTTGGGGGCGTAACTGACGCTGCTGCAGGGTCGCTGCGCCACTCTGCGCCACGGCTGGTTGTGGATGTTGGAATCCATGAATACGCTGTGCGCCTGTATGTGTTTCGGCGCACGCGGCTGGCGCAGCCTACCGCACGCGCACACTGTGCGCCAGCCGCGTGCGCCGCTTGTGCGCCGAATTCTATGAATTGGCCCCAAAGTGTGTACAGCAGTAACAATGATCGCCACTGCATGCAATCAAGCCCTTGCCAGACATTGCTGTTCCATGTCCAGGTACTTGCATCAGTGCCAGGTACTGCCATAACATGTTGGGTACTCAAGCCACTGCCAGAAATTGCCATCACATGCCCAGGTACTCACAGTTCCTAGTGATTTCCATCACAAGCCCAAGTGGTCAATGCCGGCACATAATTGCTGGCTGGAGCGCGTCCCAGCACATCAAAGCTGCGCGAAATGCAAGCATGCAAAATGCAAGCGTGCGAAATGCAAGCGTGCATTGGCTGGTATATGTGATTTTACCAACGGACATTACAGAGTGGTACAATTAATCGCGGCCAAACTACTGATTTATTTTTTCTTTTAATTTGGGCTCCCATCCCCCTGTTTTTTTACCCTTATAACGCCACCCTAACCCCATCCCGACACATGTTAACCCCTTTACACCACTACCCTTTATTTAATTAATCTTTTCAGAGTTTTTCGGTATTATGGTCTACTCTGTAATGTTTTAGATATATTGACTGGGCACAGTCTGGGCTCGTCCTGCATTCAATGGTAGCAGCAGATTCCACGCAAAAGAGTTAGACGCGCAATGAAGTCCTTGCATTGCTCTACCTGTCTCCTTACTACCTTTAGAAACTCTGAAAGGCCGTCAGTAGGGAGGGAAACATTTAGCAGAGACTAGAGGAGACAGAGGTTAGCTGAGCTTAGACGGGGACAACGCTTACCTGAGCCTAGAGAGGACAGAGCTGTGCTGAATCTAGAGGGGACAGAGCTTGGCTGTGCATAGTGGGGTGCATGGTTTAGATGACCCTAGAGGGGCATTGTTTGACGAAGAGTAGGGAGGGACAGAGTTTAACACTCACTAGAGGGGACAGAGCTTAGATGAGCCCAGAGGGGGCATAGCTCAGCTTTGCTTAGACTAGACTAGAGGGGGACACACTTAGCTGAGCCTAGAGGGGACCAATTTTAGCAGAGCCTGGTCTTGTAATGGAAATCTCTTATAGGCTATAACTTGACATCAAATTGAAAAACGTACTTGATTAAATGTGGAATGCATTGAATGTTGGGGGTTCGTGAGGTGAAAGGCGAGGCCACTGATGCCTCCTGCTCCGACAGGGAGACCCCAGCATGCGCCATTTTCAGGGCCTGAAACACAAAGAGACATTCTATTAAGAATCCTCTGAGAAGACCACGTTGAGCACGCAAACCATAATAAATACACATCAGCAGAACACACAACACGGATTCCTTCATACAGACCATTAGAATAGAGTAGGGGTCTGAAACCTTCCCTTCGCCACATGTTTGTACTACAACTCCCATCATCCCTATCCAGCATAGCCAATCGTGAAGGATCATGGGAGTCTGAGGCCAAAATATGTGGAGAGCCGTATGTTGGAGCCCCTGGAACAGAGCAATCTGACTGCATTTCATTGCAGAGGCTACCATGGCCTACAGGCTGCAAGGTGTTCTCTTGCCATACAAAAGCAGATGCATATATGTATGTATACATGTCTGGAATTAATACAATGCAAACCTTAATATGAATCAACACCGTGCTGTACAGAGGGGACGTCCCTGGGTGCTTATAAGTAGGGTCCGGGGGTAGCAGAGAATCTGTGAGAGAGGGAGGGTGCCGGGATGGGTACACTCCAGAGGGGTCGAGATACAGCTGAGCTGAGAGATCCTCCGCTTTAGACCGGCAGGCAGGAATGGCTCCACATGTGTCTTCTGGCTGTGGACTAACACGAGGGAACACGCAAGCGGTAATTATAGGAACGTGGACGGAAATCCATCTGAAATACCGCATATTTGGGGACAGGATTCCCGCCTGGGCTGGATCTTGAATGAGCGAGGCTTAGAAGATGTTTACAAAGTTGACCAAATACCTCCCTTCGTAAAATATTCCACTGGACCTGTCATCCTATTTGAAATGTGGGTCTCTAGATAAGAGCAGCAGCTTGCTTTAATATTAAAGGGCTGTGTGCAGAGAGGTGGCAGCTCCTCCACAGCCCCCAGATAGGAGTGTATGTCTTCAGGTGGACTGGACAGGAGGCCTTTGCACCTCTCAAAAAGTAGTTATATGTATACTAGCAAATTCTGAGGAAGCAATTGTGAGTGTCATGGCTTTGGAGCACCACTTTGATTATGCCTCACATGCTATTATATCCCCCTCCCCCCCTTGTCCATGTGTATGGACCAGTTTGGTGCCAATGATTTTTCATATTATGACATGAGTATGTGCAGCAGAATGAGAGTAGAGTCTGCACCCTCACCATGTTCTGCCTCTTTCACCACCACCCACCTGTCCCACCTCACCCTCATTCACACCACCAACCCACCTCACCGCATTTCTCCCCCAGCAGACACCCTGCCTCAACTCTTTCATGCCTGTTCACCCAGCCTACATTATCCTGTGATCCATAGCACCCAACCTCATCTCCTACATCCTCACCAACCCACACTAATTGGCCTCCTTTATACCCACCAACCCACCCTTCCTCACTTGGTATCATCCTCACCCAGCATACCTCACCCTATTAGACCACCAGAAACCCACCCTACCACACATACACTGCTACTTGACCCCCACCTCCTCTCCCTGTCTTCTTGATGTTCCCCCTTCTTCAATCTCCTCTTCACTAACCACCCACCACCTTCTAACTCCACCACCAATGTCTCCACAGTCACTCCATCTCCAACCTCTCCTTCCATCACTCATCCCAGCTCTCCCTCCATCTTGCTCCTCCCATCTCAGCGCAGCGGCATCACAAGGACATGGGCAGAGGGCACGCTGCATGTTTGAAGCCCCGAGCATTGAGGCCACCGTCCTGGAATGCACGTCTATTGGTAATTTTCAATTTGTTGTTTGTTTCCTCAAAATTATATATATTAACAAGAGAAAACAACTTTTAGTTTTACCAATGCTTGTATTGATAGAGTCAGCTTTGCAGCGGGCTCCAATCCAGTTCCCGCTCTGGTAGTGACATCCAATCACTATCATCAAAGCGGTGGGCTATATTAGATTCATTAGTACAAGTACAAGTGTTATCGTGTGTGTGTGTGTGTGTGTGTGTCTGCCTTTCCCCTTTTCTCCCCAGATGAGGTTTCTAGACAAGTCCAATCTATCAACGTCTCGTCAAAACAGGTTCTCCTCTGTTCCTCTAAAACCATCAAGGACCACATCGACACCCTGTCTCGTGCTTTGGCTGACTTCTGGAACCAATCCTTCGCCACTGGAGTCTTCCCTTCCCCCCTGAAGCACTCCCTTGTGAACCCTCTTCTTAAGAAACCCTCAGCCGCCCAATCTCTATCACTCCTTTCCTCTGCAAACACCTTAAAAAGCTGGCCATATCCCAGCTTAATCTTCACACCAAACTGGTTGGCTGTCTCCATGACCATCAGTCTGGCTTCAGAGCTGCCAGAAGCATGGAAACTACTCTCCTGAACATCCGTGAAGATCTGCTCTCCAACCTTGACTCCAATATCCCCTGTTTCCTCATCTTACTTGATAACTCTTCTGCCTTTGACACAGTTAACCATGCCATCCTGCTCAACCGTCTCCATGATAACCTGGATATCACTGATCAGGCCCTGGCTTGGCTAACCTCTTTCCTCTCCGATCGACCCTCCCAAGCCCAACTTGGGTCCTTCCTCTCCTCTATCTCTATCTCTACCTGTGGTGTTCCCCAGGGGACTAACCTCTCTCCCAGGCTGTTCAACCAATACCTGGCACTTCTTGCCCACCGCATTGCCGCTCTGTGCCCCAACTATCAGATATATGTGGATGACACTAAGCTCATTTTCAGACTCCCTTCCGCCACCTCTTCTCCGTCTCTCATCTCTGACTGTCTGTCTGCTATCCAGGAGTGGTGTGCCACCAATATTCTCTGCCTTAGTGCCAGTGAGACAGAGAGCCTCCTCATTGTTACATCTGCTCCCTCCTTTCCTGTCACTCTCTGGCCGGACTCTCTTGGCCCTCTTCCTTCTCCCACCTGTGAGGCTTAACGCCTTGGGGTCATCTTCAACTCCACACTCTCCTTCTCGCCTCACATCTCTGATGTCTCTAAGAAGTCACACTACCAGCTGCACCTCCTCAGAGGTATTCTTCCTTTCCTCTCCTTCCCCCAGAAGCTCACTGTCTCCAGAGCTCTGGTTCTCTCTAGGCTGTACTACTGCAACAGCCTCTTTCTAAATCTGCCTGCTTCTACTCTCTGCCCTCTGCAACTCATCCAAAACAGGACTGCAAGACTCGTCCTTGGCCTCAAGCCCAGAGATTGTATCTCTCCAGGACTGAAATCTCTGCATTGGCTCCAAGTGACTGCTAGTATTAAATTCAAAACCCTCTTCTGGGTCCTGGGGCCTCATTACCTCCAACTCTCTCTTCCTAAATATTTTCCTTCTCGACCTCTTCGCTCATCCACCTCCAACTCTCTCAGGGTCAGCCGCTTCTCCATGCAACAAGTTGGTGGTAGATCTCTTTATTTGGCCGGGGCCTCCCTCTGGAACAGCCTCCCTGCCTCCCCCTGAAACTTGAGGAGAACCATCTCCGTTTCCGGAAGCACCTCAAGACCTTCCTCTTTACTTCAGCTTTCTCTCCTCCTCTCCCATGCTGAAATCCTGACTGAAACTGCACTGGTCACCTGGCTACCCTCTGATCTTGGGCCTAGGTCCCCTCCCTGGCCAGCTACACTCCTTCACTGCCTTCCGGCAACCCTTGCTCTTGGTGGTTGTTTCTGTATCCCTACAGCCCCCACCAGCGCTTGACACCTGATGTCTGCACTTACCCCTGCACTTACCACTAGCTGGCCACACTTTTACCAGTGTTCTATTTATTTTATTTATTTACTATTGATCCTATGTATTGCACTGCCCCCTAACCCCCCCCTGCACTCGATGTCACCAGGCCTAGTAAGATCTTTGTCTCTGTCTCCCCTCTGTTCCCCCTCCCTTGCCTCATCGCACTTTAAATCCCTTGTGTATAGGCGCGTTTTAAATGCCATATCATATCATACTGCGGAAATAAGAAGGAAAACTGTCCTTAAACCAAAGGGAGTGACACATCTCACGATTATTATTATATCCTCACTTCCAAATACCTGTGTGTGTGTGCTGTGCTGTGTGTTTATGCATTGGGAGGTTGTTTGGCATAATAGCTATTTGCACCTGGAGATTAAGGCCATCTGGACATTCTCACTGCATGATAGAAACTAATGTACTATAGAGTTGCATGCTGTGTGCTTCTGAGGAATGTTATCTAGAGTGGTTTTGATTCCCTGTCAGGGCCCCCCTCGTCACTGACCTTGACACCTGAGTGTCTGTCTAAACATCCTGGGCCTTGGGATTGTGTGCAAAGAAGTTTTGAACTCAGGATTCAGTATTAAAGTATAGAGGCATTTCAATGTTCGGTCTAAAAGATGGCGGTTCTGTACTTCTTTCTCCGCCATGCTAATGTTCTTTGTGTCTCACACATTGCCATGCATCATTCCCTGCCCTGGTATTCTGCAACCTATCGCTACCTACGCCCATCTCTATGCTACTTGTAGACCCCCATTGGTGCATTCTGTAACCTCTCCCTGATCGTTTCAGTGTACTCTACTTCACACCCTACTTGTGTAGCACAATCTATTCTATTCTTTAAGGCAGTTTATTTACCTCTAATATTTAAACTTGTTGTTTACAGATCACTTCTCAGCCTCTGCCTTCATTTGCTTCTGGGAACAGTTGGGGGCGGGCCGGATCTGACCTGATCTGCATCATCACAATTGTGTGACATCTGAGTGGTGGTTTAGGCAGTTGAGTCTAGCAGCATCTGCTAATCGCAGTCGAGTGCAGCCTTGAAGTGGGCCGATCCAGTCCTCTGGCACAGCCCACCTGGTGGATTTGGTCATAGCCCAAAGGTTTGGGGCCTTCTTGTATGTGCCAGAGTCTGTACAGTGTCACCCTGGAAAGACTGTGATGTGCTCTAAACGATCACATTGGGGGTTATTCACAATGTGACCTGTCTACTCTCTGGGGGGGAATAGGGGTCATAGCTAAAGCAGGACAAATCTGCTGCTGCGGAGGGGTATAGTCAAGGGATGTAATTGGTCTATCCTGATCATGGAAAGGAGTAGGAGTGGTCTCAAATGGCTACAGTTGGAGCAGTGCCTGGTCATTGAAAGTGTGTGGGTGGTGTGTGGGTAATTATGGGGTGTGGTAAAGACGGGACCTAAATCAAAGGGTAGAGGTGATAGTGGGGCTTAATTGAACTTGGGGAATGGCCACCTGCTACTTATTTCAACAATGACTACTCATATACCCCCTTCCGCTGCATAATACCCGTTATCTTCGCCCAGGCGGACTTTCTATTTACCCCATGCGGTGAATAGCCAATGATGGCCCACTTCATCATTGGAATATTTACGATACCATTTTTTAGCATCACCGCCACACTCCTGAGAGCCTAAATGTGGTGTTACTACAGAAAATGAAACGTGATGTAGCGCTACTCACCCCACAGTCATTGGCTCCATCCCCGCACATGCCCACAAAGTAACTGCAAGAGAAGAAAGACATGATGGGGTCAGTTTCTGAGCATCACAGATAAGGCCAGGTGCATCCACCGCCTAGAAGGTGAGTAAGCTGCCATAGGTTAGAGTCCAGACTCAGGTACAAGAGTGTGAACCCCGCTGTTCATGCTTCCACACCATAGAACTACGATTAAGCTTCTAGAGGCCTTCAGGGTGCAGGGAGAGTCTTTTGACGACAATGCTGGGAGCAAGAGAGGAAACCGCGGCGTCCAGCAGGGTCGCAGCGCGAGACTTTAGAAGATTGGGAACTTTGCTGCAGTTTTAGGGGCCAGTGATTGAAAAGGCCTTAGTTTACAGTACCTTTAAGCTGCAGCATCACAACCTATCGCCCCCTCCTTCTCGATATTGCCATGTTTGTGGCATGATGTCTGGGCTATATTGGTAGCAGTGAGGAGACATACCATGTTTGAGGCTCTGTGATCTGCGGAGCCCGTTTGGCCTCTAGCTCTTGAACGTTGCTGTACTTTAAAATGAGCACAACATGTGTGGGTGGATAGCTCCCAAGTGACGCACTAGTCACTCAAATAGGGCGGGCCTGAAATTTGCTAGCCCGAAATCCTATAGAGCAGTAACTCAACCTTTTAACCTTCTGAGGTCAACAATTTAAGGACCATTGAACTGGAAAATATCAGTATCCACCAAGATAGGGTGACCAGACGTCCCGGTTTTGCTGTGACTGTCCCGGTATTTGGTGCTCTGCCCCCCTTTCTCAAGATTATGTTCCCATTGGAAACTGCAGTGGGCCCAGTTTTTGGTAGTAGGTCTTCATAGCTGGCAGTCAAGAATGCACAATCTCGCACAGAAGAAATGCTGCATTTTACAATTTAGGATAGTGTTAGTTTGTGATAAATTAATTATAATGTGTGTCTCTTTGAACAGTAACACTTAAACCCCCTTCTCCTCCAAACGCTACTGAAGTGTACTGCCTTGACAGCCACTTTCAAGAGTTAGTCCTACCTTTATGTTAGTTGCCCTGTCCCGGTTTTTTGCTTTTTAAATCTGGTCACCCTATGTGCAACATTTTTTTTCAGACACAGTAATTGTAATTATTAGTTTAGGAGGAGAACTACAGCACTCTTCACCGTTATTATCAGTATTATTAGAGTATTTATTGAGTGCAGCCCCAGCGCCGGGAAGTCACGCGAGGAAGGAGGCGGGACAGGAAATGCTTAAGAGCACGTCTTTCACACCTATGATGTGAGGGGGCGAGTTATTTTTCTAAGCATAAATGGATACTCTGATCTGGCCCCTCATGTAGTGGAGCCCCCCATGGGCCACACATGGATCCAGGAGGCACACCCTGGCACCACCTTCACATTCAGCAGCTAGAGGGGTCCTGGTGAAGCTGGAAGCTGGACAGAGAAATAGGACAACATAGGCCGTTGCCCGGGAAACCGTGGAGGCCTGGAATATTCCAAGCAGGGAATTAAGAGCTGGAATCAGCAGCTCTGATCCGCACTGGAGGCTGCTCTGCTGGAGGGACGTGTTTCGGCTCGTCCAGAAATATTGCAGTGATTCAGAGCCCCCCCACCGTTTCTTTCTCGAGGTGCTACGTCACCAATATGCTGATTTTTAATCCACTCTTGAAAAAAACAATGAAGAAAGCAGAACTTACTCGAGTTTTTGAAATTCTTCAATCAGGCTGGTTTTCTGCCGTGGGGACATTCTGGCAAACACCACCCCGTTCAGCAGCAACTGCAAGTAAAATAATAACATGCAAACACTGAATGAACAGTATGAGACCATGAGTTGCAATGCATTATAACGGCACTCATACACACGCTTAGCCTGCAAATGAGTAGCAACACATATGGAAATAATAACATGCTTTACTACAGCGCCTAGAAGCGGGAGGAATCCACCAGGAGCAGCTGTAAAGGAACACTTGCTATTATTCTTCTTATTAGCCAGACCATTTCTGATTTATTTTTTATGGCTGGTCGTTCTTTGTGAATATTCCACGTGACTTTAATTCTGAGGCGCTGTGACTATAGCTGTGAACCCAGCGGAGTGAGCAAGGACTCGTCAATATGCCAGAAAATTGATACAAATGTGAATGAATACATTGAGGCGGTCAGGTGACATTTGAGAAGCCCGAATCACGTGGTATACCCTGATTTTGCTGATTGCTCTGGGAATGAAATGGTGGTATGCTGGTTTCAACACTGGATAAGTAGGAGCTAGTTAGATTCCTAGCGGTAAGTCGGGGAAGTACAGCTGTCCAGGCCCCAGTATCAGGGCTGCCAAATGCAGGCTTCAGGCAAAGAGTAAGAAGAATAAGGAGAGGACGCCTTGACCTGCCGAGGGCTCGCACTATGACCAGGACTGAGGCAATCCCCTATAGAAATGAGTTAAACGCTGGCATATGGATGCCAGCAATTCAAAGTGGCAGAAGATGTTGAACATACTAACTAGCACAGACACTAGGCGTATGTGGAAGGCCTTTAATGCAGAAAGAGGGACCACGATAGAGCCCATAACACCCTAGTGATGACCAGACATGGATGGAGTATATCAGTGAAGCATATTGTACATTAGGTGGATCGGGCAGAGGAGGTGACATCTTACGCATGTACACCCTATAATACGACCTTTGACAAACTAACAGTGGTCACTAAAATACAGAGATTAAAAGGATCACCGGCCTCTGGTCCAGGTGCGTTACCAAATATTGTATTTAAGATTGACCCTGAAAAATGGGGTGACATTCTTATGATACTTTTTACTAAGATCTGTAAAGAAAGGTGAATCCTGGACACTTTTCATGAAGCCACCCTTATCCCCAGGCTCCCTGGGTACAAGAAGTGGCATTCTGGTAATCCATCAGACTACAGATGGCCCTCCATGCTAGACTATTTAGGACTATAGTACTGGAGTACTGGATTGGATAAAGAAGTGGGCAGAGAGAATATGTTACTAGTCCCATTCCAGATGGGTGTTACCTCACATGGACGGCTACTCAGGACTACCCTGAGAACACGTGCTTATACACCTGGCAACCCTCGCTTGCATCTCATGTTTATCGACTGTAAGTCGGCTTTTGGCACCATTAACAGGGAAATGCTGTGGAAAAGACTTGAGGATTGGGGGTGCCTTGGGATCTACTCCGCATCATATGGGATTTGTGAGGTTGGGCAACATGGGAGCCTGGGCTATAGAGGTTAAGACTGATGAAGGCCTGAGGCAGGGCTGTGTGCTGGCACCCATGCTTTTCACCTGTGCATGGCAGACCTGTTGCACCTCTTGAAGGGTGTGGGGGACAGAACGTGACCACCATTATGTGTCTGGACGATGTGGTCGTATGGGACCACACTAGAGTTGGATTGGAACGTTCAGCCGGCAAATTAGCCATGTATGCGGAGTCTAATGACCTACTCATAAACTACTCTAAAACTAAATATATGGTCGTGGTGTGAAAAAGGGCAAGAGACGGGTTAACCGCATGGGGAATTCACCAGTGGAGAGGGCCAATGGACATGGATATGTATTTATTTATTTATTTTCACATTTATATAGCGCACATACAGCCCAAGAGCATTGCAGCGCTGTTACTTGTGGCTACCTTAGTTGCATGGAAACTTAAACATGTGATTCAGTCAGACAATTCAGATGAAAAACAATAGTGAGATATATACATAGATACTTTATACATTGCAAGGCAACTGCTGAAGGGCTGGTGATGGACAGAACTAGTTTGCGCTTTTGTAAAGAGTAGTATTTTCACGGCTTTGCGGAATACTAACATATATCCAGACATTAAACTCAGCGGCGAGATTGCCATACAGAAAAAGCGGAATAAAGTCCTGGCGCTCACAGCAAACGGGAGGACTTACCCTGAAAGGAATAATATCCATGTATTGCCAGCGTATTGTGCCCACCACTGTTTATGGTCTAGAGACGTTTTGTCAAAATAAGTTTGAATGCTTGAACCGAGTAGAGGGTAAAATATGGAGAAGCCTGTGGGGGTCGGCCACATGTCCACCTGTCCAGGCATTAGGGCTGCACTGAGGAAGAACATCAATAACGGGCATCATTCTGGTGAAGCCTGGCCTTTTATACATTAAGGCGATGAAGGAGCCTAATGCCCTGATTCATGGAACTATTTGCGTGTAAACCGGGCTTTTGCGTGCAATTCTGCCCACAAATCCCCATTCGTCAAACAGGGATTTGCACGCAGGATGGCCCGCAATCCCCGTTATACACGGAAATAATTCCATGAAGCAGTGTGTAAATGTCCCCTACTTGCCATTCTGGGAAGGGCTGTGGAAAATAACTGCACGAAGGACACTGTGGTATTTAGGAACTCATGCCTAGATCTGTACAAAAGTGTAAATTGGAACGCCCTAACGGTACCAGGAAGAGTTTATCCTAAACACGTAGTTCACTGATACATTGGGCCTCATTACGAGGTTGCCAGTCCAGTAACAACGGTACCAGTAAGCTTGCCGGTACCGTTGTTATCGGACCAGCAAACTATGAGTTCTGCTTGCTTGCCATGAATGGTACCGGTGTATCCGACCTCAAAACTGTGATGTTCACAAACTTCCCGCTTCATTACCAGAATAGCTACTGGACAAATAGCAGGGAATTAGGAGACTACATACACAGAACATGACATCAGCACTGATGTATCTCCATGTCTGCTTATACTGGAGGGACACAGAGCCGTGCGGTCTTACATTCAGCATCACAGAGTATTCCAAGATGCCACTCTCCACTGTGCAACCTTATGATCCCTCGCCAGCCCTCATTAGGGACAATCAGACCCATCAGACAGGTACCCAATCCACACAGGGGCCTAATATGAGTTAATGAGGGGGATAGAAATGATCCATAGATCCCTGATTCAAACAAGAAATGGGAATAGCACAAGGAAAACGAGGGAGAAAACCCAGCTCTGAGTGAGGGAAGATAAAAGGGGCTGGAAACCCACAGTTTAGGAGAGAATCCTGAGGGAGTCTGTGGGGTGTATTTAAAGGCCCTAGAGAGAAATCCCTTTAATCTGAAAAAATGCAGTTAAACCCTGCTACCAAAAACAGCTGTGTTTTGCTTTCCCTGTCACATGAGTGGCAAGCATTTTAATACTGCAACCCAGAAACGGCCCTGCTAAGTGTTTATTTCATCTGAATGACAAGAAGTTATGCACTGCATCCAAAAATGGCCCTGCGTTGCTATTATTTCACCTGAGTGGCAAGCAGTTGAATGCTGCATCCAAACAGCCCTGCATGCTTTTATCTCACCTTCATGACAAAAAGTTATGCACTGCATCACAAATGGCCTTGTTTTACTTTTAATTCACATGAGTGGCAAGGATTTCAACATTACAATCCAACATGGCTTTTGCTTTCCATTTCACTTGAACAGCAGCCCTTGAAGCGCTGCAAACGAAAAATGGCTTGGCTTTTCCTTTTGTTCATGTCAAATCCGAGAGCCATGTGGAAGGGGGCCTACCCCTCATTGTCAATGGGCCAACAGCAAATGCAAACCCACTCCCAAAAGAAGAAATTAAAGGATCCCAAGACAAACAAGACAGGATTTCAAACAGTAGACGCAGAAACCGCTTCCACACGCATGAAAAAGAAAAACGACTTTTAAAAGGCCACAGTGAAAAGACAGCACTGCTTGTATTGAAATGTCATGGTAATCTGCTGTGGTGGGGTTGACTAAGCAATGTACATTATGTTTCCAACCACAAGACTTCAATCACTCTTGAAGAGGGTCATAATACTGGAAAAAACCAGTTGGGCTAAGGAAGGAAACTTCACAAGTAAAAGCCCTGCTTTACACTGGAAGTCGCACCTACCAGTGAACCATCTCACAGTCAGATGTGATGTTACTGAGGGCGTCATAATTCCCTGCTCTGCCAGACTTGAAGGCGGGGGCTCAGGGATTTCAAAGAAAGCAAGTGTGGCTAAAGCTTGACTAGGAGGTGTGAGCTCCTTCCTGCACCCACTACCAAGAACAAAATGACAACTTCAAAGGGGGTCATGAAAATCTCTGGTCACTGGCTGTGGGGGATGAGGTGCCGCTCCCACAGAGGGGGACAGATTCACCCAATTGACATCTGATTTCATTTTTAGGTATTTTTCACAGTAATTAGAATGAGAAATAATTTGTATTTTATGTTATGTTTTTATATAATTTCAAGACGGTTATAAAGAGAGAAAGTGCATCTTTCTAGGATCTTGGAGAATGAAAAGGCCAGTTAGAATGGTTTTCTGGCTGCTCTAAAAATGGGACAAAGATGGCAATTGGTGGAAAGATGGAGTGAAATTATGAACATGCCTGATCATTTGCAGAGTTGTAACTGTTATACATTTTGAGAAAAGGACAGAAATGTGCCACCGGGCCATGCGAAATCATACTGAGTTGGCGATTGGCTTACCTAATTCCTTATGACCAACTAAAACCATATATCTAATTCATATGTCAGGGGCTAGTAGAATTATGAAGTTATGAGACATAACTGTTATTTGTCAAAAAGTGGCCAAGAGAACAAAGAATGGTAATAAATGCAAACAGACAGATGGTGCTCGCTGCCCTTGAACCAATCATGCCAGGGGGTGGAGAGAGGAATGGTAACCTGTCCTATCTGAGTGGTAGGGGTAATTACAGAGTACCCCCCCTAGACTGTAAAGTGAGTGATGTCATTTGTGCTATATAAGGGAGACTGTACTAGGTCAGGGGACAGACAAAACAAATCTGGGGTGACAGGAGAAGAAGGATGGAGAGAAGGTGGCTGAACCATACCATCTTTGAGAGTGCAGAGCCAGACCCCTTGCCTAGGTGTCCAGAGTGCCTTGGGATCCAGCTGGCTGTCCAGAATCCCAAACCAAGGCAGAGTGCAGTGACGAGACCCCTTGCCTAGCTGTCCAGCGTGTCCTGAGATCCAGCTGGCTGTCCAGAATCCCAAACCAAGGCTTACTTTGTAAGTAGCAAATAACCCCAGCCCTAAATTGCAAAAACCCTTCCTTTTTGTAGCATTGCACCCAATAATTCCCCCATTGAATACCCTATTGAAAACCCCATGGAAAAACCCCAAATTGCCAGTGTAATTCAGTCACCTTCCCATAGAAGAATCTGTGTTTAGCCTGTGTATGTTCACATATTCCCAAATTGGTTGAAATTCGAAATTAACCACCTTGTCCCTGATGTCTTTCATAAATTATTATAGTCATTAAGTGTTGCCTCAAAAGATTTAGGGGTCATTACGAGTTTGGAGGCAGTCATGGTGCTATTAGCACCATGGCTGCCTCCAAACTCGTTTCCGGGTTCTCTGAATGGGGACTTACCGGATCATTCCAACCTTGGAGGACCCGGTAAATCCCCATTCAGAAAACCATTCCCCATTCCCATTCGAGTCACCATAGATATAAATGGGAATGGGGAGGGAGCTAATAACGGGCCCGCAAATAGCAGGCCCGTTATTAGCTCCCTGGTCCCTTAGCGGCTCCCGCTAAGGGCGGCTGGTAAAACCAACCAGCCTTAGTGGGACCCGCTAAGGGACCTCGGAATGTGGAAGTAAGAGGTTAACGGCATCGGCATCCTTACCGGTGCCGTTAACCCCTTACCGCCGCACTCGTAATGACCCCCTTAGTCTCCTTGTAACTGAAAACCGAGCTTGTCCGTGTATTGTGTGCATCACCCCACAAATTCCTATTTGCATCTGTCCTAGTAAAAACCCAAACCGTAGTGCCATTGAGAGCAATCCCTTTTTGCCCACAAGTCTATCTGTTATGTGTCTCAGTCCTTGTCAGTGAAAACCGATTTTCCTATTCTGAGCTAAACCCCTTCCTTGCGCTGTCTGTCATTGTAAATCCTGTGTAAAACGAATTTCCATTTGCCATTGTATCTTTCCTTTTCCATTTGCTTCGTTACAAAACCGATTTTCCTACTTTATTTCTATTGTTGCCCTGGTGCGCTGAATAGTAGTCTCTAAGCTTCCCTATCTCCTCAAGTGTAAGCAACACACATTTCCTTTCCTTCTGCCCCCCACCCGTGTGAGTAATAATCGAAATCCAATTCTGCCGTTTTGCACCAAAAACAGGTTTTCACTTTCTTTGCTGGCCTCCCATCTTGGGGTGGTGGGCTTTACTCCAAATCCCATGCTTTCTCTCTATCCCTACTCCTTACCACTGCCTTCCAGTCAAAGGAATCAAGTTAGCTAATGTTTAGGGTTGAGTGTTGCAGGGCGCAGGTCTAAACCGTTGGTGTTATCTCTTTCTAAAATTGCTCTTTTTCTGTGTTGACATTAAAGATTGTGAGAATTGTAACAGGATATCTTAACCTAATTGATTTGTGCAATTGTGTACCACAACATTAGTGGCTGTAAAATTGTTTGATTTTCCTTTTTCATTAAATAATAAATGAATAAATATCTTATTGATAGACACCGGCCTGATTCCTGGTCCATTGTGACACAGGTGTTTGTGGAGGTTGGGTGCGAGACGGGTTGGAGGCCTATTCAAACAGAAAAGAACTTGTGGTTTATTAAAAATAAAAAGCTCTTCATTGTACGCCACATTAATTGCCGGGGAAGGAGTCCCTGGCTGGAGTGTACTGTGCAATAAAACCGTGGCAAGACATACCTTTCTGTCCCTGCTCCTTCTTACCAAGAGGAGAACCTAGAGGCAGAATTCCCAGGAAGACCACATGGTGATGGAATCTGCAGCATTCTGGAAAGGCTCACTGCAGACCATGGGTGCGCATACCTCATAGAAGGAGCCTGGAATATAGAGGCTGCTCAAGAGGTAGAGATCTACACCACTTGACCTTGAGGGAACTGGAGTGCTAAGAACCTCGTACCTCCAATAGCTAACCCAAGGCAAAAGACTGACCCCTGGCAGGAGGGGCATTAAAATATGATGTACCCGAGAAAGACCCAGCTGAGAGTGGGAGAAATACTTATCACCATAACTGAAGCGACAACCTGTTGAAAACCAAGAATTCTGATGCAAAACCTGGTGCAAAGCCTGACAAGAAAACCTGAAGAGTTGGCCTGGCCGAAATGGCCTGATGAAAAAGCTCAGTAAGACTTATGCTACACATGTCTAGTGCAAGACCTGGAAAGAAGGCCATGGAGACAGCTGGCAATGGTCTGGAATTAAGACCTACATACAGGAACCCGACTTCCAGAACAAGAATAACCTTTACTGTGAATCTTGAAAAATGGTTTTAGTGAGATGTAGAACAGGAAACGCTGATGCTTCAAACCAGTGTAAAACTGAGAATCCCTGTCTGGAGGAACGATCTGGGATATACCCATGAGGTAAACGTCTTGGGGATCCAATTGCAAAACCCCAGTGTGAAATGGAGATCCATTGAGAAAACCAACCAAGCACAAATTCCAAGACTGAGGACATAAGGAGAAACATGACCAACAAGCCGGAGGACCATGCAGGCTCTGAAAGAGACGTGGGAAAGCTCCTGATGCCAAGGACCAGTTTAAGATCTCATGACTCCAGCAGAGCCTCTGGAAGGATGAAAGGAGAGAGGATAGAAAGATCCAGTCTGAGAGCAGTGACTTTGACAACATTATCTAAAATAACCCTTCTGTTTGCTACTCTAGTGTAGGAATGGACTGCTGAAAAGTGTGATGGTGCAGGTAGGGCAGATGCAGCATCTACACCGCCTACCAGACCTCTCAAGCAAGAGCGGAAATATGAAGGTTTTTAGGCCTTTTGTTGTTTGAATAGCTGCCATGTTGTTTTGTAGTTTATGGACACAGGTAGAATAGAGTTTGTTTTACCACACTTCAGGGAACTAGTTTTTCTGCACTGCAGGGAACATTAGGTTCCCAAATACACAGACGACATAGAAAACAATGGAGGGTGGTACGTGTAGCTGAACAGGGTATACATTAGAACATTCGTTTTGTTGAGTTTTGTTTGTAGTAATTTGAGCAAGGGATCGCCATTTTGAGACAAGGCCCCCAATCGAAGCTGCACAATGTATTTGTTTTATTGAATGTTTTCTTTTTTGCTTCTGTTTGAAAAACACCAAACAGCTAAGGTGATGAAAGAAAGGAGCACAGGAGGGTGTTAGCTGAAGAAGTGCGAATTAGCTGTTCCCAGGAATCGAAACTAGATATGCAGCAATTATTTTCGTTCTAGATGATAACTAGATGAATACACAGAACTTTGATTGGCAGGTGCACAGGGATCCATGTAGTAACATTGACCAAGATACAAAGCTAAGCTGCATACACAGGACCCCCAATGACAAGTTAGTGTCATCGCACCCGTGTTTGAATGTATTGGTGAGACCAATAAATGCGAGAAATCATTTTCTGCGCACCGGGCATTCACCATGTTTTTCTAAAACACCTATTCATCCCATGACCTAATTAGAAGAAGGTGCACCTTCTTTGGCAACATATATTGAGAGAAGAGTTGCAGAAGGAGGTATTCAAGGTTAGGCAATGGTCTGGGACCCTTGGAGCCCCAGCATGGGAAGTGAGATGGGAGTATTTGTTCTTTTCTTGAAGCCAAGTTTCGATCTCTATGTTCATATTAATTGCTAATTCGTTTGTCTTAGAGGGATGCAACATCCAAGGGCACCCCAAGGAGTACCATCCAATGGCATGAAGACTTTTTATCACTGTCAGCATGAGACCTGGTAACCAATCAGACAGTGAGTTAATGATGCTCACGGTGGTGACGTTATAGTTGATGGGTTTCACTTGGGTGGTTTTGCAGGTAGTGGATTAGCCAATGGCAGATTCCAATGTACAGGGTTCTATAGGGCATTGATTAGAGTAGCCAATGATTACGTTAGCAATTTGTAAAATGTGTTTATTTTAGTAATTATGTACATTCTGTGGTTTTTCGTCTTATAGTCCTTGGCCCGATGCAAGCAGGTTGAGAGAGTTATGTTGTCTTTCTCTCAGCTGTTATTTTTACAAAATAAATTAAGTAAAGATTTACTTATTTTTCTGCACCTGAGGCACTCCATTATTTAGTTGAATTGGATTGATTTTGGTGACACTTATACAAGAGTATTGGACCATTTACTTTGGCAAGTTTTTGGACGGATTGTTATTGGAGGAGGGTAGGACTTCTAAAGGTTGGTTCTTGTGTTCTGTTGGACACACATTTGGGACTCTGCGATCTTGAGAGAAGGTCTTTTCAGGGGACTGAAGAACTTTTAAGAACAGGGAAATCTTTACAGAGGGTGGGGAGAATGGAACTGCTCGGTGGATCACTGTATTCTCTCTTATCTGCACATGCTCTGGGACCTTGAATTTCCATTGTGGTGATACCCATGGGAACAGACCAGCATTAATCCCATCCTGTCCTGTGATATATGATTTAAAACGCGTTCTAACCATTAGATCTTGGGTTACATGTATCACTTCTCCACCCACCAAAGTGTTCTGAGTGAAAGAGCAGGTGCTTAACACATTGCTGGTGAAGGATCAAGTCACCATATTCTTTGGTGGTTGTAACACTCACCAATGTTAGGTCGCACAAAACTATTCTCGATGGCACCCAGGCTGCAATGGGTTCATGGCTGCCAGCTTCTCCTTGTAGGAATGGAAAGTGAGTGGGAGCCACCTCGGGTGTCTATCAAGGGGAATGCTGAGGCGGGGAGGAGGTTGGGTGAGGTGGGGAAACTTTCAGCACCCCATAGTTACCAGGCGCCTGGTCCACAGGCCCAGGAGAAGGTTTATTTCATGGGCTCTGTGGCTGAGCCAGACAAGCTCAGCACCTCAGGCCTCTTGGACATGCAGAGACAGTGGCTGATCCTGACAAGCTCAGCACCTCAGGCCTCTTGGACATGCAGAGACAGTGGCTGATCCTGACAAGCTCAGCACCTCCGGCCTCTTGGACATGCAGAGACAGTGGCTGATCCTGACAAGCTCAGCACCTCAGGCCTCTTGGACATGCAGAGACAGTGGCTGATCGAGAAGTAATGGGGGTGGGCGGGTGTCGGAGGCTTCACAGGGATACAAGAGGACTAGCAAGAATGGCTGAGTCTGAATTATCCATATTACAGAGAGTAAAGGGGTGGGCTGGGGTGCTGCCTGGGACGAGCAGCATTGAGATGGGCTAATCCTGGAGGCTATCTATTGACAAATGTGTCCAGGTGCGGTTTTTGGCAAAATACTGAACTTCTTCTTGATCTATTTAGTTTTCAATAATAGTGTGTACTTTGTGTTCTCATTTGCGTGTACAGAGACCCCCCTGGGATTGCACGGGGAGCACCAGCCCCCCTGATTAACGCATTGTTGCCTGGCCAGATCAGGAACTGTTGAAACATTGCTTTGAATTCAGGTCCAGAAGTGCGCAGAGAATCCAGAATCGTAGACGAGCTCCTGTACCTAGACCAGGAGGACGCTCTGCAGGGGCAAAGCAAAGGGTGAAAGAAAGAGTATCTTAGAGTCCCTCGGAAGATGGCTGCTCGCGAGTGGGCAGAGGATGGCAAGGCGATGGGCTGGCTTCTTCAGACAATGGGCCCTGTGGTCTAATGCATAAACAGGCCACATGGCCAAAAGAGCTAAGTTCTAACCCTTACCCCTTTCCACCCTCATTCGCCCTAGTGGGTTTGTCTTTTGGTCACCCTGTGCCTCGGTCACTTGCCAGAATTGATAAAGATTGACAATACGTGGAGTACCAGTCTCTGAGTGTAGCATCATGAGGTTTGTAGACAGAGGCAGGCTGAAGGTAGCATCATGAGGTGTGTAGACAGAGGCAGGCTGAAGGTAGCAGCATGAGGTGTGTAGGCAGACTGAAGGTAGCAGCATGAGGTGTGTAGACAGAGGCAGGCTGAAGGTAGCAGCATGAGATGTGTAGGGCAGCATCATGAGGTTTGTAGACAGAGGCAGACTGAAGGTAGCAGCATGAGGTGTGTAGACAGAGGCAGGCTGAAGGTAGCAGCATGAGGTGTGTAGGGCAGCATCATGAGGTTTGTAGACAGAGGCAGACTGAAGGTAGCATCATGAGGTGTGTAGACAGAGGCAGGCTGAAGGTAGCAGCATGAGATGTGTAGGGCAGCATCATGAGGTTTGTAGACAGAGGCAGACTGAAGGTAGCATCATGAGGTGTGTAGACAGAGGCAGACTGAAGGTAGCATCATGAGGTGTGTAGACAGAGGCAGGCTGAAGGTAGCAGCATGAGATGTGTAGGGCAGCATCATGAGGTTTGTAGACAGAGGCAGACTGAAGGTAGCAGCATGAGGTGTGTAGACAGAGGCAGGCTGAAGGTAGCAGCATGAGGTGTGTAGGGCAGCATCATGAGGTTTGTAGACAGAGGCAGACTGAAGGTAGCATCATGAGGTGTGTAGACAGAGGCAGGCTGAAGGTAGCAGCATGAGATGTGTAGGGCAGCATCATGAGGTTTGTAGACAGAGGCAGACTGAAGGTAGCATCATGAGGTGTGTAGACAGAGGCAGGCTGAAGGTAGCAGCATGAGATGTGTAGGGCAGCATCATGAGGTTTGTAGACAGAGGCAGACTGAAGGTAGCAGCATGAGGTGTGTAGACAGAGGCAGGCTGAAGGTAGCAGCATGGGATGTGTAGGGCAGCATCATGAGGTTTGTAGACAGAGGCAGACTGAAGGTAGCAGCATGAGGTGTGTAGACAGAGGCAGACTGAAGGTAGCAGCATGAGGTGTGTAGGCAGACTGAAGGTAGCAGCATGAGGTGTTTAGACAGAGGCGGACTGAAGGTAGCAGCAGGAGGTGTGTAGACAGAGGCGGACTGAAGGTAGCAGCATGACGTGTGTAGACAGAGTCGGAATGAAGGTAGCAGCATGAGGTGTGTGTAGATAGAGGCGGACTGACGGTAGCAGCAGGAGATCTGTAGACAGAGGCGGACTGAAGGTAGCAGCATGACGTGTGTAGACAGAGTCGGAATGAAGGTAGCAGCATGAGGTGTGTAGACAGAGGTGGACTGAAGGTAGCAGCTTGAGGTGTGTAGGGCAGCATCATGAGGTTTGTAGACAGAGGCAGACTGAAGGTAGCAGTATGATGTGTGTAGACAGAGGCAGGCTGAACGTAGCAGCATGGGGTGTGTAGACAGACTGGAGGTAGCAGCATGAAGTGTGTAGACAGAGGCAAACTGAAGGTAGCAGCATGAGGTGTGTAGACAGAAGCACACTGAAGGTAGCAGTATGAGGTTTGTAGACAGAGGCAGACTGAAGGTAGCAGCATGAGGTGTGTAGGCAGACTGAAGGTAGCAGCATGAGGTGTTTAGACAGAGGCGGACTGAAGGTAGCAGCATGACGTGTGTAGACACAGTCGGAATGAAGGTAGCAGCATGAGGTGTGCGTAGATAGAGGCGGACTGAAGGTAGCAGCAGGAGATGTGTAGACAGAGGCGGACTGAAGGTAGCAGCATGACGTGTGTAGACAGAGTCAGAATGAAGGTAGCAGCATGAGGTGTGTAGACAGATGCGGACTGAAGGTAGCAGCTTGAGGTGTGTAGGGCAGCATCATGAGGTTTGTAGACAGAGGCAGACTGAAGGTAGCAGCATGATGTGTGTAGACAGAGGCAGGCTGAACGTAGCAGCATGGGGTGTGTAGACAGACTGGAGGTAGCAGCATGAAGTGTGTAGACAGAGGCAAACTGAAGGTAGCAGCATGAGGTGTGTAGACAGAAGCAGACTGAAGGTAGCAGCATGAGGTTTGTAGACAGAGGAAGACTGAAGGTAGCAGCATGAGGTGTGTAGACAGAGGCAGACTGAAGGTAGCAGCATGAGGTGTGTAGGCAGACTGAAGGTAGCAGCATGAGGTGTTTAGACAGAGGCGGACTGAAGGTAGCAGCAGGAGGTGTGTAGACAGAGGCGGACTGAACGTAGCAGCATGACGTGCTTAGACAGAGTCGGAATGAAGGTAGCAGCATGAGGTGTGTGTAGATAGAGGCGGACTGACGGTAGCAGCAGGAGATGTGTAGACAGAGGCGGACTGAAGGTAGCAGCATGACGTGTGTAGACAGAGTCGGAATGAAGGTAGCAGCATGAGGTGTGTAGACAGAGGCAGACTGAAGGTAGCAGCTTGAGGTGTGTAGGGCAGCATCATGAGGTTTGTAGACAGAGGCAGACTGAAGGTAGCAGCATGATGTGTGTAGACAGAGGCAGGCTGAATGTAGCAGCATGGGGTGTGTAGACACACTGGAGATAGCAGCATGAAGTGTGCAGACAGAGGCAAACTGAAGGTAGCAGCATGAGGTGTGTAGACAGAAGCAGACTGAAGGTAGCAGCATGAGGTTTGTAGACAGAGGCAGACTGAAGGTAGCAGCATGAGGTGTGTAGACAGAGGCAGACTAAAGGTAGCAGCATGAGGTGTGTAGGCAGACTGAAGGTAGCAGCATGAGGTGTTTAGACAGAGGCGGACTGAAGGTAGCAGCATGACGTGTGTAGACAGAGTCGGAATGAAGGTAGCAGCATGAGGTGTGCGTAGATAGAGGCGGACTGAAGGTAGCAGCAGGAGATGTGTAGACAGAGGCGGACTGAAGGTAGCAGCATGACGTGTGTAGACAGAGTCGGAATTAAGGTAGCAGCATGAGGTGTGTAGACAGAGGCGGACTGAAGGTAGCAGCTTGAGGTGTGTAGGGCAGCATCATGAGGTTTGTAGACAGAGGCAGGCTGAACGTAGCAGCATGGGGTGTGTAGACAGACTGGAGGTAGCAGCATGAAGTGTGTAGACAGAGGCAAACTGAAGGTAGCAGCATGAGGTGTGTAGACAGAAGCAGACTGAAGGTAGCAGCATGAGGTTTGTAGACAGAGGAAGACTGAAGGTAGCAGCATGAGGTGTGTAGTCAGAGGCAGACTGAAGGTAGCAGCATGAGGTGTGTAGGCAGACTGAAGGTAGCAGCATGAGGTGTTTAGACAGAGGCGGACTGAAGGTAGCAGCAGGAGGTGTGTAGACAGAGGCGGACTAAGGTAGCAGCATGACGTGTGTAGACAGAGTCGGAATGAGGTAGCAGCATGAGATGTGTAGACAGAGGCGGACTGAAGGTAGCAGCATGAGGTGTGTAGACAGAGGCGGACTGAAGGTAGCAGCTTGAGGTGTGTAGACAGAGGCAGACTGAAGGTAGCAGCAGGAGGTGTGTAGACAGAGGCAGGCTGAAGGTAGCAGCATGAGGTATGTAGACAGAGGCAAACTGAAGGTAGCAACATGAGGTGTGTGTAGTCGGAGGCGGACTGAAGGTAGCAGCATGACGTGTGTAGACAGAGGCGGACTGAAGGTAGCAGCATGAGGTGTGTAGACAGAGGCGGACTGAACATAGCAGCATGAGGTGTGTAGACAGAGGCGGACTGAAGGTAGCAGCATGAGGTGTGTAGACAGAGGCGGACTGAAGGTAGCAGCATGAGGTGTGTGTAGACAGAGGCGGACAGAAGGTAGCAGGATGATGTGTGTAGACAGAGGCGTACTGAAGAGCAGCATGAGGTGTGTAGATAGAGGCGGACTGAAGGTAGCAGCATGAGGTGTGTGTAGACAGAGGCAGACTGAAGGTAGCAGCAGGAGGTGTGTAGACAGAGGTAGACTGAAGGTAGCAGCATGAGGTGTGCAGACAGGGGCAGACTGAAGGTAGCAGCATGAGGTGTGCAGACAGAGTCATACTGAGGGTAGCATCATGAGGTGTGTAGACAGAGGCGGACTGAAGTTAGCAGCATGAGGTGTGTAGACAGAGGCGGACTGACGGTAGCAGGATGAGGTGTATGTAGACAGAGGCAGACTGAAGGTAGCAGCTTGAGGTGTGTGTAGACAGAGGCAGGATGAAGCTAGACAATGGTCTCAATGAGTTACCTCCTGCTTGAATCCTTCACCGCTAACAGAGTTTCTTGTTTAACAATATTTTTTGAGCGGAGTATTTTACTTAACATGATATGCACATTCTTATCCGGGACGGCTTCCACACAACTATTCAGTCCCGGTGTGCATACACTGTCCTCATGCACACCCAACATTTTGCTTCCTTACCTGGCAGTTTTTCATGCCCAGTTAATTTCCCCATGGCACAACAGTCTAATTACCTTGGGAGCCGGTCAGGAGGGCCCCAACCATAGCACTAGGGGGTGTCCGCTCCGGGGGTGTCCGCTCCAGTACTGGTCCCTGGAGACCAGCATGCCCTTGGGCCGCTCATTAGTCAGAGGCGGCACGAAGAAACATGATCCCCTCGATGTCTCGAGGCGGATACCGGCTTTAACATCCATCACTTGTTTGGTCTACGCCGCGGTGTATTTATTACAACCCGACTAAAACTCTCCCTCCCCTCTGATAGGCTAGGCAGGACACACTCCCCCTGCCACTTGGCGGGCATACAGGGTCCTGATTGGATACCCCGCCCGCTACCAGACACCGGCCCCACACGCCCGCCTCCACACGTCATGGCGTCCACCTAAATAGAAAGGCTGCCTTTCCACATTCTAGGAGCCAGTCGCAGCAGATTTTGCAGCGCGATACAGACGCCAGCTGGAGGCGGTCCTTTCCCCTCCACTCCCTTCCTGCCTAAGCTTTTTCGCTACGGATCTCAGCTACACCTTATCACAGGTACTGAATTACCTGTACTAATAAAACAACAATATAAAAAATAATTTCCTCTTTTTTTACACACAAATAATTTCGTTTTGGCTTCATAACTTGAAAGCAAACTGCCCTTCAATTTGGGTTTTGTTTCCCTCTCTGTCTGTCTAGGTTGGCTTTTTTCAACAGACCTCATATACATCTGGTGATATAATCTCCCTTGGGAGGCAACTGCCGACTCGATTGTCACCATACAGGATTCAGCCAGTGTCCAACAAGCAACAATGGGCTCACCTCTTTCGTTGAGCGTAGCATAGGATCACGCTCAAGGTAACAATATTCTCATGCTTAGATTATTCACTTATGCCCCATTGGGGTTTTAATTTCAATTTTATTGCACTCTCTTTTTGCCTCAATTTCCCCCCCCCCGGGGTAGGCGGGTCACGAGTGGTGTGTTCTAAGTCCCCAGCGTTGTTGTTAGCAGAAAGGGGTTTTCTGGCCAGGTCCTTTTATTTTCCTATGGGGGGGTCACAATAGCATGTTACCAGGTGATCCCAACAGTTTAGGAAATTTAGACTTTGGCATGAAGTGAGTTGCAAACATGACCAAGATCATGCATTTTGCAAGTTTTTGACTTTAGCGATTCATCTACACAATTTTGTTCCACATAAATCATTCTCTGCATCATCTTTTGGACATGTTTTCTCTCTTTCATTCAGTTCTTTTCTTACTAAAACATTCCTTTCTCTCTATTTCTCTCTCTTGTTTCCCACAGGGTCTTGCTATTTCTGCCCTGATGAAGGCGGAGCTGGTACCGCCGAAACGCAATATTGCCTAGAGGGGATTGAAGGTCCCTCAGAATAACATCTGACCCATATTGGACCTCTTGTTTACAACAATTTATGTTTTGTTGTTTTTTCAGTTAGCCAGGATCTACAGTAACACTTGTTCAGTATCCCAGTTGGTTTTCGTAGATCACTGTCTATTGAATCAGCCTTATTCGTTGTTTGGGAATATCAGCATTTTTCTTACTTCCCTTTCTTCCCCCTCATGCGTTGGCAGACCCCACCCCATTGGTGTATGAACAAATATTCCCACTGGGGTGTTACTGATACTTACTATGATCATATAATGTTGAAAAAAGTATTTGTTACCTTTTTCCAGTGTTGATGTCTCTACATTGGGAGAAATATTTCCTTATTTTGGTTTATGTCTCATTGATTTTTCCATTTTTCCTTCTTTCTTTTTTATCTAACATTCATGATTTCTGTTTAGCAATTTTGCATTCTGATCCATACTAAGAAGGATTGTTTTTCATATGTATGTAACCTTGTAAATGTTTTATTGATTGTATTTGTACGGATGTTTGCACATAAAGTTTTGTCTTTAACTTACAATAATTTGCATGACTATCCTTGATGTGTTGTCCTATGATGGATACTAATTATATGTAGATGCTATTACCCCAAAGGGGTACTTAGGTTTGGACCAGGGGTAGGACCTTAATTCATTCACACCTTCCTATAGGCCAACCTACATACGTACTAGTACCTTGTGTTAATATTAGGATGAACCTAGCAGCATGAGGTGTGCAGACAGAGGCGGACTGAGAGTAGCATCATGAGGTGTGTAGGTAGAGGTGGACTGAAGGTAGCAGCTTGAGGTGTGTGTAGACAGAGGCGGACTGAGAGTAGCATCATGAGGTGTGTAGGTAGAGGCGGACTGAAGGTAGCAGCTTGAGGTGTGTGTAGACAGAGGCGGACTGAGAGTAGCATCATGAGGTGTGTAGGTAGAGGCGGACTGAAGGTAGCAGCTTGAGGTGTGTGTAGACAGAGGCGGACTGAGAGTAGCATCATGAGGTGTGTAGGTAGAGGCGGACTGAAGGTAGCAGCTTGAGGTGTGTGTAGACAGAGGCAGGATGAAGCTAGCAGCATGAGGTGTGTAGACAGAGGCGGACTGAGGGCAGGAGTATAGCCAGCCTTCTTAATGCTGGGGACGGTGACCAAAGGAGGTCCTTCTGAGACTGTAAATAAGGGGTCAGGCATTCTACATAATCACTATAGGTTTTCAGCCCCGCTAGATGTGCATGGTTCTGGCCCCATTCCTGCACTCTAATGCAATCACTCCATGCTGGCGCTCCTGAAGACCAACTGGGTAATCTCCAACTTGTGCAAAATATGCACAGTAAATTGCCCTGGGGTTCAGATGACATGAGTAAATAAGAGCTGCTAGCCAGGCTCGCTTCGTAATAAAGTGTGTGCACTTCAAGATCTTATGCCTGACCTACAGATGCCTTTGTTCACTGCCGCCCCCAACCTTCACTTGCCAAGTACTGGAGAGCTTTGCGCGCATCCACACTCCTCGTCCTCTGCAGCCTGCATTCTAAATACTGGAACTCTACTTGCTCTGTTCGCTGGCTCCAACTTGCACCTTAATCCTCCATGAAAGCTGCAGAGCATGTGGACGAAAGTCCAAGCTTTTGCTCTTCCTTGACCCTGAAATGCTTTAGATCTGGTTGGTGTGCTATCTAATGTATGTATGCAAAGTGATACATGTCTTAAGGCACAGGCTGGTCATGGCCCCTGGGTAGAAGCAGCTGGCCAGCTGGGTGCCCTGCTCACAGGTCTGCTACTCTGCTGGAACTCAGCTAATAAATAGGATCTGTTTCCAGACAACATGAAATCCTGAAACAGATCAGGCCCCAGCCCACAAACAGACCTTGCCGGCAGCGCTCCTCCCATGCGCCTTTCCTTACAGCGATCCCTCAGGACCTCATTAATACATTATTTGGGAAAATTGCTGTCCCCCACTGGCTCTGGCGGGTCAACACATGACCACGTGGACATGAAGCTCCACCCTAACAACCCGGGCAGCGAGAGAACCCTTTGAAACACAAGTAGAACACAATTCTGTTGTATAAGGCGCCCAACACATGCTCAATAAAATAAAATAAAGAACCCCCACACTTCCCACTTTTAGACAAATAACCAGTCCCCCTCTGCACTGCAAAGCCATGGCGATGTCTTTCCAGTTCCAGGCCAACCTTAAACAACATGAACACGAATCAGCCAAGAAGTCTGACCTCCTACCCAGACATAAGACTGATCTGCGTCCTGGTGGCTTGGGAAGGGGTGGGGTACAAGGCAGAGGAAGGACCCCAGCTTGACATGTGTTGCAGGTTAATGAAAGCGTAGCATGGAAGGCACATTCCAAGGACACACAGAGACTAGACAAAGGTCTCCACTGCCGGTGCAGTTAAGTGCAGTGGTTTATAGGAAGGAAAGAAGGGCCTTGCGAGTCATGTAAAGTTTGGAGGGGTGAGAGCGGAAAGGGGCTATGGAATCAGTTTAGTTGGAGGATTTAGCAGAGTCCAGGGGCTATGGAATCAGTGTAGTTGGAGGATTTAGCCGAGTCCAGGGGCTATAGAATCAGTGTAGTTTTGCGGATTTAGCAGAGTCCAGGGGTTATGGAATCCATGTAGTTGGAGGATTTAGTGGAGTCCAGGGGCTATGGAATCAGTGTAGTTGCAGGATTTAGCGGAGTCCAGGGGCTATGGAATCAGTGTAGTTGCAGGTTTTAGTGGAGTCCAGGGGTTATGGAATCAGTTTAGTTGGAGGATTAAGCAGAGTCCAGGGGTTATGGAATCAGTGTTATTGGAGGATTTAGCGGAGTCCAGGGGCTATGGAATCACTGTAGTTGGAGGATTTAGTGGAGTCCAGGGGCTATGGAATCAGTGTAGTTGCAGGATTTAGTGGAGTTCAGGCGCTATGGAATCAGTGTAGTTTTGCAGATTTAGCAGAGTCCTGGGGTTATGGAATCAGTGTAGTTGGAGGATTTAGTGGAGTCCAGGGGCTATGGAATCAGTGTAGTTGCAGGATTTAATGAGTCCAGGGGCTATGGAATCAGTGTAGTTGCAGGATTTAGTGGAGTTCAGGGGCTATGGAATCAGTGTAGTTTTGCAGATTTAGCAGAGTCCAGGGGTTATGGAATCAGTGTAGTTGGAGGATTTAGTGGAGTCCAGGGGCTATGGAATCAGTGTAGTTGCAGGATTTAATGTGTTCAGGGGCTATGGAATCAGTGCAGTTGGAGGATTTAGCGGAGTCCAGGGGCTATGGAATTAGTGTAGTTGGGGGATTTAGCGGAGTGCAGGGGCTATGGAATCAGTGTAGTTGCAGGATTTAGCAGAGTCCAGGGGCTATGGAATCAGTGTAGTTGCAGGATATAGTGGAGTCCAGGGGCTATGGAATCAGTGTAGTTGCAGGATTTAGTGGAGTTCAGAGGCTATGGAATCAGTGTAGTTGCAGGATTTAGTGGAGTTCAGGGGCTATGGAATCAGTGTAGTTTTGCAGATTTAGCAGAGTCCAGGGGTTATGGAATCAGTGTAGTTGGAGGATTTAGTGGAGTCCAGGGGCTATGGAATCAGTGTAGTTGCAGGATTTAGTGGAGTTCAGGGGCTATGGAATCAGTGTAGTTGCAGGATTTAGTGGAGTTCAGGGGCTATGGAATCAGTGTAGTTTTGCAGATTTAGCAGAGTCCAGGGGTTATGGAATCAGTGTAGTTGGAGGATTTAGTGGAGTCCAGGGGCTATGGAATCAGTGTAGTTGCAGGATTTAATGAGTCCAGGGGCTATGGAATCAGTGCAGTTGAAGGATTTAGCGGAGTCCAGGGGCTATGGAATTAGTGTAGTTGGTGGATTTAGCGAAGTCCAGGGGTTATGGAATCAGTGTAGTTGGAGGATTTAGCGGAGTCCAGGGGTTATGGAATCAGTGTAGTTGCAGGATTTAGCAGAGTCCAGGGGCTATGGAATCAGTGTAGTTGCAGGATTTAGTGGAGTTCAGGGGCTATGGAATCAATGTAGTTGCAGGATTTAATGTGTTCAGGGGCTATGGAATCAGTGCAGTTGGAGGATTTAGCGGAGTCCAGGGGCTATGTAATTAGTGTAGTTGGGGGATTTAGCGGAGTGCAGGGGCTATGGAATCAGTGTAGTTGCAGGATTTAGCAGAGTCCAGGGGCTATGGAATCATTGTAGTTGCAGGATATAGTGGAGTTCAGGGGCTATGGAATCAGTGTAGTTTTGCAGATTTAGCAGAGTCCAGGGGTTATGGAATCAGTGTAGTTGGAGGATTTAGTGGAGTCCAGGGGCTATGGAATCAGTGTAGTTGCAGGATTTAGCAGAGTCCAGAGCCATATAAGTAGAGCCTTTTTAGGCATCAAGATGAGTAAGAGACCAATCCTTGGAAGGGACGGTCCAGAGGCATGGTTGAGTTTGGCTGTTCGTTGGCTGGAGTGATCCATTGGTGAGAGCGGGGCCAACATGGGGAGCAGGATAGTATTTGCCAATGGAGGTAGCAACTGCAGAAATTAATGTAGTGGGGCATTGCAGGAGAGAGGGTATGGGTCGACGAGGACGCGACATGGTACCGGCATGCAGACAAGTATGATTTTAATTTCCTTTTGGTGATAGATGAAGGAGGTGGATGTAGGAGTTAGATAAGGAATACATGGGTGGATGGAGAAAGAGGCATTGATAGAGAGAGCTCAGGAGTAGATGGTAATTGATAGAAGAAAAGTTGAAGGTCGGCAGAAAGGTCTCTGCATCTCTGACGCCGCATCTCCCTGTTGGACGGTCTTCTTCTGAACTGCCAGCTTAATACATTGACATACAAATCGACCCATTTTACATGCCTAAGCCCCCTCAATCCTGGATGTAAAACGAATCTCTACCCTGACAGGAGACCAACCCACCTCTCCCATCGGAGAGTAACTAACAGTTTACCCCAAAGTGAAGCATCTGTGCTTCCTTACAGATGGCGACGTGATCATGGTCCACTTTGTTCCTGTAAATGTGAGCGACAGTGGGACAAAAAATGATCTTACAGAGACTTGCATCTTAAAAATGGGTGGTTTTTGAAAGAGGAACTGTGCGGAAGCCATAACGTTTTTTTTATTGTTTATTTGTTTGAATGTACATACCTCGTTTGGCAAAGCGCCGTATAACATTTAAAAAAACGGTTGCAATCATTAGAACAAGTTGCAAAATTCATAAAACAAGCAGAACAATTGTATTCAGGAGAAGTGAGAACGTTTGAGAGGAGAAGAGAAACTTGCTAACGCAGACGAGGGACGAACATATAAAGGAAGTCCTTCTACAGGGTAGGAGCAGGAGACAATGAGAGAAAAAAAGATTGCGCAGAAGGAGGAGAAGGAACTGGGAGTAGAAATTGAGTGGAAGAACCAAGTGTCCGAGATGGTGCAGACACTGATACCAAGGGAGACCGATAAGGGAGAGCATGACCAGGAATTCATTTATATACGATGCAAAGAAAACAAAACTGGAGGCCAGCAAGAAAGGGGAAGCTTAAGCAGTAAAGCAAGAGATGAAGCAAAGAAGAACGGGGAGGAGGAGAGAAAAGCCAGCGACGAGCAGAAGTAAAGAGATGAACCGGGGAGGAGGAGAGAAAAGCCGGCGACGCGCAGAAGTGAAGAGATGAACCGGGGAGGAGGCGACGAGCAGAAGTGAAGAGATTGACCAAACAAGAACAGGGAGGAGGAGAGAAAAGCCAGCGACGAGCAGAAGTTAAGAGATGAAGCAAACAAGAACAGGGAGGAGGAGAGAAAAGCCAGCGACTAGCAGAAGTGAAGAGATGAAGCAAACAAGAAAAGAGGAGAGAAAAGCCGGAAACGAGCAGAGTGAAGAGATGAACCAAACAAGAACAGGGAGGAGGAGAGAAAAGCCAGCGGCGAGCAGAAGTGAAGAGATGAAGCAAACAAGAACAAGGAGGAGAGAAAAGCCGGAAACGAGCGGAGTGAAGAGATGAACCAAACAAGAACAGGGAGGAGGAGAGAAAAGTCAGCGACAAGCAGAAGTGAAGAGATGGAGTAAACAACAATAAGGAGGAGAGAAAAGCCAGAAACAAGCGGAGTGAAGAGATGAACCAAACAAGAACAGGGAGGAGGAGAGAAAAGTCAGCGACGAGCAGAGGTGAAGAGATGGAGCAAACAACAATAAGGAGGAGAGAAAAGCCAGAAACGAGCGGAGTGAAGAGATGAACCAAACAAGAACAGGGAGGAGGAGAGAAAAGCCAGCGACGAGCAGAAGTGAAGAGATGAAGCAAACAAGAACAAGGAGGAGAGAAAAGCCGGAAACGAGCAGAGTGAAGAGTTGAACCAAACAAGAACAGAGAGGAGGAGAGAAAAGCCAGCAATGAGCAGAAGTGAAGAGATTAACCAAACAAGAACACGGAGGAGGAGAGAAAAGCCAGTGACGAGCAGAAATGAAGACATTAACCAAACAAAACAGGGAGGAGGAGAGATAAGGCAGCGACGAGCAGAAGTGAAGAGATGAAGCAAACAAGAACCGGGGAAGAGGAGAGAAAAGCCAGCGACGAGCAGAAGTGAAGAGATGAAGCAAACAAGAATGGGGAGGAGGAGAGAAAAGCAGCAGACAATCAGAAGTGAAGAGATGAAGCAAACAAGAACGGGGAGGAGGAGAGAAAATCCGCAGACAATCAGAAATGAAGAGATGAAGCAAACAAGAATGGGGAGGAGGAGAGAAAAGCTGGAAAGAATAGGCGCTCAGTTCTCGAAGGATTGAGGTGATGTGAATGAGTTTAACAACTGATAGATCATCAGAGCTAGAGAAATGATCTAGATCAGAAACGTTGTTAATGTAAACCTTAATATTTCTACTGTCGTGAACTAAATTATTTCAAGAAATTGATCAAATTAAAAATGATCTGACACGTGCACTGTACACATCCTAGACTGCTAGGAACACTATGGTATGAAGAATGGCTGTCACATGTCCTTTGCTGGCATCACTTACTTTTGGAAGCAGGCTGTAGAAATGCTGAACTATGACCTGGTAGGACTTTCCGCTCATGGCAAAGTGGAACTCCTTCTCCGTGTATTTAGGGGGGTCCTGCCCCTCCACGCTAATGAGGATGTCCTGCTAGCAAAGGAAGAGTCAATGCCATGCACGTGCAGGCAGCATTACAAGGCATGGTTCAATCAATACTAGGCAGGTTTCAATCATTACAAGGCAGGTTTCAATAATTGCAAAGGCATGTTTCAATCATCACAAGGCATGTTTCAATCATTACAAGGCAGGTTTCAATCATTACAAGGCAGGTTTCAATAATTACAAGGCATGTTTCAATAATTAAAAGGCATGTTTCAATCTTTAAACGATATGTTTCAATCATTACAAGGCATGTTTGAAGGATTACAAGGCATGTTTCAATAATCTCCAGTGGCTGAATGTTCAGACCTGTTCATCAGGTCCAGGACCGTGGACACAGGAAATGTGCTGTATGAATAAACCTGACAGTGAAATCAAAAGGAGCTTTAAACAATTAGGGCAAAGCCAATGAGCGACAGCAATGCATGATTGCCAGAAACCAGGCTGTGCGAAACGTTTGCACAGAATTGTGGAGCCGGTGCTATTTGTGAGAGCAAGTTAATGGTCGCTATAAACAGGTATTCATCCAGGGATAATGGCCCACAGATCAGACCGACCAATGGGGATCCATGAGATGGAAACTCTGTAAGTGGGAATCACACACGTGCCCCAATACACAGAGATCATGCACATATGAACGCAGCCATGTGAAGGCGATGCCCAGACAATGCTTCGGCATCTGACCAACGACATGCTGCCATGGAGGCCTGGGGCTTTACAACACAGCGTGCTGGGCCACCCCGGCCACCCCGGCAGCTGTACAGCAAACATGTGGCATCCTGATGTCGTGTTTCGGAGGCCGATACAACAACACGGGTGCTTCATGTAGAACCTTGTGACCTGCACCACATCCTTGACACATCCGATGCTTGACAACATTGGCACAGTTACGCACATGCCAATGGACATGCAAGCAGAGGAATGGGGTGATGAGAAGAAACCTGGGGCCACAACCTCTGGGGAAGGCGGCACAGCAGATATACCGGTGTCAGTCCCCATTGCCCTCCCCCGCCCCTGTTGTGTGAGGATGACAGGAATGTGTAGGACAATCCTGAACGGCTGAAGTGAATAAAATGCATAGAACGGACCTGATAGCATAGAATTGCGTGACTAATATGTTTTGGAATGCAGGGAACATCTGAAAGAGCATATATCATACCACACCCCACGCCTACTCTCTTCTTTACACCACCACTCAACTAGAACACAGAGATACTATGACACCATTCGGTATAACTGTTCTCATATCAACATCTGCCGCTCACTCCACATCACTCTAAGTAAACACTGCTGGTTACACACCCCCCAGCCAGGCGTTCTCCTCAGACCTAACGCAGCCACTTCCGGTCTGGGCAAATCCTGCCAGAGCGAACACATTCTCCTGATCTCTCAACCACCACACCTACCGCTAAGAAGCAGCTATTACACCGATTCCGCATGAGCTGCACACATACCAGGTGCTCACACGCACCTTTTGACTCTCTCTACTCTCTCTACTAATCCGTACTTCGGTTCTCAAGGGCGTTCAACCTACCAGCGCCTTCAGACCATGCCAATGGTATATAAGGCGCTATATAAATGCAAGATAACAATAACAATAACAATAACAATACTTCGATGGAGGAGAACTGAAAGAGGCCGTGCCCAGTCCTCCTCCGTTATTTGTAGGCTGTCCCCAGGGCTGGCCAGAAATGCCCGCCCTGGAGACGCCTGCCCCCCCTCCTCGTGACGTAGCTGATGGGGAAGTGACCTGCCTGGCCACGAGGGGAGGGGGGCTGCCAGAGGGGCACCCACGCTATGTGGGACGTCCCTCGAGCGTCCCCTGCAGGGGCTGGAACATCCCCTGAGCTGGCAATGGGTGTCTGGCGCCTACCTTTACGGCAAGCCAATGGCAATGTTACCCTTGTCACAGTAGGGTAACTGGCAACCACGCTGTGCCCCATGATATGTGCACGTGGCAAACTGCTGTGGAACGAGAAAGCTTTGCCTTCACCATCGAGGCCCCCACCAATTACACTGCATAGAACTCCCTCCACTGCTCTAGCATTTCCCCCTGCCCCTCACCCCCATGCTGAGTGTGACATCTTCCCCCCTACTGATGGGACAACATCCCACGGTCCCAGCCAGATGTGAACAGTAAAATATGCCCTGCACACATATACATCCATGTGATGAATGCATTCTACATGTTGCCCATCGCTTCTCACTGACATTAATATGATGTGTTCCACCAGGCAATGGAAGCCCTGCCTTATGCAGAAATGTGCTCTCCCCGGGGCTTTGTGGGGTCCATCTCCACAGGTTACCGTCATCCCCCCACCTATGGTTGTGGCTCTCTCTAAGTCACGAGAAATGCTATGCATGGCAGCTGTCTTCATATAGCAGCAACTATGCTGGGCTCCATCGCTGCTCCCACACATCTCCCACCAGTTCTGCAGGAGAAATGAACTTCTTCTTCTGAGATGTGTCAGGCTTTCTGGAGGCCCTTGCATCCCCAATGAGGCCATTGCTAACTAACTTCACACAAGAAGTGCTTGCTTGTGTTTTGGTGAAGTCACCGATGAGGGAATCTTAGCAACTCCTGGTCAGGGGACCCCATGTACCTCATTTTCCCTGTTGGATTCTCTGTGCGAGGCTAGCTGTGGGGTCTTCACTGGTTGGTGGCAGTCTGTACCCCTGCTTTAATACAGCACAGAGTTCACCAGCCGTGCCTTGCTCTTGCTTGAGTGAGTGAGCTAGGAATAAGCCCATGTATAGTCATGGCTCCCGCCTGCTTCAGAGAGTGAGGACTGTGATGGCCAGTGCCAGGTTGGAGCAATTTGTGGTCGATGTCTGGGATAGGTCCCTGAATCCACACCAGAGAGAAAGTGGGGGAAGAATCCAGCAAAGGTTCAATGTTCCAGAATATTTGAACGGATGCAACCTTGCGATTGGAGCGAAAGACAACCTACTCCATATCCAAAGTCCCCAAAAACAGGGAGGTCATGCTCCACTAACTTGTACAATCCTGGGGCAATTTCAGAGAAGAAGATGCTATCCGGGATACCAGTCGTGAGGACACTGCCGGAACCTGCACCTTTCAAAAACTCTTTCCTGACATGAAAGCTCGGCCCTGGTACAGGCTCTGTAAGAGGGAGTCAAACCCATCTGCTCAGTTCTCTTGACCCATCAGGACCAGCCAAGCCAATAGTCACTGAGACTCCTTCTCCGACAAATGTTTGATGCCTGTTCCCAGAATGCACAGCGACACTGGGAAGCGAGTGTGCCGGACACTCAGCTTATCGTCAGTCGACAACGTATGTGATCGGCAGCTTCTAAAGACTGCATTTCAGCTAAACTACAACTAGAGAAGGTAACATTCTACAGAGTGGTTCTGCTCCATAGCAGTGCACGGTGGCGTGAGTTATGGTTGCTTATCTTACCATAACTGCCGAATTTCAGGGGTTTTTTGGTTTTACTTTGAACCATAACGTCCCTTTAACAACATTTTTTTCACTGAATTTCATAGGTTTTTAGTAGCGCAACTTAACCATAACGTCCCTTTAACAAAGTTTTTTCACTGAATTTCATAGGTTTTTAGTAGCGCAACTTAACCATAACGTCCCTTTAACAACGTTTTGACACTGAAATTCATAGGTTTTTCGTAGCGCAACTTAACCATAACGTCCCTTTAACAAAGTTTTTTCACTGAATTTCATAGGTTTTTAGTGGCACAACTTAACCATAATATCCCTGACTTCATATACATGTAACATAGAACATACTGAACCCCCACGTAGTAATTTTGTTGTCCGCGGACTACCGCCATGTCCGCGGACATACCGAGAATCTGAGCGTGGTGAATGTAAATTTAAATAGTGCGCCCCATTTCCCCTTTGAAGTTGGCTCTGAAAAGAGCCGTTATTTTTTTTTTTTTACAGATGCTTGACAGACACCTGTTATTTTGTATTTTTTTCTTGTTTTTTTTCTTACTTTACTCCTAAAATCTTCACATAACCTTCTCCAAAGCAACCCTTACATTCCAAAATAGAAAAGGCATTTCCCGTAAAAGATAAAGAGATGCCATCTTCTTTAAAATTAACAGTATTACTGGCAACAATATTCTCATTATTACAGAAGAATATACCAGCTCTAAGCATGAAGGCACACATGCCTCGGTTGATGACACACCTAGCAATGTCCCATATTGCCCTAGGTAGTAATCCAGAAAAAATTACTTTCGCATTTGGAAGGATCTTCATTATGGCTTGAACCAAGCGTTCCAAATTAGCCAACAAAGTAGGGGCACTGACGTTGCCCAAATAGAAAGCACCATAGTGCAGAACACCCCCATTTTGTTTATTTTTGAACATTTCAGGACAATTATCATTTCATTATTCAACATATTAACATTACAAATATTATACTTTCATCTTGTACGATGCACACAATGCTATGTTTCTCCATTAGTAGCTCAGTATACCAGATAGAACCCCATAATACAATGCTATTTATATCAATGCATCGTTCAAAGCACTAATTATGGTATGATATTTATTGCAATGATCCTTGACACTTTTTTCGCAATATTATAATAAAAATCCCTAGTACACAAATTTCATGAAAAGTAAATGCACATGTGATGTCATCAGTGATGTCATCAATGACATTTGCGATGTCATCTTTGATGTCCTGGGTGTTAGTCTTAGCAGTGCATGGTGGTGGCGCGAGTTATGGTTGCTTAGCTTACCATAACTAGCGAATTTCAGGGGGTTTTCGGCTTTACTTGGAACCATAACGTCCCTTAAACAAACTTTTTTTATTAGCACGCAAACAATATACAAAGATGTAGTGTAAACAGCAAGTTCTCACAGATGGCTTTACACAGAATGTTGCAAAGTAAGCATTTATGCTCGTTCACAGTGAAGGTGAGCTGCTTCCATTTTTTTCTCGCGGCACGGAGAGGCCTACGACTCCCAGTATAAGGTTCTATTTTTTTTTTACCTTGACAGACAGAGATTGTGCTGAAAGACTTCTTTTGAAGAAATGTAGCAAAAACGTAAGACACGATGAAATTTCTGAAACGAAACCACTTTTGAATATTATATCACTTTGAGAAAGATCATTGGCACACGCGGAGTCGTATTTTGGGACTGCACTACACTTGGACAATGGAAAATGCAATTATAATGTAAGTAACCCTTTAGATTATTTTATACCGGAATATAATAACAATAGCGTGGCGTTAAAGCCCGGTCAAGTTGTACTTGTTCATTCAATGTGGCATATTGTTTTCTACCGCGCACTATCACCGCCAAATTGATCCCCTGTCGTTTAGAGGGCTCTGAAAAAAGCAGACCACACAGGGTGGGTTAATAGAAATAATTTAACCGGTCTGTAGCCGGTCAAGCGCTCTACTCGCTGTGCCATTTGACTGTAGCCGGTCAAGTGGCACAGCGAGTAAAGCGCTCGCTTTGACATCGGTGCACAGCTTGCTAACGTAGGTTCAAATCCCGGCACTGCCAAACTCAGCCTTTCATCCTTCCATGGTCGATAAATGAGCACCACACACCGTGGGTAATAATAAGCAGCGCTGAGATACCTGATGGCTCTTAGCGCTATATAAATGCAAAAATATTATTATTTTATTATTAACATACTCCTTTGCACTATTTTCGCTAGCAAATAGTTTCACGCCCTAATAAATAAAATGAATATTTTTAATAAAGAAATAAAGATCGGCTGGTGAGACTAATTTATGTTTTTTAAAACAGGTATGTTGCCCCATTTTGCCAATGTCACGATTTTCGGACTCCAGCGGATGGATTTTTCAACTGCCAGGTGCAGCTCCATGTAAGCAACTTCATGACCCTCACCATTTTATGGGACAATCGCCAAGGACCAATATGTCCTTACGCAGTACTAGCGGCTAGAAGCAACATACCAACCATTATGGTGGTCTAATTCCTCGTTGTTGGAGCAACCGTCCGATTATCAGTGCGACCATTTACCGCTTTTATCTTAAACCAACAGCCTATCTACCGCAAAGGAACAGCGTGATGCTCAAAATAAACTTTTGCTGATCGACAGCAGAGACAATTGCAAATCGCTGAATATTCACTAAACATTTCATGTGAAATAAATGTACTTTACCAAATGTACAATCCTGCTGTTCACTTTTAAACCACAGTTTCATATTCCGAATTGTGGCGCACTGTGTTCTAAGCTTATCTAACACCCTCTGTACCGCAAAGGAACATCGCGTGGCTCAACATGCACTTTTGCGGATCGACAACAAAGACAAATGCAAATCGCTGAATATTCTCTAAACATTTGATGTCAAATAAATGTACTTTACAAAATTTACAATCTTACTGTTTGCTTTTAAATCATAGTTTCATATTCCGAATTGTGGCATAATGTGTGTTGTCTTCCGGGTTCTGTGTAAAGTCGCTTAGGACTGGAGACGACTGGGCGCATTTGATGATGCACCCTGTAACGTCACGGAGAGAGGCGGGGAATATGAATGCTTTGATAATATCAGGCTTAGGGGCGGGAGATATGATTTAGTGTCGCAAAAGCAAGTCAGCCAGGTCAATAGCGCCAGTCATAGGATTATCACATAATGTCGGCGCACACCAGCCGGATTTATCGATTCTTTAGTGGACAAAAAGTCGGGTGAGGCCCATAGGAAATTGTATTATCAGCGGACAAAAGGAGGGTTCGTAGAACACTTTCAACCTGACAACGAACAATACAAACAACGTTCTCAGAGCACCCCCATTTTGTGTAATTGCAACCATTTCGGGACACCGCGAGTGTTCTTAGAACACATTCAACATGACAGATTACAATACGGACAGCTTCCTCAGGACACCCCCAGTTTGTGTATTTACGAACATTTAAATACACTGCAAGTGTTTTTAGCTCAATTTTACCTTCCTTGCGAACAAAAAGGACACATACTCTGTCCTCTGAACACCCCACCATTTAGTTTATTTACAAAATGTCAGAACAGCTGTGTTCTCCGCGGACAAATCGAACACAACAAAAGCATATAGGACATAAAAAAACAAAACATTGAACCTATCTCATACTCCCCCACCCTCCCCAAACACTCTTACACACCAACACACTCCACTAAATACAATTTTGAATCCAAGTTTCACCGCGCTGTCCGCGGTCGACGGCGAATACAAGATGGCGGGCGCCACAGAGAATCTGGCGCGCTCAACACCCCACGCCGTCCAATCAGCGAACACGCTGCATGTCCGTGGACATGACGCAAGCCCATGGGCCAATCGGGGTGCTGTCCGCGGAGCGAACAGGGAAGTCCGTCCGCGAAGCGAACACAGATATCACTAATTTTTTTGCCTTACATTTTGGTCATTTTTTTAAAAACTACTGGACGGATTTACACCAAATTTGCAAAAGCACGCTTTCGGGACCAAGCCGCCGCTCCTGCCACAAATTTGGTGTAAATCCGTCCAGCAGTTCGGGCTGTAGCCGTGCGCAAAGTTTTTTCCCATTATGTCTATAGGAAAAAACAAAAGTTTTGGGACCCCCCCTATAACTTTGCCCCCCCCGGACCAAACCTCTCCAAACTTTGCAAAGAAATGCAGACTGGGCCATATACTTTCTTTACAAAGTTTGGTGAGGATTCATCCAGAGGGAGCGAAGTTATAAGCCACCCAAAAAGTGCTCTTCCTATGGAAACACCAACTTAACCATTACCCACATGGACGCTACCGCGTCCATGTAATATATATATTTCTCTCTTTCTCTGTCTCTCTACTTCTATAAATCTCTCTCTTTCTGTCTCCCTCTCCCTCCTTCTCTCTCTCTCTCTCTCTAGGAAAAGGTCAATTATTCAGAGGCGCTGCTTGAACTTCCACTCTGTGGTTAATCCTACTGGGCCAGGTAAACACTAAGGATTGCTCCCCTAATATGTGTCACTTTCTAGACCTGTTTTATTTATCTGCTACACTGCATACACATCCTCACCAGCTGATATGAGACACTTTTGCCTGAACGTGCCTTTATTCTAAGTAATCCAGGACTATCCTGCATTCTTGTCCATCCCATGGCTCTTCTGAAAGCTTCCATTATTCGTTCAAGCTACCCTCGGTGAGCTAAGATGTCCAAGGGACAGCCACTCTGGTGAAAGTTGAGAAGGTGCCACCAGCTCTACGACGTTGGATCATGGAGTCACTGTAACTGCCGTGAATACTCCTCCACTCTTCACTTCCCCGGGGAGTGCCTTGATTCAGCTCTTGTCACTGCTATTGAATATGTCCTTATGTCCTCATTGGGGGCGTCGCACACACAAAAAGGGTTTCTCTGCTGCTGCTCACCCCTTCCGCCTTCTGATGCAACTCTTGCGTTGCTAAGGGGACCGTAGGATATAAACTAATCTTCACTGGTCATTACAACATTTGCATGTAATAAAGAACCATTAGGCTATAAGCGCTACTGTGGTGTCCAGTCAACTGGTCGACGACAAACTGGTCGACTGCAATTTGGTCGACACCATTTGGTCGAATGCCAAATGGTCGAATTTTTTTTTTTTTTTATATATATATATGTGTTTTGTGGGTTTTCGTGTGGGGGAAAAAAATAAAAAAGAAAAAAAAGGGGATTGGGGGGGGGGACCCCCCAAAAAAAAACAAAAAATGGGTAAAAAAAAAAAAAAAGAAAATTCGACCATTTGGCATTCGACCAAATGGTGTCGACCAAATTGTCTGTCGACCAAATGTTTTCGACCATTTGACTGGTAACCCGCTACTGTACCTTACAAGCCATACCAACACTGTTTATCGGATTTATCCCTTCGAGAGGTAGAAGAGGTACTCACTTTGGTGATGTGTCCGTTACTTTTCTCATCCTCCCGCGTCTGCAGGGTCATCGAAGCCGGTGTGGAACCTTCTGGCCCATTGGCTTCCACCAGGATGGCCTTGCTTCTCTCCGAGACCATCCCTGAGTGTCTGGCAACGGTTAGCGCTGTCTGGAGGTTGTCACCTGTAAAGAACAGCATGATTGGTGCATGCAAATGAGATATCAAAGTAAGACAACGGGAACCTCATGTCTGCTCACAAAAGACGAATGATATAATATTGATGGGTCCAGAACATTCCTTTGGTGATACGGCTTGAGCCAACCTATAAATATTTGTTACAGTACATATACATTTCAATTTATGTGTGCAGTTCATAGCACTATTTTATTTATTTTGATTATTGGTGATTTATTCGGCACCAACTGCAACAAGTCTTTGTGCAATGCCTGCAAGTCAAAGGGAAATAGCAAGGACACGTGATCACTCCCAAGCTTGGGAGGACTAGAAGACATGTTTACTTTCGCCTGGATAATTTATGGGGTGAAGGAATCCCTTGCATAAATGATAAGGACATTTCCAGTCATCAAACAGTCAAAGAGTTTCTGTAAACAAATAGAGGCCAAATTCCTTCATAAAGTAACAGAATGCGATTTGCAGTAGCCTTTTCACTAAATAGAAGGTGTTTGTGAGGGGTCAGCAATGAAAGAAAGTCACAAAGTTGTTATGTTTTTGGTTAAAGACTTTTATTAAATAAAATGGGTTGGGAAAATATCCCTCTGACCCTGCACTAAAGGAAGTTTCCCTGCCTGAAACCAAAAATTAATGATCTGTCGGTGTCAGGATGTTAGAAATCAAAAGCCGTCCTTGTGACCAAATAATCGATTCTGACCCTCACACTACAAACCAAATAACCAAGTGAGAAGGGAAATGTCTTTATTCTGGTATAGCCAGAAAGTGTTCATGAATAAAAATAGAATAGCACCAAAGTATATGTTCTCCAAGATTAAAAAACAAAACATTCCAGAGGGGTCTTCCCTTGTCCTGGATGCTTCAATGGTATAACAATGTCTCTTGGACTAACAGTTCGTTGAGTCTTTCTTGGCCCACAATGGGTATAAAGCTGTTTAGCCTTATAAGTCGTTCTTTAAAAAGAAGTTCCTTATTGGTTCAACAAAAACTGTCTTGTTGTGTCCTTTCCCATAGGTTTACAAATTTCCTGTTATACTCCCATGACAGGACTCTTTTTGCACTTCCTATTGCCTGATATAATCTCCTGCCAGTATTTCTCTTGCACTCACACCTGTCTCATGTACTCTCCTTCCAGGATTTCTCTTGCACTCACACCTGCCTCATGTACTCTCCTGTCAGGACTTTACTTGCACTCACAACTGTGTGGTGTATGCTTGCCAGGACTTCTCGTCTTGTGCTCTCAACTGCCTTGTGTATGCTGGTCAGCACTTTCTCTTATGTCATAGCTTCTCTTTACAACCGATTAGCGTTTACCTTTCTTGTCTCGGTATACCTACTTGTCTCACTTAAGCTTTCTCCACATTTGCATTATTTTCTATTGTGGTTCGGACCTGCACTCTGCCCTTTTGCTTCACAAAGAATCCTTTTAATATTTCACTTTCCATAACTTCACAATGTTCAAATTCTCTTTGGTGAGGTTGCCAAAACCGCCCGGGGTGCGCACTCTGCTCTGGCAGACTCACCGGCTCTGTGTAGCGTCTTGGGCCTTACTCGTGCTTATGCAGCATTCTTTTGCTGCTTTTTTCCCCAATCTGGGTGACTCTGACTTCTCTCGTGCTCCTGCAGGCTGGCTTCTCTATGCCTCCCGCTGCTTCTACTGGCTGCAGAATGCCCAGGGTCACTCTCGCGCTTCCTGGCGTCTCCATGGCACACCTTTCACGCTTCCCATTTCTTCCCTTTTCTGCTGGCGAGCCACTTCGCTTTGTCACACCGGCTCACACCTCCAGCTTCTGCACACGGGCTTGTGCCTCCAGCTTTCGCACACTGGTTTGTGCCTCCAGCCTTTGTCCCCCTTCAATAGACATGCCACGTCTTCTCATGAGCTGCCTGCTTCTTTAGTTCAATACCATTTTTAAAGGTCTGCATACAGGTGTTTTCCTCCAACAACTACACGCTCATTACGTTTGTTGCTCTGTATCAATTCCTTCATCCTCCTCGTCTCAGTACTTAGGTGGTTGTGGGAATTGAACTCCACTTATATTAACTGATGTTTTAGGTGTTTGTGGGAATTGAAGTCCATTGATTGTTTCTGATGCATAGTACTTGGTGGAGGGGGGGTTCTCAAAGATTCCACATGGAAGATCAGTTCTACATGAAGGAAAACTAGAACTGAAATGTTTTTGGGGAGTTTTTACTCTTCAGGTTATGGAAGGTAGTTTGGCCTGCAGGGTGTTGAAAAATGGTTTATTTACTTTTCCTATAGGGGGAACGGATGCATGTGAATAGCCATTAGGGAATTGGGTAATGGGGACTTTCTCATGGGAAAATGGGGGATACTGCACCTTATCCAATGAAGCCATGAAATATCCCCAGTGGCTATCTCTTAAAATATGAACCTCCCTTAAGTTCCTGCCACCCGTCATCAGCATCATTAGGGTCTGAGAGCTCTGCCCTGAAGGATCAATCTCTCAGATGAGTCATCATTAGGGCGTGAGAGCTCTGCCCTGAAGGATCAATCTCTCAGATGAGTCATAATTAGGGCCTGAGAGCTCTGCCCTGAAGGATCAATCTCCAGATGAGTCATCATTAGGGTCTGAGAGCTCTGCCCTGAAGGATCAATCTCCAGGTGAGTCATCATTAGGGTCTGAGAGCTCTGCCCTGAAGGATCAATCTCCAGATGAGTCATCATTAGGGCCTGAGAGCTCTGCCCTGAAGGATCAATCTCTCAGATGAGTCATCATTAGGGCCTAGGAGCTCTGCCCTCAAAGATCCATCTCCAGATGAGTCATCATTAGGGCCTGAGAGCTCTGCCCTGAAGGATCAATCTCCAGATGAGTCATCATTAGGGCCTGAGAGCTCTGCGCTGAAGGGTCAATCTCTCAGATGAGTCATCATTAGGGCCAGAGAGCTCTGCCCTGAAGGATCAATCTCCAGGTGAGTCATCGTTAGGGCCTGAGAGCTCTGCCCTGAAGGATAAATCTCCAGATGAGTCATCATTAGGGCCTGAGAGCTCTGCCCTGAAGGATCCATCTCCAGATGAGTCATCATTAGGGCCTGAAAGCTCTGCCCTGAAGGATCAATCTCCAGATGAGTCATCATTAGGGCCTGACAGCTCTTCCTTGAAGGATCAATCTACAGATGAGTCATCATTAGGTCCTGAGAGCTCTGCCCTGAAGGATCAATCCCTCAGATGAGTCATCATTAGGGCGTGTGAGCTCTGCCCTGCAAGATAAATCTCTCAGATGAGTCATCATTAGGGCCTGAGAGCTCTGCCCTGCAAGATCAATCTCCAGATGAGTCATCATGAGGGCCTGAGAGCTCTGCCCTGCAGGATTCATCTCCAGATGAGTCATCATTAGGGCCTGAGAGCTCTGCCCTGCAGGATCAATCTCTCAGATGAGTCATCATTAGGGCGTGAGAGCTCTGCCCTGCAGGATCAATCTCTCAGATGAGTCATCATTAGGGCCTGAGAGCTCTGCCCTGAAGGATCCATCTCCAGATGGGTCCGAGAGCTCTGCTCTGAAGGATTCATCTCCAGATGAGTCATCATTAGGGCCTGAGAGCTCTGCCCTGAAGGATCAATCTCCAGATGAGTCATCATTAGGGTCTGAGAGCTCTGCCCTGAAGGATCAATCGCCAGATGAGTCATCATTAGGGTCTGAGAGCTCTGCCCTGAAGGATCAATCTCTCAGATGAGTCATCATTAGGGCCTGAGAGCTCTGCCCTGAAGGATCAATCTCCAGATGAGTCATCATTAGGGCCTGAGAGCTCTGCCCTGAAGGATCAATCTCCAGATGAGTCCTCATTAGGGCCTGAGAGCTCTGCCCTGAAGGATCAATCTCTCAGATGAGTCATCATTAGGGCCTTAGAGCTCTGCCCTGCCCTGAAGGATCAATCTCCAGATGAGTCATCATTAGGGTCTGAGAGCTCTGCCCTGAAGGATCAATCTCTCAGATGAGTCATCATTAGGGTCTGACAGCTCTTTCCTGAAGGATCAATCGCCAGATGAGTCATCATTAGGGTCTGAGAGCTCTGCCCTGAAGGATCAATCTCTCAGATGAGTCATCATTAGGGCGTGAGAGCTCTGCCCTAAAGGATCAATCTCTCAGATGAGTCATCATTAGGGTCTGACAGCTCTTCCCTGAAGGATCAATCGCCAGATGAGTCATCATTAGGGTCTGAGAGCTCTGCCCTGAAGGTTCAATCTCTCAGATGAGTCATCATGAGGGCCTGAGAGCTCTGCCCTGAAGGATCAATCTCCAGATGAGTCATCATTAGGGCCTGAGAGCCCTGCCCGAGTGATTATTGCCGAAAGCCTTCCTGATCAGGAGTGATTTCAGGGATCTTCCTGAGCTTAAGGACGCTTGGCTCCAGTCTAGGATCAGGAGTAGGGTGTTCCAGGGGGCCCGGGGATTACTCTTCCCATACTGGTTCCTTATGTAGGTGCTGGGGGTGTGGAGGTGAGCAGAGCGGGATCTGAGGGATCTGGCGGGATCTGGCAGGACCTCTTATGAGTTGCCACGCAGGTATTCGCAGACTTTGCTCCCATTGGTTCTCTGGCAATTCACAGGAACATGAAGTCTATTCTGGATTCTGGAAGGGGCGGCGGCTTTTAACCCTTTCTGTGCTGGTAAATCTCCTTAAGAGGTCAGGCACCCACCATCTTGCACGGGTGTGTGGCATTCCTTTGGGATGTGTTGGGACTGAGTTGAGCCTGTGAACTGCAGGTCGGGCACTCTGCTCAGCTTCAGAGATGGCCTGGCAAGTGCTGCCTCCCTTGCACTCCTTCCTGCAGAGAGTGCTGAGTGAGGGCTTCTCTACCGCACACTCCAATCTGAACTCCCTCGGAGCCCTGTGTGAGTGTGGTAACCTCACCCTGCCAGGCCTTTCTTCATTTCCTCACACACTATTCTGCAAAGACCATGTCACATACATGTCACATACATGCACCTGTGCTTAAAGTAAATAATACCAGAACCTCTCTTTAATACAAACAAGTTATGCTGTTAGTTTGCTGTGTCCCCTTAACCACCCCCAACCCCTCTCACTAACCACCACCCCACCCCTCTCACTAAACACCATCCCACCCCTCTCACTAAACACCACCCCACCCCTCTCACTAAACACCACCCTACCCCTCTAACTGCCCACCACCCCAGCTCTCTCACTACCCACCACCCCACCCCTCTCACTAAACACCATCCCACCCCTCTCACTAAACACCACCCCACCCCTCTCACTAAACACCATCCCACCCCTCTCACTAAACACCATCCTACCCCTCTCACTAAACACCACCCTACCCCTCTAACTGCCCACCACCCCAGCCCTCTCACTACACACCACCCCACCCCTCTCACTAAACACCATCCCACCCCTCTCACTAAACACCACCCCACCCCTCTCACTAAACACCACCCCACCCCTCTCCCTAAACACCACCCTACCCCTCCCACTAAACACCACCCTACCCCTCTCACTAAACACCACCCTACCCCTCTAACTGCCCATCACCCCAGCCCTCTCACTACCCACCACCCGACCCCTCTCACTAAACACCATCCCACCCCTCTCATTAAACACCAACCCACCCCTCTCACTAAACACCATCCCACCCCTTTCACTAAACACTACCCCACCTCTCTCACTAAACACCACCCCACCCCTCTCACTAAACATCACCCCACCCCTCTCACTAAACACCATCCCACCCCTCTCACTAAACACCACCCACCCCTCTCACTAAACACCACCCTACCCCTCTCACTAAACACCACCCTACCCCTCTAACTGCCCACCACCCCAGCCCTCTCACTACCCACCACCCCACCCCTCTCACTAAACACCATCCCACCCCTCTCACTAAACACCACCCCACCCCTCTCACTAAACACCATCCCACCCCTCTCACTAAACACCACCCCACCCCTCTCACTAAACACCACCATACCCCTCTCACTAAACACCACCCTACCCCTCTCACTAAACACCACCCTACCCCTCTAACTGCCCACCACCCCAGCCCTCTCACTGCCCACCACCCCACCCCTCTCACTAAACACCATCCCACCCCTCTCACTAAACACCAACCCACCCCTCTCACTAAACACCATCCCACCTCTTTCACTAAACACCACCCCACCCATCTCACTAAACACCACCCCACCCCTCTCACTAAACACCACCCCACCCCTCTCACTAAACACCACCCCACCCCTCTAACTGCCCACCACCCCAGCCCTCTCACTACCCACCACCCCACCCCTCTCACTAAACACCATCCCACCCCTCTCACTAAACACCAACCCACCCCTCTCACTAAACACCACCCCACCCCTCTCACTAAACACCATCCCACCCCTCTCACTAAACACCATCCCACCCCTTTCACTAAACACCACCCCACCCCTCTCACTAAACACCATCCCACCCCTCTCACTAAACACCACCCCACCCCTCTCACTAAACACCACCCTACCCCTCTCACTAAACACCACCCGACCCCTCTCACTAAACACCACCCTACCCCTCTAACTGCCCACCACCCCAGGCCTCTCACTACCCACCACCCCACCCCTCTCACTAAACACCATCCCACCCCTCTCACTAAAAACCACCCCACCCCTCTCACTAAACACCATCCCACCCCTCTCACTATACACCACCCCACCCCTCTCACTAAACACCACCCTACCCCTCTCACTAAACACCACCTACCCCTCTCACTAAACACCACCCCACCCCTCTCACTAAACACCACCCCAGCCCTCTCACTACCCACCACCCCACCCCTCTCACTAAACACCATCCCACCCCTCTCACTAAACACCATCCCACCCCTCTCACTAAACACCATCCCACCCCTCTCACTAAACACCACCCACCCCTCTCACTAAACACCACACTACCCCTCTCACTAAACACCACCCTACCCCTCTCACTAAACACCACCCTACCCCTCTAACTGCCCACCACCCAGCCCTCTCACTACCCACCACCCCACCCCTCTCACTAAACACCATCCCACCCCTCTCACTAAACACCACCCCACCCCTCTCACTAAACACCACCCCACCCCTCTCACTAAACACCATCCCACCCCTCTCACTAAACACCATCCCACCCCTTTCACTAAACACCACCCCACCCCTCTCACTAAACACCATCCCACCCCTCTCACTAAACACCACCCCACCCCTCTCACTAAACACCACCCTACCCCTCTCACTAAACACCACCCCACCCCTCTCACTAAACACCACCCTACCCCTCTAACTGCCCACCACCCCAGGCCTCTCACTACCCACCACCCCACCCCTCTCACTAAACACCATCCCACCCCTCTCACTAAAAACCACCCCACCCCTCTCACTAAACACCATCCCACCCCTCTCACTATACACCACCCCACCCCTCTCACTAAACACCACCCTACCCCTCTCACTAAACACCACCTACCCCTCTCACTAAACACCACCCCACCCCTCTCACTAAACACCACCCCAGCCCTCTCACTACCCACCACCCCACCCTCTCACTAAACACCATCCCACCCCTCTCACTAAACACCATCCCACCCCTCTCACTAAACACCATCCCACCCCTCTCACTAAACACCACCCGCCCCTCTCACTAAACACCACACTACCCCTCTCACTAAACACCACCCTACCCCTCTCACTAAACACCACCCTACCCCTCTAACTGCCCACCACCCAGCCCTCTCACTACCCACCACCCCACCCCTCTCACTAAACACCATCCCACCCCTCTCACTAAACACCACCCCACCCCTCTCACTAAACACCATCCCACCCCTCTCACTAAACACCACCTCACCCCTCTCACTAAACACCACTCTACCCCTCTCACTAAACACCATCCCACCCCTCTCACTAAACACCACCCTACCCCTCTCACTAAACACCAGCCCACCCCTCTCACTAAACACCACCCTACCCCTCTAACTGCCCACCACCCCAGCCCTCTCACTGGAATATCAACCTATTAATTTCCACCCCAACGTCTCGTAAAGCCACTGCCAGGGATTTGGATTATCTCCGTTATAGCCCTCAGGTCTGGGGTACCTGATCGGAGCACTTGCCCCATTGCCCACTTATAAACAGGAACACAAATTACACATTGAAAGCCCCTCACATTCCAGAGGCTGCCTCTACCCCCAGCCTCTGTCTGCTCACAGCCTCTCACTATCTCTGTAGGAGAACCAGTCCCTCTCTCCATCACCTCCTTGCTGCAAGCCTCGGTCTCACTGTTTGGACCGGGGTCATTGCTGTCTCTCACTGTCTCTGTAGGAGGACCATGCACTCGCTCGCTCTCTCTCTCTCTCTCTCTTGCTCGCGCCCACCGTCCTCTCTCCCTCACCTCCTTAATGCAAGCCTCTGTCTCACCCTTTTGTACCGCGGTGTTCGCTGGCAGTGTGTCCCCCTTTTCTCATTGACGTCATTTCACCAACATGCCAGGGGTAGCGGAAGTGACCTCATAACCCTTGACCTCTTGTGACATCACAGGAAGTGATGTCATTTGACCGCACCTTGAAGGGACATCTCAGGAAGCGATGGAACACAATCTTTCACCCCTTGACAAAACAAGAAGTGGCATCACAATGCATTGTTCCCAAGTACACTGTGATATATATGGTTACAATATCACTGTAATGTGATATACATTTCATACAATAATGGATCGTCATATGTATTGTTAAGATCAGTGTGTGTAGGCCCATATTACCAAATTACTGTGCATGCTAGCAGACGTCCAAGGTCAAATGATAATGATGTGTTACTATATAGCACTTATGCCCAAGCACTTTAAATAGAGCACATGTACATACAATATCACCCAACCTGTGTTGGTACTCATTTATAGACCTCAGATGGATGAAAGGCTGAATTGGCTTTGCTGGGTTTCGGACCTGCAACCTGCAGATTACACACACATCGCAGCAGCAAGCGCTCAACCGACTGAGCTATCCTACCAGCTGTAGCTATCTTACTGGCCATAGTAAAATGAGCAATTACATGTCTGAATTTTATCAAACTCAGAAAGCAAATTGCACTGTGTAGTGGATACCATTAAACTGGTAACTGAGATTTAACAGCAGGCCAGTTCATCTGCAGGTCTGGTACAAATTTGGCCACACATCAAGCCTGTATGGATCTATTTTTCAGGCTTCAGCGGTTGGAAAAACACACACCATTGGGAGGGTTAATAACTTTAAAGAATTCGAAGTAGCGCTGTGAAAGCAGCAGACTCACACGGCATCCTGTACTCTGGGCACACTTTAGCTCATACATGCAAACAAACATCCTGAACAGCATGCCAGGGAGATAGGAAAGATAGACACAATACAACAAAGCATTAATTGTGGCAAAATGAAATCAAGGGCCACTTGATGTGCTATGGTCAAACATTTCTACACTGTACACAAGCGTTTAGGCACTAGGATTTTGTCAAGTGACCGAGGACACTGAGAGGGAATGTCTTGTGATGATCGTCACGGAGACAGCAGCAGAAAAACACATGCTATAACTGCAACTTGCGAAAAGCTAAATACATATAGTTTTTGCATTGTGAATTTGAGGTGTTTAAGAAGAGACTAAATCAGACAAAACCAGTGACTCAAAGTGTGCCTAAAATAAACCTTTAATGTGTCTAGCAATTATTGTATAGAATTCCAGAAAGACTATTTGTAATTCCTATTCTTTCTTGTGTAGGGTCACTGTACAAAGTGTTACACTTGTGGAACCCCCTGATTTTTGTTTGCGTTTTTTTTTTTTTTATGAGGCCTGATCAAGAAAGCCAACCACTCCAGAATCAATGAGCCTCATGGAGCTGACCACAGCCCAGGAGCTTCCATTTAAAAACATTTTTAAAAAGAAGAAAACACATTTTTTTCCCGATTTTTAGAGGTAGCTAGGGAGACCTCAGGGGTTGCAGTTGCAACACATGGCGACCCCCAAATGACGTCACTGCTTCAGGGACGTCATTTCACCAAAATGCCAGGGGTAGCGGAAGTGACATCACCCGACCCTTGACCCTCTGATGACATCACAGGAAGTGATGTCATTAGACCCCGCCCCAAAGTGATATAGCGGGTAGCGATGGAACACGACATTTCACCCGTTGACAAAACAGGAAGTGGCATCACATAGCATTGTACACTACGAAAAATATAGTTACGATATCACTATATGATGTACATTCATACAAGAATGGATCGCCATATGTATCATTAAGTTCAGTGTTTATTGGCCCGTATTACCAAATGACTGTGTATGCAAGCAGACGCCCATGACCAAATGATAAGCGTAAGTGCTATATAATAACACATCAGTAAGCGCTTTATATAGAAAACATATACACCCAATATCACCCAACCTGTGTTGGTACTCATTTATCCACCTCAGAAGGATGAACGGCTTAGGGAGGCGTTTAAGAACAGACTAAATCAGTGACTCACCCCCTGAAGTGTGCCTGAAATAAACATTTAATGAGGCCAGCAATTACTGTATAGAATTCCAGAAAGACACATTATTTGGTATTCCTATTCTTTCTTATTTAGGGTCAGTGCTGAAAGTGTTAGAAGAAAAATAAGAACAAGTGCCTCAAGTCTTTTTTTTTAAGGGGCCTGAACAAGAAAGCCAGCCACCCCAGAAGTAAAGAGCCACAGCCCAGGAGCTTGCATAACTTAAAAAAAAAAAAAAAAAAAAAAATGTATTTTTTTTTTAGTAGAGGTCGCAAGGGACACCACAGAGGTCGCAAGGGACACCACAGAGGTCGCAGTTGCGACCCCTGGCGACCCCCAAATGACGTCCCTGCACTGCTTGTTCTCTGCCTACAGCCCTATTCTTACAGCCTTTTCTTCCTTTCCTGGCTCCTGTCTTCCTCTGCCTTCAGTACCTCTCTCTGACGCAGTCTCTATCTCTCTAGTGTCTACCGCCAGCGTGTCCATTTTTAATTCCCCTGCTCTCTGACTGCACTGTCACTGAACACAAAAACACTGGAAGGGAAGGCCGCTGTGTTGTTAAAGACAAGGGAAGTGCAGGAAAGCCAATCAGAGTAGATCGAACCAAAAGATTATCAGGATAGGACAAGCAATATGGCGTCTCCCAGCACTAGAAGGACCGAAGCCCCTGCGTCTAAAAGTCCAGGCCCTTTTATATTATTATTATTATTATTGTATTTATTGAGCTTGGACCGAGCTTCAAAAAGCAACAGAGCACTTTACTGAGGTATACATACAGATGCATAATGAAGCGCTTTACAGAGTTAACAACAGAACAGATATACTGCAGGGGGTGGAATACAGTGGAGCACAGAGGTGTGGTACGCCTGTCCCAGGTAGCAGGGAGGAGATGGGCAGGCGTCTAGCGAATGGCGATGTGATGGCTTAGATGTTGAGGTGTAGAGATTCCTCGAAGAGGTGGGTCTTGAGTTCTTTTCTGAATTGTAGGAGCTTGGGGGCGAGTCTGATGCTGAAAGGGAGGAGGATCCATAGTCTTGGCGTGCAGGCAGGGAAGTCTTGTTTTCTGGTCCTTTATTTTTTGCAGCGGCCGATTTCAAGTCTGCATGTTTCCTGGCTTCTTGTGGTGCGCTGTTTGCCAGAGATGCTCAGTTTCTCTGCAAGGTATCTGGGTGACTTTAGGGTGACTGCATTGATATGATATGATAGGTTATTTACAACGTGCTTAATAACCAGAGGTTTCTAAGTGCGGACCCGGGGATCAAACCTGTGGTGCTCAGTGTCGTCTTGCTTCCAAGGTGAGCACACTGCCCCTGAGCTATCCTCCCGAGATGGTGATGCATGATGATGATGATGATGCAAGCCGTCAAGGTGCATTGTGCATGCAGTGGGAGCTGGTGAAGGTCGATGAGAGCCAGGGTGATGAGGTTGTATCTGCATAGACCCTTGAAGAGGTATGCAGCCGCATGTAGGACACTTCTCAGGGGCACAAGGGAGGACGAGGGAGGCCTTCTTGGAGTGCAATGTCCCAATCCAGGTGGAATAGGGACATTTTATAAATGCAAATTATTATAGGACCAGTGCTTGAAAAGTGGATCTAAAGCTGTTCGGAGAGAGGAAGGTCTTGACTTTTTGCAGGAGGGAGAGCATATACCAAGCTGTCTGAGTTTTCTTAGCTATGTGTGTCTTGATGGAGAAGTGTTTGTCGATGTGGAACCCGAGGGGCTGGGCGCAGGAGGTGAGCTCAAGTGTGAAACCCTCAGAGTTCATGATTGATAGCCAGGTATGTATGTCTGGGTGTACAGTGTTGTTGCTGAGGAGTAGGAATTCAGTCTTGGAGGGGTTGAGCTTCAAGTTTGCATTGGACATCCAAGACTGGATCAGTGAGAGGTAGGTTTTGAGCCTGTGTATAATATTGATGGAGCCAATCTTGAGGTATAACAGTGTATCGTCTGCATGTTGGGGATGTGGATGTTGTGTGTGGTTAGGAGGACTCCCAGCAGCTCCATGTATAGATTGAAGATCACAGGAAAAAAGATAGAACCCTGCGGGACTCCACAAGTGACGGGAGCATTAGCAACCTAGAGGAGTCCATATGAACAGACTGCTGGCGGTTGGCTAGGTAGGACTTGAACCAGCGTAGGACAAGGTTGCTGATCTCCATCCACCGATGTAGGTTTTCCGTAAGCGCCTGGTGGTCTACTGTGTCGAAAGCAGCTGAGAGGTCGAGTAGAACCTGGAGGCAGGTGTGGCCATCATCAAGAATGTTGAGGGCATCATCAACCACCTGTATGGTTGCTGTCTCCATGCTGCATCTGGGTCTGAACCCCGATTGGTAGGTTTGGAGGAGATTGTTGATGCTGATGTGTTGCTGTAGTTGTGTGGCTACTGCTTTCTCAATGATCTTGCCTAGGAAGAGAAGATGGGTGATGGGGCGATAGTTACCTGGGTTGTTGGGATCCAGAGTGGTTTCTTTAGTAGAGGGAGGATTTGTCCTGTTTTCCGGGTCGATGGGAAAGGTGCCTTGAGTTAGGGAGCTGTTGATGATCTCCAGGTAGGGAAAGAGAGCTTCTGCAGGGAGGGTCTTGAGGGTGGAGGTTGTCTGTATACCATGTGGCTTTGAGGGCGGCCAGGGTTTCTACCAGGTCCTCTTTCGAGAGTGTCTTGAATGTTGTCCAGGTTGTGGAGATTTTGCAAGGAGGGCTGTGAAGTGGGTCTGTTGGTGCAGAGCTGGTGTCTATGTGCTAATTTTGTCAATGAAGAAGGTGTTGATGGCAGTGGGTTTTTCGAGGGCGTGGGGTATGGAAGGGGCGGGTAGTGGATTGATGCAGGGCTTGACTGCTTTGAAGAGGGCTCTGCTTTTGTTGCCAGCTTCTGATATGGTGTTCTCATAGTAGAAGGCCTTGATTATGTTCATGAGTTGTCAGCGGGTTGCTCGGAGTTCCTTGCGGAGAGCCAAGTTCCGAAGTGGTCCTGGTGCAGCGCCAGACTTTCTCTTGTTTCTTGGTGAGTCTTATGCTGAGGTTGAGTTCTTGCGTGTGCCAGGGTGCTGATAGATACGGTTTGCGGGTGTGTTGTTTCAGTGGCGTGTGTCGGTCAATGGATGCTGAAAGGGTGGTGTTGAGTGTTTCCAGTAGAGAGTTGCAGTTCGTTTGGGTGTGTTCGGTCCATGTAAGGTGGAGGTTGGCGATGTCATCCGTCAGGGCTTCCGCTGGGAAGTTTTTGATGGACCTGAAGGCTTTTCTGATGGGAGTGCTTGACAGGGGTGGTGTGCAGGATGTTGAAAGGCACGGCTAGGTGGTCAGACCAGTCAAGCAGGAGAGGTGAGCTGTAGTGGAGGGAAGACAGTGCACTGACGATAAGGTTGAGGATGTTACATTTCTCTTGTGTTGGGTGTTTCATGTGCTGTATGTGGCAGGGCTGTAGAAAGCAAGGCCGTTCCATGATCGCACCCAGGAAAATTTCTACAAAGACACATACGGCCTCATGAGTTGGGCATTAGCCCTTAAATGCAGTGGTAATCTTTTACTATTACTGCTGCATTTAAGGGTTGGCCCAATCATGAGTCTGGCCGTAAGTGGGAGTTTTACCTCCAGCTTTTTGCTGGAGGTAGAAATGTCCCCTTACCGTCTGTTTTCAGCTGTTTTCAGCGCTATTACTGCTGGAGCAATTACAGCTGGTGGTAATAGCGTTCCCTACACCAATTGGGTCAAATGGATCCAATTGGGGAATGGGAACTTACTGCTGTACCGCTACTCGTCCGGCCCTATTAGCACTGGCGGTATCCTGGCAGTGCTACTGTCAGGATACCACCATACTCCTGATGAGGCCCACAGTCTTATTTAGTTTACAGGGTCCCAGTGCCCATCTTTATCCTTCCTGGAGTTTGGTCCTCTCAGACCCTGGTAGTTGCTTGATATTTGCACCTTGACTGCTCATATGGTGAGATGATCTGCAGAGCTTATTGGAACCCTCTTGCTCTCTGGGGATAGCAGTGGCCAGGTGTGTGCCCCCCCCCCCCCTCCTGCTGAAGGGTTCTCTAGGCTTCCCCGGCGCATCTCGGATAGCATGTGGAAGTATTCCACCCTGCGTCAGTATTTTTGGATAGGAATTTCCCCTCCCCTACCAGAGTATTAATGCATTGCCCTCATCACTGCCGTCCTTGTCTGAACCCCACCTTGTCTTTCTGGTATTGTTTTTTCTGGTCTTTGCATGTGGTGCCCATCTCACTCTGTCAAACTTAAGGGGTGAGCGCCTGCTCGTCTGACCATTGCCTTTGTCTGTGTTGAGATGTATTTTCAGAATGCCACCTTTTATGCTGAAAAGGAAAGGCCCGGTAAGGCAGCAGAGCAGTAAGGCACAGCCTCAGGAGGGGGTGGGAGTTGTCCAACACGACACTGAGACACAAAGAGCACTCCAATAATTGGACAGAAGATTTACAGAAATAGGCAATTATCTCCTAGGCCTTTGAATACGCTCTAAGCAATCGATACAAAAGAAACATATGATCACACATTTTTATTTGTTGGAGTGCTCTGGTGGCAGAACACTAGCACATTATCTTTAAATAAGTTAAGCACTTGCTAGCAATATTAAATGCAACACTTTAGGCAACTGGGTAGGGTAACGCAAGCGAAGAAGAGAACAAATAGCAATTTAGAATCAGTTGAGAAAGGTACGTAAATTGTTAGCAAAGAGAACACTCGCAATGAAACCCAGATTCAGGTCCCTAATTCTTAATCAGTCCTACCCTGCTAGGACACGCGGCCTAGTGCCCGCAAGTCACTGTCTCACAAGATTCACTTTGCAGAGAGTCAGGAGGGTTTACTATGTGAATCGTGAACAAGAGCTGGCAAAGCCAACGGTAGAAGGTAAGTGTTCCAGGAACAGGTTCCGCTCCCAATCCCGACCCCACCACGCTGGGGAGCGCCCAGGAGTGGCTCCTTGAGTACACCACCACCGGTCCTAGTGAAGAAAGGTGAAGCTGGGGTTAGGACTTTACGCCCATACAACCCTGTGGCAGGAGGGAAGTCATGAATAGGTATGCAAACCCCCCTCCCCCGACAACGTTACTCAACTTCCTTCAGCAAGCACTTCTAGGATTCCTGAATCTTCTGGGCCCACTTACCTCTAAGCTTTGTCCAGTCAAGGGAGGTCATGAGACCCTGGGTGTAGAGGTCACTTTCGGCATCAGTATAAGGTCCAGCTAGCCAGCAGTTCCAGATTCTGGTGAGACTGTACTGCAGAATGGACAGCTGGACAACCTTGGCATGACAGTATGAAGACCGCCACGTAGCAGGCAACCTCGGGGGACCCCCAGGATGCAAAGAAGGTGGGCTGCAGCTTTGGTCACCATAATCAGCTGGTGACAAGGGATCCTCGTGGCGAGAAAATGAAGAAACAGGCCTTGCACAGCGTCTCTTCAGCCGGGAAGACAGAAACTGCAGGGAAAGATGTCTTGTCCACCAAGTTGAAGTACTGCAGAGTTCCCAGGGTGAACGCAGAACAGCGACTGGTGCAGTGAGGTAGACCAGGAGGGAGCTGGTCAGTCCACCGGGTGGTCCAGGAGTCCCTGCTGGATATCTGTAGAAAGATCTTGCGTCGTAGGCCTCTCTTATTGTAATTGGAAGGACTGCAGAAGGTTGTACCCCAGAGCAAGTGGTTCTGCTTGAGCCCTCAAATTCTAGAGTCTGCCTTTGCTGGAGGAGGCACAGTGACTTCTTCATAGGACCCAGACTCTCTTTCACCATTGTCTCATTTTTTTAAATTACTTGCAACATCTCATCCTGCGCTACCAAAGCGTGCCTTTCCTCTGGCCCTCTGTCGCTGGCCACCCACTGCCCTCCTTTCTCCCCCACCTCCCCTTCTCTGCTTCCTACGTATCCCTTTGGCCGCTGTTACCTCTGTCATGACTCAGGCTTCTTTTGCTTCCTCCAGACTCATTCGCAGTTTCTTTGCATCTGCCCCCACTTCGTCTTCTTCGTGTATCCGCTCTGAGCCTTAGTTTATTCTGCACATTGGTGACATACAGTCTTATTGCGTGAGATGCCCAACGTTAAAGAAACACCCCTTTTTGCGATTCTCTTTATCATTAAGGGATGTGATGAGGGAACAGAGCAGCTGGTCGGGTCTCCATTAAATCAGGTTTTTTGATGAGTAAATCTGATTTTAAGAATACTTAAACATAGATTAATAATAAAAAGGCAAATGTAAGTGTAAAGGTCTTAAATCAGAGAGCAAATTGTGAACCTCTGTTCCCTTTTACGGAGGAAACTATATTTTGTTCTTTACAATTGTTTTTATGTCTGACATATTGGCTCACTGATTTATGTGGCTCGGCACTCACATTAATAATTGGTTAGTGTACTCTGGGGTTGCCAGATGACTCCAAGTCATGAGGGACGCCCCATTCCACTCCTGGGCTTTGATTTCAATTTAATTTTAATTCAGTCCAGTTTATTCAACTGAAGTGACAAAACACTACAACTCCCAGCAGACAACTGGTGGAGACGTGAGGGGCTATAATTAGAACGTTGTGTCGCACAGGATGAACAATGGCTGCAATTAATGTCTATTCCAATTTATCTAGTGTTCTCATGTAATTAGTGCAATCATATTGTACATCACCTCTCCTCCTTGTACAGCGCTTTGTCGCTATCCAGCTAAGTTTGGGCACTAAAATAAGCTACACATATATACATGTCTTCACCAGGTACTCATCCCACTTTTCTATCTGACCGGTTTCTACTAGTAAAGTGTGGGTCGTGTAGGAAAAGAGGCTCTCATTTTTAACTAAGGCTCTGAATTTTAACTAAAGCTCTAAATTTCAACAAAAATGAAAACTGACCCCACTTTCCAGCAAGAGTGTGAGACTCTGGGCTGAATATGGTATACATCAGTATTGCTTTGAAGCACACAAGGTAAAAGGGGGGGTTGCATAACAGCTGGTGTTATCATGACACACCACAGCAATATGGACTGAGTGCAATGAAGAATACAACATGGACTAATTCTACTAATAACCCCAAAACGCTAACCTATTCCATTAGTAATATTCATGGCAGATCAGTCCATAGCCCTGTGGTGCAAAATATTGACAAAAAAGCCAGTTCCTTCTAAAAGAAAATGAACGTGCAGAATGAAAGCTGTTTTCTTGCAAGGAAGATGTGACAAGTTGGAGTTGTGGAATGTGAAGAGCCACATTGCTCAAAGTAGTGCCATTGTTCATGTGTGCTCTGCAGGAAACCTGTGCAAGAAATGTAAGACTTCTTATCCGTTTGCTGCCTTCTAAAAGCCATGATGTGTTCCCTAGAACATTCTAGTTAGTTGGTTGCTAAAGGGAGGTGTTTCTGATTGGCACATGACATCACTGAAAGAGGCAGGGATATTGACTGCCTTAAGTAAAGGGGGATATACCTTGAAAGCAGGAGAGGTGGGAGAGCTTAGAATGGATGCGCATGAGAAGGAGGGACAGACAGACAGCCAAGCTGCCCATGGCAGAGCCTCAAGGCCTGTTGCGATGGCAGAAGGAGAGTATCTGCACAGGCTGGCTCTGCTGAGATCATGCCTGCTGAGCGGGGAGAGAAGAAGATCAGGAAACTTGCTGTGCGGGCTGTCCAGGCAGCTGGTTCAGAATACCGCTTTGCAGTTTGAGAGCACACAGAAATAAGCATATTTTAGGTGAGATTCTGGTACATAAATTGTGGAGCGTTTAGTCTGACGAACGTTGTCATAAATTAACAAACGTGGGTTGTTATTCAAGGGCTCTTGATAAGTGCATTTTTAAACAGTCGCAGCCTAGAAAGTGCGTTCATGAACAGATATTTTTCTTGTTTTAATCATTTCATGTAAAAATTGTCAAATATAGCTGGAGCTTTCTTTAAGCTGCGAAAGGCGGATGCAGTGTGCCAAGGCCTTTTGATAACAATGTTTTAAAGTGCAACGCTACAAGAGGGTAATTTGAAGCCAAAACAAAGCCTGCTATGAGAAAAGGCTATCTACCGTGCGGGAAGCTTCTAAGGAAATATATGCTTGGTTTTCTTTATTCTCATTGTGAATCACAAGAGACGTCCTGCAAAATAGCTTAGTGAATTACATGTGTTTGTACATTTTTTGAATTCTCATTTTTTATAAAGCATCAATAGAAACAAATTAGTTAGCATCAGTCTGTTTATTATGTCTCCTAATTAATTGTGCTAGTATACAGACTGATGTAAAACTAGTGGTAAATTCATTTTACCACAGACGATATTCCATTTTGCCACATGCGGTAAAATACAAAACAAAACTGGTCACTGTGAATTGGGTCAATCTCAGGGGCTGTTTATATGAATACCAGCATTCAGGTGTCTCCGTAAGTGTATTCTGAATTACCACCAAAATGGTATTGTTGATAAAATACCATACGATGATGAAATTGTGATTTATAGAGCACCACGTCCGGTCTTGGCTTACTGTTTGGGATCACAGTATAAGAACAATACAGGCAGCTCACCAAAATACCACGAAATACCCCAACAGGCTCACCAAAAAAAACACAAAATACCTCTAACAGTCTTCAGCAGGCTGGCATTCACTGCCAGGTCCTGGCACACATATGTATGCCCATGGTGAATGCAGAGCATGAGTAATAGCCCACTGCGGTACTCTCCCCCCAATGAATGCACAAGGGCGGCAGCAGCACATTTAATGCATTTCTGCATCACATACCTGTGATCATGACGGTGCGGATCTGCGCGGTGTTCAGCTCTTGCAAGGCCGGCTTGGTCGCAGCCTTCACTTTATTTTCCATCACAAGGAGTCCAAGAAATTCCAGCTCCGACTCAACTTCTTCCCTGAGAGAAAAATACAAATGGACTCTTGAGTGGTGGAGAATATTGCAGAAGAACCTGGAGCTTCTGAATGATGCGCTAGACATGTGGGATGTGTGATACAATAACTCATCCATGCACGAGACACAGAACACAGTTAAGATGGACAGAGGTTTAGGAAACTTGGAATCTCCTAAACAGAACTGCTGCTTTTAATTTCCTCTCTTATTATGTCTTCACTACCTTAACAAAGTAATGTATTTTATAACACACTCATACACGCATGCACACACAAACAAACACCCACACAGACGCACACACAAACACACACACACACACATGTTTTACCTACCTTGTGGGGACTATGGGGGTCATTACGACCGTGTCCGGTGTTATTCAATGGGGACTTACCAGCCTAGTCCGACCCTGGCAGGACCGGTAAGTCCCCATTGAACAAACCATTCCCCATTCCCATTTGAGCCCCCATAGGGCTCAGTGGGAACGGGGAGGGCGCTAATAACGGGCTCGTGACTTGCAAGCCCATTATTAGCACCCTGGTCCCTTAGCAGGACCCGTATGGGACGTGTGGTCAGACCACACATACCTTACGGTCCCCGCCAAGGGACCTTGGAATAGGGCGATAAGGGATTACCGGCACCAGTCTCCTTCAGGTGCCTGGTATCCATTACCGCCCAGGTCGTAATGCCTTGTGGGCACTAACCCTTCCCAATGTTTTAGAAATGGGATAATAGCAGAACTATGTTCAGAAAAAAATCATAATACAGGATCCAACTTCATATTTGCAAAAATGCATATTTTTACTCGCGTGCACGGTGCCATCTTTGTGGGGACTTGAACGCATGTTACCATCCTTGTGGGGACTTACTTTATTATTCTTATTTGGGAGGGATTGCACCATAAGAAAATGGAAAAATGCTTTCTTTATAGTACTCAATATACATAAACAATTTTATTTCTATGCGAGTACCTGCCTGCATTTTAGCTATCACAACAGATGGATTTTGAAGGTTTAGCATTTCCCACAAGATGTTTAATTTGCATGCAAAACTTAAAAAGGCACTGGGCCTAATTACGAGAAGCGCGGTAAAAACGGGGTCATTACTGGCATGGAGGAGCTAGAGAGTCCATGCTCGTATGACTCTGCTAATAGCGGGTGATTACGAGTGCGCGAGCACGCGCGAACCCCCATGCCGGTAATGGCCATACCGCCATGGCACTAAAGGCCCTCCAGCCCCCCGATAGCGCCATCACGGGACCCGCCGATACCGCCTCCGCCTAGGAGGCACCCATTAATACCGACCCGGTAATAACATCATGCTAATACCGGGCTCGTAATACTGGACCTGGAAGTAACGTCATCACGTCGGAACGGGAAATGCGCCGCGGCCATCTTTAAAAACACAATCCATTGCATTCCTCCACATACTGGACCTTCACCACCAGAACTCCTAGCATACCATGAACAAAATGTCAAAGGCTACCCAGAAAGGCACTGCCTGGCTGCGTAAACCACGATTTAAGGATGAGGAGCTGAACATGTTAGCTGACACCCTAGTAGAGAATGCTGATGTGGTATCCTGCAGTGACCGCAGCTGTCCAGCCCGGCTGAGGAAGAAGGCCATCTTGGAAGAAGTTGCTCAGAAAGTAAGTGAAGTCAGCATCACCGCACACACAGTGCACGATTGTAAAAAGCGCTGGGATGACCTCAGGCTGAGAGTGCGGAACATCTTGTCGGCCAGTCGGAGCCTGGGGCTGGCAACAGGTGCAGGACCTCACTCACCAGTCAAATTGGTCAGATGGGAGGAGACTTGCAGCTCAGTTATCGATGTGGAGTCCATTGAAGGAGTCGGTGGAGCTGAGTTTGGCGTGCCAACATCAGCAGATGAAGGTGAGTGTCCCTACAAACACACGACAACCAATCATCTCTGTTGACCTCTAAATGTGATAGCAACCTCAGCCAATACATGGCGCATCATACACACCTACACATATCTATATATACATGCTGGGCCCACCACTATCAAATCCCAATGCATGCTGCATGCCGCGCCCATACACGAATACACACCCGACACACAGATGACCTGCACGTGTCACACAGCATGCAAGTCACAAAACACGTGAAGGCCCTACAGCAGCCACCATGGTGTACATGTGAACACCTGCATGATTGCAAACAGCACCCCCTAACCTTGCACATACCCAGTTCGCTGCAAAGCCAGGCCTGCAACTGATCGCATGGCAACAACCGCACAAAGACAAATGCATGCATGATGCAAGCACCACCATCACTGATGCCCTGCCACTCTCTTTCCCCCACAGGTACGGATGCAGACACCCAAGAAGCACAGGGAAGTGCACAATGCACAACACCAGCCAAAAGGGCAAGGGGCCAAGCTGATGGCACCGGGCCATCCACCTCGAGGGGACAGACGATGGGCCAAGCGGCACGCAAGACAATAACCAGTGCCCAACCAGCCACACTGCCACCCACACAGGACCAGCAGACACCAGCCCCTGCACCCCTGGACATACAATCTACACAGGGTGAGGACACATCTGGCATAGATGATGGCACAGAGTCCGCTGCCGCAAGCACAATGGGGGAGATGGCTGCATCGGCACAGTGGCGACGACGTAGCTGGCCCTGACGATTACGCCAATGCAGGAGTCAACCCACAGCACACCCCTGGCCAGGATTCATCTGAACAGGGCAGCCATGGAGAGTGGTCTCCGACATTGCACAGCCCCATATTGCATGCAGTATCACCACATAACCCACCAACCACCACACACACTGCTATACGGGACCTTGAGGGATGTCTGTCCAGGATGGAGGGCCGGCAGGAGGAGATGCAAGGCTATGTCAAACAATGCCTTGCTGAAGGCGAGTCAACACGCCATGTCATCCGTGACAGCACTGCAGCCGTAATCCAGGCCATCAACTCAAGCGCTCAAACTGCGGCTTTGGGGTCACAACCATCTGCCTCATCCGCATCAACCACACCAGCCAGTTCCAGGCAGAGCAGCCCGGTGCCCAGGTCCCTGCGAAGTGCGCGACACTCAGATATCCAACCCCCACCTCCGAAGGGGGCTGCACAGTAGCAGGGCCACCCTGCACAATCTGTTTAGTACCGCATCCAGACACATGTTGTGCCATTGTTGACCTTGGGTGTTGGGGGGAGGGTGGTGATGGGTGTAGTACTAGAGGTGTGGGGGGGCATTGGGGTTGTGTGGGGGGAAGGGTGTTTGGGGGTGTGGGGTTTTAAATCATGTTGTACAAACCATTACTATAATACACCTGTTGTGCATAAAACATCACATGAGTGGACATTGCTTCTTTAGTGTTTGTCAATTTATTGCTTCATAGTGCACTGTGCCCATATACCCACACACCCAGTGGCCACAGTCCCAAATACATGGCACCGTCTGCATCCCAGTACATCAGAATGATTGGTCTATGACCGATTGGCGCACTGCGTGATCCTCAAGTGTATCTCGTCCTGGTCTATGTCCAACATCTACTCCTCCCTCTCCTTCTACTTCACCAGGTGGTGGCAGCTCCATGTCAGATGGCAGGGGTACATTCCGCCGGATGCACATGTTATGCAGCATTGCACATACCATGATGATCTTGCCCACCTTCTCAGGCCCGTATATGAGTGCCTCACCCGACCTGCTGAGGCAGTGAAAACTTGCCTTCAACAGGCCAAAGGTCTGCTCGATGACAACACGTGTCCGTGTATGTGCACGAATTAAGTCCTCTTCGTGCCTGTTCTGCGGATTCCTGACAGGGTGAGTAGCCACGCCTTCAGAGGATAGCCAGCACCACCTGCATGGGAGCAGAAGGAGGTATGTGTAAGGATACTGCTCAGTTGCCATATGTGCTCAGCCTGTACATCTTTGAAGTTCACATGCACTATCCCGTCCATGGCAGCCACATCCACATGACTATCAGCCCTGTACAGTACTTGCCACTCCATGGTGCAAGCCTTGGGTGACATACATGACCTAGGGGCCTGGACATTTAAACCACCAGGTCCCCCAATGCATTGTCTTGGTCCATTATGTACGCACATGTGAGGGCTGTGTGGCAGGGGATAACTCAAGATGCTTTTAGGTCCCCCCATCCCTCTCCTCCCAGTGGGCAGACTCACCCAGCAGCCAGCCACGTCATATGATGTCTCCTTCCATGTAGCGGGGTAGTGAGAAGTTCCGCAGCACCATGGCATCATGCGTGGATCCTGGGTATCTGGCACAGCAATGTGTTATTATCTGGCTGGCATCACACACCATCTGCACATTGATGGAGTGGTATAACTTGCGATTGCGGTACACCACCTCCACAGCATGTGGGACTACCAATTCTATATGGGTGCAGTCGAGGGCACCAACACAATTGGGCATGCCTGCCAGTGTATGGAAGCCTACTTTGGTGTCTGCTATCTCCTGGGCAGTCCGTGTTAGGGATATGTGGGTGCTAGCGTGCTTCAGGAGGGCATCCAGCACTTGGGTCAGCATGCATGAAAATAGCGGTTGTGAAATGCCATGCAGCTGGCCCACTATGTGTTGGTAGGTGCCTGTGGCCAGGAAGTGGAGCACAGACACCACCTTTAGTAGCGGGGGGATAGCAGTGCGTATTTCTATGAGGCTGACGATGTCGTTGTGTATCATGTCCACTATGGTGGTGATGGTGTCCCGGTCCAACCGGTACAGAGTGTGGATCTGCTCAGGGGTTAGGTTGTATGGGCTGCGTCTGATGTGAGGGATTGGTGGCTGCCTACGAGGTACTACTGGTTGCACTGGTGGTAATTGCTGGGCCTGCCTCACCCTCCTTCTCCTCCTGCGACTCCTCTGTGCTGCCTGTTGCTGTGGCTGTACTTGTTGTTGTAGTTGCTGTTGTTGCTGTAGTTGTAGCAGTATAGGCATGTCCTCCAGCCCCATGATTTCAACAGCTAGTTTTATCATTTTGGTGTAGGAAGGGGTGTGGTGTGTGGCTGTACTCCTTTTATGCTGGGACAGGCTCCATTGACTCCACCTGTGGTGATTGTGTGCACCTGTGTCAGTTGCCTTGACTGCAGATTGCTGTTTATGGGTGGTCCGCGATGCCTGTATGTGCGACATTGTGCAGGCCCTAATTTCTGCCTTTGGGATGCTGGTATTTGCATTCCTGCGTGAGTCGTGATGTTCTCCTATTACCGGCATCCCGGTATTTACTCCGCGAAGGGGCGCGTGTACGCACACGTGCCGGTATGAAGGGGCACGGTACGGCCGGTGGCGGTATTGGCGGGTTGTCGGGTCGTAATGCCCCGGACCCGGTAATGATGCCTACCATTCCGCCTTCCTTTTTTCATTACCTCCATTCTCGTAATGAGAGCCACTTAGTTTCTGGCATTAAACACTATTATAAACACTCAAAATGTTCCAGAAAAGATAACTGGGACAGAGGAGAAGACTTGATTGACCCAGGCTGACACACTGTGGCCAAAAAGGAATAAAGAATTCAAATTCAGATTTCCTTCGTTCACAGGCATCATCTTCCCTGCTAACTCATAGCTCCTCTTTAGAAATGGTGTAATGGAAATGGTGTTGCTTTCTCCTTTTGGAATGTGTATACTAATAGTGGAGTTAACTTTCCTATAGGGGTCATGTTTGATTATGGAAAAGTTACATTTTCCACAGAGGTCATGTGCGATAATCATGAAAAAAAAAAAAAGAAAACATAGGACAGTTGGTACTTGCAATCATGTTGAGGTCCCCACATAGATGGTGTGTGATCATAATGATGATAAGGTGCCCATAGAGATGGTGTGTGATTAGGACTGTACTCAAGTCCGCACAGAGACAGTGCGTAATTATGATGCTGTTAAGCACTTGGGCATTAGCCGCTATAGAAATCTAAATAAAATACTAAATAAAATACATATACAAAATAAGATCTGGTAAGTGATTATGATAACACTAAAGTCCCCACAGAGACAGTGGGCCACGAAAGGGCAATTACCAGGTCTGGCTGGGCTGGAATAGCCTGGTAGTTGCCCATTCGTGGGTGCCGGACCCGGATGCGAGTTTGGAGGTAAAACCGTCAAGGCTACCTCCAACCTCGTAATGATGCCAAGTGTCTGATTATGATGCTGTGCTGTGTACGGTACCATCTTTGTGGGGACTTGAACATGTGTCACTATACTTGTGGGGACTTGTATTAATACTCTGTTTTGGAATCCAGTGCTTTCATGTCCAAATGTAAATATGCATTTTTATAACAATTCAAATTAATTACACAATTCTTTCCCCATATTTAAGTCAATTTATGAATATTAGGGTGCACTCACTGAATGCAGTTTAATGATTTTGAATGTTCTTACAGATACTTTGCATGTTCATTTATAGACACTTAATTTTGGGATGTAGCCACATTCAATGTGCTTAGGGTTTCACAAATTGTAAAAACAGTGAGACGTATTGATTGGGATTGGCCTAGGAGTATGATTGGGATTGGCCTAGGAGTATGATTGGGATTGGCCTAGGAGTATGATTGGGATTGGCCTAGGAGTATGATTGGGATTGGCCTAGGAGTGTGCAATGTGGCAGAGAGTGGACACTGACCTTTAGATTTAGGTTTCAAGGCTCCATAGACACCATCATAACCACTAGAACAGATCCTCGGCACAAGAGTAGTATGATTATAAAGATGTTGCTATCTACTTTGGGATGATATATTGTGACGGTGAGATGCATGTCTCCACGTGGCTGCTATGTTGCATAATGATAGTGGGATTAAAGTCCCCGTAGGGATGGTGCGTGATGATTACATTAACGTCCCCATAGAGATGGAGTGTGGATATGGTGCTGCTAAAGTCCCCACATGTATGATGTATGATGAGAGTGAAGACTGATGTTAAGATCAAACAAAGATGTTTAAGTGACCACTAATATTTTGTGTGATAATAGAATTGCTTAAGTTTCAGCAGAGTCGGTCAGTGAGGTGGGAGATTTCAAAGTCGTCAGAGATGATGTGTGAGAATTGTGATATTTAAGTCCCCACAGAGATGGTGTGTGATGACTGTATTATTAGAGTCCTGACAGAGATGGTGATTGTTGGAGATGTTTAAGTCACGACAGAGTGAGTGTGATGAAGGGTAAGGTATAGTCCTGAGAGAGGAGGTATGGGATGGTTGTGCACTTGAAGTCCCCACAGACATAGTTTGTGATAATAACATTGAAGTGCCCACAGAGATGGTGTCTGTAAATAGTGGTGCTGAAGCCCACACATGGATGGTGTGTGATGAGACTGAAGAGTAAAATTAATATCCAGAATAGATGCTTAAATGACTGTAGATATTATGGGGCTCATTAGGAGTATGGCGGTGTGGTAAAAATCAGTGGTAACGGCGTGGTAACTCCATTACCGCAGCATTACCGCATCGATGTTCTACAAGTTAGGGGATGCAAAAATCTGGAGGTAAATCTGCCACTTTACTTCCAAAAATCATAAAAACCGTCAGAATTACCGCCAGCCATAATTCTGATGAAATCCCCATGGACTCCAGTAAATGGGGGCTAACACTGCTTATTATCACTTGTAAGCTAGCTGTAAATCCACTGGAACAAGTGGCTGTAATAGTAACTTTGTTTGGCAGTATTCTGGCAGTATTAAGGCAGATTTACCACTGGAATGCTGCAACACTTGTAATGAGGCCCTTAAGTGTGTTATTAGAAATGTTTGATACCCAAAAGAGGTGTTAAGTGGAGAGGAGGATGGTAAATCCTCATAGTGATAGTGCGTGATGTGTGTGCTATTGATGTCCCCACAGAGATGGTGTGTGAACTGTGATATTGGAGTTCTCACAGAGATGGCTTATTCGTTGGGAGATTTGTAAGTTACATCACAGATTGTGATGAAGTATGTGTATTGTCTTTACAGAGTTAGTGTTTGATGATCATGCCGTTGAAGTCCCCACAGAGATAGTGTGTGGTAATCATGGCATTAAAGTACTCACAGAGATGTTGTGAGAATATAGCAGTGTTGAAGTCCCCATATGGATGGTGTGGGATGAGTGTAGACTTAAACATCTCTTTTGGATATTAATTTAAGTGACTGCAGATATTAGGTGTGGTATTAGAAATATTTAAGTCCCAACATGGGTGGTTAGAGAGGAGGGCGACCTTCGAAGTCCCCACAAACATAGTGTGTGATAATAATGGCATTAAAGGAATGGTGGTGGTGAAGTTTCCACAGGGACGTTGTGTGATGACAGTGAAGAGTAAAATTAATATCCAAAAGAGTTGTTTAAGTGACTATTTATATGATGTGTGGTATGAGAAATGTTTGATACCGAAAAGAGGTGTTTAGTGGCATTATGGTCAATATGTTTGGTAAAGGATGAATGTCACAACTGTAATATCATTTCTTGCTCTTCCTGAATCATGCAGTGACTCATGGAGGGGGGGAATGGTTAATGTCACTAGAGGATTACCCCATTTCCACCAGAGGTAACAGACACACACTGTAACTGGATTGCGAATGGACATTTTATCTTTGGATGGTCAATACTGTGCACTCATGCATGTACCCTGATATGCTTTCTGATAATCTTGTGCACGTTGTGATTGCGATCCTGCTCTCGGGAAATGGTATTCATATGGTGTGGCTCTTGTGCCATCTCTGGTTGTCAGTGTTGCGTCTGTCATCTTAAACCGGACAACTGTGTTATCTACTGTCTAGGTATGGATGTCCTATACATTGGGGACCCCTACTTCAGTCTTGGTTATTTGGGTTTTTAGCATTCCTTTTGTGCCCAAATGTTGTCGTGCAGGGCTTTCCCCAGTGGGGTAGCGATTCTTATGTGTTGGTCAGAGGCAAGACCCTTCTAGCGCAGGGCTGTGAGAAGCCTTGCATTACGTTACAATCACATAGGTGAAACCCACCCCCACATCGGTCCTTCCCTTTGCACTTGTGAACCCTGTGTGTTTGATGTAGATTGTATTTACCCGGGATCCATGTCTGTTGCTTTCGTTGGGTCACCATATGTGCTGGTAGTGTACTGTTGCACACGACCATGGCATCATGGGAGGAACCTGGGGAAGAAGGCATAGCAATGGATCACATTGAGGTCTGCTTCACAGGGCACCTGTATGTTAAGGCAATGTTGTTGTTTCCTGTTACAGTACACCTCTTCCAATACCTAGGGCACCGCCAATGTGACCAGTGCTGCACTGATGATGGGCAAGTGGGAAGTCACATACAACTGTTCCTTTGTTACACTTACTTGTACAGGGCTGGTGGGCAGGTAGATGGTCAGGGTTGCATGCTGCATGAGCAAGTCCAGCACCTGGGCATGCACAATTGAAAACAATGGTTGTGACATGCCATGCTGCATGCCCATAATGTGCTAGAAGGTGCCTGTGGCGTAAACGTACGACCCTGACAAACACTTTAGCAACGGTGGGATGTCTGTTCTTGTGTTGATCATTCTTTGAAGATGTGTCTGTATTAGGGAGAGTAGCTCAGCTAATGTCTTTCTGTTAGGGTGCTGGATTGTTATCAGCTACACATCAGGTAGTGCCCAGGGAAATTGCGTGACCCGGGGAATGGGTGCTCTCCTTGCAAGACATATCTTCTGAATTTGTGTTGGTTGTACTCTGATGCAGCTGTGCATGCCTCTTCAGCTCAATGTACAGAAGGAAGTCTGGAAGATTAAGGTTTGCTACCGCTGGTGGCTGCATATAGTGGCTGCATAGTGTTGGAAAGCATGTTTGGGGAAGTTCTTGGCCTCACACACCCTTTCAGGGCCAGTTGGGTGCACCTATGGCTTAATTTGCATCACCTGCCTGCATTTTCCTTCACCTTTTGGGTGGAGGCAACCTCACTATCTTTTTGGTTAAATGGTTTATTCCTCTGGAGGAATTGGCGCTCATTTTCAATAACCCTTAATATCCGCAGATTGGTCAAAGTGGCCGCAGTTCCGTTATTGCCACTTTTTTCCCTTTCCTGACAAACTTGTAATGAGAACAAATTAGTATCAATTAAACATCAGCCCTGTGAACAATTATTTATAATTGGACAACATTTGAAGCCAATATTCAATTAATTCACATATCGGACTATAGACAAACGGCATCATTGCACACAATGTTGTCTTCATAGTGTGGAATTCAATATAATGACACACCACTCCTGTGGGGACCTTAGCAGAATCACAGAAACATAAGGAAGTAAAGTAAATCACATTGTGATTGGTTTGTTACAAAAGTAGCCAATGCTTGAAATTAATCTGGAAGCGTGCTGTCCAATGAGGGAAGACTTGCATTGAGCATTGATTATTTGCAGTTCTGTGAAGATACAAAATGTACATAAAACAGCTTAATTTCATTTATTTGACATTTAAACACAAAGAGCAAAGGTCTCGGGCCATTACAAACACAATTGTGTTTGTGTATAAATGGTTCCCATGAATCTGCTGTCTGCTGCCTAAGCATGTAGGGCATCCGATTTATCAAGTGTGTTTAAATTCCTGTCCGTGTGTTGATGACTGCAATGCCACACCCAGCCTGCGGGGGCAGAGCTGAGTAAAAAAATCAACACACCAAAATAAACACAGGTCGCCACAAGGCCATTTTTTCAAAAGTTATAAAAATTGGCACAGATGTCTTTTAAGTTGTTTTAAGTCAATTGGAATGCATTATCATATGCGTGTTTTATACCCGAGTCCCCACAAGGATAGTAACACAAACACCCACCCACACACACACATACACACTGCAGTAGTTGTTATAACCTCTAGGTGATGTGTCTGCATACAATAGGTCACAAATGTGTGATGCACAAACCTAGAATTTGTTTACTTTTCTATATTACTGAAAAGCATATTAGTGCCCAGGATAGGTGCTGGCCAATCAGGAGGCGCAAACGCATGGCCCTAATCCGTCAGAGATATCCTGCATTCCATGCTTGTGTCCTGAACCATTACAATGGCTGCCATCTTTCTTCCTAGAGAGCTCGTGTCCAGGCTGCATCCCCTCCCTGAATCAGTTAAGTCCCTCCCATCACCCTGCACCCCTACCAGAATCTGCCAACCTCGCCCACCATCCACACCCCACTAAACTGCAGGCTGCATCCTGGATGCACAGTCCACCACTCAGTGCTGGAAATAGTAAAGGGACAAGATCTCTATACTATTTACAATCACAGCCACCTGTGTGTGTACTTTCTTTTTAAGGTAAATATGTGCACGTAAATCCCATGAAGCCTGCTCCCTGCAAACCAAAAAACAAAAATGCACAAAGGAGTAGCATGGAGCCTACATTGGCTCGGAATGGAAGTCCTTTAACAAGCAAGTCTGCCTGCAAATGCACATATTAATGACATATTAAAAAGGACATGTAGACGCCTGAGTAAGCACGTTGTCCCAATGGTGTCACTTATGAGTATAACCCTGCTGTGCTTATCTGCTACCACTAAAACTCCGATCCTTTGACTATAGTAATTCTACCATCCGTGCCGCTCCGCCGACACTGACAAGCTATGTCATACTGTGTCTCTCATCCTTATTACATAGTGAGGTGTCCTAGGCTAGCATAGTCGTCGCAAAACTCTGTACACCCTAGGCACTTTAACCCCAACTCCATAACCTGGGCGCTTGGCCACTTTCCGGACCATAACACATACTTGATATGCCCCCCATACCTGCACCTTCTTTATATCGATATATAGAATGGCCAGAGTGAGTTATTTCTTTGAGGCATAAAAGGCTGCATGTTTATTCCATTTCCACAGCAATCAGCGAATTCAAATCTACTTGATGATTGTCATCGCTACAAAACATACTTTAGCAAAATTGTTCATCTTGTGCAGCGACCAGCTGACTAAATCACAAATTCCTTGCTGCCCCCTTATTTCCAACAACTCTACTTTATTTGTTAGGCTAAAGCTCCCCACTCGGGAATGCCCTCGATCTGCTGGCCCTCAGAGGAGATCCTGGGCTAGGGAGTGCCGTTTATGATGGGAGAAGCTGAGCTCTCTTCCTTTCCTCAAGCCCCCTCACTGCTGGGCATCAGAGGGATGCTGATCACGGGAGGAGTGAAACCCCCTCCTGATTCTTACCAAGCTCATTGCATAGTCTTTACAGTCCAACTGGTCGCTTACATACCGCCCTGCAACTGCGACGGTTGTTGCTTGACAGGACAGTTTTTCTGAAGTCCAACTAAGGGCTAAGTAAAACCATTCAACTGAGGCAGTACAAGACTCCACTCTTACTTTGAGGTCCTATCACCTGAGTTCAGGGTAGCGTATACAGAGCAGTCAGGCTTATCCTACGAGAGAGGGTTGTAGAATCAGTACAAATGAAATTGCAATACACATATGGTCCAAAGAAACACTGCACACTATGGGCCTCATCACGAGTTGGGCGGTAACCCGGTGGTATTACCGCCGGCGGTATTAGCCCTACCACCAAACCCCCCGGCGCTATTAGCGCCAGATCACGGGTTTGGCGGTAATGGAATTCCCCATTCCCCACTGAGCCCATTCGGGAATGCCTCACTCCCCATTGGGCTCAATGGGGAATTTTCGCGCTCTTACCGCCAGCGGATTTCCTGCGATAATAGCGAGAATTTTCGGCGGATTTCCCCCCAGCTCAGAGCTGGTGGAGAAATCCGCCAAAGCCCTGCTTTGGCGGACCCTTAAATACAGCGGTTATAGCGCGACTGCCGGATTGAAGGGTTACAGCCAAACTCGTGATGAGGCCCTATGTATTGTAAAAAATAAAGGGTTTATTTAAATACAAGTACAACAAGGTAAATCCTGGGTGAATAAGTACTATCATAGATCACATAAACACATTATAAAAACACAAGAATATGCTTTAAAGCTCACAGAACAAAGCATAAACCTTATTTAAAAATATAACAATATTTCTAGGTAAATCAGACCTTTGTATACACATTCAGTATAGGGCACACCATTTCGTGGGGATTAAAAACATGAGTAACTTTCTGATTAAATTACATTAATACAAGGGTAGAAGACCCTGGCAGTTATACTGTGATTCTCAGTAAGAAATCACATAGTAAAAGAACTAGACAATATACTTTTCTGAATAGCGAAACACTTATTCTAGGAACAGTAAAAACCTATAACTCTGATTCAGGATAACTCAGTTACTCTAGGGGAGTTGGACCTTGGGCCGTACTTTTCAATTACACTTGCTTTTCAGTTCACTGAGTAAGGGAAGCAACTTATTTTAGGACAACACAGTTATGCCCAAGGTAAGTAAACTCTTTTCATGTAGTATTCAAATACAGTTGCGTTTCAGTTCACAGACTATGGGAAGCAATAACTCTAACTTGTTTTAGGATAACAGTTATAATCAAGATAAGTAAAATCTATATAGTTTTGTAAGGAGCTACCAGAAACCTAAAAGGTAAGTGGGCTAACAGCAAGTCAGGGGGAGCAAGACTCAATTGGGGACACTCATACAATTATCCTAACAGGAATAACACATTGAAACCAACAGCATTACTTTTGGGAAGAGGGGGACCCAATTCACAGGTGAGTATGTTAACCTTCTCTCTACTTTATGTTAGAATGACAAGACAGTTTGGACGGACAGTAAGACTTTATAATACTTATTAAAAAAGCACACAGCTTATTCAAGGTAAGTAAATCCTTTGTATACTTTTGAGAAAGGCAGAACATATCTAAGGTAAGATTATCCTTCTGTAACTATTCACTCTGAGAGTTTAAAGTTATCAACTAACTAATTTACAAGCAAGTACACTTGTCAACACTTGTTTTACTTTCAAGGTAAACCCCTTAAAGTATCCAGCCCTTCCCTATTCTATCGCATTAGTTCTCTGAGAGGCAGAAGAGGGACCCTAGTGGTCTAGGAGTCAGCTGTATGCAGGATGAGATAGGGCTCAGTTGCAGGCAAAGTTCATAGTTCCAGAGGAAGACTGTTCAAACAAGTAAGTATTTTACTTTAGAGTTAGTTGAGGGTCCAGGGACTTCAGAGAAGACACCCTAGTAGGAGTCCAGCAGGGGCCTGGGTGCACTGGACGAGAGGACTCCCAATTACAAAAACACCCCAAAACTACATAGGAACCACGAGAGACTTAAGTAAATACCCAAGCCAGCACAGTAGCTCAGCACAGACGATTTTGCAGCAGGAGGATTCAGGATCTGCAGCCAGAAACCTGGTCATGCAATTCCTTCATCAAGAAGGCAGAAGATAGGACACTGGATGGACTTTTTCATGAAAGATCACAGGGAAGGCTCTAGGCAAGGGTTTCCTCATGGCTGGATGCATCTCTGTGGATTTGGTGCCTTTTTTAGGAGCACACAGAAGACATAATATCGACGGTCAGATTCATCATTTGCAAGGTCCTGCACTCTGGTGAGGTGACTTTTCAGGCTCGACTCACGTCTTTTGAAGTCCAGCCGGATGCCCAGAAAGATTCAGCGAGATTCGGAATTGGCTTGACTTCCCACGGTATTGGAGTATTGCAGCCCTGAAAGGTCGCAGCATGACATGGTCTTCCTGAGTCAAGTGGGTCTCACCATGTTCTGGGTGAGGGGTCATAATTTTTAGAGTCCCCAGGTCAATTGGAAGGAAGGTGAACAGCAGGCTCTGGTTACACAACAGGCTCTCCAGTCATTGGAAGTAGTCTAAACCGCGAATTCCTCATCTTCCTATTCGGTTATGGTTTCAGTGGTCAACTCTCTCTTCACCTTCCAGGATCAGACATTCATGCAGGAACTCAGCCAATCAAACAGCTGTGCAAAATTCAAACCTGGGGGATTGGCTATCCTTTCAGGATAGTCAGCCTTCCAGTTAAAACTGGATTCTTGCACTCAGGCTGGAGGACAAAGGACTGTAGAGTTTTGGACTCCTCTCTCGCTTCCTGCCTGGGTGGGGAGTCTGCAGGACTCCCGCCAAAGAGAAAGATCACACAAAGGAATTGCCCACCATGGAGGTCAGGAGAAGGAACAAGAATGGACAAGAAATGCTAAAATGGTGAAAAAAGAATACAGTGGCTACTTTGATAAATTGGGCACCCATGGGTGCCTTCATCTGGGCTGCGGAAACAGCATACGGTAACGGTGCACCGCATCGGTAAAAAGGTTCACTGCCACCAGCCATTATAAGGTAAGTTTGTCATTGTAACATAAATGTTCCATTTAAAATCAGAAATGGGATCCTGTGTATCTCCCCAGCATTCCACATAAGGTGGGGTGTGCTGGTCTCACCTAATAACATGAAAAAGGGTTCCAAATATCCTTTCTACCCTTGGGAACTGTAGTGCTCACAAGGTTAGCCAGAGACAGTTAAAAGGGGAGCCCCTAGGGCAACCCAGCAACAACAGGCACTTACCGTCAAAAGTTGTCAAAGAGGATAACTTTTAAAAGACACTATGGAGAGTCTTAAAAAATGACACACATAAAAAGAATAAAAGACTTTGTGAGTGTGAAAAAAAGGTTCCCACTCACAGAGGTGTAAGGAAAAATAACCCACCAGTAAAGCAAAAGGTTCAGGGGTTGACCCAGGTTAGGAAGATTTATCATCATTATGAAAATCTTATAACATTGGTATATATACATTCCGTGTCCTTTCCGAACATCTTTCCATGTGGGGTGGGTGGGGGGGGAAATGTCTTCTTGAGGCAGGTCACATGGCGTATCAGCCTCCAAAGGGGGGGAATTGCTGCTGCCCCATAACAGCAAACTGCTTTGTATCCCCCATAGAGGACAAAAGACCCCTGGCTTGCAGCCACTACCTCTCACTCAGGGGCTGATTCATGGAATTATTTGCGCCGAAAAACGAGGATTTGTGCGCCATTCTACCCGCAAATCCCCATTTGTTAAACAGGGATTTGCGGGCAGAATGACGCACAAATCCCTGTTTTTCAGCACAAATAATTCCATGAATGACCCCTTCAGTCTTGTGTCCTTTTCCCGGGATTGCAGCCCTTTTTCGTGGATTGAGGCCCAGTTTTGCATTGTTCCGCCCACCGATTCCCTGGGCTGGGCCAAGGCTCGGTTAAACGTGTGCCTCCTTAAGGGGGGGCTTTTGCCAACTCGTCGTCACTGCCTTAACCTGGGCACATGCCCATTTCCTGGACCATAACTCATACTTCATTTGCCTCCCATACCTGCACCTTCTTTATAACGCTCTACAGAATTGTCAGAGTCAGTTGTTTCTTTGTGGCATTAAATGCTGCAGGTTTTTTCCATTCCCACAGGAATCCGCCAATGCAAAGCTACTTCCTGAATTGTCATCACCGCTAAACATACTTTGGCAAAATTGTTCATCTTGTGTGGCGACCAGCCGACTAAATCACAAATTCCTTTCCAACCAACTCCACTTTATTTGTTAGGCCAAACCTCCCTCAACCGCAAATGTCCTCGATCTGCCTGCCCTTGCAGGAGATCCTGGGCTGCAGGAGTGCTGTTTATGAAATGGGAAGCTGAGCTCTCTTCCTTCCCTCAAGACCTTTTGCTGCTGGGCCTCAGAGGGGGACTGATTCCAGGAGGAGCGAAAACCAATCCTGATTCTTACCAAGCTCATTTTATAGTATATACAGTCCAACTGGTTGTTTACATATTGCCATGCCACAGATGGATCGAGGCCTGTCTTTGGCTGCCCACCTTGCGATATCATAATTCCATTAATTTTGTGCTTACGTTCCAAAAGAAAAGATTCATGCCACTCTTTGGCAGGTGCATCCTGTCGCCTTTGTAATATTCTGGTGACTTTAAATGAATCATCCCGTGGCGGATCCGAGTGAACCATGCCATTTCTCCATTCACCTTCCTTCAAGACTTCTCGATCGCTGGATGTGACTCTGCCCCATCTACGTTTTCCTTGGTATAATCTCTGACCACATCATTTCCGTGTTTCCCAGGCGAGTGCCCAGACTTTGCTGGGCTCCCATCGTTTCTCTCAGCAAAATTCCTCTCCCCAGGCTTGCAAAATCATTGTCGCCGAGGGGAACAGGCAAGACGTCCCGTTTGGGGTACCTCTGTAATAGCCTCTCAACATGTTCTTCCAGCTGAGCCCATTTCATGCTGGAATTTCCCACCATTTGACCTTGAAGTGTCTTGTGCTCATTTGCTCCCTTTCTGTTGGAAACTAGGAATCAGGCAGCCTGCACCTGTCAGCAAAGTCTCTGATTAGCTCTCCACACAAACTTCAGCAGTCCTCCAGCATTCTCCCTCTCAACAGGGTCCCCTCCAGTTCAGCAAAGAGGATATTTTACTCTATTATTTTAACTGGCACGCCAGACTTCCCTCTTTCTTTGGACCCAGAAATATTGCATCTCAGCGCTTATTTTGTTTGCTTTTCTTGACTGGGAATGGCACAGGCTCCTATTAAACAATCTGTTGTTTTTCTAGCTGGCTTTATAATCAGATTGGGCGGTCCCAAGAGGACGAGGGGGGACAGCGTGAGTGTGTGATGCTGTGTGAGGACTAGGGGTGACAGGCCGTGAGTGAGAGGAGATGAAAGGAGCAGTGTCCTGTGGAGCTGCCCTTCAGTGCAATGCTGCATTGGCTCACAGGCAAACAACCGTACATACCCTCACTGTTTGACCTGGATAGAACTATTTCTTTAAGATGATGAAGCGATCAGGGAAGCCAAATGCCATTAGAAACCTATGAGAGTACTGACATGCTTACCTGCTCGGTGCAGTCTTTCCATCAAGGCTTTACGACACTCTTTTTAGTTTGTAGAATGCAGCAAAGATACCATTGATCTTTCTATTAATAACCACTCTTTATTCCGGAAGTTAACAATCTAAACTTTTTGAGTTTTTTTAGCCCTATATGGCAGGCATTTATTTGCCTTTTCACTGAAATCCCTTTATCTGCCTGGCGCAATGTGGAAACATTATGCCTTCTGGTTTAAGATGTAGTTGCGTACCTAGATCCTGTACATTTTATCCTTGTGTAGCCCACTATTTTCTTTCCTTAAATGTTTCTTAAGTCATTACATGGGCTTGTTCTGCAGTTGTTTTTGTCTTGATGTGTGAGGAGTGGCTTATGATTTGCCCAGCATACTCGTAAAAAAGCCCCTACATTTCCTGGCTCCTTTCACTTAATCACGAGCTATTGCCACCAGGAAACTACCCTGAACACACATTATTGCTTAGGTATTCAGGTATTAATCATCTAATGATATGAATTAAGAATTGTGAACAGCCGATTCCTGATACATACATCTCTGAAGCCCCCACACAAACATGTAAAAGAATCTGATGGAATCATTGATTTAAATGCTACATGCAGATAGGTGAGCCTATTGACCCCTTGGGCTACCCTTCTGAGAGTGCAGCATGTCAACCTCGGGTAAGATACAGAGAACTGAAATGAGGCAGTAATGAGTGATTTGGGGAGCCAGTACACTTTGTACTTTTTCATCAGTCATTGTCCCAGGGAACTCTAAAGGGTGCAACTTCACACGATATCTATGTTTCACAGGACACATATAATGGGTGGAGATGTGACTGAGTCTGACAGTGGTTTCTAGAGAGATGGTGGGTTCCCAATTATTGATCAAAAACCTTTAAATGTTTATGTAGTGTACACAATACAGACATTCTGCATGCAGACGGGATGCATTGTCTGACAAATATTCATAACCAGAGGTTCACAAATGTTCACAGAACAAAATATTGATGTAGAAAGAGGGGATTACTAGTTATCAGGTTGCATTGCCGTTAACAAATCCATTGACACTGACCAAGATCGAGACTGATCCTCAGCGTGCAACACGCAAAGTGTCTTTGCAAAGTGACACCATGCTCCATTCATCTCCTCTCCCAGCCAACAAAGCTACTAAGGAGGAACAGCTCTCAGATCATGTTTTGCAGGCTCTGGCATGCGTGGCTCATGTCATTCAGCAGCTGTGCACTATACATGGAAGACTTCAGGTACCACAATGCAATACAATGTTAACTTAAAAGCAGTGACGTGTTTAGGATTTTACACTTTACATTGGGCAAATTGGAATCTGTGCAAGCTGGCCTATAGGTTGCGCTACCTTCCAGACATAGACACACCCAGGAAGGGTCTGTGATAAAGTCACTTGCCTGAGAGCATTGTTAGGCACACACATGTACCTTGCAGGTATGCATAATGTGCAAAACGTTTAATTTACACAAAAAAGTGAACATGGTTTATGCTCGTCAAAGAAGCAGACATGATCCAGTCCATGTTTTAAATCTTTTAAAAATAGGTTTCCTTTGTGATTCAGTTTACTTAGGCATAGGTACGGACTGAGAATTAAATGTGGGGCTTTGAAAAGCAAATTGCCATTTGAAGTGCTTATGATCCAGACTTCAAAACTTAACCAAAGCAGAGATTTACAGAGACAAGGTTACTAGAACATTTTTTGTGGTTCAGCTGCAGCCATTTCAAACAAATGTTGTGAAAATTATGATTTTCAGGCCCTCTTGAAACGGGTCCACATCAATCATGAAGTCTCTCACACCGTGGCAAACTGGCCAGAAAAGTAACAGACAACACTGGCAGTATCGAGTATTGACTTTCAAGCTGAAAAGGTGCACAGCATCACAGAATGGGGCGCGAGGCAAGTTCGGCTCTGGTGGTCATCTGAGGAAACTCTACCAGTGAGAGTAGGTATGAGGCTTAAACTTGTGACAGGAGCCCTTGGCTGCCTGACAGTGGCAGCCAGCCCCTCTGGAGCCTGGTGTGGGCTTGCAGATCACTTCCCTTTGTGTTTTGTGTGGACTGCGCCACGTGCTTCAGTCGTCAGTGTCCTGGCCACTGGGGACACTTAGAGGCAGCACTGGAGGACAGCTGGCCAGAGGTGCAGGAGGAGCTAGTGCCGCGTTCTCTTCCTACCTTATATCTTCCTTTGAACCTCTTGTTTCTTTTCTCGCTGCCCTTTCCCCATAGTTTTGGTGCCTTCCTTTATACAGTTTACATATTATTTGTTTCATTTTCTATAACGTTGCAAATGTTACATCAAAAAGCATTCCTTAATCCTCATACTTTCTTCTCTTGACTTAGCATTCTCTTGCCCCACTTCCACTTTTCAGTGGTTCACATCTTGTGCAGAGTATCACTTCTGGCCCCTCCCTCTCAGAGTCACCAACATCATCTTCTGGGGGCCACGCCACTCTCTCACCATTCTACTCCCCCTTTTTGCTTCCTTTGCTTACCATCTTCCCTTTCCCTTTCGCCTCTCGCACGCCACCCTATTTTTGCAAAATGGCTTCTGTCACGCTGCATGGCCATGCCTTTGTTCGGTGTTGACTCTGACTAATGGAGCGTGACAGCTGTGTTTGCATTTAATTCACAGATAATTTCCACCTGTAACTGTGAACCAGTCAGCAATGAATCGCACAAACTGGCTGTAATTTTACTCTAAATGCACAGTCGTCAAGGACAGAGAACACACCCAGAGTGCCCACTTGACAATGCCTGTGGGGCCATGCTGCTGACACTTAAGCAAACCCACAGTGTCCACTCTGCATGGCCTGGTGCCACACCCAATAGACACTTTGTCAGGTGTGGGGCTGCCTTCAGTCCTACCCCAATAGTTTGTTCCTAACTGCAGTACACCCTGTTAATGGCTCTGGTATTCACTAAGCCATGCTTAGAGCTCAGAGGGCATGATTTAAAAACAATGTTGTAACATTGGGTGGCTGTCTTGAGCCACCTCTCCAATATTCACATAAAACATTAGATTAAAGCGCCCCTTTAGGGGAGATTTAATAACATAATGCAAATTAAACCCTGCAAACTAACGAATTGCCTTCTTCAAGACTTCCGTAATGTTGATGAAACTCCTCAAGGGCATCATTTCAAGTGTGTGCATGTGTGAGCTACCATCCCATATGTTCAGCAGCACTCTTTTTGTGCCTGATTTACAAAGCGTCTTTTAATGGGATTGCTCCATTGTAAAACGCTTCAAGCCCTTTCTTTCTAGAGCCAGAGATGTTAACAAGAGCCTAGCACTCTAACATTACATAGATCTCTTGTGCCTGTTGCAGTGTTAGGAAAGTGTCAGGTGTTGGGAAGCTAGCAATGTGCATGTTCCAAAACTTCATATATAAATATGCTGTGCTGTGCGCATCTAACATTGTGCTTCATGTGCCCTTAGTTCAAAAAGGAACTTTGAAGACTTGAAGCAGTGCAGCTCATGTGCATGAGGAAATATTTGTTTTTATGAACAAATGGTCATGATCACCACTCACAACAAAATAATTGGCAGATCATTTTACTCTGTGGTTTGTGTCTGCAGCAAATTCCCGGTTCAGAGGGTTGTAAAGTTTGTGAGATTTGTGGACAAGCAATGGTGGCTGAACACCCAATCTTTTTAGGACAAGCTATGCTCAGGCCATGAAAGCCCTTTGACCTGGAAAGTGGTAAAATGTTTACGCAAACTGAGCCTTCTGAAGTGAGACGCCAAATTGAAAGATGTTATACTCTGAACTGCTTTTCTCTTTCTTAATTTTCTTCTGTTTGCTTTTCTTCTTGCCTCTTGTTTAATACAGTGATGATATATGTAATTTAATACGTATTGCTATTTTAATTTTGATTTTGTAATTTTGTGAAAAGTTGAGTTCGTTGACTAAATACAATTTTTTTAAAAAGCAAAGTCCCCAAGGTGTGACCTCCCCGCCCCAGATTTTATGTGTCTCCTACCCCCTGGGCACACGCACTGCCCGTCTGTCTCCCCAAGAATCCTCAGATTGCCTTGTTTTCCAATTGTTCACTGCTGCCTGTGTAGAGTGACGTCCGTTGTGAGATTCCAGCTATGATTCTGCAGCAAGATCTCGTCATGCTCACCCTGTGCAAGAAATGGTTTGCTCCGCTCTGCTGCTCCTCGTGTGTTGCAATTGAGATGATGTATATGAAATGGCATTTATAACGCGCCTATACACAAGTGTTTCAAGGCGCGACGAGGCAAGGGAGGGGGAACAGAGGGAAGACAGAGGCAGCGATCCTACTATGCCGGGTAACATTGAGATCGCGCAAGTGCAGGGGGGAGGGGAAGGGGAAAAGTGCATGGGCAAAGGGGAGGGGACAGTGCAGTGCAAAGGATAACAGTCAAATTAATAAGACAATAATTAAAAGTGCAGACATCAGGTGTCAAGTGCTGGTAGGGGACTGTAGGGATACAGAAACAGCCCACAAGTTCAAGGGTTGCCAGGAGACAGTGCCAGTGTGCAACTGGTGGGGGGGACCTGGGCCCGAGATCAGAGGGTAGCCAGGTAACCAGTGCAGTTTCAGAATCAGCCAGGAGATCAGCAGGGAAGAGTAGGAGAGAAAGCAGAAGCAAAGAAGAAGGTCTTGAGGTGCTTCCTGAACCAGAGATAGTTCTCCTCAAGTTTCAGAGAGGCAGGAAGGCTGTTCCAGAGGGAGGCCCCAGCAGAAGAAAGAGATCTACCACCAACTCGCTGCTTGGAGAAGCGACTGACTTCAAGGAAGTTGGAGGAGGATGAGCGAAGAGTTCGAGAGGGCAGATATTTAGGAAGAGAGAGTTGAAGGTATTGAGGTCCCAGGCCCAGGAAGGCTTTGTGGACAATGCAGAGGGTTCTGAACTTAATCCTCACTGTCACTGGGAGCCAGTGAAGAAATTTCAGTCCTGGGGAGATACAATGCCTGGGCTTCAGGCCAAGGACAAATCTTGCAGTCCTGTTTAGGATGAGTTGCAGAGGGTGGATAGTAGAGGCAGGCAGATTTAGAAAGAGGTTGTTGCAGTAGTCCAGCCTAGGGAGAACCAGGACTCTGGAGATAGTGAGCTTCTGAGGGAAGGAGATGAAATGAAGAATACCTCTGAGGAGGTGCAGCTGGTAGTGTGACTTCTTAGAGACGTCAGAGATGTGAGGAGAGAAGGAAAGTGTGGAGTCAAAGATGACCCTGAGGTTTTTAGCCTGATAGGTGGGAGCAGGAAGAGGGCCAAGAGAGGCCTGCCAGAGAGCTACAGGAAAGGAGGGAGCAGGTGTGCCGATGAGAAGAATCTCGTTCTTACTGGCATTAAGGCAGAGATCATTGGCGGCACACCACTCTTGGATAGCAGATAGAAAGTCAGAGATGAGAGAAGGAGAAGAGGTGGCAGAAGGGTGTCTGAAAATGAGTTGAGTGTCATCTGCATAGCACTGAAAGTTGGGGCAGAGAGCGGCAATGCAGTGGGCAATGAGCGCCAAGTAGTGGTTGAACAGCTAGGGAAAGAGGTTAGACCCCTGGGGAACATCACAGGTAGAGCTAGAGATAGAGGAGAGGAAGGACCCAAGTTGGACCTTGGAGGGTCGATCAGAGAGAAAAGAGGTCAGCCAAGGCAGGGCCTGATCGGTGATACCCAGGTTATCACAGAGACGGTTGAGCAGGATGGCATGGTTGGCTGTGTCAAAGGCAGAAGAGAGATCAAGTAAGATGAGAACACAGGGAGTGTTGGAATCAAGGTTTGATGGCAGGTCTTCACGGATGTTGAGGAGAGCAGTTTCCATGCTTCTGGCAGCTCTGAAGCTAGACTGATGGTCATGAAGACAACCAACAGATTAATTGTGAAGATTAAGCCGGGAGATGGCCAGCTTTTCCAGGAGTTTGCCAAGGGAAGGAGTGATGGAGATTGGATGATAGTTAGCCGGGCAGGAAGGGTCGGCAGAGGGTTTCTTAAGAAGAGTGTGCACAAGGGAGTGCTTCAGAGGAGAGGGGAAGACTCCGGTGGTGAAGGATTGGTTACAGAAATCAGCCAGAGCAGGAGCGAGGGTGTCAATGTGGTCCTTAATGGTTTTGGAGGAACAGGGGTGAACCTATTTTGACGAGACTTTGATAGATCTGACCTGTCTAGAAACCTTGTCAAAGGAGAAGAGGGGAAAGGCAGAGTAGGAGGGGGGAGAGGTGGCCAAAGAAGGGCCAGAGGAAGAGCAGGGAGTAGAGGGAGGAGGGGGAGAGGAAGAGAGCGAAGACAGGATGCACTTCTTAGGGAAACCATGGAGAGGATCGGCTTTCTTTTCCTTACGCTCTGCAGGGATTCTGATCTCTGTCCCTGCAGAGCAGCTGTTGCAGCAGTCTCCAGTGCTTTCATATTGAACAGGCTTCCACTGTAGCCAGTTACCTGCACAAACCAGACCGCCAAACCTCTTCTCACTGCTGCAAGGACACTCAGATGGTCCCAGATCAAACTCTGATGTGATGCAGTCCATGCCAGGTGCTCTGGCAGACACGCTGTGACTTTGGCACACCTCTCCCCCACTTTTCTCGATCGACGGACAAGCCAGGCAGTCGCCCTGTGAGTTGATAACCCACCGGCACATGCACTGCTCCAGCCTCCTAATCCAATTCTGCAGCGATTAATCCAAGGAGGTTGAAAACAAACTGGTAACAACAAATAACATCTTCCTGCTGCAGGTCAAAACGTCTTCCTGCTGCGGGTCGCACGGCGGGTAAGCCTCCAAAGGGGGTAACTGCTGCTCCCCTGAACAGCAAACCCCCTTTTATCCCCATTGAGGACACAAGACCCCTGGCTTGCAGCCCCGCCCCCTCACCCAGTCTTTTGTCCTTTTCCCAAACTTGCAGCCCATTTTCGTGGGCATTCACGCCCACTCCCCACATTTTTGCAGGCTTGAGGCCCGGTTTCATAGGCTTCCACTCACTGATACCCTGGAGTGGGCCAAGGCATGGTTAAACGTGTGCCTCCTTGATGTGGGGGCTTTTGCCCCCCTCGTCGTCACTGCCATAGCGAAAAGGCCCACAGCCGCAAGAAACAGGGAAATGTCTCTGAAACGCTAGGTCCTTTTCCTGGAGTACCCTGCCACCAGGGTGCACCCGACTCCATGGGTCACCATGCTCATGGCCGAGCATAACTGCATTTCTGACTTCTGTTGGATTCTTAGAAGCATGTTCATGCTGTCTGGCCATGCCCTGGCATCTGCCTCGTGTGTGTTGGATTCAGGGCTACCTCTCCCGATGCTGAACTTGTTTTTCTAGTTTTTTTGATGTTCCTCTTGTTATCCTGGAATTGTATTTTGTATCATTATGATGCTTATCGAATCCACGTGTTCTAGGTTTTCTGTGGATTACTTTTGTGGTTTGGGTTGGGGAGTTGGTTGCTCTATTTCTGTATGACTCCTTTCAATTACTTGGCTGGTTGCTGGACACATTTTGCCCAACTTAGGTGCTGGATTGAAGATTTGTGGTAGCCTTCCTCGTGGGCATCTGGACATCTCCATGACACTAGGACACGAGTATCAATCCTCCTAAGTGCCCCTATACTACCTTCTTTAATAGATCACTTAACAACAGTATACATTAAAAATACCAGACCAGTCAATTAAATATAGCCTTGACACATCTAAATTTGTTAAACATTGGTTGTCTCACCTCTTATGCAAATTAATTTTGTATTTTCTTTGAATGCAACGTTCCTGTGAGGAATTCGACCATCTGCACGGTGAGGGTACGCTTGCCTGTGCTTTTTTAAAAATTTGTAATTAAATGAAATGATGGTAGACAGACCTGAGGAAAATGTGTGAGGCTAATCCACACCCATTTTCCTATGCTCACACCATGACAAAGGTATAGTACCGTGTACTCAGGGCTGGACAATGCTTACAACAACTGTCTGCCCCTTACATATTTAGTTGGAATGTGACAGCCAAGGAGTGCACAATGTCATCTCCTGGAAGGGGGAGGACCAACATTTCCTCTGCCATGTTCAGCATGATTAAATGACAAAGGGCATCATCACGAGTTGGGCAGTAGTCCTTAAATGTGGCAGTAACGCTATTACTGCTGCATTTAAGGCTCCACCCAATCACGAGTCTGGTAGCATTTACCCCCAGCTGTAAGCAGGGGGGTAAATGCGCCAACTTCCCACCCATTTTCTGGCCCAATTAGTGCAGCGCTATTAGTACTTGCTAATTGAGCCGAAAATGCCCCATTAGGTCCAATGTACCCAATGCGAAATGGGGAATACCCGTTACTTCCCAACCCTTGATCCGGTGCTAATAGCGTCGGACCAAGTGGTGCTAACGCTATTATCCGGAGCAGTATCCCGGTGGTATTACCACCCAACTCATGAAGATAAACGTATTGTCCCACAATAGAGCACTTCACATTTCTGTAGTCAATTGTTAAGGATAATATTGGATGGTATTAACTAATGAAACAATGTGCAGAGAAGTTTGTTTACAACTCTTACAGGATTCACAGGCAAGAAAGTATTATTAGGCAAACATGCTGCAATTTATAACGAGATGTTAAAAGCTTAATTAATATCTTGTCATGGACCTCCAGTAGATTAAAAATTGTGTATGAGATCATACATAAGTCAGGTCTTTAAGCAATTTACTCAATTATAGTCAATTTGGCATAATTCACCAGCATTACGAACCCAATAGAATTGGACACCTGGCAGGACTTTGTTATTTACGGTGAGTGAAATGGAACGTGATGACGTTGGACGCTGCAAATGTAGGATGTCATCCCACCGCTATTTATCAACACACAAGATGGCGGCCGAACTCGCACATGGAAAGCCATCCAGCATGTGGGTCTATCTGTACAGGACACCCCATCATGGATGTAATGGATTTATCCAAACTAACTCAGGTGATGACCTGGGGACCGACCCTTTGGCATGCTAAATTTAGTATTAAGTTCTTTTTTATTTTTATGTTGGGAATCTCACTATACTGAACTAAAAGTAGATATGCCTTATTTCAGACAGAATACACATCCCACAAAGGACCTTCGAAACAACTTACACTGAAACCAAGTGATTTTGACATAAAGATCGTAGAGTTGAGTTGTCACAAGCATATTAAACTAATGTAAATTGTACACTTATTAAAAGCAACCAAATTGTATCCAGAGATGCACAAGAGCTATATGTCCATCTTAGTAACTACAACTATTCAGGGATTGTAACAATATTAGGTGATGATCTCTAGATGAAGGAGGGAGAATCAGGACTAGTCGGCCAGTCAATTGTATGAACACAGCAATTCTTTATTGGTTGAGTCAAGCCAAATTTGCTCTATAATTTCAGCATACAGAGTATTTAGATATGTAACTCATGGGATCACTCAATGTGCTCGCGACACTGAGGTGAAGGAGGAATGTTTATAAACTCTTGAAGGGGTGTTATAGCAATGGTAATACTTCTACCAGCTGTAATTTATAGCACATACATGGCGGACAGTGCAGATGCACAACTTTCCTTAGCATTACCGCAAGGGTCACGCAAGGGTCATATGGATTTTGCTCTTGGTGTGCGGTGTTTGAGGGCCACACAATCGTAGATATTTGAAACAAGAATGCGATCACATTATGCATATTTTAAAACTATTGAATTTTGCACATTATTGATACACACACATATCTATTTTGTTTTTGTACATATATCATTTTTGCTTCTCTAGATTATGTTGTCTCATAATCAATATTCTTTCTTCTGCTCCGACCCTTGTGCTCCCTATTCCTCTAAAAACCTAAAGATGCAGCTATGGTATGTAATATTTACTCTTACCACTGTGCTGCATGTAACAGATTGGGGTTTTGCCCCATTGGTAAGCCTTGACAAGTACCAGCGGTCAAAACACGTGTTGGCTGTGGCTATGAACTGGCATTGAAACATATTTTGCAGAATTAAAACTCAATATGTTCACTGATAATCCGTCCACTGATGTTTGACTGAGAAGTCCCTTTTGTATATATCATGTGTGAATCAATTGTAGAGAACGCTCTAGGATAAGCGCAATCAACAGGGCACAAGCGTTACCATCTGTATTATTCATGAGGCGGGGGACAAGCCTCACTTTACCGGTGACAGTCGCCATCCAGAAACTCCATATTTATCCAAATCATGGATACACAATATTATGAATTAGTACCAAGCGCACTTGACCATTTCAGGGATTGCCCCTCCCTTTATACAGTACTTGTCCACATACATAACCCCGCTCTTATTTGAGCTCACATCACCCTGATTATTTTTATCAGCGATTAATATCGGGGCGTCTGACACCCGCGTGGATGGATTCGCCATAGCATGTGGCTCTCAAATAGGTTCTGTAGGCTTAGGAGCCATATTAGCCAACTCAGATTATTGACTATTTTAATGTTTTTTTGTAGTGAATAGCACAGTCCGAGCAACACATTATTGTGATCTATTTCCATAGATGTCAATTGTATTATCTCCGTTTCAGTTGTCTCTCTTGGTGGTGTATTTTCAGGGGTGTTGCTAGGTCTGGAAAATATCATGAACTAAGTTCATGTCGGGACTGTCGGGGCTCAGGGCTAGCTAGCCTTTTGGTTGTAGCCCCTGAGCTTCTATCTGGGGCTACAGCCAAAAGACCCAGGGCTATAGCCCCCTCAGCCCCCCCTCGCTCCCCCAGCAACGCCTTTGTGTGTTTGTAACCAGTCTTGGGAGAGTTTCTGCTTCAAAGTAATTGTTATCTTTCCCCTCCAAACACTAGAACGTGTTTGCCCGCCGGCCTCTACAGGCGTGTTACTTCTATCAGATGTATGCGTACCTTTTTATGGATGTGCTTCCTTTTGTCCAGGGCGGAGTTTGCAAGAAGCAGACCTTATTTTCTTTCGAGCTGGCCTGTTTTCCTTTAAACAGTAGATGACTTGGCTTTCTTTGGTCAGATTTGCCCAGAGCCACTAATTAGCAGGTTATTGCAACAGCAAATTGATACTTCATTTCTTCCCCACTGCAGGATTCAAAACGTCTTACAAGCCAACGAGCTGCCGAACTGCCAAAAGGCACCACACTTGTGAAATCACTTGCTGAAAGCACACAGGCAAAAGCGCGCGATGCTGTCGTTATAGACCACAAGTGCAGTTGGCACTAATCAAGTCCACAGCAGCATAATCCAAGTAACAGCATAAGGGCTGCTGCGTGTCCTGCCAAACTTCACCACACTTGTGAAATCACTTGCTGAAAGTGCGTGCGCATGCAAGCGCTTTTCACTGCTGTCTTTATAGACCACGAGTGCAGCAGGAACCAATCAAGTCCACAGCAGAAGAATCCAAGTACCAGTGTAGGGGCTGCAGCATGTTCTGCCAAACTACACCAGACTTGTGAAATCACTTGCTGAATGCATGCCTGCAAAAGTGCAGTGCTGCTGTCGTTATAAACCAAGAGTGCAGCTGGAACTAATCAAGTTGACAGCTGCAATAAACCAACAGTGCAGCTGGAACTAATCAAGTCGACAGCTGCATATTCCAAGTAACAGCATAGGGGCTGCAGCATTGTTGGAATTGAAATAATATTATGCCTCCTATCGCAGTAATTGAATGTGTATTGGCCTACGCCAAGTTGTCTAATATATCATGTAAATAGACTCCGCGGCAAGGTCTTGACCTTAACGAAAAGTAATGTAAGTCGCCATCTTGGATTTAGCCGCCATTTTAGGTTCTCTTGTAATGTGGAAGTCACCCTGAACATCAAAATGGAGGCTGAATGACATTCTGAGTGAGATTCTGGCCGTTGTGACCTCCGCACACACGAATAATTAATATGCCTGCAGGCCACTTGTCGGGGTCACGAACTGAGACCTTGTCCTATCACTGACCTATGTGTAAATGAACAACTGTATCAGCTGAACTGCATACATTATAGGATTGACCTGACAAGGAACCCTAGGCCTTATCCCAAGAATGGTTAACCCGTGAGGGGGTTGGCCAAGGGCTGGATAAAGGATATAAAAGCCCAAGTATTCCAATGTACGGTCTCTCTACTAATGCATCGAACCCTTGTTGAAGTTCGTTACGTTACTCTGAGAGCCGAATAGCTATCGTTTGTCAATTGATTTTGGTAACTGTTGTAGCTTTTAAATAAAGCACTTGTATGTCCTTTGTAACCTGTGTTGGTGTGTTTCTTTTGGGCTTCCCACCCTGATATCAATTTTTATGTTTTCACAGTTGGCGCCCGAATAGGGACCCTCAAGATTGATGCCGGATCATTGAAGGTTGACGCAGACTATCGAACCGGGATCGGACGGTGTGATTCTGCGGGCCTGACTGAACGAGATGCGATACCTCGGCAGCGCTGCACGATCCGATCCTTGGACGATAGTCATGTGGTCTGACACGGCATCTTGACGAGGGTCCATTTTTGAGGCGGGCAGATTTGTCGAAACCACCAAACACAAGGTAAAATTCGTTAGGTAAGTTCTTTGATAAACCGTACGGTCCTCCTTAGGTTTGGTCAGGTGCAGTCGTGACCCGGCTTTTAATTTAACCCCGACAATTTGAATTTGGCGTATTGTATCTGCAGACACAATTATTGACCAGGTAACACCAATTTTTTGTGAAATGCCTGGGAAATTGTCTAGCTGCTTTAGGGCTCTGTTCCGCAGTGATCGACAATCTTTGGAATTTAGCCGCCCGGCACCACAGGAGGGGTCGCAGGCATGTACTATGTACTGTAAGTATGGCATTGGAAGTATAGTATTTAATGATATTTGGCACAGACAGACCAGACATGCCTCCGAATTTCAGTGGCCAATCAATGGTAGTTTTGAGATCCCCCGTATTGAATACCTAGAATCGGTCTTGCTAAAAAAGAAGGCTAGACCTGCAGCCTTTGATGTTTTACAGAATTGGAAAAAAGAAGCGTTACAGCAGATTAAAAGTAGGGATAAACATGCACGCTGTCATAAAACAAATGCCAAAAAAGCGTTGTTATATGGTAAAGAAAAAAATTCAGAATCAGTTAAAAATATGTATAGGGCTCTTTCACTTGGAATCCAGAAAATTTACCCCTCTAAAGATTTTCATGTTTCTGAAGAATTTATTGAAAAATTGTTAAACGAACGCAGGCCTGGTGCCTCTGCGCCACCTCCGTATGATCCTTTCTTGGGCGCTATGGCCATTCCTGCTGTTGTTCCTGCTGTTATTCCTGTTCCCCCTGTACAACCTATTGTTCCTATTCCTCTAGTTGTTGTTCCTCCACCTATCGCACCGCCCCTTCCTCCTGCGCCGATAGTTGCACCTTTATTAAATTTACCTGCACCTCCGCTCCCGAGTGGTCCCGTATTGACTGAAGTTGATCAAGGTGCAGGATCAAAGATCGTCACTCGTAATACTGTTTCTGCAGATAAGAAACAGGAATTGTTTGCATGGGCTAAGCACTGTATGGAGAAAGGTGATCAAGCTAATGTTTTTTCCACATTATCTAATTTGAACAGTTTTCCCGAGAAAAATGTTTTTATCGAAGGCTTGGGGACTCATTTATGTGTGATGTGGGGTAGATTACAAAATTCGGATCTTCCACAAGGGGTGAGAGATCTAAATGCTTCGGCACTTTCGAGGGACACAGAGCAGAAAATATATGGTCATGTTGAAAGATTGTTTGAGTATAGGAAGGACTTTGAAAAGTCACAAGATGAGGATGACGAAGACGATAGTATGTATGTACAGAAACGGTTCCTTCCGTGTCGTAGATCGGCACCTGAGGAAGTACGAATTTGTACCAAAGATGCGATTCGATGGATCTCAGATTCATCGATTCCGCCAGATGAAGTGTATGACACGTATAGTCAGTATACAGTAGAAATGCAATGAAAGGTAATTCAGGTAATGGTACAGTACCTGCAAGAAGAATGTGTAAGAAAGAAGGTTAGTTGCCCCATAGAATTGTTGGGGATTTGTAAAAGGGCTTTTTCACCCGACACTTCTTCGGCTGCCTTAGCGCTCGACCTGGCTCTGTTGCTTAGTAAGCGGCCGGAGGTACCTATATCTCAGTTGCCTATGAGAGAGGTTCCTCCGACCTTTGTCCTAAAGGTTGAGATTCCCGCCAACGCTGGGACTGGTGCACCCGCTGTGGATATCCCTGCACATTATGTATCGCAATTCGTTCATGTCCCGTTTTCACGACAGGAAGTGAACACTATTAGACAATCAGTTCCCGATATCAGGAAAAACCCGACGGGGTTTTACAAAGAGATAGAGTCCGTCTTGCAGTCCTCTGTGTTCACCTTAAGTGATATTGACTTGCTATTCCCTGTACTCCTACCCGTAGATGTATGGAAGCAGGTTCGGACAATAGATGATGCGCCAGCATTGGGAGATACGTGGGATAATATGATTAGGAATGATGGGGACAGACCAGCAGGTGAGAAACCACCACAGGTAATACTTACTTTGCCTGATAGAATTGTCGCAAAATTAAAAACTATAATTCCAGAGAAAATAATTATTTGGGACAAGCTTACGGCCTGTGTTCAAGGGAAAACTGAAGGCGCCACCAAATTCTTTAACAGATTCAAGCAGGTATTTTCTGACTTCAGTGGGCAGGATTTGGGTACAGAGTCTGGGAAAAGGTTGTTTGTGGACAGATTTGTACGTGCATTGTTGCCCGACATCCAGTCACTGATTATGTCCTCTGAGAGAGCTTGGCAGGCAAAATCTCAGTCTGAGGTTTTGCACATGGCTCAGTATTATGAGAATCGTGTTAATAACGAGAAGGAGAAAATAGAAAAGAAGAAAGGAGATTTGAAAACCAAAGTATTATTACAACAAATTGTTAGAAACCCCAGAGGAGGCACGACACAGACCAGAGGTCAGTATGTCCCAAAAGGAAATGCTCCTTTGGGTTCTGTGAATATTAATCAATGTGCTTATTGCCGCCAGGAAGGTCATTGGCGAGCACAGTGCCCCGTCCTTCGACAAAGGTCAAACAGTGCGTTTGGGAGTATGGGTAGACGACCTAGGGGCCGCCCTGGAGCAGGGGGCCCTGATAGAGGTCAGTTTTTGCAAGATCCTCAGCAACCTTTTTCACAGGAAAATCAGACCTCGAGTGTGGACTCGAGGAACATATTTGATCACCCTTCTGCTGCCTACCTTTCTGAAGAGCTTCCTTCCGACGATACTCTATTTCATTAGGACTGCCCGAAGCAGGGTTTGGAACCTTCACCTATTCCCGTTAATCAGAGAGGCCCCTACGTTGAATTATTAGTGGGGAATAGGAAACACCCGTTTTTGATAGACACTGGAGCACAGAAGTGCTCCATTGATCATTCTCGGGTTCCAAACATTCCACTGTCAGGGCAAACAAATGTTTCCGTAGAGTTTTCTGGTATACCAATTGTCTGTCCGGTTTCTTCACTGGTGTCTGTTTCTTTGGGTCCCTTTACGGACCATTGCCCTTTTCTTCTGACTTCGAACTGTGGAGAGAATTTGCTGGGGTTGAATTTGTTAAAGAAATTGAATGCAGTAATTCATTGTTCCTCTGATGGAGTACGGCTGACGGTTTCACCACAGCAACTTCCTAATTCTCAGTTTCTGATTCAACCTTTACCTCCTGAGTTTAGCATTGTCCGGGAATGTTTATGGGCGGTTGACGACAATGATGTTGGGGTATTACAGATTGAGCCCGTCAAGATAGTTTTGAAACATGGAGTTAAACTACCACGCATTCCGCAGTATAAAATATCAGTTGAGGGCGAGCGTGCTTTGAAATGCATTGTCTCCGATTTTGTGCATCGTGGGGTGATCGAGGAGATTACAGGTAGTTTGTGTAACAGCCCGATCTTTCCTGTATATAAGAAAGGCGACAATGCAATCCCATACCGGTTCATAATTGATCTTCGTGCTATTAACAGAGTTGTCGCCCCACAATTCCCAATCGTGCCTGATGTAACGACGATATTGGCAATGATCCCTGCTACAGCTACGCACTTCAGCGTTGTGGATTTAAAAAATGCTTTCTTTAGCATTCCTATATACAAGGAGAGTAGATATCTGTTTGCGTTCACCTTGGGGGGACGCTCATTTACATTTACCTGGGCATCTCAAGGGTATACTGAAAGTCCAAGCATTTATAGTAGAGCTTTGAAAGAGCAGCTCGACACCCTTGAATTGCCACCTACTTGTACACTGATTCAATATGTTGATGATTTGCTTTTGGCTGCAGACTCTGAAAGTGCTTGTAAAGAAGGCACTGTACTGTTGCTTGTTCATCTAGCTAAAAATGGTCATAAAGCTTCGCTCAAAAAATGTCAATATTGTTGTCAGGAGGTCGCCTATTTAGGCTACCTCCTGTCAAAGGAGGGGAGAAGATTGACACCTGAAAGAATAAAACACATTTCTGGCATGTCTGTTCCAAATACACAGAAGGAAGTCAGAGCCTTAATAGGTATGGCTTCTTACTGTAGGTTGTGGATCCCAAACTTTTCGCTAGTGATAAAACCGATGTTGGCTTTGACGAAGAAGGGCATTTCTCGGCCACTGCCATGGAAATCGGAACATCAACGATGATTTGAGCTTCTCAAAACCGCGTTATGCTCTGCACCGGTTCTGGGTTCTCCAAATTATGACAAGGCCTTTGTGTTGTTTGTGCATGAATGTGATTTATGTGCTTTGGCTGTGTTAACACAGGAACACAGAGGGAAGAATAGGCCGTGCGGCTACTACTTCTCCGCCCTTGATCCTGTCGCATGCGCTTTGCCAAGATGTTTGCGAGCTGTCGCTGCTGCTGCCGCGTCTGTAAAACAGAGTGAGGGAATGGTCCTAGGCCATGATTTGATTTTGATGGTACCTCACTCTGTAGATATCCTATTGAACAAAACCCAAACGCAACACCTCACCTCTGCACAGTTAACAAGGTATGAATTAATTCTGTTTGCCCCTCACATTCAAATTAAGAGGTGTTGTGTTCTTAATCCGGCTGAACTCTTACCTTTCCCGCAAAACACTGTTTGCGGTGACGAAGAATTACATGACTGTCTGTATACCACTGAACAAGAAACGAAGGGCAGGATAGATCTTATAGATACTCCTTTGGACAATGCAGAAGGGGAGCTGTTTTGTGATGACTCCTGCTTCAAACTTTCAGATGGTACATCTACAGCTGCTTACGCAGTTACTACATTGAGTAAAGTTGTTGAAACTAAGAGAATTTCGCATACCTCCGCGCAGGCCGCAGAGATTATAGCATTGACCCGAGCTTGTGAAATCTCCGAAGGGCGTATAGTAAATATATATACTGATAGCCAGTACGCTTTTGGGGTGGCTCACAACTTTGGGAGGCTCTGGTCGGAGAGAGGGTTCCTGACCTCACATGGGACCAAGATTCAGCATGGCCCCTTGATAGTGCAATTGCTCTCGGCACTCTCGCTCCCTAGGCAGTTAGCGATCATGAAATGTGCAGCACATCGTAAGGGCATAGATGATGTGGGAAAAGGGAACGCTTTTGCGGACCTGATAGCCAGGCAAACGGCCACAGACCTTAGCACGGACATGTATGCTTTGAGGGAAATGAAAGATGCTTATATAATGGATGAAGGTATTGGGTCTGTGCGAGATATTCAAACTGATGCTACAGTAGAAGAATCTAAAAGGTGGGCCGAAGGAATGGGGAAACTTGATGATGATGGGTGTTGGGTGGATACAACTGAAGGAAAATGGTTCTCCCTGATTCATATGTACTGGCAATGGTTACGATGGCACACGGTCCTACACATGTGTGTGCTCAGCAGATCACGAAAATGTTAGAACAAGTTTGGGTGAATAACAAGATTCTGGAGACTGCAAAACGTCATGTTCGGAACTGCATGATCTGCTTACAGCACAATGTGGGTGAGGGGACAGTAACTCCAAGGGGAAGCTTTGGGCCCCCTTCTGTTCCCTTCGAGGTCATTCACTTTGATTTTATTGAGATGGAACGGTGTAACAATCTGAAATATGTTCTTGTAATTATTTGTGCCTTTAGTAAATGGGTCGAGGCTTTCCCAGTTAAAGATGCTACCGCCATGACCACTGCAAAGATTATGGTAAAAGAATTCTTTCCTCGATTTGTGCTCCCAAGGGTAATTTGGTCGGACAATGGTCCTCATTTTGTTGCAGCAGTAATTTTGCAGATATGCACAGCATTACATATTGAGAAACGATTTCACTCAGCTAGACATCCTCAAAGTGCTGGGTTGGTGGAAGACATAATGGTATCTTAAAGAATAAACTTGCAAAAACATGTGCCGATACCAAACTGAAATGGCCAGATGCCTTACCTATTGTATTATTGGCTATGCGTACCACCGCTCAAACTAAGACTGGGCTTTCTCCATTTGAGGTAGTGATGGGGAGACCTGCTAACATTTGGGGTCTCCCAAAACCTAAAGCCCTGAGAGAGGTGGAAAATGTATTGCTTATAGACTACTGTAACCAGTTAACTAAAAACCTGTATTTCATTTATCACCAGGTGCATTCAGCTTTACCTGTACGGTTCACGGGCCCAGGACACGATATACAGCCTGGAAGTTGGGTCCTAGTGAAGGCCTACGAAAGGTCTTCCTGTCTCGCTCCTCGTTGGAAGGGACCCTACCAGGTGCTGTTGATCACCCGGACAGCAGTGCGGGTGGCTGGGAAGAAACACTGGATCCACGCGACGCATGTCAAGAAACTTCCTCACCCGATGCCACACGTTACAGAAGAAGCAAATCCCCTCGCTGATGCTACAGTCCCTGATCTTGGAGTAGCAAACAGCGCTGTGAGTGCGTCGGAGAATTTCTCTGAGCCCGTGGAGCTTGGGGAACAGTCCATTTCGTCTCCGCACTCTCTTGAAAAATCACTTCCGAAAACTCTGTTTCAAGCTCTGCGACTTCCGTCGCCTCCGATACGTCGCTTCCCTCAGGAAGTGACGACACCTTATTTTAGGATCAAACAATCTTGGGTACCACCAGGTACAATCTTCGACAAAGAAAATAGAACTACGGCATGGGTTTTTCCGTGCTTTTGGGAAAAGAGAAGTGATTGAAAGCTTTCTTTTGCATAAGGAAGTTTCTGTTGAACAACAGGAAGAAAAAGGGATTCTGCTGGCTAGGGTTGGGAAGGACTAAGAAATCGCGCGACCGTAGCGTCGCCAGCAACGAACATTGGGGTCGTCGATTGAGGAACTACAATGCCTGCCACCTCCACTGCTGCTCCCCGCACTGGACTTGTGAATAAGGGGGTGACCAACTTGGACAATGAACAATGTGCCTGGGCCCCGAAAACGTATTGCTGTGTTTTGATAATGATAATTGTTATTTTTGCAATTACTGCTGTAGGACTCTGGTACTTCGAAGAAATCTATCCTCTAAAACCTTTACTACCGACCGAGATTGTACCAACTGCTTTGACTCCCTCTGTACACCTTCACACTCTGTCCCCTAGAGACTCCCAACATAGACAAAAGTATCATAATAACACTCTAATGATAGTAATGAATGCAACGCATGCCACTTTTAATAAGAGTAATTGCTGGATCTGCACTCATTTACCGCAACATGGGAACAAGGGACTAGGATGGTATATTCACCCTTTACCTTTGACGACTGCTTGCTATGCCTCTCTTAGAGCACTATTCTTTGGCCGTTGGAACGATAGCATCTCAGGGAACTTTGATGGAACTAATTTGAATGATTTCGAGAAACGTGAATTAACTCCCCTGGGATGCTCGCTTTTTGCAAATAGAAGTAAACCTAATGTCGCTTCTATTAGGCCGTCTGATAAACTGTCTCTTCCTTTTCAAACTTTAATTTCCTTTAAAATGGCTCTGATAGGCAATAAGGACGCCGTGCCTCCTTCTTACTCTATAAATCATAGTCCTGATTCAGTCCCCTTTTGTGTACAAAGAAATGGCACTCGGCCAATGGGAGATTTTGAAGGTTGTATGAACATTGTAAATTTGACTGGAGAAAACAGGCCTCTGTATGTAGGGGGGCCTGTTTATTTTGTTTGTGGTAGTTTAGCATTTCCCTGGTTGCCCAAGGATTGGCAGGGAACCTGTTATTTAGGAATCATGTTACCCGGGGTATTTGTAGCTAGTACATTGGAGGTTTCTAAGGCTCGCCCACGGGGGGACAAGAACGGAGATACCCCTGGGTAAGTATTGGGAGATATAGCAAAAGCAGTTGTGCCCTTTTGGGGACAAATAACAAACTCTGAGAACATTAGGGGATTAGCAAGGGTACTGGAGAGAGCGATCAACCGGACCACGGACATACTCTACAATATGACACTAGAACAAAAAGCAATAAGATTGGTAGCACTCCAAAATCGGATGGCATTAGATGTCATTCTGCCAGAACAAGGGGAGTATGCAAATTAGTGGGGTCCGCTTGCTGTGTTTTCGTACCAGATTCCTCGCCGACAATTTTTAAAGCAATACAGAACTTGCATATTCTTAGTTCTGAAGTACATATCCCTGTAGGAGATTGGAATTTAGCACCTGGTTCTGGGATTCTTTACGATCTTGGGGTTGGAAGGTGCTTTCTGTTATTCTGGTTATTTTGGGGATCCTGCTATTCCTTTGTTGTTGTTTTCAATGTCTTCCGAGTATATGTGGAATGCTAGGGGGATGTTGTGCCCAAGCAGTGAGCACAATAGGGCATAGCATGTATGCCCAGGTACAGCATCCAAAGAGTTTGTGTTACAAGAGGTTCTGATGAACGACCTAATGGCTATAGATATTACAGACAATGATTCGGGATGTACGGATGACAATACATGGAGTTATTTGCAAAAGTATTAGAAATGATATTAGCACTTGGCATAGGCCAAAAAGAGGGTCTGTTGGAATTGAAATAATATTATGCCTCCTATCGCAGTAATTGAATGTGTATTGGCCTACGCCAAGTTGTCTAAAATATCATGTAAATAGACTCCGCGGCAAGGTCTTGACCTTAACGAAAAGTAATGTAAGTCGCCATCTTGGATTTAGCCGCCATTTTAGGTTCTCTTGTAATGTGGAAGTCACCCTGAACATCAAAATGGAGGCTGAATGACATTCTGAGTGGGATTCTGGCCGTTGTGACCTCCGCACACACGAATAATTAATATGCCTGCAGGCCACTTGTCGGGGTCACGAACTGAGACCTTGTCCTATCACTGACCTATGTGTAAATGAACAACTGTATCAGCTGAACTGCATACATTATAGGATTGACCTGGCAAGGAACCCTAGGCCTGATCCCAAGAATGGTTAACCCGCGAGGGGGTTGGCCAAGGGCTGGATAAAGGATATAAAAGCCCAAGTATTCCAATGTACGGTCTCTCTACTAATGCATCGAACCCTCGTTGAAATTCGTTACGTTACTCTGAGAGCCGAATAGCTATCCGTTTGTCAATTGATTTTGGTAACTGTTGTAGCTTTTAAATAAAGCACTTGTATGTCCTTTGTAACCTGTGTTTGTGTGTTTCTTTTGGGCTTCCCAGCCTCATATCAACTTTTATGTTTTCACAGCATGTCCTGCCAAACTGCACCCCACTTGTGAAATCACTTGCTGAAAGTGTGCACGCAAATACATTTCCTTGCTGTCTTCATAGACGTCTTTATAGACCATGAGTGCAGCACGAACCAATCAAGTCCACAGCAGCAGAATCCAAGTAACAGTGTAGGGGCTTCAGCATGTCTTGTTAAACTGCAACACACTTATGGAATCCCTTGCTGAAAGCACACACACAAAAATGCAGCACTGCTGTCGTTATAGACCACGAGTGCAGCAGGAACCAATGAAGTCCACAGCAGCAGAATCCAAGTAACAGCGTAGGGTCTGCAGCATGTCCTGCTAAACTGCAACACATTTATGAAATCAATTGCTTAAAGCGTGCATCCAAAAGTGCAGTTCTGCTGTTGTTATAGACCACAAGTGTAGCTGGAACTAATCAAGTCCACAGCAGCATAATCCAAGTAACAGCATAGGGGCATCTGCGTGTCGTGCCAAACTGCACCACACTTGTAAAATCACTTGCTGAAAGTGCACACACAAACGCATTTCACTGCTGTCTTTCTAGACCATGAGTGCAGCACGAACCAATCAAGTCCACAGCAGCAGAATCCAAGTAACAGTGTAGGGGCTTCAGCATGTCCTGTTAAACTACAACACACTTATGAAATCACTTGCTGAAAGCACGCACACAAAAATGCAGTGCTGCTGTTGTTATAGACCACGAGTGCAGCTGGAACTAATCAAGTCCACAGCAGCAGAATACAAGTAACAGCGTAGGGGCTTCAGCATGTCCTGTTAAACTACAACACACTTATGAAATCACTTGCTGAAAGCACGCACACAAAAATGCAGTGCTGCTGTTGTTATAGACCACGAGTGCAGCTGGAACTAATCAAGTCCACAGCAGCAGAATACAAGTAGTAGCGTAGGGGCTTCAGCATGTCCTGTTAAACTACAACACACTTATGAAATCACTTGCTGAAAGCACGCACACAAAAATGCAGTGCTGCTGTTAGACCACGAGTGCAGCTGGAACTAATCAAGTCCACAGCAGCAGAATACAAGTAATAGCGTAGGGGCTGCAGCATGTCCTGCTAAACTGCAACACACTTATTAAATCACTTGCTGAAAGCATGCACACAAAAATGCAGTGCTGCTGTTGTTATAGACCACGAGTGCAGCTGGAACTAATCAAGTGCACAGCAGCAGAATACAAGTAATAGCGTAGGGGCTGCAGCATGTCCTGCTAAACTGCAACACACTTATTAAATCACTTGCTGGAAGCACGCACACAAAAATGCAGTGCTGCTGTTGTTATAGACCACGAGTGCAGCTGGAACTAATCAAGTCCACAGCAGCAGAATACAAGTAATAGCGTAGGGGCTGCAGCGTGTCCTGCTAAACTGCAACACACTTATTAAATCACTTGCTGAAAGCGCAAATGCAAAAGCGCGTCACTGCTGTCGTTATAGACCATGAGTTCAGCAGGAACCAATCAAGTTCACTGCAGCAGAATCCAAGTAACCGCGTATGGGCTGCAGCATGTCCTGCTAAACTGCTCCACACTTATTAAATCCACTTGCTGAAAGCGTGCCCGCAAAAGTGCAGTACTGCTGTTGTTGTAGACCAAGAGTGCAGCTGGAACTAATCAAGTCCACTGCTGCATAATCCAAGTAACAGCATAGGGGCTGCAGCATGTCCTGCCAAACTGCACCACACTTGTGAAATCACTTGCTGAAAGGGCACACGCAAACGCGTTTTCCTTGCTGTCTTTATAGACACTGAGTGCAGCACGAATCAATCAGGTCCACAGCAGCAGAATCCAAGTAACAATGTAGGGGTTTCAGCATGTTCTGTTAAACTGAAACACACTTATAAAATCACTTGCTGAAAGCACACAAACAAAAATGCAACACTGCTGTCATTATAAACCACGAGTGCAGCAGGAACCAATGAAGTCCACAGCAGCATAATCCAAGTAACAGCATAGGGGCTGCAGCATGTCCTGCTAAACTGCAACACACTTATGAAATAATTTGCTGAAAGTGCAAATGCAAAAGTGATGTGCTGTTGTCTTCATAGACCATGAGTGCAGCAGGAACCAATCAAGTCCACAGCAGCAGAATCCAAGTAACAGCGTAGGGGCTGCAGCATGTCCTGCTAAACTGCAACACACTTATGAAATCAATTGCTGAAAGCGTGCTTGCAAAAGTGTAGTTCTGCTGTCGTTATAGACCACAAGTGCAGCTGGAACTAATCAAGTGCCCAGTAGTAGAATCCAAGTAATAGCGTAGGGGCTGCAGCGTGTCCTGCCAAACTAAAACAAACTTCTGAATCACTTCCTGAAAGATCATGCACAAAAGCATGGCACTGCTGTGTTTATAGGCCAGGAGTACATCCAGGCAACACACAATTCAATAAAGGCCAGATGTATGTTTGTCCCTGTATGTTTGTCTGATGCAGTCACTTTGAGCGTTAGGGCCATTTTTATCAGCTAACATATCATGCAGTGGATGGGAAGCATAGTATCTCTTACACCAAAAAACAGAACCAACTCAGGAAGATGGCAAAGTCGTTTTACTATTTTATTATCAATTGCCTAAAACAGGGAGTTACACAGACTTCAACAGACATCGCGCAGCATTTTCTCGAAGCATTAAATAAAAAATCATACTTATATAGCAAAAAGGTGTCATACGTGACATCATACTACGTGGCAAATAAGAAAAACCTACCCGGGTTGTGATAAGCTCAAGGGCAACATCTAAGTATAGTTTCTGTAAGGGGTAGGGTAGTGATTGGGTCTCTACAGTCAGGTGGGCAACTCATGCCCACCCCGAGTGTAAGTCATCTTATACACTTATTAGATACACAGTACATCATTGGCTTTCAATCTATGAGGCCCTTTGCTATATGGCCCTCTACAATTGGTTGGCAAACTCGTGTCCTTCTGGAACATTTGGCTCACTAGTAACATGTAAGCTCATACCCAGGTGCCAGGAGGTGGACGTGACGTTATCTCCCCACCCAATGAGCCCATCATCTCTCATCACCCATGCCTTCTGCCATGAAGATTGTCTTTGAACTTGGCCTTGCAAAGTATCCTTGCTTCTGAGAACATACGGTAGTGTGAGCAAGTGTTATCTTAGTTCTGGAACTGCATGCTCAACTCTTTTTGCAGCATTTAAATGAATACAACTTGACACTCGTAGTGCCTCATTACAAGTTAGCCGGTTCGGATTTAACGTTGCTGGTAAAACTGTACCGGCACCGTTTTCCAGACCAGCTAACTTTGACTTCTGTGGCTGTGTGGTGTTACACTCGCCAGGTCTAACCTGGCGGGCTTAACGCCACCGGCCGCAGACGGATGTGGAAACACCAGCACCATTACTGCATGGTGCCAGTGTTTCCATGGCCCCCATTCCCATGGAGTCCTGTAGGACTCCACGGGAATAGGGAGTAACGGAATGCCGGCTCTGTAATTACCAGACCACCGGGGCTGTAATGCCCCGGTAATTCTGGCAAGTCCGGAGCTGGTAAATTCCCACGAGTCTGGCAGCAGCCTGCCGGTTTTACCGGCACAGCTAATGCCAGACTTGTAATGAGGCCCAATGTGTTCTATCTTTGCACCTTGACAAGGGATGATTCAGCTTCTCACAATTACTGCCTTCAAGAATAGATAACCAGTTCTTGGCTGCTTCAGCCTTGACACCAGGCCAGGCAGCTCTTACAGGCATTTCCACAGTCACAGCTACTTGTTGCTGCAACACAGCTTCAGCCTTTTCCTTCATGGGCTTGAACTTACTAAAAATGTGACATTGATATCCGGGCTCCTATATATAATGGCGGCACCGGCTACAGTCTATTTACTACGTATAGCCAGCTTCTACGATCACTTAGTCTACTTGCCTTGCTGCATCTGTACAATTATTGAATGGCTTGCATTTTCTGCAGAGCTCTTCACACGTGCAATCTTTGTCTCGCGTATGTAAATTTACTTGATTTTTTACTTCATCATTAGTTTCTATATGGTTCATACACTCTTTTCTTCAGCCAGTCTTCTCAGTGCATCACTCTCCTCTCTCGTGACGTCGCCATCATCTTTTTCTCTCATTTTCCTATTCCTTCGGGGATCTCCTCCATGAGATTGTCATCTCTTCGGGGATACATCTGATAGGGTCTTCTTAATGGATACCTTATCTCAAAGATTCTCTGTGGAGTAGACACAATCGCTGGTGTCAAGCATGGCTCGATTTCTGGCTTCCAGCATATAAGTGTGAAGGGGCGGGACTTCCTGCAGCAGCATTTTGCTGCTCCTCTACAGCTTCGCCTGTTGTCACCGCTAGAGGAAGCTGTTGCCTTGGGATAGATAGAGGTCCTACTGGGTCGAATGAAAACTTGCACTTTGGCCCATGAACACGGGCCTGTGCACTAGGTGGCACATAATGCAAATGAAACTGGAGACTCCATGAGACAGGGATCGCTATTTTATTTTTTAAGTGGGGAATTAGCAGGGCAGCACACACACCAATTGTTAATATTAGACATAATGTTGACTATTTGTGTACAATAAATATATAGTTATCTAGGTCATTTAGGTCTATTTATAGACCAGTCCAATGACTCTTAATCTTTGCCTTGTAAAACTATGCACGCTGAAGCTGGGCTTAGCAGGCAAGGTGTAGAGTAAAGGACTTCAAGGAAGTCCCGTGTGAAGTCTCGTGAGATCACACACGAGATACCAAGCGCGACTTCTTGCTAAGATTACAACGAGCGCAGCGAGCCAGAGGAAGCACAGCACCTCAGTGCTCTCCCTACAGACTCCATTTAAATAAACATAGCCTCCTGCTCTGCATGGAGCTAAGATATATAAACTTAGAGTGTATCTGTAAGGCAGAAGCCAGTGCTGTGTGTGCAGCGAAATTAAATATTCATAACCACAACTTCCTGCCTGCGTGTGATTCTTAACCAGACCACAGCACAGGGGTTTATTGGCCAGTCCAATGACTCTGAATCCTTACCTTGTAAATCTATCCAGGCTGAAGTTGGGATTGGCGGGCAGGGGTTTATAGGCAAGTACAATGACTCTGAATCCTTACCTTGTAAATCTATCCAGGCTGAAGTTGGGCTTGGTGGTCAGCGGTTTATAGGCTAGTCCAATGACTCTGAATCCTTACCATGTAAAACTATCCAGGGTGAAGTTGGGCTTGGGGGTCAGGGGTTTATAGGCCTGTCCAATGACTCTGAATCCTTACCTTGTAAAACTATCCAGGCTGAAGTTGGGCTTGGGGGTCAGGGGTTTATAGGCCAGTCCAATGACTCTGAATCCTTACCTTGTAAAACTATCCACGCTGAAGTTGGGGTGGGGGTCAGGGGTTTATAGGCCAGTCAAATGACTCTGAACCCTTACCTTGTAAAACTATCCACGCTGAAGTTGGGCTTGGCGGGCAGTGGTTTATAGGCCATTCCAATTACTCTGAATCCTTGCATGGTGTAAAGTTCAAGTTTGCTTGAGAAATCGAACGGCACTGTTGGGAAAAGAGCAACAGATTAACATCCCACATAGCACAACGGTTGAATGCACACATACAGCGCTATTGCTCAGCCCCACACTGTTACATGCACATCTCCCTGCATCCAGCAACGGAGGGCCAGAGTCTACTTGATGTTTCAGGAACCCCTGAACAGTCTGTCCGGGAGCGACAGTTCTTCAGTGAGCACCGGGACCTTTTCAGCGTGGGCCATGAATAAAGACCTCAGAGCACCCTCCCCTCCCCCCCAGCTTCTCCTGTCTCCAAGCACTAGCTTTTACGTCCCACCATTACACAGAGTGTGGGAGCCTTGTTTATGCCACAGAATTGTGGAGCAGAGACACAGGTCTGTGGTCTTCTTGGGTGTAGGGGCCACAGGGAGGCACCGATCCCTGCAGTCCCGTCCATCTGGGGATTGTTAGCTTGAAGATAAAGGACAGGCTCAGGGTTTCCTCTTCTGTCAGAAGGAGCAGACAGATGCAGACAGATGTGCTGCTGTTCCCTAGGATGGCCTGAGCTTCCCATCATCCCGCAATGGCTGGAAGGGTTACACCTGGAAGGGTTGGGAGGGCACCTCCCTAGGATTGGGAGGGCAACCCCCATGGCTGGAAGGGTTGAAAGGGCACCCTCCTTATGGCTGGAAGGGTTGGAAGGGCACCCCACTTACGGCTGGAAGGGTTGGGAGGGCACCCTCGCTTCCGGTTGGAGTAACAGGAAAATACTCTGATGCAGTAACACCAGCTGTCTCATCAAGAGCCGCAGAAACACGCAAAAGTTAGACTCAGTAATTTTTTCTGCAAACATGGGTAATGTGAAATCGTAACAGATACAAGGCTGATGGTTCCCTCTGCCTTTACTCCATCAGACAACCAGGTGGCGGAGGAAATTGTCCTATTTGAGAAATGTGTTCTGAATGACCTAAAAAGACTCCAGAATACAAATCATCAGGTCAGAAATAATCTCTCCAATAAAGAGAAGAAAGCACTGGAAGAACTAACATCCAACCCTAATTTGATCATCAAACCTGCAGATAAGGTGGGAGGTATTGTCCTCTTCTCATGGGCACAATACAACAGTATGGCCTTAGACCTTTTGGAAGACACCCAAAGTTATTGTCCCCTAAGGAAGGATCCTTCATTAGACATAGAAAAAGAGATCCGGGATGTCACTCAATATGCAGCAGACCAATCATGGATAACAAAGGAAGAACTGGAATATTTAAATCATTCAGAGAAAAGGACTCCCTCCTTTTACAGCCTTCCTAAGATTCACAAGGATCAAATACACCCACCGGGCAGGCCGATTGTGTCCATCTTGAAAACCCCTGTGTAAGTTTATAGATTTATTTTTGCAACCAATCAGCCAACAAACTGACACATACCTGAAAGATACTACAGCAACCATAAAAATCTTTGAAGGAGAACCGTTTGATGGTGACCAGGATTTTTTAGTCATGATGGACATTACATCACTCTATACTAACATCCCTCAGGAGGAGGCAATAGTGATAGTCCATCTTTTTCTCACTCATCAGGCGACCCAACATAGGGTTCCAGCGGCTTTTATAGTCGAATTGATGACTATCGCACTACAAAGGAACTTCTTTGTCTATTCAGGACAGTTTTACTTGCAAACAAGAGGCACGGCAATGGGAGCAGCCTTTGCTCCCAGCCTTGCAACCTTGTTTATGGCTGCCTTTGAGATGAGATACGTCCTCACAGAAAACAACATCTATAAACCACACATTAGAAAGTGGTTGATGTGATTTTTCTTTGGAGGGGCAACATTGAGTCCCTACAAGAATGATTTGTCTATTTGAATTGCCAACACAATACCATCAAATTTATGGTGCTACACTCTAAATTGTCAATTAATTTCCTGGATTTATGCATTAACGTCAAAGTGGGACATTTGGCTTGCTCCTTACATAAAAAAAAACACTGACAGAAATACTTTTCTATACTTTAAGAGTTTTCACCCAAGATCTCTTTAAGAGAATTTGCTGTTTAGTCAATTTCTCAGACTTAGAAGAAATTGTACAGAGACTGCTGATTACTATACACATGCCAACAAACTAGCCAGTGATCTAAAAGAACAAGGCTACCTGAAGTAATTGGTATCTCACACCCTCAAAAGAGTGAGATTTACCCCCCCAAGAAAGTCTGCTGGAATCCAGCTCGAGGGATTAAACCCAGAATCACTTAACATGTGTTACAGCCTATTGCACACAAACATTTGCGATCAAGAAGGCACTTTTGAAGTATTGGCCAATGGTGAGCAATTGTCTCCAAGATAAAGGCAAACCTTAGTTTGCGTTTAAAAGATCGAGAAACTTGAGAGACAAATTGGTGCATTCCATGAGCCACGGCAAGCCTAACACAAGTCATAGAACTCTTAGACCATTGTTAGGCCATTTCCCTTGTGGAAACTGCCATGCCTGTAAATTCACAAAGAAAATGTCCAATTTCAAAATTCAGGAGAGAACATGGGACATACCTTTATTATCTAACTGCAAAACAGCGAATGTAATATACTGTATCCAATGCCCATGTGGACTGAGATATGTGGGTCAGGCCACAAGACCAGTTCACATAAGGATCAATGAACATCGATCTAGGATTAGATGCAAGAACCACCAAGCACCAATGGTGTCCCACTACGTTGCCTTTGCCCATTTCCCTGAGGACATCCAATGGTGGGTGTTAGATACTGTGAAAAACAGCTCTAATCCCCAGAGAGCATTGAATAACAAAGATGGATTAATCGTCTGCGAACCCTTGATAAACTGAGAGGACTTAATGAAGAAACTCCCTCCTATCAATTCCTACAGTGATCTTGGGCACCTTTAAAAATCAAGCCTTCTTTATGGTGTGAGCTAGTCCTGAATCCAGTGTCATTACACCATACCCATTAAGGGTCCAGACGCAACTTTTTAGTTCACCGCTCCTCAGAAAGGTTCTTGAACCCAAACCTTTCCAACATGGCCTCTTCAGCGCCTTTCCATCTTCACTGACCAGATGGCCTATTAGCCTTATCACTGAAGAATACAAGATTGGCAGACTTGCATTTGCTTAAATGGCAATCATGATACCCCGACTGCTAGAGGTTATTTGCCATTTCTACTTAACCTACTCTCCTGTCTTGTTCCACCATGTAGGCATCGGTATAGATTATCTCTCTTAGCCCTGCAGAGTTACAGGCCAGTACCTGAACCTTATTGGCCATACTGGGCAGCAACCCTCACCATATAAGACAAGGTGTTATATTTTGTGATACATCCAATTTTCTTTCCTGTTATATTACTGTTTTGTTCAATCAGAAGCAACTGAGGGACACTAGTATTGTATCATCAAGGCATACATAATATTGATAACATCTCCAATAGGTTTAGATGCTGATTATACTCTCTATTTGAACTGTTGTTTCACTCGAACATAGACAGAGAATCCCCTGCAGGGTGTATTTCCTTGTCCAGCCACTACTTAAACAAAGGCGCACTTCCTCTAAAACGGATTGTGCAACCAGCTTCAAATCACTATAGTAACGTGGACATTCTGCTGCACGTTATTCAACTCGATGATCTACTACGAACATTATTCAAACCATGGCGCACCCTCTTTGACACAGGTTGCGCTACTGACTTTGAATCATGATAGCAACGTGGACACTCTGCCGCGCGTTATTCAACTTGCTGATTTGTGCAGATAACACGGCGACGTTACACCCTGTGTCTGATTACCTGAAGGCTTGCGTGCCTGACTATAGCGGAGACAGCAACTCCACTTTCCCCCAGTAGTTCGGTAAGTACGTGTCTGTTGTAAATCAATGATTACAGCCTCTACTAAAGCCGCGGGCAGCACACAGTAATAGCGCACCTTTGACATGCCATCCTGCATGCGCTTTCTTTTTCAGAAGCCCATACTGCAGCAAGCAGCCAGCGGATATAGGGACACAAGCTAATATGAGAACATGCAGTCTTCTCTGGCTACCATAGCCTGCAGCTCCAGGTACAGCCTTATTTTATGTGCTTTACCTTCTGGCCCTAATATATTGTATATCCCCTAGGACTTTAGGAGACTAGAGGTAGACATATACATTTTGGTTTGATTTTTGTCTCTTTCAGGAACTTGGTGCGGGTACAGACTACATTTGGTGTAGTGTACTCTGATGTCTCCCAGTGAGCCGACACCACAGTATTACCTTTTGGGACTGCTGGGCTTGGGTCCCAGCCATTTACTTTCAACCCTACTTGAGGTAAAGAATCTCTTTTGGATTTGGGCACACTTTGATGGCCTGTTGTCCTCCCATTAACTAATTTTCCAGCTCCTCACGTCTTACTCCACCTAGGCGACTTTGTCTTCACATGGGACTTGTTTCCCTGCTGAAATCTTAGTGTGGTCGCTCCTATTTATATAATTATTTATACATTCATTTACTCTTTCACTTTGGATAATGAGCTATATATTTTTCTACTCTCCTTGAGCACGATTCTTTAGCGAATGTTGAATGATCACACATTGGGATTGGGTGTCTATCCTCGCTCCTCTTTTCTATTCTTAGTCGAAACACTGACTATCTGCTTTTATTTTGTCACTTCTTAGTCACCTATTTGTAATAACCCTGGGATGGAATTGGAATGCTTTTAGACACTTATCAGCCACCTTTGGGCTGTATTTTACTTTTAAACCCTCCCCTTTGTTTCTTTTCCTAAGGGTTAATGTCTTACACATCTGACCTTTGGTCCTGAGGAAGGCGTTTTCTGTTTAGATCTTCACGCCGAAACGTATTTGACCACACCTGGCTGACCCCTTTTGGCTCCCAGAGGTGGTGCTTGTGCCTGTATTAGTAAGGCCAGACCCCACACGTAGACCCGAGCAGTTCTGTAAGAAATGATTGGTAAGTGTGAATATACAAACTAAACTGACACCATCCATCTATCTTCAAACCCTACAATGGATAATAACTGGAAATTCTCCTTATTTGGCACCCTTGGAATATATATTCATGGACTTCCATAAATGAAATAGGGTGGAAACAGTAATCGTATAACACCTTTTTGAGATAGGAGAAGAATTTCACTTCTGTGATACTCAGTGTTTTTGCTTAAATTGAAAGTTTTTTTCCTTTTTCTTGTTTGTTTCTTCTAACTTTACAGCCTTTCTTGCTTTTGTCTCATTTGTTTTCAATTATTATTGTGCTTTATGGTTAATGATTTACTCGGATGCTGTTGATTATTTATTTATTTTTTTGGAATATGTTATGCATTTAAAGTTGAGCCCATTCTAAGAAAACATTGCCAAATAGTTTGCAAAATATTGCTAAGGCTCATGTATAAAAGATTGTTTTATGTTTTTTATTAAATAATGAAAAACATTTTTGAAGTCTATGGTTAGATTTTATATATAGATACGTGACAAAATTAAAGCAAATGATTTCTGATAATAACCTGAATTGTATTATTGTATGCATGTAAGATGTTAGTTTGTACAGATAGATAATACCAGGACACCATCTGGAATTACGGAGTGGTCCACTCAGATAGTAGTGATCCTTTAATTTAAGTTGAAACAGCTTTGTGCAAAACCTTTTTGCTTTTCTTGGTTAGAGAACATGAGGTGTGCATAGGTGATAGGTACCCGCATCACCGATAGATTACAACCTGTGGGGACATATTTTGTTGGTTTTTGCAGAAACAAGTACTGCCTCATTAGGATATGCACTTTTAGTGCACTTAGTGGGCAGAAGGTTTGCTAAAGTAACTCAAGTGCGCTCATCTTTAAAATGCATGGTTGTCAATAGATAAACCCTAAAGTGTAATACAAAAGAAATCCACGGGGCAGCCAATAGGATCACAGGTACTGACTGAGCTATTGCTCGATGGAATCTTACGTCCCACCTTTTTAAATCCATTCAGGAGCTGATAAGGCCCATGTATGGGTAAGCGTTGCCATGTTCATGTTTCAGGCGCGGCTCGAGGGGGGGGGGGCGAGTCAGATCAGCCATTGCCATGGACCTCCTCAGGCGCCGTCGGACTGGGAGAAGAAATAGGCCCGCACACCCCCAGAAAGGTGGCCCCCTACACGAATCTCCGCACTTCACGATCTTAAATAACCTGCTACTTATGGAGGCTGCGAAGGGTTGATGGTGTTTGCTGGTTTGGGTGCTTGGTGCAAACACTTTGGCAAAATCCGATAATATTCATTTTCTTCTTTAAAAAGAAGGAAGTCAGTAACATCATCACACAACCTGGTGCTTATTCTGGAGAACCAGAGGGGGTGGAGGGGAGATCGGGGTGTCCTAGTTGCCACTGGTAATGATTATACATTACAGATGTGCTTTTAATTTCACCCGGCCACACTTGACCTGCAAAGGTAAGGACAAAGCAGTGTGCAAGGCATTCTGGGAAATAGTGTTTTGATGACTGCCTTAATCCCCATATTCTGGATATGTTGCACGTTCGGGGCTACAAGCCTGGAGCAGGGGCTTACAGAACGCTACAGCCATATACTGCCAGGTTCAGAAGCAAGGCCAAATACTGGCCTGAGAGTCAAAGGAGCACATGACGACAACTATTAGGGCACACCTGTGCTTCCAACACTTTATACCTACTGCACACGTATGATTGGCTCTCGTATAATTGTGCACAGGAACTTGAGAAGTCAGCTCTTACAAGACACACTGTGCATTGGAAACAGTCAATGGGCATGTGCACGGAATGCACACACATGCAGCAAGGGAAAGGTCAATGTCTGTAAACTAAAATGCTGAAGCTTTTTCTTGGCCACTAGTCCGGCGGTGACTCAGTGTAAGTTCATGCCAGGGGAGGGGCCTGGTGGGGTTGAGGAACCTTATTTTGTGGGGTGGCCATTTTTCCAAGGAAACACAGCACACTTGGTGTGGGCAGGCCATGTGTGATGCAGTGACACTGACTACTGGTCCTTGGGACTACTTGGTAATTACACCATTGTGGCACCACGCTGTCACCCTCTCGAGTTTAATGTTATGTATATTTATATACATCTGATGCAACTTGGCTCTTTTCTACTAGATGTTTAATCTCTGACTCTGACCAGCAACCGGATGCTTCTTTGGCCAAAGCGCATTCAAAGAACATTAAGCATGGGTACAACTAATGACCCCACTCTCCCAAATGAAACCAGCAAGAAACCACTAATACAGACAAGTCTTAGTGCCGCATGGGCCCAGCAAAAGTAAACGGAGTGTAATCTTTGAACCCTATACAAACGCCACACCCGCATTACCATCCGGCAACGACCTGAGTGCCTGCACAGTGCCTGCGCGGTTCCTGCTCTGTCCGAGGGCAGCTTGCACCAGTGATGCATGTGCTGTAGCTCTTGTGTATGGGTGTCTTGCAAAACTGCTGCCTGCTGTGATGTGCAATGTAGCTGCACCATGGCAGTACAACTTGCAATGCTGCTGCTACATGCACTATGGGCCGGATTCATGACATTTTTTGCACTGTTCAAAGTGAATTTGCACTACTGAAAAGTGACTTTGCACTGCCCACACAAACCCTGATTCATGGAACCGTGCAAAGTGTACTTTTGCCATGCAAAGTCCGGGCAAAGTAATTTTGTACTGCAAACATGACTTTGCCCGGCAAAAATACACTTCGCACGGTTCCATGAATCAGGGTTTGTGTCGGCAGTGCACAGTCACTTTTCAGCAGTGCAAAGTCACTTTTCAGCAGTGCAAATTCACTTTGAACCGGGCAAATATTCCCTGAATTGGGCTCAATATATCTTGGGCCCGATTCATTATATTTTTTGCACGGTTCAAAGCAGTGCTTAAAGTGGGCCGGGGCCTGCCGGGGCCGGGCCCCAGCAGTCTCCAAAAAGTGGGACTGAGGCGGGGCCCTGCTGGGGCCCCCGTCCTACCGCAACATTGGCGGGAATCGCGGGATGCATTATCCCGTTGCGGCCGAGGGCCGCGACGGGAAATGCGCCTGCAATGAAGTCAGGCAAGCTGACAAAAGTGGCAGCCAGCCACAGCGACGCTGTGACTGGCTGCCACTGCCGTCAGTCATAGTAACTGCGTCTGGTGACCCCTCGCGCGAGGGGTCACCAGAGGCAGTTACCGTCCCTTTGTTTCCCCAGGTCGCCGAGGCATCTTTAACCCTCGGCAAACCTGGGGATTCCTCGACATATTTCGAGGTTTATAAAAGATGGCTTGAATTGTGTACTTTCAAAGCCATCTTTTATAAACCTGAAATGTTTAAAAAAGATGGCCTGAAAACTAGTCAAACCGTAGGTTATGCACATACAATATATATAAATGTTATATATTTGTGTGCGTACCTTACTATGGTTTGTGTACTTTGCAAGCCATCTTTTCTAAACGTAGAAATATGTTACATATTTTTATGTTTAGAAAAGATGGCTTGCATAGTACACAAACCATAGTAAGGTACGCACACAAATATATAACATATATATTTGTGTGTATACCCTACGATTTGCGTACTTTTTAGGCCACGCCCCTCCCACAAGCCACGCCCCCAAACAAGGGCCCCCCCTCGATTTCTTACCCCACTTAAAGCCCTGGTTCAAAGTGACTTTGCACTGCCGAAACAAACCCTGATTCATGGAACTGTGCAAAGGGTATTCAAGTTTTCCGAATCGAATCCCAAAACTGGACTTCCTATCCCAGAATGACCAAAATACTGGTACTAGGAGGAGGAATCCCACAATGCAGAGCAAGAAGGCCACACGCCCAGTGAGCACTCTAGTGGCTGCTCATACACACCTGTGCTTGGGAAGTTTAAAAGGCAAGTGGAGCAGGGAATCAAGGTCTGCTGTAGGAGAGAATGAACTGCGTCTCTCCGTGCAGTTGATGAAACAGAAAAGCAATGGCTGGTGTGGAGGAGGCACGCCGTTCTTGTGGTGTGTTGTTAGGCTACTGAAGTGCTTTTTTTCAGTTCTCAGAGGGCGTTATTAGGTGAGTGGAGGGCTGTTGTTAAGTTCTCGGGATGTGTTATTAAGCTAGTGGAGGGCTCTTGTTAAGTTCGCGTGGCTGTTTTATTAGGCTAATGGAGAGCACATGTTAAGTTCTTAGGGCTGTTGGGGGGCGCTGTTGAGCAGCCGACAAAATGGCTGCCTAGCTTAACTGCTCCGTGCATCGAGGCACTATATCCTTTAACATCTGCGGTATTCTACGCCATCCGGCATTGCCATCAGTTCCCCTGCACGGCTGATACTCTGGGCTACCTACGAGTGCAATCTGTTTTCAATTTGGTGAACTGAGGCCATCTCTCGGCCCATCTTGTCTTTTCCCTGGGGCTGGACTGGCCCTGTCACCGTTGTTGCCGAGGGGGCGCCCAGCGGGTTGCTGGGAGCCGCCCCCCCAGCTTGGACGAAGACTCCTACTGGGCCGCTCACATCGGAGCTGGGACCGTGTGCCTGCCGCTGCTACTCACCGGCTCATTATCCGCCCCCTTGCCGGGGACCTGCGCCTGGGAGCGACGCCACCTGTCCCGGACTGTGACTGCTCGCACTCCTTCGGGCGACCGGAGACCCGTGTTTGAGCCGGCGCCGGGTGGCTGCGCGGCCGCGGGCCCTCCCTGGTTGCAGTGGCCCACCTTCCTACTCGCCCGCCCCGGACTGCTCCTTCCTCCCGGCGGACGCGCCTCTTGTGCCCAGCGGGGACTGCGCTCGTTGGACCGGAGCGCGGCACCCGGCCTTTCCTGACCCTGCCTCGCTGCCAGCATGCTCCCCACGGGCCCCTGTGGGCCATCTACAATCGTGAGGCCGTTCGTGCCGGACTCTCATCAGGTGAGGAGGCGGTGGGGGGGTGCACACGGAGAGCCTTCGCCACCCCCCCATACTGCATCTTCACTTTCCTGCGGTGCCTGGTTCCCATTATTCACGGGCCCTGTTCCCTGTTTTCCTGTCGTGCCGTACATGCTACAGCAGTGCTATAGAGCCAGCTGGGCTGCTGTCTCTCCTGGCTTGCTTGTTCTGGTCCTCTCCACCATTTGCGACCTACAGCTGAGGAGCTGAGGGCCCTTGTGCTGTCTGGCCCCCGTGACCCATGGGCCCTGAAAACTCTCATCCACACTGTGCCCTGTATGCTGCAGCAGTGATATAGAGCCGGCTGGCCTGCTGTCTCTCCTGGCTTGCCTGTTACGGCCATTCAATACATCTACCGTCACCATTGTCAACCTACATTTCATGAGCTGGGTATCCCCGCTGCCAACTGCACTGATAGAACTCATCTGCTCTTTGTGACAACCCTCTATGCTCTAGCAGCCTGCTTTCTCTTCTGCAACTTACCCGTGACACCGCTGTGGGCCCTCCGCTCACCTGAATGATCAGTGGTCTATCTCCATTTTCATCTCCCTGCGCCACAAGTCCATTCTCCCGCTTGTTACCTCACCCCTGCAGCGAGGGGACCAGTTCTGCATGATGTCGAACAGATCCAGGAACGTTAATAAGTCTGGTGCAATGGACACATTTGCCAAGGCGACCCCGAGGCTGGAGGCAGCCCAAACACTCGGCGAGCAATCGGACGACGCGATCCCTGCTGAGGCACCGACTTCAGAGCTAACTGTTATGATGGAGTCCATGGCCAGGAATTTCGAGTCCTTCCATGAGAAATTGGATGACATTAATGCAAATGTTGCATCCCTCAAAGCCAAACTGGACCATCATGGCTCGAGAAACACTGAGGCTGAAACCAGGATAGGCGCCAACGAGGACAGCATAGCCACGCTACAGGACACGATGAACACGCTGACGCGGGATATGAAGTCTGTCAAGGCCAAGTGAGACGATCTTGAATCTAGGTCTCGAAGGAATAAAATACGTATTATTGGTGTTCCCGAAAATGCGCTTAAGGGCCGGCTCGAACTGGCAATGGAAGACCTTCTAAAGGAACTTTTGGGCAACCCCGACCTATCCCCCTTCTTTACTGTTGAGAGAGCTCATAGAGCACTTGCACCACGCACCAAACCTGGAGACTTTTCGCGGCCCATCATCGCAAAAATTCTAAGCTTCAGAGACTGGGATCAGATCCTCCGGCTGGCGCGAGAGAAGGGTGAGCTCAGACTGTAATCGCAGGTGATCAGGATATTCTCAGACTTTTCCACTGGAGTGCAACAGGAGCGCCGTCAATTCCTGGGGGTCAACCAATTGCTCAGAGAAAGGAATATTCCCTACGCCATACTGTTCCCAGCACGACTGAAGTTTACGTTCAACAACAAACTTTATTTCTTCACAGTGCCTGCAGAGGCGATTAAATTCATAGAGGCACATATTCCCTTACATGCCCCTGCTGATGGCCGCATGGACAATGATTGAGCTCCTTTCTCCTCTTGTACCTTGAATTCCTTACTCATGTGGTGTCCGGACATCTTTTTTAATTTTCACTGGCACTAACCCGGCGGCTGGGCTCTGCTACGCTATGCACCTGCTTCCCTGATCCTGTTGCTAACACTGCATAAATCCCTTGGGGTGCCGGCTGCTGTGCTCATGCTGCATCGGCCTACTCCACGAGTATTCCGGCAATTCACTACTGGCTAGGTTGCACTATCCTGTGCTTCAGCTCTCCTGGTGCCCTATTTACTTGTGTACTAAAAATCTGCCTGACTACTGGCCTCACTCCCACTTGACTTTGTTCCCTCATTTGCCTCGCTACGCATGTCGCAATGTTGGCAATGCGCATGTCGCTTACCTCATCTGGTGCATACACTGTCGTATCTGCATAATGCTGAATGTCTACCCTGTTCATGTCTATGTTCATCCGTGCTCAAACTCCTACGCTCAAATTCCATTCTCAAATCCTTGCATCTCACCTAGAAATGCAGGGCCTTACACTTCATGACCACATTCACTGCTCGTTATGTAACGGAACTTTTGGGTTCCAAGCGTCCTGGTGCACGGCAATGGCGCACCCCATTGCGATGGCACTGATCTTTGATGCACTGTTGTTAAGGGTTAGCCCCAGTTGGGCTTTTGTACATACTGGGCCAAGTTGGGGGCGGCCCAGCTTGGTTTTGTTCAGGGAGGTGGAGGATTACACTGCTACTTTCGGGTTAGTGGTGAGAGTGGTGGGAGGGAATGGGGTGTTACTAAAAATTGGCACACGAGGTTGCACGGCGCACGCATTTCGCTGGATCTGGGACGTTCACTAAACACACATCATGGATTTAGATTTCTGTTATTGAAATGTCTACCAACATAATGTCCTGTAACATCCGGGGATTAAGCAATCATACCAAGGCCCGTAAAATTATGGCCTACGCCAATAGGCATACCTGCAAGATACTATTTCTACAAGAAACACACTCTCAAGGTTATATGTCCAGGACTATGGCCCCAGCATGGGGCCCCGCTAGATACTTCACTTCCTACTCCACCCAATCCAGGGGCGTCCTCATGATGATTCATAAATCTATCAAATTTGTGTTGCACAAAAGTTACATCGACCCTGAAGGTCGCTATGTTATATTACACTGTATGCTGGTTAATAGGGAATATCTTCTTGTCAATACCTACTGTCCTAATGTTGACTCCCCCGAGTTCTTTGACACCGTCACAACCATATTGTTGGGCTATGTTGGAGTTCAGGTTATATGGGGGGAGACCGGAATCTTATCCTAGACACTGTCCGGGACAGAACTGGTACTGCTTCCCGAGCCCTATCCAGTGCTTCACGCAGGTTACATGGCCATATGAAGTCTCTCAACATCTGTGATGTCTGGAGAGCGCTACACCCCCAGCGGCGAGAGTACACATACCACTCGTCTGTACATGACAGCTCCTCCAGGATAGACTTGTTCTTGGTGTCAATCGAGATCATGGGCAGGGTGGAGGAGTCCCAGATCCTACCCCGCACATTGTCAGACCATTCCGCGATCACATTAGCTGTGGGGCTGGGAATACCTATTCCGACATTCAGCACGTGCCGCTTTAAATCTGAGGCCCTCCAGGATATTGTGTTCAAGGCTGAAATACTGGCTGACATTGAATCCTTTTTTGAGCACAATTCCCTTCAGGACATGTCAGCTGGGTTTAGGTGGGACGCCTTCAAGTTTTTATCAGGGGGATGTCTATCTCTCGCGAGGCCGGGGTGCTGAGGGCAATCAGAGCTGCCCTAGATCGCTCCGAAGCCAAACTGAAACAACTGGAGCTGCAGTGCTCCACTGGCGCTGACCCCACCACACTCGCCCAAATTAGCGACGAACTCCAGTTGTATAATACACTTGCTGCCAATGAGGTCCGGTACTTTAGCCGCCCACAGGCCACCAGGAAATACGGTGAGGGTAGACCGGGGAAAATGTTGGCGGCACTTGTTAGAGGAGAGTCTGGCCGAACCCAGATTGCTTCTATCAAAAACGAGCACGGCAAAGCACAGTGGGTGGACCAACAAATCCTAAATATTTTTACTGAGTTTTACAAATCCTTCTACTCCCAACCTGCAGAGCACACTGATCGTCACATGCGTGAGCTTCTTGACCAGATTCCCACCACAGAAATTTCCCCCTCTACTCGGGTCCGTTTCGATTCCCCAATAATATCTTAGCCCCCAGATTGCTTGAGGTATGGGACGAATCACTCCGGGTCTCTATCCTTCCCCCTTCCATGAGTGAGGCTGTCATTACGGTTCTGCTCAAGCCTGACAAACTTGAGGACAAGTGTGGGTCCTAGAGACCTCTCTCCCTGATGAACCTCGACATGAAAATCTTCGCTAAAATCATAGCGAATCGCTTCTTGCCTATTATGACATACTTAGTTCATGAGGACCAGGCGGGATTCGTCCCGGGAAGATCCACTTCCCATAATATTAGAAGACTGTTCAATGTTATGTCCCGTATAGACCAGGATGTCCAAGCCGTGGCGGTCACACTGGATGCTCAGAAGGCCTTCGATATGGTCTCCTGGAGGTGCATCTGGTTGGTTCTGGAGGTAATGGGCATTGGCCCAAACATGATCAGGTTCATTAAACTCCTATACACCTCACCTGTGGCACGATTAAGGGCTAATTCATTGACATCAGATCTCTTCACACTCTTCAAGGGCACTGGGCAAGGATGCCCCTTCTCCCCGATCCTTTTTGCCCTGGCAATAGAGCCGATGGCGGATTATGTCCGTGCATGTCACGCCCGCAAGGGAATCAGGCTAAAAGGTAACCCCAAAATCATATCCCTGTATGCGGACGACGTGCTATTATATATTAGAGACCCTGGTTCCCCGGCGCGTCCGCATTTTAAATTGGAGCGTTTACCTCCCGCTGGCACTAATATAATGTCCCTTATACTGCATCAACATTATACACCCGACTCTCCCATTGACCCCATAGCCACAACCCTTCATGCCTGGTCACGCCTGCTTTACCCGACAGCTGAATCCTTCCCATACTACAAATGGCTTCTGGTGTGGGCCTTCTCTGGTCTGGAGCCCATGCACAATACCGCTCTGGCCCGCTATTGGGGGACGCTGGGATACCAGGGACTATCTGACTTCTACCCCGAAGGCAGGTTTATCGACCCCCAAACATGGAAACAAGGGCACACCAGATCTGCTCTAAAGACTCTCCAATATTATCGACTCCGGGCTGCATGCTGTACTAAATGCCCATCCTTTCCAGATGAGCCCCCAGATAACCCAGCTATCGCATACATTGCTAACTCTGGTGGCGCTCGGGGCGTCCTATCCTCATTGTATAAGATTATACAGGACACTGCCCCAATACAAGCCCCTAAGGCACGCGATGAATGGGCTGCTGAAATGGGCCTAGAAATAACTGACGAGGTCTGGGGGGAGATGTGCCAACACACTAAGAGGGTCTCCCTTAACTTTTGTTACCGCGCCATTCAATACAAGCTCCTAAACAGGCTATACTATACTCCTCATAGGACCTCGAAGTTCAATCACGCCACATTGCACGCCTGCCCCCGCTGCGGAGCGGAAGAAGCCGATCACTTACATATGTTCTGGGCCTGCAATAAATTGTTTGAATTCTGGAATAGTGTTCTAGAGACTCTCGCTACAATTACGGAAACTGTGGTTGACCCCGACCCTCTGGCAGTTCTGTTTGGGGCCTGGAGAACGGATGACACCAAACGGCTGGCTAAATTCTTAAACATGAGTTGCATGATAGCTAAAAAATGTATACTCCAGAATTGGAAGTGCTCTTCCCCACTGGCCCATCAGAAATGGTTGCGCTTGCTTACATGGTCGCGTAACTGTGAGGAGGAATATCTGGTTTTGCTTCCGGCTCAATCTCGTCCCAAGAATATATGGGCTGAGTTCAACACGTATCTAAACAATCAAGGTGAGGGTTCAACCGGGTCTGGCTTGTCCCCGGTTCCGTCAGGACCTATTCATATGCCATAAGTTCTGGTATCTTCTCCTCTCATGTTCCGATCTGTTGATATTGTTGTAACTAATGTACCATGATCACTGTACTATTACAGAACGTTTCCTGTTCTATTTAATGATTACCATGATGTATGTGCTTACTGCAAACGTCTGCCACCAAAAATAAAAGTTAAAAAAAAAAAATGTTCTTAGGGGTGTTATTAGGCTAGTGAAGGGCTCTTGTTAAGTTCTCAGGGTTGTTATTAGGCTAGTGCAGGGTTCTTGTTAAGTTCTCGGGGGTGTTATTAGGCTAGTGAAGGGCTCTTGTTAAGTTCTCGGGGGTGTTATTAGGCTAGTGCAGGGTTCTTGTTAAGTTCTCGGGGGTGTTATTAGGCTAGTGCAGGGTTCTTGTTAAGTTCTCGGGGAGTGTTATTAGGCTAGTGGAGAACTCTTGTTAAGTTCTCGGTGTGTGTTATTAGGCTAGTGGAGGGTTTTTGTTAAGTTATCTGGGTGTGTTAGTAGGCTAATCGATGGCTCTTGTTATGTTCTCTGCGTTTGTTATTAGACTACTGGAGGGCTCTTGTTAAGTTCTCGGGTTGTGTTATTAGGCTAGTGGAGGGCTCTTGTTAAGTTCTCGGGGTGTGTTATTAGGCTACTGGATGGCTCTTGTTAAGTTCTCGTGGTGTGTTGTAAGGCTAGTGAAATGCTTTTGTTAAGTTCTCAGGGGGTGTTATTAGGCGACTGGAGGGCTGTTGTTAAATTCTTGTGGTGTGTTATTAGGCTAGATGAGGGCTCTGTTCAATTCTCAAGGTCAGTTATTAGGCTAGTGGAGGGCTCTTGTTAAGTACTTGTGATGTGTTGTTAGTCTAGTGAAGTGCTTTTGTTAAGTTCTCAGAGGGTGTTATTAGGCGAGTGGAGGGCTGTTGTTAAATTCTAGGTTTGTGTTATTAGGCGAGTGGAGGACTGTTGTTAAGTTCTCTGCATTTGTTATTATACTAGTGGGGGCTCTTAAGTTTTCGGAAAAGTGTAATTAGGCTATTTTAGGGCTCTTGATTAGTTCTCAGGGGGTTTTTTAGGCTAGTGAAGGACTCTTGTTAAATTCCCGGGTGTGTTTTTCGGCTAGTGGAGGGCTCTTGTTTAATTCTCGGTGTTTGTTATTAGACTAGTGGGGGCTCTTAAGTTTTCGGAAAGTGTAATTAGGCTATTTTAGGGCTCTTGTTTAGTTCTCAGGGGGTGTTTTTAGGCTAGTGTAGGACTCTTGTTAAATTCTCGGGTGTGTTTTTCAGCTAGTGGAGGGTTCTTGTTTAATTCTCAGCGTTTGTTATAAGCCTAGTGGAGGGCTCTTGTTATGTTCTCAGGGTGTGTTATTAGGCTAGTGGAGGGCTCTTGTTTAGTTCTCAGGGTTTTATTCGACTAGTGGAGGGCTCTTGTTATGTTCTCAAGGGTGTTATTAGGCTAGTGGAGGGCTCTTGTTAAGTTCTCGTGATGTGTTCTTAGGCTAATGGAGGGCTCTTGTTAAGTTCTTGGTGGGTGTTATTAGGCGAGTAGAGGGCTCTTGTAAAGTTCCGGGGTCTGTTATTAGTCTAGTGGATGGCTCTTGTTAAGTTCTCAGGGGTGTTATTCGGCTAGTGAAGGGCTCTTGTTAAGTTTTCAGAGTGTTGTTAGGCTAGTTTATGGCTGTTGTTAAATTCCCGGGTGCGTTATAAGTCTAGTGGAGGGCTCTTGTTAAGTTCTCGGTGTCTGTTATTAGGCTAGTGGAGGGCTATTGTTAAGTTCTCAGGTGTGTTACTAGGCTAGTGGAGGGCTCTTGTTAAGTTCTTGTGGTTGTGCTATTAGGCTAGTGGATGGCTCTTGTTAAGTTCTCGGGGTATTATTAGGCTAGTGGAGGGCTCTTGTTAAGTTCTTGGCATGTGTTATTAGGCTAGTGGAGGGCTCTTGTTAAGTTCTCTGGGTGTGTTATTAGGCTAGTGGAGGGCTATGTTAAGTTCCCGTGGTGTGTTGTTATGCTAGTGGAGGGCTCTTGTAAAGTTCTCGGGGTGTGTTATTAGGCTAGTGGATGGCTGTTGTTAAGTTCTCATGTTGTGTTATTAGGCTAATGGAGGGCTCTTGTTTAGTTCTCAGAGTGTTAATAGGCCAGTGTATGGCTGTTGTTAAATTTTTGGGTGTGTTATTAAGGTAGTGGAGGGCTCTTGTTATCTTCTCAGGGGTGTTAATCGGCTAGTGGAGGGTTTTTGTTAAGTTCTCAAGGTGTGTTATTAGGCTAGTGGAGGGCTCTTGTTAAGTTCTCGGGGTGTGTTATTAGGCTACTGGACGGCTCTAGTTAAGCTCTCGTGGTGTGTTGTTAGGCTAGTGAAATGCTTTTGTTAAGTTCTCAGGGGATGTTATTAGGCGAGTGGAGGGCTGTTGTTAAATTCTTGTGGTGTGTTATTAGGCTAGAAGAGGGCTCTGTTCAATTCTCGAGGTCAGTTATTAGGCTAGTGGAGGGCTTCTGTTAAGTTCTCGGGGTGTGTTACTAGGCTACTGAAGGGCTCTTGTTAAGTACTTGTGGTGTGTTGTTAGTCTAGTGAAGTGCTTTTGTTAAGTTCTCAGAGGGTGTTATTAGGTGAGTGGAGGGCTGTTGTTAAGTCCTAGCTGTTTGTTATTAGGCTAGTGGAGGGCTGTTGTAAAATTCTAGGGTTCTGTTATTAGGCTACTGAAGGGCTCTTGTTAAGTACTCGTGGTGTGTTAGTCTAGTGAAGTGCTTTTTTTAAGTTTTCAGAGGGTGCTATTAGGCGAGTGGAGGGCTGTTGTTAAGTTCTAGGTGTGTGTTATTAGGCTAGTGGAGGGCTCTTGTTATGTTCTCAGGGTGTGTTATTAGGCTAGTGGAAGGCTCTTGTTTAGTTCTCAGGGTTCTATTCGGCTAGTGGAGGGCTCTTGTTTACCTCTCCGGGTTTTATTCGGCTAGTGGAGGGCTCTTGTTAAGTTCTCAGGGGTGTTATTAGGCTAATGGAGGGCTCTTGTTAGGTTCTCGTGGTGTGCTATTAGGCTAGTGGATGGCTGTTGTTAAGTTCTCAAGGGGTGTTATTATACAAGTGGAGGGCACTTGTTATGTTTTTCCAGGGTGTGTTATTAGTCTAGTGGATGGCTCTTGTTAAGTTCTCAGGGGTGTTATTCGGCTAGTGGAGGGCTCTTGTTAAGTTTTCAGAGTGTTGTTAGGCTAGTGTATGGCTGTTTTTAAATTCAAATTCCCGGGTGCGTTATAAGTCTTGTGGAGAGCTCTTGTTAAGTTCTCGGCGTGTGTTATTAGGCTAGTGGAGGGCTCTTGATAATTTCTTGGCGTGTGTTATTAGGCTAACGGAGGGCTCTTGTTAAGTTCTCTGGGTGTGCTATTAGGCTAGTGGAGGGCTCTGTTAAGTTCCTGTGGTGTGTTGTTAGGCTAGTGGAGGGCTCTTGTTAAGTTCTCAGGGTGTGTTATTAGGCTAGTGGAGGGCTCTTGTTTAGTTCTCAGAGTGTTATTAGGCTAGTGTATGGCTGTTGTTAAATTCAAATTCCCGGGTGCGTTATATGTCTTGTGGTGAGCTCTTGTTAAGTTCTCGGTTTGTGTTATTAGGCTAGTGGAGGGCTCTTGATAATTTCTTGGCGTGTGTTATTAGGCTAACGGAGGGCTCTTGTTAAGTTCTCTGGGTGTGCTATTAGGCTAGTGGAGGGCTCTGTTAAGTTCCTGTGGTGTGTTGTTAGGCTAGTGGAGGGCTCTTGTTAAGTTCTCAGGGTGTGTTATTACGCTAGTGGAGGGCTCTTGTTTAGTTCTCAGAGTGTTATTAGGCCAGTGTATGGCTGTTGTTAAATTTTCGGGTGTGTTATTAGGCTAGTGGAGGGCTCTTGTTATGTTCTCGGAGGGTGTTAATCGGCTAGTGGAGGGTTCTTGTTAAGTTCTCACGGTGTGTTATTAGGCTAGTGGAGGGCTCTTTCAGGTGTGTTATTAGGCTAGTGGAGGGCTCTTGTTAAGTTCTCGGGTGTTATTAGGCTAGTTGCGGGCTCTTTTTAATTTCTTGTGGTTGTGCTATTAGGCTAGTGGTGGGCTCTTGTTAAGTTCTTGGCGTGTGTTATTAGACTAGTGGAGGGCTCTTGTTAAGTTCTCTGGGTGTGTTATTAGGCTAGTGGAGGGCTCTGTTAATTTCCCGTGATGCGTTGTTATGCTAGTGGAGGGCTCTTGTAAAGTTCTCGGGGTGTGTTATTAGGCTAGTGAATGGCTGTTGTTAAGTTCTCGGGGGGGGTGTTATTAGGCCAGTGGAGGTCTCTTGTTAAGTTCTCATGTTGTGTTATTAGGCTAGTGGAGGGCTCTTGTTTAGTTCTCAGAGTGTTAATAGGCCAGTGTATGGCTGTTGTTAAATTTTCGGGTGTGCTATTAGGCTAGTGGAGGGCTCTTGTTATCTTCTCGGGGGTGTTAATCGGCTAGTGGAGGGTTCTTGTTAAGTTCTCACAGTGTGTTATTAGGCTAGTGCAGGGCTCTTGTTAAGTTTTCAGGGTGTGTTATTAGGCTAGTGGAGGGCTCTTGTTAAGTTCTCGGTGTGTGTTATTAGGCTACTGGACGGCTCTTGTTAAGTTCTCGTGGTGTGTTGTTAGGCTAGTGAAATGCTTTTGTTAAGTTCTCAGGGGGTGTTATTAGGCGAGTGGAGGGCTGTTGTTAAATTCTTGTGGTGTGTTATTAGGCTAGAAGAGGGCTCTGTTCAATTCTCAAGGTCAGTTATTAGGCTAGTGGAGGGCTTTTGTTACGTTCTTGGGGTGTGTTATTAGGCTACTGAAGGGCTCTTGTTCAGTACTTGTGGTGTGTTGTTAGTCTAGTGAAGTGCTTTTGTTAAATTCTCAGAGGGTGTTATTAGGTGAGTGGAGGGCTGTTGTTAAGTTCTAGCTATCTGTTATTAGGCTAGTGGAGGGCTGTTGTTAAGTTCTTGGGGTGTGTTATTAGGCTACTGAAGGGCTCTTGTTAAGTACTCGTGCTGTGTTGTTAGTCTAGTGAAGTGCTTGTCATGATCACTGCTTCCAAGGAGTCAGGAACAGCCCAACGTCCTTGGAAGCAGGCCCCTAACCGTTATTTTAGGCACCAGCCGGTCCCCACTGGGACCTTTTGGACCTTGTCCTGGCGCCGGTGGCATCAGGCTCATCAAAGCCATCGGTCCCGGCACTGGAAGCGCCGGGCTCATAATATGTATGAAGATGCTTGGGTGGACTTACCTGCAGCAGACCATGCTGCTTACTTACCAGCCACATAGGAATCCTCTGTGAACTACTTTCTTACCTGGGTGGGGCAAGCTCCACTCCCTGGATACAACACGGGAACTCTTCTGGAACTGGAACTCTTTTCTTACCTAGGCAGGGCCGTGGAGGAAGACGCCTCATCACTCCAAGGCTATTTAAACCACACCCGATTGAACAAACGTGCTTCGCGTTATTCTGCATCTGCAGCAGAACGCTCACCGAGTCTGTTCCAGCCTTTCTTCCTTCCGATCCTGAACCTGCAAGAACAATACTTACCACTCCTGTATCCAGTATTCAGCAGCACCTGCAAAGACAAGAAACAACAGGTTAGCACTGCAACCTTTACACGCAGCGCTTTCCTCACCTGATCCATCGGCAGCGAACATTTCTTCACGCTTCACCTCCGCCTGTGAGGACAAAAGCATTGTTATTACTTACCGGCACTCCGCGAATTCCGGATTTCTTCAACGCTGCAACCCAGCATCTGAAAGACAAACGAAGAGACATTAGACAGGTATTTACTCACGTCCATCGCGCTCGCCACAGTAGAACGCCTGCAAATACTCCGGCGTTTTCCAGCATCTCTTCAGCACGAACTCACAGCTGCAAGGGAAAAGAGACAGTTAGAGCGCTTGCATTTACTTACGCATTTCCAAGCGCTTCATTCCAAGGCTCTGGCTCCAACTTCGGCTCTCTTCACACCATCTCCTATCTCAAGAGCCCTGCAAGACAAATAGGAAAAAGCATTATACAGAGTCCTGTTCTATATTAACGTGCCCACGCACCTAAAGACTAAAAGGACTAAAAAGGTGTCCAGAAACTCACCGCTCGTGCAGTTAACGACGGTAGCGATCCTCTGATGTCAAGAGGCCTATGTTTCACCAGTAAAGGAACTGGCAACGGCACCCTGCACCAGACGCAGATGGAGAGTCCAGCATTCACCTATCTGAGGTGAGCACGTTGACCTGGGGGCTCTACGGAGAAGCTAAGAAGAGAGAGAGAGAGAGGGACATTCAACAACCCAGATCATTAACCCCCATATTCTTTCGTCCTGCAGAAATCTCACTCTTCGAGTTCGACACACAGTGCGAAGAGGTTTGGCCCCAGAATCAAGTCGAGTCCTGCACATCACTTTTCGGGTCACAGACACCTTCCTGCCAAGACCAGCGCCTCCGTGGGAATCAGGTGAGCGTTACAGAACGCGAAGCCCACCGCAAAACTCCTACCCAGGCGCAATGGAAACCTCAGACACTGATCAATTAGCCCAGTTGCTTGGGGAACAAAGAGCAGAAGTACATGCAGCTCGTCAGGAAACAAACTCTCTAAGAAGAGAGCTGATAATTTCCAAGGAGCGAACAGAGGACCTCGCTAGGCAATTGCTACAAACGCAGGCAGGACAGACACCTTTGCCCGCTCCAGGAGGAAGTTATCCTTCTGCATCATCCTTAAATCCAGTGCAAATCAATCTACCCGGCAATGTGCCCTTGGCTCCGCCCGAACGCTTTTCTGGTGACCCAAAGAAATTTACAGTGTTCATTAACCAGTGCCGCCTACACTTCTTATGTCGACCAGCTGCCTTCCCAACAGATCAGACCAAGGTGGCTTTCGTGCTTTCTTATCTCAGTGGCAACGCCGCAGATTGGTCGATCCCTTTAGTCACTCAGGATGATCCGGTTCTGCATGATTTCCAGGCCTTCCAGTCCAGCATGGAGAAACTGTTCGCAAGACATGCACAAGGGCAGGCCTTGGACAATGAACTTCTTTCGTTACGACAGGGTAATCAAGACCTCTTGACTTATATAGCCTCATTCAACAGACTTATAGTGGAAACTCAATGGCCTGAGGATAAGAGAATAACGCTCTTCTACAGAGGCCTGCGTGGAGAGCTCAAGGATGTGTTAGCTCAAATCGTGAATCCTCCACAAGAATGCTCAGACTATATTGACTTAGTTGTCCAATTGGAACAGAACAGGAAGGCTGATCGTTCCAAATTTGATACCCGAATGTTTTCTAAACCACAGACCTCTACTACGGGAACTGACACTGTGGAACCCATGCAAATAGGGGGCATGAAAGGACCTTTAACCCAAAAGGAGCGGGAAAGAAGAAGACAGCTGCAATTATGCCTCTATTGCGGAAACTCGGGGCACTTTCTTCGAGACTGTCCAGTGAAACCAGCTAAGAAGGCTGTAGGAGCCGCAGATACCTGTACCACAAATTCTGAGCAGGGAAACGACCTAGCCCGACAAGTGTAGAGGTCCTCTTGCCGAGCGTTAAAATCTGTCCCGTGACCTCGCATTTCGTGGTGCCTATGGTCCTCATTAGTCCTGAACGTCCGGATCGTTTGCATGCAATTGAAGCTTACATCGACAGCGGAGCAATCGGTAATTATGTGGACCGTGAACTGGTATCAAGGAGGAATCTACCTCTTGTCCCTAAGGCAGTAAAAGACGTCATTACTACAGTGGATGGCACGGAGATAGCCTCCGGACCAGTAACGCACGCCACCCAAGAAGTGACGTTAGTGAGCCAAGATGGACACCGGGAGAAAATAGTGTTCAATGTGATCAAGGCCCCTCAGTTCCAGATCATTCTGGGAATCCCTTGGTTAGAGAAGCACAATCCTCAGATCGATTGGCGAGCAAAGACGGTTCAGTTTCCAGAATGTTTTACCACTTGTTATCCTCGGCCTGATGTTTCACTGGCGGCAATCTCTTCTGAGGTTCCCAAATTACCTCCCGAATACCAGGAATTCCAAGACGTCTTTCGGAAGGACCAAGCTAACACCCTGCCTCCTCATAGGTCTTACGACTGTCAAATAGATCTGATACCCGGAACAACTCCTCCTTGCAGTAGGATTTATGCCCTCACCGAGCCAGAGAATCTTCACCTCAGACAATATCTGGACCAGTACCTAGCTAACAGGTTTATCCGTCCTTCAAAATCTCCAGCTTCCTCGGCTTTGTTCTTCGTTCCGAAAAAGGAAGGAGACCTTAGCACTTGTATAGATTACCGCGCCCTGAATCAAATCACCGTTAAAAACAGATACCCGTTACCTTTGATCCCTGAACTCCTGGACCAAGTCAAAGACGCATGTATATATACAAAGTTGGATCTCAGAGGAGCCTACCATTTGGTACGAATATAAGAGGGTGATGAATGGAAGACGGCCTTCCGCACCGAGTATGGGCTGTTTGAATATCAAGTTATGCCCTTTGGACTTTGCAACGCTCCTGCCGCCTTCCAGTATTTTATGAATGATGTCCTTCGAGAACTCATTGATGTGTGTGTTGTTGTCTACATTGATGACATCCTCGTCTATTCATCATCTGAAGAAGAACATCGGAAACACGTTAGAGAGGTCCTCGAGAGATTACGTCAACATAACCTTTTTGCTAAGCTCGAAAAATGCGTTTTCAACGTAACTGAAGTTGAGTTCCTGGGATTCATATTGTCACCTAACGGAGTCCATATGGATTCAAAGAAAGTCGATGCAATCATCAAGTGGCCTTCACCAACCTCTGTAAAAGGAGTCCAAAGCATGTTAGGCTTCGCTAACTTTTACCGCAGATTCATCCCTGAATTCTCTCGAATAGTCCAGCCCATCACCGCTCTGTTAAAGAAAAACAAACGTTTTGAGTGGTCTACCGAGGCAGAACAAGCTTTTCAGGACTTAAAGACTAAATTCATTTCTGTACCTGTTCTAAAACATCCTCGCCCAGAACTCCCCTACATCGTAGAAACAGATGCTTCGAGTCTTGCTATGGGGGCAGTTTTATCACAAAGGGATCCGGTCACACACCAATTACATCCTGTAGCCTTTTGGTCCCGCAAATTCTCGGCTCCCGAGATCAACTATTCAATTACAGACAAGGAACTTTTAGCTATCAGATCGGCCTTTAAAGCCTGGCGGCATTATCTTTTGGGAGCCAGACACACAGTCACCGTAATGACTGATCACCGCAACTTACAGTATCTGAAGACAGCCAAAGCTCGGTCTTCCAGGCAGCTTCGCTGGGCTCTGTTTTTGGCTGAGTTTGACTTTATAATTACTTATCGACCAGGCAGTAAAAATGGAAAAGCAGATGCCCTCTCCCGGATGGGAATAGATGAACATTTGACCAATCCAGAACCAATACCCATAATCCCAGAACAAAGGATTTTGGGCTTGGTCAGCGCTCAATCCTTTGAAGAAATTAAGACTACAGTCAAATCACTTTTAGCTCCGGTCGACTTACAGGACTGGCAATTAAAAGGAAAACAATTCTCAGTGGATCGAGACCTACCATATTTCCGAGGACGATTGTACTTGCCCAGTGAGAAAATACAAAAACAGGTAATCTCCTGTTATCACGATTCACTAATGGAGGGTCACCCTGGCATAACCAAAACCATGGAAAAGGTCAAAAGACATTTCTGGTGGCCATCATGGAAGAAGGACATTAGAGACTTTGTAATCTCCTGCGGTGTGTGTGCCCAGAATAAGAGTCAGAAGGAGAAACCAGCCGGTCTCTTACACCCACTAGACATCCCTCCCTGTCCATGGCATACCCTGTCCATGGATTTCATCACGGACTTACCTCCATGCTCAGGGTATAATACCATTTTAGTAGTCGTGGATCTATTCTCCAAGATGGCTCACTTCATTCCCCTGAAGGGCCTACCTTCAGCTTCAGTATTAGCCCGAGAATTCTTAGAAAACATCGTTCGATTACACGGTTTCCCCTCGGTTTTGGTCTCCGATAGGGGAAGTCAATTCATCTCCCACTTTTGGCGAAGTTGCTGTCGTTTAGCCCAAATTGATGTGAGACTTTCTACCAGTCACCATCCCCAAACTGACGGACAAACCGAGAGGACAAATCAAACTCTAGAGCAATATCTACGTTGCATGCTCCAACAAACTGAAAACCCTTGGAAGGACATTCTTTGGATCGCTGAATACGCCTATAACAATTCGACTCATTCTGGAACCGGGAAGACTCCCTTCTTCCTATTATACGGACACCATCCTAGAACCTCTAACCTGGATCCACCCCAAGAATTCGAAACACCTGCTGTGGATCACTTGCACTCGTAGATCACTCGTGCTTTTAAGGAAGCCACTGCCCATCTGCAAAGAGCTAAAGCTCAATTTAAGAAAGGAGCAGATCAGCACCGTAAAGAGGCCCCTCACTGCGCAGTGGGAGATCAGGTCTGGTTATCCACTAAGCACCTACCTCTAAAAGGACCCCGCACTTTCATCCCGAGATACCTTGGACCCTATCTTATCTCTACCATAATTAATCCGGTGGCTGTTAAATTGGAATTGCCTTCGCATATGAAAATACATCCAGTATTCCATGTCTCCTTACGAAAACCAGTGCAACCAGGAACCCGATTGACCGAACTCCCGGAACCTGTTTTATTAGATGGAGAACTTGAGTTCGAAGTAAAGAACATCCTAGACTCCAAAATCTCCAAATCTAAATTATATTACCTGGTTGATTGGAAAGGATACGGCCCCCAGGAAAGGTCTTGGGAACCCTCAGAGCATGTCCACGCACCTCGTCTGGTCAAGAAATTCCATTTGAATCACCCCGACAAGCCAAAACCCCCGGAGAAGACACGCTTGGGAGGGGCCTAGAGGGGGGGTGCTGTCATGATCACTGCTTCCAAGGAGTCAGGAACAGCCCAACATCCTTGGAAGCAGGCCCCTAACCGTTATCTTAGGCACCAGCCGGTCCCCACTGGGACCTTTTGGACCTTGTCCTGGCGCCGGTGGCACCAGGCTCATCAAAGCCATCGGTCCCGGCACTGGAAGCGCCGGGCTCATAATATGTATGAAGATGCTTGGGTGGACTTACCTGCAGCAGACCATGCTGCTTACTTACCAGCCATATAGGAATCCTCTGTGAACAGGAACTACTTTCTTACCTGGGTGGGGCAAGCTCCACTCCCTGGATACAACACGGGAACTCTTCTGGAACTGGAACTCTTTTCTTACCAAGACGGGGCCGTGGAGGAAGACGCCTCATCACTCCAAGGCTATTTAAACCACACCCGATTGAACAAACGTGCTTCGCGTTATTCTGCATCTGCAGCAGAACGCTCACCGAGTCTGTTCCAGCCTTTTTTCCTTCCGATCCTGAACCTGCAAGAACAATACTTACCACTCCTGTATCCAGTATTCAGCAGCACCTGCAAAGACAAGAAACAACAGGTTAGCACTGCAACCTTTACACGCAGCGCTTTCCTCACCTGATCCATCGGCAGCGAACATTTCTTCACGCTGCACCTCCGCCTGTGAAGACAAAAGCATTGTTATTACTTACCAGCACTCCGCGAATTCTGGATTTCTTCAACGCTGCAACCCAGCATCTGAAAGACAAACGAAGAGACATTAGACAGGTATTTACTCACGTCCATCGCGCTCGCCACAGTAGAACGCCTGCAAATACTCCGGCGTTTTCCAGCATCTCTTCAGCACGAACTCACAGCTGCAAGGGAAAAGAGACAGTTAGAGCGCTTGCATTTACTTACGCATTTCCAAGCGCTTCATTCCAAGGCTCTGGCTCCAACTTCGGCTCTCTTCACACCATCTCCTATCTCAAGAGCCCTGCAAGACAAATAGGAAAAAGCATTATACAGAGTCCTGTTCTATATTAACGTGCCCACGCACCTAAAGACTAAAAGGACTAAAAAGGTGTCCAGAAACTCACCGCTCGTGCAGTTAACGACGGTAGCGATCCTCTGATGTCAAGAGGCCTATGTTTCACCAGTGAAGGAACTGGCAACGGCACCCTGCACCAGACGCAGATGGAGAGTCCAGCATTCACCTATCTAAGGTGAGCACGTTGACCTGGGGGCTCTAGGGAGAAGCTAAGAAGAGAGAGAGAGAGAGGGACATTCAACAACCCAGATCATTAACCCCCATATTCTTTCACCTGCAGAAATCTCACTCTTCGAGTTCGACACACAGTGCGAAGAGGTTCGGCCCCAGAAGCAAGTCGAGTCCTGCACATCACTTTTCGGGTCACAGACACCTTCCTGCCAAGACCAGCGCCTCCGTGGGAATCAGGTGAGCGTTACAGTGCTTTTGTTAAGTTCTCAGAGGGTGTTATTAGGTGAGTGGAGGGTTCTTGTTAAGTTCTCTGGGTGTGCTATTAGGCTAGTGGAGGGCTCTGTTAAGTTCCCGTGGTGTGTTGTTAGGCTAGTGGAGGGCTCTTGTTAAGTTTTCAGAGTGTGCTATTAGGCGAGTGGAGGGCTGTTGTTAAGTTCTAGGTGTGTGTTATCAGGCTAGTGGAAGGCTCTTGTTAAGTTCTCTGCATTTGTTATTAGAGTAGCGTGGGCTCTTACGTTTTCGGAAAGTGTAATTAGGCTATTTTAGGGCTCTTGTTTAGTTCTCAGGGGGTGTTTTTAGGCTAGTGGAGGACTCTTGTTAAATTCTCAGGTGTGTTTTTAGGCTAGTGGAGGGTTCTTGTTAAATTCTCGGCGTGTGTTATAAGTCTAGTGGAGGGTTCTTGTTAAATTCTCGGCGTGTGTTATAAGTCTAGTGGAGGGCTCTTGTTATGTTCTCAGGGTGTGTTATTAGGCTAGTGGAGGGCTCTTGTTTAGTTCTCAAGGTTTTATTCGGCTAGTGGAGGGCTCTTGTTTAGTTCTCTGGGTTTTATTCGGCTAGTGGAGGGCTCTTGTTAAGTTCTCAGGGGTGTTATTAAGCTAATGGAGGGCTCTTGTTAAGTTCGTGGTGGGTGTTATTAGGCGAGTAGAGGGCTCTTGTAAAGTTCCCGGGGTCTGTTATTAGGCTAATGGATGGCTGTTGCTAAGTTCTCAAGAGGTGTTATTATGCAAGTGGAGGGCACTTGTTATGTTTTTCCAGGGTGTGTTATTAGTCTAGTGGATGGTTCTTGTTAAGTTCTCGGCGTGTGTTATCAGGCTAGTGGAGGGCTCTTGTTAAGTTCTCGGCATGTGTTATTAGGCTAGTGGAGGGCTCTTGTTAAGTTCTCAGGTGTGTTATTTGGCCAGTGGAGGGCTCTTGTTAAGTTCTCGGGTGTTTATTAGGCTAGTGGAGGGCTCTTTTTAAGTTCTTGTGGTTGTGCTATTAGGCTAGAGGATGGCTTTTGTTAAGTTCTCGGGGTGTGTTATTAGGCTAGTAGAGGGCTCTTGATAATTTCTTGGCGTGTGTTATTAGGCTAATGGAGGGCTCTTGTTAAGTTCTCTGGGTGTGCTATTAGGCTAGTGGAGGGCTCTGTTAAGTTCCCGTGGTGTGTTGTTAGGCTAGTGGAGGGCTCTTGTTAAGTTCTCAGGGGGTATTATTAGGTGAGTATTTGGCTCTTGTAAAGTTCCTGGGGTGTGTTATTAGGCTAGTGGATTGCCTTTGTTAAGTTCTCGGGGGGTGTTATTAGGCGAGTGGAGGGCTGTTGTTAAGTTCTCGGTGTGTGTTATTAGGCTAGTGGAGGGCTCTTGTTAAGTTCTCTGCATTTGTTATTAGAGTAGTGTGGGCTCTTACATTTTCGGAAAGTGTAATTTGGCTATTTTAGGGCTCTTGTTTAGTTCTCAGGGGGTGTTTTTAGGTTAGTGGAGGACTCTTGTTAAATTCTCAGGTGTGTTTTTAGGCTAGTGGAGGGTTCTTGTTAAATTCTCGGCATGTGTTATAAGTCTAGTGGAGGGCTCTTGTTATGTTTTCAGGGTGTGTTATTAGGCTAGTGGAGGGCTCTTGTTTAGTTCTCAGGGTTTTATTCGGCTAGTGGAGGGCTCTTGTTTAGTTCTCAGGGTTTTATTCGGCTAGTGGAGGGCTCTTGTTAAGTTCTCAGGGGTGTTATTAGGCTAGTGGAGGGCTCTTGTTAGGTTCTCGTGGTGTGTTCTTAAGCTAATGGAGGGCTCTTGTTAAGTTCGTGGTGGGTGTTATTAGGCGAGTAGAGGGCTCTTGTAAAGTTCCCGGGGTCTGTTATTAGGCTAATGGATGGCTGTTGCTAAGTTCTCAAGGGGTGTTATTATGCAAGTGGAGGGCACTTGTTATGTTTTTCCAGGGTGTGTTATTAGTCTAGTGGATGGCTCTTGTTAAGTTATCAGGGGTGTTATTCGGCTAGTGGAGGGCTCTAGTTAAGTTTTCAGAGTGTTGTTAGGCTAGTGTATGGCTGTTGTTAAATTCCCGGGTGCGTTATAAGTCTAGTGGAGAGCTCTTGTTAAGATTTCGGCGTGTGTTATCAGGCTAGTGGAGGGCTCTTGTTAAGTTCTCGGCATGTGTTATTAGGCTAGTGGAGGGCTCTTGTTAAGTTCTCATGTGTGTTATTTGGCCAGTGGAGGGCTCTTGTTAAGTTCTCGGGTGTTTATTAGGCTAGTGGAGGGCTCTTTTTAAGTTCTTGTGGTTGTGCTATTAGGCTAGAGGATGGCTTTTGTTAAGTTCACGGGGTGTGTTATTAGGCTAGTAGAGGACTCTTGATAATTTCTTGGCGTGTGTTATTAGGCTAATGGAGGGCTCTTGTTAAGTTTTCTGGGTGTGCTATTAGGCTAGTGGAGGGCTCTGTTAAGTTCCCGTGGTGTGTTGTTAGGCTAGTGGAGGGCTCTTGTTAAGTTCTCAGGGGGTATTATTAGGTGAGTATTTGGCTCTTGTAAAGTTCCTGGGGTGCGTTATTAGGCTAGTGGATTGCCTTTGTTAAGTTCTCGGGGGGTGTTATTAGGCCAGTGGAGGGCTCTTGGTAAGTTCTCATGGTGTGTTATTAGGCCAGTAGAGGGCTCTTGTTTAGTTCTCAGAGTGTTATTAGGCCAGTGTATTGCTGTTGTTAAATTTCCGGGTGTGTTATAAGTCTAGTAGAGGGCTCTTGTTATGTTCTCAGGGTGTGTTATTAGGCTAGTGGAGGGCTCTTGTTTAGTTCTCAGGGTTTTATTCGGCTAGTGGAGGGCTCTTGTTTAGTTCTCTGGGTTTTATTCGGCTAGTGGAGGGCTCTTGTTAAGTTCTCAGGGGTGTTATTAAGCTAATGGAGGGCTCTTGTTAAGTTCGTGGTGGGTGTTATTAGGCGAGTAGAGGGCTCTTTTAAAGTTCCCGGGGTCTGTTATTAGGCTAATGGATGGCTGTTGCTAAGTTCTCAAGGGGTGTTATTATGCAAGTGGAGGGCACTTGTTATGTTTTTCCAGGGTGTGTTATTAGTTTAGTGGATGGCTCTTGTTAAGTTCTCAGGGGTGTTATTCGGCTAGTGGAGGGCTCTAGTTAAGTTTTCAGAGTGTTTTTAGGCTAGTGTATGGCTGTTGTTAAATTCCCGGGTGCGTTATAAGTCTAGTGGAGAGCTCTTGTTAAGTTCTCGGCGTGTGTTATTAGGCTAGTGGAGGGCTCTTGTTTAGTTCTCGGCATGTGTTATTAGGCTAGTGGAGGGCTCTTGTTAAGTTCTCAGGTTTGTTATTTGGCCAGTGGAGGGCTCTTGTTAAGTTCTCGGGTGTTTATTGGGCTAGTGGAGGGCTCTTTTTAAGTTCTTGTGGTTGTGCTATTAGGCTAGAGGATGGCTTTTGTTAAGTTCTCGGGGTGTGTTATTAGGCTAGTAGAGGGCTCTTGATCATTTCTTGGCGTGTGTTATTAGGCTAATGGAGGGCTCTTGTTAAGTTCTCTGGGTGTGCTATTAGGCTAGTGGAGGGCTCTGTTAAGTTCCCGTGGTGTGTTGTTAGGCTAGTGGAGGGCTCTTGTTAAGTTCTCAGGGGGTATTATTAGGTGAGTATTTGGCTCTTGTAAAGTTCCTGGGGTGTGTTATTAGGCTAGTGGATTTCCTTTGTTAAGTTCTCGGGGGGTGTTATTAGGCGAGTGGAGGGCTGTTGTTAAGTTCTAGGTGTGTGTTATTCGGCTAGTGGAGGGCTCTTGTTAAGTTCTCTGCATTTGTTATTAGAGTAGTGTGGGCTCTTACGTTTTCGGAAAGTGTAATTAGGTTATTTTAGGGCTCTTGTTTAGTTCTCAGGGGGTGTTTTTAGGCTAGTGGAGGACTCTTGTTAAATTCTCAGGTGTGTTTTTAGGCTAGTGGAGGGTTCTTGTTAAATTCTCGGCGTGTGTTATAAGTCTAGTGGAGGGTTCTTGTTAAATTCTCGGCGTGTGTTATAAGTCTAGTGGAGGGCTCTTGTTATGTTCTCAGGGTGTGTTATTAGGCTAGTGGAGGGCTCTTGTTTAGTTCTCAAGGTTTTATTCGGCTAGTGGAGGGCTCTTGTTTAGTTCTCTGGGTTTTATCCGGCTAGTGGAGGGCTCTTGTTAAGTTCTCAGGGGTGTTATTAAGCTAATGGAGGGCTCTTGTTAAGTTCGTGGTGGGTGTTATTAGGCGAGTAGAGGGCTCTTGTAAAGTTCCCGGGGTCTGTTATTAGGCTAATGGATGGCTGTTGCTAAGTTCTCAAGGGGTGTTATTATGCAAGTGGAGGGCACTTGTTATGTTTTTCCAGGGTGTGTTATTAGTCTAGTGGATGGCTCTTGTTAAGTTCTCAGGGGTGTTATCCGGCTAATGGAGGGCTCTTGTTAAGTTTGTGGTGGGTGTTATTAGGCGAGTAGAGGGCTCTTGTAAAGTTCCCGGGGTCTGTTATTAGGCTAATGGATGGCTGTTGCTAAGTTCTCAAGGGGTGTTATTATGCAAGTGGAGGGCACTTGTTATGTTTTTCCAGGGTGTGTTATTAGTCTAGTGGATGGCTCTTGTTAAGTTCTCAGGAGTGTTGTTAGGCTAGTGTATGGCTGTTGTTAAATTCCCAGGTGCGTTATAAGTCTAGTGGAGAGCTCTTGTTAAGTTCTCGGCGTGTGTTATCAGGATAGTGGAGGGCTCTTGTTAAGTTCTCGGCATGTGTTATTAGGCTAGTGGAGGGCTCTTGTCAAGTTCTCGGGTGTGTTATTTGGCCAGTGGAGGGCTCTTGTTAAGTTCTCGGGTGTTTATTAGGCTAGTGGAGGGCTCTTTTTAAGTTCTTGTGTTTGTGCTATTAGGCTAGAGGATGGCTTTTGTTAAGTTCTCTGGGTGTGTTATTAGGCTAGTAGAGGGCTCTTGATCATTTCTTGGCGTGTTTTTTTAGGCTAATGGAGGGCTCTTGTTAAGTTCTCTGGGTGTGCTATTAGGCTAGTGGAGGGCTCTGTTAAGTTCCCGTGGTGTGTTGTTAGGCTAGTGGAAGGCTCTTGTTAAGTTCTCAGGGGGTATTATTAGGTGAGTATTTGGCTCTTGTAAAGTTCCTGGGGTGTGTTATTAGGCTAGTGGATTTCCTTTGTTAAGTTCTTGGGGGGTGTTATTAGGCGAGTGGAGGGCTGTTGTTAAGTTCTAGGTGTGTGTTATTAGGCTAGTGGAGGGCTCTTGTTAAGTTCTCTGCATTTGTTATTAGAGTAGTGTGGGCTCTTACGTTTTCGGAAAGTGTAATTAGGCTATTTTAGGGCTCTTGTTTAGTTCTCAGGGGGTGTTTTTAGGCTAGTGGAGGACTCTTGTTAAATTCTCAGGTGTGTTATAAGTCTAGTGGAGGGCTCTTGTTATGTTCTCAGGGTGTGTTATTAGGCTAGTGGAGGGCTCTTGTTTAGTTCTCAGGGTTTTATTCGGCTAGTGGAGGGCTCTTGTTTAGTTCTCTGGGTTTTATTCGGCTAGTGGAGGGCTCTTGTTAAGTTCTCAGGGGTGTTATTAGGCTAGTGGAGGGCTCTTGTTAGGTTCTCGAGGTGTGTTCTTAAGCTAATGGAGGGCTCTTGTTAAGTTCGTGGTGGGTGTTATTAGGCGAGTAGAGGGCTCTTGTAAAGTTCCCGGGGTCTGTTATTAGGCTAATGGATGGTTGTTGCTAAGTTCTCAAGGGGTGTTAATATGCAAGTGGAGGGCACTTGTTATGTTTTTCCAGGGTGTGTTATTAGTCTAGTGGATGGCTCTTGTTAAGTTCTCAGGGGTGTTATGCGGCTAGTGGAGGGCTCCAGTTAAGTTTTCAGAGTGTTGTTAGGCTAGTGTATGGCTGTTGTTAAATTCCGGGGTGCGTTATAAGTCTAGTGGAGAGCTCTTGTTAAGTTCTCGGCGTGTGTTATCAAGCTAGTGGAGGGCTCTTGTTAAGTTCTCGGCATGTGTTATTAGGCTAGTGGAGGGCTCTTGTTAAGTTCTCAGGTGTGTTATTTGGCCAGTGGAGGGCTCTTGTTAAGTTCTCGGGTGTTTATTAGGCTAGTGGAGGGCTCTTTTTAAGTTCTTGTGGTTGTGCTATTAGGCTAGAGGATGGCTTTTGTTAAGTTCTCGGGGTGTGTTATTAGGCTAGTAGATGGCTCTTGATCATTTCTTGGTGTGTGTTATTAGGCTAATGGAGGGCTCTTGTTAAGTTCTCTGGGTGTGCTATTAGGCTAGTGGAGGGCTCTGTTAAGTTCCCGTGGTGTGTTGTTAGGCTAGTGGAGGGCTCTTGTTAAGTTCTCAGGGGGTATTATTAGGTGAGTATTTGGCTCTTGTAAAGTTCCTGGGGTGTGTTATTAGGCTCGTGGATTTCCTTTGTTAAGTTCTCGGGGGGTGTTATTAGGCGAGTGGAGGGCTCTTGTTAAGTTCTCTGCATTTGTTATTAGAGTAGTGTGGGCTCTTACGTTTTCGGAAAGTGTAATTAGGCTATTTTAGGCCTCTTGTTTAGTTCTCAGGGGGTGTTTTTAGGCTAGTGGAGGACTCTTGTTAAATTCTCAGGTGTGTTTTTAGGCTAGTGGAGGGTTCTTGTTAAATTCTCGGCGTGTCTTATAAGTCTAGTGGAGGGCTCTTGTTATGTTCTCAGGGTGTGTTATTAGGCTAGTGGAGGGCTCTTGTTTAGTTCTCAGGGTTTTATTCGGCTAGTGGAGGGCTCTTGTTTAGTTCTCTGGGTTTTATTCGGCTAGTGGAGGGCTCTTGTTAAGTTCTCAGGGGTGTTATTAGGCTAGTGGAGGGCTCTTGTTAGGTTCTCGTGGTGTGTTCTTAAGCTAATGGAGGGCTCTTGTTAAGTTGGTGGTGGGTGTTATTAGGCGAGTAGAGGGCTCTTGTAAAGTTCCCGGGGTCTGTTATTAGGCTAATAGATGGCTGTTGCTAAGTTCTCAAGGGGTGTTATTATGCAAGTGGAGGGCACTTGTTATGTTTTTCCAGGGTGTGTTATTAGTCTAGTGGATGGCTCTTGTTAAGTTCTCAGGGGTGTTATTCGGCTAGTGGAGGGCTCTAGTTAAGTTTTCAGAGTGTTGTTAGGCTAGTGTATGGCTGTTGTTAAATTCCCGGGTGCGTTATAAGTCTAGTGGAGAGCTCTTGTTAAGTTCTCGGCGTGTGTTATCAGGCTAGTGGAGGGCTCTTGTTAAGTTCTCGGCATGTGTTATTAGGCTAGTGGAGGGCTCTTGTTAAGTTCTCAGGTGTGTTATTTGGTCAGTGGAGGGCTCTTGTTAAGTTCTCGGGTGTTTATTAGGCTAGTGGAGGGCTCTTTTGAAGTTCTTGTGGTTGTGCTATTAGGCTAGAGGATGGCTTTTGTTAAGTTCTCGGGGTGTGTTATTAGGCTAGTAGAGGGATCTTGATAATTTCTTGGCGTGTGTTATTAGGCTAATGGAGGGCTCTTGTTAAGTTCTCTGGGTGTGCTATTAGGCTAGTGGAGGGCTCTGTTAAGTTCCCGTGGTGTGTTGTTAGGCTAGTGGAGGGCTCTTGTTAAGTTCTCAGGGGGTATTATTAGGTGAGTATTTGGCTCTTGTAAAGTTCCTGGGGTGTGTTATTAGGCTAGTGGATTGCCTTTGTTAAGTTCTCGGGGGGTGTTATCAGGCCAGTGGAGGGCTCTTGTTAAGTTCTCATGGTGTGTTATTAGGCCAGTAGAGGGCTCTTGTTTAGTTCTCAGAGTGTTATTAGGCCAGTGTATGGCTGTTGTTAAATTTTCGGGTGTGTTATAAGTCTAGTGGAGGGCTCTTGTTATGTTCTCAGAGTGTGTTATTAGGCTAGTGGAGGGCTCTTGTTTAGTTCTCAGGGTTTTATTCGGCTAGTGGAGGGCTCTTGTTTAGTTCTCTGGGTTTTATTCGGCTAGTGGAGGGCTCTTGTTAAGTTCTAAGGGATGTTATTAAGCTAATGGAGGGCTCTTGTAAAGTTCCCGGGGTCTGTTATTAGGCTAATGGATGGCTGTTGCTAAGTTCTCAAGAGGTGTTATTATGCAAGTGGATGGCACTAGTTATGTTTTTCCAGGTTGTGTTATTAGTCTAGTGGATGGCTCTTGTTAAGTTCTCAGGGGTGTTATTCGGCTAGTGGAGGGCTCTAGTTAAATTTTCAGAGTGTTGTTAGGCTAGTGTATGGCTGTTGTTAAATTCCCGGGTGCGTTATAAGTCTAGTGGGAGCTCTTGTTAAGTTCTCGGCGTGTGTTATCAGGCTAGTGGAGGGCTCTTGTTAAGTTCTCGGCATGTGTTATTAGGCTAGTGGAGGGCTCTTGTTAAGTTCTCAGGTGTGTTATTTGGCCAGTGGAGGGCTCTTTTTAAGTTCTTGTGGTTGTGCTATTAGGCTAGAGGATGGCTTTTGTTAAGTTCTCGGAGTGTGTTATTAGGCTAGTAGAGGGCTCTTGATCATTTCTTGGCGTGTGTTATTAGGCTAATGGAGGGCTCTTGTTAAGTTCTCTGGGTGTGCTATTAGGCTAGTGGCGGGCTCTGTTAAGTTCCCGTGGTGTGTTGATAGGCTAGTGGAGGGCTCTTGTTAAGTTCTCAGGGGGTATTATTAGGTGAGTATTTGGCTCTTGTAAAGTTCCTGGGGTGTGTTATTAGGCTAGTGGATTTCCTTTGTTAAGTTCTCGGGGGGTGTTATTAGGCGAGTGGAGGGCTGTTGTTAAGTTCTAGGTGTGTGTTATTAGGCTAGTGGAGGGCTCTTGTTAAGTTCTCTGCATTTGTTATTAAAGTAGTGTGGGCTCTTACGTTTTCGGAAAGTGTAATTAGGCTATTTTAGGGCTCTTGTTTAGTTCTCAGGGGGTGTTTTTAGGCTAGTGGAGGACTCTTGTTAAATTCTCAGGTGTGTTTTTAGGCTAGTGGAGTGTTCTTGTTAAATTCTCAGCGTGTGTTATAAGTCTAGTGGAGGGCTCTTGTTATGTTCTCAGGGTGTGTTATTAGGCTAGTGGAGGGCTCTTGTTTAGTTCTCAGGGTTTTATTCGGCTAGTGGAGGGCTCTTGTTTAGTTCTCTGGGTTTTATTCGGCTAGTGGAGGGCTCTTATGTTCTCAGGGGTGTTATTAGTTTAGTGGAGGGCTCTTGTTAGGTTCTCGTGGTGTGTTCTTAAGCTAATGGAGGGCTCTTGTTAAGTTCGTGGTGGGTGTTATTAGGTGAGTAGAGGGCTCTTTTAAAGTTCCCGGGGTCTGTTATTAGGCTAATGGAGGGCTCTTGTTAAGTTCTCTGGGTGTGCTATTAGGCTAGTGGAGGGCTCTGTTAAGTTCCCGTGGTGTGTTGCTAGGCTAGTGGAGGGCTCTTGTTAAGTTCTCAGGGGGTATTATTAGGTGAGTATTTGGCTCTTGTAAAGTTCCTGGGGTGTGTTATTAGGCTAGTGGATTGCCTTTGTTAAGTTCTCGGGAGGTGTTATTAGGCCAGTGGAGGGCTCTTGTTAAGTTCTCATGGTGTGTTACTAGGCCAGTAGAGGGCTTTTGTTTAGTTCTCAGAGTGTTATTAGGCCAGTGTATGGCTGTTGTTAAATTTTCGGGTGTGTTATTAGGCTAGTGGAGAGCTCTTGTTATGTTCTCGGGGGGTGTTAATCGGCTAGTGGAGGGTTCTTGTTAAGTTCTCATGGTGTGTTATTAGGCTAGTGGAGGGCTCTTGTTAAGTTCTCAGGTGTGTTATTAGGCTAGTGGAGGGCTCTTGTTAAGTTCTCGGGGGTTATTAGGCTAGTGGAGGGCTCTTTTTCAGTTATTGTGGTTGTGCTATTAGGCTAGTGGATGGCTCTTGTTAAGTTCTCGGCGTGTGTTATTAGGCTAGTGGCGGGCTCTTGTTAAGTTCTTGGCTGTGTTATTAGGCTAGTGGAGGGCTCTTGGTAAGTTCTCTGGGTGTGTTATTAGGCTAATGAAGGGCTCTGTTAAGTTCCCATGGTGTGTTGTTATGCTAGTGGAGGGCTCTTGTAAAGTTCTCGGGGTGTGTTGTTAGGCTAGTGAATGGCTGTTGTTAAGTTCTCGGGGGGTGTTATTAGGCCAGTGGAGGCTCTTGTTAAGTTCTCATGTTGTGTTATTAGGCTAGTGGAGGGCTCTTGTTTAGTTCTCAGGGTGTTGATAGGCCAGTGTATGGCTGTTGTTAAATTTTCGGGTGTGTTATTAGGATAGTGGAGGGCTCTTGTTATCTTCTTGGTGGTGTTAATCGGCTAGTGGAGGGCTCTTGTTAAGTTCTCACGGTGTGTTATTAGGCTAGTGCAGGGCTCTTGTTAAGTTTTCAGGGTGTGTTATTAGGCTAGTGGACGGCTCTTGTTAAATTCTCGTGGTGTGTTGTTAGGCTAGAGAAATGCTTTTGTTAAGTTCTCAGGGGGTGTTATTAGGTGAGTGGAGGGCTCTTGTTAAATTCTTGTGGTGTGTTATTTAGGCTAGAAGAGGGCTCTGTTTAATTCTCGAGGTCAGTTTTTAGGCTAGTGGAGCCCTCTTTTGAAGTACTTGTGGTGTGTTGTTAGTCTAGTGAAGTGCTTTTGTTAAGTTCTCAGAGGGTGTTATTAGGTGAGTGGAGGGCTGTTGTTAAGTTCTAGCTGTGTGTTATTAGGCTAGTGGAGGGCTGTTGTTAAGTTCTCAGAGTGTGTTATTAGGCTACTGAAGGGCTCTTGTTAAGTACTCGTGGTGTGTTGTTAGTCTAGTGAAGTGCTTTTGTTAAGTTTTCAGAGGGTGCTATTAGGTGAGTGGAGGGCTGTTGTTAAGTTCTAGGTGTGTGTTATTAGGCTAGTGGAGGGCTCTTGTTAAGTTCTCTGCATTTGTTCTTAGAGTAGTGTGGGCTCTTAAGAGTTCGCAAAGTGTAATTAGGCTATTTCAGGTTCTTGTTTAGTTCTCAGGGGGTGTTTTTAGGCTAGTGGAGGACTCTTGTTAAATTCTCAGGTGTGTTTTAGGCTAGTGGAGGGTTCTTGTTAAATTCTCGGCGTGTGTTATAAGTCTAGTGGAGGGCTCTTGCTATGTTCTCAGGGTGTGTTATTAGGCTAGTGTAGGGCTCTTGTTTAGTTCTCAGGGTTTTATTCGGCTAGTGGAGGGCTCTTGTTTAGTTCTCCGGGTTTTATTCGGCTAGTGGAGGGCTCTTGTTAAGTTCTCAGGGGTGTTATTAGGCTAGTGGAGGGCTCTTGTTAGGTTCTCGTGGTGTGTTCTTAGGCTAATAGAGGGCTCTTGTTAAGTTCGTGGTGGGTGTTATTAGGGGAGTAGAGGGCTATTGTAAAGTTCCCGGGGTCTGTTTTTAGGCTAGTGGATGGCTGTTGTTAAGTTCTCAAGGGGTGTTATTATGCAAGTGGAGGGCACTTGTTATGTTTTTCCAGTGTGTGTTATTAGTCTAGTGGATGGCTCTTGTTACGTTCTCAGGGGTGTTATTCGGCTAGTGGAGGGCTCTTGTTAAGTTTTCAGAGTGTTGTTATGCTAGTGTATGGCTGTTGTTAAATTCCCGGGTGCGTCATAAGTCTAGTGGAGGGCTCTTGTTAAGTTCTCGGCGTGGGTTATTAGGCTAGTGGAGGGCTCTTGTTAAGTTCTCAGGTGTGTTATTAGGCCAGTGGAGGGCTCTTGTTAAGTTTTCAGGTGTTATTAGTCTAGTGGAGGGCTATTTTTAAGTTCTTGTGGTTGTGCTATTAGGCTAGTGGATGGCTCTTGTTAAGTTCTCGGGGTGTGTTATTAGGCTAGTGGAGGGCTCTTGATAATTTCTTGGCGTGTGTTATTAGGCTAGTGGAGGGCTCTTGTTAAGTTCTCTGGGTGTGCTATTAGGCTAGTGGAGGGCTCGTGTTAAGTTCTCAGGGGGTATTATTAGGTGAGTATAGGGCTCTTGTAAAGTTCTCGGGGTGTGTTATTAGGCTAGTGGATTGCTGTTGTTAAGTTCTCGGGGGGTGTTATTAGGCCAGTGGAGGGCTCTTGTTAAGTTCTCATGGTGTGGTATTAGGCTAGTGGAGGGCTCTTTTTAGTTCTCAGAGTGTTACTAGGCCAGTGTATGGCTGTTGTTAAATTTCCGGGTGTGTTATAAGGCTAGTGGAGGGCTCTTGTTATGTTCTCGGGGGGTGTTAATCGGCTAGTGGAGAGTTCTTGTTAAGTTCTCGGCATGTGTTGTTAGGCTAGTGGAGAGCTCTTGTTACCATCTTGGGGGGTGTTATTAGGCTAGTGGATGGTTGTTCTTAAGTTCTCAGGGGGTGTTATTCGGCTAGTGGAGGGCTCTTGTTAAGTTCTCAGGGGTATTATTAGGCTAATGGAGGGCTCTTGTTAAGTTCCCGGGATGCACAAAATGACCATCTCATTGCTCTGGATCTAGACTGAAAGTGTGTCTGGCTGCCTTAATGTCAACAATTTCTGGATGAAAAGTAATTGACTTTGCTTCAATGTTTCCAAATCCCAAATCCTTCTTTGAAATACAATTGACACGTTCCCACTGATCTCTTGGTATGTAAATCTATGACCCTCACCCCAAGTCAGCCCTTGATGTTCATTACCTAGATTTGAGTTTTTCTCTTTTTTTCTTTCTTTTTTTCCATAACTCTGTGTACTTGGTTACACGCTTATATTCTGTATGTATGTATTCATTTTACACAATTGGCTTTTGTATCTTACATGATTTTTCATTATGCATACATTAAATCTCCAACAATTATTGTTCAAATGCACTGTGTGTCATTTACTAAATTCCTGGCATGTTCTTTTATATATATTTTGAATACTTAGGCACAGTTAACGCCCTGAAGATGGAGTTGTACCCCGAAATGCATTGGCACTAAAATTAACTACGCACTAATCCTATTTTCTGCTTCTTTAAATAATAAACCTTCTTGGTTTTTGAATAACTTCGCAAAGACTACATATCTTCATTGATTGATAACCAAACTTCAGCTCAAATCTTACTTAAATATAACCAAAGAAGCCATTAGAACTTAATCCCTTTAGGCAGAACGGTCAAAGCTCATTACGAGCCTCAATGTGATTGCTAGACTTAGCTGGATAGAACTATCCAACTTCATTTTGCATACTGTGTAGACACTGGGTCCAGGTGCCATACGACCCTACATCAGTCCGGCTGCTCCTGAAATGTGATGACCTAACTAACTAAAGAAATTCGAAAAAGAATAAAAGGTGGTGCCCACCTCTTCTCGTTCACTCATTACCTAGATTTTACCTTTCACTGCGACCTTATAACACCTCCACAGATCCCTAAAGTTTCATCTGCTGTGATTGTCAAAGTCAAAGACCTGCCAAAGATTCCCCCAATCCTGTCAATTTCTCAGGAACTGGCTTTTGCTGCCACCTTGTTCCTGCTCTGCCTGGGCCTCTGATGTAGCATTAATCGTGGATTACCAACATTCCAATTTGCCAAGAACCGTCCAGCGCATGGCTTTCCACAATAGGCCAACACAAGCAAATCAAACTTCATCTCAAAACAGTCCACTGACTCCCATCAGAGAGTGTGATGCCACAACAGGAACTGTTATGCCAGGCCCACAAATTCATGCATTTTGGGTGTCCTGATTACCTCAAAATCCCTCTCACAATCTCAGATCAACTTCTCTCCTGAGCCTCAGCTCTCATCAGTTCCATTCCCCCCCCCCCCCCCCTCCGGCTCATGCCCCTTCGGCACCGGGAGTATCTCTCGGGAATTACCTTCCAATGAGGGTCAGGACCACCCCCACCCTATCCCCCTGGCCTTTCACAAGTTTTGAAGGGTTCACCCCTTTTCTCAGCTTATTATTTGCTGCCCTTGTTCTGCTTCTTGACAAGACCCTGGAACTGCCCCTTGTGCCCTTTTGCTAATATACAGACACTATAATAAATGAATAAACAAACCTAACAACGCTGGCTGTACTACCTGTGCTTGGCTAAATGGGGCAGCAATGGGTGACATGTTAACCCAAGTTGTTAATACTTATTTAATGGACTTCAAAACGTTGATAATCCAAGTGATCCTTGGTGTGGTATCTGGTCTTTCCATCTAATGCCATTGCATCTAATGACATTCAATCGAAGTTTTTCAATATAAAAGAATGTCCATTGAATGCATATTTTTGGGGAGTAAAGTGTTAATTTTTATTTAGGTGCATTATAAAGGGTAATAAATAGGTGTTGGGGGTAATAAACGGGTGTTGATGGGGACCCCCACAACAACAAAAAAAACTTTTTTTTTAAAAAGCATTAGATGCAAATTTTTTAGATGGAAAAAATCCGATGGAATGGCATTAGATGGAAAGACCATAAACATGTGGTGTTGTTCAAAATTGTGCACTTCACGCTACACACAGATACCTTCAACAAGTCTTAAACCTTCCAGCATCGCTTACTCTTACGCCACCCCCACGACCGCACACCCACCTACCTGTCTCTTGCCTGCAAAACCTGACCACCATTTCAGGAGCTCCTTTCATAAAAGCCAAAAAGCCCTCGGCTCCAAGCACCCGGGTGATGACTGACATCCTTTGCAGGCTCGAGGAAAATGGAAACTGGTGCAAAATGGCGACTCCCTCCACTGGGACCTGTCAAGAAAGCTTCAAATCAATGCAATGAAAAGATCCATAGGATTACAGATCTGCTCACAAATATCAAAGGAAAGACGGTCTACTCTTTATAAAAATAAATGAGCAAATAAATAGGCAAAAATGTGCCAATGAGTGACTTCAACACGTCTATGAAAATTAACATCGCAATTGTACAATGTGCTGTCCACTCCCCTTCCAATCACAATCTGGTTCCCTGAGTTCCCTGAGTCCAGTCTCCATCTGACCTCTGTGGAAAGCGCCTCATTCCAAAGATGCTTCTGTTCTTTTAAGGAAAGTCTGTGAATATCAAAGACCCAAAATCAAGTCCTGATGTAAACTTCTCTCCTCCAGTTGATACCCTGATCATGGGACTAGTGGTCCTCTTTCTCTTACACATGTTGTTCATGTATGTACCGGTGGCTGCACGTTTTTATTGCATGTTAAATATGATCTCACGCTTTGCAGGGAAATTGGTGAATCACCTGAGTAGAATCTGGATCACGGCATTGAGCCACTAGCAGTCAATTCACACCCAAAAAAATTTTTTTATCCATTTCACGTCTTCAAGAATGACTGTTCATGCGACAGATTCATTTTTGTGACATGCGTTGTTCTGTTTAGCAAAGTGCATTTCTTTAAATCTGCGACCTACTCCTCAACACATGAAGGCACATGTAGCATAAAGTATGCGTGGTGCTGCCCAAGAATCAGATCACCTGTAACCAAATCATACAGCGAATGGTATGATGTTAAACATCACCCTTGACTGTGAGAGTGCTGTACACTGTCAATCATGTGTCATTACTAGAGCTGTGAACCCCCATGATTACAAACAAATTAATTTGTGTTGATGCTCAAGGATATTAATTGAAATCTGACATTGAGAAATATGACCCCCTCTATGATGGTGTTAGACCTCACTCGGATAGTGCACAATGTGTAAATACTGGATACTGTAACCTCCTGTAACCTCTTCTATAAGACCTCACTCTAGACCTCACTCTGATAGTGCGCAATGTGTAAATACTGGATACTGTAACCTCTCCTATAAGACCTCACTCTGATAGTGCGCAATGTGTAAATACTGGATACTGTAACCTCCTGTAACCTTTTCTATGAGACCTCACTCTAGACCTCACTCTGATAGTGCGCAATGTTTAAATACTGGATACTGTAACCTCCTGTAACCTCCTGTAACCTTTTCTATAAGACCTCACTCTAGACCTCACTCTGATAGTGTGCAATGTGTAAATACTGGATATTGTAACCTCTCCTATGAGACCTCACTCTGATAGTGTGCAATGTGTAAATACCGGATACTGTAACCTCTCCTATAAGACCTCACTCTGATAGTGCGCAATGTGTAAATACTTCATACTGTACCCTCTTCTATAAGACCTCACTCTGATAGTGCGGAATGTGTAAATACTGGATACTGTAACCTCTCCTATAAGACCTCAATCTGATAGTGCAGAATGTGTGAATACTGGATACTGTAACCTCTTCTATAAAACCTCACTTTGATAGTGCACGATGTGTAAATACTGCATACCGTAACCTCCTCTATGAGACCTCACTCTGATAGTGCAGAATGTGTGAATACTGGATACTGTAACCTCTTCTATAAGACCTCACTTTGATAGTGCACAATGTGTAAATACTGGATACTGTAACCTCTTCTATAAGAGACAATTGTATCCATTGGGTTGACGTCCAGATCCGCATTGAGGTCTCAAAAGCACTTCAGCGTTGTCCTTCCACATCACTGAGTCTCTACATGTTACTTCCTGGAGATGATAGCAAACTGTTTGAGGCCCACTTCACCACGTGGCTCGTGGTATTGCTGCCTGGCTGCGCCTATATCCTTTACATATTGGAAAAGGCAATCTCACTTTGAAAGGGGCTTTTTTTTAAAAATGAGGATATGTTCCTGTTGCTTAAAATGTCTGACACTAAATATTAGAACTATGAGCGTCCTCTACACCGGAGCCTTTAAACTGTGTGCGTGATTAATAGCCCAGAAAGGCCTGTAATTAATTTATAAGTGAGATATGTGACACCCCTTGTATTTTAACCGATACCTTAAAAATATAACTGCGTCCTGATCAATGAGAGAAACTATATATGTCAATATATGCAAGGAATCCAGCCCTCTAGTCAGGTCAGCTTTTCAGGCTAGTGTGTCAGAGTGGTTTTGACTAACCTCTTTAAAGTCTTATTGGGCTGAGTAACTCTTCAGTGACACCCCTAAAGGAATACATTTGGACACACCCCAAAAAGTGAAATGAAGTATCTCTTTAAACAAAACACACTAGAAAAATAGAAGACATTGAAGTCAAACAGATATGAAGAAAAAGGAGTCGCGTTGTTACATAGACTTTCTTTTGAAAGTCAGAAGTTTGGTCGACTACCTTTAGTCAATTCGACCAAATGCATTATAGTGCGACAGTTGCTGCACTATCGTTGAGTGTTGAATTCCATAGGAAATCCACAAAATGAATTTTTAACAACCTTTTGACTCGTATGACGAATTTACAAACAAAATTGTACTTGTGCCCACCGCTCCCCCCCAGACTGGACATTTTGGGAAAGATCTGTTGAAAAATATTAAAGTTATTCAGAAAGTAAAACACGCCATTATCCCATAGCGAAAAAATCAAATATTTGCTCAAGCGCCAAAACCGCTGCACGGAACTGGACCAGGTACGAAACAACTTGGGCACGAAGCACTGACTCAATATCTGGCAGTGCTCTGGTGTTATCATGTCCAGTAGCTTTTAAAATACCTGACGGAGAAGGGGGTGCCCCCTTTTCCCAAAACTATAGCTATATCTCTCTAACCCTTGAAATTCAGCACTCAATCAAGTCTACCTGGAAGAACAAAAATACATCACCCAAACCAAACAGTGATAGCGGGTAATGTCCAGGAGAGGGCCAGGGAGGAAAAAAGCAATTCATTTGAGTGGAGGAACCATGGAAAGAGCAGAGGGACACCTAGTGAGTTACTATGAGGACAAGGAAGAGTTTGTGATTTTCAATCATTATCAGGGGAATACTGGGTAAATCCTGCGGGCATGGGTATTTCAATGCCGCTGCATGTGTTGTTTGTTGCCATTATCTGGGGAATATCGAGGGAATCCCACCGGAATGGGAAGAGAGTGAAAAAAATACATAATTTTACACCTGCACTGATCATATCTCCTAGGCAGGGGGTAATGGATCCCTGTGCCCAAGGTCATGACTACTGGGCCCCAATGAAATCTCAGACAGGTATGTAGGATTGGGGTAGTGTCAGTCAAAGCATGTGCAAACCTACTGAAGGCAGGTACGTTTGAGACATAGTCAACCACATGTCCTTCTCCACTTACCCTGCTGCCCACCATGCCCACCCAAGCCCAAGCCGGGAACAGGGCCTGCAGACAGTCATCCGCTGGGAAATTGCATCTAGAAAACTAGTCACACTGTTGGTCACATCGTCAGTATTGTGCTCCTAGGCCAATTCGTTATGTCATGTTTTGGCCCTTTGGTTGTGAAGGCCGGTGTGAAAAGGATGCTGCCATAGAAAGTGCTTCTCTACATCTGCTTCTCTAAACCCATCATTGTAAGTGCTTCACACAAAACCACGAGTGTTGGGGGGAAAGGGAAAGGGGTAGGGAGGGAAAAGCGAGTTCATGGGGTGGCACAAGCATGCCAAAGGTGAGGGGCACTTGAAAACCATAGTTATTTGCGAGGGCGTGGCTATCGAGCCATGGAGTATACGTGTTTCCTGGGAAGCTCCTGCAGATCCTGGACTGATCCGTATCAAAAGTATGGTAAATACTGCCTGGGATCTCCAGAATTGGAAATATGTGCGTGGGCAGGGGCACTGTACACCTCGTGTAATGGAACTGTGAATCGCACTAAAGAGAGGCTCGCAGCTAGCACAGTAAAAAATGGTGGACCGCCATAACAAAGGGATCGGATGATGCATTAGCTGTCGCTATGGAACTTTACATGGGATCGCGAGGCGACGGAGCTGAGGATAGGAGCCGCACTCTGGGCTAACAGAAGGAGCAGCGACCCAGAAACTTCCCTGCCATAAAAGAAATTGAGGTCCGCTGCAGGCGAGCACTGTGGCAGCACCCAAGGACAAAGGAGCATGTGTTAGGGAAGAGACCACAAGAACAAATGACTATCTGTGTGCCTGCGGGCGAAGGCACGCGTTCGGTTGCCTCTAATTCTATTGTGTGGCGGGAGCCAGGTGTGCGGACCAAAGGGGGATGCACAAGACAAAATCGGACTGCAGGCAGCTAATGAGCCATGGCGGTGCGCAACGAAGCACACATGAACTGGCCTTCCGTCGGCAGCAGCTGCAGGCAGACGCGGGGCTGCACAGCCGGGAGGACAGATTGACAACGGGACACTGATCCTCCTATGGCGTGAGGCACATGGGAGAGGATGTCAGCAGGGGCCCGAAGAAGCGTGCTGTGTACCGTTATCAGTACTAAGGCCAGCTGAAGCCTACTAATGAAAGTAAACACGCAACCAAGATACATTGTAGCAACCACTGGATCGCAGCAGGAGCGCTGACATAAGAGCGGGTGTGCTCTGACTAAGACATAATGGTTCCTGGCAAATTGCAGCAATATTTAATGAGACTGGTGGCCTGCAGTGCTGGAAGACACAGGCAGGCCACTGGCGGCGAGACCTGTGTGTGACTGTGAGACACTGTAACGGAACACAGGCAGTTGCCTGGTGGGTGATGTTGGGTGTGAGACACGAGCCACAAGGATTACCCAATGTCACGGGGGTGGCCCAGCAGCCTACACCAGCGCTGTATTGTTAACCAACACTGGGACACAAGATTCGGAGGGGCTCTCGCCAGCCTGACACATCAAACCCAGCCCGATGAACATTTGAGTATGTCTGTGTCACCCCAAAGGCGGACTAGCCCCCGATGCAAGGGGCAGAAGTAGATTCCAACGGAATCAGAGGTGACGGGCTGGATAAGATATCCCCTGAACTGAGCGCTCAATAACAGAGAGTGCCCAGCTTTTGGGTGGAATCTGACCGTGGCCCTTACATAAGCAAAGATGGCATCCAGACTCCCCAAAGTAAAGGGGAAGCAATCCACCTTGGAGGACTTTGCCAAGTCACTGGCAGAGACGGAGGGGGACAGCGGAAAAGGTCAGAGCATGCAAGAAAGTGAGCAGATGGCATTCAACAACCAGCAGGTACTGGACGCCATAGCTGAGCTAAAATGATCACTGGAAAGCAAGATGGGCACTGCTATCTCAGATCTGAGTGTGGCGCTGGAAGCTAAAATAGACGCAGTGAGCATAGATGTGAATTTGCTGCGACAAGATGTACGAGCGTTGGCCGAGCACACAGGAACCCTGGAAGAAGAGGTGAAAGCCAACACAGGCACGTGCACGGCGAACGCGAGCAAAATCCATGTGCTACAACAGCAAATGCGTAATCTCGAAAACAAAGCCGAAGAAGCGGAAGGGCGGGCTCGCAGAAACAATGTGCGCATTGTGGGGCTTCCGGAGGGTGAAGAAGGATCTGGCCCGATGAACTATGTTAAAACATTCTGTTGCAGGAGATATCAGATGGAGTGCTGAGGCAGGGGTTCACAGTAGAAAGAGCGCACAGAGCCCAGTCGAGGAGGCCACCACCGGGAGCCCCGCAGCGACCCATCCTTGCCAAGATCCTTAACTACAAAGACCGAGAGAAGGTCCTGAAGCACTTCCGCAAAGGGGGAACTATAAGGAGAGCGTCAGCCACCATCACTGTACACTTATGGTGCAAAGGTAGCGCTTGAACTATCTGGCAGTGGAAAGGAGGTTGCATGAGGCGGGTAACAGATATATGCTGCTGCTGTATCCGGCAAAAATGAAGGTGCTCCATGGAAATAAAGCATTATTTTTCTAATCACCATAAGATGTGAATGCATGGCTAGACTCAAGGAACTGTCCGACGGGTGCGGAAAGTCAGAAGGATAAAGCGACTGAAAAATGAACCAGAGCCATGTCAAAGCTGCGCTGATACACAAGCGAACAATATGAGAGATAAGTACGGCTCATATAGTGACACTGGGACTGGATTATAGTAGATTGCATAAGAGATTGAAAGGTTAGCGTACGTTGTTTTGAACTGTAATGTGCTGTTAGCGCTTAGCAGGAGGCAACACCAAGAGACACGCTATCATCCCCCTGTATGGAGTTTAGTTGGGATACTGCTAGAGCGGTATCCCCCTGCTAAGTACCGAATATCGGTTGTACCGATAGGAGAGCTAGAAGCGGGGTAGCCTGAGATCCAGGGATGGAGCTGGGCAACAGTTTGGGGAAGTTGGGAGGGGGAACGGGTAGGGCAACTGGTGGAAGTTGGGGAGTTTGAGTTTGGCAGGCAACAGTTTTGGGAAGTTGGCAGGGGAGAGGGGGGAGCGCAACAGTTGGGTCAGGTAGGATGGGGGAGGCAAGGGAGTTGGGGAGTTTGAAGAATTTGTTAGGGAACGAGCTTACACCCACGCACCACTGTGCATGATCGGAAGACAAGGGAGGAGAGAGACGGGACTGGATATGGATGAGAGATGGGAGACCTTAAGATGGCAACCTGGAATGTCAGGGGGCTCAATAGTTATTTGAAGAGGAACAAGATCATTATGTACCTAAGAAGGCAGAGGATAGATATCGCCATATTACAAGCAACTCACCTTACAAAGGAAAAACAGGATGTGATAAGGAAGAATTGGAAGGGGACCACCATAGGGGCAGCGTATTCAGCATATGCCAGAGGGGTAATCACCTGGATAGCACCACGTGTCCCCTTTCAGTTATTACAGTCCACCGTGGAGTCTGATGGGAGGATGGTGGTCATACAGGGATTGATAGAAAATAGAGAGCTGTGTATTATTAACACATATGCCCAGAACCAAGATACTGTGGCCTATTTTAAGACCTTACATAGCAAAGTTAGCCCGTACCTCGGGGCGCTGTTATATGGGGAGGAGACTTTAATTGCACGCTGGATCCCAGGATGGACAGATCAGATAGGAAGCTAGATAGACCTACCCCTGCAGCCAAAACCTTGAGGACCCTGCTGGGAGACTTTCATCTGGAGGATGCATGGAGATTGCACAACCCACAAGAAAGACATATTCTCATTACTCGGCCCCACAAAACTTGTACACACGGCTAGATTATATGTTTGCTACTCCGGAGCTCACGGGGGAGCTAGTGCGTAGGAATGCAAAGCGCGGGTCCTCTCAGATCACTCGACACTGATCGTAACATGGCAATATTTGCCTCCTAGAGCTAGGATTCCAATGTGGAGGCTCAGAGCCGAAGCATTGAAAGACACAGGGCCTCATTACGACTCAGGCGGTAAGGGTTTTACGGCGGCGTAAACAGCGCCGACCCTTACCGCCTGATTCCGAGGTCCATGGAGTTAATTACGCCACCGTAATTTACGGTGGCGTAATTAACGCCTTCCCCACTCCCATTATGCCCTATGGGGCAAAAATGGGAATGGGGAAGGGTAAATGGGGATTGGGGACTTACCGCCCCGCCAACCTCGGAATGGGGCGGTAAGTCCACCAACCACCATGGCGTAAACATAGTTTACGCCATGGTGGTAAAGTCACGGCCCAGGTGGTAACTTACCGCCTGGGTCGTAATGAGGCCCACAGTGTTCAGAGGGGACCTGAGAAAAGAAATTGTAGAATATTTAGAAAATAACACTGGAAGCGTAGAATCGGCTGGTACTCTATGGGGGGCATTTAAGGTGGTGGTAAGGGGAGCAGCTACATCTAAATCCAAAGGTTTGCAAGGATGTAGAACGCATGAGAAATTAGAGGCAATTATGCATAGAGAAGAGAACTCCCTTGAGGAAGTGAAACCATAAGGCAATTGCAGGAGTTCTAAGGGCACTGGGAGAGATTATGCAACTTGAACTACTTGAAATGCATAGAGAGACAGCATGCTGGGGGGGACAAGCCAGGAAGGTTGCTAGCATGGTTGTATAAAAATGAGACACCCAGACCAATGGTCAGAGCAAGAAAGGGGGAGAATGGACAAATACTTGATACCCAAGAGGGTGTGAATGGTAGGTTCCTTGAGTTCTACCAACAATTGTACGGAGACGCTGAAGGGGGTGATTGGAGTGAGATGGTTGAAACACTGGAGGATATTGGCATGCCTAAATTGGGAACTGAGGAGAGAGAGAACCTAGAGGCCCCAATTACGTTGAAGGAACTAGAAGCAGTGATAAAGCAATTACCTACGAGCAAGGCCCCAGGAGCTGACAGACTCCCTAGTGAGTTCTATAAAACATATAAGATGGAAGTGCTCCCCTCGCTACTGGTAATGTTGAATGAAGCGTTAGAAATAGGGATACTGCCGATATCCCTGAGAGAGGTAACTATTATCCTGCTTCTCAAACCTAACAAGCCGAGCACGGACTGCGGGTCATATAGACAGCTATCCATGCTGAACCAGGACAGCAAGATACTCACGGCCGTGCTGGCAAATAGACTGAGACAGGTTATTCACAAACTCATACACCCTGACCAGACTGGATATGTTCCTCACAGAAGCATATCCGACAATCTCAGAAGGCTCCACCATGTCATAGAGCAAACAGAAAGAGACTCGCACAAAGTTGTAATTATCTCATTAGATGCGGTGAAGGCCTGCGATTCTGTTAAATGGCCTTGGCTGATATCAGCCCTAAAAGAATATGGAATAGGGCCCGGGTACCTGATGTGGGTGAAACTACTGTACAGTACGCCACTAGCCAGAGTCAAGACAGGAGCGATCAGTTCAGAGAAGTGGCAACTCAGTAGGGGTGCAAAACAGGGATGCCCTTGGTCCCCGATGCTGTTTATCCTTGCACTGGAATATCAATGTATGCTGAAGATCTGCTGTTACACTTGAAGTATCCTGAGGAAAACCTGCAATATATCCTAGAAGTCATGGAGTGATTTGCGGTGCTCTCTGGCATTACTGTCCGTCCTAAGAAATCACATATATTCCCCTTTGGGGGATATAAGGGGATTCCGCGAGAAAAGCTACCAGTATTACAAATACATTGGAAAACTAGAACCTTTAGATACCTGGGGATCGATATCTATCATACGGTTGAGGATGAATACAAACATAACAGAGAGAAGGCAGTGGCAAACATAGAAAATAGTATGAGATTCTGGACCAAGCTCCCTTTGGCCATTGTAGGGAGGGTGGCATTGTTGAAGATGGTGGTATTGTCGAGGTTGTAACACTTCTTTGGGAATATACCATACATGATACCCAAGCAATTCTTCGTTAAACTCCAAAGCATATGTAGAGGGTTCATATGTCATAATACCAGGAATGTAATAGCCCTGTGTAAACTGCAGAACATGTATGACAAAGGGGGTATAAAATTGCCCAACTTTGAGTTTTATTATTTGGCTAATCAACTACAATATGTGGCTAAGTGGGTAACGGAAGTCTCAACATCGGAGTCTAGATTGTTGAGGTCTGAATGTGTTCTGTTTATTTTTTAATGGATATGGCTGCCAGAACCTGAGCTAAAGGGGGGCACGAGGATGTTAGAACTGGGATGGAAGATGTGGCACAAGGACTGCCAGGTCATGGAGAACCCGCCCTGTGTTCTCCACAGGTGCTGCTAGTGGCATTGTCCGGAGTGGACGAGCAGCTGAGGAAGACAATTCGTAAGCATTGGGAACTGGTGGGCATTGCAACGCTGGGAGATGTATGGCAAGAGGGAAAGGTAATGGAATTTAACGTATTGGTGGAAAAAACTGGTTTACACTCAGGGCAGTATATTACTTACACCAGATTGGTGTGGCGGGTGAGAGAGACATGGTCAGAAATAATGCTGGAAGGTCAACCCGACACGGCCATAGAAACTATTTACGATATCTCAGAGGGGGTGCACGAGGACTTTTGAATCTATGAACTGCTGATGACCAGGGTGGGAAAGAAGGTGACCCGGCTGAGACGGGACTGGGAAAAGGAAGCAGGGGAACCCATCATTGATGGGTTGTGGGTGAGGGTTCAGAGGTACCACAAAAAAGAGTCCAGGAATGCGAGGCTGCGACAGATCCAGTTATATGTTACTCACAGAGCATACATGACCCCCCAGAGGATTGCGCAATTAAAAAATGTTGGAATACAAACATGTCCCAAATGTGGGGAAGTGAACGCAGGGATGATACATATGTTCTGCCCGGAAATTGGGAAATTCTGGGAAGAAGCAGCCCACCGCTGAACCAAGAAAGGGATCACACTTGGGTGGTTTCCTAGACCACACAAACTGAAACACGATGGTAGGGGGGTTTCCTAGACCACGCAAACTTAAACACGTGAGTAAACTAAAGAACTTGGCCTATATACTAGCCAAGCGCAGAATTGCCATGGGCTGGAAAGCAAACAATAGACCAAAGGTCGATGTTTGGTGGCACGATCTCCAGAAGTGGGCAGAAGCAGAAATGGTGGTATGGAATTAAGAGGGCAATAGAGGGGGCATGAGGACGGGGAAACTTTGATGGCCTGGAGACACTTAGTGGCCACACTGTCTGGGCCCACCCAGGACTGCCTAGGTGAACATGATTCCTCCGGAAATACAGAGGGGGAGGTGCCTCTAGAGGAAACAATGGCAGATGGCGGAGTGGAGTAGGCTCGTGTTTGGGGGGAGGGTAATGGGGAGCCAGTGGACACGTCACAATACTGTATATGATGCTTGCTTCATATGATATGCACTGTTGGGTTTGTTCCTTTTTTTATTTGTTGATTGATTGTTGTAAAAGTTAATAAAAATTGTTTAAACAAAAAATACATAGTTATTTGCGGGCGGTGGCCGCCTACAGATAACGACAGGTATTTCAAGTGCATTACCAAGATAACTGCGGCTATGGGAAATCATTTTTAAAAAGAGAAAAGAGAGTTAATAAAAATTGGATGAATACAAAAATATATTTTTTACAGCTACAGTGAGGTGGGGGTTGGAAAGAGGACACGGCTGAAAGCTATGGCTGGTGGCTTGCTAGGGTTTTAAAATACACACTGGGCAAAGGTTGTGGCAATGGCAAGGGCCGAAACATATTGGGGGAACATGAACAGTGTACACGACTGAAGGCCATGGCTAGTGGCCTTTTAGTGTTTTAAAAGATATAGTGGGCACAGCCGAAGTTCATGACTAGCGGCCCGGTCATGTATTAAAATATACAGTGCATATGGCCGAAGACCGTGGTCACTGTCTGTTGCCAGAGGCCCTGGCTACTAGGCCCAAAAGACACATATGGTGGCAACAGCCAAAGGCCCTCGCCACCTAGCGGGTCCAAAAGAAACATATTGGGGTAACATGTACAGTGTACATGGCCGAAGACCGTGGCTACTGGTCATGGCAGAAGGCCACGGCTAGTGGCCCTTTAGCATTTTAAAATACAGATTGGGCACGGCCAGGGCCAAAGGCCCTACTTAGTGGGTCTAAGAGATAAGTATAATGGCCATGGCTGAAGGCTGTGGCCACCTTGTGAGTCCAAACTAAACATATTGGGGTAACATGTTCGGCCCTACTACTGGCCATGGCTTGTGGCCTTTTAGTGTTTTAAAAGATACAGTGGGCATAGTTGAAGTCCGTGCTCACATGGCCACCTATTTGGTTCAAAAGAAACTTATTGTGGGACATATACAGTGGACATGGCTGAAGGCCATGGCCACTGCCCATGGCAGAAGGTAATGACTAGTGGCCCTGTAGTGTTTTAAAAGATATAGTGAGCATGACTGAAGGCTGTGCTCACTGGTCAGGGCCAGAGGCCTTAGCTAGTGGGCCTGAAAGACATGTATAATGGCCACGGCTAAAGGCTGTGTCCATCTACTGGGTTCAAAAGAAACATATTAGTTAACTTTAGTTAAAGTGCAGTTAAATTGACCAGATTTAATGCAACAAAACCACTGAAAATCAGCGGATGTGGGAAGTCAGGAAGTCACAACCAGCTTAACTCAGCGCATTCCCACTGATGTCCCTCAAGTTGCTGTGTCTCCCATAATGCTATTTGGTAAGTCATTTTGATTCCCTTCTCTTATAATGCGTATGGGCACATGGCCTTTGCAAGGGGAGCGTGATCATGACTTCCCACATCCGCAGAATTTCAAGGGTTTTCTTTTGTTAAATCTGGTCAAGTTAACTGCACTTAAGTTTCTTTCCCGTGATCTACATATACATACATTTGTATATGTGTATGAGGGGGTGGGGTAGATAAGGGTAGTATGGGGGTACCCACCATGTAAAAAATGCTTGAATTCAGGTCAAACAAAACTGCAGACTTTCAAAAGAAAATGTTTGAAACGACGAAAAGAACCAAAAGGTGTCAAGGAGCTGGCCTTCAGAATCCACCAACATGAAGACGTTGATGACTTCTCTGCTAGACTCTGTCAACCAGAGGTGTAGCCGGGATTGTCTAACAAGTGGGGCCTGAAGCTGATGCAGTTGGGCTCACTGCGGTGACATTAACATCTGTTAATGCCCACACATCGTTGCTGAATGTTCTGTAGAGGGGCAGTTAGATGCCTCTGCAGAAAGTCCTGCCCCCCCATATGACAGAGAATATTCAAACAAAGATACCCAAAGAGACGACAATCTGAGGGAGGAACTCCCTGAAGGAATGTGAAAACGAGTGAAAGAGGAGCTGGTCATGTCATGAGAGACGAACTTGATGCCCTGAGAAGACTGGCTGAAGAAAATGCATGGACCTTATTGAAACTGATGACAAAGGTAAGATGGAGGAAACTTTCATATGCGAAAAGAAGATTGCACGTGCGTGACACATTGCAGAAAATGCAAGCCGTGCAATAACTGTACAGATTCAGCAATGCAAGTAGATTAAATACTATTTGAAGCTGGCTATACGTAGTGAATGGACTGCAGGCAAAGCCACCATTGTATAGAAGCCGGACATCAGTGTGAGGAATTTCGTACGCCCAGACCCATGGAGAGAAAAGTCCAAGAACTATTTCTCAGTAAGAATTAGCTGAGATCATGGACATGAATGGCGAGGCTGTCTGGCCTGGTGTCAAAGTTAAAGGCAGCCAAGGCCGGTTATCTTTTCTTGAAGGAGGTGAACGTACAGAGCTGAATCATCCCTTCTTAAGGTGCTAAGAAAGAACACTAAGCGTGTCAAGTTTTATTCATTTAAGACATTTAAATTCTGCAAAATGGACCAAATCATGGTCTCCTGTCACGTGAGCCAAGGATGGAAATAGAGTTGAGATTGGAGTTCTAGAACAACGATAGTGCATGCTCACACTCCCTTATATTCTCACAGACAAGAATACTCTGCAAGGCCAAGTTCAGAGACAATCTTCATGGCAGCAGGCATGGGTGATGAGAGACGTTGAGCTAATTGGATGGGTGTCATGAACCGTCGTCTACGTCCTTTCTGAACCTCCTGGTCCCTGACTCGCAGGGGATTGCATGCAGTTATCCTTCCAACATGGCCGCCCGGAACAGAATACTCCGGATCAGTCTATGCGTTCCACGCTGCTCATCCTACAAAAGAGACACACCCCCGTGGCTCTGCGCGTCTCAACGCTACCGCTACCTGTAGTCGGACGTGCTTAGCCGGAGTTCAATCGGGGCTCTCGCTTGATTCCTTGTTCCCAGTCCCTTGAATTCCCTCCTGTTCCCTTTCCTTCCCAATCCCCTGGAAAACCTTCCGCGCTCGATTCACGGTTTTCTGTGCCTCCGAGCGTACCTTAATTACTTCTTGGAATTACCCTGGACTTGTAGAACGCTCCTGGAAACTGAACCGCTACTCTCACGCTGGACGCCGAAGACTGGCGTTCGGGACTATACAAATCCCAAACCGTAAAGAAGAAGAAATCCCAGAATGTCGCAAGTACACAACAGAAACAGGTGAGAAGGGGAGAGACTTGTGACAATGGGCAGATAAAGCCATGTCCATCTCCTGGCACCTGGGTATGAGTTTACGTGCTGCTAGTGATCGAATATTCCAGACATGGCATGAGCATGCCGGCCAATCGAAGAGGGCCATATAAAGAAGTGCCTTATAGTTTGTGAGCCAATGATATACTGTGCACGTAATAGTGTTGAAGATGACCTGCACTAGAGGTGGGCATAAGTCGTCCACCTGACAGTAGACATCCAATCACAATCCCAGCCCTTATAGAAAGTATACTTAGATGTTCCCTTTGAGACTATCACAACCCCACATAGGTGTTTCTCATTTGCCACGTTGAAAACTTTGCTCTCTTCCTGAGTTGATTCGATTATTTGGTGCCAGAGTTATTCTGCATCTCCATTCGTTGCATGCATGTCATCCAAAGGGCTCTAAGCTCACGTCATTTACAGATTTTGGGTGGGCTTTGCCAGCTCAGGCCCTCTGTCTACGCCTCTGCAATGAACACTGTTTGCAGTTCTACCAGGCACCTGAGGGCCACCCAAGATAAAGTCATAGAGCTGTGCAATGGAGGCAGCTTTGGAATGTGGAGAACATTGTTTCAGGCAGTGGGACACAATTCTAAAATCAGCACAGGGAGGGAGTGGCACTTGTAATCACTGTCCTGCATTTCCTTAACGTATCCCATCTCACCCAACCTTATTAAATGTTAAGCAAGCCAATTGCCTTTGCTCATTGACTGTAGTCTCTAAATCTGCATCACGCTTAGGTATTTATTATGAGCAATCCACTATAATTGACTCTATATTTAGTGCCTAGAGTCTTGATCCTGTTTCGTTGGGATGTGCAGGTCCCAGAGACCTTTCTAATAGGTTATCCCGTCTCTCCCACTAGAGTAGCCATATGCACACAAGCACCGCATACAATCCTTGCCCAATACATAAGTGTCTGGCCTAGAAAATGGACAGCAAGTGATTATCAAAACACTGGACCCTTGGCCTGTCATCCCATCACGGCCGCCCATTTATCCAGAACCAAAACGTGGCTCTTACATGAAAGATCTTCACAGTTTGGAGAAAAAAAGCAAATGTGCAATGCCAACACATATATATATATACACAAACATCTTCTCTTGCTGAATGTAATCTACACATCTCGTCATAAATGAACTATCAGACCAGCTTCATGCTACCGTGTGACCAGAAGAAGTCTTGCCAAGGCTTACAGTCACAAATCCCTGCGTGGTTCATGCTAAGTGTGCTGCTAAGTGTGCTGAACCTGTCCTCTGCAAGATGGCCGCCAAATTAGCAGAACTCAAATATCACTCTCCTTTCCCAGATGAAACGAATGATGTACCAACGTCTTCTAAATGCTGGAAGGCTGTTGTGTAAATCCTTCCAAAGGTTGTATTATGAGGAAAAAGAACAGGGCTGGCAAGAGAGTGTCCATTGGTATATGGATGCCAACACCTTGAGCGACCACAGATTAGTGCCCATTTAATGAGCGTCCTCTGCATTGGTTTTTTACAGATTGGGCAGGCGCAGCTCCTTAGTATGGCACATCTAGGTACCTGTGTGAAGTGGCAACACTAGATGACAACACAACACAAAAGAAAAACAACAGGAAGAAGGGGTGGTTTTAGTTATGGTGGAGCTCTGGTTGCACCTGTGGCAGTGACACAGTCCTCTGCCACCCTAAAAACCAGCCTGTAAAAATGCCATGCCACTGGGGACACCTTTATCCCGAGCACCTGGTTAGTCCTTGCGAGGTGCACAATCGCAGACCTGCCATGTGGTAGCACCTCCCTCGCAAAAGTCCTGGATCATGGACACCAGGAAAGAACGAGGAAGAAAGGGACGAGGGAGAAGATGGAGAGGGGCCCGTCGCCTATCCAAGGGCCATTGGCCTGACTTTCATGGGTGAGCATAGAAGGTTGCCCGTCTTTCTGGACTGATAACAGCCAGAGAGTGTGCCACACACTGCCAAGTGTTTTCCACACGCTTCGGTCACGTGCATGCCTGCTTTCCCTGGCAGTACACCAAATCTCCCAGGCTACTGACCTTAACTGAACACACACGCAGTCTGGCATAAGCTGGACATGTGGGTGGCTGCCCACTGGCCCTGGACACATCTAGTCTTTGGTCTGCTCACGAGGAAAGCTTCTATTCGCTGCCCATTTTTTACCCGTTCTGCATGGGTGAACAGCTTTGGATTCCTTTGCCAATGTGGAAGGAGATCTCCAAATGCAGGAAGTTTCCACCTCACCTGCCTGTGTTATTCCTGTTACTTAAGGACCCGCCATTGCAGAGATGCTGCGGTACCCCAGCACTTGCAGCGGGGTGCCCAGTGGCCTGCCTCGCCTCACAGCTCCAATGTGTGGCACGAGCAGGGTAGACCAGTGTATATCTCAAGCGAACAGCAGCTTGGCAGCGCCAGGGACTGGAAGGGCACTCAGGTGTGGCGTGCCCACTTGCTTAAGAGTTTGCCAGCTCTAGCCCCTTCACGCCCCGTGCCCTGCGGCATCAGGCCCAGTCACCAGCAGCCCAGACACCTGGCAGAGATCATCTGCCTGCTCCTTCTCCAGCCCCTGATCCTGGGTGCAGTAGTGCATGGCATGGCATGGCAAGACGCACTACCTCCTTCCAATGCCTCCACCAATCTGAAGTCATAAGTCATCGTGCATGGGTGGTGGAGCACAGGAAGTGAGACTTAGCAGGGCCCCGGGGGCCACAGGTGGAGGTGGGCTCTCTCCTGGTTTGGACCTGATAAGGGGGCTTTTACTGCAGAACCCTCCTACCGCACACTTGCATGGCCTTCATGGTATTTTTCAGCAGCCTGCCCCTAGATATTGAAATCTCTTTTCTGTAGAAGATCTCTTATCCATGGATGGTTGCATTCACTCAGAGGCAAAAGCACGAGAAACCCTGCACCACGGCACCACCTGCTCTGTGTGGGGAATCTGAACCCTCTGGCGGGGGCCAGCATTCCCTGATCCCAGCGCAGAGGATTCATCTAAGCAGACTCTGCATGATCCTCTGGCAGCTTCAAAGGCCAGGAGCGATCTCCAGAGATCAACTGTACGCCACCGTCCATGTTCCGTCATGGTGCCTGTCATGCACATACACTAGGGATCACAATGGATCCACTCCATGATACAGTAACATGCACAAGATCCCTGGGTCTGCATGGATTCCTGATGGATCCACCTCATGATGCAGTAACATGCACAGGATCCCTGGGGTCTGCATGGATTCCTGCACGAGACACTGCATGATGCAGTAACATGCATGGGATCCTGGGGTGTACATGGATTCCTGATGAACCCACTGCATGATGCAGTAACATCCACGGGATCCCAGGATCTGCATGGATTCCTGATGGATCCACTGCATGATGCAGTAACATACACGGGATCCATGAGTCTGCATGGATTCCTGATGGATTCACTGCATGATGCAGTAACATGCACGGGATCCCGGGGTCTACACAGATCCCTGCACCAGACACTGCATGATGCAGTAACATGCACGGGATCCCGGGGTCTGCACGGATCCCTGCACCAGACACTGCATGATGCAGTAACATGCACGGGATGCCTGGGTCTGCATGGATTCCTGATGGATCCACCTCATGATGCAGAAACATGCACAGGATCCCAGGATCTGCATGGATTCCTGATGGATCCACTGCATGATGCAGTAACATGCACAGGATTCCTGGGTCTGCATGGATTCCTGATTGATCCACAGCATGATGGAGAAACATGCAAAGGATCCCAGGATCTGCATGGATTCCTGATGGATCCACTGCATGATGCAGTAACATACACAGGATCCATGAGTCTGCATGGATTCCTGATGGATTCACTGCATGATGCAGTAACATGCACGGGATCCCGGGGTCTACACAGATCCCTGCACCAGACACTGCATGATGCAGTAACATGCACGGGATCCCGGGGTCTGCACGGATCCCTGCACCAGACACTGCATGATGCAGTAACATGCACGGGATCCCTGGGTCTGCATGGATTCCTAATGGATCCACTGCATGATGCAGTAACATGCATGGGATCCAGGGGTCTGCATGGATTCCTGCACCAGACACTGTATGATGCAGTAACATGCACGGGATCCCGGGGTCTGCACGGATCCCTGCACCAGACACTGCATGATGCAGTAACATGCATGGGATCCCTGTGGTCTGCAAGGATTCCTGATGGATTCACTGCATGTTGCAGTAACATGCAAAGGATCCCCGGATCTGCATGGATTCCTGATGGATCCACTACATGATGCAGTAATATGCACAGGATAGCTGGGACCTGCATGGATTCCTGATGGATCCACTGCACAATGCAGTAACATGCATGGGATCCCAGGGTCTGCATGGATTCCTGGTGGATCCACTCCATGATGCAGTAGTATGCACATGATCCCAGGATCTTCATGGATTCCTGATGGATCCACTGCATGATTTAGTTAACATGCATGGGATCCCAGGGTATGTGTGGATTCCTGATGGAGCCACTGTATAATTCAGTAAAATGCACAGGATCCCGGTGTCTGCATGGATCCCTGCACCAGACACTGCATGATGCAGTAACATGCACGGGATGCCTGGGTCTGCATGGATTCCTGATGGATCCACCTCATGATGCAGTAACATGCACAGGATCCCGGGGGTCTGCATGGATTCCTGCATGAGACACTGCATGATGCAGTAACATGCATGGGATCCTGGGGTGTACATGGATTCCTGATGAACCCACTGCATGATGCAGTAACATCCATGGGATCCCAGGATCTGCATGGATTCCTGATGGATCCACTGCATGATGCAGTAACATACACGGGATCCATGAGTCTTCATGGATTCCTGATGGATTCACTGCATGATGCAGTAACATGCACGGGATCCCGGGGTCTACACAGATCCCTGCACCAGACACTGCATGATGCAGTAACATGCACGGGATCCCGGGGTCTGCACGGATCCCTGCACCAGACACTGCATGATGCAGTAACATGCACGGGATGCCTGGGTCTGCATGGATTCCTGATGGATCCACCTCATGATGCAGAAACATGCACAGGATCCCAGGATCTGCATGGATTCCTGATGGATCCACTGCATGATGCAGTAACATGCACAGGATTCCTGGGTCTGCATGGATTCCTGATGGATCCACAGCATGATGCAGAAGCATGCACAGGATCCCAGGATCTGCATGGATTCCTGATGGATCCACTGCATGATGCAGTAACATACACAGGATCCATGAGTCTGCATGGATTCCTGATGGATTCACTGCATGATGCAGTAACATGCACGGGATCCCGGGGTCTACACAGATCCCTGCACCAGACACTGCATGATGCAGTAACATGCACGGGATCCCGGGGTCTGCACGGATCCCTGCACCAGACACTGCATGATGCAGTAACATGCACGGGATCCCTGGGTCTGCATGGATTCCTAATGGATCAACTGCATGATGCAGTAACATGCATGGGATCCAGGGGTCTGCATGGATTCCCTCACCAGACACTGTATGATGCAGTAACATGCACGGGATCCCGGGGTCTGCACGGATCCCTGCACCAGACACTGCATGATGCAGTAACATGCATGGGATCCCTGTGGTCTGCATGGATTCCTGATGGATTCACTGCATGTTGCAGTAACATGCAAAGGATCCCTGGATCTGCATGGATTCCTGATGGATCCACTACATGATGCAGTAATATGCACGGGATACCTGGGACCTGCATGGATTCCTGATGGATCCACTGCACAATGCCGTAATATGCATGGGATCCCTGAGGCCTGCATGGATTCCTGATGGATCCACTCCACAATGCAGTAACATGCATGGGATCCCAGGGTCTGCATGGATTCCTGGTGGATCCACTCCATGATGCAGTAGTATGCACATGATCCCAGGATCTTCATGGATTCCTGATGGATCCACTGCATGATTTAGCTAACATGCATGGGATCCCAGGGTATGTGTGGATTCCTGATGGAGCCACTGTATAATTCAGTAAAATGCACAGGATCCTGGTGTCTGCATGGATCCCTGCACCAGACACTGCATGATGCAGTAACATGCACGGGATGCCTGGGTCTGCATGGATTCCTGATGGATCCACCTCATGATGCAGTAACATGCACAGGATCCTGGGGCCTGCATGGATTCCTGATGGATCCACAGCATGATGCAGAAACATGCACAGGATCCCAGGATCTGCATGGATTCCTGATGGATCCACTGCATGATGCAGTAACATACAAGGGATCCATGAGTCTGCATGGATTCCTGATGGATTCACTGCATGATGCAGTAACATGCACGGGATCCCGGGGTCTACACAGATCCCTGCACCAGACACTGCATGATGCAGTAACATGCACGGGATCCCGGGGTCTGCACGGATCCCTGCACCAGACACTGCATGATGCAGTAACATGCATGGGATCCCTGGGTCTGCATGGATTCCTAATGGATCCACTGCATGATGCAGTAACATGCATGGGATCCAGGGGTCTGCATGGATTCCTGCACCAGACACTGTATGATGCAGTAACATGCACGGGATCCCTGTGGTCTGCATGGATTCCTGATGGATTCACTGCATGTTGCCGTAATATGCATGGGATCCCTGAGGCCTGCATGGATTCCTGATGGATCCACTCCACAATGCAGTAACATGCATGGGATCCCAGGGTCTGCATGGATTCCTGGTGGATCCACTCCATGATGCAGTAGTATGCACATGATCCCAGGATCTTCATGGATTCCTGATGGATCCACTGCATGATTTAGCTAACATGCATGGGATCCCAGGGTATGTGTGGATTCCTGATGGAGCCACTGTATAATTCAGTAAAATGCACAGGATCCTGGTGTCTGCATGGATCCCTGCACCAGACACTGCATGATGCAGTAACATGCACGGGATGCCTGGGTCTGCATGGATTCCTGATGGATCCACCTCATGATGCAGTAACATGCACAGGATCCTGGGGCCTGCATGGATTCCTGATGGATCCACAGCATGATGCAGAAACATGCACAGGATCCCAGGATCTGCATGGATTCCTGATGGATCCACTGCATGATGCAGTAACATACAAGGGATCCATGAGTCTGCATGGATTCCTGATGGATTCACTGCATGATGCAGTAACATGCACGGGATCCCGGGGTCTACACAGATCCCTGCACCAGACACTGCATGATGCAGTAACATGCACGGGATCCCGGGGTCTGCACGGATCCCTGCACCAGACACTGCATGATGCAGTAACATGCATGGGATCCCTGGGTCTGCATGGATTCCTAATGGATCCACTGCATGATGCAGTAACATGCATGGGATCCAGGGGTCTGCATGGATTCCTGCACCAGACACTGTATGATGCAGTAACATGCACGGGATCCCGGGGTCTGCACGGATCCCTGCACCAGACACTGCATGATGCAGTAACATGCATGGGATCCCTGTGGTCTGCATGGATTCCTGATGGATTCACTGCATGTTGCAGTAACATGCATGGGATCCCGGGGTCTACACAGATCCCTGCACCAGACACTGCATGTTGCAGTAACATGCAAAGGATCCCCGGATCTGCATGGATTCCTGATGGATTTACTGCATGATGCAGTAACATGCACGGGATCCCGGGGTCTACACAGATCCCTGCACCATACACTGCATGATGCAGTAACATGCACGGGATCCCGGGGTCTGCACAGATCCCTGCACCAGACACTGCATGATGCAGTAACATGCACGGGATGCCTGGGTCTGCATGGATTCCTGATGGATCCACCTCATGATGCAGTAACATGCACAGGATCCTGGGGCCTGCATGGATTCCTGATGGATCCACAGCATGATGCAGAAACATGCACAGGATCCCAGGATCTGCATGGATTCCTGATGGATCCACTGCATGATGCAGTAACATACACGGGATCCATGAGTCTGCATGGATTCCTGATGGATTCACTGCATGATGCAGTAACATGCAAGGGATCCCGGGGTCTACACAGATCCCTGCACCAGACACTGCATGATGCAGTACATGCACAGGATCCCAGGGTCTGCACGGATCCCTGCACCAGACACTGCATGATGCAGTAACATGCACGGGATCCCTGGGTCTGCATGGATTCCTAATGGATCCACTGCATGATGCAGTAACATGCATGGGATCCAGGGGTCTGCATGGATTCCTGCACCAGACACTGCATGGTGCAGTAACATGCACGGGATCCCGGGGTCTACACGGATCCCTGCACCAGAAACTGCATGATGCAGTAACATGCATGGGATCCCTGTGGTCTGCATGGATTCCTGATGGATTCACTGCATGTTGCAGTAACATGCAAAGGATCCCCGGATCTGCATGGATTCCTGATGGATCCACTGCATGATGCAAAAACATACACGGGATCCAGGGGTCTGCATGGATTCCAGCACAAGACAATGTATGATGCAGTAACATGCACGGGATCCTCGGATCTGCATGGATTCCTGATGGATCCACTGCACGATGCCGTAAAATGCATGGGATCCCTGAGGCCTGCATGGATTCCTGATGGATCCACTGCACAATGCAGTAACATGCATGGGATCCCAGGGTCTGCATGGATTCCTGGTGGATCCACTCCATGATGCAGTAGTATGCACATGATCCCAGGATCTTCATGGATTCCTGATGGATCCACTGCATGATTTAGTTAACATGCATGGGATCGCAGGGTATGTGTGGATTCCTGATGGAGCCACTGTATAATTCAGTAAAATGCACAGGATCCCGGGGTCTGCATGGATTCCTGCACCAGATACTGCATGATGCAGTAACATGAACAGGATCCATGGGTCTGCATGGATTCCTGTTGGATCCACTGCATGATGCAGTTAACATGCACAAGATTCTGGGATCTGCATGGATTCCTGATGGATTCACTGCATGATGCAATTAACATGCACAAGATCCCAGGGTCTGCATGGATTCCTGGAAGATCCACTGCATGAAGCAGTAACATTCACAGGATTCCTGGGTCTGCATGGATTCCTGATGGATCTACTGCATGATGGAGTGCCATGCACAGGATCCTGGGATCTGCATGGATTCCTGATGGATCCACTGCATGATGCAGTTAACATGCACGAGATCCCAGGGTCTGCATGGATTCCTGGTAGATCCACTGCATGAAGCAGTAACATGCACAGGATTACTGGGTCTGCATGGATTCCTGATGGATCTACTGCATGATGGAGTAACATGCACAGGATCCTGGGATCTGCATGGATTCCTGATGGATCCACTGCACGCTGCAGTAACATGCATGGGATCCCGGGGCCTGCACGGATTCCTGATGGATCCACTGCATGATGCAGTAACATGCATGGGATCCCTGGGTCTGCATGGATTCCTGATGGATCTACTGCATGATGGAGTAACATGCACAGGATCCTGGGATCTGCATGGATTCCTGATGGATCCACTGCACGCTGCAGTAACATGCATGGGATCCCTGGGGCCTGCACGAATTCCTGATGGATCGACTGCACACTGCAGTAACATGCATGGGATCCCTGAGTCTGCATGGATTCCTGATGGATCCACTACATGATTCAGTAACATGCACGGGATCCCTGGGTCTGCATGGATTCCTGATGGATCTACTGCATGATGGAGTAACATGCACAGGATCCTGGGATCTGCATGGATTCCTGATGGATCCACTGCATGCTGCAGTAACATGCATGGGATCTCTGGGGCCTGCACGGATTCCTGATGGATCGACTGCACGCTGCAGTAACATGCATGGGATCCCTGGGGCCTGCACGGATTCCTGATGGATCCACTGCATGATGCAGTATTTTTTTTTATTAGTTGTTGCATGTTTAACAGTTTTACAGTGGTAACATCTTTTTACTTAAGTAGGGTAACTTTGTTACATGGTAGAGTGGCTTCACAATGGTACAGGATAGAATTTCAAGCAAACTTACAATCTTATTAGTTACATGGTAAAAACAAGTTTACAATCTTACACTATGGTTATTTACATGGTGGTACAGTGGTTGTCTCAAATCAGTATGATGGGCAAGGGAATTTCAATGCTGACGTGAGATTAGAATGTGGTAAAGAGCCAGGTTTTGAGGAGTTTCTTAAATTTGACAAGGGAAGGCTCATTGTAGATATTGGCTAGAGTGAATTCCAAATTCTGGAAGCTGCTACGGGGAAGCTGAATCTGCCTGTTCTTGCGTTCTTGAAGCATGGGATGAGTAGGTGCCTGTCTGCATTGGATCTGAGTGATCTGTTTTTGGCTTTACTGATTAGGCTTTGGTTGAGATAACTGGGGACATTGCCTGAAACACATTTATGTGTTAGGGTAAGGGTTTTATGCAGTATCCTGGCTTCAATAGGTAGCCAGCTGGCCTCTCTCCTATGTTGCGATATGTGCTCCCTCTTTTTTATGCCTAGCGCTGCTCTGAGGGCCTTATTCTGCAGTAGTTGCATTTTTTTCATATTTATTTTAAGTCCCTAATAGTAGTATATTTCAGTAGTCAATCTTGGCCAAGATGAGATCTCTATCAAGAGTGATGCAATTTTGGGATGTGAGGAAAGGTCGACTCAGTGCAATACGTTTGGCAGTGTAGGCTGTGGATTAGACGAGGCACTGATGTGTTTGTTTTAACTTGCTTGGCAATAGTGATGTGCCGTCAATGACTATAGCTGCATATTGTTGGTGGAGCTTGCCTAGTCGGGCGGGGGAATCTACTATAAGGATCTCAGTTTTTTCTCTGTTAAGACAGAGGCTGTTTGCCGCCATCTAGTTCTGGATGATAGAATAGATTTTGTTTACAAAGATGGTGTCTTGTTCAAGGTTGCCTGATATTGGGATAAGTATTTGTGTGTCGTCTGCGAAGTTTGTGTATATTACTCCCATTGCATCTAGTGCTGCAAAGAGTAATTTGGTGTACACGTTATAGAGCATTGGGGAGAGGCAGGATCCTTGAGGAACTCCCAGTGGAACTGATATGGGATCTGCTGCTACATCACCGCTACTCTGGATGTACAGTCTGCGAGGAATGATTTAATCCAGGCGGTGGCTTCCTTTGAAAAGTGAAAGTTATTTGCTAGTGTTAGGCATAGTTTATTGAGGTCTACTAAATCAAATGCCACGGACAAGTCAAGTAATAACAGGATGCATAGTTTCCCTGGTGAGTCCATCTGTTTTTTTAAGATCCAGTAGGGCTGTCTCCGTACTGTTTCTAGGGCGGGATCCTGATAGTCTTTACCCTAGTAATTGATTATTTTCGAGGTGTGCTTGGACTTGGGTATAGGCAATTTTGTCTATAATTTGAAGAGGAAGGGGACCATGGTGATGGGTCTATAATTGGTGGCAGGTGGAGTCTAAGGTAGGTTTTTTTAGGAGGGGGTAACCCGGGCTTCTTTGATATTCGTTGGGATGGTATTAGTGTTGAATGAGGCACTGACGAAATTAGTGATAATGGGTGCTAGGTTGGGGGCACAGTCCTTAACTAATCTGGCAGGAACGTTGTCCCCTTTGCAATTTGAGGCTTTGAGTGAGGCTACAGTTTTTAGTACCTGATCGGTGGTTACTGGGGAAAAATGGAATTCAGGTATATTAGTTGGCAGGGTGGTTGGCTCTATGGTGCATCCTGGATGATGGTACGCCATGCATTACTTACTTTGACTATACAGGGAGGAGGGAGGAGTGTTTCTAGTTCTCTGATGATGGCGAACAACTCTTTACTATTCGAAGTGGCATTGGTGATGCGTAGGTTAAGGGAGCTTGATTTCTGGGTGTATACCTTCGATTTATAGGATTTGCATATTAGGTGGAGTTCTTTTTTGGATTCACTGGTGGGGTTTTTCCTAGAGCGGTGCTCTAGTGCTCTTTTTTTCCTTCTAAGTTCGATGAGGTCGTCACTGAAACATATGTTGCTTCGCTTATTTTTGAGAAGTTTAGATCTGAGAGGGGACATTTCATCGATGGCTGATTTCAAACAGGTATGGTAGTGCAGGGAGATGCTATCAGGGTTGGACTCAGCTGGTGGTTGTGTGCTAATTAGCTTATTCAGCAAAGCCGTTACATTTTCGGGGTTGAGTTTCATTGAGTTTCTCATAAGGATAGGTGCAGAAGGGGTGGAGGTTGGGGTGGGGTCCCCAGTTGTGATGATGTTGAACCTGATGAGGAGGTGATCGGTCCAAGACATTTCTGCGATGTCTTCTAGGAGGACTGTGGTGTTCAATGTTAGGATCCAGTATTGGGTTTGAGGAGTGGGGAAATGAGCAGGGGTAGTTTAATGTCAGGATTGTTAGTAGAGCTTAGGGCTCTATAAACTATTAGAACATGTATGGTGGTTTTGGGGCCTATGGCTAGCTTCAGGGCAAGGGGTTTGTAGCCTAGTAAGGTTTCTGTTTTACATTCTCTGAACTGGAGACTAGTTTAGGAGATGACAGACACTCCTCCGGTGGCCTCTTGGTGATCTGCTCTAAGTAACGTATAGTCAGATGGTATGGCTAGTGTGAGCAAATGTCCTGATGCTGGGTGGATCCAGGTTTCAGTTATTACAAGAAAATCGAATTTGAATTCAAGAATAAGGTCATGTTCGTCAATGGCGTGTGTGGCTAGAGATCTTACATTGAGTAGGGCACCCTCTAAAGGTTCTGTTGCTGTGGTGGAGCCGAGTGTTTGGGTTATGAGAGCTGGTGGAGGAGGTGAGGTGGGACATTGCTTTTTTTGATGTTTGTTCTTGGGTTTGGGGTGTGATGGTATACTGAGGTTGGTGGTTGTGTGGGTGTCGGCCACTTTGTATCTGGCTTTGTTGCTAATGGAGTGTGGGATAGTACAGTCCTTGGTGGTTCGGAAGGAGAGTCTTGTTTTTCTTATGGTACCTAGTATAGGTCTTGTGAGTGCGAAGGAAGTGTATGTTCTAGAGGAGGGTCTGGAGCAGCGAGCTATGCGTAGGAGAGGCATGGTGGGGTGTGCTATGGGGGCAGTGTGTGGTGTGGTTGTGAAGGCTGGAGTGCTGGATAGAAATGGGGTGGGACATGGTAGAGGGCGGTGTCTGGGGCAGTATATGCACGCTTAGCCTGAACCTAGGTGGATAAATGCACCATTGGAGCATGGTGTGGTGTCTATGCTATTGGTGCTCAGTTTATTGAGCACAGTGACTTGGTGGTAGTGTGTTGCTGTAGTCGTGGGACCAGTTATGCTGGTGAACTGGGTGTGTTGCTTGTCAATTGGCAATAGTAATGAAAGATATAGTAACACACATAGTGTAGCGCCTAATGGTTTGGTAAGTCTAAAATGCATTTGGCAAGTGTTTCCTCTTAGCATAGTGGGGTGGCCTAGGATGGGCTCTAAGGTCAGTGGCAGATAGGCGGTCACATTTAGCGGGATACAGGGTAAAATCATAATATAGCACCATAAGAGTGATATGTTTGCTAGCTAGTGAGTGCTAGGGAGCGAATACACAGTGCAATCCTAGGTACAACATATAAGGTGGAAAGGTTTGACTGGCTGAACTATGCTTATCCAAAGTTACCCAAGGCAGAGCATATAGTAATCTAAAAGTAGCATGCGACACATCTGTAAGGGGGGCAGTAATCAGTGGGTGGTTTAAAAGAGAAGCGAAGCAAATACTGACATGGGTAATCGTGACTATTTGCAGGATTGTTATGCGCCTAAGGCAGGATCGCGTGCATCTCGTGCAATGGTGAACTGTACATAATCAAACCATTACTGTCGCCTCGTAGTGATAAATGTTAGTATGGCGTAAAGAGCATCAGGGAAGTGCGGGTCTTACCACATTGCGTGTGTAGGACTGGCAAAGTTCAGCATCCTGAAGTTGAGCATCGGTTGTGAATAGTACATGGGTATGGCGGATGCTTCCGAGGTGTGGCACTGAAGGGTGGGTGAGTTATTTTGGGCAGGGGTCCTGGCATGGGCGTGGGGCTGTCTCAGACAGGCACAGAAAGTGGGGTCTTGATCTGAGGGCCTTAGTCGTGTGGGGCTGGCTTCCGCCTCCGGTCACACACGATTGGCTAAGTAGCATCTCCAACAAAGATTGCTAGGCAACCAGCATGAACAAAAAGTATGGTGATTGGGCGGCGGCCATCTTAAGATTCGGGACCATGGAGTGCGAGCTCCACGTGGGGGAAAGGTGCTGCAAATCTCACAGCAGCCAAGTAAATAAAGCAAAATGCAGCGTTATCATCTAGATACTTGCATGAAAGGCGGCGCTTGTGTCGGCTCGTCGCTGTAGGAGGAAGGTGTAGAAGGAGCATATGTAGTGCTGTCCCTGCAGCTGTGGGAGGTGCAGTGGGGCTCCTGCCCTGGCGGAGGTGTCTGTGGAATAACATGTAACAGGCACAGGATCCCGGGGTCTGCACGGATTCCTGATGGATCAGGAGAATCCGGCAGGAATGGCGTGCACCATGGATGATGCCATGGTAGAGCGGAGAGCTCCAGGTTCTCCTCTGGGCCAAGAGCTAAGCCCTGGGGAGGAGGGTAGAATGGAGGGACCGTCGTTGCATCCAAAAAGGTGGTCTCTCAAGCTTGAGAGTGAAAGGCCGGCTCAAAAGCACATGTCAGAGAGATGGCCAATAGCTTCAAGCCACTAGAGTCACCCAAATGCCATCCAATAGAGGAAGCACATCTCGGAGAGACAGCCAATAGCTTCCAAGCCACTATACTCACCCAAATGCCATCCAATAGAGGAACAGACACTGGAGAGCCAGGTAGAAGATGGCCACAGGCAAGCGGGAGATGCTCACTTCACATGAATTACATTTTAGGTGGCTTCAAACAGAATGAAACAAGAATCAGTATAAAACAAAGAGGAAGTGGTGACCTTGGGCAGAAATCCCAGCGGCAAACGCAAATATGAGCTCTCTAAGCTCTGTCTTAACTCAAGAAAAAACACTGTCCGCGCAGGAGACCCCAAGGAAAGTCGGATAACAGAAAATGGATGGAGTCTCCTGCAAAATAGGGTGAAGGCGGGCCTTGTGAGCCACACTTCCCTGGGACACGCACAGCCCTTGGGCCTATTAGTTAGGCCCTTAAAAGCAGCGGTCCTCTGCCCCACAGTGACCACAAGGGTGTCTGCTACGCCCCTGACCACAGAAGTGCCTACCACTCATAGGAGACATATTAGACGTTTTGAGATCTGTGAGTCAACGTTATAGAAAAAAGTTATTTCTCCATACAGTGGAGGCTGACAACAAGGCAGCTTCCTGGAATGTCCACAAGGGGCGGCCATTAAAGGATCGAACCTACATGGCCTAATCCGTGGCAACCCACCCTCAGGCCAAGGGGCACCTAACAGCACCTCGGGTTTGGGGCCTTCCGGTGCAGGCCCCCCCCAGAGTGAAACATGCCCTCCACCGTCCAGGGTAGTGCTGGTAACAGGGAAATATTAGACGCTTTTAAAGATTCTGGATCACGCCCTTATCTGCACCGAAGCCTCGGCCGCGTCACCCGCATTCACAGACAAGCAACACCTCCTTTCAGGGCACAAATAGCCCCCTTTAGGGGATCATGGCAACCTAACAGTGGCACCCCATAAAAAGGGACTCTACAGAATGCACCCCCCCCCTCTTCAACCCCCCCGACTATCTGTGTACAATATAACATAGGCGTTTGGAAGTTGCAGCATTTCCATTTTTATTTTTTGTTTTTTTGTCTCTTGCTTATTCTTGTACAGCAACATAAGTTCATGAATGAAAATGCCAATTTGCTTTTAATTCCTCAAATTATTTTAAGTTGGTAATAACAATGTGTTTTTTTCCAGTGGCGATTTATTAGTTTGTAAGAAAAAAAAAATGTTCATTCCTTTAAGGTTTTATATGTTGGTAAATACAAAAATGTTCTTGCATTTCTCACAGCCTTATTCTCAATTCCATATAAAGTCGGTATTCTTATTCTTGTGTACAGGTTTACTTACTTGTTACAATGACATGAATATTCCTGGTCAGGGTTCATAAAGGTGGAGCACTTCAAGGGTCGGAGGTCACGAGGCTCTCAGGGCAGGGACTTCCAGGGTGAGGTCACAAGGGGCACGTGGCGGGGATTTCCAGGCTCAGGAGTAACAAGGGGAGCAGGGCGGTGACCACCAAGGTTAAGATTCAAAGAGGGAGCACAGGGCGTCCAGGGTCAGGGGCCATAGAGGGAGGGGTGACACGTCCAAGGTCATCGATCACAATGGATTCAGAACAGGGACTTCTTGGGTAATGGGTTAAAGGGTGCTGTGGGAAGGGGTATCCTCCATCAGGGTGCAGAGAGTGTGGGGCAGGACTTCTGAGCTCATGGGTCAAGGGGCAAATGAACACAGGAGTGAAAGGGGCTTGGTTACTGTACAGGATGGCTCACAAATTCCTACATCGAAGGTATACAATATTTAGCTTTCCAGATGTTATGGACTACAACTCCCATCCACCCTATCCAGCATAGATGAAGGATTATTGGAGTTGTATTCCCAAACATCTGGTGAGGCACAGGTTGCAAGATACTGTCATCGCTGGGACAGGACTTTTAAGTCAGGGTTCAAAGGCAAGAGCAGGACATTTAGTGACAAGGCAGCATAACCACCTGCCACATTATTCAAACACACCATTTGTGAGTTCATTAAAGGTTTCCCTTTTCACTACTCCTGAGTTCCAGTATAGACTAAGGGGGTCATTACGAGTTTGGAGGTAGCCATGAAGCTATTAGCGCCATGGCTGCCTCCAAAGTCGTGTCCGGGTTACTTGAATGGGGACTTACCGGGTCATTCCAACCTTGGAGGACCCGGTAAGTCCCCATTCAAAATACCCATTCCCATTGGAGCCCCCTTAGGGCTCAATGGGAACCAGGCCCATTATTAGCTCCCTGGTCCCTTAGCAGCTCCCACTAAGAACAGCTGGTTTTACCAGCGTCCTTAGTGGGACCCGCTAAGGGACCACATAATGCGCAGTAAGGGGTTAACGGCACCGACATCCTTACCAGCACCGTTAACCTGTTACCACCAGCCTCGTAATGAGACCCATATATGTCTGCCCTGCCTGAGAACCTCAGAAGGTTTGCCAACTTTGAAGATTGTTTTATTCAATGAGAGTTTTCAAATGTGCAGCATGTCTGAGGGGCTCATTACAAGGCTGGCTGTAAGGCTGCCTCCATACCGGGTTCCAGCTCTGGGTTCCTTCAATGAGGAATTACCGGGCCATTCCAACATTGGAGGACCCGGTAATTCCTCATTGAAAAAACCCATCCTATTCCCATTTGAGCCCCCATAGGGCTCAACGGAAATGGGGAGGGAGCTAATAATGGGCACGTTAATAACGAGCTCGTTATTAGCTCCCTGGTCCCCTTGCGGGACCCGCTAAGGACTAAGCGGGTCCTGCAAGGGGACCTCGTAATAGGGCATCCCGTAATGAACGGTGCCGGTCCCGTACCGGCACCCTTCATTACGGGAGCACCAGGGTCATAATGAGGCCCTGAGTCACAGATATCAATACATCTTCCCACTTACTCTAAGATCATGTACTTCCCATTCATGCAGATCACTCAGCAACAATCCCAAACTACATCTGCTGTGAGTAACAGAGACCACCTGGGCGGCTCAACAAACACCCCAAAATAGATCTGCTGCGAGTAACAGTAACAGAGACTACCTGGGCGGCTCAGTAGCAATCACAAACTACATCTGCTGTGAGTAACAGGAAGAAACACTACATGGGCATTTCCATAACAACCCCAAACTAGATCTGCTGTGAGTAACAGAGACCACCTGGGCGGCTCAGCATCAACGCCAAACTACATCTGGTGTGAGTAACAGAGACCACCTGGGTGGCTCAGCATCAACGCCAAACTACATCTGCTGTGAGTAACAGAGACCACCTGGGCGGCTCAGCATCAACGCCAAACTAGATCTGCTGTGAGTAACAGAGACCACCTGGGTGGCCCAGCAACAACCCCAAACTAGATCTGCTGTAACAGTAACAGAGACCACCTGGGCGGCTCAGCATCAACGCCAAACTACATCTGCTGTGAGTAACAGAGACCACCTGGGTGGCTCAGCATCAACGCCAAACTACATCTGCTGTGAGTAACAGAGACCACCTGGGCGGCTCAGCATCAACGCCAAACTAGATCTGCTGTGAGTAACAGAGACCACCTGGGCGGCTCAGCATCAACCCCAAACTAGATCTGCTGTAACAGTAACAGAGACTACCTGGACGGCTGTAGCAATCCCAAACTAGATCTGCTCTGAGTAACAGAGACCATCTGGGTGGCTCAGCATCAACGCCAAACTAGATCTGCTGTGAGTAACAGAGACCACCTGGGCGGCTCAGCATCAACGCCAAACTAGATCTGCTGTAACAGTAACAGAGACTACCTGGACGGCTGTAGCAATCCCAAACTAGATCTGCTGTGAGTAACAGAGACCACCTGGGTGGCTCAGCAGCAATCCCAAACTAGATCTGCTGTGAGTAACAGAGACCACCTGGGTGGCTCAGTAGCAATCACAAACTACATCTGCTGTGAGTAACAGGAAGAAACACTACATGGGCACTTCCGTAACAACCCCAAACTAGATCTGCTGTGAGTAACAGAGACCACCTGGGCGGCTCAGCATCAACGCCAAACTACATCTGGTGTGAGTAACAGAGACCACCTGGGTGGCTCAGCATCAACGCCAAACTACATCTGCTGTGAGTAACAGAGACCACCTGGGCGGCTCAGCATCAACGCCAAACTAGATCTGCTGTGAGTAACAGAGACCACCTGGGTGGCCCAGCAACAACCCCAAACTAGATCTGCTGTAACAGTAACAGAGACCACCTGGGCGGCTCAGCATCAACGCCAAACTACATCTGCTGTGAGTAACAGAGACCACCTGGGTGGCTCAGCATCAACGCCAAACTACATCTGCTGTGAGTAACAGAGACCACCTGGGCGGCTCAGCATCAACGCCAAACTAGATCTGCTGTGAGTAACAGAGACCACCTGGGCGGCTCAGCATCAACCCCAAACTAGATCTGCTGTAACAGTAACAGAGACTACCTGGACGGCTGTAGCAATCCCAAACTAGATCTGCTCTGAGTAACAGAGACCATCTGGGTGGCTCAGCATCAACGCCAAACTAGATCTGCTGTGAGTAACAGAGACCACCTGGGCGGCTCAGCATCAACGCCAAACTAGATCTGCTGTAACAGTAACAGAGACTACCTGGACGGCTGTAGCAATCCCAAACTAGATCTGCTGTGAGTAACAGAGACCACCTGGGTGGCTCAGCAGCAATCCCAAACTAGATCTGCTGTGAGTAACAGAGACCACCTGGGTGGCTCAGTAGCAATCACAAACTACATCTGCTGTGAGTAACAGGAAGAAACACTACATGGGCACTTCCGTAACAACCCCAAACTAAATCTGCTGTGAGTAACAGAGACTACCTTGGCAGTTCAACAAACACCCCAAAATAGATCTGCTGCGAGTAACAGTAACAGAGACTACCTGGGCGGCTGTAGCAATCCCAAACTAGATCTGCTGTGAGTAACAGAGACCACCTGGGCGGCTCAGTAGCAATCACAAAGTATATCTGGTGTGAGCAACAGGAAGAAATACTACCTGGGCAGTTCCGTAACATCCCAAACTAAATCTTCTGTGAGGAACAGAGACTACCTGGGCAGATCAGCTAGAAGCCCAAATAGATTTGCTGTGAGTAACAGAAACTACCTGGGCGGTTTAGCAGCAATCCGAAACTGTATCTGCTCTGAGTAACAGTAACAGAGACTATCTGGGTAGCTCAGCAAACAAACCCAAACTGTATTTGTTGTGAGTAACAGAGACTACCATGGCAGCTCAGCAAACAAACCCAAACTATACCCAAACTCTAAAATCAGAGGAGCACTCTGGCGTGCCCATCACCTCCCTCCTCAGAAGCCTATTCCCCACTCCCCTTCCCATCTTAACTCATCGTCTTCCACCGTGCCTCTGACTACTATTGAGAACTCCCTGATACCCTGTGCCAAGACACCACGCCCCCTATCAAACTCCCAAGCCAGGGGAGCCCTCTTTGCTCCAAACAGTGTGAATCCACCTCTTCCTCCACTCCTTCCTTGCACCTTCCAAGGAACATCCCTCCCTCCCTCTCGCTCCCCCTTACTCCCCATTCCCTCCCCATAACCCATCAGAGCACTCACCTTCCTCTCGCCCACCCTCCACCATCCACTTAGCCCCTACTCGCCCCCTCCAACAAACCAATCCCTTCATATCCCTTCCCCTCTCTGAAAGCAGCGTGTCTCGCCCTTGCAAGAACGGTAGCTTCATCTCCCCCCCTGACCCCACTACCCTCTCTCACACCCCTATAGCAACAAAACCCATGAAATGCAGAAAACATGACTGGTCCTCTTCCTCAACTCTTTACTCCTCACCACTTCTACCTCAACCTGTCCTCCCAATCTCTCCCTCCCCTGACCCCTCACAATCCCTCTGCCCTCACCCTGCCTCCACCCCCTCTCTCTTGACTTCTCACTCTGCACACCAGACCCCCCGACCCCTTCCAGGCACACTCCAACTTCCAGCTCCCTAAACCCCCTCACACCTATTGGCCATCTCTCCACTCACCCGTCCCCCCTCAACTCTACCAACACCCCTCACATATCCTCAGCCACCCGCCTACTCTTCCGAGCCTCCACCGACGTAAGCTCATCTCCCGTCACCATGCCCCATCCCTAACCCACCTCACCCTGTCTCAGAGACCCAGAATGTTTCACCCCCCAACCTCCGAGCCTCCAATCTCTAAAAGCTCCCCATGCTCCCACTCCGATGACCTCCACCAAGACCACATCCCCTCACAAAGTCAACTGCATCCATTTTAATGCCCGCTCCATAGCAAGAAACAGACACAGCATCTTCAACCTCCTGTCCTCCGACAAACCCAACCCTTTGTCTTTATCACCGAAACCTGGTTCTCCTACGACTTTGCCCTTCTTGCACATGAACCCCGCGCCCCCGGCTACTCACTCATCCACCACAATAGACCCTCCAGAGGAGGTGGAGTGGCAGTCCTTTTCAATTTGCATTTCTCCATCTCACTCGTCAAATCTCTGACATGCATTCCTTCATGTGAATCCCTTCTAGTTAAACACTTACTACCTCCGACTTTCTCCCACAACTTCCTACTCATTTATAAACCCCCTGGTTATGACAGACATTTCACCAACAACTTTGTGACTCTGTAGCCACCACTCAAGTTAATCACCCCTCTATCACACTCCTTGGAGATTGCAATATCATAGTTTGACATTCCCACCAGCCCCATGACCCATCCACTGGTCGACAGTCTTGATGCGCTCAACCTCTCCCTTCATATGACTGGTCCAACCCACTCAAGGGGGCACACCCTTGCAGGGGCGTAGGAGACACATCAAATCTGGGGAGGACAGTGGACACCTTGCTTTTTAGATTTATTTATTGTGTTTTAGTCAAAGAAATCGACTTTTCACAAAATTAAAATTAAAATAGCAGTACGTATTAAATTACATACATCATCACTGTATAAAATAAGAGAAAAGAAGAAAAGAAAACCGAAGAAAATTAAGCAAAAGAAAAGCAGTTCAGAGTATAAAATCCTTCAATTTGCCATCTCACTTCAGAAGGCTCAGTTCACATTAAAATGTTACCACTTCCCAGGTCAAAAGGCTTTCATGGCCTGAGCATAGCTGGTCCCAAAAGATTGGGTGTCCACCCACCATTTCTTGTCCCCAAATCTCACAAACTTTACAGGAGCGCTTTAATCTAATGTGTAATGTGAATACTGGAGAGGTGGCTCAAGACAGACATCCAATGACGTGAGAGGTCTCTATGTAACTATACTTAAGTGTCTGAATTTGTATATAATGTAAATACAGCTACCTGGACTTTATAACTAAGTGGCTCTAGCACAATGGTCTGTGTGTGGCCTATATTAATCCTCACCAACTGCAGAGTGGGCGTTACACCACACAATATATTAACGTGCATCCACTGTAACCCTGTGATAAACTCAGCGAGTAGACGTACTAAATCCAAAGTGCAGCGCAGCTTCAAGACAAGCCCTTCCGTGCTTACACTGTCATCCTGCCACTAAATTGTCAATGTGTAGCACTCACCAAGAATGTTCAATGCATTATCATTGAAAAGCAAATGCCTACACAGGGATCTCACTCTTTTTTAAGAAGGGGGGAGACAGCTCTAGAATTCAGAGGCTGCAATACAACCATCTAATACATTTTTATTATGCAGACCTAAATCACCAATACTATCACGGTGCAGCGTGCTAGGGATGCGTCGTCGGCTCTGCCTGAGCTCCGATTTACCCCTCCCCACTTAGATGGATGAACTCGACACTGCGATTAGAGCCAAATGGGCTGGGAGGATGGCTAAGGGGCAACACATTTGTTTTGGTAGCAAGATAACGCAGAACACCACAGGTTTGAATCCCGGTCCCACGCTTAGAGACTGGTCTCCGGTATTGAGCATGTATTTATTTATATATTGGATATGTATAAGGCGCTTATACAACAAAAACAGTGTTTCAAAGTGCCACAAGGCAAAAGGGAAGGGAGCAAGGCAACACATAAACAATGGAAAGGCCATGAATAAATAATAAATCAAACAGCGGTCCTACTAGGCTTTGCGATATTCGGAGCGTGCAAGTGCAGTGACAAAGGAGAGGGGGGGCTCTTCTCAGGGGAGAAGCTTCATAAAACTATCAAATGATTTAGCAAGGGAAAAGGCACCTGTCCCAAATATGATAACAGCTGTAGTAGTTAAGCGCTCTCAAGATTGTTGGGTTAAGTTGTGTCGGTCGGTTTGTCTATTGTTTGTGGGAACAGGGGTGTACCCTGTATCAGGGTCCAACTCAATCATTATATCATTTTATATGAAAGGCACCATAGATGTGGTTACCTCTTATTCACCAGTCAGCCTGATATATATTGATGAAAAAATCTGTTGTCATCTCATACTGTCAGGATTAAACAAGTGGATTGGGGAATATGTCATCTTGAACTGAATGCGGGGAGGATTCTGACCAGACTCCACACATTCGACCACATCTTTGTGTTATGTCATCTGATTAAAAATGATGCAGCAGCAAAGAACATGCCTTTGTATGTTGCATTTCTGGATTTTTCATCTGACTATGAGCTCATGGAAAGAGAGAGGAAATAACAATTACTTCCAGTGGGCCACAGCTAGGACGCCAGCTCGTTAAGAGGCAGATCACCTGTAAGTGGGCTTCTGCCAAATAAAGGAGTTGCAGCCTTTTCTACCAACTGCAAGGGGCTATTTTTTTGTGTGGGGCAAGGAGACGTGTGTGTGTCTTGGAATGGAAGGATGGGGGTTTCAAAGAAAGAGGAAATCTTGCTTGCACCTCTGAGTAAGTCCTGTTATGGGAGTAGAGGGACCAGGTGTGTGATGTTTCTGCTTTGACTGTCCTTTATTGAAGCCTAGAAGGCTACAATCTTCATCAAACTTTATGGGTATAGGATAGAGTCCTGGTTTTTAAAAGCTCTTATTGCACCAACAGGCCACCATTCTAGGAGAGCTATTATGCCAAGCTACAAAGCCAGAAAGCTCTATGTCGTATTCAATACAGCCATGCCACTCAGGGCCTGTTTCACAAAAGGTTGCACTTGAGCAAATTAGGAAATACCCGGAGCATCTTCGAATTCATCCTGCTACTTCCTACCGTATTCACAAAGCCTATAGCTGGAGCAAATCCCCAGCTGCCGGAAGCATCTGAGAGATGCCTTTGAGCAAAGTTTCACTTGGATGTGAGCATGTCAAAGATGTGCCAGGCAGCTCCAGGTTTTCTTCAATTTTAGGCTGTGTGAATACGTTCTAAGGTAGAAGGAGCACACCTGTGATGCCTAGCCCATCTTCAGATTTTCTCCAGTGAACATATTCCTGAATCGTGCCCTCTGCAACTATTAAGGATCAATGGTCAGTGCCTGTCAAGGATACCTACACCTCTTCCAAAGAATGGAAACAACATGAATAATAGATGGCAATGGGAGGGCCACAAACTCTGGACTTCGCTGCATTAGCCCCACTCCACCCATGGTTGCTAACATTTTAAATCTCCCATCACTTGGTCATTCAAAATGCCACAGCCAGACTGGAAGCTGGAGGGAAACTAGGTCATCTGTCTCTGGCAATCTGCCTGGCCCACCAATGCAGCCACAGAATAGCCTCAAAACAACTCAACACTTGAAGAAAACATATGGCACCCTTCTATGCACTTCCTTTCCTTAACCCATCAAAATCTGCTCCAGAATCTTAGAATAGGCTGCACATCGATAGGTGGAGTGGTGGGGGAGTTGTATTGGGTTTTCGGGACGCTAGAGGAGTACCTTCTCAAATGCATCCCCACTGAAGGAAACCTCCTTACCTTCAACAACAAGCTCAACACTAGCCACAAACTGACCTGCCACCCCTCTCGTCAGAAAGAGTAGTAAGAGGGTACTGATCAGTTGTTTCATTCGTTCGTTCGTTCGTTCGTTCGTTCGTTCGTTCGTTCGTTCGTTCATTCGTTCAATCATTCATTTTTTCATCCATGCATTCCTTCATTCATTCTCTACCAAAGAGGCCCAATCAATAGAATAACTGTCACAAGGAAATTAGAAATGATAAACCTGCACTGCATGACACCATTACCACTGTGCTTGTGCGACACATGATTGGGACAGACCGGTGGATAGGGTAATCCATTGTCTGATTCACAGTGTTGTTTGTTTTTGGACCCTGGAATGTCTGCATCTGTCTAGTAGAATGCTATTGAGGGACAGCCCGCTGGGCCCATGGGCTCCCTGAATCTGTACAATAGCATACCTGGGAGAGGAGAGGCTAGCGGACGGGTTGACTCCCTAAGTATGTAGTGGGGCATGCCTGGAACCCCCTGCTTGGTTTGCCCCTGGCCTCCCAGAGTCTGTATGGGATCAGGCCTGGGAGGGACAGTCTCGATGGTCATTGTATTCCCTGAATCTGTATTATCAGATGCCCGGTTTGCCCCTGGTGTCCCTCAATCTGTATAGGAGCATGCCAGGGAGGGACAGCCTGGGAGGGACAGCCTTGGAGGGACAGCCTTGATGGTCATTGTATTCCTTGAATCTGTATTATCAGATGCCCGGTTTGCCCCTGGTGTCCCTCAATCTGTATAGGAGCATGCCAGGGAAGGACAGCCTTGCAGATCTCTGGACTCCTGAATTAGGATGCAGGAACAGCTGCGTGGGCCCCATGGTACATGCCCGGCAAGGATAGCCTATCTGTACCATTGACTCCCTGAATCTGTAAGATAGTCTGTCTAGAACGGCCATGCTGGGTGGTCAGCGCTCTCTATGTTTGGTAGCCTGCCAGTTAAAGACAGGAGGGCGGACCTTCGATGCACTCCACTTCTCTATATGGTTCTTGATTGGAAAGGACAGACTGGATGGTATGCCTGTGGCTGCCCGTGTGTGAGGCATATGCCGAGGGATGTCAGAATCCCTGTATTTGTAATGTATATTAGGCCTGTGAGAAGAAGCACCTGCCAGTGACTTAAGGCACTCTTGGAGTTCACAGCTGGAAGGGGCATTTTCCCTTCACCTGCACTCTTGTTGCTGTGATTTCCTGCTTGATAACCTGCTGGGCAGAACATTTTATAATTGGGCCTGTCTACCTTTTATTTTGGGTGTCAGCATGCAACAAGGTGTTCATGCATGAAGGGACGAGGGAAATGCACGGGTGTGAAAGGAGATGGTAGGTTTGTGTCAAATTGGCAGAAATGTGCATTGATAGAACTCTGCTAGACATCATCAGGGTACTATATTTCTAGACCACAGTGCAGATCTGATTTGCTGGCCTGGGATTTGGGTTTTACCACTTTTAATGGACTTGCATAACCCTGAGGGTATGGCTCTGTCACTAAGGGCAGGTAATCCTCCCCATGCACGGCACCTCCCGCACACAACCTATCATGAACTACCCGTGTATTAAACCGACGATTGCACAGGCTCATGCCCTCCCCTCCCATGTGCAAGTGACCTGTCTGCAGCAGCGAGAGTGCTATGAACTTGTTCTGTGTAGAACCTGCAACTGCCAAAACACAAATCCATGTATTCCTTGTTTGTCAATGTATCAGACCCTTAGACATCCCTAACATTATGATCCTGTAAATTGAGTGTACCTCGCTATCTGCTTCTCAAACAGGAAAGTTAGGAAACAACTGTATCTGCCCAGCAGAGACCGACACGAAATCACACACACTTTATGTGTGTGTGTGTGTGATGTCGTGTCGGAGACAAGGACTATCATCTATGGATAAGAAAGCCAGTGGTACCCAGCAACTTATTATATACAAGTGACAAAGACAGTGTATGCAGTGGTTTCTATCTCTGAGAGGGGCAAAGGGAGGGCAATCATTCTTTCAGCTTCCTACAGAAATCATGGCATCCTTCATCAGGGTCAACAAGCACTTGGGAACATGAATCTGTAGGGACCCAAACATGGGTTCTTTGTGCTGTGGTGGCATGGATAGCTTTGTTACAGCAGCCTTATAATTATTTATTTTTCTGTGTGTGTGATGAAACGCTAACGCAGTTTTCATTGTAAAGTAAAATTGAATCCTCATCAATAATTTGTGCCACAGTGTATGTAACGTTACAAAGCTGTTTATTGAAAACAATGAAATTCTCCCTTGGGAACTGCCCGGTGATGACACGTGTTTCGGCAAGCTGTTGCCTTTTTCAAATCATGGGCTGGTTAATTCATAGTACTAATAGATTTGGTATTCAATATTTTGGCTTCTCCAGTCTTTTCCTTAGACTGGAGAAGCCAACGCGATATGACGGATTAGAGCTATGATCGATGGGATTACTCCCTTATACTTACAGAAACATAACGAGATTGAATACTAAATCTATTAGTACTATGAATTAACCAGCCCATGATTTTAAAAAGGCAACAGCTTGCTGAAACACGTGTCACCACAGGGCAGCTCCCAAGGGAGCATTTAATTGTTTTCAATAAACAGCTTTGTAACTTTACGTACAATGTGGCGCAAATTATTGATGAGGATTCAATCTACTTTACCAATCAGAAGTAGGCAACATTGACCTCCGTTTACCTCACACATGTGACCATGTCCATTTGGACGTACATGGAAATTGGTCGCTGGACATAACAAGTTGGTGCTGCAACCCTTAATCCTACAAGTGTTTTCATTGTAGTTCCAATACTTTATGAGTCAACTCAATGTGTGAAAAGTATTTTTTCCATTTAATGCTGCAATTCAGGCATGCACAACATACATGCTGCTCTGATAGCAAAGAACTCCACAGAATTATATCAGAATTTGCCAAACCCACTTGCACCTCTACCCAATCCAACCCTTCTCAATCACTCTGCGACTCCCTCGCCCTACACTTCTACACCACCGCTCTTGACAGGACAACCTCCCTTAACAACAAACTGTCCCCCCTCTCCCCTCAAAAACTGATCAATTCAACAACCCCCCGTCACCCCATCGCCCAGATCCCCAATTCCCCCACCTTCGACTCCTTCAAACCCATCTCCAGAGATGAGTTTCTTGACCTACTATCTGCCAGCAAACCGTCTGGGTCTGCCCTCGTCCCCTGCTCCGCCTCTGTCCTAAAAGAAATATTCTCATCTACCTGAGTTGGAGAACATGCAAGATCCATAACAAATGACTCCCTCACCTCGGGCATCTTCCCTGATGCCTTCAGAATTGCACATGTCAAGTCTCTTCTTAAAAAGCCATCCCTCGACCCTTTTGACCCCAAAAATTACAGACCCATCTCGAACACCAGATTCCTTGCAAAACTCATTGACCAAACAGCATACTCCCAGCTCAATCAGGCTTCAGACCACAACATGGAACTGAAACCACTCTGACCTCGATCTGGAATGATTTTAAGATCACTGCAGACTCTGCAAGATGCGCTGCACTAATTCTCCTCCACCTCTCTGCAATGAATATCTGCTCTCCTGTTCAATATGGCCACCCTTTCTGGAATCATTCGCATGCACAACATCTTGTGCTACAACTACGCTGACGATGCCCAGATCATCCTAAGAACCCCCAATTCAGGCATGTCCTCCCAGCCCGACCTCGAAGCCTGTCTTCGAGATACTGACCAATGGATGACAATAAACCACCTCCTCTTAAACCCCACTAAAACCATAATCATGGTGTGCGGCAACACTGCCCTTCTACCACATCCACTCCCTTGGCCCCCGTCCCTGTGCCCACCCCCCCTCCCCACTGGCACAGTAAAAAACCTAGGCTGCACTGTGGACTCTGGCCTAACCCTCTCCCGTCAGATCAATAATGTGTCAAAATGCTGTCACTACCATCTCAAACTTCTCAAACCTCTCCTTCCTGAGTAGACTTGCTGCAGTTATGTCTATTGTAATGTCGAGACTGGTCTATGCCAACTCCCTTTACCTTTGAGTTTTAACATACCACCTTAATAAACTCCAAAGAGCGCAAAATGCTGCTACTAAACTGCTCCTTGCACTGGGTGCAAGAGACCACATCTCTCCAGCTCTCCAAACCCTCCACTGGCTCCCAGTCGGACGACGGGCCACTTTCAAGACCCTGTGCATCACTCACTGTGCAGTGCACAAGACCGGCCCATTATACCTCCAAGAAAAGCTAAAACCATACCTCCCATCCCACATCCTATGATCAAGCACTGCCCTCCTCTTAGTGATCCCAACCTGTAACTCTGTCCGTATTAGAGGATCCTCCTTCTCAACCTTGGCCCCGACTCTGTGGAATTCGCTTCCCCCACATATTCACACACCCAAGACTATATGACATTCTGCAAAGCTCTAAAAACGTGGCTCTTTCCATAAACACCAACCACGACCTCTGATACGATTGGATCCTTAGCAACTCGATGACTAACGCACAAGGAAACTCCCAACAGTGTCATCAATGAATACGCTCATTAATGTGGCTACTAAGCAACCGCATGCCTGAAATGCAGAATAATGATCTCCTTAGATCGTAATTCCACGCAATTCCTTCTCCTTACTAATATTCACATATCCTTTCTAGTATCCCTGCTGCCTCTTCACCATAGTAGACCCACAACAAAGCCTCTGTCCACTCCCTGCTCACCTCCGATACACTTCCCGCCCCCCACAATGTCACTACCTACTCCCTGCCCCTCTGTGTCCCTGTGTTGTCACTGGGTGCCCCTTCCCCCTCAAATCCCTTGTAATGGCCCTATATGCCCAGCCCCTCCGATCTCCTGTGTTATCACTGTGTGCACCCTAGCCCCCTCTGGACCCCCATGTTGTCGCTGTGTACCCCCTGTCCTCTGGTTCCCCGGGATGTCAATGTGTACCCCTCAGGTCCCCCATGATGTCGCTGTATGCCCAGCCTCCTCTAGTCCCTTTGATGTCACTGTGTACCATATGTGCCCCCAACCCCTTTTGTCCCCAGTGTTGTTGATGTACACCCCCTCCCCTCTGGCTCCTCGTGTTGTCGCTATGTACCACTCTGGTCCACCGTGATGTCACTGTATGCCCAGCCCCTTCAGGTCCACGTGATGTTGCTGTGTGCCCCTTTTGTCCCCTGTGTTATCGCTTATACCCCCTGCCCTCTGGTTCCTTTGATGTCGCTGTGTACCCCTTTGTCTCCCGTGTTATCGCTGTGTACCCCCTGCCCTCTGGTTCCTCGTTATGTCGATGTGTAACCCTCTGGTCCCCTGTGCTGACGCTGTATGCCCAGCCCCCTCTAGTGCCTGTGATGTCCCTGTGCCCCTACCCCCTGCAGTGCCTGCATTGTCACTCCATACCCCCAGCCCCCTCTGGTCACCCGTGATGTCGCTGTTTGCCCCCAGCCCCTCGTTTCCCCCTGATGTTGCTGTGTACCCACAAACCCTCAGGTCCCCATGTTTCACTGTGCGACCAGACCCTCAGGTTCCTGTCTCATCACTGCGTCCCCCACCCCCCAGTCCCCTTGTTGTCACTGTGTGCCCTTTGGCCCCCTAGCCCGCCGCAATGACGCTGTGTGCCCCCAGCTCTCCCTGGTCCCCTAAAATATCAATGTACGCCTGTGCCCCCTGCATGGCCCGTGTTGTTGCTGTGTGCCCATAGCTCTTTCTGGCCCCTCCTTGATGTCTCTCTATACCCCCAGCCCCTCGATGATGTTGCTGTATGCCCCAACCCCCTGGCCCTCCGCGATGTCGATGTGTGCCCCAGTCCCTCTGGTCCTCGTGTGCCGTTCCCTCATGCCTCTGTCTTGGCACTTGCACTGTCTGGGTGTCGCTAGGCCAAATGCAGTGGCTATAGTCTTCACATTTTTGCTGCTCGTGGCCTGTGGAAGTGTCTTTGCCTTTCCCTTGTTCCCTCCATTGTCATCAGGTGCTTTTGAAGCGCACTGTGTGTGGGCGCTGTGTGGATGAACCATCATATCATATCACTATGCTTACTCCCTACTCTACACCATCGCACAATTAGAGTGCAGTTACACCGCTTGATCAATTCGGCCTAGCTGCTCACATACGAACACTATCCCATGAGCAACTTATCATTCTAATAAAACTCACGGAAAAAATGGCCCAGCTGCACACATAAGCGTCCCACAGGCCTAACGCAGCCAGAACCCAGTCTAGGTGTTCACCCGCCAGACTGCACACATTGAACTGATACCACTATCACCACACCTAAGGCTAGAATGCAGCCAACATTGAGCAATTACATCAGCTGCACACTTAACTGGTGCACCCAAGCACCCTTCGACACTACTCCTTCAACTGACCTGGACTACGGTCTCTGAGGGCATTCAACCTACTAGCGCCCTGAGGTCATACCAATGATCTATAGAGTGCTATATAAATGCCAAATAACACAACATAAATAACATAACATATATGCTGTAATAGAGACTCCCCAGGTGGCTAAGCAGCAATCCTGACTATATCTGATGTGAGGAACAGTAAATGAGAGTACCTGTGTTGCTCAGCAACATTCCCAAACTATATCTACCATATCTGCTGTGGGTAACAGTAACAGTGACTACCTGGGTGGCGCCGGGTCCTGGCTTGATGATCACGGCTGATGAGAATCCGTCCTCATCTTTTTCACTCGCAGAATGGTCAATTATCTAAAGAGAAGGGAGAGACAGAACAGGTCACTTGATCCATGTATATACTATGGCTGTTATATGAGCAGCTTGTTTTCAATGCACAGTGTTGTTTATGGCGTCTTTAGGGAGCAAGTAGCAAATGGTTCCCTTTTTAAATGCTGTATCTTCCTGACGGGACGTCATATTTATTCGCAATCAACCGCAGTGACATCACCGCAGAGGGATGTGACATTTTCTGTGCAAGGTGTTGTTTTCCTTTCCTGTGTTGCTCTTCGTGTGGGGTGGCAAAGCGAACATACAAAATTAGATGTGCAGCTTTCAACAACATCCCACCCCCAAACTCTAGTAGACATCATAGACATCTCAATCTTTACTCTCACTGTCTCTCATATGTCACTCAGAAGATGTGGTGGAATATATCCACGTAGTTGGTAACTGCCCATCTATAATTCTTCACAATATGTTTTGCATGTTTGGTGAAGGACAACTGAGTTAGGCAAGGCTCAACATGAGCAAATAGATTACAAAACAAGTGAGCTGCCTGGCACTGTGTTACAATGGCTGCAAATTACATCTTTTATGTGTCTGTGTGTGTGTGTGTGTGTGTTAGTTCCTTGATAATGTTCATATTCAATGTATAGTTTCTTTTGTGTGTGACAACTTTCAGTTGTTCAATGTAATGATGCTATAATGAAAAAAATGAGAGGGTATATTACTGAGGGAAGATATTAGCTACGCTTTATTCCATCTGTAATACTACTTCAGCTCTGTATGTGATTCAACAATATCATATTAAATGTGCACTACACCCAGCACACACTACACCCAGCACACACTACATCCAGCACACACTATACCCAGCACACACTACACCCAGTACATACTACACCCAGCACACACTACACCCAGCACACACTACACCCAGTACACACTACACCCAGCACACACTACATCCAGCACACACTACACCCAGCACACACTACACCCAGCACACACGACACCCAGCACACACGACACCCAGCACACACTACACCCAGCACACACGACACCCAGCACACACTACATCCAGCACACACTACACCCAGCACACACTACACCCAGTACACACTACACCCAGCACACATTACACCCAGCACACACTACATCCAGCACACACTACACCCAGCACACACTACACCCAGCACACACGACACCCAGCACACACGACACCCAGCACACACTACACCCAGCACACACGACACCCAGCACACACTACACCCAGCACACACTACACCCAGCACACACTACATCAAGCACGGAACTGTGCACAGCACACAACAATGCATTTCCAATTCTCAACAGATATGTCACTATGGCGATGCACAGATCAGGCACCTCAATGCACTGTACACAGAAAACCATTGCTCCACAGTGCATATACTACAAAACAAAATACAAACAACACTACACTCATAACACATTATGCACATAAAAGGGACCACAACCACACACACATTCCAGCACGCAAAGTACATACCACACTACGTACATACCACCCTATATTATGCAAATACCACACCAAATACTCAATACTTTAGACAATCCACAACTCCACATGTGACAACAAACAAACTGAATGCAGAACATGCAGCACCAAGTAATGATATTTTTATTTTTATTTTGTATTTAGCACTTACCCCTAACAGCTTTACATAGAACATATATACATACAATATCACCCAACAGGGGTTGGAACTCATTTATCAACATCGGAAGGATGAAAGGTTGAGTTGGCCTTTCCGGGATTTGAACTTGTGACCAGCAGATCACACAAAGGTTGCAGCATCTTACTGGCCAGTACAATCTACAAAACACCCACACAACACTGTGTTAATAATATACACCACACCTTGCTCACAACACAATGTTTGCAGTCCTTTGACTTAACACATATCACAATATCACCCAATTCTATGCACATAAAGCAATACAACGCACACACTCGTGCTACAACATGAGACACATAACACACTTTAAATATAACACACACACCAACAAGCTCATTCATCACTGTTAAGACAATCGTCCATCAATCAATGCACCTACCACACTATGTACATATAGCACTATGCTCTCAAGGTAGTGTAAGGGGTCAGAAATGTGAGACGGACACAAAGGTGAAGTCTTCTCAAAGTTTGCCAATTATTCAAAGCAAAAAGGGGTTCTATGATAACATATAGGAGGAAGTAAAAAACCCACACTAGATTGTTGAACTCCATCAGTATAAAGGTCGAGGATTTGGAAGCATGCCTGGGGCACATTGTGTCCTTCGGGCCAGCAGCAATCCTGGAGAAGCCTCAGTTTATTCCTACACCAAGGATACACGAAGGCGCAGTCGGTGTCATCGATGAGTCTCTGCAGTGGCCCCCAAGTCTCCTATCACTGAAGTGGCTGGGAGTGGTGAAACTGGAACATGGGGTGCACTAAGGGAGATAGAACAGAAACCCCTGGAGGAACTGCCTGTGGCCGAGAAAGGAATGTCGAAGAGAAGGAAAGCCATCTCTGAGAAAAATCTTCTTTGAAGAAATTCTTGCAAAATCTTTCCTTACTAGGATTTGTAAAAAAAAGTGGGGGCTCTGACAAAAAAATCTACTACAGGTCCTGACCCCACTTTTGGAGGAAGGGACATTTGATCTAATACCATTGATAAAGAAGGTGACCGCCCAAAGGGACTCTACACATCATGTGTTACCATTGGAAGGAGTCACTAAGATGAAAAATACTCTGGATACTGACACAAAACATTGCCTCCATACTTCCTGCCCCTGAAAGTTAAAGGAAAGGGCTCCACCCCTGCAAAGATGGATGTAAGGACTACAGGAATTAGACCCAAGTGTCGATTGGAGGGAGGTCCACAGACTGAGGCAACTGCCCCATCTACAACATTGGAATGCCAACTGCAAGGGGGATCCTCGCAAGGGACGACTCGTCACAGCCCTATCTACTAACGAATCACGCCCTGGCAAACAGGAAATATACCCTCCCGAGTACATGTGGAGCAAAGTCTGAAGGGGTGCAGATGGAGGAAGTTAGACCCTTGAAGAAGGACAATCTACCAGTTGCTTGACCGAAACTCCCTTGCCGCTGCCGGAAAATATGAATCCATTAAGGAAGCCGAATTCGGATCAATGTCCAGCGTCTAGCACTGCTCCGGTGGCTACCTTTGGAGTGGCTGCCCCTGGGAACTTGGCCAAGTCTACACCTAACTTTTCACTGATGATTGATTACTCAACTTCAGCTCCTCCCCCTTTGGCGGCTCTCACTGGTGGACTATGCTCAGTAGGCACCAACTTTAATCTGGGGAAACCTCTTGGTAGATTCCATATCCCCATGGATCGGAGGAGAGCCTCTCACTTTGACAACTCTCGCCCTTATGAGGGAGGCTCACAGCTCCCTAAAAGGAAGGAAGAGACATATAAAATGAAATCTAAATCATGGGAACACAGCACAGAATAACCATATACTGTTCAGTCATTGGTAAAGGCCGGCCCTGCTGTGGATCAGCTCCCTGTTCTACCTAAGTACTCCCACCCTTTCACAGAGGCAATCTCCAGACCTACATTTGTATTTGTATTGTATTTATTTATTTATACCGCGCAGCCTTGCCCTGGGGCATCTGGGCACGTGGTTACAAGGTGGTTACAAGCAGGCAGAGTAAGTTACAACAGTGACGTAGTCATGGAAATACAAAGGCATAGCAACGCTTAGCAGACATAGTGCATAATAGTGCAGGATACCAGGAATGAAGCTGAAGCTGAAGTAGGAAAGAGATGAGAAGGTGCGCAAGGCTGAAATGGTTAGGGGTCAAATAATTAGTGTTCAGTGCCTATGTAGTAGGTGTTGTGGGCTCATCAAGCTTGTGGAGCCAAAGTTTGTTTTTGTTTTTGAAGCAGACGAACGTAGCTTCTGCTCTGAGTCTGGGAGGGGTAGTGTTCCAAAGTTTAGATGCGAGAACTAGGAAACGTGAGCCGCCAGCAGACTGTAGCTTAAATCTGGGTATGGTGAGAGTGTTAATATAGGCTGATCTCAGCGGTCTGCTTGAGACATGCTGCGTGAAGCGGCTGGTCAGGTAAGTTGGCGCCTGGTTGTTCTGAGCCTTGCAGGTTAAGGCTAAGGTTTTGAGGGTAAATTCTTTATCCGACGGGGAGCCAGTGGAGGCTACGTCTGATGTCTGAGATGTGAGATCTTCTGGGGATGTTGAGGGCCGCCCTGATGGCATTGTTTTGTGTAACTTGTCAATGTTTTTTTGACTGGTCCCTAGGTAGAGAGCGTTACAATAGTCTATTTTAGCCAATATTAATGTTCATGGCTAGGATTATGCAGTTATCTGAGTTCAGGAAGGGTCTGCAGGCTGTGATAAGCTTGCAGGTATATGCTGATGCCGACGCTACAGCGTTGGTTTGTCTAGTTAGGGAGAGAGTAGCGTCCGGATAGATACCCAAGGTTTTTTGCTGTGTTTGACACGTTGATGATGTTACCATCTATGGTGAAAGCTTTGTACGCTGGATTTAGTTTGGCCAGTCTGGTGTGGGAACGGAGGATAAGTAACTCTGTTTTCTCATCATTAAGGCAGAGCCCATGATGAGCCATCCAGGCCTGGATTATAGAGTAGATGTCATTGAGAGCCTTAGCATCAAGAGCAAAGTCACCAGAGATAGGGATGAGTATCTGGGTGTCGTCGGCGTAGTTGGTGTAGGAGACACCCAGATAGTCAAGTATGACCCTGCTTTGGCTATGGTGGCCTACTTGGGTTGAAATGTTGCTGATCTATCCAGCCTTTGGGAAATTCTGTTTCCATACGTCTAAATCATTCTAACGTTCTTCTGATGTTTGCTGAACTTGGGCTTATAAGATCGCTGTCTTCTGCAGACATTGATAGAGTTCTTTTTCCTGTTAGAGGAGTCATAGAGCATGCTCGCCTATATTTTGGATCAAGAGTATTAATGGATTTGATTCTATCTCAGAGGGAACATATGCAGAGACTGGGCTCTGATGTGACTCACGGAAGTGAACTTGGATCTAAACCCTTTCCCCCTTGTTTAAAAGCCCCGGTGGGGCAGTTCACTGCTAACCAGGATAATGAGTTGATGGCTTCTAGTTGGGGCAATGAAGGGTTAGGTGGGCAATCTAGGCATGCTGTAGCCCCTGCCTGGGTCCAGAGGAGGGGACGATGACGATAAGAGGGCTCCGGTTCCCATACTAGGAGCAACTGAATTAAAACTATTATTGTCACACCCTCCCTTGTACACACACCTGACAATACTGCCACTCCTGCCCAAAACTCTGGAATCACTATAGCTCGCCCCGCTCACTCTGTCCCATCTTATTCCCCCTTCACACTCCGACACTCACGTGGGCCTCCTGATGACTCTCGTGCACATGCACGCCTCACCCGCAACAGAACGCTCTCCAGGTTGCTTCCTTTTTTGCATTGGCAGCTTCCTTGGTGCCTAGGTAATGGGCGGAACGCTACTATGCTTCCGCGTTGCGTGACCAGCGCTGTGTGCTCACGTGACCCGGGAATCCACTCACATGATGCGACAGCGCGTCACGTGACAGGAAGTAATGCCAGAAGCGCGAGTATTTAAACACGGCTCTCCGTGTACTCGCTGCTTCACAGCTGTTCTTTGCAACCTGTTTGGCATTACGCGTCCGTTTGGATTTCTTGACTCTTTTGGATTTTTGACCTCGGTTTGCTTACTTGGACTTCGCTTGGATTACCTTACTGGCTTTGTTACCTTGGATTTGCCTGTGGTTTGAATACGGACTGCTCTTTGGACTGCAACACGGATTTCCCTTTTGCATCCTTGTTTTCTTTTGAACTTCTTGCTTTCAAGCTCAACATCTACCAAACCACGTTCTTGTCATCAGGTGGTTCTCACGCCATTATTTGGGACTACAGTCTAGCTGCCCACGTGAGTCCCGGACCCCTACCTCATAGGTTCATTGCCTTTCTCCTGACCCCTCTGGTAAGACCTTTTTCACGTTATCTTGGCACTGTCATTTACTGTCATTTGCTTGGTACTTAATCAGTATTTTCTTGCAGCGGATTGGGGTCCCAGAGGTTCGCGGTTCCGGAGTTGACCATCTCCACCTGTGGCCTCAACGGTCTCACAGGGAGTGACTTTGAGTTGTCTCTGTGTGGCATTTGGGGACAGAGGACTCTTCTGCCTACACGACATTCAAGTCTCAACAATTATCCTGGAACTCTCGGGGTAGTATTCACTTTCTAACCAATGTGGTAACTAACGAGACCTTGAAAAGGGGCTCAGGGATTTTCCTACAGGAAACCTGGCTTACGTCCCGTCAATTGCTAGATGGCTACTGTATCTTTGCACAGGCAGCAACAACTAGTTCAGGGGGCTGCCCTGCAGGTGGTCTGATAATAGCTATTCGTATTGGACTGGGTTTAACAGCTCGAGTGGTTTTGAACTCTATGTATAGGCTATTGGCAGTAGACGTGTAATTCCTGAGGAGAAAATCAGAATACTCTTAGTTAACATTTATTGGCACAGTGGAATGGGCTCTCTGGAGGAGTTTATCCATGTTCTAAAAATTCTGATCTTGCCCTGACAGTCGAAAAAAGGGTTCCTACAGGTTGTTTTGGGGGTGATCTAAATTCAGATTGTCTTTTTCCTAAAAATACTCCTCCCATGTGGGATGAGCTCCCGATTCTGGTGAATCCAGATCGGAAATCCCAGGCAGGACTGAAATGGCTCAATGCTTGGGGCGCCTGGGGTGTGAAGCTCTTAAACGGACAGATTGGAAAACAGAAGGGGGGGAATTATACATGGCCTCTGTGTTCTAGTGAGTCTACACTTGATCATATTTTTGTGGGCCAATACATCTTTGATCCATGCTCAGACTTCTGCATAGACAAAATCTCTTGGAGCGATCATAGTATTGTTAGTGCCACATTCAAACTCTCCCTCAACTACAAACCTGCTCAACACTTGTTAGGGGTATTGACAGATGTCACTGTGCTACCGGGTCGTAATGGAATCAGGTGGTTGTCTCAAAACATAGATTCTTTAAATTAAGCATTTAAGGGGGAAATGTCTTCCTCAACTTTTGAATGGAAGCTGAGGGTCTTCAACGTCTTCAGTTACGACTCTACTGTAAAGGAACTAATGATGAGCTTAGTAAGAGGAAGGAGTATTAGGATGAGGCATTGTCCTAGATGCCATTTGCATGTATATGATGAATCTCTTGCCTATAAGAAGCAGTGATGAGGCGTGATATTAAAATACTGAGGGTAGATGGGCAATCCACGTGCCTGCAAGATGAACCATTGGTAGGTTTTGAAATGATCGTGGACATTGAAAGGGTCGTCAATTTAATTAAATCATGTAAGCCCTCCAAGGCAGCCGGCCTGAATGGCCTAACTGATAGTACCTTAAGGCTGGACCCCTTTATTTGGACGAATGCCTTGTTAATTCTTTTTAATAGCATAATTGAATTAAATATTCTCCCAACTTCTTGGCATACAGCCATTGTGGTTCCCATATTCAAGAGGGGTGCACGTTCAGAACCAAGTAATTACAGACCGATCTTTCTTTTGGATTCCGACAGTAATATCTTTGTATATCTCTTGATGCCCGACCTAGAAGCCTGGGCAAATGCCGTGAACAGGTTCTATATTTTTCAAACAGGTTTCCGTAGAGGACACTAAACCAGCATTGATGGTCTGGTGGTTAGAGCTAGCAGGGAAAGTTCCTGGTTGGATAAATTGGCTACTACCCATGTTGCCTCTAAAGACTTCTCTGGGAACTTCGTCCGAGTGGATCGTAAGCGTCTATGTTGGAATCTGGACTCTTGTGGTATGCCGAAGGGCATGTTAAAATTGATCATGGCCCTTCTTGAGAACTCGGGAGTGAGGGTATGTTTGACTAGAGATGGCTTGATGTCAGACTTTAATCCAACTCCGTCCGGCCTAAGGCAAGGCTGCAAATTTGCCCCTTTGCTCTTTCATTTGTATGCATCAGATATCCCAATCTACCGAAGTAAGGCCTCTATGGCCTCTCCTAAATTGGGTGGCAAGAAAATTACTTAGCTGGCATATGCGGATGACTTTTTGTTTTTTGATCATACACGCGTAGGCATAAGGAGGATACTAACTGCTTTTTCTAAATTTACAGTAGAGAATGGCCTCTTTACTACTCAAAGACTAAAATTCTTAACTTCAGCAGAGGGAGGAAAACAGCCCGGCTAGTTTGGCCTCCGGAAGGGGATATTCTCACATCCTCTTCTAGTAGGATTTATTTGTGCTTTTTCATTTCGTCTAGTGCATCTACATATATGCTCCAACAAACTCTGACTCAAAAGGATTCACTATTTTTTTTATTTTTTTATTTTTTATTGGTTTTTTCAAACCTTTAAAAGTGACGACATATGTACAAACAACAAAGCAACAATTAGACATACAAACAATGATCAGTAGTAGACTTTTGGGCGAGCTCCATTCACAAAGTTATCATACAGGTTATACCGTGACAGGTTTTACTAATTTGTTTCCCCTACTGGTGCCATCATCAGACATTTTTCAATTTGCTCCAAAAAACGTGTTAATGGAAGTATCAGTTTCAAGTCGGTTCCTTGGTACATCTGCTTCCACCAGTCATCAGCACAAAAGGATGGATGGATTTCACTCCATGGGCCCAAGTGGATTGATCTTTCAGATTTCAGCTTAGGGCAAAATAGCACTAAATGTTTGAGTGACTCTTTGGCTAACAGACAAAGTCGACATTCGGGTTTTAAGTGCTCATTATTCTTCCATAAGCGAAGACGTTCAGTAGTTTTGAACAGATTTAGCCTGAACAGTAAAAACAGCTTTCTTGCTTGTGGATCTGGAAACAGAGTAATGTAACGCTGCTGGGTATTGAAGGCACGTGCTTCCAGTGGCACATCACACATCGATTTGGCCATCGCTCTCTTTGTGCATGTAAGCTCCCAGTCGATGCGCCAGATTTTAAGCTTTGCCGCATCCGGATTTTCATGGAGCAACTCGCTCTTGATGTCGAAATTCTGTAGTAATTCTTCGCACCTGTTTGACCACATTGTGATGACATTGGAGTTACCAACTGAACCATCATAGAAGATGTCAAATTGAGGAATTTGTGCTCTAGAACATGTTTTACGTACAAGTTTAGTAGACTCCAGCTGATCCTGGCATGAATCGATATTATCGACAGTTCGTATCTTATACAGGCAGTCTTCACGCCTTTCGGGAGTGTTAATACTTTGGACCAAAAGCAGTTCTCTAAAGAGTCCCAAATTTCATAAGAACAGCCGAAAGCATTTTCAGCCCCGTATGTCAGTACGGGGATTACCTTCTGATGGTAGAAGGCCAGCACAGGTTTTAACGAGAATTTACCATATCTTTTGTGGATAATTAGTGCCTGGTTTGCTAGTTGTTTGCATTTTCTTCTAATGTCGGCCTTCCACGGTCCATCCGTTATTGATGAGCTTATGAGCATTGCCAGGTATTTAACACTGGCAGATATTTGCAAAGGTTCGTGGCCTAGCGTCCAGTTTGGGGTGCGTTTCTGCGCCACCCAGCTGCCTTTTAGGTTTTGCAGGACCAGTATTTCACATTTTTTCGTGTTGATCAGTAGTTGATTAGAAGTAACGTATTGTTGAACTGCATTTAACTTTCTTTGCAGCCCAATGGGCGTCCGGTCCAGGATGATCAAATCATCAGCATATAGTAGCCAATTTAAGTGTGATTTGGCCACTTTCGGCGGAAATGATTTTGTTGCTCCAATTGCTTCACCTATGTCCGATATAAAAAGGCCGAATAGTACTGCAGCTAACAGACACCCCTGTTTGACTCCTTTGAAGGTGTTTATTGCTTTGGATAATTGCCCTAATTGATCCAGCCTTACTCGGATAGAGGTGTTTGTGTGCAGTTCTCTGATTGCCGCTATTAAATCTGACTGGCATCCCCAACGCTTCAGTTTTTCCCACAGGATCGCTCTATTGATGGTGTCAAAAGCATATGAAAAGTCTATAAAAGCTAGATAGACCTTCGTGTTAGACTTTATCGCTTCCATTTTAATAATGTTTAGCAGGAGTAAATTCAGCGAGCATCCCACCTGCTTCACGAAACCTGATTGGCGCTTATCCACGTGGTTCGAAGTTTGTGACCAGGCTACGAGTTTTTGTTGGAGCATCGTGGCGTAGATCTTACCTAGGACGTCTAATAGAGCAATTGGACGATAGTTCTTCGGGTTTGCTCTGTCGCCTTTTTTGACGATAGGTACAACTATCGCGGTCTTCCAGGATTTTGGCGTCTGGCTACTTAAATTTACTCGATTAAACAACGTTACACAGAACTCTGCCCATTGCTCTGGATGTTGTTTTATAGTGTAATTTGTCAGGCCATCAAGACCAGGTGCCCGTGAATTTTTCGCTTTTTTAATGATGGTCACTATTTCATCTTTTGAATAAGACAAGGCCCACGATTTAGATGTTAGTTTAACAGGGCCGTCAGTTGAAACAGGTGCTTTGTATAAGCCTTCAAAGTGAATTATCCAATCAGATTCAGACACCATACAGACTTGTATGGCTTTTTGGGGGGCGTGCTGATTGTTCATAAGCCTCCAAAAGTCTCTAGAGTTCTTATTATTTAAGACCGTCAACATCTGTTCTGCATCGTTTCGGGCCATTACATGCTTATGAGCTTTTAGCCAGTTTTTGTATCTCTGCTTAACCGCCTTTACGTTGCGTAAGTATGTTGTGCCCTTTGAACACTTCAGCCTTCGGATGTCTTGACGCATAAGACGCTTTTGCTTCAGCAATTCCCGGTCAAAGCAGTGTTGGCGTACAAAGGCCATATTTTTAAAGCCCGCTTGCTTGGGCTTATAGTGTATCAGAAGATGATCATAGTCAACGTTTAGGCAGGTCTTGCAGTAGAGATTTACCAGATGTTCCACATCATGTGTTTCGAGGCTCAATCTTACTCTATTGGAAACCACCTGGATTTGATGGGGCCATAGCTCTGGTTTCTGTTTTGTCATAGTTGTAAATTCAGTTATTAGCATGTTGTGATCGCTTTCCGTCTTTCCAATAATTTTCAGCGAGGTTATCCGAGGGTGTAGGGCTTCTGATACAAATATGTAGTCAATTGTTGACCTTTGCCCATCACGATGCCACGTGGGGGCTGGCGGCATATCGTCACAAGTGTTGCCATTTAGAAGTTGTACGTTTCTTAGGGTCAATTCCTCCGACCACGACTTGGCCAAAGAAGTTTTTCCGGGCCTGATGGTTTAAAAAGGTTGATGTTTAAATCACCACAGATGAGAATGTTCGGCCAGCCATTTGTTTCCAGCAGTTCATCAACTATTTCCATAATCTGATCGATGAATATCTGTTTTCCAGCATTCGTGTGGTGCCAGTACAGGTTTACAACTCAGAACTGTTCCATAGGCGACCCTTTGTGTTTTAGTTTTGACATTAATGTTGCTTGGATGAAAGGGGAGTAATTGGTCGAACTCACAATTCTCCAGCCTGAGGATTTCCTAACCATGGTGGCCAAGCCCGACATCGGGCGTCCTTTTAAAGATTTTAGAGCAGGGTTTAAGGCCACCTCAAAGTCGTCCATTACTGGGGTTTCTCGTAACTAGGTTTCCTGGAGACAAGCGATGTCGATTGCTGCAAGCCAGTTTGATTTAAACAGGTGTGAAAAGCCACGAGTGTTCCACGAAGCCAATCTACACTGAGCTTTAGGGGCCTCATTCGGGCATTATTGGGGATTTTTGCTGCACAAGGCTGCAGACAACCATTGCCACTCTTGCTTACCGCAACTAGGGCTGAAGGATTTATTACTAGGAACACTCGATCCACCTTGGTTGGCGTTACAGAGTACAGTAATTCGTATATTCTCTTTATGTTGCTCCCTCTCAGAGACCTCCAGTGTCTGGTCGTGGCAAGAATTACCCAGTTGATTCTGTTTGGTTCCATCCAAGGGTGCCTTCTGAGTTGATAAACAAGGGGATGCTTGAACGTTGATGACACTCTGATCCATGGGTTTCAGCACACTCACACACGCGTCCTTATTTAGGACTTTGTGGGTGTATGGGACCTCAATTCCATTGGATGTTTTATGATCCGATTCGGAGTATTTAAAGACTTCAAAGCCAAGGGAAAACAGAGCGATATTGGCATCCAGTATTGTTGAAGCAACAATAGGTGACAAGACGTGAAGCACCACCTTATCGTTCCTTTTTTCGTTGAAAAACTCCACGATCATCAGATCATTTGAACTTATGGCCCGTAGAGCAGGTACAAGATGTAAAAGCCTGATTATGTTGCCTCGGTTCGGTATTAGATTATCAGAGGAATCTAGCCTTTCAATGACCAATTTGTAGATAGGGCACTTCGATCTAGCTCCTCCCGACGTTCTGGGCTGAAACAATCGAACGTCATTCAGGGAAGCCTTTGAATTGCGTACTTGACACTCACCATGGTGAATCACATCAGTATCTGAGATTTTTACGGTATCGTTATGCAGCCTTGCTACCGCCAGATTAGCGGGGACATACGGATTAGTCCGAATATTTCCAGGGGCCGAGGGCCCCTGTTCCGTAGTGACCCGCATCCTTTTTTCGTGTAGGGTCATAAACACTGGACTGTTTGACGATTTCGGCTGCCCCTGATGGACTTCCTTTTCATTAATTAATTGACAGGTTCTTCTTGCAGAGGACCATGCATTAAGAGTCGTTTGCGTGCCAGTCACGGAACAAGAGCTTAAATTGATGATACTTGGAACAGTTTGGATAACAGGAAGTTCATTTCCAGGGCCATGTGCTGGAGCATCGATGTTAATTTGTTTGGCGTTCTCTACGTCTATCAAGGTGTGGACAACGTCTCCCTCTTGGTTCTCATGGGAAGAGGTGGCCTCTACATCCTGGATATCGTGTGTTACTTCGTCGTTTCTTGATAGGTTCAACAGCTCACTTGATAAATCGTGGTTCGAACCTGACACGGCCACTGCGTCAGGTGTTACAGGGACTTCTGTGTCTAAGGGTTTATTTTGCGATTTCCCACTGATTGAAGAGGCTGCCTTTAGACACATGTTGATGTTGCTTGCCACGTTCTGGACCACGTTTATATTACGTAGAAATTTCCGTGCACCATGCAGTGCCTTGTTTCTAAGACCTTTTTGATTTTTAGATTTCTTCACCTGTTTTGCAGGTGGAATAGCCAAGGGCTTTGAGGTCGACACCTTAGGTTGTGACGCCTTGTTGAAGACCGAATAAGTGGGTATTGAAGTCACTGCAGATATTGCAGAGGGAATAGTTGTAGAAGCTTCAGCGCCCAGATCTCCCTGAGAGGAAGATGCCACCTGGGAGTCTCATAGTGCTTGGTTCAAATTTCCCCTCGCCTGTTCAAATGCAGTGTTGAATGAAATGTCAGAAGTAATATCTTCAGATGTTGTCATCATTATAGGCAAGTGTTCTGCGTCTTGCGTGGGCAGATTCTCCGTTATGTGAATCAAACTTGGGGGAATCACCTCACTTATGGTTGGCGAAGTTGCCAGCTTTCCCAGTATAGGATCCGTCGAGACCGACAGGCCTGGGTGCGCATCTTCATGGATTACAATCACGTCTGAAGGCTCTTGAGTGTTTTGGTTTACATCCCCTAAACAGCGTTCATTTAAGGACTTATTGCATCGAGTCGGTGTCTTGCTCACAGTTGGTGGAGTGATTTGCTGCTTTTGCCGGTTTGAAGTCAGACCATCGTATTTAAACAAAGCTAGCGCCTCTCTCGCTACTTCAGCCAAGAGTTTTTTGTCAATTGCATCGTTTTTCCTTTGCTCTTTTAACAACGTACATGATCCGTCTAGTCTTTTCAAACCTTCTTGTTGGTCATTGTAAGACTGATCACAGACTTGTTCAATCCGGATTAATTTCGAATGCATTAGAGCCACGACAGTTGTCAAGTCCTTAGTGGCTTCATGCAAGGCTTCATAAAGTTTCATATAAGGGGCCATAGACATCGTCATAGATGAGATTATTAGGGTTTGTAGCTCAGTCTGAGGCATAGTGGCTTTGTTTTCAGCACTGAACACTGGTGGCTGAAATCGATTGGCCATTTCTGACTTTTCTCTAGTATGGCGTATTTTCGGAAATGGACATTCCATCAACGAGGAGTCTTGTGAGTCTTCCGACAAACATTCGTTGGTTGCAGAGCGCTGTGAGGTATGGATAAAAGACGAGAGGGACCTATTAGGGTGGTGTTGTTGCGTGTTCAACCTTTTCTGAGAGGTCAACACATGTTCGAGTCCCTCGTGTGGTTCACAATTACTTGTAGTTTGATTGTCGATTTTGAAGCGTTTGTAGCACACCTTAGACCATATGTCTTCATTTGCGCCACTTAGTTGTGATATTTGCCTTTTTGTGGTGTGTTTATCAGGTTTCAACGTAGGAGAGATAGGACCTTTCTTAGTGTTTGCAGGGCACTCTTTATTCATTGCTACTGAGTGTTCCAGAACCTTTGTCACGACACTTAAGGAGTTTCTCCTGTTTTCAGTAAACGGAGCACTTGGGTCAACTTGTGTCATACACACAGGTCTGTCGGAGTGGGGATCATATTGGCGTTGGACACGGTCATGACCCCAGCTCATCATAGAGTGAGCAATCTCATCAGTTGAGAAAGAGCGCCAGAAAGCCATGCGGGACAGATGAACTGGAGAACTGGCACTTAATGCAGTAGGCTGGACAGAGGCTGGACAGAGGCGCTCCGTCACTCCAGCTATCAGCCTGGCTCGCGCATACAGCAACGAGCACACCTCCAGACCCGTCGGGGGCGCGCTCTCCCACAGGCACCGCCCCCAGGTGAACCTCCGCAGGAGGAACGACGGCTCGCCCGCCAACATCGCCGGCTCCGGGGCCCTACACCCCCGCCACGGCGGCCAACCCCCCGCCACCACCCGCCTCATCCAGAAGCGTAAAGTCGGACAACCCAGCAGCAGGTAAGCCGACCGGTTTTTCAAAATTCATACACGCGTCCTGAACAGCAATGCACATGTCACCTTCACATACGCTGGTACCCACAGATAACAGGCCCGCCTGTGGAGCTACAGAGCGGACCTCGACACAGATCACGTTCTCATTCAACGGGTTCACATGTGATAGGGGTCGCGCCGCTCCACAAAGTTTTAAATCAGACGACACCACGTCTGAGTGAGGTGTGCAATTTTCGGACGTGCGAGTGAAATCTCCGGCGTCAGGTGTTTCCTGGCAAACATATAGCAGCTCATCAACAACAGAGTCAGGGTTTGATGAACATGAAAAAAATCGGCTTACTTTTCTTGCCGGTGTACGCAGAGTGATTTCATGCAGCGCCTTCTCCTCGCGTCGTATTTGCGCCCTTGTTCTCAGGGCAGTTGGAATGGAGTCCGACATGATCGATGTGTCCTGGCTCCCCAACTCGCCAAACAGCCAAACAGCGGGATATCTCAGCCCTTCTCTCCTCAGGGCTTAACGCAAGGTGGAGGCGGCCACTTATAGTCAGCTGCTGAGAGTCAGCTGAGTTGGTTAAAGGCACACGCACCTCCTCTTCTCTACTCCGGGTAACAGCCAAACAGCGGGGATATCTCAGCCCTTCTCTCCTCAGGGCTTAACCACTATTGTCAAATCAATTGGTGATTGTGAACCAGAATTTGGCCGCTACTCGATCCAACCAGCACTAAAATTCTATGAAGGGAAATTCATCCCTAAAATCATACATGGCCTTGAATTATACTTTGGGGTGGTGCCAAAATTGTTGGAGCAAATACAGCCTAATACTGGGGATTTCAATCAATATCCCTATCTCAGCTATCAGATTTGAGTTGGGGATAACCTTGAGTAAAGTGGAACTGCCTGCAATTGTACTTGAAACTGTTGGCCTCCATGGAACGCTTGCTTTATGACTTGCTAGGTAAAGCTATGCTTCTCCAATTTCTTGTCCGATCTCCGCACTTATGGTAACTTAATTCTGGAAGAGCTGAATGTGGACACTGAGTTCCTTATTGGTAATCCTGTAAAGGTTAAAAATTGTCTCGATAACTTGGACTGGGTTGAGACTGCTGAGAAATGTCATAGTTGTCCATCTATGAGCCATCTGAGACACAAATATAAACATTTTCACAGAGCAATATTTTTATGTTTTCGATGGAACCTCCTTCCAAACCGTGATATTTTAGAAAGGCGAGGGCAGAATGAAATGGATGACCAGTATTGTAGATTCTGTAAAATTCATGAGAATATAGATACAACTAAACACTTCATCATGATCTGCCCTGCTCTTAATGTTCAGCATATGAATTATCTAGGAAAACATGTTCCTTTCAGTAAACTGGTAAATACTGCTTCTTTGTGACAAAGATGCTTATACTCGCCAAATACATCTGATGCGCTAGCAGTTGCTTGTTTTTGTTTTCAGTAGATCTCTTTATAATGTATAATGTATAATTGGATGGAAGAAAACATTTTTATTTTTCTCCTTTCTTCTTGATTTTTCTTCCTCAAATTACATTACTATGATTAATATTAGTATTGTCTTGTATTTTGTATGGTTTTATAATAAATGAATCTAAATGTATTTTAAGATGTTGTAAAGGTTTTTTTTAAACTGTATACAATTAAAATAAATATAAAAAAATAAAAGGGTTTCTGATAAACGGCTACTGTCCCAAACCTTACAGAGAGGTACCTACCTAGGAAACTAAAACGAAAGAAAAATGACCTACTGTCCAAAATCCCTCTGCCCCTCACACTTATACATACGCTCAACTATACAAGAAAATATGGCAGATTTTTGGTTCAACAAAAACAGTTTTGTAATTCAAACTCAAATGTTCTTGCAAGTACACCTTGCGATCAGGGTTTCATTTCCTTTCAGGAATACTCAGACAACAGTACTCCTTTGAAACAGTTCTGCTCAAGGAAATTAGAAAAGGTATTTTCTAACCACAGTGTCCTTCTTGGAGAAACAAAAATTGTCCATTTTACCACACTTGGCTGATAGTTAAAATAAATCAATGTCTTCCTCAATATCCCTCTTGTGAGGATGGTTGACTTTCTATACAAGACACAAGTTCCATAAACCCAATACAACTGTTCTGTTTTCATTTAATACCTTTCTTCAAAAGAAACAACTTCTTGTCAAGATAGCACTTCACTCTTTCTCAATACTTCTTCTTGAAACAGAACACTTTTGCCAGGAAAGCCAGGGGTGGACTGGCCTATAGGGAACTCTGAAGATTTCCCGGTAGGCCTCATCAACCCGGGCCTCTTTCGTGTGGTATATCTAAATCATCCCATAGGAAAAGTGTAACATATCGGTCCCGCTCCCGCAATGCCCGTTTGGATTTCGGCAGGTGGAGCACGCTTTCGTTTCTCCAATGCTGGAGGTTGCCTTGGAGACGCGGCGCACGACGCGCAGCTCCATACCGTGTCACGTGTTAGGTCAGGTGAACGTGGCACATCAGGGTCCGCTCACCGGCAACACAGTTATAACGCTGCTCGCAGGAGAGGATGCTGCTTCTAATTAGCGTTTACTTACCTAATTTCATCTGAATCCTCGTTTATTTTGTGTATCGAACTACGGAATTCCATCTGACTCTGCTACTCGTCTCTCCCTTGAATCTGGTGAACCGGAACCGGTCCCCTTACCGGTGACTCTTTCCTACCTCTGTAGTATCCCGTGGATTCCTCGGCTGCAGTTTCCCGTGGATCCATTTTCCGCTGCAGTCTCTCGTAGTGTGTTCATACTAGCAGCTTTCAGCACGTTACTCCAATACCACTCGTGCTGGTTGAAGTTGCATCAGGTGGGGATTGCCATCACTTCCTGCTTTGAACATGCGATAATACTCAGGTGAGCCTTGCCCACTCTGTTTCTCCTGCCTTATTTTCTCTTGATCCTATCTGAGGGGAACTAGGACAGTGTTTTGTGCTTCTCAACTTCCAACTTAACTCAAGAGGACCTTTGACCTTCATAGAGACTTGTCCTGTGTGGAACTGTGTTTGTTTACCCCACTGGAACACTAGTGCACTGTGGACGCTATCCTGGTTAGTGCACCATCCCGGCTCTAGTTGCGTGCCACTTGCCGTCCGGGGTACTTCCCTGTACTAACCATCCTGTTTGTTATTTTCTCCTGTCGTTGTCTTCCTTACTTTGGGACCATTCCAATCTCCCCTAGGGTAAGATTCTCCAAATTACTCCGCTTAACATTTTTTTAGTATTAATTTAGGGATACCTGGGTAATTGCTGTTTTTGTTCTACTTTCCCTAGTTGGTGGCTATCTTAAGAAAAATCCCTTAATTCTCCATCCTTGGGTCTTTCAGGTAGATAACATCTAGAACAGGATAACATTTCACTATCCTTTTTCGGGTTGACTAACGTGTTCCTTTTTCCCTTACAGCCCTGTCATAGCGGTGTGGGTATCTCCGCTTTTGAGTAATCCATCACTCTGTCTGTTACAGCCACAGCAGAGGGGTATATTGCCTAAAAGAGGTCCTCAAGTTGAGGAGACCCGGTTCTGAGTGTATCATTGTTTGGAGACGCACAGCTTGGGTTGAACTATAATCTGGAGCAGCTCCCTCTTATCTGCGGATTCGAGGTCGAGCAACGCCGCGGCCTGTTCAGCTATTGGTGAGTTACAAAAAGGGTTAGGATTGCTGAACATGTGTAAAATAGAGCCACTTTGAAAGTTCTTTCCAGGGCCTCTTTTGGTTCCCAGTCCACCCCTGAGGAATGCAAAAAGCAACTTGTCTCATTGATTCTACTGCTTGACAATAAATGATAAAGTACATGCATTCTCTTCATTCAACAAACATTCTTTACACACATATTTCTGCCACTAACCATCACAATATCATCTTCTTCCTTGGTCCACTCACCTGCCAGGACTAACCACTATAAGACCTTGCCTGGTATGCTTGCCTGCCAGGAAGAAAACTCCAGCAACTAACTGCAAACCTGACGGTTGGATTGATCCCAATATTCTCCACACCAATCTTTCGGTATGGTTTCACCATCTCTTGGCTATGGGCAAGGTGAGATATAGGCTTTCCCATAAGTATATTCCTCAGAAGGGGTTTTAGGCTTCAGTTGCTTTCCTAAGGGTTTTTCACAACTACTTGGGTGATGGTAACACTGGTTGTGAATTGTTCCCAGTGGTTGTCTTAATTTGGACTTCTCATAGCCTCTTGGATGCGGGTAGTATTAATTAGAGGCTTTCTTCACTGGTAATTTGCCCAAAGTCCTTTGACAGCCTCTTAATGCTGTTTACAAACGTTCCCCTCCTGTATTCTCTTATGAGGGAACATTACTCTTTTCCACTTAGCTTTGTTTTTTTAAACTATTTGGCTTTCATCAAATAGGTTCTGCTTTGTTTTGTCAAAAGTTTGGTGTTACAAATTCCGCTTTTGTGACAACCGTAGTGTATGGAGCGTTCTGGGGTTAACACCACCTCTCTGCCAACTCACCGGTTCCCAGCGGCTGCTCTGGCTCGCTTTCTGGCTTTTCAGCAGTGATTTTGTTTTCAGTCAGCTTTCTCACCTGCCTGTGCGAGCCTGGGGTAAGTTGCACAGCCGTCTACAGGAGTGACGGCAGCTCTGTTGATCTTCCTCTGCTATACCTGTCTGCCATACGCTGTTATGGAAGCTAGTCTTCTCCGCTTTGCTTCTTCTTAAAACACTGCCTTCACCTGTGCGTACTCTGCCATTCTTGTTATTACTCATCAAGGTTGCTCCTGCAGGGATGCTTCTCTCTCTGGCTGCCTCTGCACCTCGGATGATGCTAGCTTTCTCAGCTACACCTCCCACACTGCCATCAGCTGCTCATCGACCATCTTCCTCTGCTTCACCTTCACAACACAGCTGGTTCTCAACTTGGGTTTTAACTATCCTGTGCAGGTGATTCAATTGGCAACGACTCGACCACACCTTTGAATATTCACCATTGTGAGTCCTTATTACCTCTAAGCTCCTCTTCTTCATCACTGTATTTTTTTGCATCATGGGAAAGAAAGTCCATAGATGAGGGTGTAACAGTAAGTTGCTCTGTTTTGCAAAAAGCCATTGTCAATATAGGAATTATAGGGAAATTGTGAGATTTGTATATCCGCATTGTGCCCCGGCATGAGTCTCCTCCCCCGTGACCCTCCAACATGAAACCACCCCCAGGGTCAGGATTACGAAGCGGCTGCCTTTCCCTGGCCGTAGGAGCAGAAGCCCAAACTGGGTACCTACTGATAATCCCACAGGATTCTTCACAGTACCACTCTACTGCATCCACTCCACCATGCTGTGCACACACCACATCACCAGGCACATGTACTGAACACCACTGTGCACTTACCAAAGCAAACGCCCAATCCAGACTTGTGGTGATGGGAAGTGTATGTCCATGCATCTTACTGTGGTTAGCACAAGGGAACCATACAAAATATTCTTCCTTATGCAAACTTTCCAATCAAATGAATTTTCTCTCCATTGCCTCAACACAATTTGTGCATATTGCTTGCTTGATTTGTTTTGATATTATGAAAACTTGCATGCCTCTGAATGTACATCATATATGGGGTAACATAATGTATTTATTTATTTATTTTTGTATTTATAACTAATAGCATAAGCCCAACCATAGGTTATAATCATTGTGCCGGTCCCAGAGGAGAAACCCTTAAGGTCCCACGTCTCTGAGGTTGCGCCCCAACCAGCTACAAAACAATAACCAAACATTCAAGTTTGGCATACACTTTCCTACGTCTTCTCAATGCCTCCATCGAGGAAGGGACTGTGCTTGCCTTCAAAAATGCTTTTTGTTAAACCTCTCCTGAAGGATGTAGCAGAAGATCCAGCTACTACCTTATCCCCAACACCCTCTTCATCATCAAAATCCGAGGAAAAGTCAAATACCAACAGCGCTTTGAATATGTCAACATCAACACCCTTCCTCATGAATTTCATCATAGATTTGGGCCAATGAGAGGAACAGAATCCACACTTTGCGCGATGTGCGTCATTCTAAAGAATAGAGCGGACACTGGCAAACGAGTGCACTCGTCCGACTGGATATCTCTACAGCATCGACACCATTAGTCATGAGATCCTAATAAAGAGACTGGAGGACATCAAGATTAATGGAAGTGCCTTACGCTGGATTGGGTATTTACTGACAGGAAAATGGAAACAACACTCATGGCCCGCTTCAGATCGTCTCTTCACATTCAGATATATTTAGTAATTCAAGGTACCAGCCTCTCAACCCCTTCTCTTCAAGATATACATAACCTCAACCATTGAAACTAATTCTCAACACTGGCCCCACTTGCTTCAACTGTTCAGATACAAACTCATGAATGACACCAGAATTGTTCTGCCACTCTCACATGGATGGACTCCTGGTTGACTCCTCAAAGGCTTAAAGATAACCTATCCAAGATAGAGCCTTTGTCCAGCTGCACTGGACCACTGAATTATGTATCAGTTCCCTGGACGGAAGTTAGGGGACTTGGTTCACTCCCTACACCTAGCATGAGACATCTATAAGTCACAATGCACAGTGGCCTCAGTACAACCAGAGGTCAAGGACATCATGTGGGCCTATTTCTTTCACCAATGCATCTTATGACGTGGAACTCATTTTCCTGGAGACAATGGGTAATTCAATGGTAAGTCAATGTATGATATGGGCCCCAATGGTTGTGCGTCCTCTCGTGTTGCTTATTACAGTCTCTTTTCATAAGTCAGCATTCTAAGTGACCTGCCATGGAATGCATATGGCTGTGGATGTATTGCAGAACAGCTGACACTTATATCAGAACATCTCCCTTATATAGGAATTTCAATTGACCAAAAGATAAATTAATAATATACAACTTACTATTGGATAATATTCTCCTGTTTCTTCTAGAGGTGTCATCACTGCTCCAAGATCTTGCTCCTTCCCCTCGGTTTGTTCCACTGGTGTTCTCAACTGTTAAATCACTATCTGAGTCTTTGATTGTATGATCAGATACGCAACCACCCCTGAGTTCCATTATGTTGTCCATGGACCACTTATCACCAGTTTCTATCGTGACGCTCTTATTTGCCACTTTTGCCATTTTGCATTTCTGTGGTCGTAACAGTATTTGTATTTGGTTTGTTTCTCCTTCAATCTGTTTAATACTCCTTCCATGTCCACCATTTGTGTTTTTCTCCATTGACCATGGAGGATTGAGGCGATTACAGGCTGTCCTGCAGCTCATCATCAAAAATGGTTCAATGTCTGTGACTGTCATGAGTCCAGGAGGTTGGCGGCTTTGGAATCATTGGAGGCGCTGGCTCCATTAATTGTTCCTTCACGCACTGGCCGCATCTCGCCTGCGCGGTCTAGTGTTCCTGCAACATGGCCACCGCCGGGAGACTCTTAGCCATTCTGTCCACGGCATTCGGCCTCTTGCAACTTGTCAGGTTTTTCCTCTTTGTTGCTGCCACGCTCCTCTGTTTTTTCCCTTAGTGGTGTTCCGCTTTCTTTCCTTTGTATCCTCATCTCTCTGAGTTCCTTCGCCCTTTCTCTTTTTCGCTTTCCTGTTTGCTACGGACCCCTTTCTGTTAGCCTTTCCTTCGTTCTGGCTTTCTCTCTCCCACTCCGCCTTCTCATTATTGATAGTGACAGAATGAGTGGTACCTCTATATGAGTTTATAGTTTATTTGAATGTGTCTCTCTAAAACCGAGAATGTGCTATGACCAGTTTAATGGTGCCTTTATTAAACCTATCTATGCGTTCCACTAGACCATTAGCCATTGGTTGATACAATGAGGTAGGCATGTGTTTGATCCCTCGAACCTTCAAAAATGTCTGTATTTCTTTAGAAATAAATTGCAGTCCATTGTCCGTGACCTATTCCTCCAGGTCACCTTCTTTGTTGAACACTGTATCCACAAATGTGATCACCTTCCTGGTTGTCAGCATATCCTGAACAACTCAATTTTTCACCCAATCAGGAGGCAGATAAAAATGTTATCCATAGCTTCTGTCCCTTCCCCGACCCAATATAGCACAGGTGAGAAATGTTACTCACTAAGACCTCCCTGTGACCACCTCTTCTCCCTCTTTGATATGATATGATATTATATGGCATTTATAACGCACCTATACACAAGTGTTTCAAGGCACGACGAGGCAAGGGAGGGGAACAGAGGGAAGATAGACAACGATCCTACTAGACCAGGTGTCATTCAGATCACGCAAGTGCAAGGGAAGGGGGAAAAAGGAGAAGTGCGGGGGGGGGAGGGGAAAGTGCAGTACATGGGATAATAAATAAGCAAGATAAATAAAAGAATGGCCAGCAGGTGGCAAGTGCAGGGTGAGTGCATGCAAAGTGCTGGTGGGGGACTGTAGGGATACAAACAACAGTCCCCAGGTGCAGAGGTTGCCTGGCAGGCAGTGCAGGTGAGCAACTGGCAGGGCTTGTGCGCGAGATCAGAAGGGTGGCCAGGTGACCAGTGCAGTCTCAGCATAAGCCAGGAATTCAGCAGAGGAGAGGGGGAGAGAAAGCAGAAGCAAAGAGGAGGGATTTGAGGTGCTTCCGGAACCAAAGGTGGTTCTCCTCAAGTTTCAGGGAGACAGGGAGGCTGTTCCAGAGAGAGACCCCAGCCGAAAAGAGAGATCTACCACCCACTCGTTGCTTGGAAAAGCGACTGACCCTGAGGGAGCTAGAGGAAGAGGAGCGAAGAGCTCGAGAAGGAAGATAATTAGGAAGAGAGAGTTGAAAGTATTGAGACCCCAGACCCCAGAAGGCCTTGTGGACGATGCAGAGTGTTTTGAACTTAATCCTCGCAGCCACTGGGAGCCAGTGCAGAGATTTCTCTTCCATTCCTCTGTTCTCCCCTGAGAAGGTTTCTAGACAAGTCCGATCTATGAAAGTCTCATCAAAACAGGTTCTTCCAAAACCATCAAGGACCATATTGACACCCTTGCTCCTGCCCTGGTTGACTTCTGCAACTACTCCTTCACCACTGGAGCCTTTCCATCCCTCCTGAAGCATTCTCTTGTGCACCCTCTTCTCAAGAAACCCTCAGCCCACCCTTCCTGCCCGGCTAACTATCACGCGATCTCCATTACGTCTTTCCTGTGCAAATTCCTGGAAAATCTGGCCATCTCCCAGCTTAATGTTCACACTGAATCTGTTGGTTGTCTCCATGACCATCAGTCTGGCTTCAGAGGAGCCAGAAGCACGGAAACTGCTCTACTGAACATCCGTAAAGACCTGCTCTCTAACCTTGATTCTAATCTCCCATCTGTCCTCATCTTACTCAATCTCTCTTCTGCCTTTGACACAGTCAACCATGCCATCCTACTCAATCGTCTCTGTGATGACCTGGGTATCACCAATCAGGCCCTGGCCTGGCTGACCTCATTCCTCTCTGACCGACCCTCCCAGGTCCAACTTGGGTTCTTTGTTTCCTCTATCTCACTCTCTACTTGTGGTTTTCCCCAGTGGTCTAATCTCTCTCCCTGGCTTTTCAACTAATACCTGGTACCTCTCACTCACCGCATAGCCGCTCTCTTCTCCAACTTTCAGTGCTATGAGGATGACACTCAGCTCGTTTTCAAGCTCCCCTTGGCGCCTCCACATCTCCTTCTCTCATCTCTGACTGTCTGTCTTCTATCCAGGAGTGGTGTGCCACCAACGATTTCTGTCTTAATACCAGTAAAACAGAGATTCTTCTCACTCATCGGCACACCTATGCCCTCCTTTCTTGTCACTCTCTGGTCGGCCTCCCCTCGCCCTCTTCCTGATCCCACCTGTGAGGCTAAGAACCTCGGGGTCATTCTCGACTCCACACTCTCGTTTTCTCCTCACATCTCTGATGTCTCTAAGAAGTCAAACTACCAACTGCACCTCCTCAGAGGTATTCTTCCTTTCCTCTCCTTCCCCCAGAAGCTCACTGTCTTTTGAGCTCTGGTTCTATCTAGGCTGGACTGCTGCAACAGCCTCTTTCTAAATCTGCCTGTTTCTACTCTCTGCCCTCTGTGACTCATCCAGAACAGGAATGCGAGACTTGTCCTTGGCCTCAAGCCCACGGATCATATCTCTCCAGCACTGAAATCTCTGCATTGACTCCCAGTGGCTGCAAGGATTAAGTTCAAGACCCTCTGCATTGTACACAAGGCCTTCTGGGGACTGGGTCCTCAATACCTCCAACTTTCTCTTTGTAAATACCTTCCTACTCAAGCTCCTCATTCCTCAACCTTCAACTCCCTCAGGGTCAGTCGCTTCTCCAAGCAACGATTTGGTGGTAGATCTCTTTCTTTGCCTGGGGCCGAATTCATATTTGTCCGGTTTTGAAAACGGCTTAAAGCCGAAACACGTGCCAACCTAAGGACAGACTAACCTCAGGACTTATTTAAATAAATGTGCCTGGCGCAACTTGAGGAGTACTATAATTCTTAACTTCTATGTATGAAGGAGGGGGTATTACTTCCTGGTACACATCAAGAGCGACAGGCAGCACTAAATCCAAGTTTCCTAGGCACTGAGTGACTCTCTATAATACCCCAACATTTTCTTTTAAGCTTATTACACAAGAAAGTCACACGGCTGACCGGACGACTGAACAATGGCAGAGTACTTACTCTCAAGAGATGAGCATACTATCAGTTTATATGCACTTAGAGGAAGCATGGAACATGCTTTCAGAATGCCTAAGAAAACTCGGGAAGACTTACGTTACAAATTAATCAAATCGGAAAGGACTTTGGTTAAAGAAATAAAGAAATATTGGGAAATGCCATCACTGAAGAATTACATGAAATGGAACAAATTCCGAGAGGCCTTAGAATTTAAAGTTTTCCTGATTTCTCAAATGAGCAAGCTATAGATATGACCAATAAATGGGAAGATAATTTGAACAAAAGCTCTCGAATGATGCTGGAACTCCTTATTGAGCATGCAACAAGGGAGCACTCTAGAGCAGTTGAGCTAATAGAGAGCATTAAAAAAGCAGTTTGGTGAAATGAAATCATCTGCAACTCTGAAGCAAAAGAACTTTCAGAAGATGTATGATATTCTTAAAGAGGATCTGGATGAAGTGAAACTATGGAAAATGTGAATGTTTTTCTGTGACGAATGAGATTACAGGAAGGATCAAGTTTATACTTTTCAGATGAAGTACCACCCAAAAACACCACCAAGTTCCAGAGGCAGTACCCAAAATGCATTGACTGGAAGTTCGGACATTAAATCTGACCAAGAGGGACCAAGTATAGGTGAAGGAAGCATTACTGCTGTGCATAAAGAGTATATGATGCAATTTAAGAGATGTATAAGAGATAACAGAGGTAACATGACCAAGCAGGTCCGTGTTCAACTAATCTAGAGTGACTATGACAGCTCTGACTGTAGGAGGAGATGAAGGAGTGGGGCACAGGCAGTCGAACCGACCAGCACGCCATACAAGATCCAAGCAAAATAATAACAAGGGCCAGTGTGAAAGTGGTGACCAAGAGACGTAGATGAATACACTTTTGGTGAATCTCTCAAAGAGAAACGTGACCAGGAGGAGTTAGCTGTTCTGAACAAAGGACTCTCATTTGCACCTGCAACAACATTTGATCTGATAGATCTTTAAATTGATTTGTTCATGTTCATTTTGAAACTTAAGCTAAAGAATGTTTTGAAAAACAAGCAGAAAAATTCAAAGAGCAAGTTCCTCAGTAGGATAACAGTGTGCTAACTATAACCAATAATGAAAATACCTTTCTTTTGAGTTCCCTGGATGAGACTCAAGATTTTGAAATGATAAACCAACTCCAAGAATTACGCATCAGATCAACAAACTATCAAATACAGGATTTTAAACCTCAATCCCAATTTGTTCCACAAATGCCCAAGGAGAGCGTCATAGATCCATTTGGAAAAGTAGTCACCAATTAAATTAATAAAGGACGACACAGACCTACAAGAAATCAGGACAAAATTAAGAACTTGGCAAATCTATCACATCAGTAAATGACAGCATTAGCCAACTTGAAAAATTATAATACAATTCTCATCAAGGAAGCAGACAAGGTAGGGAACATTGTCATAATGGACAGACATGACTACATTGCTGCAAGACACCAGTGAACACACCCTCATATTGGGGAGAGACTTGATGAGTAAATTAAACATGACAATATCATTTACTGACCGGGGTTAATATATTCTACTCCAGGGATACATTACGTGAATGCACAGGAATTCATAACAGTATTTTATGGTCAGGTAGCACAAAGAGGAGTGCTACTAAACCCAGAGGTATTCCTTTATGGGGTACACATATTGCTAGCATGCCTCTGAAGAATACCCACTGATTTTTTGTTTCGCCCAGAAGTACTCACGGACATGAAGGTACGACAGATAATTACAGTTGAGGTAGAAGCAGCATAGTGAGGGAAGACAAAGTAATTTTGCACGGAGTCAATGAGGCAGGGACAAACAGTGATAGCTCTTGATGAAGGAAATAGATTGACTAACTTAACAGATGAACGCTTGTTTACAGATGATGACTCAGATGACAACGTGATGTTTAATACAAGTCTTGCATATCAGTTAAAAATTTTAAATATGGAGATACTTCAGAGAATGTCACTAGTAAAGAAATGACTGTTCTTTTTGCAGAGAGATTTAGTATATGCACCAAGCACATTGTGGACCAGCAGTCCATACGACGTTGGTCTACTGAAAGGAGTGGGGGCAGTCAAAATAAAATGAAAGCAGGGAGCTATTTTACCACGAGTAAGATAATATCCCATGACAAAGGAAGTTGACAAAGGTATCTATGAAACTATTGCTGCCTTAGTTGAATTAGGGATATTAGTGCTTTCGGAATCCCCTTGTAACATGCCTATGTGCTGTTAGAAATCTGGGGGTTATCTCACTCCCAAAATCCCTGGATCCTCTTCTCATGTGGCCAGGGAAAGTCCATCACACTTAATCACTCTTAGATCCCAACCCTGGGGGTGGAGAAGCGAGGGAGGATCACCTGGGTAGATGGTCCTTGGGGACTGGGTATCCTTATGAGAGACATGGTATTCCACCTTATCCTGTTGAAACTCAACGGAAACCCTCCCCGGCCTTTATAGGTTATTGTAAAGCTGTTCTCCTAATTTTCCCATAAATGACAACTGACAGTACAGGGACGAAGAAGAAGCCACTAAGAGTAATGAAGACTACACCCTTTCAACTCTTTTGTACTGAAATCAAGAATAAGAAAGTAGGAGGAATGAAGACCATACCAGTTCACCATTTTAGTACTGGGACGAGGAAGATGCCTGCAGGGAGCTATGAGGGTCAGGCATGTGCCTTTAACTATGATCAGGCAGGTTTCATTAGAGATACACAGCTGCAGCCTTTGAAGGGGCTGCAGGTGTATAAAATGAAACCAATGCAGTAGAGCAGTGAGCAAGGGGGAGGCCTATGTGTTGGAAGCCAGCAGGGGATTGTGCTTCGGAGGAGGCAGTCGTGGTGGGACCAGGCAAAGAGCCAGAACGCCAGTAAACTTCCCAGAAGACTTACAAAGCTTGTAGCCCTGGGGGCTGTGTAAGTATTTGCAGTCTGGGAGCCTCCATGAACAGTGCTTAGCAGCAGGAGCTGCGAGAGAGCAACAGGAAGAAGGCTTGCTGCCCGCGTCTGGAAAGCAGCATTCCGGGAGCCGGCGTGCAGAGAAAGACCTGTGGCAGTCAAGCAGAGGGTGACAGAAGGAGACGCCACAAGCCAGTAAGTGTCGGGGGAAGACGCATGAACCTGGGGCTCTCCTATAATATTTCTGAATACCGAACTAAATGGAACTTTAAAAATGAAAAGAAACAATGCTTATTGAATACTGGACTAAATGGAAATTTACAAATTAAGCAAAACAATGCTTATTGAATAACAAACTAAATGGAACTTTAAAGCTAAGCAAAGCTAATTCTTCTGGAATACGGAAACAAATCAAACTGTAAAATATAGTGAAACCAATGCCCATTGAATACTGCACAAAAGGGAATTTTATAATTAAGCAGCATAAATGCTTATTGAAGCCTGAATTGAATGAAATACTGAAATTAAGCCTTCTAAGTGTAGAATGGAATACACCCAAGTGTTTAAATGCATAACCCAAATGCCCAGGTGGAAAACCAGTTACAGAAGAGGGTTCAAGGGTGACAAAGGGGTATAAGAAGGTGGGTGTGAGTAAAACACCCTCAACTGGACTTTTATGAATGAGTGCAGAGCAACAAGGCCTAAAATATTGCAAAGGATCTGTGACAAGTGATGGCAGAGCCACGAGGCTGACAAGGAAAAGCCAGAAGATTGTAAAGCTGCACATCAAAGCCAAGAGGCAGAAGGTCAGGGATCCTGGTTGCATGACCTGTGATGGGTGGACCGTTTGGTCTGACAACGGCCCTAGAAAAGTGAGTGCTAAATGTTGAAAATCTAAAGACATTCTGGTGATGAAGTGAAAGTCTTGGGGAAGGGAACGCTGAGACTTGAGGAGATATATTGTGTTGTCTTGAGAACAAAGTCGCAAGACCTTTTGTTTTTGTGAACTGTGTTGAAACTTGGGCAAGGGAACCCTGAGGATTGGTTTTAAACTATATTGAACTGTATTACTGTGAACTGAACAACGGTAATACTGAGAATTTTTCGTGGAACTTTCTTATACTTTCAAAAAGGGAGCTGAAAGGAAGCTCCGAACTTTGAGTTGAACACTATTTCTTTTGATTTTGACATCCCTCCACTTTGGTTAGCTTTAGATCTGAGGGCAAGGATAGGTTTTGGACACAGACAGACTTTTAAATTGAACGTTTTGATGCAGACTTTCCTTAGTTTCATTTAGGTAGGGACATTCCACCTTATTATAGGGTAAGTTAGGCCTCTACCACCCTGACATTTGATTTAATAAAGTATTACTTTAAGTCTTTAAGTCTGTGGTCTGTGTCTTGCTTCTTGATACCCTCACAGTACCTGTTGAAAACGATGACAGAGGAGTCGTGGAGATTTATCCAGGACATATGCCCCTGAATAATAGCATTAAGACAGAGTTCCTGTTAGTTCCAAACCCAGCTAAAAACGTATGAAACATGCCATCCAAAGCTACAAATTTTGCAGTGATTGATTTAAAGAATACTTTCTTTTTCATCCCCTTGCATGAAGAATCATAGTATTTGGCCTTGTTCACTTACCACACTATTAAACTAAAACATACTCGGTTCCCCCAGGGGTACTGTGAATCCCCCTCCCCATTATTTAACCAGGTGCTGCAGATGAATTTGGGAAATGTACAACTTGACAGCACAGTAATGCAATATGAAGATGACATTTCAGTGTGCAGCAACATTGACGAACAGTGCAGAAGAGACTCAGTAAAGCTGATGACAGCATTGGCAGAGAAAGGGTACAAAGTTGAAGAGAAAATTTAATATTGCCAAGAAGACATCTTTTATATAGGCCAGAAAATATCAAAAGAAGGAGGGAAGGTGACACCTGAAAGATCAGAAGCAATCATGAAGACATCCAAGCCAGAGACAGTCTTGGGAGGACAGATCAGGGGCAATGTGGTCATCTTTAAAGCAAGACGACGCAGATCAACACAGGTATGATTTCCTGGTCAGGTCATCAAAACCTCTGGGTATTAAGAGCATTATAAATAACCCATTACAAGAGATAGTGAAAGGGTTACATCAATTTCTCAGACTTTGCAACTATTGCAGGGTGTGGGTTTTTGACTACAGCGCATATGTAAGGCCACTTTTAAAAGTACTGAAGGAGGCACAAACAAGATAACAATGATATAGCCTGGAGAACTGAGATGATAGAAGCTTTTGATGAATCGAAGCTAGCAATTAGCACAGCTCCATGTTATTAATCCCCGATTACAATGAAAAATTCATACTGTTCTGCAACTGAAATGAAGTGGTGATGACGGCTGTCTTCATACAGAAAACTAACATGCAACATACAACATTAGCATTCTACATTGGGATTTTAGGTTCAGTCATGAAATGTCATTATCCCTGCCAGCAAGCATTGGCAGCAGTAGCCTTTGTGATTGAGAAGTCTGCCAATATAACTATGGGCTGCACAGTTACATTATAGGTTCTGCATGCCCCCATTTACCATACTTGAAAAGCCCAAAATCACAATGAGTACAGAGAGAGAGCTACTGTTATGAAGTACTTTTATCAAGAAGTCTACGCGGAGGCATTCGAGACAGGCACGCTACCAGGCACCATGAGAGAGACCCTCATAGTGCCGATGCTCAAGCCAGGAAAACCACCTGAAAAATGTGACTCATATCGCCCACTTGCGCTCCTAAATTATGATAGCAAAATTCTTACGACCATACTCGCTAAGAGGCTCTCAAAGGTGATAGGTTCCCTGGTACATGTGGACCAGTGTGGATTTGTCCCTGGACGCAATACTACAGCCAATTTGAGAAGGCTTCAGCACATAATGGGACAGACAGAGGAATGCAAAGAAGACCTGGCAGTTCTCTCGCTCGATGCCATCAAGGCTTTTGACTCGATCTACTGGGAGTGGCTAATCGAAACCCTGAGAGAGTTTGGAATGGGCGAATACTTCATCCGATGGGTCATGGTTCTTTACAGTAACCCAGTGGCAAGAGTCAAGACAGGGGGCTTGGTGTCGGGAGCCTGGGCTATTCAGAGGGGAACCAGACAAGGATGCCCGCTCTCGCCAATGCTATATATACTAGGCCTGGAACCAGTGGCAATTTATTTCAGGAAACAGCTGTTCAATGCGGGCATAAGTATTGGCGGTACGGACAACATCATTTCCTTGTACGCAGACGATGTTCTTCTATACCTTCGAGACCCCCAGATGAATGCCCCGATAGCCCTAGACATCTTAGATAACTTTTCGAGATACTCAGGCATAAAGTTCAGTCGACAGAAATCATCCGCCTTCCCTCTGGCTGGCCTTAGGAGAAAGAGCACAGAAGAGCTACCTGAGATTGGGATTCAGTGGCAATCTGAGTCCTTCCGCTATCTAGGCATCACCATCAAGCACACACCAATCTCCACTCACGAATGCAACACTGAAGCCGCATTATCGGGGGTACGGAACTCCATCAAATTTTGGTCAAAACTACCGCTATCAGTGATGGGCAGAGCTGCAATATCTAAAATGATAATTTTACCTAGATTCCTCTATTACTTCACCAACATAATATACTACATTCCTCCATCCTTCTTCAGGAAGCTAGAATCCCTGATCCGAGACTTTCTTTGGGGACGAACCAGGCACAGGATTACACTGAACATCCTCACACTTCCCTACTCCGCTGGAGGAATCCAACTACCCGACTTCCAAAGATATTATCTGGCGGCACAACTAACACATGTCGCCAAATGGCTGAGTGATGAGCCCTCGGCTGAGACGAACCTTCTCTGCCAGCTGACCTCACCCCTGCATCCTAAAGAGCTAATATGGAACAATAAAATAGGGCCTCCTGACCCGCCCATAATAGTGCAGGTGGGTCGACAGGTGTGGAAAAAGATTAGATCTATGCTAGGTTTGAAGCACCTATACTCACCCGAGATTCCCATTCTTGCTGACGTATGTGTAGCCCCCGATGACCTATCAATAATGAGAAGATGGGAGAACTGTGGTGTCTACACGTGGGGAGACATGTTCGACGAAGGGCAATTCAGAGACTTTGAATCACTACAGGGAAACGATGGGCTCGCCCCGTGCCACTACCTATGGTACCAAAAGGTTAAATTTATCGCCAAGAAGAAATGGAATGTGTGGCCTGAGGAACCCGAAACACACGCCCTGATCCAAGAGATGCACGGAGTCAGCGACGGTTGGAAACCAACATCAAGACTATATACCCAAATAAACGACAGATCGAACCCAAGAAGTACACGTTTGAAAGAGAAATGGGAATCCGACCTGGGGACCAAAATCACGGAGGGAGAATGGTCTAGAGCCCTAGCATACCCGAAGGAGATATCCAGGAACGCCAGGTTCAGGCTAATACAGCTCAATGTCTTATATAGGACTTACATGTCCCCACACAGAATATCCACCTTCAATGACAGAGTCAGCCCGATGTGCCCATGGTGCCCCTCTGACCACGCTGACATGATCCACATGTTTTGGACCTGCCCTAAATCTCAGAAACTATGGTTCGCTGCTGAACAGACCTGCAGGAAAGCTGGCCTGGAGATATATGAATGGACACCGAAAGAGTGCCTCTTAGGCACCTAGCGGAGGCTAAGCAAGATCAAGCACTTGGTGAAACTAATGGACATAGCATGTGTGATGATAAAACGAACGATCGCAATGGCCTGGAAATCCCCAGCAGGCCCCAGGTACGAACCTTGGATCAGGGAGATGGAAAGATGGACGATAGCAGAAACTAGAGCATGGGAGGAGGGAAGTAATCGGGGTGGGGAAGACTCGAGCTCCACACTTGAGGCCTGGAAGACCCTTCTGAGAGACATGATCTTCTCGTCGACCTATAAACCTCCCTGAATCAACCACCCACAAATGTCACAATGGCCAAACTTGTGCACTGTCGCATCCATCCTGCACAAGCCACCCCCCCTCCGCGCACCTCAAAGACCAGTCAGAGCCCAACGGAATAGAGACTGGGGTTCACCTTCACAAGCAAAGACCACAATAACTCAGAGACCAAGAGACAGTCACTGTTATCACTTTTACTTCTTTTGTTTCTTTTCCCTTTTTTCCTCTTGTTTGTTTCGTTCACTGTTCAATGTTATTCATAACTAATATGGCATAAGTGGTATGCAATTCATGCTTGATACAAACCAGGATTGTAATGGTCCGGAATATAACTGTAAATGTCAAATGCCAATAAAAACATTACAAAATAAATGAAGTACTTTTATCAAGCCCATTGATGAAAATTGTCAGGTGCTGACTGGTAAATCCAGCCAGATTTATAGCAGAACTAGTAAAGGAAGGAGATAACATACATGGTTGCACTAAGTACACTGAATACCATGATAAAATACCACAAGTCAAGGAAAATGCCCTGAGGGGGGTTAATTGTCTTCATTGACGGGTAATTGTCAATAGACCAGAGCACTGGTGAAAGGCACAGTGGCACAGCAGTAGCAAAAACAAAAGAGAATAACAGCTTTAAGACAATGGCCCTCATTAGGACCCTGGCTCTAAGTGTTTAACGGCGCCATAAAAGGCTGCAGCGCTGTTAAACACTCAGCGCCGTACTACGAGGTCCCTTTTCGGGACCCGACCTGAACGGCTGGTCTAGACCAGCCATTAAAGTAGGGACCCGCAAAGGGACCTTGGTGCTAAGTACGGTACCGCAATTTGCGGTACCGTACTTAGCGCCTTCCCCAGTCCCATTGAGCCCTACGGGGCAAAAATGGGAATGGGGAAGGGCCAATGTTCAATGGGGAATTACCGCCCCGCCAACCTTGGAATGGGGTGGTGATTCCCCAATGAACATTGCTGGACTCGTTACGATACCGGCACCAACCATGGTGCTAATAGCGCCATGGTTTAGCGCCAGTATCGTAATGAGGGCCAATGACAAGTGTGAGATTGCCAGCGCATTTCACAACTCAAGCGGCAGAATTGATAGTGTTGATCTTGGCATTTGAAATTCATGAAGAGGTGGTGATAATGGTGTATTTCGACTCTGCCTACGTGATGTCAACAATACACGCAGGACTGTCATCTTAGAAGATGAGGGGCTTCCTGCTTGCAGACGGCTTACCAGTGCAAAATGCAACACCATTGGACAGACTCAGAGATGCTCTCCAATTCCCATCGCCATGGAGAAGTGTGCTGCGCACACCAGATGTGTGGATTTGATTTCTCATGGCAACAAGACCACCGACATCAAAGCAAAAAGAGCTGCATATTTTCCTGAAATATCTGATATTATGGTGATGAAGGACGGTTTTAATAGGCTACCCATAACATAAATTACCAAACTATAGGGAAGGGCACCACCAGAACAGCAAGAGTTATCGAAAGTAAGGGGGTGCTCATTGTCCCCCAGAGATGCAATGTGGAGACAGGACAGCATCGGGAAATGTAAAGGGTCAGAAATGAGAGGAGGATGCAAAGTTGCAATATTTTCAACAACAGACATATTTATTCCAGAAAAGGGATTGGATAAACCCCTTTCTGTTCCTAATCTAAAGAGAGTTTCCCTTCGTAGGAAGCTAAAACTAAATATCAGTCTAAGGGCCTCATTACAAGGGTGCCGGTAAGCCTACCGGCATCATTGTTATCGGACCGGCACACTACAAGTCTGTGGGCGGCTGCTGTCCAGCCTGCCAGGTCTGACCTGCCGGATGGTACGGCAGCCGCTCACAGACTTTTCGGGAAGCACCGGCACTGTTATTAATGGTGCCGGTGCTTTCTGCATCCCCATTCTCATTGAGTCCGAAGGGACTCAAATGAGAATGGGGATTTAAATGTTTCTGGCGCCTGACTTCCAGGAACACGGGGGTCGTAATCCCCCGGTGGAGCCCGGGCCTGTAAAATGCACGAGTCTAGCAGCAGCCTGCTGATTTTACTGGCAAGTCTACCGTCAGACTCGTAACGAGGCCCCATGTCTCATTGTCAAAACCAGGCAAACTGTCCTTGTGTTCAAAATGTATCTGACCCTCACACTAAAACGAACAATCAAAGGTGTAGGGTAAATGTCTATGCTTTGATCCAGCAAAAAGTGCGTAAAAATCCAATGCGAAAATTCAACAAACAATGCTTTAATCCAGGAAGACGTTCCCTTCCCCTGGATTGTTTCAGGTAGAATGGAAACAAAATGTCCTTTTCAATCAATGTTTCCTTAAGAGCAGCGGAAATGTTTCTTTCACGCAACACGTTCTTGTAGATGACAAAGTGTCCTTAGGAAAATTAGTAAAAGCGTCTCTTTTACACAACACTTGCTTCGGGATGGAAACATGTAATTTGGAAAATTAACAAATGCGTCTCTTTTACATACACTTTCTCCGGGATGGCAAACAGTGGCGCTCATTACAACTCTGGCGGTAGCCGTGCCATTAAAAGCCGTGCGGCTGCCGCCGGAGTTACATTTTTTCTGGCAACCGTGAATGGCCAAGAACCGGGTCATGCCGAGTTAGGCAGACCCGGTACTTGCCCATTTTTGGGTGCCAGAATCAAGGGCCTCCTCATCCCCATTCTGCCCCATAGGGCTGAACGGGGATGGGGACGTTGGATGTACCGGCACAACTCTGCATGTGCCGGAGCATCCGATGTGCTCTGCTCGTGGCTGCCGTTACACCCGCCAGGAAAAACCTGGCGGGTGAAACGGTTCCCGCGAGCAGAGCCTGTAGTATGGCGGTCCGGGAAGTATGGTACCAGCTGGCTTACCGGTACCGTATTTCCCAGACCGCCATGCTCATAATGAGGGCCAGTGTCTTTTGAAGAATAGCAAAAGTGTTTCCTTTTCACAACAACTAATAAAGTGTGGTGAGAAGGGCAAATGTGTCTTTTCAAACAATGGCTCCTTGAAATTATCAGAAATGTCTATTTCACTCAACACTTGTGTTTTCCTGGTGTAATAGCCTGCCAGGAACCCCCCTCTGGGTGTTGTAGATCCCCTGGTATACTCCCCTACCAGGCTTTCTCCCAAGGGCTCGCTGGCTGATGTGTGTCTTTCACCAGAACGTTCTACAGTGTTCTGTTTCAGTATAGCACAATTGTACTCCTTCACTGTTTATACTGTTTTAACTTTAGGTATTACTTGTTCCAACTTTCCCCATATTGATATCTCATCTATGGAGACTTGTATAAGATCTATCTGTTAACTTCTTCACTGGTATTTTACTGGTATGTATTTGCTTGTGGCAATGCTTGTTCCAATTTTCCCCAAGCGACATCTCATATGGAGCAACTTCTTCATTAGTGTTCAATTGTTTATGTCAACCTTTACTCCATTTTCCCCCATCTTGACATCTCTTATATAGAGACTTCTAAGCTTCTAAAGGAGTGATTTGCCGAAGTAAAAGAGACACTGAAAAAAGGTTCACTCCATTGCCTTACACTAGCCCTACTTTGGCAATCAGTCCAGCTTTGATCATCACCTGATTCAACATGAGCCGGTGATGGGACGACAAAGGCATACGCCCCTTGACCTCCCACTTGAGCTCAAACTGATGCAGAGAATGTTGCTGTTGTGTTAGGGGAAGAAATGCACGATTATTTGACAGCTATGATAGAATCTCTTAAATGTATGTCTCGACAGTTACCAGCACGGCGGGGTTAAACAAAGTCTGGTGAAGCAAATGAACAAGTTGATTCAGATGTTCTACTGAAACCACCAGCACTGTTTCCAGGAGACAAGGTGCTCTGTAGGAATTATGCATGACAGCGGCACAGGCCCTGCTTTGAGTATCTATTACGCAGACTACAAAAAGTCCAAAATATGGTCGCCAGACTACTGCTTAGATTATAAAAACACAAAGACATCACCCCAGCGCTCCACACACTGCACCCACTCCCATCAGAAGGAAGATACACCTCTAAGCACTATAAATTGCTCCCCACTCCTGTTATGGCAGCATCTATCATAAAGCTATTCCATCACTACATAGCATTGAGAACAGTAACATCTGGAGCAATGCACTAATAATGGAGCCAACCTTCAATAGAAGCAACATGGAGACTTAGCACCAAGCTCTGCGATTCCCAAACACCTCCATACAGAGGAAGACCACCTAGCATGCAGGCACAGCTAAAAACCTGGCCTGGCTCTTGACCTGGCTCCTTCATAACTCATGATTCGAAACCCCCCAATCTCTAGACCAACTCACCAAATCCACCACCCATTGAATGCATCCTAAAACTTCTGAAGTGGCTCGGTACCCCTCTTTCACCCAACTGGTTGACCTATTTCATTGAACTTTGCATGAGTAGGACACCACACAACCACGAAGGGACTCAACAACTAAAACTGAAAACCTCTAGCAATCCATCTACTTGCTTCACCGGCAGGTGCACACTACCTGGATGCAATTCCACCTTTATATTTATGTCTACCCTACCCCTGCCACCACCCTTAACCTGCCTCTCTATCCCCACCTACCCAACCACCCTGTAAAAGCTCTCTCTTCCATCGTATGTGTACATCCCCCAAGGAACACTGCCAAGCTATGACCTATGCTCCTCTCATCATCTCTATTAGCCCCCCCACCATTACCGGACGCCACCACCCTACGCACTCTTTCCACTACTCAGTCCTTGGGTCCCCCCATGGGATAACATACTCCAAATGCCATTGCCAGTCCCATGAAAGCACATTGACACACAGGAACCAGGTAATTCTGAGCAGGTCCCAGCACACATTGTCCATCTGCTCCTCCCATTCTCCGACAACCTCCACTTCCTCTCTTCTTACTGAGCCATGCACGGCATACCCAACACAACATTGCAGAAGGGCAAAGTATAAGACGTTTGGCCTCATTACGAGATGGGCGGAATGGGTTTAACGGCGCTGGTAATGGTGCCGGCGCCGTTAATCCCATTCCACCCTATTACGAGGTTCCCTCACGGGACCCGCTATGGACGTCTGGTTTTACCAGACATCCAGATTGGGTCCAGCGAGGGGACCAGGCAGCTAAGAACGGACCTGTTATTAACGGGCCCGTTGTTGGCTCCCTCCCCATTCCCATTGAACCCTATGGGGGCTCGAATGGGAATGGGGAAGGACCGGGTCTGGGTTCCCTGAAGGAGGAAATACCGGGCCCTCCAAAGTCAGAATGGCCCGGTATTTCCCCATTCAGGGAACCCGGACACGATTTTGGAGGCAGCCATGGCCTTTTTAAGGGCATGGCTGCCTCCAAAGTCGTAATGAGGCCCATTGTCATTAGTATTATTATTATTAATATTATTACTGGTAGTAGTAGCAATAATAATACCATTATCCCTTTGTTCATGCAGCGGTAGTTTATTCCTTGCAGTAGCCGCCATCCCTTTGAATACTCAGGGCCTCATTATGAGTATGGCAGAATGACCTGGGCTCATTTCACTGAGTCCCATGACGTCCAGTCCTTTTGGCTGTAAATCTGCTGAACTTGCGAGTTCAGGGAGATGCTGTTATTGCCCATTGTGGCCTTCCAGTGGACTCCAGTAGGCTTTGGAGGATTTACTGCCAGTGGTAACTCCCCCTGACTCAACTCTTCCATGTTTTATGGGGGAAATACCCTAATCCAACTGTTCATGGTTTTGCCGCTGGATGTCCACAACAGTTTGAATACAGCAGTGCCACAAAAATGTCTAAAAATGTAATCATTTCTTTTTTTATGTTATTGCTTAAAGCATAGAGCAAGCTGAAGACCAGCGGAGCGCTGTACACAGTGCGCAATGAGTTACTGGCCTTTTTCACCAATATGCCATACCCATAATGCCTTGTTATGAAGCCCTTGGTCTCGAACGCAACTTGCATTTCCACCGCCTCCCTTCCTCTCCATCATACAAATGCCCCAGAATTTGGCACGGCTGGGGATCCCTATGGAGCGGCCAGCTTTATGCGCCGTAGGGACCCATTGTGCACTCTGCCTGCCATGCTCGCGTAGCAGGCAGCGTTTAATATGCTGACTACCACGCAAGCATGGTAGGCATCATTTATACATTTGCATAGCGGAGTGCAAATGACATAGATTTGGCAGTGGGTACCTGCCTACGCCTGAGTGCAATCATACCAAGTCCCTGCTGTCATATTTCCAATTTTTGTAAAATTAGCTCTTTGGTCTTTTAGCATGAATTTTGTAAAGTGTTTTGTGCAACTCTTTCTGTTCTCGCATGGATTTGCTGTGCGTACACTGCAAAATTCTTGTGAAAATGGATTGCATCGATGAACACATGGGGCCTCATTATGAGGTGGGCGGAATGGGTTTAACGGCGCCGGGAATGGTTCTGGTTATCCCATTCTGCCCTATTACGAGGTTCCCTTGCGGGACCCGCTCTGAACATCTGGTCAGACCAGACGTCCTTAGCGGGGCCCGCATGGGGACCAAGGAGCTAATAACGGGCCCGTTATTAGCTCCCTGCCCATTTCCATTGAGCCCTATGGGGGTTCAAATGGGAATAGGGATGGGTTTTTAGAATGAGGAATTCCTGGGTCCTCCAAGGTTGGAATGGCCCGGTAATTCCTCATTCAAGGAACTCGGACCCGGACCCGAGTTTGGAGAAGCCAAGCCCTTATTAGGGGCATGGCCCTGCAAACTCGTAATGAGGACCATGAAGTCAGATTTTAATTTAAGAAAAGCCTCAGTTGCTGCAATGCACCGTGGGAGATATATAAAAGATATGTTGGGCTCGGGGCACCCCCTTTTCTGTTCATTCTTTTTACAACAAAACGACTGCATAGATTTATACCAAAGCACAAAAAGAAATATCCACAGCGCTTTGCGTCCAACTTGTTTCTCACTAGTGCAAATCTCTCTAGTGCTCTTCGCAGTGCACGTGCTCCGTGCAAGAACCTCTGTGATTTGGGGACATGACTGGGGGGAAGCCGAAAAGAGCATTTCTTTTCCTTTGCTTGATAACATTTGAACCGTTTAACAGATTTTCCAGAAAATTACCCGTTTGTGGGTGCCAAAACCAAACTATTTTACATTTGAATTTTTGGTAGTCAATGAACCTGCCGCCAAATAAAATATACATTCTACTGCCAAAAACATTTGACTTCTGTGACATGTCTGTAGGGAAGTTTTCAAAGATGTGTTATAGCCTGTGTCCCTTAAAATGTGTGGCGTTTGGTACACATTTGTCACGTGGTTCAAAAGGTATACAGCGTTAAACAAGGGGACGTTCTAACACTTCTCCAGCACTTTACATATAGGGGGAAATGAACATGTACTGAGCAATCACACAACCCAAACCGCTGGATACATTTGCTTCAAATTTGAAACACGTTGGAGACAAAGCGGTGCAAATGTTCCTTCTGGGGGTTTGGAGGAAATCCGTCCAGTAGATGTGTTACACTGCTTTCCCACTGCATGCATAATATGTGTATTGAAGCAGTGAAAACCAAAGCAGCTCCAGCACTGGTGCTTCCTTGCCATCCACCAAGGTGCTGTGTGTGCACTATGACCCCTGCACAGGGAGTCTGCTCATCCAATCCCGTGCGCACACTGAGCAGAGACATAGCAGTGTCTATTGTAAGCACATTATGAGGACAGATCACATATCAATGAAATGCTATAAGAGGCCAGATGCAGATATGTGCTGACTAAGGTCAGGGAGGACATGGAGGCCAGGGAGGACATGAAGGTCTGGGAGGACATGGAAACCAGGGAGGACATGGAAGCCAGGGAGGACATGAAGGACATGGAGGCCAGGGAAGGCGTGGAGGCCAGGGAGGACATGAAGGCCAGGGAGGCCATGGATGCCAGTGAGGGCATGGAGGCCAGGGAGGTCATGTAGGCCAGGGAGGTCGTGGAGGACATGGGGGCCAGGGAGGATATGGAGGTCAGGGAAGACATGGAGGCCAGGGAGGACATGAAGGTCTGGGAGGACATTGAAGCCAGAGAGGACATGGAGGCCAGGGAGGACATGAAGGACATGGAGGCCAGGGAGGACATGAAGGCAAGGGAGGGCATGAGGGCCAGGGAGGACATGGATGCTAGGGAAGACATGGAGGCCAGGGAGGACATGAAGGTCAGGGAGGCCATGGAAGCCAGGGAGGGCATGGAGGCCAGGGAGGTCATGGAGGCCAGGGAGGTCATGGAGGACATGGGGGCAAGGGAGGATATTAAGGCCAGGTAGGACATTAAAGCCAGGGAGGACATGAGGGCCACGGAGGACATGAAGGCCAGCGAAGACATGAAGGCCATGGAGGACATGAAGGCAAGGGAGGAAATGGAGGCCAGGGAGGACATGAAGGCCAGGGAGGACATGGAGGCCACAGAGGACATGAAGGCCACGGAGGACATGAAAGCCAGGGAGGACATGGAGGTCAGGGAAGACATGGAGGCCAGGGAGGACATGAAGACCAAGGAGGCCATTGAGGCCAGGGAGGACATGGAGGCCAGGGAGGACATTAAGGCCAGGGAGGACATGAGGGCCAGGGAGGACATGAAGGTCAGGGAGGACATGAAGGCCATGGAGGACATGAGGGCCAGGGAGGACATGAAGGCCAGGGAGGACATGGAGGCCAGGGAGGACCTGAAGGCCAGGGAGGACATGGAGGCCAGGGAGGACATGAAGGCCATGGAGGACATGAAGGTCAGGGAGGACATGGAGGCCAGGGGTGACATGGAGGCCAGGGGGGACATGAAGGTCAGGGAGGACATGGAGGCCAGGGAGGACATGGAGGCCAGGGAGGACATGAAGGCCATGAAGTCCAGGGAGGACATGGAGGCCAGGGAGGACATGAAGGCCAGCGAAGACATGAAGGCCATGGAGGACATGAAGGCAAGGGAGGAAATGGAGGCCAGGGAGGACATGAAGGTCAGGGAGGACATGAAGGCCATGGATGACATGAGGGCCAGGGAGGACATGAAGGTCAGGGAGGACATGGAGGCCAGGGAGGACATGGAGGCCAGGGAGGACCTGAAGGCCAGGGAGGACATGGAGGCCAGGGAGGACATGAAGGCCATGAAGGCCAGGGAGGACATGGAGGCCAGGGAGGAAATAAAGGCCAGCGAAGACATGAAGGCCATGGAGGACATGAAGGCAAGGGAGGAAATGGAGGCCAGGGAGGACATGAAGGCCAGTGAGGACATGGAGGCCACAGAGGACATGAAGGCCATTAAGGCCAGTGAGGACATGGAGGCCAGGGAGGACATGAAGGCCAGCGAAGACATGAAGGCCATGGAGGACATGAAGGCAAGGGAGGAAATGGAGGCCAGGGAGGACATGGAGGCCAGGGAGGACATGAAGGCCAGGGAGGACATGACATTCATGTGAGTATTCATTGATTCTGAATTACTATCAGACGCCTCTTATTATGGCAATAATCACACAGACTCCCCTATTAAAATGATCCCTTTCCTCGATAGGTGGCCAGTTCAGTGTGCCATTCCGAGGGAAGGCAGCAGGCCTGATCCCGCCTCCCCTGTGTGGCAAGCTAATGTGCAGTTCACTCTGGGCCCTGTCACTTCTTACGGTCGCCTGGGCAACCCCAGATGCATCTCTTTAGTCTATGTAAAATGATGGTAGCAACTAAGCAGATGCACAAGGCCCCCCACGTCAAGGGTATGCGTGGGTACATCTTAAGCCCACTATGCCACCAGCTAGGTGCCAGTTTCATGGATACCCTCCAAGTACTCGAAATTGCCTCTCTGACTCCATCACTAGCCCTCGCTCCCTTTCTTACCTGTACATATGTTTCAGGCGTGTTTCGCCTCCCTCTCCTCTCTCCTATTCTCTGTTGCGCTTTTCTATTCTCTTACACAGCAAGGTCTAGATACCCCTGAAGGGGGCCGAATATGCCACTCTCCGGGCAAAGCCTCTACACTGATCTGGTGACGTGTGCAGTATAAGAAACTATTAGCAGCCCACTGTTGGGGACCACCGAGAGAGGAGCATTTACCTGGTACTCCCCCCCCCCCCCCTCTCTCTCCCTCTCTCTCTCTCTCTCTTCCTCTTTCTCTATGTCAGTCTCCCTCTCTCCATCTCTCCTCGGCAGGGGTCATGGAGGGAATACGAGCACAGCCTCCAATCAGAGATCTGGGATTAGGGGCACTGGGAATCTTATAGGTCAGGGCACTTGCTGAGGGCCAGGTGAGGGTCTTAAGACGTCCATATAGCGAGGCACCCCCACAATCACTATCACTGCTTCACCAACACACACACAGAATCTCTCGCGAAGAAGCAAACAGCTCAGATGCTATGGAGACATGCAGTGCAGTGAGCGCACTTTCCAGTGCACCCCACCTGGTGCCCCCAGCAGCGGCCTGACCCGCATGCCAGGCACCACGTTACCCCTCTTCCCGCTGAACTATTAACAGAAATAAAGCCATATTTACCCATCGGGTGCCTTCAAACATCTTCAGGTCCAGAGGGTCTCCCTGTAGTTTGCCATCCAGGAAAAGCAATGAGTGGCAGCTGGCCAGGGCCCCCAAGAGTGGCCCCCACGGTAAGGCGTAGTCCGATCTGAAGAGGTGCACCTTCTGAAAACTGAGGGGTACAGAAGCAGAAGGCATCACTTGGGACAGCGGAGAAAACTCACCACACCCACAGATTCGAATTATATTGCGATTGCCGGCAACCGGGCACACATCCAGGTCATGACCTTTAGATCAGAAGAGATTTAAATCAACATATTAACCTGTGCTGAAGTTCTTGCAAAAGTGATCAATGCTTACATCATCACAACGCAGCGGCTTCTGGGTTCTAATGCGATGACCAACTATTAACCAATCAGCAGAAAGGAACATGGGGGTAAACGACTTAGCTGGGGGGCTTCGGCCTGACTTGTTCTTGTCTTTTCTTCTTTTGCAGCCCCCACCCCGCCTCCACCTCCAGGAAGGGTGCACCGGAAACCAGAAGTGGCCCTGGAAATTGTGTTCATAGTGGTCCCATATTACACCGTGCAAGAAAGACCACCCCCTTTAAGTAGGGTTTGGAATGGTTCTCCTACAAGCACATCTTGAAAAATTGGTCCAAACAGTGAATTTGAAAGAGCCTTTGCCCCAAAGTAGGTATTAAAAAGTAGGTGAACACAAACCACTGACAGATGACATGTGGTAAGAAGGAGCGGTAAAATAAAGGAGGCTTTATAAAAAGAATCCTTTACTTCAAAGGGATGTGGTGGGTGAGGTGAGATGGAAGGAGGCGAGGGTGTGAGACGGTTGGGAGACGGGACGGGGAGCACAAAACCAGAGTACTCACACCAAAGAGCGGGACATCTCTAGAGTTCTTGTAGGCCCGTCCACCACCAACCACACACATTACAGCCCGAGGATTCAGTGCTCAGCCCTTCCTACGTTTCCTACCAAACATCAGCAGCACTCATGGCCCCTTGAGCGCCCCCCTGCTCCCCTCTGAACACGTGATCGGGTTTCCTGGGGATATTGCCATAGAATACCACTTCCGTGGGCCCTGCCAGAGGGATGCGCCTGGACACTTTACGAGTGTGTGAAGGGTGGGGCATGGGTGCATCAAGTAAATGCAGGGATGCTGTGAGATCCCCCCTCGCCCTCAGGGGATTTCCTTCCCAGCTCATGACCCGGGGGTCCCGCTGCAGACGAGCAGCATCCTGGAACCCCATTGGGCGGCGTCGCCTCCAGGTGTCTGCTGGGAAAGGCAGCGGGAAGGAGGCGGGGAACATGGCCCTTCGCCCCCTCTGTTTTATAATTGGTCATGGATTACTCCAGCGGAGACAGGGTTACGCCATTGTAAGGGGCCCTTGCTAACATGTGAGGGCCGGGGCCCCCTGCAAGTCCTGCAGACCACCCCCACGCCAAGCTTTGCAGACTGAGCCCCCTGCTGGGTATGGGCAGCATGGGGCCCCATCACCCAAGGGGCTGCAGGGGGCCCGTTACACCAGTACAGCACTCCCTAATGTGGGCGGCACTGACAATAATGGGAGGGCAAAACCAACGGCAAAGTAGATCGCTAAAGGAAAAGCAACATGTCGCAAAAAAAGACCCTCGTACCTTCATTCCTGCAACAGCACGTGCTCGGGAGTGAGTCCAGCAGCACGCGCAGGAATAAAGGGGAGTGCAGCCTTCAGCCACTACACGGGCTCTGCACGGGCGCTTAAACTGGCGCAGTGGTTACGGGGGAAGCAAGTGAGGCACCGGGCGAGGGGTGCAAAGCAGGTTGGAATTCAGGCTTGCACCAGTGAGCCCAGTCCTTGTTCCCTGCGTCCTGATTGGCTAGCGCCCGTGCCCAGGGCCCTAATGATCAGTCACCATTCTATTGAGATCGCAGGGCCAGAAGACTGAGCTCCACGAGGCTATCCTGAGCGCACAGCTTGTTGCCACACGTCACTTCCAGTGAAATCAATACGAGCACAGAACCTAACATCAGAAGTTATGTCATCAATTTGCCAGCCTTACCTCTGTCCGCCGGATGGGATGACGCCCCAGAGGTCCAGCCCGTCCTCTGTCAGGGTGCCTGTCTAGGAGAGAATAAAGAGAGGAGTCATTACTGGGCAACACCTGGAATAAACAGCATTATATAAAGAGAGGTGTGAGTCATCAATACGCTGATTGCTTATTAGAGAGCACAGAGTGTGACGTGCACTTACATCCTTGGGATTCAGCTTTCAGATGGATTCTCAGAGCACAAGGCAGGAATGGTGCCCAGCGCTGCGAATAATCCTGCGCTATTCACTATAATATTAACTATTTTGCTTGGGCAAGTGGCTGACTCTTGCACGTTTCCTCTGGAGAACAGCGCTTGTTGCGCCTATTTTGAAGATGGGCAGTCTCTCTGATCCTCAGAATGACCGTCCTATCTGCATTCGGGATGTGGACAGCAAGGTGTTTGCTTCAGTGCTGCTGTCTCATCTAGAAAGTTGAGATTGAGGTTGGACTGCTTGGAAAATGGCAAACGGGTTACTGGAGAAACCACGCTACATCACTTCATGGCTTTATTTAGAAATGTATTCAGAGTCAGGCCTGGACCAAGCACTAAGAATCTGTCAGGCCTGGACCAAGCACTAAGAATCTGTCAGGCCTGGACCAAGCACTAAGAATCTGTCAGGCCTGGACCAAGTGCTATGAATCTGTCAGGCCTGGACCAAGTGCTATGAATCTGTCAGGCCTGGACCAAGCACTAAGAATCTGTCAGTCCTGGACAAAGCACTAAGAATCTGTCAGGCCTGGACCAAGTGCTATGAATCTGTCAGGCCTGGACCAAGCACTAAGAATCTGTTAGTCCTGGACCAAGCACTAAGAATCTGTCAAGCTGGACCAAGCGCTATGAATCTGTCAGGCCTGGACCAAGTGCTATGAATCTGTCAGTCCTGGACCAAGTGCTATGAATCTGTCAGGCCTGGACCAAGTGCTATGAATCTGTCAGGCCTGGACCACGCGATATGAATCTGTCAGTCCTGGACCAAGCACTAAGAATCTGTCAAGCCTGGACCAAGTGCTATGAATCTGTCAGGCCTGGACCAAGCACTAAGAATCTGTCAGGCCTGGACCAAGCACTAAGAATCTGTCAGGCCTGGACCAAGCGCTATGAATCTGTCAGGCCTGGACCAAGCACTAAGAATCTGTCAGGCCTGGACCAAGCGCTAAGAATCTGTCAGGCCTGGACCAAGCGCTATGAATCTGTCAGGCCTGGACCAAGCGCTAAGAATCTGTCAGGCCTGGACCAAGCGCTAAGAATCTGTCAGGCCTGGACCAAGCGCTAAGAATCTGTCAGGCCTGGACCAAGCGCTATGAATCTGTCAGGCCTGGATCAAGCGCTAAGAATCTGTCAGGCCTGGACCAAGCGCTAAGAATCTGTCAGGCCTGGACCAAGCGCTAAGAATCTGTCAGCAGGACCAAGCGCTATGAATCTGTCAGGCCTGGATCAAGTGCTATGAATCTGTCAGGCCTGGACCAAGCGCTATGAATCTGTCAGGCCTGGACCAAGCGCTATGAATCTTTCAGGCCTGGATCAAGTGCTATGAATCTGTCAGGCCTGGACCAAGCGCTATGAATCTGTCAGGCCTGGACCAAGCGCTATGAATTTGTCAGGCCTGGACCAAGTGCTATGAATCTGTCAGGCCTGGACCAAGCGATATGAATCTGTCAGGCCTGGACCAAGCGCTAAGAATCTGTCAGGCCTGGACCAAGCGCTATGAATTTGTCAGGCCTGGACCAAGCGCTATGAATCTGTCAGGCCTGGACCAAGCGCTAAGAATCTGTCAGGCCTGGACCAAGCGCTAAGAATCTGTCAGGCCTGGACCAAGCACTAAGAATCTGTCAAGCCTGGACCAAGCACTAAGAATCTGTCAGGCCTGGACCAAGTGCTATGAATCTGTCAGGCCTGGACGAAGCACTAAGAATCTGTCAGGCCTGGACGAAGCGCTAAGAATCTGTCAAGCCTGGACCAAGCGCTATGAATCTGTCAGGCCTGGACCAAGCGCTATGCATCTGTTTTTGTAGCAACCGTTGATGTATCGGCTGCATTTGATGCAGTCCATAGGGGTCTTTTATGGGCCAAATGGAAACAAGGGGGAATTCCAACTGTGGCGCTTAGGTTGATTGTGGGCCTCTACGAACAATCTAATATTCAATTTAAGCTGGAACAGAACAGATCTCTGTCTAGAAAGATTCCCACTCATGTGGGGGTTAGACGGGGCTGCATTTGTTATCCTGCCTGTTTAATGTATACGTCTCTTGTGTAGGAGAGTATCTAAACCCGGTAGCATTTGTCCCCCGAAGTTTGGCCATGCCAGTACTCAGCATTAGTCTAATGGGCGTTGCTATGGCAATTATGAAGCAGAAAAAAGAGAAAGCAGCGGGACCTGATTGTATTCCCTCCAACCTATATAAAGATGAAATTACACTTTGGGCCCCAGTGCTATGCATCATTTGTAATGCTATAGTGAGGCTGGGTAAGGTACAGCGACCCTGGCTGGCAACAGGCTACGTTATGAGGAGGGCAGACGGGAATTAATGTCAAATTATCGTCCAATCTCACGCCTTGAATCTTGAGGGAAGATCTTTGGTAAAATTCTTCTGACATGTTTGCAGAATTGGGTGGATTATAATTTCATAATTACAAACCATCAGGCAGGATTTAAGAGAAACCAGGGGACGGTAGGTCAGTTTTTTCTTGTTCCTCTTGATGCAAAAGTACTTAGGGTTAAGCTCTGTGCAGTATTTTTTAGATCTAAGAACAGCCTTCGACAGTGTGTCCAGGCACGTTTTATGGACAACTTTGGAGAAAAGAAAATGCCCCCCCCCTTTGTGTCACTAGTCCAACAGCTTTATTGCGAGAATACTGCAGAAGTGAGGTTTGGTTTGAGAGAGGAATTGACACACACGTTTGCAGTCAAAATAGGAGCAAGGCAAGGTTGTGTTGTTACTCTACTTTATTCTGTGTTATATTCAGGGGATGTCTACATTCCTCCAAACTAGGCAACGAAAGGTACCCTACCCTCTTTTATGTGGTTGAGCCGTAATCCTTGCCACTTCACCTCAAGGTCTAAGAACCTCGTTAACATTCTTCATGGCCAAGTGTAAAGAATTGGCTCTGGCTTTGAACACTGAAAAAATGAAGACAATGGTCCTTAGACCTAAATATTCAAGGCCCTGTAAATGATCATTAGTAATAGAGGAGTGGATATTGAGCAAAGGAGGAACTTTGATTAATTGGGCATCGCTTCCAAGAAAACAGAGAGCGGGATTCACAACCTGAAACATCCAACCAATCACTGGGCGAATACAGTCACGCAGTGAAATCCTAGTTCTATAAATATGGCTGCAGAGCAGTTTCTCCAGCTCTAGTTCTGCATCACAAACAGACTGTTGCCGCGACAACAGATGCAGCGGAAATGTGGGGGAATGGAAACTTGAAGGCCTTTGATATAACTGAGGCAAAGGTTCTAAAAACTAGGTGTAATTCTCCTGCAGAGCGCGCCCTCTGCTTGTCTCCATTTGGAAACGGATGTCACAGCAGTGAGCGGTTCCATCTGGCTGAAACCGGCGCTGCATTGGCTCAGGTGGGGCATACGAAGGGTTGGGAGCTCCATAACGAATGACTGAGGGAATAGATTGCATCAGAAGGTGGGGGTAGACTTAATTGGGTCTCCCATGTGAGGGACACTCTCTCTATTTTGGGCAAAGTAAACGTGTGTGAGTCCCCCCAATTGCTGAAGATCATTGAAGCCCCAGAATAAAAGGAAAGATGCTGGGGACATCAAGGAGCACTATAGGAGAAGCAGCCTGTAGGCTGTCTGTGGGTAGGGAAATCTGCTGCACGAGGCAGTACTGGGCCTTGACGCCTACTTAGATGAAATTGCCTCACCATTTTGGAGGGCATGTATCTTCGGCTTATAATGGGATTTTTACCAATGGCACCTTTTACTAAGCACTGGGGCTTTGGCAAAGATGTACAAAGTTTGTTGTGTTGGGCAGCTAGAGAGTCTGTTAGCCATATTTCGTCCTATTTGCATTGCTGCGAGGACTTGCTTGACAGCATTAGCCCTTTGTACAGAATCGGCATGTCCCATGTGGTTTTTGCCACAGCACGACACATTGCGATGAGCTGGAATGTTAGATTAATAAGTCAGACTAACCCTAATGGCAGTCCAGGTGATCTGTACAATGATTTTATGAAGATACTGAGCGCACAACAGGTTAACATTTTCATTTTAATATATGTATATATTGTGTTTTTTATTGTAATGTAAAATGTTGTTCTTATTTTTACTGTGTTAGAAATTGAATTCTTTGAATATGTATGGTTTGATGACACTTTTAGCCTGATTCACAGAATTATTTGCGTGAAAAACACAGATGTGTTCGCCTTTCTGCCCAAAAACCCCATACTTCAAACAGGAATTTTCGGGCAGAAAGGCGCGCAAATCTGCGTTTTTCACGCAAATAATTCCATGAATCAGGCTGTTTGTTGGAAATAAAGCAATATTGGTTGATTGCCCTGTTAGATGTGTTTGGTTGCCTTATGCAGATGATTTCTTTATTATAAACAAATGGGCCTTCAGAAATGTATCAATGCCTTTGTTAACTATGCCTTGTAAAAAAGTGTTCACATCAATCCCAATGAAACTCGTATTATACAATGTACCTGCAATAGAAATGTATCAAAGTTTCAATGGCAACTAGCACCTGATACACTGGAAACAATTGATAGCTTTGCGTATTTAGTCTTTCTGATTATTTCTAAACTGCACAAATCCCAGTTAAAAGTTTCTTTATTGAATAGAATGATTTCTCTTACATATCACATGTACAGGATTGATATCAAATTTAGGAAATTCTCTTTAGTTCCAACTCTTCGATTCTATGAAGGCCCAAACATCCTTTATGCTGTCAAATTATACGAACCCTGGCTGTTTGATTATCTACCTAAATTAGAAGGATTGATTTGGTGTGCACTTTTGAAGATCCCTAATATCTGCTATAATATCGGAATTGGGCATAAGATCACTTGTTACTTTGCTGCAGTGTAAAGTGTTGTCATATAAAATCCTTTCTCCTTTGCCAGGCTCTCTTTAGGAAGATTTGAATCAGATTAATATAAAGAATGGTGTCCTAATCCTGAGGGACATATTTGTGTTTTGTCGTCATTTACTGAATCAGCTGGATATTACTGAGAATGATCTCATTACAAACCCGTTAAAGATAAAGGATGTTTTATATCGGAGTGACTGGATTAAAACATTGGAAGATTTTCATGGCTACGGGTCTCTGGTTCATTTGAGATTTGATCATAAAAAAAAGGAACATGTGCTCCCTATCTGAAGATATACCCTAATAGATTTGTTTGAGCCTCTTTCCTCAGATTTAGATGATTTTTTTTGTTCATACGAAGCTAATTCGAGTTCGATATGCTGTGATAAGCAAAGATAGAGCTCTTTGAAGATGTTGTGATGATGCCAATGAACCTGAAACTTTGAAGCATCTTTTAGTAGTTTTTTGTTCTGCTCTATGTGATTAGGAATTGGCCTCTTTTAAACAAACATAGAATTTTCTAATGTGTAAGTCTAGTGGGAAGTATTTAGAGACATTTGTCTGAAGGGGGCAACTACTTTGGTTGTATTGGTTGTGGTGGATTTTAAGAAATGTCTTACCATGGAATGAATTGTATTCATGTGGTCTCAATTCTTATATTCAAGATGGGTTTCATGAACTGCATGTATTTTTGATCGGATTTACTTTTTTGGTTTTTATCTGTTTATGTTGAGTAATATGTTTTGGATTTACCTCGTGGGGGCATGCTGGTCTTGTATGTTATTATTGATGTGTTTTTTCATTGTTTTTGTCAAAGGTTAATAATTAACCAAATGATGATACATTAAAAAAAAGATAGAATGAGCATGTTACAGACCATGTGCAAATAGACAAAAACATGCAAAAGATGGAAATACGAATCAGAAAAGCAATCCGAATGGAGAGATGTTCAGTAAAAACAGCTAAGAGTTACCTAATTTAATATCGGCGGGTTGATTTGCACGTATTATGAAGTAATGAAGGTTTAAACCCCTGTCTCTGGAACAACATTCCAATGGTATGGCAAGAGGGGGGATTTATTTTGATGCAGTTATTTGAAACGGTCCAGAATTTAGGATATATGCAGAGTTTTGAAAGACAGAGCAGGTACATAAATAAGATATATGTTCTATTTGTAGCTAGACATGAAGATTTGACACCTTGGCTTTTAGAGGTCCCACACACATCTGAGGGATTGTATTTGGGGAAGGGCTAAATAATAAGAGATATGCTTTCATTTGGCAACATGTGGAATGTGCAAACTGTCCTTCATTAACAAATTCCAAGTTTCCAGTGAAAGATTAAGAATTCAACATCACACAAAGGTGTGCATTCAAGAGGAGGAGGCGGCAAATGGACATGTGGTGATTCCCCAATTAAAAGGGAGGCCCAACATATTCACACAGCTGTGCAAGCGGTGTAATGTCCTATTTTACCAGGGATGCAGAACTACCCAGACTAATTCCAGACAGACTCCTTGTCCTAAGCAAAGCCTGACTACCCTGTTCTCTACCCTGTATTATTCACTGATTGGATGCAGACACATTTGGGCTGAATATTAGTGTGATTTGCATTTAGAGTTGTGTGAACATTATGAAGTTTCATCATATTTCACTCTCCCTCATTTGTCTCAGGCATATGTGGCCCTGTGGTGTAACCAGGAAAACTTGAGAGGTTGACACTGCTTGTTATCCACGTGGGACTGGAGCTCCCCACACTAACAGGAGATATAGTTTCTTTCTCATGCTTACATTGACCTCGCCAACGTTTATTTATTTATTGTTCATTCTTATAGAGCGCTACACGCCCGTAGGCCTCAGAGCGCACACAAAAGATGGACGGCTATGGTCTGGCGGGGTGGGGCACGTGACAGGAAGAAGATCTAATCCAGAGAATTAAAGACAAACATTTTAATAGCTTTCTTATAAACAGTCAGAGAAGGAGATGATTCGATAGGGGGTAAGGAGTTCCATTGTAGCGGAGCCCTAACTTCGAAGCAAGTGTCTCCAAACTTCTCCAAACAGCGAGTTTGGATTAAGAAATGTAAATTACTTCAGCACAGAATTCTCAAAGGCTTTGCGCGAGAGATTGTTCTTTCCAGGTAGAGAGGTGCAACTGAGGGAAGACATTTAAATGTCAGGGACAAGGTCTTGTACCTCACTCTCTCCTTAATCAGCAACCAATGGAGTTCTCTCCTGCTATCAGAAACATGGTCACATTTCACGAGTCCAACAACAGCCCTAACTGCGCCGTTCTGCATGGTCTTTCGGCCTCTGAAGTTAGCTTTGGAGGTAACAATCATAAGGCTTTTACAATAGTCTAGGCGAGAATCAATTAGCGTTGTCGCGAGAAGGGAGCGATTATTAATATTATGATAGGGTCTCGTCTGATAGAGGAGTTTGATAACCAATTCCAGAAGAGCAGCCAACATTGGAGACATGCTTTTTCATAGATAGTTCAGAGTCAAGGGTGACACCCAGGGTTTTCACACTTTTGGAGACAGGAATGATATTATCCATGATACCAAATTGAGAACACTTTGCATTGATTTTCTTAAGACGCTGACCTGAGTCAGATATGATGAGCTCAGTTTTGCTGTTATTCAGGGCCAAGTAATTATAGGCCATCCAGTGTTGGACCTCTTGAAAGAGATTATTCAGTTTTGGTGTCGATGTCATAGACACCAGTCAGTTCGAAAAGGAACTGAATGTCATCAGAGTAATTAGTTTGAACTATTATAGACTATTTTATACTTTTACATAAAGAGTTCAAACACCCAATGCCCCCTTGCATTGCAGACTGACAGCATTAACAACTGTTTTAGTGAAGACGTGTAAACAAGCCCTGAAACCAGGGCCAGTGCATATTCATTGACTGATTCCCAACGCTTCGCTAAAAGCAGCCGCAGACAAGCATAGGTTATGGGTAGCAAGCAGGCCACTCGGGGCTCCTAGAGGATCAAAAACCTATCCCCAAAGTGATGTGAGCCCCAAGAAACAACTGAGATTGAATTACCACTGAACACAACCAAAGAAACTCCATGATAAGTGCACCTCTTTTCTCTCCTGTCTTGACAAGAGCATGGAGCTTGCTGAGTGTAAAGTGCCAGCACATGTAAACTAGTCCATAAAGAGCAAACATGGGTTTCCACGGATAAGAAGCAGACATTATGGACATAAAATAAGCAGTTGAAAAAGAAAGAGGGGGTAGCTGTGTGACTTCATTTGGGGTTTTAGGAGATAGGTTGCCAACTAGTGTGTTGGGGCTTCAAGTCTGGATGCAAAGAATACAGTGTGAATCACATTGAGAATCAGTAGCTTCCCAACATTTTAAATAATTCACAGTAATATCACCCAACTAAGTCATTGCATTATCTGCAGAAAGATGAAGGGCACTGATGCAGCTGGAATTCAAATATATGCATGTTTTTATTAACGCTGCCCAACAGTAAAATGCATGCAAACGAATTCCTAAATAGCACTGGACTTGTGTTCTTTTCCCACCCAATCCCCCCTTCAGAACCCGTATTTATCTGTCTGATATTATACTGCTTGCATCACAACATTGTAATTTGGGGTATGTTGATACAATGATTGTACAATTGATAATTGTGCAATTTCATTTATATCTTCTTGTGCACATTCATAGCCCAGATTTGAAAAAGGCTCAGGCGAGCCGAAACACGTGTAATCAACTTTAAAAGGGCTAATTAACTTTCTGTTTGATTGGCCATTAAAATCAAGCATACACACACCCGAATGCGCTGAGTCCTGGAGTTTCCTCTTTTTGTACTACACTTTTGGTTGACGGTTAGGCTGTATTACCGTCCGAATCCAGTGACCTGCGACGTTTACAGTACCTGTTGGACTTTCATTACTTAGTGGCCATTATGCACGGACTATTCATGAGAAATTATAAGGGATTTTAAGGAGTCGCCTGGCAGAGCAACTTGCAATAAAGCCTTTTTTTAACTGTGAATTCCTAAATATGACAATTCGAATCCCTACTAAAGGTAATAATTTGGAGGGAAAAAAGCACTATGCTGTTTTCTCACCCAGTGGCTGCACTCTATGCACACTCCAGTGTCTTAAAATAGTGAACAGAAACTCCTCTGTCATGTTTTACAGCTCCTGGCAGTTGTAATGCATGACATTTTGCATTAATGTACACATCATAGATGCAGGATTACGTGTGCTAGAAGGCCATTTGATGTCAGGTTAACATTCTTATATTGCAAAGTACTCTATAATTTTACAGCATACATATTTATGCAAACCAACATAAATATGTGTGATAATCACTGGCAAAAATCAGTGACATCACTTCCTGTGGCCATCTTGGATCAACCACATCTCCAGCCGAAGGCCACAAGAGCCTCCTCTGAGAACCCCAATCAGGAAGAAATTGCATCATCCCAGCCACACAAGGGACAATATCAGAGAAACCAACCAATGATGGAATAGGTGATCAGGTGACATCTCGGATTGGTGACTGACATCACGTCCAGTGGCCATCTTGGATTGGTGAAATAACTTCCTGTGACCATCTTGGATCAGTGACATCACTTCCTGTGGCCATCTTGAATCAACTCGATCTCCAGCCGAATGCCACAAGAGGCTCATGTGGGAACACCAATCTAGAAGAAATTACCTCATCCAAGCAACACCAGGAACAATATCATAGAGACCAACCACTGATGGACTAGGCGATCAGGTGACAAGAGACTGTGTCATCCCTTTTGAATTTCCAAGAGACGTCCAGCCAGTGGCATCCCAGTGAAGGGCAGAACAGTGAAGGGTGAAGACAGGGCATTGACCAGCCTCTTTGCCCCTTAGCCTATGAGCCTTTGCTGTTGCAGGTCTCCCTGCTGCATCTGTATGTACCTGAGGCTTCCTAATGACTGTACTGTTTGTCCACAGTGTGCTTCTCACCTATAGTGCATTCACCCCTGCTCCAACTCCTGCTCCTCCTCCTGCCCCTCCTTCTCATCTCTCCCTAGGTGTTCTTCAATCACACTACAACTTCCCCCTTTCCTATCCCTATTATAAAACTCGCAACTCGAAACTCCCACTACTCCATCTCTCTTCCACTGCCTTTCAATAAATATAGCCAACAAGCTAACCATACCTCCTCTAACACCTATCCACTTTGCCACTCTTCCTCTGAGACTCAGCGTCTCTGAAATGCTCAGTATGCAACAAACCCTCCTTTATCACTGACTGCTTTCACTCCAGGTCTCATCCTCAAACCTTCTTCCTATCACTGAAAACTGGATTTCTCCATCTGCCACTGCCACTTTGCTGGCCCTACACATCTCTACACTATCCTTCTTTCACTCTCCTCGACTGACTGGAAGAGGTGGACGCGTGGGACACCTACTCTCTTCCCGCCTCAATGCCTCTGAACTCTCCAATGCCACATCCTGTCCTACCTCTTTTGAAGTCACCATCTCTCCTATTGCTCAGCCTCACTCGATTCATATCATCTCCATCTATCATCCTCCTGTTCCACTGGACCATTTTTTGATGATCTTGGGCAACTCCTTGATTCTCTTTCCACTAAACATCACCTCATTCTCTTGGGTGACGTTAACCTTCACTCACTAGCCACTTATCAGAAACCTGAACTTCGGTCTTTTCTTAGTGACCACGCTCTCCAATCTATCCATAACCTACTAAACCACACAAGGGCTAACTCTTTGGATTTAGTATTCATCTCCACCTCTCTCTCAGCCACTAATACTATTGTCACTCCATTCATATTTAATCACCCAATTGTTTCCACCACCATCTCCGTTCCACCCTCTGACCTTTCCACACCACTTGCTTCAATTATTGCTAAAAGGAAATGTAAATCTTCTGCCATTCCCCCTTCCTCTCTGATCTACAGTTCTCACTCTCCTCCTGATGCCTCCTTCACCAACACTGCCTTTTCTAGCCTCCAATCCCTACTATATGACTCATTCTCCTGTCACTTCCCACTGCTTACTTCCCGGCTAAGTCTCAGCATCCTCATCCATGTGTAACCCCATTCATACTCTCTCTCCCCACAAACATGCATCCGCTGCTGCGCAAAGGGAGGCGTTCCGACTCACAGGAGCCCCTGCAACTCTACCTGAACTCTCTGAAGTACAAAAAGGGAATTCTACCAAACCCTAATTGACACTCTAAACATCCTTGCTGTCTACAGGGGACACAAAACTCACTCCTCACTCCTCCGAAGTCTAGGGCTATCAACTCACCCTGAAAGCTAATGACCTAGCTGAATATATTGCTGCAAATATTTCCAAAATTAGAGACTCTCTCCTGACCTTCCCCACACTCCCCTCTCTTACATTTTACATGCTGCCTACTTTACCATCATCCTCTGCCTCGATCTCCTGATTTAGTCCCACTAACACTGACCAAGGGCTATCTCTACTGATGAAGGCTCACCCTCTTGTGCCCCACCAGACGCTCTTGCTGCTCAGCTAGTCAAGCCTTTAGCCCCTTGAATGGCCTCTCACTTCACTGAACTCTTCTTCAACAAGTCCATCAACTCTAATGCACTCTTGTCCCAGTCCTGCACCCCCACCCAACCCCCCACCCAACCCAGACCCCAGTTAGTCCTTCAGTAGCTTGGAATACAGAGCGAGTCTGTAGGGCTGAAAGAGCTCTTCATGGGACTGGTGCTTTATCTTTAAGGGAGCATACAAGGCCTGTTGGAGGAGTGGTATGCCTCATTAAGTTAAGAGTGGGACAACGATTAATCAGAGTAGGTGCACTGCAGATTACCAGGTAAGTAATGCACTGTCCGTGCTCCTGCTATTCAGGGGGGTGAGCAGGACAAACAACAGTGAAATAGCCAGGGGTTCTCTAATCTTTGGCTCTCCAGATTTTTTGGACTGCACCTCCCATGAGCTCTACTCAGCATAGTCAATCATGAAGCATCATGGGAGATGTAGTTCAAAACACTGGGAAAGCCACAGGTTGTAGACCCTGGGACAGGCAGGCCCAGCGGATGAAGCTATGAGGATATGTCATCCCAGGGTGTCAACAACTTGCATGGGAGAGAAAAGGCGATTGTCAGGGTCATTGAAAAAATACACGCAAATGCATGGTCTAATGAAAACCGCCGCTCCGCATTGCAGCGTGGAGGTAATCATCTCAATAGGGTGCTGATGCGAATTGTCATTAAATGCGCACCACCACCGTGGTCACATTTAATAACAATAGGGCGCCTGCAGGGCCTTCTCCCACTATGCCAGCTCTGGGGCTCCCTCGAAAGACTCTCCCGAGCCGGTGTGTCGGGGCTACTGGCCCCCGGGCGGTCGCTCGGGTGGCCCACCAGTAAGGCCGGCCTTGGTTCTGGGGAAGTGGCTGATGGGCTGAGGTGGGCTGCTGGCTGGTGTAAGCTGGTTCGTGCAGGATTCAGCTACAGGCAGGTGGACCAGGGCACAGGAGTGGGAAGCAGGTGAGAGGGACAGGCAGGCACCTGGTTCCTCTTCTGCAGCACACAGGATTGGCACCTTCTCTGGGAGAGTTTGCCCGGGGTGCCAGACAACAATAGGGGGTCCGGGCGTCATCTGCAAAGGCGGCACAGGCCTCTCCTGCTATCAACGCGTAGCAGTGCTCCGCACAGGGCACGGCTGGCATGTGTTTCCAATGGGGCTGTTTCTGCAGCCCAGGAGTGGGGTGGAAGGCGGCCAGGAGCCCTGCTGCTCGGAGCTTCCTGGAATGTGCCCTCTCTCGGAATGCCAGGCTGGGATTCGCTCCCTGTTGTGCTGTTTGAGAATCACGAAGAGCGCCGTGTCCTCGTTTTGGCGTCAAATCAGTGTAACAGAAATTCCACGTGACTCCTAAGCCTCTGGGGGCGCATGCTAACCCCCACAGGCCCACCTCTCTGCATAACACCGGCGGGAGGTTGCGGCCTCCACAGCTGCTGACTTTATCCCCAACCCCGAAGAAAGAACGGGCGGCCCTTGGTACTCCGCATCCTCGGCGGTGTTTTGGGGATATTATTTAGAAAACCATTCTTTTGAACAGACGCTGTTTATCCCTTAGCTAACCTTTGAACCCTTCTCAAAGATAGCCGAGCACTGCCTGCGGAGGCCTCGCACACACTCTCGTGCAGTGCAGACACACACACACACACGAACTGTGCGAACACACGTGGTGTGCATGCAATGCACACACCTACTCTGCATACATCACACACGCACACTTTGAGAGTGTACCATACTACCCTTGGAAAGGTGACTTTATGACGCTTTATGATTGAGTGCAGAAAGTGCTTTCCATTGGAAACAAGTACAAGCAAACCTGGAGTCATTATCGAGACAAATCAAAAACAGTTTGCACTTCACAAATACAGCAACTTAAAACCATTGTTGAACAAGCACTCAAGCACAATAAGGTGTTATTTATTTATTTATTTGATTGAATTGGTTTACAATGTTTACAAATAGAGAAAAAAAACAATATCAAGTCATTCAGCACATTCAACTCCTCAGCCTTTCATTCCCTGCTCGTTTTCTCTATTTGCTCATTTCCATGTCGTTATGTGTCTGTTCCTGGGAAGATTTGATGGAAAAGGAGGCCACTGCTATGGCAAGAGTAGTTCTGCCTCCACTCATCAATGTAGTGCACCAGTCCTCGGCGTTGTATGACCTTTACTTTAACAGGTGCGCACCTACAAAGGTCTTTCTCTCCTCCCTTAGGCCTGAACAGAGAAGTCACACGTGCCTCACACTTTCAACCTCCTCTAAGTCTTTACAGAAGCGACATTTATTCTGGTCGGTCTAATGTGTTATTAGTAATTATGACGCTACTCATTTAGCCTCTGTCCAGGGTCCGGCTCGTATTCTATCTGCATCTCCGCCACGCCTCACTTGTTACCTTTTTTCATTTCTGTGCAGACGATTGTGCTAGCCGTGTGTGCTGCATGATCGCTGAGCAGATGGAGGTCTGATCCTTCAGGGTTTGGGATTAGAGTCTTGCAGAGTCATGTGAGGGTAACTCCATCTCCTCGCATGCATAGATCCTAGTGCCCAGAGAGACAGATGGGGGTGAAGTCAGAATGTTCAACTCAGAATTTAGCATCGTAGCCTATAGATGTGTAACTAAGAAGGAATGTGATGAGAAAAGAGGATGAGATGTTGCGTCTAATAAAAGGGTGCAGCTGGCTCTGGGATGTAGTGAATCAATTAAGATTAGAACAATTCCCCCATCTCTTTCGCCTCTGCTCTTAAATATTGCTTGGTTTACAGTCGAGGAATGTTCTTCTTCGAGCCATGTCTGTCAGGAAATCGGCCAGCCGCATGGTGGGCGTGCACTCGCCTGGGAATCCTCACACATTTCCCTACACTCACTGCACGACATGCACATAGACCCGCGTACGCTGGGTGGACCCAGCCCACAGGCGCCCTACCCCTGTCATATTCAGTTGCAATATGACAGCCAAGAGTACATCAAGGCCTCTCAGAAGGGGAAGGGTAAAACCTTGCTCCCGCCATTGCCAGCCTAATTAACTAACAAAGCCTCCATGGATCCACCCTGTCCTTTGTTAGCTGCTGGCGGCAGTCTCGCATACTAATCCGAGTTAAATCAAACAGGCCAACAGGAGGCCCTGCTGCAGGACTAACAAACGACAGGAAAACACCATCAACCTTTGAAATGCAACGTGTCAACCTGAAGCCAGCTCCCACCTCTCAGCATCAAAGGCAGTGACCTGTCATGTGAGGAACTATGTATTTACAGTAGCCATCCCCGCAAGGGGACCCCATTCAGAAGTTACGAGTATGCGATTTTGGCAGAGACCAAAAGTTTGGTCCCTCCAGAGCTTCAAGGGAGACCTGCTGTTTTATTAAGGGACCACAGAGAGCTCAATTAACCACAGAGACCCTTTGATCCACAACAGACAGGACGATGGGTGGGACTTAGTATTACATGTTTTTACCCTTTTAGCTTTGCTTTTGCAAATCACTCTGGTTATGACCTCATGCATACAGGAGATTGTTGGTGGGGACCTTGGATTGGTTCATTAAGGTAGGAGTAGCCTACACCAATCACTGGGGCCCATTTGGCTTTAAAAGAGGGTTGAGCTCCTCTTTTGGCAAATCAACAGAAGACTACGCAAGGAGTAACAAGAAGAACTTATTTGGCCCCAGGCTGAAGGTACAGTCTGCCTTACAGCTTCGGCCAGTGAAGGAAAACCAGGATTTCCAAAGAGGGAAACAATGACCCTCTCCTAAACATATCCCAAAGAACAGGGGGAGATACTGAATACAGAAGACCCTCCAGCAGCTCCAGAACCAGTACCCAACCAGCACACCACGTGCCCTGCTAAGCTCTGCCAGCATGCTTCCTATGTGGGAAGTGCCAGAGAGTCTCTGAACCAAACCAAGGAGAAGGAAGTTGCCTGCAACACTCTCCTCAGCTTTGGGGCATCCAGTTAAAAAGGACGACACAAGCCCAGTGCAGAAGCTAGGAGGAGTGTGTCAAGCATCCACCGACGCCTGCCTTAAAGGACATTTTCGAGCCAGTCGAGCCCCTGGAGCTGGAAGCGACTGCAACCGCTGACTGTTGTTACGCAGCAGTCACTAACGCTGTACAAGGTGCCTCAACCAGTGCTTCAGACCCGCCAACCAGCACTGAGGGTACAATTCCTAACTCTGAGACGTCATGTAGGCCATTCTGCAGCCGTCCGTCCATCCTCACCTGCTGAATTTTCTGCCGCCTGATACCCGCAGCTGTCTCCCATATTGAACACTCTCGCAAAGTGCCTTGAAACCGACTCTACACTGTCAAACACCAAAAATGTCTACATGCACAAGGTACATTGTGGTTCTGTCCTCCTGGTCCTTCACCGAAGGCCCCTAGTGACATTTTACGACCCATTGCTCCCTTTGTGTTGAAACCAAGTATCCTTGAACTATTGCAATTAATTACTTTACAAGCAGTGACATTTTACGACCCATTGCTCCCTTTGTGTTGAAACCAAGTATCCTTGAACTATTGCAATGAATGACTTTACCAACTACCCTCCTGTCAGGATCCAGAGTGCATCAATTTTCCTTTTTGAAACTCTCTGACCTCTGCATTCTGTTACAGGGTAGGTTGTATTTTGTAATGTTCTAGAACTCTCTATTTTGATAATAAGATATGTTTATACAACCTTGCCAGGCCAGTTCCTTTCATCATTGGGTAATAATTGTATTTTCACTGTGTTCGACTTTGTGGAGATAACCCTGCCATTCCATCCACTTTGCCAAATTTGGACAAGGAGGTTTATAATTTGCTTGTGTTTCCAATCTGTTTGAATCCCTTCTGGTGTTCTAGAGGTGTGGGGCTCATTGATGGTTTAGAAACTGATATTCATCTCTGGACCACTAGTGCCCGGAAGTTGATTTGTCATATTGGTGGCAGTCAGTTGGATCTAGTTAGAG